>NW_027526407.1:67514918-68772418 GCF_048455015.1 Haemaphysalis longicornis | reverse complement strand
GGTGGCCAAAGTGATCAAAGAAACAACTTGAAAAGCGCGCGCATTTCACTGCTCTTTCGACTCGTCTTCCGTTTTCAGAGGCCTCAGCGACGACCGCATCTCCCCTCTCGTTGCCCTTGAGTTCGTTTCTGTATTATTAAATTAGCCCCTGCAGTTTGCGCCCTGGGAGCCTTGTCATCACCTCCTAGAATCGACGAAGGTGTACTTAGTACTCATCATTTAAACGCCGCTGCGCTCAATTCAGAGGCCAAGTTTAAACAACCTCATAAAACAACGCGGCGCCGAGCCCGTGCGTACAGCAGTCTCATGGCTCGGATAACGTGAGCGTACGTACGTTGTGCGGCCTTCTTATCATGGTGGCGTTGGCTGCGTCCGTCAATCCGGGTTTTTCCGCCCGCTTCTCCCGTTCCCGCCCAAATGTACCGCTGGCTAATTTCCAATTTTCCACTCGCGTTTGACGCGAGGCATCTCGGGCGGAAAATATGGCGCCGGCCCGTTTCCTCGCCCGTTTCTTTGAGCGCTCCTTCGCCACAAGCTGCGCTGCTCTGCGGGGCTGCTACCGGGGGAACATTTGGGCTCCCCTATGATGCAAAGGTGGAAAGGAACGAACAAGTAGACATGTTATGATGAAGGAAGCAACCAGCACAAGAAAGACGAGGACGAGGGAGACTACAAACACAGTAGCCTTCCTCGCCCTCGTCTTTCTTGCGCTGGTTGTTTCCTTCATCATGCACCCGTACCAACTCGCCCAACTTGCCATCTTGGTGTAAACATGTTATGTTTGAGAACAGTCTGGGGACGTGCCGCGTTGATGGCGCTGTGGACAGGAGCCATGACAGTACATTAATAAAGGGTTCCCTGTGATGAAGCTGATTGTGATTATTGTTCTGAAGGTGATCCCATAAAGAGGGAGGGGTGCGCAAGGGTGCAGCTTTTGTGGTCGTTTGTGAATAAAATGGCGTGAAAAGATGCACATACCAAAGCTTCTGACGCGAACATGAAAGCAGCACATAGGGGAAGAAAGCCGGAGCCACACGCGACCAACCCGCCGCGGTGGCTCAGTGGCTAAGGGGTTGCGTTGCTGAGCACGAGGACGCGGATTCGATTCCCAGCAGCGGCGGCCGCTTTTCTGATGGAGGCGAAAAGCAAAAACGCCCGTGTGTGGCGAGATTTCGGCGTCAGTTAGAGATCCTCAGGTGGTCAAAATTAATCCGGAGCTTTCCACTACGGCGCGCCTTATAGCCTGCGTTGCGTCGGCGCGTTAAACCCTACAATCAATCAATCAAATCAATTACAGGCGACCAAAAGATGTAGATTGACATGCCTTGGAAACGACGTTTTGTTGTGTTCTATGCAGATTTACTTGAATGTACGGCGTAATAATGGAACATGGGCTTTCCTACAGAAATTTCGTTTAATTGTGGATTTACAATTATTACAAAGCTGTTGCTCTGTTTATAATTTCAGCTTTATGTCAATTCGGATCGAATGACCAGTAAAAACATGACGCAAAGACCGATGCCCGTGGCGCTACTCGCGGTGGAGGTTAGGGTGCCTGGATGCCAGCGCCACCGTACAGGGTGGAGACACCCTTTGAACGGTCCCGTGCCGCCGCTATTGGGTCAAAGTGCTCAACACATAGCTGTTTTCCTTTCCAACAAGACCCAGCAACGCGAAACATCATCATCATCATCATCATCATCATCTTGACCAGCCTAACGATGCACTGCAGAGCAATGGCCTCACATTAAAGAGCATTCTCTCTCTCCTCTCTCCTCTCTCCTCTCTCTCTCTCTCTCTCTCTCTCTCTCTCTCTCTCTCTCTCTCTCTCTCTCTCTCTCTCTCTCTCTCTCTCTCTCTCTCTCTCTCTCTCTCTCTCTCTCCCATTAATCTGCAATTATCTCGGTCCTGTGGAAACTGCAACCAATTTATCCCCGCAAACGTCTTGATCTCATCTTCCCATCTAACTTTCTGCCGCCCCCTGCAACGGTTGCCTTCGCTAGGCATCCACTCGTTACCCTTAATGACCAACAGTTTTCTTGCCTTCGCAATACATGCCCCGCCCACGTCCATTTCTTCTTCTTAATTTCTACTAATACGTACTTAACACGGGTTTCTTCCCTGACCCACTCGGCTCTCTTCTTGTCACTTAATGCTACACCTATCATCTTCCGTCCCATTGCTCGCTGAGTCGTCCTCAATTTGAGTTGAACCCTCTTAGTGAGCCTCCAAGTTTCTGCCCCGTAGGTGAATACCGGTAAGATGCAGCTGTCCTACACTTTCTTCTTCACGGACAATGGTAGGCTGCCATTCATTATCTGCGAATGCCTGCCGAATGCGCTCCACCCCATTCTCATCCTTCTAATTATCTCCGCCTCATGGTTGGGATCCGGAGTCACAACTTCGCCTAAGTCGATATATTCGCTTACCACTTCCACTGCCTCGCCCCCTATCTCAGACCGCTGCGCTGTCCCGAGGTTACTGATCATTACTTTATTTTCCTGCATATTAATTTTCAGGCCCACTCTTCCACTCTGTTTGTCCAGGTCGGTAAGCATGCGTTGCAATTCGTCACCCGAGTTACTTAGCAAGGCAACGTCATCAGCAAATCGGAGGTTCCTGAAGTATTCTCCATTAACCCTTACTCCCACCTGTTCCCAATCGAACGTTCTGAATACCTCTTGTAAACATGCACACACTATTACTCAAGGGCTGTAAGGTACAACTCTAGCGACTTTCTCATATACAATAATATTATTCGAATTGTTCAGGCAAGACGTTTTTTTAATACATTTGAAGAAAATTTTCAAAAGTGTTTAGCAGCCGAAGAGTTTTTTGATGGAAAAGCGTGTCTTAGAGGCAGTGTGAATTTTAAGGCTTAAGGAAATGCAGCTGTGCGGTGATTTCAAGTTTCGACGTTGGTTTTCCAATATATGAATGGTATGCTAACGAAGGCGTGTTCAATGTTGAACCATTGCATTGTTAATAATACCCCTGCTGCAGTAGCGTCCGAATGTCATTTGAACCAAATGTCATTTGACTCAAATGCCAAGTTGTGCTGCTACACTGGGTTTTGAAATGCCATTCAGCTCAAATGACATTCGAGCCAAATGAGCACCCAGAGAGACATTTGGGATTTCAAATGCCATTTCTAGCCCTCTCGCACGCAGCGTTCTTCGATCGGCAATAAAAAATATAATATTTCCGTACGTAAAAGAAACAAAATATTTTTGTTTGTGGAACTTTGTTCACTGTTCATTTACTTAAAACATGAAATCAACATATTTAATTTTCCTACCGTTCAAAACCAGTGGGTCAGTTGCAAGAAAAAAAAATAAATAAATGAAATTACGTAAACAGCCACCACATTAGTCAAAACTGGTGTCTCTTCTAATTAGATATCACTTTACTTCATGCCTTAGGCTGCTCCTAAATTTGATTGTTGCATTATTGTACGAAAACGCAACGGGGCGACAACAGCGCCACTGCAGCACGGCGAGCAATTGTGAAAGCTTTCAAATGTAATCGAAATTCTAGTGTAGCACGGCGGATTCTGAATGGCATTCGAAGCACCCCATTTGAGTCAAATGACACTTGGTTCAAATGACATTCGGACCCTATGCGTCTGCACATGTTTGAAGAAATCAGTTTGGAGTGCACGCAGAACGTAGTATAAAAATGACTGTGAAGGTTGTGGAAACAATAGCAACTATGGTATACATATCCAGATTTTTGTATTCAAAATTGGGCCTATTGTCACTACGTCCCATCCCACTGCTGCTAGCGGCTGTTTTCGAGGAGTTGGTTGAACTAGAGCACTGGGTTGGTTCGAATAGAGTTCCGAATAGTCAATGCTAGCTGCCCGGTAACATGAATAAGAATCTCGAACTGCACTCGAAAGCGAAAGTTAAGGTAAATAGTGTTCACATACGCGCCGATTCTGAAAATAGGTATTTGTATGCATTTAGGCTCAAACACTAAAAATAGGCTTTTGTAGACACTATAAAAACGACATGAAAGTCTTTCTTAACTTTTAATTCATGCTCATATATCAAAGTGGCGCGATGGGAGTTCAAGGAACAAAATAGGCATTTGTCTAAAATCGGATCTCTATACTCGAAAACGAGTTAAGAACGGCAATAGCTCATGTACGGTATCACTCCGCCTAGGCGAAGGACCTGGATGTCAACGGGAGCGCGCGCGTTCTGCTATGAATGCGTGATGTCGTCTGCCTTTTCTCACGTAGTTTGTTTGTCGTAGCTGCACTAGTTTAAAAACGTATTAAGTCCAAAACATCAGGAAAACGGCTCGAGCCATGTTCAAAATATTCCCAGTAACGCACTACTTGCGCCGCTCGGAGTAACATCCGGCTACGGTGATGAGGCACAGCGGCAACTTCCGTTGCAGTTAATTCTTAAGTTGTACCCGGGTATAGTTGGCATAGTCAGCGGAACCTTATTCCTTGCAGTCATAGCCTTGTAGCGTTAGCAAAGCTGTGCGGAAAAACTCCCATCTCCCCTCGCGGGAACCCCTGTGTAGATGCGACGCATAGGGGTTCACGTTGCAGCGTTGGACAGCGGAGGAACGGCGCTGGGAGGATGGAGCGGAGCGGCGCAGGCACCGCGTTTTATAGCGCGCATAACGGTGAGGGGACGCGCTGGCGCCAGTGCGTCTGCAGCGGCTATGACGCAACACTTTCCAACACAATCCACTTTAATCCAATCCAATCCAAATCAAATCCAAATCCAAATCCAATCCAAATCCACGCCAAGCCAAACCAAGCCAATCGAATCCAATTCAATGCCCCTCGCGAGAGAGTGTTCGCTATCGGAGAGGAGAGGGGGTGAGCGGTGGAGAGCGCAGCTCGCGCGGCGAGGAGAATGGGCGAGGGGCGGACGCCGACGACAACGCTGACGACGCCGGATGCAGGGACAAGGCGAGTGAATGAGATGCAGTCGCATCTAAAAGTAAATCTTCCGATTCGAAGTAGTAGCTTCCGACCAGAATGTTTCGGAGGAGCAAACGCACAGAAGCTAGCCTTTTGAATACATTTGACACGGTCCTTGAGGAGCTCAGCACCTCCCGTAAGGCAAGTGTGGTCGTAAACAAATAACCGTGGAATAGCTAACCTGGGGATGGACAAGGTAGGACAAGAATTTTCCTGAAGAAAAAAAAAAACTTGTTTTTCAGAAAAATTGCCATGGGCAGAATTTGCACGTTAAAGGGGTCCAGAGGTGGATGACCTAGGTCTTTGTTTATTGTGCTTACTTGCGTTCCCGCTTAAGAACAAGAACAGCTAGCTCAGATTTTTGTTTATGATGCATACTTGCGTTCCCGCTGAAGAAACGTGAACAGATGCGCCCTCCGCAACTTTTTTAACGTTGGGGCGCTATGAACATTCTGGAAATTTTCTGATTACAAATTTCAGCGGAAAAAGAAGCAAGCACGAATAGAGCAGTGGGGCTGGGGAAGAGTAGGCAAGTTCTGGTGCGGCTTGACGGGGGAAGGGGGGGGGGGGATGCCCCTCTTGCACCCTCGCGCCGACGCCCATGGTCGCGTGCACCCCGGTTCTGCTAATTATGTACGATGAAGACGGCCTGTATTAAACATATTCAATACACAGTTCCTGGTTACCAAGCCACGACGCTATGGATAAACTTCAGACGATCTTACGCAGAATTGTATCAGTCAGATTAGATGATAAAACGTCAGGGTGAAATAACCGGAAATACCGTTTCCCGTATTGATGTGCCGGTGAAAAAAAGTTAGGTAGATTTGATATAGATTGTTCAGCGTTCACGGCTGAGCGGACAAACCTCATACAACACAGGAACTTTTGTACTAATGCTGAAAATTTAGATATATATCAAAATCGTATCCAGAGAAAGGGAGGAGTTGTTTCCTTGTTAGAACCCTCCCCCCCCCCCCTTCGAAATTTATGCATGCAGAAAAATGTCATATACAAGCATCCGGTGCAGTCCCTGTTCATTTGTATTTTTTATTTTCCTGGTGGCGTGTAACACGCCCGAAATATATTTCTGGATACGCCACTGACGTATGTATACGGGCGACATTGTGCTACTACATACAGTATAGTCCCCTCAAGGGAATCCGGTTATAACGAAATAGCGGCTAAAAAAAAAACCTTCTTTTTCTTTTACCATTTGTATACATAGATTTTGTGTCCAGATATAGGGAAAAACGGATATAACGAAGCGATTTTAGTTTCCCGGTGTTTTCGTTATAAGTGGGCTCGACTGTACTATAACATTTATGCGATGAAAAAACAATCCTCTGAGGGGATTAGGAAAAAAAATTCTCACAACTAAGAAAATAAAGATGAAGAAAAACTTTTGCATAAATTCAGAGAATTATCTACTGATGCGTAGCATTCCCATGCCGCTTGCCTTGGGTGTGAGCTTTTCCCAGCCAATTTTTTTTGCTTCTTCTAAATCATGTTCGACCAATTATCGCCATTTACGCTGTTATAACGATTAGAAGTAGAACTTTCGCGAAATCTGCATTATTGCGGAAATGCGAGGCGTTACACAGTTCGCAATTTTTCCCCGCAGGGGGCACCTTGTGTACTCAAGGTGTTTTGGTGAGTAGCACCACCACGGTCCCGAGCTCCGCAGGGGTGCCTACTGCCGTAGGCACTTGGTGTCTTGCAACACCACGGACCCGAGCACATGTGGGTTGGACCCACCCACGTCCCGGCTGTGCGTGGCTTTGCCGTGTCCGGGGAAAAGGGGAACCTGGTGGCTGAGCCAAAGTTGGGGTTGTTTTGGACCTTTACGGCCCCCCAGCAGCGGCAACACTCCACTTTGGCCCCCGCTTCTCGCAGACGGTACCCCTGGTCTGACCCGCCCGGGGGGAATCAGCCAGTCGCCTTTCCCTCTCTTTCTCTCCACTCTTTCACTTTCCTATCTCCTCTCCTACCCCTGTCCTGTCATCTCCTTCCTTCCTGATTTCTACATTTTTCCTGGCGGCAAGGGTTAACCCTGTGCAAGGATATCTACCTTGGTACCATGTATAGGGTTATAGCGGCAGGGTAACGGTTAGCGTGTACTTTAATGTCACGTTCCCTTGTTAGGCTCGGTGGTGGGCGACCGGCTCTGCCGCCGAATTGATTCCATGCTCGTATGGCTTTTTCTATCACCCCCCAAAAAACTGATCGGCCTTCGAAAAGGGGCCGCACCGAGGTAACACAATTGAAACCAGTCTCCCAAAGTGAAACTTTCACAAAATACCTTGTTATCCACTCCGAAGACGAAAATGCACCTCTTGCCAAAAAATCTGTCTTCCTCATTGCAAAGTGCCTTGAAAGCGTTGTCGGCCGGGATTACCAAGCAAAGAAACTAGCCTCTGGTGATCTGCTGGTAGAAGTGCAACGAAAGAACCAAAGTCAGAACCTACTAAAACAGAACACCCTGGCTGAACTCGCAGTAACGGTCACTCCACATCGTAGCCTGAATACAACGCAGGGCGTGATCTCTGAGAGGGAACTGCTTCACGAGACAGATGAGGATTTGCTTGAGGGACTGAGGGACCAGAGCGTCACGGCTGTGCGGCGGATCACCATGCGTCGCGCAGGTGAGGAAATTCGAACTAAGCATGTTGTTCTGACCTTCAACCGTCCAACGCTTCCTGAATCCGTCCATGCTGCCTTCATATCCTGTCCAGTACGCCCTTACATACCTAGTCCTCGAAGGTGTTTCAAGTGCCAGAAGTATGGCCACGGAACTCAGTCTTGTCGTGGCCGACCCACCTGTGCTCACTGCGCACGTGCTGACCACACCAGTGATGAGTGCAAAAAAGAACAAGTGAAATGCCCAAACTGTGGCGAACCACACGCTGCGTACTCGCGTGCATGTCCCGCATTCAAAAAGGAAAAAGAAATAATCCAACTTAAAGTTACCGAAAACCTAACCTTTGCACAAGCACGCCTGAAGCATGCCCTGCTTTCAGGCAGAAGTTACGCAGACGCTGCTCGCCGGGGGGTGGAGCGTCGTCTGGTGGATGCGGGCACCCAGTGCAACCTGGTACCGCCACAGCCCCCCGTTCAGCAGCAGAAAGTTGCTCCCGTGGCTTCTGCTGCTACACCCTCCTCCAGTGCTGTGCCTAAGGCCCCCAGTGCGAGCTCCAGTGCTGCGCCTAAGGCCTCCAGCACGAGCTCTGGTGCTGTGCCTAAGGCCTCAAGCACGAGCTCAGTCCAGATGAGTGATCTGGCTCCATCCCGGGCATCTGCAAAACAGCAGAAGGCTGCTCCTGCGGTCACTGCTGTTGCAGCAATGTCCAGTGCTGTGGCTGCGGCCTCTAGCACAAACAGTGTTTCCACTGACACTTCTCCATCAGAAACCTTGGATGAGGCCATGGATGCCTCTCCAAGCACACCGGCTTCTGAAACACAACCGGAGCGCCGCAGCTCCGCTGGTCGGGGTAAATCAAACAAACCGAAGTCGTCCAAGATCACTACACTGGGAACTAACTCGGCGACCTAGGTAAACTACTGAAAGGGCCCCAAAAACAAAACTTCCTCACTAATGACCCTTTTAATGGAAAAAGAACATCTCATGATCTGTATTTCTCTTCTCTTGGTGTTTATGGCTGCTGAAAGTGTTATCCAGTGGAATTGTAGGGGGCTGTTGAACAACCTTGACGATATATATGATATACTCTCAAATCACAAACCAAACATACTGTGCCTCCAAGAAACACACCTACGCCCATCTCAGACAAACTTTTTAACACAATACACTATATTTCGTAAAGACAGACTGAACTACCACCATCCGTCTGGTGGTGTGGCAATAATAGTACAAAAATCTGTTGCCTGTCAACACCTGCAGCTGCAAACTTCACTTGAAGCAGTTGCCGTTAGAGCCATAATTTTTGATAGACTAATAACAGTGTGTTCTCTTTACATTCCACCGGACTATCATCTATCCAGCGTCGAATTCGAAAACCTCACCAATGAGCTACCTGAACCCTACTTAATTATTGGGGATTTTAATGCCCACAACCCTCTCTGGGGATCTGCGCGAGCTGATGCGCGAGGGCGGCTAATTGAAAAGTTCATCACATCATCCGGCAGTTGCATCTTTAATAAGAAACATCCAACATACTGCAACACGGCCCACAACACATATTCTGCAATAGACCTGGCAATTGGCTCGGCAATTTTACTGCCCACCTGTGAGTGGAAAGTAATTAACAACCCCTATGGCAGCGACCATTTCCCTGTGAAACTACTAGCTACAAGCAATAACTCCCAAGACACCGATTCGCCTCGAACTTTTAAACAACATGCAGCTGACTGGAAAACATTCAAAGAACTTTCCAGGCTAACCCCTTCACTAATAAGTCATTTAGATGTTGAAGCAGCCAGCTCACTTATTACGGCCCATATTCTTGACTGTGCTCAAAAGAGCATTCCAGAGACCACTCCTAAAACCCTCCCCAGACCTAGACCATGGTGGAATGAGGAGTGCAAGCGTGCACGTTCCGAACAGAATAAAGCATGGGCACTCTTACGCCGCTATCCTACGGCAGACAACCTGCTTAAGTTCAAACGGGCAAAAGCCAAAGGAAAGCGGACACGGCGTTTAGCAAAAAACGAAAGTTGGACAAGGTTTATATCGTCTATAAACTCTTACACAGACTCTCGCATAGTATGAACTAGGATAAAGAAACTAAAAGGCTACAATACCAACCCTACTCCCCTTGTAAATAGTGTGGGTAACACAATAAAAGACCAAGCAGATGCTCTCGGCAAACATTTTGAAAACGTATTCAGTTCCTCTCATTACACACAAACATTTTTACAGCACAAGAAAGCAGCTGAGCGCCAGCCCCTTTGTGTGAACAAACGCGCAAATGAAGGATAGAATGCACCATTTACGATGCCCGAACTAATTACTGCATTGTCCACATGTGGTAAGTCAGCCCCTGGAGCTGACAGAATCAGCTGTGAGATGATCAGGCACTTACACATTGACACACTTTACACAATACTCTCTCTCTTTAACAAAATATGGCAGAAAGGCCGCTTTCCAAAAGCATGGAAAGAGGCAATCGTTGTACCCCTTCTAAAAGAGGGGAAAGAACCGTCCTTTGCTGCTAGTTACAGGCCTATTGCCCTGACCAGCTGTTTGTGTAAGCTCCTTGAAAAAATGATAAACCGGCGACTTTTTTACTTTCTGGAGTTTCATGGTGTTCTAGACAAAAATCAGGCAGGGTTTAGGTCTGGGAGTTCAACTACAGACAATCTGGTTGCGTTTGAATCGTATGTTAAAGACGCTTTTGTCCATAAACAGCACTGCTTCTCTGTATTCTTTGATATGGAGAAAGCCTACGATAGAACGTGGCGATATGGCATTCTATTGGACTTGCAGTCGTTTGGCCTTAGTGGCAATATACTGAATGTTATTCAAGACTATTTGTCTGATCGCACATTTCGTGTCCGTGTGGGGACTGCCCTGTCTAGAACATTTGTTCAAGAAAATGGCGTACCCCAGGGAGGAGTGCTGAGCTGTGCACTGTTCATTGTTAAAATGAGTTCTCTTAAAACTGTGCTGCCTCGGACTGTTTCATACTCTGCCTACGTTGACGATATCTAAGTTAGCTTTAAATCCTGTAATCTGTCGATATGTGAACGTCAAATCCAATTAAGTGTCAACAGGCTGGTTACATGGGCTGAAAGAAATGGTTTTAAGTTTAACGCTGATAAAAGTGCTGTTGTTGTCTTTTCTAGGATACGCGGTGTACAGCCTCTTCCTTGTATCACGTTAGGAGGTCAGCCCATACCAGTGAAAAAGGAACACAGGTTTCTAGGTATTTTGCTCGACCACAAGCTCACATTCATACCACACATTAAATTACTAAAAGTAAAATGCCTGAAAACAATGAACATTTTAAAGGTACTATCTCATCAGTCCTGGGGTACGGATTCAAAATGTCTGCTAGCACTTCTTAATAGTGTCGTTAGGTCAAGAATAGACTACGCCTGCATTGTATACCAGTCTGCAACCAAAACAGCACTCAAAATGTTGGACCCAGTATACAACTTGGGGCTTCGCTTGGCCACAGGGGCATATCGAACAAGTCCTATTCCATCCCTTCATGTCGAATCAAACCAGTGGTCTCTAGGGTACCAGCGCGCCTACACTGCTCTGATGTATGCCGCAAAGATGACTTCTTTGAAGGAACACCCTCTGAATACCATAATGAAAAATAACACAACTGATCATCTCTTTGAAAACCGACCATCCATAGCTCCACCTTTCCCGCTGGCAGTTTCACACCTCGTCAGCGAGTTCCAAGTTCCTCTCACTGATGTCTACTGCACCTCAATTTATGATTTGGTCGCTCCGTGGGACACTTTCCCAATTCACTGTGACATGTCCTTTAGAGAAATACATAAGAAAAATGTACCAAACTTTGTCATCACTCAGCATTTTCTGTTCCTCCAAGACAAATACAAGGCAGCTGAATTTTACACAGATGCCTCAAAAACTACCACAGCCGTATCCTGTGCTGCAAATGGCCCCCTACTTAATGTGTCCAAAACGATGAACACGAACACAAGTATATTCACTGCAGAGGCGTACGGTATACTACTGGCTTTAAACCACATTCTTCAAAACAAAATTAAGAACTCAGTTATATACACGGACTCTCTGAGTGTCGTCTCAAATCTTTAATCTCGGAAGGTCAGTAGAAACCCCACTTTTAATTGTGTTTTAAGAGCTCTCTACTCGGCTTATGGCCTGAAACTCGTTGTCACAGTCTGCTGGGTTCCTGGCCACTGCGGCATTGCTGGAAATGAAGCTGCTGACCGTAGTGCTGCAGCTGCCGCCCTTCGAAGCAGCATAGACGTAAACGAGGTCCCATATCAAGATCTGAAACCTTTTGTAAGAAGGAAGCTGCGGGACCACTGGCAGCAGCAATGGGACAGAGAAGTAGAGAATAAACTACATATCGTTAAGCCCAAAGTAGAAAAGCCCCCTGCTGAAAAACATGACAGATTTGTAGAGGTAGCATTATGCAGATTAAGAATTGGCCACACACACATCACACACTCATACCTTTTAACAGACGCAAACAAGCCACAGTGCCATCGATGTGGGGGTCAGCTTTCTGTCCTTCATATACTTATTGAGTGTGACATGTGCATCACTGAAAGGAAACGTCATTTTAATGAAGCTTACACATATAACATTCCCTTGCACCCTTCACTATTTTTATCAGACCATCCAATGTTCCCATACAAAAAAGTTTTTAGTTACCTAGCAGATGTAGACTTTTTAAAATACATATCATATAGACCATAACCTCACCTGTGTTCATTATGTGTCTTAAAACAGTGGTGGAACCTGAGACTTTACACCTTAGGTGCTTGCACTCACTGTTTTAATATGACCCTATACATTATTTATCTTAGTATACTCACTATGCTTTAATTATGGCCCTATACACCAACCCCCTGAGTAAAGTTTTTTAAACTAGTGCCTCCTTTACAAATCTTTCTCATCTCTTTCATCATTGTCATGGCGCTCTTTGCCTTTGTCGGCCTTGCGCCATTAAACCCAAAATCATCATCAGTTCGCAATTTTTCGTATTTTTTATATTTTTATTATTTTCCAGTATTTCAAATTTTCTTTCTACCAAATATTTTATTTACGCTAATACAACGATTATAGGTGGAACTTCTGCAAAATCTGCATTATTGTGGAAATGCCACGAGTTACGCATTTTGCTATTTCAGGTATTTTTTAATATTTTTCTTACTTTTACTTTTTCGTAATTGCGTCCTACCGATTATCTCCATTTACGTTATTATAACGATTACATTTGGAACTTTCGCGAGGTCTGCATTATTGTGGGAATGCAGGGCGTTTCACGGTTCGCCATTTTCCGTAAATATTTTATATATTTTTCCTTTTTCAAAAATTTCGTGGGACCAGTTATCCCCATTTACGCCATTATAGCGATTACAGGTGGAACTTCAACGATATCTGCATTTTTGTGGGAATGCAGGGTGTTACACGGTCCTGGATGTGGGGTTACTCGGCAAAGAGTGCTACGCATTAAAAGCTTGAACACTTTCACCCAAGAAGCCCAAATGCCGTTTCCGAAAGCGCGGCTTCATCCGGCAAGTGTACGCTCCTACACCTACACTCTCGCCACATACTAGTATACAAGTACGCGTAAAAGCGAAGGGCTTTTAAAGGTGCTCCTGGACAGGGCACACGCCGCATCTGCGCCGACACTAAAAGGGCCGTGCGAACACGAGTATTCGCGGGGCTGCTGATATCGGGAATGCGCTTGCGAGCGGGAATTCTCCTACGCGGCCAGGAAACCACGCTCTTCGGCGGGTTCACACGCCGCGGCTGTTTTTACGCGCGACGCTCTGTCCCCCTCCGATCTTCGGCCCGCCGAATAACCCCGGATGAGCGTGACCCCCGGTCGGTCGGGGGTGGGCGGGTCGATCGCCCTTTGATCGGAGCCGCAGATGAAAGAAAGCCGCCGATCTCTTTCGCGGCGCCTACGCTGGCGTGGCCGGCCGGTATAAGCGCGACTTATAATGGCCGTACTCTGCCAACGTAAGGGCAACTTGTAAAAAGGTAGCCGTACCGCTTCACGGTAATGGGGTACAATGTATGCGGCTGCTCTTTGAGTTTAATTGAGAAGTCACACCGTTGGCGGTGTGTGAATGCCAGTCGCGAAGACGCGAGACATCGCGGATGCACGCAGTCGTACGGGCAATCAGGGAGTGCGATGAAACTGCGCCCGTTCTATTGTCCTTTTCGTGCTTTACCCAAGTAAGGAAATAAGACTGGTTTGAGCTGCGAAAATTCGTGTAGGAGTATTTTTTAGGCGCGACGCCCCTTAGGGGCTGGCGCTGTCGGCGTCTCATGTCGTCGTCGTAAGCGTCGTCTCATGTAGTCACGGTACTACAAAAACACCGGGACACTCGTTTACGCCTCGCGCTAGAGAGCGTCGTGCTTCAAAGACAAAAGACTTGTACAGTCAAGCTGTATACCCCTACCCCAAAACGGTTTCATCTCCCTTGGCAAAAACGCCAAGGCGCCAATAATACACTTATAGCTTAGCAAGGTGTGCGGTTGGGCGAGTTGGTAATTCATTTTAGAAATAGCTACAGCGCAAATATAAACAAGGGCACGGAAAGACGACGGGACGAGCTGGAAGTTGCAAGTCAGCGCTCGTCCCGTTGTCTTTCTGTGTCCTTGTTTGTATTCACGCTGTCGCCATTTCTATAACCCACTTATCCACTGCATGCTTCGCTCCTCCCCAGGTTTCACGTTAGTGGAAATGGCCCGTAATTCTCTGGTTCACTTTTTAGTGTTAGGAAGGCCTATAGGATTGAGGCCTATACACGTGTCACGGCTACATAGAGAAAAAAAATCGAAAAAAGGGCCCATCTCCCCGCGAGGTGACTCGAGTAAATGCGTCGCATAGGGGGTGGGTGTATTGCGTTAACGTTTAGTGTTTGGGGAGTTGGTGGTAGTGAATGCGTTGTATCAGCAGCTTCTTGACGTAGTTTGAATGAGTCAAGGATATAAGGCGCGTTCGTAGCCTTTGATTCTGTGTAGGTTTAGTGGCGCAGTGGGAAGAGCACCATGTACCTCGCGTTGCGCCCACAGGTAGTGAATGCGTTGTATCAGCAGCTTCTTGACGTAGTTTGAATGAGTCAAGGATATAAGGTGCGTTCGTAGCCTCCCATTCTGTGTCGGCTTTGTGGCGCAGTGGGTAGAGCACCATGTACCTTGCGTTCCGCCCGCACGGTCGTGGGATCGAAACCAGGCGCCGGTAAGTATTATTTTTTTATATAGTGTAGGGGGAGGGGTGCGGACCTGTTGTTGAGAGCGAGGAGGGTAGCGTGATGCGGGAGAGGAGGAGTAGGAGAGAGGGTGCACCTGGAACGGCTGTTGCGGACACCGAGGCACGCCGACAACGCCGGGTGACATCGTGAGTTAAAGAAATGCTCTGCATTTAAAAGTCGGATGGTCCCGGCAGTGGCTTTGGGGTCAGCGCATAGCGTACACCTTTCCTCGAGGGGCAGTGGTTGTACATTTATCGTATCTACCCGGGCACGTGGCGCCAACTGAAAAGAGTAATCAGCGTTGCCGAACGCAAAGCTCGTTCAGAAACGCTGATTACTCTGTTGTGTGTGGGCCTGTGTGCCGTGTGTGCATGGTCTTGAAGAAAAATTTCGAGCATGGCATGTAGTATGATAAGCGAATAACGAAAATCGGGGGCGGCCGTCTGCTCTTGGAACATCCTAGCAGACGACGACAGCAGCGGCATTTGCTTAGTGCGCATGCGGCTACCCTCGCCGAGTTTGCCGTATCACTCCATCACGCGGCGTTGATCGACCGAACGGTCGACGCTTCCGTGATATTGGCAAAAAATTGGTATGGTGTACTAATGAAGCAGTGGTAGTAAAGACTTTTATTGGGAAAGGAAGGCCGGTTGGCCCAAGGGTGGAAATGGGAATAGCAGGGAGGGAGGAATAACAATTATTGAATCTTCAAGGGTCGTGTAGGCAGCTTCCAAATGACGATTAATTGTCCAGTTTTAAGTGCCGAGTGGTTGTAGACCCCGGATCACACTACTCGAGCCAGAACGCTCTCAAGGGAAAAAATGCCTAACGCGGCGAGGAATTGGGGGTCATGGTATGGGGGATTATCTGGTGAAGAACCATTGGGGAGTGCACGCTCGAGAATATATCGATGGTCTAAGAATGCAGCGCAGTGCCAGATTAAATTGTTCAGGTCCGCGATAGAGGTCGCTGAAGAGTGCGGACAACGTGGGGTTGGTGACTTTCTAGGGTGAATCCATTTGACTATGATGTGAGGAGTGAGAGAAGCGTTGGCAAGAGTCTTATTAATGAAAATTTCGACTGGGCGTGGTAGAGAAGGGATGCCGTTGAGGTAGCCAAGCGGGGTACTTGGCGGCATCGGCGCGCGTAGCGAGTGTGGTCTAGTTGCAGGCGAAAGGAGGTGGGCGAGACAGCAGCAGGGGATTGGTCATCCAGCGAAAGGGTTACGAGGAGGCTATCCCTAGCCGCGGAGTGCGCGGTCTGGTTGCTGTGTCCCTGCATCATGTGTCCCGGTATCCATGCCAGGCGAGTTTTAGTGCCGTTCTGAGCGAGCATGTTGACCATAGCTTGAATCTGGCGCACAGTAGGATGGTCAGAGAAAGCCTTGTTGAACTCCTCAATAGCAGTTTTGGAGTCGGTGAGGATATGAATGCGGGCAGCTAGTGGAGCAGAGACGTTGTAGGCAAGATGGTCCAGTGAATGGAGAATGCCACGCAGTTCGGCTTCAGTGGGAGGCGGATAAAGTATATGTTTCGTAATGGAACCGTCAAGTTCGGGACGTGCTGAACAATGGCACGCGAGGCCCATTCGACGTTGCTCCAGGCTGGCATCGGTAAAGATGTCAGTTTCATCTGGAAGCTTCTGGTCCAGGATGCGACGAAGGGCTTGTTGGTGGGGACACACCCTCGCTTTGGAAATGCCAGTTCGGTGATGTGGCGATGTCAGAATTGGCCTTTTCCAGGAAGCAGATGGTGCCTGACTCAGTGATGGTGGCAACATGGTTCGAGCCTCCCACGCAGCGAGCGCCGCTCCCCGACGCGTTATAGATCGGCGTTGTTGGTGTTGAAGGGCAGCTTCAGAAAGCAGGGATTTCATAGGAGGCAGAGGAGCCGCCTTTTCGAGGGCGTCGATACGGGTATGTCGCGGCAATCCAGTTATTGTTCGGAGCGTGGCCCTGTGCAGTACTGATAATTGCTTCTTGTGACTATTTGAGAAAGTATATACAGGGGCACCATAGAGAAGGCGGCCTAGAGCCACCGCTCGTGTTAGGGTAATGCAAGCTGCTTGTCGGGCCCCTCCGTACTTATTTGACATTCTAGAAATTATATGAAGCATTGGCTTCCAGGTACCTCGAAGTTGCTTTATCCAGCACTGTGCGCTGTTATGACTGTACAAAGGAATACCCAGCAGTCTAATTTTGCCGCTCATAGACCTAATTGGTGTGTCAGATATATAGATGGTGTGGTGCTTATAAGGGGTATTTTATGCCGTCCGTGCACCACCAAGAACAGTTTTTTTCAGGAGCCAGGTCTAGCCCTAACGTCGGAAGGTTCGACGTGAGGCTGTGGGCTGCGGCCTGCAACTCAGTTATCATGTCTTCAGTTGATGTGTTGTCTGCAGCTTTGGTCTATACTGCATAGGTCGCGAAACATGCAGCAGATTCCTTTTATAGTTGCCGTGCAACGCGGGCCATTGCCAAATTGAAAAGCGCAGGTCCAAGGATAGAGCCTTTAGGCACGCCCCTGACCAGGTAGTAGGTCTCGGGGCTCCATTCCGGGTGCGTGGCGCTTAGACGTATGGGGCGGTTGTCTAGAAAAGACCGGATCCAGTTGTGGGCTCGCTGGCTTGGGAATGCTTGTACCAATTATGTAAGGATTGCATCTCGCGATCAAACGCTTTATGCATGTAGATGGCGAGGACATAATCGGGGTTGCCTGCTGTGGAAGTGCGATTGATCACTCGTCGCAGTAGCCATGCTTACCCAAGCGTGGCCGGAAGCCAGTTTGTGATGGGTGGTGCCATGGCCGGACGTATTCCATATAGTGTTTCATACGATTATTTATGAGGCCCTCCCTCTCCTCAATTCTTAATTGCGATTTGCTCTTCGCCTACTACTGAAGAAAGGAAGTGAACAGCACACAAGTTCACTAAAACAAGGTACACTTCACCAAAGGGTCTTTACACTGATGTCAATGGCACAATTTTCAGTGACCGGAACTCAATCACAACAGTTCTCACACATCAATTCCCATATAGGATCAATAATACCGGCCAGCATTTAACATTGACTACCTATACGCGTTCTATGTCTGTAACTGTCATAAATTTGTCACTGTAGAGTGTCAAAGTGGTTGCGCAAAATTACTTAAAGGGGCCCTGAAAGGCATTTTGAGCACACTAAATGAACTAGCGCAATCGCTAGATTGGGTCGCCAACGTCACCTGTGCCAAGTATTACTCTTTTACGCGCAGCGGAAAGCTCAGACTTTTGTTGCAAAGTTTGTCGCTTTTTTCTCACCCTTTCCTTCGTGTTTTTGGACGCCGCCATCTTCACATGTCTACATCATCGATTCCCAGATATTCGTCATGAGCTAGACATCCTGCTATTGGGCGGCTTTTTCACGCACTTCCGGCAAAGAGATGAGTCGTCTGCTCAGCGTCGGCTCGCCGGCTGATCTGCCAGCGGAGTGCCGGAGTGCTTTGACATTTTACGACAAACGAAACAAGTGTAAACAAACGCTTAACCGTTTGTATTGAATGCAACACGGCCATAACACGACGTGGATTTTATCTTACGTGAGTACGTACCATAAAGAAAGTCCCGTGGCACTTCTTTGGTGCAATCGCAGAGAACGCCCTGAGCCGAATGCCCGGGTTTGACGCGTACATTTTATTCAACTTCAAAACAATCCAGAGATGCGTTTCGAACGAACGCAACGTCACAACATGCGTTGCAAGTCTGAACCGCGATTGACAGACGATGAGTTGCCTTCCCTGCCCGTCGTAAATACGGCACTCACCTCACACCCGGTTTGCGGGGACGAGCAGCAAGTCACAACTCTGGCGCGCAAGCGAGAAGGCTTTTAGCCAGGCACACTGCACATACCCCATGCGAGGTTGAGTGGTACGTCGTTCGAGAAAGATAATCCAGACCATGGGAAGCACTATCCACCCGCAGAAGTACAATGTCGCATTTCATCGCGAAACGAACGCGTCCACAACACACAGGAGGCGATGCACACACACACACACACAGCTTCGGTCGCTGCATTGGCTTAGCTGCAAGCTTCGTTCGGACAATCAGCGATGCTACGACGATACAGAGCTGCGTGAGGACGACGTGCTAGCCATTTCACGTATTTAAAAACACAGGGGAAAAGAACTAGGTTCATCGGAAGCAAAAAATCTTTCCTCCATTATAGTGCCTGAAATATGCTGGCTAGTGTGCCGAGGGCGGGCTCCAGGCGGGCGCCGGGAGCGATGTACGCGGCCGTCTGCCGCTTGGGGCGCTGCCGTGCGGGAGTGTGCGCGTTCATCCGGCCCGAGCAGATCGCGCGGTTACCTCGGAGCTGCGTAGCAGACGGCAGCGGCAGAACTTTCCATTCCCGCTTGCGACGAAAGCGAGCGAAAGCGACGGGAATTCTGTCGCGCAACCAAAATTTGTCCCGACCATTCGACAAAAACGATCGTCGCGCGACAAAGCGACGGAATTCCTGCCGCTCTCACTCGCTTTCGTCGCAAGTGCGAACGGGCCTTTATGCGCAATCTCAGCCCCACATAAAACAAGCTCTTGCTTGTCGCCTGAGCATACGGTTGATATCTGACTACGTTACACTGTGCTTGCCAGTGTATTTAAACGATGTCACTAGGTTTGAAACGTACGCGCTCGGCGTGCAGCTTTGTAAACACAAGCGGTTTCACATACGCACGCTATTTTGCTGCTAATAGAGTTTTAGTACAGCGTTTGTCGCCTTTGCATACGCTAAACGCTAAATTTTTGCGTCCCGCTACGTGACACCGCGATGGGAGTTTTAGTAGAGCGTCTCATCAGTTTTGCGTAGCGACACACTAATGCATACGGCGCCATCTGTCAAATGTTTTCCGAAATGTCTCGCCGGCTGATCTGCTAGCGGAGTGCCGGAGTGTTTGGACATTTTACGACTATCCAAACAAGTGCAAACAAACGCTTTCCCGTCAGTGTTGAATGCAACACATGGGTGCAGCTTGTCAGAACACGGGTTCTCGCTGATCGAGTGCAGCGTTGGTTTGCTCTTCGCCTTCACGTTCATCGCCGCTGATAAAGCGATCCGATCCGGCGCGTTTTGTGCACGGGTTCTGTGTCGGTTGAAAATGTCTTTTTTCACATGCCGCCGGTAGTAGGAATTACAACCACCGCAAAATAACACCCGGCACCAGCGGGGCCACATCTGAGACCGCGCTTTTTGGATAAACAGTGCGCGGTGCACCAAAGGGAACGAGCGCACGATTCTCCCCACGCGGCTGCGAGTTCGCCGCCGATACCAACTGCAGCCCTGTAGCTACGTACACCGCGAAAGGGCAAGGCCAGGCCGCACACATGCGGCCAGGTCATTCGTTCGCTTTTCCAGCCTGTGTCCATGGTGTCTACAGAGATGAAAAAGCCGAAAGAGCTGGCCCGTAGCAGACGGCAGTCTGTGGGAGCGCAATAGCGGAAGTACGTCACCGCTGAGGAGCGGAGCATCATGGGAGGGGAGGCCAACAGCGAAGAAACAGTTGAAAGGAGGAGGAAATACGGCGCGACGATAATTCGCGGTTTTTGATTTACGATTTCTCAGCTAATACTCATCGCTTTAACAAAATTCTTGCAGGAGGAGATTGCTAATACATTGCTTTATTTGGTTACATGTACATCCATGCATCGGCGGAAGGCATTTCAGGACCCCTTTAAGAAATTACGGTTTCCGGCGCCTATAAAGGCCTACTGACTGCTCATGGGCGTATCAACAAACTGGATTGAACATTAATAACAGTTAATTGGTATTATTATTAAAAGACCCGCCGCGGTGACTCAGTGGCTAAGGCGTTGCGCTGCTGAGCACGAGGTCGCGGGTTCGATTCCCGGCCGCGGCGGCCGCTTTTCTGATGGAGGCGAAAAGCAAAAACGCCCGTGTGTACGAGATTTCGGCGCACGATAAAGATCCCTAGGTGGTCAAAATTAATCCGGAGCCCTCCACTACGGCGCGCCTCATCGCCTGCGTTGCGTCGACGCGTTAAACCCTACAATCAATCAATTATTATTAAAAGGACAACAACGTATATTATTATATCGCCGTCTAGTGTAAGACCATCATAACCATCATGACTAAAAAAACTTCGCACCTCTATCCCCTTGGGCGCACCCACAAATCCGCCCCTGATAGCTATGGGGTTAAGAAGGCGATTTGGGCTAGTCGTTTCTAAATTACGAAAAGCGTTCCGCCCTGTTGAGTCGTATATCGCAACGGGAGCAGTCAAGTTTGCCGAAATTCTGACTTTGGTGTGATATACCTAAAGATGTCGAGAGAACCGAATACTTCGAAAGCATGTTTACCGAAGGTCGATCCTGTTACGCGAATTTAGTTTTGACAGCTCTCACGCTGGCGGAATTTCTGCTTGTACACCCAAGTGTTTATAGTGCACTTTCGTGATTGGTTGAAAGTTCTCCACAGCCGTCATTACTGTCCGTCAGTCACGACGCGTCGCCGTCTATACATCAATAATTCACCGTACCGTACGTAACCATGGAGTTGTTTCCCCCGGGTACAGTTGTGACTCGCGGCAATTCTTCTGGGACATGATTGCCTTCATTGCGCATTAATTGTACGCGAGCTAGGCTCTCGCATCCGCCATGCGACTAGCCGTCTCCAGTATGGCAGATGAACGGCCTTGGACATCACCTTCTTTGTGCGCTTGTGCGGAACGGAAGCATTCTCATTTCTATCTTGTTTTGACGTCCGGCCCCAGACGCGTAGTTGTGACGTGATGGATACGGCGACGGAGACGGCGACAAACAAGCAGCAATCAGACAATGATTTTAGCGCGGAAACACTGGGCCGAGGCTTGTCCGGCGTCCGGCGCCCGTGCTCACGGCACAGCACCGTGTAAATCGAAACATAATAAAAGGTTCACAAAAGGCTGGAGAGAGAGAGAGAGAGAGAGAGAGAGAGAGAGAGAGAGAGAGAGAGAGAGAGAGAGAGAGAGAGAGAGAGAGAGAGAGAGAGAGAGAGTTCCTGGAGAGCCGCGCTGCGCATGCGCAAGGAGCATTGGATTGGATTGGATTAGATTGGATTGAAAATTGTTTTAGCAGCAGTAAGCGCTCTCACGGGTGATTTACGGCAAGAACAATCCCCAGTGCTTCGCTTACTCGTCAGGATTCACTCCGTGGAGATTCGTGAATTTTTCGGTAAGGACTGCCCACGCCGTAGAACATGCCAGGAGGGTCCCGTGCACAAATGTAAATGATAGCTGCGGATGTGGCGATGCGAAGATATAGAGTTAGGACAGCATTGGGGAAAGAGTATTGTACGTGGTGTCAAAGCTTAATGGGGCCACGCAGACAAAATACAAGCTTGTTTTATTCGAATGATCTCGTGTTTTATAACGTCCCCAGTGCTTGTCCGACAGCAAACGACGCCGTATTCACTGAGAAATGTATCAATTTAGATTAAAATTTTGTGAAGCATGTAAAAATGCTTTTGTGTTGCAATAACTGTAAAAAACAGTATTTTTTGGTATGTAACAAGAGTTGTTTTATTACGGATATTTATGCTTACAAATTTGGATTGTGAATACTGTACAGACTCCAGAAATGAATACAAACTGTGTGTGGTTAGTCTGATGTTGTTCTATAGTTGTATATATAATTGCATAAGGTTTGAACCCTTTCTGAGCCATTGGCGTTTTGTAACAAACTGCTGTTTGTGTGTTTGTTCTGCCTGGGGCTAGGGGCCTAGTCAGGCGACTTTAAATGTTGCCTTTTGCCATAGCCCCAGGGCAACCTCCTTTTGTTGCCGAAATAAATTCAAAAATTCAATTCAATTCTGCAGCGAAATCTTGAGCTTTCGTGACGTCAGCCATGAGGTCATAGGGGCGGGTATTCAAACGACCTTCCAGTGCGTCATTAGTCCCTACAGCCTTCCTTACGCCCAGATGGCGCTACCATACTGAGTCGAGGACCGTTGTCCGCCGTTGCTTTGTTTTTGACCTTATTTGCACCTGGCTTTCTTTTTCGTTACTGTAGAAAGTAACCCTACTGTGAAATACCGGGTATGCTCGGAAAATAGGGTCAAGTCAACGTCGCTTGCGCCAATCCGCCAGTGTCGTGTACGACAAGTCCACACCGGCGGACTGCTGTGCAGCTAAAACAAGCATAGTGCGCGCAGTACCAACAGCAGTGCGCATCGGTACATCTATGATTATGTGTATTTTCGTAACTTTCATTGTCTACCCCACCATTCTTACTGCTGTAAAATGAATACGTACGCATTAGCAAGAGGGGAGAAAAGTGCGTGAGCCACCCTTCAGTGGTGCTTACTGATAAAGAAGTCCAGTTCATGGATAACGACAAATTATTTATTTATTTATTTTTTTAAATACATACTGCAGACCATCATTAGGTCCAAGCAGTGGGGCACAAAAAGATAAAAGGCAAGAAAAAATACAAACAATACAAAGAAGGCACTTATACAATGGGTAAGTCATTCCATTCTAGTATCGTACGCGGAAAAAAAGAATAGTTGAATGTGTCAGTAGCAGCAAAATATGGGGTGAAAGCATTTGGTTTGTGGTGTCTAGTATGCCTTGTGGATAATGGGGACAAAAACAATGATGAGTTGATAGACAGTTCACCTTTTCTGACTGAAGAAAGTCCAGGCGGAAGCACTTTCTCCTGGATTCAAGGCTTGGGATATTTTTAGTCAGCAGTAATTGTAAGGGGAATCAGTGCGTGAATATTTGGAATAAATGAACCTAACAGCTTCTCTTTGAATTCTTTCGAGTTTACGGATGTTGTGATTAGTTTAGGGGTCCCAAACTATGCAGGCATATTCAAGCTTCGGCCGAATAAAAGTAAAGTAGCTGAGGAGTTTCACGTTTCCGGGGGAACTTTTTAGTTTTCTGTCTTAAGAAACATAGTTTACGGAATGCGGACGAGCAACTATTGTCAATGTGTAGATTCCACGATAGATTACTCGTTAATGTGGCACCAAGGTATTTATGACTGGTCACGTTCCCTTTTTTCTTTATTCTTTTTTTTCTGCTTTTTTTGTTTTTGTATGCTACTTTGACACGTGCGGCGTTGTTTGCCTTCGGTAGAAATGTTTGTGGCGGGTTTTCAATAAATTCAGTTGAGAGTCAGCGCCTGTCCTGTGGTTATTATTCTTTTGTCTGTCCCGTCTTTCGCACTGTGATTAAGAACACCTACCAACTCGACCAACTTGCAACTGTCCTACGTACGCATTATATTTAAGCGCAAATACCTCGTTCGGCAAGCTGCCCTGCCTAATTTGCAATTGCTTTTGCCGGCCTCAGCCAATCGCAGAGCTGGCTGGTATGACATCATAGGTTCAGTTGCGGGAAATGAGCGAGTGGGTCGCATGGCCATTACATTTTTTCCTAAGTATGTAGCTTATTTGAGCGAAGTGTGCGTTAAAAGTGGTGCCAGTATGATTCTAACGAGGTGATCTTTCGAATGAACCAAACTTGTATTTTGTCTGCATGGCTCCTTACGCGGTGTTTTTTGGTGGCAAAGACTCGCTGGCGGGGTTTGGCGATTAGTGGCTTTGCTGTAGCGCGCGCTTGGGACGGTTGAAATTAGGTAGCGGAGTAGTTGCACACCTTTAGTTCGGGATCCGTGCGCATTGCCGTGCATTAGAGCCTTATGCCTTTTTCTGCAATAAATATTTCGGAAGGCGATCCATATTCACTTTCAATGTTTATTTTGCACATATATGCAAATTGGGTGTATGCGCATAAGGTGAGCAGACACTGCCTGCAGCAACTCGTGCTGCGCAGACGTAATTTCTAAAGCTTTGCACATGACGATCAAGCAGCTGGCTTGGTATAGTTGGTAGGGCAACGGCTTTGCGGCTGAGAGGACCAGGGCTCGATATTGGTCCCGGCAACGTTTTTTAGAGGCGACGCCCCTTAGGGTATGGGGGTGTTGGCGTCTACTGACGTCGTCGTAATCTTCGTATCATGTAGTCACGGTACTAAAACACCGGGAAACTCGATTACGCCTCGTGCTAGAGAGCTTCGTGCTTCAAAGACGAGGGAATTTTAAACCAAAGCTGTATACCTCTACCCCCCGACGGTTTCATCTCCGTTGGCAAAAACTCCAAGGCGCCAAGAATACACTTATGCACTGCATGCTTCGCCCCTCCCCAGGTTTCACGTTAGTGGAGATGGCTCGGGATTTTTTAATTTTCATTAGCCCACAACGTGCTGATAAAGACGAAATCCAGTTTGCTAGCCTAGTAGGCGCTTTCACACTAAGAAGGCTGTTCTTATGCGACATGCGATGTATTTCTTGGCAAAGTATGACGTAGTTCTCGTACGGGGCACCTGTAATAAGGGATTTGCGGTTGTACATTTTTGCAGTGCTGTTCTTAACCTTCATTAGGACTGTACTGACCTAAAGATCGTGGCAACACTGCCTCCTATCTTGAACTTCACTAAAGTAGACCTGGCTATAAATTTTAGATACAGCTTAAGATGTGGTCGTCAGCCGAAAAACGTGGTCGTTAATCGCGGTAGGAACGACTCCGGGAGTTCGAGCAAAGCCGGTGAGTAATTCTACCGGCGAGGGGTTAAGCCAACGAAGCGGGTTACACGGCTATAAAATTTGCATGTTCGTCGGGTTTTTATGACTTGCTTCTTTTATTCTTCATTTTCAGATGTGTGCATACTGGTGGGGGTAAAGCTCACAGTGCCTAATGTATGTAATAGAATCTGGCCCTCTCGCAGACAGCCTACGCGGCTTACCCCATGGTGTCTCAGTTATATACGCTTCTCTAGCGCCCTCCGGAAGCGGTTCATTAAAACTAAGTCGGAGAGCGCACGTGGCGAAGCTATCTCATGGGGGTCGTGAACCGGCAGGGCCATAACGAGCGGCGAGAAAAGGACAACTAGCCCAGGTTTTGGCGCTGGCATTTTTGCCGCCGTTTCGGCGCGTAGACAGGGATAGGTCAGCATCAAGTGTGCCATGATGTTATGCAAGCGGAAACACAACACTCACGTTTCACTCACACTGGTGAAGCAGAACGCGACTGCGAAGCTTTTTTCCGAGGACATTACGTACTGGTAAGGTGACGTCGCCATGTCAGCGCTAGCCTAAGAACACGCTTTGAGACCACCTTGCAAGCGGCGTCGCAGACACTTGGGCGTCCCTAGACTGAGATCGCTGATAGTGTTGGTTTCCTTTCCACAGCCTGCACAGCATGGCATAAGGCGGACGTTATATGAAATAAACAGCTTTATTTGACTCAATAAATTAATCAGAAGTCAAGTCGGTGAAGTCAGTCAGTCGTCCAGTCGGTCAGTTAAGGTCCAACTCAAGTGGGTCAACTCAAAATCAACTGAAAGTCCAGTCCAGTCAGTCAGTCAGTCAGTCAGTCAGTCAGTCAGTCAGTCAGTCAGTCAGTCAGTCAGTCAGTCTGTCTGTCTGTCTGTCTGTCTGTCTGTCTGTCTGTCTGTCTCTGTCTGTCTGTCTGTCTCTGTCTGTCTCTGTCTGTCTGTCTGTCTCTGTCTGTCTCTGTCTGTCTCTGTCTGTCTATGTCTGTCTGTCTGTCTCTGTCTGTCTCTGTCTATGTCTGTCTGCCTGTCTGTCTATGTCTGTCTGTCTGTCTGTCTGTCTGTCTATGTCTGTCTGCCTGTCTGTCTGTCTATGTCTGTCTATGTCTGCCTGTCTATGTCTGTCTATGTCTGTCTGTCTGTCTATGTCTGTCTGCCTGTCTATGTCTGTCTGCCTGTCTATGTCTGTCTGCCTGTCTGTCAATCAGTCAGTAACTTGGTCAATGTCAATGTAGAGTGAGTCAACTTAAGATCAAGTCAGTCCGTCAGTCAAGTCAAAGGGAAATCAGTCAAGTCAGTCAAGCCAAAGTTAAACCAAGGTCAAGTCAGTCATGTCAGTCTCAGGCAAAACTTGAAAATTACGGTACTCCCACGCATAGTGCAGAAAAAGTGGGAAAAATGAAATCGAGCTCGTGCAAAGGAAGCTCCGAATGCTGCGATCCGACGAGTAAACAACAAAGTACTGTCGGGGCAGGCCTCCAGAAACTATACCGGTTATTTGCGAGCAGTCTTGTATGTTCCCGTAGGTTAGTGGTGTGGAGAACTACGAGAGTGGTATCTCGCTGTGTGGGTTCGAATCCCGGGCGGTTTTTACCTTTCGTCCTTCGAAATGGCCAACTGTGGTCCTTGCGGCCACGCGCCTTTTATGACCGGGTGGGTACCACCCGCAGGAGGCAGGCGTTCTCTGAAAATACGGGAGAAACGCCTTCCAGTTGTGCATGCCCGATGCCGCGAAGGGCTTTCAGCCAGTGCGTACACCTCCGCTCGTCCTCAGACACTGAGTGGTATTGTACTTGGTGTCCCTAAGCGGTGCTGGCAGGTTCATCCGGCACATAAGATACGGAAATAGCGGGTCAAGGCGATTCCAAAAGTATCGCTAGTGCGCGATCACAGATAACGTCGGAATCCACGGAAGTGTGGCACGGAACCGAAAGCAAAATCGGTTTGAACCATTCTCCAAGAGTAAAGCACAAGAACTACATTCCGACACATATGCTTGTTGCCAATAGTACGAAAGCTTTTGCTAAAGAAAAAAAATAACATTGACACACACGCAAGTGAGCATGCATGAACTTTGAAATTGGGCGTCGTGCAATCACAGCGTAAGACGAATACGCGTCTTTTTACGTCCCTGCCGTAGTTGTTTCCGCGGCCTCAGGCGTCGCATGGTTTTTGTTCTCCTCTCAGGGTTTATAAATATCAATACTGCTTTTGCGACCGCATCAACGATGAAAAATATGTGTATTTGATCCCGTCTATGCAATGCAAACACAAACATGAATTTGACAAATTTATTTCAGTGTTCCTTTAAACTTGCAATACTTTTTTAGAGAGAACTTGCAGGTGAGGAGACACAGAGGTGAAAAAAATGATCCTTTAAGTAAACGAAAAAGCGGTACGTGTTCTAAATGTTTATAGGACGGCGAGACAAGTAGAGTTACGTCAAACGAGAAGAAATTAAATGTCTAGAAAAGTTACTTTCGCAAATTAAACGAAATACTGACGTCAGCACTCCAAATATTCCAGCAATCTAAACTTCTCGCTTTGAAATGTTTGCTCCGAGGACACCCGTTTAGCAAACTTTGCGTTCGCCAAATTAGTCAATGCAGGCTTAGTCCGTGATTTAGTGACCGAGATGGCGCGCAGTTACCGCTCGCCGCCATCCCACCACTTTCACCACCTGCTGCCCCAAAACAAAGAACGGCTACGGTGTGTAGGGCGCTGAGAAAAGCGTATTGAGTTGTTAGGTTCTCGGCGTGTGAGAATAATGAGTGTGCCGAGCGAACGCTTCCTGTTCGTGCGGTTTAGAAAAGGGGCCCCCTGGAAGCCTCGATAAAGCGCGCTCGGTATCCCTGCGCCGGTGCATTCTAAGGACGTGGGGAACCCCTTTGTTTCAGCCAATTGCGGCCACCCGCGAAACTTGTGCGGTGGTCTGCAGAACTTCGTTCCGTGCGTTGGTATAAGTGACTTAGCGCGTGCCGCCGTAACGAGGGCTCCAAGCTTAAAGAGCTCCCGGACCATAAAGCCAATGCAGAAACGGTCGGCAGCCTTTCCCCGTAGTTTTTGCCTGAAAGGTAGCGCCGCATGTGTCCAGCCCGAGGAGGATTGAATGCACTGTTTTTCATAAGCGAGGGCGCTTTACCTGGCGCCGTTGTGGTTGGAGATTACTTCCTGGCTAATAAAGAATGCGGGGGTAGTTGTGCTTTTTTTGGTGTTCCTCGTCCGCTTAACTTTTGGCAGCTTCTGTTCGCAGGATCCGGCAAAACATCACGTTCGGAACTTGGCACTTAATCTCTACTTGCTAATGCCGAAGTTGATGGTGATATGGAGGTGTAATGATCTACACTGGTGTAATACTGTCGGTAGAATGGCCTGTATGGCCTGTATATCATGTACGCCACGTATGCTATACATGGCATGTATTCCAGGTATGTCATGCTGTGGACAGAATGGCATGCATGACAGAATGGCATGTATTCCCACGTTGCCGTGCACGTTGGGGAGGCTTGTACGGATACTTGAACTGCGCATCTACGGCGAAGTGCGATTCTCAAGGGCTGCGGATGTGTGAAAAATGCTGTTTGGAGGAACGAAGTTCGCAAAGTTGCACTTGAGGGATACATACGGGCAGATACTTCGCGATGATAACTTCAGAGATTATCTAACAATCGACATACACAGTATTGTGCCGTTCCAATAGACGACTCCCCCTTTTGGGGTCTCCTCAAGTCCAGCCGTGTTTTAGGAGGAGATGGAAAACATGATGCGGGGACTGCCGCACGTATACCTGTGTATTTCGATGACATTCTTGATACTAGCGCTAATGATTTCGAGCATTTACGCAATATTCGCGCTGTTCTGAGCAGTCTTTAAGAAGCTGGCCTAAAACTGAAGTCTAAAAGTTGCCATCTTCGTGTGTAAAGTAGACCGCCTTACGCATGTCGTGGAGAAAAAGAAAATCAACCACCTAACCTAGACAAGTAGTCTCCTGTGCTACGTGTATAATCCTAAGAAATGCTAAAGAGCTGCGAATTTTGGAGGGTTGGTGAACTACTGCATGACTCTCCTTCGAAATGAATTTATAGTTCTTCGACCTGGCACATACTACTTGGAGGAAGAAAATTACGCCCATCTTCCCGCGAGGGGAACCCTGATGTGATGCGACGCATCGGGGGGGTTTAATTGGTGTTTCCATTGGGTTGATTCTCTAAATCGCGTGAAACGTGTTGTGAACGCGTAGGATGCATTTCATCACATGCGGGTGTTCTCATACGCAGGAAAGATGGGCGTAATTTTCATTCTTTTACTGAGAGAGAGAGAAACTGGTTGCCATTTTCAGCGGTTGCACTTTACTTTGAGCACGACGGCTTTGTGGTCGCTGAAGTACACGGTCAGTGGATCGCGAGCGCTGACTGAACCGCCGCAACGCGCTACCCCCTTTATATTCACAGCACCTGAAGGAGAGGAGATAGCGGAGGAGAGTCGCGCATGCGCGCACTTGCGCGCCGGGGCAGACGCGAGCGTAGCGAAGCGCGCGCGCAGCTGTTGTTATTATGTTAATGAGACGGAGTGAGAGTGTTGCGCACAGCTGTCGGAGAGAAGAACGGAGGAGAGTTGCGCATGCGCAGGTGGTGTGCGGACGCCGGAGGGACATACCCCCGAGCAAAAGATGCGTCGCATCTAAAAAACGGCACGAGCCTCAGAGAGAGAGAGAGACAGAGAGAGAGATAGAGAGAGAGAGAGAGAGATAGAGAGAGAGAGAGAGAGAGAGAGAGAGAGAGAGAGAGAGAGAGAGAGAGAGAGAGAGAGAGAGAGAGAACTAATTACAGGTCGTCTTCAGTGAATGCTGAACTCAGCACTAGTGCGTTTTTGATGTATTGCTCTAGAGCTAGCTGCTCCTCGAAAGTGGAGGCGAAAGTCAGCCAGGTTGGGTCAATGGGATATAGCAGCTGCGTCGGTGTGTGTAAGTGAGGAATGCTGGGAATAGTGTAAGGACATTCCCATAGGACATGTTGCTGATTAGGATATACACCACAGTGTTTGCAGGCTGGTGGTTCTTGTGCTCTTCCTTTAGAGGCAAGATATCGTCTAGCTGGGATGCATGTTGTGTTAGTCTGTGCTTGTCTCAGTAAAACTGATTGCTGCCTGTCCAGGTTAGGATGAGGTGGAGATAATTCTCTTCTGTTCAGTTTAAGGTCTCTTAGTGTATTGTTCATGATGCCACGGAAGATAATGCAGCAATACCCGCCTGCAGCAGACTCGCTTGCTGGGATGAGGTCTTGCTGCGAAGACTTCGTGTTGGTGTAGCCCTCTCTCCCGCTGTTACCCGGGAGTGGCCACCACGCTACCATGCCCCGTTCGCACAGAACTGCCCATTTCGCACGGCTCCTGCCGAAGATGCGGACACAGAACATTTGCTGTGGACGCACCCTTCATTGGAAGCTGCCAGAACACGACACCTTCGAGGCACAGGCCTCCACCCTGGAAGACCACCTGACTTTCATCGGTGGATATGGGGACCCCACCACCACTCCCTCCTTGCGTTCCTTCGTGAAACGGGAGTTAACCTATACTTGTAACGGGAGTTAACCTATACTTGTAACATAGTATTTATATCATCTGGTATACTATCGCACTAAAAAAAGGATCCCATTACCTCGGCACTAGCCTCGATCCACTTGGATTCAATATTCAAACAAGCCTTCATGACGCAGCAGTGATGCATCGTCGCATGGAGTTGGCGCTGTCTTAGCGTACAAAGATGGCGATCGGCGCGGGTGACTCGTCAGGTTCGCATATAGCATCTTTTCAAAAGCTGAAGAACACTTCAGCCTGCCTGAAGAGGACGCGTTGGCTTTATTTTATAGACAGGACGACTTCCATCAACACGGGATATTTTTTTGGAACTTTCATGCGTAAACTTGTCTGCGCGTTACAATCGGGGCGCGTTAGACTCGTGCACGTGCGGTAAACGCGGGAATTCGTCTCGTCTACCGTGCAGGTTGCGTATCTTGTTTTGGGCTCATGATTGTCCAGCAAGCAGCTTCGTGTGCTGGTGTGCTGGTCTGAGTAGGTACGTTGGGGACCGTCAGTGCGACACGCGAAAAGTCTATAGACGGTTGCACAGTGCAAAGATGTTCTGGCCCTATATCAGCTCAGCGACTGCGATTTCATTGAGATATTCAAATAACGCGGTTAGCACATAACGCTGAGACGAGGGAGATGGCCACGGCTCCAGAAGTGCTTTTAAAGATAGGGAACTGTGGTTGAGGCACTCGATCTTCTGTGCGAGGTCGTCTCTTGCTTGGCCTTATGTAGGGAACTCCAGTAGAATATGCTCGCTACCTCCTTTCTTTACTTCTTTTATTTCCTTCAGTCTTCTCTCCCTTCCTCCTTACTGCCTATTGCAACTTTATTCCCCTTTCCGCACCCCGCAGAGTAGCATGTAGGCGTTAACATGCCGGCAGACCTCTCTGCTTTCCTCTAATAAAGAGCTTTCTCTCTCTCTCTCTCTCTCTCTCTCTATCTCTCTCTCCCTCTCCCTCTCTGAGTTGGGAACACATTCGTGGATCATGAAACGCTGAACTGTTTACTAGTAGTTTCCTGTCCCAGGCTGCCGGCCAAGTATCCACGCGTGAGAGAAAAGGGTGCAGAAAGATGTCCTTTCAGTACGTCCCCGGCAGTGCAAGGAAGCCTTGGATGGAACTGGAGTGGTGATTATCGTTCCGCCTGGATAAAATCCTGCTTCCAGCCACCAAAAAAAGCCAACAAGCACGAAGTTAGCACGTCACTTGGCGCGGGTGAATGGGAACCGTTTTTAGGTGAAGTTTTGACAGCGATGCTATTTAAGCCGTTAGTTGGGCCGGCGAACGTGCGCAGGAAAACATCGCCGAGCGATGAAGTCGTCGTGAGCGCCGGGACATCTTCACGGTGGATTTTCCTCGCCGCGCTCGAGCGGGACTCGTGCCTCGACCTGTCGGAGGCGTGATACAACTGGTACAAGCACTGCTTTGGAAACGCGTCGCGGGGTGGCTCGCTCTATCGCTTGTTGCGACGAGTAGGGCAGTTTTGACGGTGAAAATAGAAGAATTAATGCCAAAATAAGAGAAGCCAAAAAGCTTAGACACGATAACTTTAATGAAATTCTTAATTTGCATCCCACACGCCAGACAACACAAGCCGTACGGTTGACACCGTACGAGTTCAAAAATTTTAAGAGAAAGGACGTCCCCCTGGTTCCTCCGCTACTCTTGGAGCTTGACCGCAAAGCGGGTTGGAACACGTACATTGTACATACTTTAATGGCCGTGTGTTCATTGCTTTCTGGGGAGCCAACGATGACACCACACCGAAAACTTGTCCGAGTCTCTAAGCATAACCACGCATAAACTAAGCCTAACCAAGAATAAGCTAGGGAGGCTACCATCTTCGCCCAGTCTTCGTACCACTAGTGTGAAGCTGCCCTAATTTTTTCGTCGTATATATCTAATCCACTGGGTGACAAGCTTTCTCCGACTGTACGACAGGTTGGATTGAGCTAATTTTCATGCAAGAGTGACTTTTCTTGTGAACTATTTACGTGACTGATAAAATGAAGCCGCCGTTTTGAGGCTTCATCATACTTGAAAGGTGTAACCTGCAGAGCTCGCGAGTGGCACTCATAGTAAGATGAGACACCAAGTAAAGCATCTCATTAATTGTACACCGAATAAAAAATTACACATGTTTACGTATTTCAGCAATACGTTGAAAAGAGTGGTATGTATAGGCTCAACAACTGAAGGATGATTAAATGGATGGGGCTTGCGCTACTTCTGAATCTGGTGTCACGTTACTACTACAGGAGTGAAAGTAACCGCCGCACAGTGTAAGCCTCTATAATTTAAGTGCTGAAATGGTAATCTGCTTCGAAAAGTGGTCTTGCCATTTGAGTCTCAGCCATCGACATTCCTTAAGGTACTCGATCATCGTAATGGGCCGTGCCCGTATGTAGATTCGGTTTTTGGAACCATTTTACAGAAACTGTTTGGCACTCCGGAAGAATTTGCATCACTCACTTGCTCTGGAAAATTAAAAAAAAAAGGCCGGCTGACAATGGTGGCACAATCGCAAAACGCCACAATAGGTGTAGTGTAAAACTAGCAAACAAAGATTGGGTAAGTAACCGTGGTATCGTTGCCATTTTTTTCGAGATGGTGGAGTCAGGAGATTTCCCGTTTTGTGGAGTAACTGACGACAAAATAAAACAAAATTACACACAAAAAAAATTACTTCGCTTGCGCGCCTTTTTTGATAAGGAGGTTAGAACATACCTTCCTGGCAGTCCCATGGGCTCGAAAACATTTTTCTGACGTTCGCTAAGAGTGAATTTCAAACGCGACATTGATTAATCCTGCGTGCGTGAAAGAAGGGATCCTTGCCTCTCCAGCTTTTACAGGCTGCAGTGATGAAACCAGTTTCCCGCGTCAAAACGAAAAACAGTCGTGGAAAGGGCACAACGTTTTAATGTCAGCTCTTGTCCGAGGTTGTGGGATGTAAATTACGTCGTGTCAAATGTGTGTTGTTTCGCGGCAAAACAATGACATGTTTGTAATTCAATATAAAGGCACATTTACATTTTACAACTTCAGCGCACTTAAGCAGGCGGTTATTGAGTTTGCATGCAAATCGTTCCGGGGCGTGCATTCTGCGGACGAAAAGCCTCGCGAGAAATGCTTCAGCGCTGTTAGAGACGTCGGTCCTCGTTGCGTATACCAAGTCTCCGCAGTTGTTTTGTGGTTCAAATTGGGCGGACGGGCTTGAATTTTATAAAATTAGAGAGCGAGGAATGACTTCGCAGTCTGTAGAGTCGGGCTTATTTCTTTCTCTGGAAACCAGTGCTGCTGACAGACAGTTTTTTTCTTTGGTGGAGTAAAGGGAGGGGGGCAATATACTCCGGCACACATCTGCAAACTCAGAGAAAAAGTAAGAAAGCAGCGCCTTTACTGTGTACAAACGATGTTAGTAGGGGGACTCCTAACACAAACGGAAAGCGTGGAAGTTGCGACAGGACATTCGAGCCTCTCGCTAAACCTGCGCCACTTTTCCACATTGTTAACGTTTCAAGTCCAATTATTTATAAATTAGCTACCCGAGTGAGACACAAGCTTCATTTTGTATCAGACATTACTCTTTTCTTTGTGTTATATATGCTCGTCACGTTGAGATAAACCAGAACGGGAACGATGTGATCAGCAACAACATTATTTTGTCCTATGGACAGAAAGCTGCTTACGTCATAATTAATTGCCTTGTAATGGCTATGGTTATCAAATTGTTGCATTTAAATCTTTGGCGCAACCATTTTAGTCGTTTTAATGCGCATTTGAGCTTTAGTTAACGACATTAGGGCTCAATATCTCGGGACATCACCTTGCCCAGACGAATGTTAAAAATTCAGAGCAACCAATAACTGAATTTTAATGACATTTATTCTGTTCACATTAAGCATTGACGCCGGTGGAGCATACGCGTTAATGCCAAATGACAGCATAACGGGCTACTTAGTACTGTAGCAACTGACATAACATGCATTCCATGCATTCCGCTTAACTCCACCAGCTGTTATTTTCCGGCAAGCCCACCCGCATTTTAACCAGATTCTCAAGTTTTGCTCAGATATAGCGAAGGGGGGGGGGGGGCGCTGTTATATTTCTTTCTAATATAGCTGCCACTAGTCCCAAAGCGAAGTGCGATGAGCTTCAAGATGATCAATACGAGGCGCGAGAATAGCTTAAAATAAAATCAAGCAGGCGAATGAAAAATAATGTATTTGAACCCGTTTCGCAAGAATTAAAGACACTCTGATAACAGCTTTTGGAAAACAATTCCGAAACTACAAGAAACGTCTTCACCGAAGAGGGTACAATAAAATACACGGAAAGGTTCAACACACACAAGTCCTGCAAGTTTCAGCTACTGATGTTAACCAATGCTTAGGATGCGACGGCACGCCCCTTAACATCAACTTCATTAGACACCGGAGCATGGCAACTTGTGGTTGTAATAAACTCTTTAAAGCCCTTAGCGCTTAAACTTGTATCTATGGTAATTGTAACAGGTTCAGCTGCCCGATGACTTATCCCTTCTGCTCTTGAAATATGTGACAAACCAGCAAATACATACGTGAGAAGAAAAAAGTGGCACCCGTAATGAACTGGCAAAGACGTTTCGCACGTAGTGTCAGCTTTTGCAGGAAAAAAGCCTCAAACAGATGTGCGCAGAGGGCAACAAGTCTTAAAACGTTCATCTACACCACAAGTTCTCGCGGCTACACAAGCCACGGCTGGCAAAAGTCCATCAGTTCTCTATCGTCCGTTGCGTAACAGTCCAAGACACCAGTGGAAGATTCGGACAAAGCTCTCGGTAGTGCGTGGTCACTGGGTGACGAAGAGTTGTCTCCGATGCATGGGAAGTCGTACAGGCTGTCTTCGCGACGTCGTTGTTGCTCGGCGTCAACAAGGTATGGAGTCTCGTCGGCGTCGTCTTCGTCCGTGTCTTGCTCCGAGCCTCCTCGCAGTTGGTGCTGCGTCGAGATCGTGCCGTGTTCCAGGAGCTCCTGGAGGGACTTTATGTAGTCCACTGCCGAACGAAGCGTGTCCACTTTGCTCATTTTCTTGTTCTGCGTCAGGTTGGGCACGTGCTGCCTGAGGGCTGCAAAACCCATGTTCACGAGACGCACTCGATTTCGTTCGCGTTCGTTCCTTCGGGCCACAGCCTGCGAGTAGCCGGAAGGAATAGCTGGTGGTTGCTGGTGGAGGTAGCCCGCCCGTCTTGTGAAGCGTAGCATGTCACTTGCCTTAGAGTGATGGTGATGGTTCTGCTGGTGGTGCGGTGCCTGAGCACTCCGTATCATCCTGAAGGAACTCATAGTGCAGTTTTTGTCTTCCAGAGTTCAGCGATGACGAAGATAACAAGGGTATTCACTGTCATAAACTGAATGACCCCGTGGCCAATTTTCTGGGGAGAATCGGCTCACCACCCCGTAAGATCATTGAAGTTTCGAATTTTGCCCGGAGGAGCACCGTTCAAATTTGACGCTGCCGGCAACCACTCGCACTTTCATGACGATCTTGAAGAGTTGGCACCAACACCTCTGTACCGTAATCCCTATTACAGTTTCTTTAAAAAGTTGATGTTTGACACAGTCTCTGAGGGCGCTAGCTTTAGAATAGATTAGAACGTCGCAAATGTCCCATGATATATATCGTTCCGGTTTTCAAAAAAAAAAAAAATATCGAGGGAAGTTGCCTGTGTCGGACAGCAGTTGAACCGGGTGCAACGACTTCTGCTTTGACCACTTCCACAGAAGAACAGTACATGCGGGAGCACTTCGGAATGTATCAGACCCACGTGGCTACCGGGAAACGTCACGCACCTTGGCGACACACGGGATGACAACAAATAAGCGCGAAAAAAACGCGCGCAGGTCCCAACGCGAGCGCACGCTAACGGAATAAGACACGCACGTGGACCCGGTAACGAAGCGGCATCTACAGCGGCCTGGTGGTCTCTCCAGGAGCAAGGCGGGCAATGTGAGTGAGCAGCCGCACGAGTGCGCGCGAAGGAATCTGCTTCCGTGCGCGTGGCCTACCGTTCCAGAAGACACGCGGGCCGTGGAGCAGCGCCGGTGGTGGTCGCACCCCTCTCTTGTAGGCCAGGTGATTGCGTCTGGTCCCTTCGGCAAGACGGCGGGGCAGGGGGGGAGAAGACCCCGCGCGGCTTGTACAAAACGGCGGAAGCCCCCGCACTCACAAACCGAGCTCGCACGCGGCCCGTTGTGCCTTGGCGTCTCCCCTCCCAGCAGCCCGATGGGTGGCCAATGGAAGTTGATCACGGAGACGAGAAAACAAGAGGAGGGGTCTGCGTGCGAGAAACAAGCCTCCCCCCACCACCCCTCACGGCTACTACGCGCAGCCCCCCCTACCGCCCTCTGCTTCTCCTTCCGTCCCCCACGTTTTCACTCAGTGATCTCTCTTGGTGGCGTTGTCTTTTGTTGCTTGCTCATCAGCGGCAGGCGTGGTGTAGTGCGTGTGATCGTGCTCCTCTCTACGTAGGATTCGTGACTCTATGGTGCCCGCTTCCCGGGCCGCATGTTCTTGCGCGCTTTTGAGCGGGATGTGTGCACTCGCCAGCCGAGTCGTGAGTGAAAGGGGCACCGGTGAGGGATTGGGCTTCGATTTGGCAGAAGCAGGGTTATGGAGTGCTTGCACAGAGATCAGATGCCCTGCTGTCCTGATATGGAGCTTGATAGAGACTACTGAAACTCGCTTGCAGGTTGGTGTGTCTGGTTAAAAGCTGGATGCATCCTCGTGTCCTGTGTAGTTCAGCAGATGTGTTCAAGCCTGCCCATCGGTTAAGTAAACAGATGGTCTTTTGCGCCAAGCACTGAGGCCAGTCCTGTGATATCAACTCCATTTTTTTGTACTGGTAGTTATGAGTTACACGTGACAGACACCGGAAGAAGGAGGCGAAAAATATTACTCACACCCAAGGCGTGCGTTCTCATTGCCGTGTTCTCAGCAGGCAGACTTATTCATTCATAGAACTTGCCATTGAATAGGTGTGTGGAAACGTCTGTCAAGAGGCCACATTGTAGACTATCAGGAAATGGGTGGGCCGTGGTCTGAAAAATTAAGTAAAACCAAATGAGAAAGACAAATGCGGAAATACGGGAAATGGGTTGACTGGCTGGCATATTCTCGGAGGTAAAAACAGTACTTGAAACAGGAATGACCGAGAGGTATTCTGTAATTTCATTTGCATTATGTTTTTAGCTGTACACACTAGCACGAAGAAATACCTTAGTTCAGGCGGTATGCCTTAGTATGCCGCCTGAAGAAATAATATCCGCCGCTTGAACTCGTTCAGAATAATGGTAGGTATAACTATTGAACGTTTAGTGTTTGTAAAGGCCAATATTGGTGAAGAAAATTACCTTCTCAATGAACTGTGGTCCACCAAATACTCTTTCTCGAACCAACGTTGCACATTTAATTGTTATGTCCATCGAAAAGTATTGATCGCAATGATATAAGCACTAAAACCAAATTTTTCGGCGATCTCATGATCATCCTTCATCTGTTGTTTCCTACATCATTGTACGTATAACTACAGTTTATTGGTGTTTACTGTCCCAGAATGAGGTTGTTTTGATTTTTATTTTGCCGTTTGTGTGATCACTGTTTTCTTGAATTACTCCGGTGTTATAGATAAAACAAGTATCGGATGGTTTTCGCCCCGTTCATTTGTCCACTTCCGTCGCTTCCAGAGTATTTCAAGATGAAATTTTTTATGAAATTACCAATATATTTGGTTGGTATAAAATCTTTGCATTTAGCGAATTACAATAACATGCGTTGGTTAAGACGACCCAGTAGAAAATGACAAGAAATATTTCCGAAGTTTTGTCGTATTTTCGCGTGCCGTACTGTCGTCTTGTCGTATTCGTGTCGTGTCGGGATTCTGATGTTCTGTCGTGTGTCGTATATAAGTATAAGTATATAAAAAAGCACTTCAAAAACAGCAAGCTACGATTCCTAACGCAGCATGGAAAAACTATGTACAAGGCCAACACATCAAGGTAATCGACTACTAAAAACCATGCAAGCTAATGAAGCACAATTAAAAAGTCGTCGCTTCAAACAATGTCTGTGGCGTCAATGTTTTTCACAGACATGGACATGTTGTGAGTCAAAAGAACTGTCGGCTTCCTGCCGCGGTATCGCATGTTTTCACTGATCGCGCTTATAGCCGTCACTTGGTAAACAAAACAACGAGACCTTTTGGCTCGTACCTCTGTAGCCGGAGCGGCATCCCGGCATGCAGCAAGTCTTGGGTCTTTCCGCCCGATGTCCCCGCACAATATGACCGAAGGCGTCACATGGGCTAATTACTTGAAACAGGACAACCTGTCGATGATGCCAGATTACGGGGAAGTGTAGCTTCGTCGACTCAGCGCACAGGTCTTGTCTGCCCCGATGATGACAAGACTTAGCGGCTTCCCCTGGCGTTGCACAGCCGCCTTAGTCTTAACACCACTGTACAATCACCTGGCCAAAAAATAAAAAGAAATAATAAAGAAATACCTTTATGAAATTTTTGTGCTAGTCCGACTTCTTTGTTCGCGTGTCTCCCCAGATTGTTCTCTGCTCTTTTCCCACCAACACTCTAAACTTCTTTTACTAACCACTACTACTGTCCAATTCACTTTTCGATTATTCTTAAAGCGAAGGGCTTCCAGAAGCTGGATGGCTCCGTCACTGAGGACTGAACGGATACTTTTGCACTCCATTACATTATGTCGCATGGTTTCTGGCTCCCTGCCGCAGCCTGCGCAAAGTTCTTTCTGCACCGGCTCTCGGATAAGCGTTTTTGTCCACAAGCAACCCGCCCGGGCTTCAAAAAGCAATGCACTCCCTTTGGTATTATCGAAGAATTTTTCCCTTGGGATCTCCTGCTTCCCGATCCTGTAGATATCTAAGGCCTTCTTCGCGTCCATCCTCTTTTTCCAGGTCGTTGTCTCTGATTCTTTCGCTTCATTTTTACTGCCTTGATCGTTTCCCCTGCACTTCCAGGTTTCATATACTTTGTCGTGAGTGTTCTGGTTCTTTTCCTTCACTGTGTGTGTACGTTTTTCATGTAAAGATACCGTAACACTTTGGCCGCCCATCTCTAGTCATCAATATTTGTAAGCCGTTATTCAAAACATATTTTGCTTTGTGCTTCTCTTACTTCAAAGGAGGCCCATCCCATGTCTCCATGCACTGCCTCATTTGTTGTTTTACTGTGTGCTCCTAATGCCAATCGACATACCGCCCTCTGATTTACTTCTAGCCCTGATTCTAATCTAACCTAATCTAACCTAACTTCTAACCCCCACTGTGCTCCCAGCGCCGCCCCGCGGAGGCTTCAGTAATATAGCAAACCCTTCCCATAGCGGTACGGCGTGGTTTCGGGACCATAAAAGCATTGTGGGACTCTGGGTGTACCAAGTTCTTCGAGCATGTACTTATTCTGCCGCGAGATAGCCGAGGTTGAGCATGGCTTGGTTGCGCGTACACACTGCGAAGCTGAATGGGCGGTGGCACATTGCATTTCTAAAAAAAAAAAAGATTAGTGACGTTGTTGAAAGTCTTAGTTAATTTCTTTGAAAAACAAGAAAAATGACACCACCTTCCAGCGAGGGAACCCTGAGTTGATGCGAAGCATCTCGGAGGTTCCGAAACATTCACGAGATTGGGTATCCCAATAACGGAAAATGACGGAACTCCGGACGGCGCAGCGTGACTCAACCGAAGCAGCAACTGAGGGAGCGGCGCGTGGACCGGGTTTATTAGATAGAGCAGATGGAGTGGAGAGGAGCGGATGAGAGAGGAGACGCGCATGCGCGCTTATCGCGCAGCTGCAATGATGAGTAGCGCGCGCGCTATCGCACAGCTGGTGGGGAGAGGGGGAGGGGTGCGGACGGACGACGGACGACGGACGACAGAGCCGAGAGCAAGAGATGCTTTGCATCTAAAAACGATGCATCTACATGCCTCCAGAGTTCTTTAGAATGGCAGTGGGTTACAGTTCTAAGCTTTTTAAAGCGATGTCGATATTCGATTGCTTGCAGTTTACTTGTAAACTCACTCTAAAACGACTTTTTACACCGTCTCCAAAGGTGAACGCTCTATTCAAACGATTACCCTGTATGTCCCTCCCACGGCGAAAAGCTCGTTGATCGTACATATTTCCCAATCATATCCCACACCCAAACAAATTAGTGCCCTTCCACTCCGTGAAGAAGGGTGGCCTGCGAAGCTGGGCGCAGTGCACAAGATGCACGAAAATAAACACATTTGTTTGTAATTTGTGATTGAACCATTAGCACTTATACCAAAAAAACTTGGATGGACGCGAGCTTTATTCTAGCGGCATCTTGCTGTACGTAGCACACCAACCCAACCCTCTCGACCGCTGAGGACACCGGACAGTTCGAATTGGGGCGGTGGGCCTACACGTTTAAATCTCCTGCCAGCACAACGGACATGTCAGTCAGTGAGGGCATGAAACATATAGCTGCGCCCCCCCCCCCTTCCCTATCCCTTCACTTCCAACTCGTGCCTGTGTAAACCGGCAAACGGTTTATGTGCGCCGGCTTAGAAGTGATAGCACCGCCAAAATTGACGCTCTAAAATCTCTTCAAGCTGAACAAAAAATATTGGTTCACGTGTACACTTGCAAAGCCAATTCTTATGTAATACAAATTCCATCTTTCCTTCTGTTACCTGAAGTTTGTATCAAATGAAATTTGTTTTCGGTACTTTCTGTGCATGAAAATTATGTACTTTGTCACGTCGCGGCGGAGCTGTGTGTCAGAAACGGGGGGGGTAGTCGCCTTGTCAGGTAATTCGCTTGCCCTTTCGACATCCCCCAAAGACAACAGCTTCTGTGATGTTATGCCTTCGTAACATCTTTCGTAACATCTCCCTTGTAATTTTTTCGGTGGTCTGAAATAAACATTCACTTCACGTCAAAGTTGCTATTCATCCGGGAGAAATTCCCAGCTACCGGACGAGCTGGAACTTGCGGCATCAACGCCAGCGGCAGCGGCTTTCTGTTGTTTACACAACCATTCGCGCTTCTGTTCCGGCAGACGCTCCTTCGATTCCCGCTGTTGTTCCTCCGATCGAACGACATGTTTGTCCCGTAGGGAATTAAAACCTAGGACTCGAGCTTTATTCTAGTTGACGGACATGCGGCTGTTCTTTTCCCTCCAGCGTCGTAGGCACCTCACTGTCTGTGTAACACGCCAACCCAAATCCAAACCGCTCGACCTTCGAGGACAGCTGACAGGCCGCATTGAGCCGCGAGACTTCGGCGTTTAAATTTCCCGCCAGCACAACGCACATGGCAGCGTGAAGACTAGCTGTGCATGCACGCCCCCCTGCTTTTACCCCCAACCAATGCAAGCATAATCCGGCAACCGGTGATGGGCGCGTGCTCAGGCGCGAAATACACAGGCGAAAATGTCGCGCGGAAAGCCTTTCATGCTGAAAAAGACTTATGGGCTCACGACGCCGTTCAAAGCGGGCAAGTTGCTCTGGTAACGCCTGATAAGGGCGCTACTGCCGTTATCAGCCGATTGCGCGGCTTTTGAAAGAGGCACCGGCGTTGGCGAGGGGAATAACAGTTAAAGCAGTGTCGGTGGTGGTGGTGAGGAGGAACGCCGCACCGGCGCCGAGTAAAACGGCTTCACCGATGATTCCGAATGAAAAAGAAAAGAGGGGGGGGGGGGGGGGGGGGGTTAGACACATACTGGGGCTCTTCGATTTACAGTCTCGGACTCACCGCGGACTCCCCGAGAAGCAGTGCGGCATTCGATTTTGTCCGAGAGTGTAAATCGAAGAGCCCCACTGCTTTGCAGTAAAACTAGAGCGTCCATGGATTTGAGAAAGCGAGGTTGAGGAAAGCTATTTTAGTAACTGTAGGAAAGCTCTACAATAACAATTAGTGGAAGAAACACTGCGGGATAAAGAGAGACAGGAAACACAAGTAGAGCCACTGAAGTTAAAGCTAATTGAGCTCTGAACGGCGCAGACGCAGATGGGGCACCATTCTGCCCTTTCTTACGCTCAGTTTAGGATGCCGATGATGGCCAGGAACTCTCAAACAGTGTCACCCCATGCCTCACAATCATAAACGGCATTTTTTTAACGTTTAAAACATTCTTGTTTTACTGACGCATCTCCCGATAGTTTATTATAAAAAAAAGCCTTCAGTGGCTCTCGCTCTTGCTTTCATGCGCCACGCCCTACATACAGTTGTCGCACCATTCATAAACCCGGAGTGCAATGGCACTGACGCATGCGCAACACCAAGTTGCTGCCTGGGCGAGTGTTGAGACACGTGAGATGCTCGCGCTTATATAATTAGTACACTCACCTGACCGGCCAGTGTAAACCCTTCCGCACGACCAACGGTTGAAATACATAACTGCTGCTCATTCATTCAACTATGTATGGTTGTGCGTGTTCCAGGAACAGCGGTGACATACCCTGAAAGTACTAGTGTTCCCATTGACTTTAGCGCCATATTGAAGCTTGGGAACATGTAAATAATCTTGAGCCTCGATCAAGCCAAGAGGCATCAGATTTTAGGAATCGTTCCCAGCGTCGCTGAAAAGGTACCTTCTCATGACAAAACAACGTGTGTCTTGGAATGAGTGGATTGCTTGTGGAATGCGGGATACGTGGAGCATGTGGTGTGGACAGAAACTGACCTACATCTAGTGAAAAAGTATTCTCAAGAAAGTCTCCTCAGCCTTGTACAAGCCGACAAACAAGGTGAGCAAGGTGAGCACGTCGTTTCGCCGTCCTTTTCATTTGCATCGATGTCAAAACGTTATAGGCGTGCTGATGTCAAGCTGCCGAAAGCAAAAGCAGCTCCCCTCGAAATGCTGAACGATCAAAATTTTCCGGAGCTTAAGAGGGATGTCAGGAAGTGCAAGAAAAGCGCCCTGCAGATTTTATTTGCCAGGAAGGCACACAAGTCAGAATATTAATGGCGGCACAGGGCCTTTATTGCCACGGACGATTATTGCTGCGTAAAGTGATCGGCCACTTATTAGAACTTTCTTTCGGCCTTCTCGAACTTGGTGTCCATTTTCGGTGAAAGCTAAGTTTTGCGGAACAGTTAAGCCAAGGTATTGCAGATTGTAATGCTGCGTTCTCAGTGGGCATATAGCACTGGTTCTACTCGACTCCTCGCAGCTAACTTTTCATGGCAGCGCATGAACTGACGGAAAAAAATGTATCAAATTTTAAAGAAATTGCTGAATAACTGTGGAAACATTTTGTGCACTTTTAAAAGTGCACTTCCAGTCCAAAGATGCTAAATACGATAATGAACTGTTCACGCAAAAAAGGCGGGTACGCGGTGTCCTGCCTTGCGCTGGTTTTGTCACTATTTCGGCCATATTTGACGTCATGCTACAAGAAGCACCTGAGAACGCACGTACCGTGTTTACTCGATTCGAAGCACACCCTTTTTTCCTCGAACGCGATGTCCAAAGTTAGGGGGTGGGGGTGCTTAGATTCGAAACACGTAAGTTACCCCCCCCCCCCTCTTCATTTCTCGCGGCTGTATCTCGACGAGACGGGCACAAGAAATAATGTTTCAGTTGGCTGATATTCGAACATACCCAGCTTTCCCGCTCAAAATTCTAACCTCGCAGGAACCTAGAAAAATTACTTCAGGAAAGTGATATTCGGCACAAAGCAAGACTTCAACGGGAAGATAGAAACACTAGAAGAACTTTTCAGGATTCTGAATAGTTTGTGTAATTCGCGATCAAATTTTACTCCCCATGAATTTCTATGGGATAGTTTCCATGGCTCAGAAACCTAGCCGCAAAACGTGCAAGACTTGAAACTGTGCGCAAAGCAAGTTTTCACCCCCAATATTAGCAGCGCGAAAGAACTTTACATTACGCTAAATAACTACAGATTAATCGCTGTTGAACGGACTGCCATGAGCGGGAAAGCTGCACATGAAGAAAACTACATGCATACAGTGAACGGACTGCTTACGCCTGATACTTAGTCACTCTCACTATCACTTGAGCGTGTCACTCCGCTTGAGCCGCCGCTCTCAGTATCCCACAACAGGTAGTCTTCCGTTTCCTCGAAGTGGTTTGTAATTGAACACTTCATCAGAGACAACGTCAGCTTGGGCCCCTTTCCACTCGTGTGAAATCTACCTTGCGATGGTTGCTTAGATTCGCATGCAAACTTTCTTTCCAAATTTTTTTCCGAAAGTGGGGTAGGGTGCTTAGAATTGGGGGGTGCTTAGAATCGCGAAAATACGATATATCCGAACATTTAAAACCTTAACCCTAGTGAAAGGCTTCGCCCTGTTGCAGATAGCATCATGGCCGTTTCTAAAGAGGGCTCTAAGGAACTACATTTCACCTTTGATCTGCTCCTAGACAGCCCCGTAGGTTTTTTCGATTTAAAACTAATTTTGCACAATGAAGAACGCCTATGTTGGATGTACAGGTGCCGTCAGAAGTAATTGGAACACAGGAGTTGTGGCCGAACCGCATAGGAGCTCCGTATAGCTGCACCGACGGTAAACGCAGGGAGCAGAACACGCCTGTGCTCTCGCCGACGGTGATAAACCATCTATGCCCCACAACCCCCTTCTTTTAACGCGGCAAAGAGCATTCTTCGCAGCATGCTGGTCTCGGTGATGGCGCTGATAGCAGACACACCTAAAGATATTAGAAAAGAGAAATTGTCACGTCATATTCCTGTGATTGCGTCGCGTATGCAGCAGTTCATGTGCGCAGGAAATGTGCAAGAGGAACTGACAGATGCATAGAGTTTCTTCGTAAGTATACCAGAGCGGAAACTGCGCCTGGTAATCCATGTCGTCCCGGGGGTTTAATAAAGACCCACACTTTTGGCCTAGACTTGGCATGACAATTGGATTCTTAAGCGGTTTTTGGCATTTGCTTTCTTCACTATGCATTAACACGTCTACGAGCTACGAGGAAGCCGAAATCCTCCATGTTCTGTGGTAGGCGTGTTTGGTGAAACAGCAGGCAATGCGTGATCGCACCTGACGTTGCTCATGCCGCAGTCGAAGGACGTATGACTGACCGTGGTCTGGACTGGACTGGACTGATATGACCCAGGTCCCTGACAGCGGGTAATATGCAGCCGCGAAATTTGTAGCTCAGGAAAAAAAGAAACAAAACGTACTTCGACGAAGAAAAGATAGACAGATACGGGCACCTGTATCCGTAATATCGTGTTATCATCTACGACTCTTTAACGCCACGTTTTATTTTTTCTTGTTAAACTCTAGCTGACGGTTTGTGTACCGGTTCACCACAAAGGTGGCGTTGTAATAGGCACGCCCAAAAATCTTTCCAAACTTTTCAAACAACTTATATTTCAAAAGATGGCGATATTAATAAAATAAGAGTCTCTAATGAGTCTCCTCCCCCTAAATATTAACATTGTTAGTAACTACCACCTTGGCCTGCAGAATAGCAGGCACAACCATCCGGGCAAAATACGCTTTACTGCCTTTTTCCTTAGTTTTAAAACACCCTGTTTTAATTGCCATTTACATAATTGCACACTATTCCCGCGGCCGCGCTCAAGTTCTTCACACTCGAGTATATCTCCAGTACCTACAAATGCTACACACATGTTTATGCGGATGGCTCGGTTCGCCCGGGCTCATCCGCCATCGGCGTGTGGATCCCTTCATCCCGGTGCACTATCGAAAGAAAACAGCCGCGAAACATCCTCGACTACTACCGAACTGGCAGCTGTAAGAGCTGCATTTCACTACATCAGCGGACATCATGCCCAGCAATGGGTAATATTCCTCGACTCTCGCAGCGCCTCACAAGCCCTCCGAAATCTTCACAACAACCACAGTCAGCTTGTATGTGAAATTGGCGAAATTCACACAATGGCGGTGCGCGAAGGTCATGACATCTATCTTCAGTGGCTGCCTGATCACTCGGGCATGCAAGGCAATATTAGATCTGATGCAGCCGCCAGCGCAGGCCACTTTATGAGCAGTACGACCCAGCTTCCTTTCTCCCGAGAGTACAGCAATGCCCTTATCCTCGCAAATGGATGGACTGCATTAATGTCGGAGCGGCAGGACCCTCACCGCAGGTATCTACTACTGCAGGCTATTGACCCGCTCTGCAACTTACGCTTTCCACGCGGCATCAACAAACGGTGTGAAGGAGTGTTGCACCGACTACGCCTGAACGTAGCATTTACTCGGAATTTTAAGTTCAAGATAGGTTGGGACGATTCCCCTCTGTGCCGGACTTGCGCTGTGCGTGAGGCTGTCGATCACTTGCTGTGCGTCTGCCCTCGATTTGCTGCTGCGCGGAAAACTGCAGCAACCTCCCTCTCTCGTGTACGCCATGGAGGCAGTCTGGAACTTCATTTTCTTGGGCCCTGGGCCAATACTGCTTACAGTACCTCAGGTACAAAAGTTCTACTCCAGTTCCTACGAGACACTGAACTAGACAAATTTCTCTAGATCGCAGACAGAGCAAGTGTGTCGCGATATCTACTCTTTCGCACTGTGGCGTTCATCTATTTACTTTGCTTGTGTTGGTGTCACTGGCGTTCATCTATTTATTTTTCTTGAGTGGGTGTTCTTACTCTTTTTTTTTTCGCGTCGTTTACTTTTCATTTTGTTTCAGTGTTTACATTAACGATTCTATTTTCAATTGTATTTTTATGTCCGGACTCTGCTGGCAGCATTCTCTTGTAATTACTTTCCTTTTTTTTCAACGTTTCTTGTTTGTCTTCTTCCTGCTGTAACCCTAATGTCTAATATTCACCACTCATCAACGTAGTCACCCACCATCTGGTGTAGCAAGCCTTGTCCCTTGCAGGGCTGACCTCACCAGTTCACATTAAAGAGCCTTCTCTCTCTCTCTCTCTCTCTCTCTATTCTTCGCGTATTTATGGCACTTTGTGTAAATCTGCGGTCACTAAAACGTTTCAATTCAAGCCAATGATGAAACTAAGGTGAGCGCATGATGTAATGGCGGTTAATGACGACACAGGCGGCCTTGATGTGAGCCGCATAGGCGCTAGCGCCAGATTCTTCTCTAGTGTATACATTGTAAGAAACTCTATGGACAGATATGTCTCGGTTACATGTCTCTGCACGTGAATCGTTTGAAACGAGCCCGCAAGAGGCCTACGCGCTTGAAAGACTCCTCTCGATAGTCGTGTATGCTTGGCATTCAGGCCCAGTCAACAGGGCTTTGCTTTAGAGGGGGGCGTACCGCACGCTCTAACCGATCGGGAGGCGGAGGGTTGCGCGGGCCAAGACCCGAGAGACGCCGAAGCGGATGCCGATCAAGGAAGAAGGAGCAGCGAAGGCATTCGTCACGGCCGAGCGTTCGAGTCAGGTGGCCGACGCCATATTAGAGGACCATAGCATCAGAAATCACGCACCGTGCGAACCTGAAGATGGGAATGGGGGTGGTGGTAGAGGCGAGCTATTGGAAGATGACCGTCATCTCGACTGCTGGCGCGGCGTTGCTTTACTCCTTCTCAACGAAGGGCCTGCGAGCTGTTTTTTTATTAAGCGTTGTGTGCGTGCTTGTGTGGGCACTAGAAAGCGCAGATGTCTCACGTATGCCTGTTTTTGTTTTATTTTGTTTTCATGGAGTTCGCCCAGGACGTTCGGTCGCTTATTTGCGGGTGCCGTCGCTGTATATATGAAAATACGTGGACGGGTAAGAATGAATCTACTACCCGGGTGAAGTAATGAGTATACGAACTGTTTTGGGGCGACCGAAATATTGCTGCGCCATACGTAGGTACAGAATAAATAGCGCTAGGTTAAGATTTCGGTGTATGTCGAGTGTTTTGTTTTACCGTCGTGGCGAAAATAAGACAGCAGAGTACTCGGTTCCGGAAATCGCTGGTTTCGTTAGTTTGAATCAGTTTCGTTTACGAGAGCTAAACTGGGTTTTGTTTAACAAGAGACGTCTGGGCTCGTCGTTATGGTAACTTCCAATTTTAGTTTGCAAGAAGAGAGCCAAAACACTTGTACATTATTAAAGCAAAATTTCGCGATCGCTCTGGGCAACATATTCGGACCTTCTATATATTTCGAGAAAAGCTGTTACGCCAGTGTGGGTGACGTTCACTATTGAGTCTACTCACGGAGCCTACGAGTTTCTTCAGAATGTTTCTTTCCCGGCGCGAATTCTTTGGAGCCTAAGTTTACGTTTCAAATACAATTGAACCTCGTTATAGCGAACACTGATATAGTGAATTATCTGATGTAGAGAACTAAATACGAAGTTTGTTTGCTCACGCTTCATTTCAATGACACTTATCCTTTTTATAATGAAACCAAAACCTCGAGAGCCGTGCGATATCGGCTGTAACGAAGACATATTTGGTTTCCGCGTGGCTTAGAACTCGACAGCTAGCATATTAAAATTAAAATAAAAAAATTTGGACAAAACAACCGTTTTTAGTAGCTTGAAAAACTGCACAAGTAGAAAAGGCCATTTATTGCGTGGACAATGAAAAACTTCATGCCGCTCAAACTGTGAAAGGCCACCAGGCGAAGGCCACATCCTCCTGCAAGTAAATAAGAACGCAGGTCTGTTTTCCCGATCGAACTTTGTTCTGTTGTAATTCCATGATCTCACGTTCCTGTCTTTTTAGTTTAAAATGCCACAAGGAAACAGATAATGATTACTTCATTTATAGAGGGTTCAAAGCCTAGAACAATGTGTTTTTTTATCTAGGATTGTTGCGCGAGCCAGATTGCCGAATTATTAGAGCCGATTTTGACCTGTATACGGTTACAAGGAATATTGTTATGACGAGGTCGACTGTACTATGGAACAATTAAATGCCCTTGGAACGGTGGCCCCAAGGCATGCCGGCAGGCAAGCATGCTGTGAAATGTGCACGTCGTGTGGCACGCTGAGGCGGGTATTTTCGAAGAACAACAAATCTTGCTATTATTGCCATAATTTTAAAGTGGCTTCAACCTCATGGCAATTCCAAAATAACACCATGTAAGATTGCTTTAACTTTCCTGAGCTAACAATTGATTGATTGATTGATTGATTGATTGATGGGTTTAACGCGCCGACGCGACGCAGGCGATGAGGCGCGCCGTAGTGGGGGGCTCAGGATTAATTTTGACCACCTGGGGATCTTTAACGTGCGCCGAAATCTCGCCCACACGGGCGTTTTTGCTTTTCGCCTCCACCAGAAAAGCGGCCGCCACGGCCGGGAATCGAACCCGCGACCTCGTGCTCAGCGGCGCAACGCCTTAGCCACTGAGCCACCGCGGCGGGTTCCTGAGTCAACAAGATCACTTGCGATAAGTGCGGTGACTTTATTTACGAGGTTCTAGCCTAATTAAAACTCAAAATCTCTACAGTTGGCATTTAGAGGTAGTAAGATATTAGGTAGTATTTGTTGGTGCTAGGAATTTCTGCATGTATACGGACAAAGGAAGGAACACGCATACTACTAGCGACCGGTCCTGCAAGCTGCTACTGTCATTGTATTACACGTTCGGTAGCTGTTACTTCGCTGTTGTGAACCTGTTAAGAGGTGCGCCGGGCAGTTCGGTGACGTAACAAGAGATGATGATGATGATGATGATGATGATGATGATGATTTCAGGTTTACGGGCGCAAGGCAGACAAAGGCAAAGAGGGTAACAAGAGAGGACTTGCTCACAGTGAGGAAGGTACAATGGGCAACACCCTTGTCTATAACACAGGTTTCGTACTTATAGCGTTCTCTTGCCTCTACCGAAAAACATTTGAAGAAAACTATTGCGTCATTCTGAAGTATTGACCATATTTTGACCTCACCGTTTTTTGCGACAAGTTTGAGTTCGCAGTTTTGAGAGATAAGCAGTACAAGTTAAACTCAGTGTTATAGACAAGGGTGTTGCGCACTGTACACTGGCGGAGAGTGCAAGACGGTGTGCAACAACGAGTTCGAAAAAGTGTTTGACGATTATACATATGAGGAGTTCAACGAGGAGAGGTTTCCAAGAGTGTAAGTGAAGGGACGGACAGTAAGAAGGTAGTTTTAAGGGAGCATTAAAGGTTGAGTAAATTTTTGTTTCAACTGAAAGACCACACGTTTCGCAGCTCCTTCGACTTTCGTTCGATGACCAACGATGCCTAGTTTGCTGAGGAATACTAATTCTAGCCCTCCTTTTTTTTTTCATTGTTTGCAACGTTAAAGAGCGCGTGGCAAAGAGCCCGGGGAAAGGCGGGGTCCTAATTTCAATTTTATTTTATCGTCGCCATCTTCGTGAGTGCACTTTCTGATTGGCTTTCAGTTCTGTCAAAAATGCGCTTTCGTCGCGAGGTATGCAAAGCGGTCAGTTGGAATTAGTACGGGAACTCGACTGGAGACAGCGGAATTATATGGAGCCGAGTAAAAAAACTTACACCGTCTTCCCGTGGGTAACCCTGATGAGGATGCGAAGCATCATAGGGGTTCCGTGTGGTTCCATTGTGTCCGTTATGTTGAGTGATCTCGTGTTTAGTAGCGCCAGAGGGAATTCCGCGTCCGGGTCCACACCGGTGGCAAAGGCACGCAAGTACTGTTGTGTTACGGTGAGTAGGCGGTGGTGATCGAGGCACCGAAACTCGTCCATCATGTTCTTGTCGATGTTGTCGTATCTGTGGTAGAATCTGTAGTCTCTGTCAGCGTTGGTAAGGTAAAGGTTGTTGACGTTGGTGCACCGGCTGAGAGCATGCGTACATGCCCTCGTCTTCGCAGCTTTGTCTTCTTCTCCTTCTTCTTCTTCAGTGGTTCTCCTACGGGAAGATGACGACGGTGGTTGAACGCGAAGCTATCTCGTGATGGATTAGCAACGTACACGCCCTCCTCTTCGCAGCTTTGTCTTCTTCTTCTTCAGCGGTTCCCCTACTGGAAGATGACGACGGTGGTTGAACGCGAAGCTATCTCGTGATGGATTCTTTGGTTGGCCAATCCCTAGGGGCATCCTGCTACAATTATCATCAGAGGCGCTGCGGACGGGGCACGGACGCGGGATATCCCCCCGAGCAAGAGATGCTTCGCATCTAAAATCCACCTTAAACACATGTGCTGTATGTAATAGCAGTGATATCTATTACGTACATACACTGCCTTTTAAATAATGAATAAGATTAACTGGCAACCGGTGCGTAATTGCAGATAGGGTGGTAAGAGGGGCAGCGTCTCAGTTTCCCGGGGAGAGAATGTTGAAGGGGGCTGGGGGCGGGAGGCGAGATTGACTTAAGTCCGCATACACCGGATTTTGAAAAAGAATAAAATTTTAAAGTGAAGCTTTCAGCCGCTAACTAATGTTGTCTGTAGTCCACCCAAAACACACTGCAGGAAGGCCAACTTTCTCTGACGATAGTGATGATCGTGGGTGAAGTGATAACAAAATTAGTAGTGGCTTAGCTATGCTATGCCAGGATATACGTAGCGTGAGCTAAGGTTCAGCAATCCAGTGAATCCAGTCCAGTCTAGCCTAGTCCAATTCATTCTTATCCAGTCCAGTTCAATCCAGTCCTGTCCAGTCACTGTTCCTCGCGCATGCTCAGCACGGCTATTCACGAGCCACGCGAAACGGCTATCAAGCGGCTCCGGTGCAGCGTCAGACTTGGCTACTGCGCAATTAAGGCGGACACCTGGGCACGCGCCGGCGCCAGTGCGCCTGCCGCGGCTATGACGCAACGCAATCCAACACAATCCACTTTAACCCAAATCTAATCCAGTCTAAGCCAAGCCAATTTAATCCAACCCAAGCCAATCCAATCCAAATCCAATGCCACTCGCGCTTGCGCAGAACGGCCCTGCACGGCACACGCGAAACTGCTCAACCTCGGCCAGTGTAGCTTACGCTACAAAAAATTAATACGCTTCCCATGGTCGGAATCGAACCTGGGTTCCTCGCGTTAAAAAGCCGACATTTATCTTATCGCGCCATTACGGCATGGTGGAAGCAATGCGGATTTGGAGAGCGGTGCATAGACGTGCGAAATTAGGCAAAATACACCCCTGCGTCTATCGACGGCGATGGTTGAACGATAGGGAAATGTCCGTATCTGTAAAGCACTAGACAGCACAATCGTGGTGAAGTCAACAGTCGCGATAAGAAACAAGGGTTCTCATAAAGAGCGCACAGTCTTCCGTTAGGCCATGTTCAGAATGCCGACGCAAAAGCCACGTCGTGATCCATGGACGTAAAAAAAAACGGTATGTCACGCAGTTCGGTTGACTGAGACGTGAAATGATGAAGTCATTTTTTGAAGTTGTTACGATAGTTGCGGCAGCAGTCGGAACCCGGCCTTATATCTTGAGCAATAGCTTCTGGGTTGGTTCATTTAATGTTGGACTTGATTTTGGAAAGCTTCGCGTTTTCCCATCGTGGTCATTTTCACGGAGGAAAAGGGTAGTTGATTTTTTTTTGTGTCACGACCAATACCTTCCGATGACACGTGTCTGCTGGTATAAATTAACCTTTTCTAGCGGTCTACCAAGCCCATGCAAGAAAAAGTGACATCCCATGGGTTACGGTGATAATTTCTCGCGACCGTGCAGCTGACGGGACAAAAGTATTCAGGTCCCTGAGGAAATACATTTTGGCATCAAGTCAACACCGGACGCCAAAGGAATTGTTCTGCCGTAATCCTTGAATGTACTCCGCCATCCCTCTTTAAGCGAACCCCTTGCGTGAAGTGTTGTGCATACTCTTTGTGAACTTTTAGCGAATCCTTTGGAAGCCTTTTTGTGCGCCTGAGTATAAAAGCGCTCTTGTTTTATCTACATCTGTGTGCGGATTTGTTTGTAAGTTTGTTTTTCTTCTCTCTTCATATTTATTTCTTACTGTATTCTCTTCCCCCTCATTCTATTTACTACATTCAAACACACTCATTTTAGTCATCCGAAATAGCAAATCGTCTAAATGGGCTGGCAGAACCGCTTTGAATAAATGAAATCCTGATCTCCCTCTCCCTTTTTCTTCCACTAAATCCAAAAGAACCTACGAAAAACTCAAATCATGCCAAGAACTACCCTAAAAGACACAAATGAGCTTTCTCGGAACCCTTTCTTGTTCGTTCTTGCCTGTTTTGCATGGTTAATACGTACAGTCGGTAAAACGCTTGCCTAAAACAGCGACTTCAACTTCAACTAGTTACATCTGAAAACTGCCGAAACACACTTTACAAGCGTGCTGGATACTGAAAGGGTGGACCTCAAGTTTAGAATGCCGTAGTATTTTGCTTCAAATCCAGCTCTGGTGGGGCAGAATAAGGCTGTAAGTACGAAAGCTTTGTTATAGACTTACAGACAATTGTTAACCGTCTGTACATAAGCATCCGAACAAATTCTCCAAACGTTTTGCATGCCACCGAGAGCAAACTTCCCATGACTCCTCGGGGCGCTTTCCTCTCACGCCTCGAAAACCACCAACAAACGCGAGCGGATTTTCTTGATCGGCCTGCTTATGCAGCAACCGTGTCCGCTGCACCATCAATGAAACTCCGATCGTGCGATGGCGCGTAGAACAGAACACAATGAACGCACTGATCGGCGCCTGTGAAAAGAGTCCTGGCAGCGTGCCTCCTGGCTCCCATGAATGGAGCCGCGACCCACATTGATGAATGAATGGCAGTACTTGCATCGAGTCATTAATTCCCCCGCCCCCATCATCTCCCCTCTATGACGTCCTCACGACGTGCCGCAGCCAACGAGCGGGATCGTGACCGGTGACACCATCGAGCCTTGGCAGGTCTGGCCACGCGCGTGCTTTGCATCCTGGATGGTTTGCATACGGTGTGTCCAGGAGAGCAGCGTAGTGCACACTTTGGATCTCAACGGAAAGAACTGAACGACCGCTCGTAGTGCAGTTTGAATGAAATAACTGGGGGGAAACTGAAAGAAAGTCGTAGTTAGAATTAACTTCGCCTTAAACCAACTTAAAAGCATCTGTGTTGGGAAATTGGCCTTTTGTAAACACTTCTTGTTCTTGCAGTCTATTCATATCGTTTCCTTTCTTTGGAAGGTTTCTGAAACGCGTAAAACGGAAGCGTAATTTATTCGTGGAAAACACTTTTTCTCCTCCAGTGCGTTCGGCGAAAGTATAGCTGTAAGCACTCCCATTTATTTGGGAGTCGGTGATATCGAACCCTAAGCCAGAATTTGTACTTGTGCTAGTGGGGTAAGCATTATTTGTTATCTGCCTCCGACTTACTAATCTAAATTCGCGCTTTAACACCAGTAGATGAAACATTAGCTGACAGATTCTGGCTGGTAATAAAAATTATTGCGATAATTATAGTCTGGCCGGGGAGACACGTACTCATACTTGCCAAACGTGGGCTGAATCTAACTTCCGACGCTCCTCTTGCAGAAAGCTCCTCCCAAATAACTAACCACTTTGCATATAGCGAACGTAGGAGAGAACTAAGGTAAATGCTTTGTGTGGGGGTGCATCATGTTTTCATACTTTTCCTCTGAGGACAGGTGCTGTTTTCGGTGGTCGTCGCTCAGTCGAAAAAGACAAGAAAAAATTCTGTAGTTTGCTGTATTTTCGCGTGTCGTAGTGTCGTCTTGTCGTATTTTTGTCGTGTCGTGGTTCTGGTGTTCTGTCGTGTGCGGTATTTCTGTTTTGATTTTAATGTTCAGTCATGCCGAATTCCTGCCTTGTCGGGATCCTGATGTTCCATCAATAGTTGCACATGGTTTGAATGCTATTGCCCATTGTGAAGAGCAGCGTAAATGTCAGTTCTGTTGTGACTATACAGGAATGTTTGTCGTTGAGAAAATTGACTTTGTCGTTACGAGAGAAATGTGTGTCGTAACAACAGATGGATTTGTAGTAACAACAGGACTTTTGTCGTCACAACAAAATTTTTTGTCGTACGATAGGAATTCTTGTTAGGTTTTCGCGGTATTCCTGTTGTGACTGGGCGCCAGCATCAGTACCAGGATGCAGCGATTCCCACCAATCCACCGCATAACGCATCAATGCTAAATAATGTCTTCGAAGAGCAGTACGTTAGCAAATTGGATTGGGCACGGGTGTGGTCTGTCGGTGTACTGACAGCGCTACGGGCACACAGCTGTGGCCGTACGTCGACGACGGTGACGCTCCAGATTTTCTTACTACGGAACAAGGTTTATCATCCCAAGGCATCTAAGGTTTCTGATGACACTGGTGGTACGCAGGTCTGTTATGGGAGTGTGGGATTGTGAGCCACGGCTTAAGCAAGTCTCGTTAGACATCATGATAACCGTCATAAGTGCAAACGTAGCATTTTTCTTGCCGTACCATTGAAATGTAAGAGCCAAGCAGTAGCGGATCGATATGCGGAAATTGTCATTTCTAGCACGCGACTGGAAGGTGCAAGTTAGCCAGAGCTGTAATGAGATCGGTGACGTCTCCATCCGGCGACGACCCCAAGTGCTGGCAACCGCAATAATGACTGTCTGTTTCCTGGTGGCGCAAGACTAGCATAAGCCGTGTCAGTGAAGGCTTGTTGAAGGCACACGGCTCAGCGAGGCAGCTCTGGGAAAAAATTCATACCCTGACGTCGTCTACGTCACGCGAAATTACGTGGAGCCAACGGGACAGGAAAGCGTCGACATAAAATTTTAGAGTAATATACTACGTTGGCTGAAGCACTACGCGACCTGGTGTTACGTGACCATAGCTCGATCCGTCAATACTTGCCGATAAGATCATTTGTTGAGGAGGTTCGGGTGAAAGAGGTCCTCGTCCAAGTCAACAAGATCTTAAGGATATCCAAGATGGCGCCGTGCCCGACATTATCGTACCGTTTCAAATGCACATTAGAAGCAACGTCCGGTATCTGTGTGAAAGGCCACTAAGTGGTACCATTGACGACAGAGGCTCAAGACCGCCCGCAGTAGCCAGGTCGAAACCCAGTGGACAAAGGAGCTTAGAATTCATACGCATAAATTATAGTTGGCCTTCTCGAAACTCTCGTTCCGTAATTAAAGTGAAGCGTTTGGACAAAAAGTACACTTTACGCAAATTAGCAAACGTAAGACTCTTCTTCAGCGCAGTGTATTAATACTTGTCGTTTTTCGACAGTGGAGAGTGAATGAGATATATGTACACGGTAGGTGCCAGCTCGTTTGCTGTTTCTTGATAGGAAAAAAATGACGCTAGTGTTTGGTAGAGCAAACATTTATGATTTAATATGTAGAAGTATAATTTTTGTGACCCTATTGATGAAGAAAGAGGTTGTGGTGCATATCTTCCAGATTCTGCGTTGTGGTTCAGTCTTAATAAAGTTGCGACCCTTAGCAGACAGGAAGTTATCTCGTCAGAGTGCGCGCAGTGGCAAATCCCCTAGTGTATGGAAATGAAATGAACTACAGCATTAAGAAGGAAAACAAGAAAATTTTCGCTGCACCTTATAATTTTGAGGACAAAAGATGGCTTGTTGTTTCTGTGGCTGTCCGAAAAGCACGGCTAAAAGCTAGCGCATGCGCAGTTCCTAGGCAGTCTGTTGTTTAGTTTGGGCTGTTTATACTTTTTTGACTAGGTATGGCTGATGTCTATGGAGTAGAGGAGGAAAATTCCTCAGGGAGCTTAAATCTGCGTACGTGCTTTGAATGTGACCGTACTATGGCTTCCTCTCACGATGTTTATGAAAGATTTCTTCGCTGCTACATGGTGTAGTCTTTTCCATCGCTTTCCGTTCTTCGTTCTGATTGGTTACCAGGCCGCAGACCGTTGCGAAGTCCACACTAAGAAGCTACTAATTGGTATTACGGTGCCTCCATTGAAAGAGAATGAGACACGCGTGACGTAAGAGTAAACGTTTCGATAACTGTTGCCAGGGGAAGCCGTAGGGATTTCGCATTAACAGCACGCGAGCACACTTAATTGCCCCGAGGAATTTTTTGTAGCGTAAGCTACACTGGCCGAGGTTGAGCAGTTTCGCGTGGACCCTGAAGGGCCGTGCTGCGCAAGCGCGAGGAGCATTCGATTGGATTGGATTAAATTGTATTGTATTGGATTGGATTGGAAATCCGATTCAATTGGAGTACGGGTGTGTAGAGAATTGGGTCTGCACATTCGCCTGACTGCGCATTCCAGAGGAGTGACGTCATAGCCACGGCCGACGCACTGGTGCCGGCGCGTGCCCAGCTGTGCGCCTCCGTTGCGCAGTAGCCAAGCCTGACGCTGCGCCAGAGCCGCTTGATAGCCGTTTCGCGTGGCTCCTGGAGAGCCGTGCTGCGCATGCGCGAGGAGCAGTGACCGCAATGGACTGGACTGGACCGGACAGGATTGGATTGGATTGGATTGATTGCTGAACCTTAGCTCACGCTACGTATATCATGGCATAGCCAAGCTAAGCCACTGCTAATTTTAAATGCAGAGCATTTCAGTAACTCACGATGTCACCCGCGTTGACGTCCGTCGTAGTCCGCACCGTCATTGTCCGCACCCCTTCCCCTACACTATATAAAAAAAAATACTATCCGGCGCCTGGTTTCGATCCCTCGACCCTGCGGGCGGAACGCAACGTACATGGTGCTCTACCCACTGCGCCACAAAGCCGACACAGAATGGGAGTCTACAAACGCGCCTTATATCCTTGACTCAATCAAACTACATCAAGAAGCTGCTGATACAACGCATTCACTACCACCAACTCCCCAAACACTAAACGTTAACGCAATACACCCACCCCCTATGCGACGCATTTACTCGAGTCCCCCTCGCGGGGAGATGGGCCCAATTTTTTTTCTGTTGCACGCACTACGGAATCTTGAGGGGCGCGCGTGCTTTTGTTTTATCTCTGCTCATGGCTCCGTTTCGTTCATATTTAAGGCAACTAAAAACTAAACCCAGTTTCACACAGTGTGAAATCTACTGAAACAGCGTAGCTGTGGTTCTCTTGTGTCGACTCGAACGTTAACGGGCGCTCGCCCGAGAACGGCAGCGCCGCTGCCGCGCAAATTCCTCGTCGCACAAACGAATCGTCAGTTAAACGTTAGCGGCGGGGAACTCCCTCCCCTAGCGGGAGGGGGCAACCTTGCACTGCGCGATCAGTGCGCAATCGTTCGGTGGCTCAGGGAACCTACTCCTACCCCTGCGGGACGCACGACCTTCAGCAGACGGACAAAAAGGCTCGACCCACAACAGCTCCGCAGTTAAAATCGTGTTCCCGTGAGGCGTAGGCGTGGAGTAGTGCTTACGTCCCTTGCCTGTCTGCGCGCGTTCCTGAGTTCGATTACCATCCATGCCGCGGTTTTTAAATGCACAGCACTTTAGGGGCTCGCCTTCTCGTTGTAGCTCGCTGTAACGCTCGATGTCAAGCGACTGCCGGAATCAGGCGGCGCAGCGAGATAACGGACCCAAGCAGAACCCGGCGTACCCATAGGGCGTCCCGCAGAGGCTTCGAAAACCAAGCGGTTTAAATAGTCATAACCGTTATAAACTCGTGAACCGCTGGCTTCCCGTTGTTTAGCGCAAAGAAAACTGCAGGTACGTTTGAGGCAAAATATGAGTAACTAGCACGCAGCACCCGCGTTCATTTAGTTAGGAACGCTCGTTGGGTCGGTTTTTACGATGGTGAGAGAAAAAAAGCGGCAGTGCAACGCCGGCACGTGCGGGAGGAAAAGCAAGCACAAAAAGAACAACTCCCACTGGCGCAGGTTCAGGGAGGGGGCGCGCGAGCGCTGCGGAGGCGGGAAATTTGAAATGCGTCGGGTGGTAGCAGTGAGCGGATAACGGCGCTACAGCCCATTATGACGAATCACTGCTCTGCACTTCCGACAGCTTTCACATTGAGTGAAACGGCTTCAATTTTTTTGTCAGATGGCGGCACGCGGGTGTCTGGTATCACACCCCGCGGACAGTATTCAGCGCCGAATGTTTAGACTTATGCGGCATATAATGCTTTCACATTACAGCCTTACCCATTTCTAAACCCCTTTAACGCGAAGCGTGCCCTTGAGGTCATTGGTAGCAAGCGACCTTAGTTAAAACCTTAACTCCACTCATTCCCGACTTCAAATTCGACATCAAGCTTATCTTCACCTTATTGAAGAAGAAAGCGGTGAACACTTTTGGGCCTCAGCTTTGCATATTTGTTAATAAACAGGTCAGATAAGGTACGCCTCGTTTCTTTATTTTAACGCGTCGTTATACGGTGTAGGGGAGGTTCTCGGACGACTGTTCGTTTTCAATGGGCGCTGTTATAGCGATTACTCAAGCAGTAATTCTGCATATCGGTGTTACGGTGTATTGGTGTGTGTCTTGATATTACCATCAAGACACCCACCATAACAGTGACATACTAGGTACTGCCAAAAGTAGGCATAACATGTGCGTCATTTATAAGTAGTTAATATATTTCCAAGCATAATTAACAAGATCGGATACCAGTTTAGCTCGCTAACGTTTGCGCTGAACGGGTGATCGACCCTTCGTGACGTGGATACGGACTGTATGCAACGATGGGTAAATGATTTTATGAAATCATCTGACGTTATAACCTCTTAGAATGTCCCACGGAGTAACTCGCGCACTTAAGCAGCTGGTTTGTGAAGCAGCAGTTAATAAAAACTATAATTTCTTGTGGCATTACAAGTAAGTCATACTGATGACTGCGGAGTCTTCTTTTGTATACCTTCAAAAATTATTGACCTAGCTTTCGCAACCCTGATAATGTGTACGTAATAAAAAATGTAACGTACTTAACCAAAATGACTGCACTTAAAACGGCGCGTTTTAGTAATCTAGAAAGGCCCTGCGAAGAAAACAATCGGTATCTATATAGCTACATTGAAATTGGAATGTGTCAAATATTACAAATATTAGTGATTCTGTGCGCAATGTCTCGGGTTGTTGAACGCAGGTTTTCTCGGCCGTGGAAAGATATTTTGTAAGTTTTTTGGTCGTTTAGCCAAGATAGGTTTTAGAAAGCTTGCTTTAGAAACTTAACTTCTGATCAACCCCAGAAAGCGATTTATGATTTGGTAGTGTAACATCACGTATGTTGAAAAACGGCGCAGATTTGTTTTGCGTTTTATCGCTTTCTTGGGGTTGTCCGTTACTGGAATGATAAATTCGGCACAAACCTTGCGGGACTTAACTTCATGGCTAACATTACAAGAACTACCCTATACTCTAAAAGTAATTCATGACAAGTGCTCACAATATGAATAATCGGGGTCTAGTGGTTGAACATCGTGAGGGGAACAGTGACCGCTTTCCAGTACACAGTTACAGTGTACTTTACGACGACGCGGGTTCGATTCCCGGCCGCGGCGGCCGCTTTTCTGATGGAGGCGAAAAGCAAATACGCCCGTGTGTACGAGATTTCGGCGCACGTTAAAGATCCCCAGGTGGTCAAAATTAATCCGGAGCCCTCCACTACGGCGAGCCTCATCGCCTGTGTAGCGTCGGCGCGTTAAACCCTACAATCAATCAGTCAGTTACAGTGTACTTACTCTGTCTGCTTAGCGCAGCCCTATAAGTAGCTAAGGTGTATTTCCTAAAACGTTTTAGAATATAGCGGAACTCGAAATGCGCCGTTGAAATATGTGCTGAACTGGGAAGCTGCTAAGCCAAGCCAGGTAGGCCGTCACGGAATGAGGTCCTGTTCTGAAAGTTCCCGTTAAATCTTTCACTCGGGAAGGCCTGTTCAAAATGTGGCGCGACGCTTTTTCTTCTGGAAGCAGCGATGGCGTGAAGCTTGCGGCACGAAGACGACGTACAAAAAATGAAGGAAGCTCACGCTAACGCGTAAGTCTTGAAGGTAGCGAAGCTGTACGCAGCCATCCTGTCCATCACGACGGTTTAAGTTCACGATTGCAGCCTATTTGCTTCTTCTTCGCTGCCGCAACGACATTTACTACATCATTGTTGCTATTAGTGTGAGCTCCTTTCATTTTTTTTGGAAGTGATTATCATTGGACATCATCTTGGAGGGGCGTATGCTATGATGTGTTTTTCTCGTTCCGAGCAAGTGTTGCCACGATTACGGCGAACGCCGGAGTTTTTTTGGCTAATCTTGGCCGATCTCCCTAAGTGGGTATGCTTGGCTTGACAAACGTGCACCCGGGATGCTGGACAGTCATTGCGAGGCACGCACACACGAGCGCTCGGCATTTTCTTCGTTTTGTTAACTGCCGGGCAGTGACCGCGAGAACCGCGTTCACGTGCGTGCGCTCCGGAATTTCTTGGAACTTTTAACTGCGGACACGAAAAATTACAATTTTCCAAAGAGCTTCGCTCTTAATAAGGCGTTGTACAAAAGAAGCTCAACAAAATGGCTTCGAATGAACCAGTTGGCCGTGACATGTAGCTCTGTGAGCTACAGGCCACAGGTTAGGGTTTAATGCTACGAAAGCAGACGAAAGCACTGCTACTGATTCCTTTTAGGTGTCTCGCCTTCTACAGTTCAAGTATTGAGCAGGAATTTAGGCCCCCTGCAGTGAGGCAGACAATTGAGTCATCACCCGTTATCAAGTCCGTTCATTCCGATGGGGTGAAACCTCTGCTCCGTACCGTTCGGGTCCGAGTTCTTCCTCAAGACTCAAATTTCCTTCAGCACTTCCCCGCAAGAGCGTAGGTGGCGCTGGACCTCCCACGCTCCCCGCACGCCCCTCTGAACAGCGTCGTGGTCAATAAGCGTGCTGTGGCGGTACAGGCGTGGGCCAACATCCGCGATCAGCGCCAGATCCGCCTGCGCAGTCGCACTTCGAACCTTCGACCATATAGCCAGGAGGGGAGCCACGGGGTTCAGCCGATCACCTCCTAGACAAACACAGGCCTGAGGTTGACTTCATCAATGGGAGAAACGTCGCGAGAATCTTCTATCCGTAGTTTGTAAGGTTTAGGAACGGAACAAGAGGTATTGAGCAGCCAATGGTTTTAATGAGAAACGAAAGAGTGATGTAGACAGCGCTTAGGCTCGCTTGCATCAAGAGGGTGAGCCGTGAGTCGAACGATCGGGGCAGTCGCCACGCACGGGCGCCGAATTAGCCGGACCGCTCAGAATGGGCCGTCACGACCCCGGCGTGGACCTCGGCGATCCGTACGCGCCCGTTCGGCCCCGGCCGTGTGCTTTACTCGTCGCGAGCGTCGCCGTATTATCCCCGTGACGTCCGTCTACGATTCGACGGCCGCATAGGCGCGTACTTCAGCATGTACCGCATATATGTATGCCGCACGGCGCGAGTGGGGGAACGCTTCCTGGGGCCGTTTAGATTTTGTTACACGCCGTTGGGCTGCCGAACCTCTCGCGCGCGCGGTTTTCTGCCGCGTCTGATGAGTCAATAAGCGCGGGAGGTGCTTTGAGTGAGGCCTAAATCGACTGGCATCAAAGGGGGCCAGATCCGCTTCCGCCACCTTCCCTGCTCCGTTTTCTTCCTTGCCGAATGAATGGTGTTAAGTCAGTATTCCGATACCGTGTGCCCGCAGCTGAAGGCAAATAAAATTGTCTGTTACTCAGCTGATAAAAGAGGTAAAAAAATAGGAAACAGGAGGATACGTAGAACAGAGGTGCCGCAGTTACGTTTATACTTCGCGTGTACTTTGTCTCGCCGATGTAACCTCCACCCTATGTAATACGATCCCTAGAGGGCCTTTAGGGTTTTCGTGAAATAAATAAGTCAGATAATTAAAAACTTTGACGCCACCAAAAAATATGGATGAGGGGTTACACAGTCTTCAAAATGTTGAAATGGTCACGAATTAACATGTACAAGGGAGAGAAAAAAGTAGAAACCATTAAACAAGAGGAGTAGGTTCAGAATGCTGCACGGTAATGTCGCTTCTATTCAGCAAAACAGGATGAATCATGTAGATATTAAGTATGTTGAGTGAAGGCGCGAAATACGCGAAGACAAAATATCCTCACACAAAAAAAAACTTGTGAACAAGAGAAGGAACAAATGCTTACCGTGCCGTAAAATTACAGGTTGTCCTCATTAGCTTAAAAGGGCAATAAGTCGTTAAATTAAGAGAGTTGAAAGAAATCGCAGCCAAGGAAATTTGTCTTTTAATAAAAATATTCTCGAAGTGCTTGAGTCGTGACTGTTGAACGCTTCTGTTAGCTTACCAAGGAAAACGAAATTATCGTAAGGATCTTGCCCTTTTCATCAATGCTCAGAATATAGCATGCTGTATGTGTTCTAAGTTCTACGTAAACGTAATATCTGGTGCGTTGAGCTGTGACGTTGCCTTACCGTGAAGTTCCGAAATAACGCCCACCCTCATTTCAGAGATATCAAGTGAAAAATACGTGGTGGGCGATCTTTCGGGTCAGCTGCAAAAAACTACAAAAAAAAAAAGTGGCGGCACCGCCAACCAAAACTGCGGAGATATCAATAAAAAATGCGAGATGGGAGAACTTTCGGGTGAAGTGCGGAAATGACAAAGTAGTGACCACATCGACACCTGAATAGATGATTCGTGTTTATTTTGTTTACTCATCGGGGCTAAAGCCATGAATTTTAGGGGGCGGGTTTTTTTTTTTTTTTTTTGCGAAAGTATGCCCTTTGGCATAAAGTCTTAGAGGTACAAGTTGGCACCCGTTTCCCGGAGGAAATCCAGAAGACAGCGGTGGTGGGGCCCCCACAGCCATCGGTGCAGATCAGGAGGTCTCCCAGGATGCAGGCCTGTGCCGCGAAGGTGTCTGGATCTCGCTGCACTAAGGGAAGGGCACGTCCATAGTAGGTGGTTGGTGTCGGCGTCTTCGGCAGGAACCGTACAGAAAGGGCAGGTGTTGGTAAACGGGGCATGGTATCGTGGTGGCCACGCCCGGGTTACCGCAGGAGATAGGGCCACCCCAACTCGAAGTCTACGCAGCAGGACCTCCTCCCAGCGAGCGAGCCCACTGGGAAGGTCTGTTCCACACGGTGGGATGAGAGCGCGTGTGGCGCGATGCAGATCTTCCTTTAGTTGGACAAATTGTTCATGTGGGTCCGTTGTCAGCAAGGGCAGCGGTCGTGGAACCGAGGAGAGGTGACAGGAAGTATCCGCCGCAATATGCGCGGTGATAGTATTACGCCGGATCCACGACAGTCGGATAGGGCAGGGGTATGTGTCCAGCAGTTTATGAATCTCTCTTGAAACGGACGAGTTGGAGGATACACGGCGCAAATCCCGTATGGCCGCCGTTGAGTCCGTGTACATTTGTACAGTAAAACTTCCAGGGGCTTGAAGTGCTGGTAGTAGCGCTTGCAGTCCGTCCCGGATGGCTGTAAGCTCCGCTAGCATAGAAGGCCATGTGCGAAGTGATTCATAAGCGAAGTTTTGGTTCGCTTCTGAATGAGAGGGACATTGGATCGCCGTAGTTAAAACGCCGTCTTGGGCCCCAGCGTCCACAAATGCCTCTACAACCTGGGGCTGGTTCGCAGCCGCTCGTAATGGTGCGCCCGCGGTCTGCGCGTCTGCGTTCCCGGTCGACCGACTGTGGAGTCTAGTTAGCGGCCTGTTGTCGGTCACTTGATGGTATAGCCAGGGCGGCCTAGTTACAGGGTGGGCTGGAAAGGCGGGTAGAGGACGGCCCATGTAAATTGCTAACGCCGCTGCCTCCGCAACAAAGTTAAGTTTGTGCTGGCGGGCGGAGCGGCGCTGATGTACAAGCTCATCCAGGGTGTTCAGTTGAGCTTCTGCCTGAAGAGATGGTATGGGCGTTATTTGAGGGAGGCAGGTGATTGTCCGCATTGCAGCTCTATTAATTGATTCAAGTCGGGCCCACTCCGCTTGGGTCATATGCTGGAATTGAGCCTGATAGATAAGTCGAGGCTGAAGTACTGACCGCACCAAGAGTCGGGCTATTTTGAAGCAGGAGCCCCCAGCCTTTTGTGACATGCGTCGGATAAGGTGTAGCATTTGACCTGCTTGTTGGCGGGCAGATCGAAGCCACAAGGCAGCTGACCCTGACGACGAAATTTCCAATCCCAGCACGCGAAGAGAGGTAGCAATGCGCACAGGCTGGCCGGATAGTTGTAGCGCGATCGGGGATATCTCCAATCTACGACGGCCCCAAGCATTGGCAACGGACAGAAGGGCTGTCTTCTCGACTGAAAGCGAGAGCCCAGCGTATTCACACCACTTCTGTGTGTCGATTAAAGCTTGTTGCAGGCTCGCGGCTTGTTGAGACAGGTCTGGGTGGACAGTCCATACTGTAATATCGTCCGCGTACACCAAAAGGTGTATGTCTGGCATGGAGCCAAGATGCCAGGCAAGTGGCAGCATAACTACGTTAAATAGGAAGGGTGAAATCACCGATCCCTGAGGCACTCCACGGACGGGCATAAAATGGCCATAACTAGCTCCACCAATCCGTACTGAAAATGATCTTTTAGTCAAGAAGGTCCGGATAAAAGATCGGACCTTTTCCGGCACAAGTAAGCTTTGGAGAACTTCCAGGATAGCACTGTGGCTGACGTTGTCATATGCCTTGTGAATGTCCATGGCAAGCAACGTCCGCACTTTGCGAGATCGGCCGCCCAGTAGCACCATTGATGATAAATGCTCAAGTCCATCCTCTGTCCCCAGACGAGGTCTGAACCCAATCTGTGCCGGGTGGTACCACCGGTAAGTGTCCATCCACCACTGAAGTCGCGTAGCCAGCATTCGCTCCAACAGTTTCCACAAGGTGCACATTAATGCGATTGGGCGCAAATTGGGGAGATGCTCGGGTGGTTTGCCTGGCTTCGGTATAGCGACGATATCTGCCCGGAGCCATGACTCTGGTATTTGGCCCGAGAGCCACACCTCATTGATGGAATCGAGGAGACGGCTCAGGGCCGGATCGTCGAGGTTCTTATAAACCTCGTACGTAACGCCGTCTGGGCCGGGAGATGACCGAATTTTCGCCTGGTCTATCGCAGCCAGGAACTCTGCCATGGTGAAAGCCGATTGCATTCCACGGACCGCAGCATCAGAAGGAGAGGCTCCTACGTGGCGCGGTAGAGGAAACGGGCACGGGTTGCTAGCCGGGAGGATGTCAAATGCAGGGTACACGGCGCGAACCACATCGAAGGCAAACTGGTCCGGGTTCTTGCCTGATGCCAGGCATGCACTAGCTGCTGCATCCGGGGTGCGGTCGCCTGATTCCATTGCCCGAAAAGTGCGCCAAATAGACGATGTGGTGGACGAAGGGCCGAGCGACTCACACCAGCTAAGCCATCGTTGCCGCGAAAGACGTTTCTCGTGTCGTCTGGCCGCAGCGGTCAACCGTTGCAAACGCATTCGAGCCGGCGCACACGAGGGATCCCGCGAGGCAGTCACTTCAGCCTGTTTGCGCTGGGCCCACAGCTGCAAAAGTCGGAGGTCAGGCTTTGGCCGGGACTCCTCTACCCACGTCCTCCGACTGGCACTGCTCAGAGCCTCTTTAATCACAGTGGTGGGGTCGGTGCTGGGGGCCGTCATGGTTGCGTTGATGTTGCACCGGAACTCATCCCAGTTTACTATAGTGTAGCTCCGCCGAAGCCGACGCGTCGAGTTCGGGGCAATGCCAAGCTTGATAGGGTGATGATCACTGCCCCAGCAGTCGGCCTCTCGCTGCCAAGATACCACTGCACTACCAAGCCACCAGGTTAAGTCGGGTGAGTAGGGCGGCATCCGGGGATGAGTGCATCGACGCGTAGGACATGATATATCATTTAGAAGTGCGAAGTGGGCATCGTTGAAATGTTCAAGTAACGTACATCCGCGTTCACTTGAGGTAGGGTATCCCCAATTGCAATGGGGCGCATTGAAGTCACCCGTTACGAGTATGGGACAGCCAGCGTTCGAACGGCGCAGAGATGTTAGCCACCCCAATCGCAGCCGGGGTGCACGTCCGCTGTGTGGTCGCACATAGCACGAGACAAGAATTATTGCACACCTGGACAGTTGCACCTTTACCGCAACCACTTCCTGCCAAGCCGTACACCATGCTTCTAATGGAATTGGAGTTTGTGCATACGCCGTGTGCACATAAATTGCGGCTTTGCCTGGTGGAGACGTGGTGGAGCCACAGCGCCCATCAGCTATGGAAGGCGTAGCATAGGCTCTAAAATTGGGGGGGCGAGGTAACTCGTTCGTCTCTTGGAGCAGGAACGCCCAAGCTCGAAGTTTGCCTAGGCGGAGACGTTCACGAAGCTCACCCATCTTCGTTGTGAGCCCCCGGCAGTTCCACTGTACTACATATTGTGGGTCAGGCATGGTAATAAGAGGTCTAGCGAAGTTGGGCTGCTAACACAGACACCAAATTCTGTAGCTGCTGCACCACAAACTGAAGGAGCTCTTGCTGGGTGCGGATGGAAGGGACTGGCTTTTGCTGGTGCAGGCTCGGTTGTGAGAGACTGGGCTGACTCGATTGGCTTGGTTGTTCTGGCGGCTGACGCTGCGACCGACGAATTAGCCGAGCACGGCGCTGGCTGAGCTTGGTGACCTCAGCTTGCAGCACAGCCAACTGTTGGTCCACCTCTGCTAACTCGTCTGTAACCGGAGATGCATTTCCAGTGAACTTGTGCTTATTTTGTCGGCGTGAGGAGCGACGGAGCACATCGCGGTACGAGGGCTGCATGTACTCTGCCGGCTCTGCAGCGACTTCCTACATAGCGTCTTCGTTATCCTCCGCCAAACACTCGAAGCGATTGGACGTATGGATTGCCTTGGGCTCAGACCGGCGTCGCCACGCTCGTCGTTTAGTAAGTGCAGCTTTGCATTTCGTAGGACATTTCTTGTCCGTAATGTCATGGTCATCGCTACGACACACCGCATCGAAACGTGACCTTTGGCGGCGTGGCCGACGGGTTAGCTGGCGGTTCCGATTCAGAAGTAGCGAGTGGTTCTGGGGCAGAGGATGGGCACGAAGTGCTCATGTGCCCCTGACGAAAGCATCGGTAACAGTGCACCACTCCGGCCTTGAACAGGCGGGGCCGAAGTACGCAGCCATTGTACAAAAGTCGTTCTGGTGGCTGAGTAACCAAGCACGTGCGGCCAGAGCCCATGTAGCGGGCAAGAAGCACCTGGTGAGTGGCACACCGGAGGCTGGCACGAAGGACTTCGGGATCCTCGCCGGGATCTACCCCAGAAACGACATATCGCCGGATGTCACTTCCCGACAGCAGGTACACTTGTACAGTAAGCTGCTTTTCAGCCGCGAGTGGAATACGGTGTAGGAAGCGTAGCCGCTGGACAGCCTCTAGAGACGGCACCCACACAGATATAGTGTTGGTGCGACTGTGGTAGGCGTATCCAGTAAATCCAGAGGTTTCCAGGCAGCTGTCGAGAGTCTGTTGAAGTACCTTCGTTGGAAGAGACAGGATGTTGAAGCGCTCTCGAGGTTTGATGGCGACCTTGTACGTGGAGGAGCTGGCCGTCGCTGTAAAGCCCTGGGGAGCGGCGGTCGCTGCACGGGGTGGAGCGGCTGCCGGTGGTGAACTGCGCTCATCCGACCGCTGAAGTGGCTTGTTTGTGTCCGAGGAACACGCCCGCTTGGCCGCAGGTGAAGTTGAGTCTTCAGTAGTGACTTGGGGTGCCCCCTGGTCAGACGGACGCTTAGATAAACTGGAGGGCTCAGCCGGAGGTAGCGGGAACGGTGGCGTTACCTTCATTGGTGGGAAATCCTCTAGCGTCGGGTGCGTAGTCGCTTCTGCAGCAGCAAGGGTCACCGCCAGTTGCGCTGACATGTGGGACATAGCTGAGCGGTGCCGTGCCCGCCAATTGGACTGCGATTGAGGTGCTAGGCCTAGCGGCCGGTGAGCGGGATCCGAAGCAGAGGACGTCCCCGAGGGGTCATCCCCTTGCTTGCCGACTGTCCGTGGAGGGGCCAGAGACGTTGCAGCGTGGATAAAAAGGCACAAGAGGGGATAAACCAGCTGGTAATTACGAATTCAGGCGAAAACAACGAGCATGGAAGAACGCAAAGAGACCGCTCCTTCTTCGTCGTCGCGGGTGATCTTTGGTGTCTTTTAGCAAATTGAATATTGCACTCATGAGTGGAGGGGGGTGATGTTTCGGGGGAGGGCGTTCTCTCCGAACTTTACGGTAATTCTACCCTATTGTGCGCCTAAGCCAAGCTTAATTATTTCCATCGTCTAAGTTCCAACGGAAGTAGCGTTTGGGTCAAAGACCTTTTCCTCGGAAGCTGAAGTTTCAGGCTACATTCTGACTTTCTTTTGAGACTGATTTTCGGTAGTTTGAAAATGCATAGAACTTACGTTTTAGATGCGAAGCATCTCATGATCGGGACTGTGTCCCTTCCTCCCTCGCTCTCCGACATCCGCACTCTACTGCGCATGCGCGTCTTTTCAGCCCCGTCAGCATTTGGGCTGACGTCAGCGTAGTCCACTATAAAAATAAATAGGTAGGCGGCACCCGGTTTCGATCCCACGACTGTCTGGCCGCAGCGGGAGGTACGTGGCGCTCTTCCCACTGCGCTACAAACCGAGACGGGAGCATGTGCTACGAACGCGCCTTATGTCTTTCACTCATTCAAACTACGTCAAGAAGCTACTGATACAACGAAGGCACGCGAAGCTGAACGTCAACGGAAACGACGAACTGAAAACTAATGGGAACTTCAGTCGACCCCACGGCTGCTTCGCATACTACTCAGGGTTCCCGTACGGGAAGATGGTGTAATTTTTTTCTAGTGTTACAGTTCCTAGGACGTTGGGTTTGAAGTCTTGGAGGCAAATGAGCAACAGAGATAAATTTTTGACGTGGGCTCTCATTTCAAAACAACGTACAAATACCGGGACAACTCCTTTCAACTCTTCCAGGAGGCTGTCCGTAATGTATGGAATACAGCACAGATCCCTGGGTCTTCATTTTTAATAAGAGAATGTCCTGAGGGAACAACATCTCCACACAAACTGGTTGAGTTTCGACGAGACTGTCAAATAAACTAAACCCCAGCAAACAGTCACCTCTTAACCAACCGGCCAATATCATTAGGAATTGAGTGCAGTTGGTAGTTTTTTCTTCGGTAAATACGAGGCGTGGCTGAAAAGTATTGAGTCCGATTTACTTTCAGCCGTGATATTTGTCCTGTCTTGACACCAACTTTTCCCCATTAAACTTGTCTCTTTGGGTAGCCAAAGACCAGCGCTGATTTTATTTCACGCGTTAGCGTTACTAGGCTGGTGGAAGTATTTTTTGGGCACTAGGCGTCCGCAGTTGCAGTGGTCCGCAGCTTATCAGGCGTCTGCCAAAACGACGTCATTCCCGCAAACCGGAACTGACGAAAGCGGCATCGATAAATGAGCACCCTCATGCTGCCGCAATAGGGCGCCATGACAACTGCAGTGTGGAAAGGGGCCGGTGGGGAGGAAGGAATGATAATACAGTGCATGAAAGGCAGAGAGGTTAACCAGGTTACAGTCCGGTTGGCTACCCTACGCATGGGAAGTGGGGAAGGAGGGATTTAAAGAGAAAGAAAGGGTATTGAAGAGACAGAGAATAGAGCGTGAGGAGCAAGAAAAGAAAAATTAAAGATAACTACAAAAACAAAACAATAGGCGCTAATAAAGAATAAACTGAAATGGTAAACTAACCAAATGGCAAATGAATAATGATACATAGTGTCCCTACAATCGTTCAGACAAGCCTGTGTCCTTTAAAAAACGAAGCAATGCTTTTTTTGGTCATTTGGGACTGTGATGGGCAACGCCTGTGACACAAAAGTCTGCGCAGAGCATGGCTGGTTGGTGAGTTTCCGGAGTGCGGTTGACAGGTGCAGTCTCTGCGTTGCAAACCGGGCACAGTGACACAAGAGGTGTTTTATTGCCTTGTCCGTGGCGCACACGTCACAAGCAGGGCTGTCAGCCATGAGGACAGTGAAGGAGTAAGCTTTGGTGCAAGCAACTCCTATCCACAGGCGGCACAGTAGGGTGGCATCCGAGCGTGACATGTTAGTGGGTAAGTAGCGCTGCAGGTCGGGGTCGAGCAAATATAGGCGGGAGTTTGAAAAATCCGGGCTATTCCAAAGAGTAAGCGTGATTTTGCGGGCGATGGAGCGCCGTGACCTTACAACATCATGGCGCGATAAGGGGATGTCGGCCAATTGGGCACTTCCATGGGCATGATGAGCCGTTTGTTTGCACATTCATTCCTAGAAATGCCGGAGTTGCTTGGGAGCCATTGAAAAATAATGTTGTGCCCATGCCTTACTACGAAGCCATACTCTTGACGAATCTCGGCCACAAGCTGTTCGTACGGGCCGCGGCGAAGAGCGGACTACTGACACGGTGGGCTCGCCGACAATGCAAATACGGAGAGAAAACTGCTTCTTCCGTTGCAAATGTCGCCGAATCCAAAAAAGAGCGCATTTAAAACGAATGTCGCTGCTCAAGAAACAAGTCAGCAGTGATCTCTGGGCCTTGAAAATCTAGTGCATGCATGCGGCGTTTTTTTCGCCGTAATTCCGCATCTGTTTTGCACAAAAACACTATACTCATGTAAAGAAACGGTGACATTAGTGCCGATTGAATCTTCTGAATGACGTACTTGTTTTTTCGTACGCTGTTTGGGTCTGCCTGCGCTCCGTAAATCACAAACACGGGTCCTGTATAAACGGACGCGCAAAGTGCTCGATATGATCTTCAATTAAACAGGACGGTGGGGATTCGAAACGAAGGCCTTTAATTAAAGCCTTACTCCAGTATAGTACCGTTCAGAGACAATACAGAAGTCAAATAATAGATTGAAGCGCGCCCCTTGCTCGTTCAAAGCGCTCGCCGCAGATATATATCACCGTGCTCGCACAGACGCCCCCGTGTTTGCTCAACTCCCACTAATAATTAATCCGCAGCGCAGCTTTTTCCAGCGGGCCATCGCTGGTTTCGGCGTTAAGGGCAGGTCATCGCCGAGGAGCGCGAACTCGGGAGTCACGCTTCCAAAAGATGGCATCGCTCGGTGAATCCGCTTTAAGCTATGCGGAGCATATACGAGGCGTGCGTCCTGAAGACCGCTTCGAGGGCCGAAGGTTTGCTTTTAATCGAGCCGCTGCCTCTTGGGGGGATGAACTAGATTCCGATGGGGCCACCGGATAAGGCACTCCGTAATTCATTTGAAGCAAAGTTATATATGAACGATACGATAAGGGTAAGCCACGCTGTTGACGAAGCTCCGCCTTATCGCAGGCCTGCTACGTCTTCTGGCCGTGGGCTTTCTCTCTTATCTAGTGATTTAATCCGTTAGGTACAACGCTACTTACCGCGGCCCGTAACAGCGGTATGAATAGGGCCTCTGTTGCTTTCCATCTCCGGCCTTTGTTTTTAATAACAAGCAGAACAGTAGCTGTACGAATGTTGGCGGTCGATTGGCCTAACTAGGGCATGTTTTGTAGCGCAAAAAAGGCGGGAACTTAGAGCAGAATACGGACGGGACAAACGCTAGACATCAACTGAAAGTACAAAACATTGAACCATGAAAACGCCAAGCCCTCAAAAACCATGCTGCTGCGTGCATTACATCACTATGCTCATTTTTTGTTTGGATAAGTCAGCTCTTTCTTTGATAATGCCAGTGACGGGTGCTTATACATCTCTTCGCCTAGTTGTTGATTTTGTATGCCTCGAATATCTATGTGTCAGTTTGCGTACGAAAGCTGCTCAGGACTATAGTGTTATCAAACTTAGGAACACATTTGCAGCGGCGGCAATGATCCGCCAAATGCCCAGCTACCACAACTGATTGCACTGCTGCTCGGTGTTCACGCAGTCGGTCGTTTACGCACCGCCATGTTTGTCCGATGGAGCATTTGCCTCAAGGCAATGGTATCTTGTACACCACGCCAACCTTAGTCTACTAACCGATCAACGTGCTTATTCCTGCAACCTATTTCTTTCCTGTTCTTGTTCACAATGTTACACATACGTGATAACCGGCCATGTGCAGAGAAAACGACGTTGGCACCACACTTTCCACCGGCGTTCTTGAGGCGGTGCGACAACTGGTGCACATAAGGGACCAGCACAAGCCGCGTTGTGCGTGACTGGCCTGTAGCGCTGACCGCAACGCTTGTAGCCTGCACTGCTTTCCGAGGTTCCCTGCAACGGAGGCCGTATTCTTCTCTAAGTTCCCGTCCTTTTTGGGCTAGAAAACATGCCACAGTTATCCCAGTACCAAATTTCCCAACTTTCCGCACTAAATTGGCCTAACTGTGTCTCGAATGCAGTTACTCTAAACTTCGTTCAATGTGGTTTTCTGACGGTAGTGCTAGGTAAGCAAGGAACACTGCTTTAGCTTGGGGCTTCAGAAATACCTTAAGTCGCAGTTTGAAACGGCATCCTTTTTCGGGGTTAATGCGGAGTTTCCCTCAATATTGTCTTAGAAACAACACGGGCTCCTGGAGCCTGCGTGGAAAGGAACTGTTGCAAATCATTTTATGCAGACACTTTGCTTGGAAGCGGCACAAATTACCGATCTTTCCCACTGGGTGTAATATAAGGAGAGCCTTCGTTTTCGGGAGAAAGATTTTGCATTTTTCTTTGTACGGAATCTCTAAACCACCTACTTTAACCTGATTCCTCCCCGAACACTTGCATTAACAAAAAGTAGCGACGGGGGAATGATTGCGCCGTAACCTCAAACAAAGCAATTAAAAAAACTGAAAAGGCGCTGGAGGCAAAAACTTTCTTACTGTCTTTCAAAACTTTCGTTTGAACATTTTGTGGGATCCTTGTCGAAGAATCATTACAGACATCAAAGAAAAGTACTACTCACCGTCACATCACCGTTCAGGAAAAATCTACCTACTTTACTGGCAATTAAAAGTGATTGCAATTTTTATTCCTGCAGATATACGAAGGTGACGACTTGCCCGAAATGTAAAAGTGTGTGCGTTCGACAGCCTCACTCTGACACTCGTTCCCCATCCTTTGGCTTGCATTGCCAGCGCGAAATGGGCGTTTGTTTGAAAATAAAATAAGGCTGCTAAATACTTACAAGCGTTACAACAATAAAATGGAATTTCCGAAAGACTCCAATTAAAACAAAATTTGGACCCTTATTGCATTCTTCAAAATACAAAGCACCATATTTTCAGACGGAACTCCCAAGTAACGAAATGTGGGGACGAAGAACACCACATGCACACGATTCAGGAAAGGTGCGCTCCGCATCCTTTGGTAACTGTCCGAAAGGTGTCATCTGTTTTTTTTTTTGCACGTGTTAATATTTGTTTTGGCACATACCTACAAGTTACTGTCCCCTGACGGTTTGCAAGGGGTTGGGGTAAGTAGACAAAGCGGTAAGACTTCTGACTTTCGTCTCAGGTACAATGCGAGCACAACAAGAGAATAATTTGAAGGCGAAAGCTTTAAGCACCCTATTCTGCGGAAAACCACCGTTGTTGTTGGTGTGGTTGTTGTCCTGTACAAAATGTCCCGGGCTAAAAAGAGTAAACAAAAGAACATTTGATTTGGATAACATTTGAACTCGGGTCTCCAGTTGAAAAGCCGAATGAATTACCACCGCACGATCCCGCAAATTGACACCGGTCGAACAAAAGTGACATAGCAATGCGTGCCGCGTGTCATGTGAACGCGATGGCACGTTATCAGAACAGGTGTTTACGCTTACGAGGCAATGGGAATTTGGAAGAAAAATTTGTGTGCTGGCAAACAGTGTTGTACATTGTTGCCACAAGGGCAATGCTAAAAGTGCTAACACTGACTTAAGAAAGACCTGTGCAGAATAAAACCAACGTGTTGCGTTATTTCAAGCGCGGCAGCAAGACGCCGGCAGGCTGGCACACTGGCGCGCCGGACAGCGCACATGCTATGCTCAGTCACGAAAGATAACGGGCACGCTATAACTTGAGCCCAGTTTTAGTTTAGCAGGCACGCCCGCATATTCAATCCTCTGTCGTATTTACGGTGGTCGCAATAAAATTTTAATGCTCGCATAGCCGTGCGTTCTATTTGTATCCATTATTTTCGTTTCGTTGTACAGTAAAAACTCGTTAATTGGCACACGAAGGGGACCATAAAATTGTTCGAATTAGCGGGTGGGCGCTAGAATGAATGGACATCTCGCCGCACTGCGCGGGCAGAATACAAAGAAGCCACCTCTAGCCTCGTTATCACGAATTAGGCGCTACTACACATTTGTGGCAGGTGATTTGTAAATTATGTTAATGGAGCGCGAACAGCCAACGAAATTAATTAATCAGTCAGTTACACGCCAGAAACAGGCACCAACATGCATTCATGTGAGCAGGGAGCCGTAATGTCGAAATAACGGCGCTGTTTATTCTCGAAAACACGTTTATTTACATGACAGGGTCGAGGCAATTTCCTTTGGTTTGGATTTGCAACACGTTGTAATCACTCTAGACTGACTTCTTCTGCGAGGAGCGATGGAAACCAGGTGATCCTAGTTCCAATTACCCGTTCTGGAAACCGACGTGTTCGAATTATCGGGAGTTTTCCCACCTTGAAATATACAGGGCTGTGCCGGGACCAGGGCGTCAATTCGAATTAACCGAGTTGGAATTATGGCGCTTTTACTATTACGAAAGGCAACTTGTAAGGTAGAGGCAGACTTTCGTTGCAAGCAATGGCAATGTCTCTATAGACGTACGGGGGGCAAGCGGGACACCATCTGCAGCTTCAAGGCCTGTTAATCCGTTTGCAACAAATGGGATTAGATGTGCGATGCTATGACCAAACGTCACCCGTTGCCCGAGTTACTTCCTCGCGGCTAACTCCGCTGCCCAAGTCTCCCCACTGCGCCGCTTAGACTCCGTTCTTTTGGGGGAACGCAAGCTGTAACTAGTTTGCTCCTTCGGGCGGAAGAACAGCTGCGGCACGGCCACCAACTGCCATGCGGTTGCCTGGGAATGGTTGAACTCGAAGTTTTGCGAAGTTTCCACTGGAGAGACGCAGCGCGGAATTCCTCATGGGAGGATAAATCACACGTAGCGACAAGTTGGGGACTTTACACTCTAATCCTGGTAACAATTTACACTCTAATCCTGCTAACCTCTAATCCTGGTTACCAGGATTAGAGCGTATGCACTTGGCAATCGGCTTTCCTATTCTTTTTCCGATCATTGAGTTGGGGCTGACGCAAACTCATATGAAGGTGAACACTTCGCAGTTATCCCTGTATGTCTAAATAAAGTCTTTTACAGTTGTTAGCCACGCAAAGTTTAAAGAAACAGAAAATTCAAAGAACCATTGCAGCTTCATACACAACCCTACGACACCCAGAATTGCTTGATATTGGCCATTTCCCACCTATTTGATGCCAACGTGATTCTGATAATATTACAGGCAAATTCCAGACAAATTGCGTGGGATTGGAAATTGGACACCTACATGATTATAATTTGATTCCAATTTGATTACAGACGCCTGGGCATTGTGCAATATTGTGATATTATTACTACACAGACCTTGGCACTATAGAAAACTCTAGTTCCTGGGCCTCCGGTGGGAAACGTAACATAAGAAGGCAGCGGGGTCGTAAAGGGTGCAGACATCCCCGGCAGGGGGGCTCAGGAAAAAGCTTGGGGCATTCTTCGCAGCTACCCGACGACAAAAAACCTCGTAGCTTTAAAGCGTGCAGACACGTCATAAGTCGAATTGCCCTGGACCAAAAGGGACCGCTGGTGCTCTTTTGTACCCTCAATAAATTTGTGCACAGATAACAGAATTAGGACATTCAAAGGTCGAGAGACACAATCTGACCCTTAGTCACCCCTACTGGTTACGTTAGAAGACCAAGCAAAGAAACTCGCACAACACTTTAATCTCATATCCTCGTCTGCGCACTACACGAGCACATTAGCAATACCGATAAGTGACAGCAAACACTCTGTCGAGTAGTACAACTCTGAATTGTTGGTGCAAGAGCCGGTGGTTTCGCTCGGTACGTGTACTGGGGGCCGATAACACATCCTACACAATAAATAAACACCTTCCTACATACACTGTGGACACATTCTTTATCTATTTGGCAATACATGGCTAGCGGGATATTTTTAAAGTGTCCGGAAAGGTGCCATTCTGGTGTCAGTAGTAAAACAGTAAAACAATGCGCTATCAGCAATACGTAATCGCTAGATCGCTCTTACTAGTGGCCTCAGCAAGGTTTTCGAGGAAGCGGTTAATATACAGAACTTGAGTATTTTTCTGAATATAATTGCATCCTGGAGAGCCGTCAGGCAGGCTTTCGTTCAAGTTGATCCATGACTGACTGATTGATTGCCTTTGAATTTGACGATAAAGATGATTTTCGTCATAGGCAACACAGTGCATCCGCAGTTAGGTATGGCACACGACATTGCTTGGCATTATGGCACCCTGCGAGATCACAAGGTGTTCGGCATACCAGTAAACACATCAAACACAATACGGAATTTAATGTACCAAGAAGAATGTTATCTAACTGATGGCGAATGGCTGCCCAGCATACACGGCGTACCTCAAGTTGTAATACTGAGATGCACCCTTTTTATTACTAAAATCACACACCAGAAAAATGTTTGCCGCTCTAAATCTTTTGCTCCACGTGTATATGTATAACCCCAATTAGGTTTGAGTCGTTTAATTTCTCTATCTGCGAAGAAAGTTACAGCTAGTTAATAGGCTGTCAGAATGGGCGGAAGCAACCGGTTTTAAATGGAACCTAAAAATTACCCGTGTCTTATGCTGAAAACAGCGAAGTCTCCCGAAACATAAACTCCCTCTGAATAGTGCAGCGATTACCGTCAAGAAACAAAGCAAGTTCTCGGGCATTGGGTTTAATAAAAGTAACGTTGATTGCAACTCAGAACAAAATGTCTAAATGTCATGAACCTGCCAAGAGTCTTGTCCCATCATTTCTATGGGCTGATAAAGAGTACGTCCCCAGTTTTTCCAGCTTAGTAAGATCAAGAAACTACAGCTCTCAACTCACTTGTCTAATGGCGTATTCGGTTGACCGCTCCGCTCCTCTGGCTCGGAGTCGCCGGATGCCAAGGCGGCTAGCAATCAGAGCGCCAGAGGCAGCGTACCAACCGAATGCATCGGCGATCTCGGAGCAGCGCGCCTGTAGCGCCGCCGTGCAGCCAGCGCGGGAAGCCGCCGGGCAAACCCACGGCCGGGATGGAGGAGCGGCAGGTGCGCATGCGCGCTCGCCGCTGCTCTAGTCCGGCCGTGGCAAACCGCGGCATTTTGTGTCACGTGACCCGTCCTCCCGGCCCATGGAGGAAAGAAAAGGTTAGGAGAGGCCCTGACGTCACATTTGTGAAGCCGAGTCCCGCCATGACTTGAGCCCACGGAGCCCAGCACTCTATCCCATCATCCTTTGCTGTCTCCGGTTTGATTTGACTAACATGGCGTCGCCCTACCCTCCCGCTTCGGAGCGAGAACAGCTTCGTCGCTAATTCCTCGGTGCGATGTCATGTTCTAAGCTGTAGATTTCGCCTTCAATTTGCTCGTTCTAACCCTCACCCAAAGTTTCAATCGAAAAAAGGCCTTCGTTTTTGAGATAGAAGGACGACTTTTCAGCTCTTAAGCCTGGCAAAGTAGCGTTTGTCGTCGTCATAGCAACAGGCTCGCTGGATGGCGAACGCATACGAGTTAAGGCCGCCTCCGACGGCGGCGTTTTCAAACTGGCCTAATCTAAAAACGTTTGTCGTAGCGACTGTGCTGGTTTGCAAGCGTTGCGAGGCAGCCACATACCAAGCGCCTTAAAAATTTGTCCGTTCTATTTGCCCAAATTTGGCCGCCGCAGTTGTAAGCAAGTAAGCAACATTGTCCATGGGCTCAAGAAAAATGACATCACTTCCTCCACACTTTTCGCAATGCACTGGGATGCTAGGGGCCTCTCCTGAGTTTCTTTCCTCCATGTCCCGGCCAGATCGCGCCACGCTCTCACTTCGAAGTCAGAGCGGTCGGGAGCGCTCCGAGTCGGAGGCTGACGCTCCGAAATAACCAACCGAAGGCAGTTCGAGCGCTCGAATTCTACCAACCGAAGGCGCGGCCGCTTTTCAGAGCACTCCAGAGCGCTCGTAAAGGGCCAACCGAATACGCCATAAAACAGAAAGTTCAACTTCAGCTAGTTACAGCTGAAAATTTCCGAATTGAACTTTTCACAAGAATGCTGAAGACCAAAGGGGTCGGCGTAGACTTCAGAAGGCCGCTGTAGTTCTGTTGAAAATCTGCTCCGGCAAGACAGGATAAGGCTGAAAGTCCGGAAGCTGGGTTATAGAGAAGTATATTATCTTCTGCACTGTGGAAGTGGGGTATTAGTCTACGTGTGAAACTGAATAGAAAATGTTCGGACGAACGCTACACTTGCGGCTCCGCCGCTTTGCATCTGGTTCTTTAAAAACAAACGTATTCGAAGCCTGTAGATCGAGTGGGATAAGTGGTGTTTAGGACATGAGCGCAAGCATACGGGCTTGACGTATGCTCTGAAGACATCATCAATTACAGGCCACACGTGCGAGGCTGTAATAAAAAAAAGATGTTGGCTGTGGCTGTTTTTAAACCGTCCCTGAGTGTCCGCACCTTTCACTGTTCGTTTGAGGGATGAAGCGCAGGATTTCGGGGTGTTGTTCGCTGAGGCATACTGAACGGCTTTACGGACCTCATTGTTCCTTGGGAGTTGTGTCCTGCCGGCTAGGACACGCCCTTTCAGGAGTTCGGCCAAAGGAATGCGCCCAGAGCAGTGATTCTGCAACACTTTCTATACCCGCATTGCCAGTACCCATGTACCAATTTTACACAGATGCCTCAGTCTTTTTTCACAGTATCGTGTGCAGCAAACGGCTCAAACCTTAGTACCGCAAAGGCAATGAGCAAAAATACCAATATTTTTACGGCTGACGCACATGCAATGCAGATTATAGTACGAAACATTAGAGAACACAAAAAACAACAGTCAATTATCTTTACAGACTGTTTCAGCATTTTTCACGGCTGTACAATAAGTGAGAACAAACAAAAAGAACGTCTCAAACAAGCTTATTAAATATTTATTAAGGAGAAAGCCATAGATGTCTCATCAAACGCGAAAGTGACCGTACACGTCATAGTGAACCAAATGGTAGAGTAACTAAGTAAACTAAGAAGCTGTAACTAAGTAAAAACATATTTGGGTTTGTGCGGGGATTGAACCTGGGTCGCAAGAGCAGGCGGAAAGTGCGTGAACAACAGTTTTACCCCTGTACCTTGACTGAATGGAGCAAAAGTTTGCCTGAAGCGTGCGTGCCCCATGAAACATGCACGTGACGGCACGTGAAGAGGAGGCGCACGCGCAGGGGAGCTTAAACTATGAGGAGGCTTCCGCGTCAGTTGCGGCATGTCGGTCTAACTCGCGCCAAATACGAAGAAACGAAAACGAAGAAATAGGCGAAAAATCTACGTGACAGAAAATGAGTCTTCTATAATCCCTGGCCTTCGCCTTCAAAGCACGTAAGCGGACTTGGTTTCCCAGAAAGTTTTTGTCGGCCTTAGTTGAACAACTGAGTGCAGTGTACATGGAAGCAACATTTTGGGCACGGAAATTGCTGACCTGAATGCCGCTGTGAGCACTCCCGCACTGGCGTAGGCGAAGTTCGGGTTCCGCTTTAAAAGACGAAACCACTTAAACGATGCAAACTTTGTCAACTGGGGCAGCAAGAATGGTGCAATTTATTGCGAGGTTTAACGCCCCGACGCTACACAGGCGATGAGGCGCGCCGTATTGGAGGGCCGCGGATTAATTTTGGCCATGTGGGGACCTTTGACGTGCGCCGAAATCTCTAACAAACGGGCGTTTTCGCTTCTAGCTTTCATGACAAAAAGAAAAAGAATGAGGCAAACAAGCAACCAACAAGCCACACATAACACCACACACGTAATAAAACCACACACAGTAAATACTGCACAAACAAAGAAAATAGATCTACTGAAATAGCCGTGTGCAGATTGCGAATAGGTCAGAGTCATGAAACTCATTCGCACACATTGAATAGCACACTATACCATCAGATTACCACAAATTCGGGGAATGGCTTTCGTTGCTACGTGTTTTGAGTACACAATCGGCGGTGATGCCTTAGGACATTTCTTTGAAATTTGACTTACAGATTTATTTACACCCCTTACTATTTTAACAGACCGACCAATGCTAACAAATAGGCAGCTTTTAACTGATCTTGCGTGCATATAGAACTTTTAAACCTTGGATGTTACGGCGCGTAACCTCGGACCCTTTCATTATTGAGGAACGTCTTAAAAGTTCCTTTGTGTGTGCCAGGAGCCTCACTCGCGCAGCACATAGCGGTGCAAGGCGCCTTCACCCCTAAACTACTCCCACCCTCCCAACCTATACTGTCTACCATTTTTGCTCATTAGATTAGAGACCTCTACAACGATAGATAATGCACTTTTGGTGGTGCCGTAGTAACCCTATACATGTTTTAGACACACACCCATGCACAACCTAAAAGACCGCCTTATCGTTTTTGCGCTCATCGGACACGGACGTGCTTGTGCTGTTACACCCATTACATGCTACTGCTGAATATCGCCCTAATAGTGAAGCCATGGTATAGACGAAGAAGGTATTTCCGATGGTTTCATGAGGCTGGTTTTCGGCAAAGAGCACATGAACCTTGAGACATTATTGATTTTGAACTAGTGATATTTAGTATCCGGACAAGAATTCGACTGTCCGCTCTTTTGTAGTGCTTTCACTGTCAGCCTTCACCCTCATCACTGTTTGTTTATTTATTATTAATATATGACACGTTGTTTGGCCTCAGGATGGCCGCACACGCAGATTGGGTTGTCTGTAATGCAGGAGAACCAAATGAAGCCAGCCTGTTTCTAATTTGTGCTTGAGAGACATCGGTTCTCAGACGAACCCAACTGACTAAATGAACTGTTCATGCTGCAGGAAATATTATGATGTTGCCGCGTCTGTAGCTACAATATATTTTATTTTTAGCAACCCGGTTCAGGACGTGAATATTCTTCAAAGTTGGCCGTGGCAGCCGCAATGGCGTGTTCACGTTTCCCTCGACCCGAACCTTTTTGTACTCCGTGAACTACTCGCACGCTCAAAAAGTGGGTGACGGAAGAACAATTTCCGGCCGACATCCGGTCCAGTAAGGGGCAGCCATCCCGACTAAGGAATAAACTCAGCCTCTTGCGCGGCGGCCGGATTGTCTCGTCTTGGCTCCGCCGACGCCTCGTTTGCGCCAGAGAGCGACGGCTCCCGCGGGAACCTTATCCTCTCGCCGAATCTCCGCGGCGGGCGCCTTCCAATTAACGCCCGGCGTTGCACCCATGGGAGTCCGCGCTCTAAGGCCCGGCTCCTCCGGCATCGCGCGCGGTTCAGCGCGCGTGCGAAACTGCGCACGATTTGCACCACGCGAGCGCACACGCGCCCGTGCAGGCAACCTTTAACAGGGGACTATGGACGAGGAGGAGTCCTGGTGTACACCGCTTGCCCGTGTTGCGTGCGAACCCGTTCGCACTCGGCAGCTTCGTTTCCAGAGGTCTCTATTTATCCTCGGCTTGTTGGCTCGGTGTTCCCTCGCTGTGGCTGCGGGGCGGCTCCCTTCACGCCCGGCGGTGTTGGTCGATGCGATGACGTGAGTTTAAGGCGCGGATTTGAGCCTAATCGTCCGCAGCATCTCTCACGAAGAAGAATGGCACCGACTGTGTACACACACCCCTGTTTGCTTAGTGAGCTTTTGCGAGAAGCAAGGCACCCCCTCCCATTCAAAGCGCGGGTTCGATGTGGTGGGCCGAATTCGGCTGCGGTGAACGCTAGCGCCCAGAACTGCACGTGTTGCAGGTTCTGAACAGAAATGCTTGCTATGAAGGGAGGGAGCTTGGTGTACTGCGCTGAGGGGGATTCTCATTTTCAGGATAGGTCACCGGTGACGGGGGAATGCCGTGGCATTGTGGGATTCGCATGACGGATGCCTGTGAGCAGTTTTGAAAAGAAGATAAAGATATCCACATCGTATGGTGACCGGGTCACCCTGCTGCTCCTGGAACAGCGCCTACACCATTACCTGCACTCGCGGTAAGCTGACGAAGACCTGAGTGCCTATCTGCCCATGCCTCACTGTATGCTGAAATCCTAGCTAATGTCCATTAACAACGCCAGCACTTTCCCATCTCCACCCGAAGCTTCGGAAGGCAGAAGAATCCATTTTACGGATCTCCCAGACCAACACTTTTCTCTAGGCATCCGTCTTCGCCCAAACTGCTCTACTTTGTACTCCCCCAATTGCAAACACTGCCCATCACCTTGCACTCTGTATCACATGTTATGGAGTGAGAGATCACCACGACTGTACCCCCTTCCCCACTGTAGGCCTGAGCAAATGGAGGGCCTGGGTCATACAGCTGATATCTCGGGCTCAACTGGCCACCCGTGCCCAGGGCTTCATGGACTAAGGACGCTCTCACAAGGAAAGAACTGCTCAACCCTGTCCGTTCAGGCACAAATAAGACGCTTATACTACCACCGCCCGCTACGCATGCGCAGTTTTGCAAAACTTGATCCTCGTTGTTTTCGCGGCCAAAAAGGCAATGTAGGTCCAAATTAGAATTGCTTGAGAAGCTTTGGTTCGGTAAAAATGTTCGTCTGAGATACAATACGCGAATCGAAAATGCCAAGCGCGGCCTACCAGCACCACTTGGGCTGCGTTCTTTTACAATGGGTAGATATAATTATGGCGAAAAACTGTGTGGGCTTGGATACAAGTTCACCGAGCAAAGGCTGAAGGCTGACCTTATCGATCGAACTGAACACTTTAAATAAGCGTGGGTATAAACAGCTGCAATGGAAGCCCACTGTATTTGTGATTGAAATAATAAACTTTTGTGATTGCCTTTGTGATTGAGAGCCTTTGTGATTGAAATAATAAACTTTTGAGTCAGTCAGTTTTATTTTTACTGTACGCACAATACAAGATTAAGTAACGGGTTCTCGCCACCGGGTATGTCGAATTATGATGCATCAAGTTCAGACATCAAGTTACTTGTACGGGAATAACATTTGGTTGGCACAAACTTCCGCTATTAGTCGTCGCCCAAGATCATTTTTATCTATACGAGCTAATGTTCGAAGGGGTGGCGCTTGTTCGCCAGAAGCGAGTTCCATTATTTCTGTCAATGTCTGGTCGTTTCTCAACGCAGGCATTTCCGAACGTCTTCTGTAACAGATAGTGAGAACACGCCCTGATCACTTGTCATCAGCAGTCCTTTAGCAACAATAGCGTTAGTTGATGTTTAACCGCTGAATATTTATGGAAGATATTCAATCGGATACCAGAGATGCGAAGCTAGATATCCTGCAGTCATTCTTGAAAGGTTCCTTGTTGCACAAACAGCACTCCGTCACGAGAGAAGGATTTTCTACGCTGTTGTAATATCCAGCCGCATCATCCCAGTGATCATAGGAGATTCATTTTTTCTGAAGTGGAAACAAATTGGCCTATTATAACTGATGATGATAATTGTGTAATAAGCAGCCAGTGTCTTTAGGCTCTGGTCCTCCTTTTTTAGTATCCCGCCGAAACGCACCAAATATTATGGGAAAGGCCTTCGTTCTGCAGTGAAAACATAGACATAATGATTATCATGGATTGGTATTAATGATGATTATTATTCCATAGACAGCCAGGGTCCCTCGGCTAATGAAACTTCACTGCTTGGTTTTCTATGGGAACTCGGGTAATTACGTTTTTATCTTTCCCGCGAATTTAAACGCATTATGCTGCTACGGTAGCGCGTTCCAGCTAGGGCTAACGTAAACCGCGAATTATGTTTTTATGCATCTTTTACGATCCAGATGAAGTTATAGACCAGAGAGACCAAATGTGACTCCATATCGTTGATAAAGACTCGTTTCTTCTGTTTGAACACGTTAGTGGCCGATTTCGGAACAATTATAACATACCTAGGCTGTAACCTCAGAGAAATAAGACCTTTACATAACCTGTAAACCAATCATGAGACGTCGGAAGCTTTTGAAATTGATTTAGGTGGCAGGACGTAAGCAAACCCTGATGGATGTGAGCGGTGAGAACTAACTTTGCGTGACAAGCGCTCATAAAGAGAAATCCTTGCAAACAAAACACAGACAGGTAAATAAACATCGAAACGAAGTACAGGAAACGGGAGTGCAGGTCAGGCCGGAACTAGGTTAGCTTGCTTTCTATTTCTTATCGCGGCGGCCATCTGCAGGCAGTGGTGATCGGAATACCTGTCACGCCCGCGGCGAAGCGTGGCCTCCGGCAACGAGGCGAGGTGCCTGCAAGACGGATTGCGATCGCACGCGAAGCCGGCTCCTAACGGCCACCCCGCACTGCAGGAGTAAAAATAATAAGTGAAAAGAGGACGGGGAGTCGACTGCATTTTATTTCGGGGATGGAGGGGGGAGGGAGAGTCCTTCCTAGTGATCGAGTAGCGTAGTGTCTTAGCCGTGTTTTACCCGTGAGGCTGTGCACATGCATCGTTGATTAGGTTAGCGTAAGGCATGGGAAAATGAAATGCGAACGAGAAAATCTGAACCAGAACACGCAATCTGCGCAATTTTTAACAGCGAAGCTGTTTAGGAAATCATAATTTTTTGTGTCTGCAGCCAAGACTGGCCAAAACGAGCATAGCCACTTCGAGAGATTGGCAAATGTTCGCCAAATAAAAGCTCCAGTGTTCGCCGTAATCGTGGCAACACTTGCTCGGAACGAGAAAGACTCCAGCGTTCGCTGTAATTGCCGCTACACTTTTGCTTGGAACGAGAAAAACACGTCATTGCGTACGCCCCTAGAAAGGTGATTTCCAATAATCATCACTTCCAAAAAATGAAGGAAGCTCCCACTTAAAGCAACAATAATGGAGTAAAGGCCGTTGCGGCCGCCAAGAAGAAGCGAATCGGCTGCAATCGTGGACTTAAACCTTCGTGATGGTCGCGCAAGTTGCGTACAGCTCCGCTACCGTCGTTAGTGTGAGCTTCTGTCACTTTTTTGTTCGCAAGTCAGACTGCCGCATTGCTTTATAACAGTATCTAAGGTTGGAACTTGGGCTCTCCAAACATACCACAACCGCGTCATTATTGGGTATCCACCAATTCTTCGATTCTGCGTGTTCTCGTTCCTATTTTCGTGTTCTCTTTTCATTTGTGAATGAGTGCACTTATATTCAGTAAAATGATGCAAGGAAAATGGTTTCTGGTGTATCCGAGGTAAATCCGAATTGGAATAATAAACGTCCTTTCCCCAAAAGATCAACGGAAACAGTAATAATCTCTTAATTTTAACTTCACCCACAGTACAAGACACTGTAACAGGAAAATTGTTATTTAAAGCATTTATGTGTCGTTAGTTGGTATCGAAGCTGGTGTCGAAGCTCATGGGTGTCCATGTGTGTCTGTTGTGGTTTTGTGGCATTATCTGAGCGCGTAACGAGCTACAGACTAAAGATATGCAGATTGGAAGCTAAGCGCACCAGTTTCGAAGTTTTCGTTCACGGAGGCAAAACAACGGCGCGCTTCGGGGTGGTTCAATATATGAAGGCCGCTGGAAATAATGCGTCGTTATTACAAATCAATCATAGCGGTGTCTGGCGCTTACCAGAGGAAATTGCGACGTGTTTGGGTTCTAGTTTGCTGCCTGGGCGCACTTCCAAATAACTTTTAGGCTGTTGTAGTACTGCCAGATGTCGCCACAATTCTGGGCGGTGTTTTATTTCTTTTTTGGCAGAGGCTGGAAGCTTATACTGCCAGTGTAGACTGAAATTAAAAACGGCGCAAAAAGACGGGACGAGAAACAACGACGCACGGCGCTGACTAGCAACTTGCGGGTTTATTCCGCGGCTTGCGAAATATACCCAAGAAAGGAAAGCGAGAAGGAATCATGATAAGAAGTAAGTACATAAAACAAAACACACAAAACGCAAGAACTATACACGTGCGTTGACCAGAAAGTGAGCAGTGCTCATCAGCGTAGCAATCTAACACGTGACAGGAGACGCCAGGCAAGGAAAGGCAATCCTGGGCAATGCAGCTTTGTTTTTTTATGAATCAAGATAGCGCATTTTCTTACCTGGCAATTCTTGTTTGATGCACTTACTTTTTATCATAATTCCTTCTCGCCTTCCTTCAATTGGCTTAATAAAACTTCGTTTCTTTTATATAGACCGTTTCAACTTCCTCGTCCTGGGAGCTGCCATTTTATCAGTGGGCTGTGCTAGAGACCCCATAATTGGCGCAGTCGACAGGAATAAGTAACTGCGCATGCGCAATACATCCCGGGACATGTCCTGATCTTATGAAAGAGTAACGCATGAAAAGGTTCATACTTCTTCATTGCTGTTCGTTTTCTGTCGTGTGTCTCCTTTCTTGAAGCACTAACCTCCGTTATGATCGCCTTCCTTCCTTGACTATATTTCACAAGCCGCGGAATAAACCCACCAGTTGCAAGTCAGCGCCGTGTGTCATCGTTTCTCGCCCCGTCTTTTTGCGCTGTTTTGAATTTTAGTTAGTATCAACTAACTAGCCCAAACCACCGTTCTAACGCCAGTGTACTCCTGATTAAAATAGAACTGAGCGCAAAAAGGTTCGCACAGGGCAAAGGAAGAAGAGACTGGGCTAGGGGAATTCCTTTGTTTTTGTGTTAATTTTTACGCTTAACTTTACCAGAATCATAATCAGATTCTCCCGACCGCGAGTACTTGTAGACTTGATTAAGTTTGCGCTTAGGACTCTAGGGTGGTGTGCATTAATTAGGAGCACCACCCTCCGGGAACGCTTTTGTGTTTGTTGAGCCGATCCACAAATTTTGTTTTGCAGCTTTGTAGAGGGAGAGTTGGGAAGTGGAAAGATAAACAGCGCTTTCCTGAAAAGAAATAAGGCTGTGGCAATTAGCGGTACTCAACTACGGGGCAGAAATTTGTAGGCTCACTAAAAGGGTTCAATTTAAACTGAGGACGACTCAGCGGGCGACGGAACGGAAGATGATGGGTGTAACATTAAGGGACAGGAAGAGAGCGGAGTGGTTCAAGGGAACAAACGCGTGTTAAGGACATGTTAGTAGAAATTAAGAAGAGGAAATAGAAATGGGTATGCGCAGGGCATGTAATGCGAAGGCAAGATGGCCGTTGGTCGTTAAGGGCAACAGAGTGGATCCGTAGAGAAGGCAAGCGTGGCGGGGGTGGCAGAAAGTTAGGTGGGCAGATGATATCAAGAAGTTTCCGGCGATAAATTGGTCGCAGTTAGCACAGGACCGGGATAATTGAAGAACTTTGGGAGGGGCCTTTGCCCTGCATTGGGCTTAGATAGGCTGGTGGTGGTGGTGATGATTATTATGATGACGACCGCTGTCATCCAAGAAACGTCCAGGGAATGTACCGAATGGTATTCCATATTGCTACTTGTTACCCGATGCCGCATGCAAGGCATCGGCAGCAGTTGTTTCAGCGAGAACAGTTGCAAACCCATGATATTCTCTTGAACATAGATAGGCTGATGATGATGATGATGAATTAAATGTAAATGATAAAAACTAACATCAAAGGCAACTGAAGCATAATTGACCGTCTGATCCCAGGGTGTGAAGATGCGGAATTTAATACGGCTATAGATTCGCACAGTCATTTCTCCAAAAATGTCTCCAAGTAAGGGATGGTACACCATTTGTGAGTTCGAACTTGAAACCTAGAGCAGCGACGCCATAGACGAATCGTCATTAAAGGGCTGGTTAATAGTGAGAGTTACGCATTGTACATGGCAGCAAATTAGGAGGGAGAGGCCACAGCGATCATTAAAAAATAAATGAAACAAATGAAATCAGCAAAAAATGCTCCTTTCAGCAGCTGTTGCATTCAAAAGGCCACTTATTCTGGCATTAACTTTTACTGTTCTTTTTTGTCTGGGAGAAGACACAACGGAGGCTGCCATTTCTGCCAGAATGAAAGTCCCATAATTAGCACCAACGGGGTAGCGTCTAAACTCTTCTCACATTTTCCCGTTCATTTTTCAACAGAGGTGCGCTTGGAGGACGTCTGCAAAGTTAAAGCATGAAAAATAACAGTCCTAAGCAACTGTCTTTTACAAGAATTTCTTAAATGTATTCAGATTCTAGTCTTCCTACCAACTATGCTCGTTTCAATGTGCAGTCTACAGCAAATACCTTGCTCAGTTAAGTAATGAAATCGGAGACCAATTACACAAAACATGTAATCACTTCGTTAGAAAAGTAAAAAAAAATGAGAACAATTAAGAGTAATTTTGTTGATACTACACCGGATTGAATAGGAGCCCGTATCAGGCGTGTGCTGCCAGCATCATGCCGAACCTGAGAGCATTCAGCACTCCACCTTCCTTACAGATGCTGTTGTGGGGTCTCCTTATTTCTGTGTTTTCCGCGCTGCTGTACGGAGCCCCGGCTCGCGCGAATGATGGATGGGCCGTAACGTCAAAGGTCAGGAGCCTGCTGCGCCGAGCCGATACCTGTTAGCAGTTCCTGACTAGCCCTTCCCTGGTGTGAGTATCCAGGCATAAAAAAGAGAAATGCCGGGTTGCACGTTCTTAGTCTGCTTTCCGTTTTCTTTCGGTTTGTGTGTTGGCGTCTTGTCAGAATGCGCGTGTACAAAAAAGAAAGAAGCGTGCGTACCTGGCTAAGCGAAGGGGAAGTCCCTGAATTCGATCCTTATCGCTGATGTGCGGAGCTGGCTTCGTGCCCGTCACGATGTGGATTTTGGCGCTGTGCATTTCGAAGCACCCAGCGTGGTCTGTGGGTTTTGGAGATGCACACTCAAAGCTCTTTTCTACGATTGGGCTTGGGGTGCTCACGGTGGGGGCGTGTAATTCGTCCTTGTACGATTTCTCTCGCAGTCACCATGGATCAGTGGGTGGCGGGGCAGTCGCTGCTTTGATTGCGCTTGTTATACCGAGCGAGGATTACGGTTCTGCCGCGCGAATGAGCCACTGACCGCATTCCGTTAAGTGGGAGATTTAGGGCGAGATTGCGTTGGAATTTATTGGCTTCGTCAATTTGCGTGTGGCATTGTCGGTGCCACGTATTCGAGAAATGAGAGGGCTGCAGAAAAATACACAATAAGCGGAGAAGGGTACTAAGCTTTTCAGCTATTATATACAACGTTGCGTGACCGACCATTGGAAACTTGGCCTTGGGTGCGTTTTGTGGGCAATGAAGCATTTAATGCGTAATGTATTTGTTAAACTTTATAAGTTTAATGTGATTCTCAGGCCATTATTTTTCGGCACCACGTTCCTCAAGATTAATTAAACCTAATTCTTTTAAGTGGACCGTTGGATGCAAGAAATAAATCAAAACAACAGCGATATCTGTTTCATATGGATTTTGACTACAGCCCAAACTGGGGTTGGCTTCTATTCATTGAAGTTTATTATGTTGATCAACGTAAAAAAATTAGCAGAAGTAGCTAATAGTACTATCAATTTACATATACATCTATTCGTATACGAACGCACCCGCACACAAACGAAATTGAATGTTCACAAACACCGCGTATGAGATACGGGCACAAAAGGAACGGTTCAGAACACTAATAAAACTAACGTAGTACGTAAAGGACAAGATTCCTCACGAGCACTGGAAGCGCGCATACTCATTGGCGCATAAAATAAGCGATCGTTATATATCAAAATTTCAGTTCAAACGGTCACAGAAAAAGTGTCTAAGGGGAGAGCCATAAGCCGCTATCGTATTTTAAATGGGCTGCAGAAAATCCTAGAACGTGGCCGAAACTGAAGATATTTTATATTTAGAATGTTCTGATTAAAGATCTTGTTAGCTCTACAAGCGACACTATACTATGGTGCCATTCCGCCGCTTTTTTACGTTTATAACCTACGTTTGTTTCCTTCACAAAATATCTAAATTGCTCTGGATAGTATATAATGTCAGCTGCTGACTTGCTGCAAAAAATGATGCAATAGTGAAGTTCTCGACAAAAATACGAACTGTAATATTAACCTTGTTTTCTTTCTTTGCGTTAGCCAAACCAACAAATAAGACCAGCATTGCCTGGTTTCTATTTATTCGGCCTATCGTGTGTCAAGTATCTCGAATATTAATCAGATAGTATACTTTTCAAGCCTTAGAACCCTGTGTGCTTATGTACCCGGAATTTTCCTCGAACGTAGCAGTACATGCCGCAGTACTTTCTAGGGTACTTTTAGGCTACAGCAATGCTAATGGCGGTTGTTTAATGTTCCTCCCGTTGTATGCCAAAGTTTACAGCATGTGACGGATACTTTCCACAGCCCATTGAAAAGTACCCCTTATCTCGAGGCGTGGCCTTTTATTTTTCTCAATTCCGTTAAAAGCAGAAGAACCCAAATTAAGGGCACGCTGCTTTAAAGGCGGAGCATTTCTTAGGCTCGCCATGTCACTCGTCGATGTTGTCGGCGCCGTCCACACGCTCACTGCGCATGCGCGTCGCGTCGAGGCGCAAGTGCGCGTCTCTCCCCCGTACCCTCCTCGCTCTCAACAACAGGTGTGGCGGTGCGGGAGGAGCGCGTGTACCCCGTGCGCTCTGCCGCTCTCAAAAACAGCTGCGGCGGTGCGGGGGGAGCACGTCTGTGCGCGCATGCGTCGTAGCTACCCGTGCGCTGCGTCGCGCTCAACAGTAACGGCGGCAGGGCGTGTACACGTGATAACGGCGTGGTGGGTGCGTGGAAAGTTCGCGCGCTTGTGTACGGAAGTGTGCGCATGCGCGTCTCTCCCCCGTACTCCTCTCCCTTGAACGCGGGTGGTGTGTATGTAAGCGGCGGAGCGCGCGTTCGGAATTCAGTCAAGGGCGTCTTTGCTTTGCTTTCGCTTGACTTGACGCTTTGCTTGACGGCACCAAGCAATAAAGACAGACTTTAACTTTACACTCCTTGCCTTTGCTTCTCCTTCATTCAATAAATAAGAATAATAAAGACGAAATAACAATTAAGCATTCCCAAACCATACCCAATTACGCAACATTCACGCGATACCCCCACCACTCTGCGACGCATTTACTCGAGTTCCCCCCGTGGGAAGGTGCGGGTGGTTTTTTTTTAATGTTTAAATGTCGTGCATTACTTCGGTATAAATCGCTTTGCGAATTGATATAAATAGTGCTGGTGCAAAATAACATACCTAAAAAGGGAGCTAAAATAAATTATTGTAAAATTATCAGCTACTGGGCGCGCTGAGGCATCTCGCGAGCATACTACTCATTTATTTCCCCATGGCTGCCCGCCAGAAAATGGCTCTCCCACTTCGTAATCTAATGCTTGTCGAAATATAATTCTTGTCCTGTTTTGGCTGGCACCAAGTGTATCGTGCCCACAGGCTATTCTGACCCCAACAGCACTTACTACGCCATCAGAGGAGGACAGAGATAGAAGGGTGACATGAGGAGCGTAGGGCATCCAGGACTGGGCTCGTCTAATTGCGCAAGAAGTATTGTTTTCAAGGATCTTGAACCAACTATACCAACTAGAATTCAACTTAAGAACGGCAACGGGAGTCGCCGCTGTGCCTTATCACCGCAGCCGGAGGTTACTCTGCGAGGCGCAAGTAGTCCGTTACTGAAAATGTTTTGAAAATGGCGCGAGCCGTTTCTGGGATTTTTCGGAATTAATACGCTTCTAAAGTACTCCAGCGACAACAAATAAACTACACCAGAAAAGGCAGATGATATCGCGCATTCATAGCAATGCCCTTTCAAAACGCGCGCGCCGTTGACATCCGGGTCTGTTGCTTAGGCGGAGTGATACCGTACATGAGCTGTTGCCGTTCTGAACTTGTTGCCGAGTGTAGCCAGCAAACAAAACTTAGTAATCTAACCCCCCCCCCCCCCCCCTTCCCATGTACACTTACGTAGAGGCAAGAACGGGATAAAACTTTAAGAAGCGTGAGATTATACGGCTACCACGACGAATGATTGATTGATTGTACGGTTTAACGCGCCAACGCAACGCAGGCGATGAGGCGCGGCGTAGTGGAGGGCTCTGGATTACTTTCTACCACCTAGGGATCTTTAATGTGCGCCGAAATCTCGTACACAGGGGCGTTTTTGCTTTTCGTTTCACCTTCACCAGAAAAGCGGCCGCCGCGGCCGAAAATCGAACCCGCAACCTCGTGCTCAGCAGCGCTACGCCTTAGACACTGAGCCACCGCGGCGGGTACCACGATGAATGGAACGAGTTCACTTGGAAACAGGCAGCTTCGAGGACGAAGATAGCGGAGCTCGAAGCCGTTTTCTCCCGCCGTCGCCAGATCGGCAGCGCTTCTTCCCAGAAGCTAGGGCTCCTCTACTTCAATAGAACCTCATCATCTGACGTTCGCCTCGGAAACAAAGAGATCACGCTCCGCGCAAGCTTCCGCCACGGAGGGCTCATGCTTCGATGTGCACTATAGGATAAGGCCACGAACTCCGCGCGCCATGTGCTCCAGATATAATCTTCATCAGCGGCCTCGCGCGCGCTAGCACCCGCTTAACGGCTCGGGTAATTAATTCCGGACGCTGCCGGCCCTCGAGAAATCTTAATCTTCCCGCGGATGCCGCACAAGACAAGTTGCTTCCTCTGCCCTTGTTTACTCGTCGATTCTCATCGAATCTCGTGCATCGCCGATTATTCCCGCGTATCTCGCTTTTAATCTTGATGTTCGACTGCTGTTCGATTTGTTTTTTTTTTTTTTCAGCTGCTGTTCTGAATAGTTTCGTCCGTGGTCGGATCTCACGCTTTCGGGCGTCGTCCTGGCGTAGATCTGTGGGAGCGTACGTTAACGTCCGTGTATGAGGAGAGGCATGGAAGCCGTCCTCCTCTGTGTTCATCGGTAGAGGGCCACTATTCCTCCTATTCCCAAGGTAGCTATAACAAGGGCTGCTGAGGTTATGAACCGCACAGAGGTACTTACCTCCGAAGCCTTCGTTCATTAAGGTCACGTTCTGTTTACTTTTAGTTTGCATCGTAGAAACCTGCCATCATCTGTCAAAAAACAAAAAAAAGAACAGAGTAGTAAATAGTTGTCATAAAAAAAACAACATGATGCGCACGAAGCCGAACTTCGACGCCGCATTGCATAAATCAACTTTGGCAGATGCAGAGGGGAAGGTAGGCACGTCATGACCGCAGCGCACCACACGTTTTATTGTGTCAAACAAGTCATCATTATCCCAACAACTTGAAATCTGAAGATCGATGTCTTTATTAACATCTGCGTCGAGATTTCTCATTTGGTGTTGTTCCAGTTCTCACGATGCTGGTTTACCTTTTGTAGCAAAGCTGTCATGATGTTGCCATTGATACGTGTCTTCTGCGGGGACGTAATATAAAAAGTTAGGCTTTGAAAACCCTTGTTAATAAAAAAGTGCAGATCCTTTCCCCCAGACAGATGTCGTGGGCATCAACTGTAGCAGTGAGGCTTCCCACTGAGAACGCCAGCAAGTAAGGCAGCGAGAAGCCTAAGAGGCAAGACTAGGAAGCAGTATGGCTAGTTCCCTATCTGGCTATGTGGCATGTCCACTGAGTTTTGAGGCGTAAGTCTTAGATGTTTATGGTTCATAGAACGTTGTAAAGACCACAATGTGGTACAAAAGACCAATGAAATGGAAATCGGGAGAAACACCTCCCGGAGGATTTTTCTGAGAAAGGTTGACGTACCACTCCGGACGCGTCTTATATACGTCACCCCGTGGCCTCAAAGCTTCATTCAGTCATGTGCCAAAAAGTGAACTGTAGTCATCTGATTCAGCGCCCCGTTGTACGTGAGACGTTTATTGGTTTTACTGCTTGTACATAGTTCATTTTTTGCTCTGTGTCATTTCCCATACCTTCCATATTCATTCCTTTCTCTTTCTGTCCTCAGTACCCTCCCCCCAGAGGGAAGTAGCAGGCCCAAGATCAATTTCTCAGGCCGACCTCTTCTCCTTTTTCAATAAACATTTACTCTACTACTCTACTCCTCATCGCTATGGGTGACGAAGGACCATGCCACTAGTCACTAGCGCTGAAGACACATAAACCACGACGCTGCGGGAGAGGGCCCTAAATGCGTATCGTCGTATAACCTCTGTCGTGCATCAAGTCGCACTTGAATATGAAGCCCGTAGTTATACTTACGTCGCTGCGGAGTGCTTCTGGTTTCTGTTTTAGAGGACTGCAGAGCATGGGCTCTGGACATAATACTCACTGTTTTATTCTTCAATTGGTGCCTAAGTTCACCACGAGCGCAGACGCAGTAGTTTGGGGATAGACAGGGCACTACCGATGACATTGCCTTAAAGCCTTAAAGATAGACAGGGCACTATCGATGACATTGCCGATGACATTGCCTTACCGATGACAAGTTGCCCAAAGCACCCTGGTGTTTTTTTGCTAAGAGTGAATCAACAACCGCCACTAATCCGTGATTGATTGGGAAAGAAAACTAATGTGTTTTAAGAACATTTAGCTTAATGTTGTGTCGACGTGTGCATTCAGAGGTACATTCGTGTATTTCTGAAACTGCACTGTTTTGTTGTATCTTCTTCCTTAATCAGTGCTTTATAAATTCCCCCTGTTACGTAAAGTACACCCCATGCTTTATGTCCTGAATTTAGGAAGAATTGTTTGTTTTACCTAGTTTGTTTTATATTGTGTGATGCATACTGTGCAGTTATTACGTTAAGTTGAACGTTATGTAAGCTCGCTTAAAAAAATTGTGCACCTTCCCTCAGTGTACTATTGCCGATGCGATGTAATGGTTCATTGGCCTAGTCAAGCTGTTAAGTGTGCTTCAAGCCTATGAGCCCCTTCAAATGTATTTATTGAAAATAAAGTGATATTGAGAGAGAGAGATAGAGAGAGAGAGAGAGAGAGAGAGAGAGAGAGAGAGAGAGAGAGAGAGAGAGAGAGAGAGAGAGAGAGAGAGAGAGAGAGAGAGCTCTTTATTAGATGAAAGCAGAGAGGTTTGCCGGCATGTTCCCGCCTGCATGCTACTCTGCGGGGATGGGGAGAAGGGAGTAAAGGCCCTAAAAGAAGTAGGGCAGAAGAAAGATGGGAAAAGAAGAGATTAAAAGAAAAAGTGAACACGAAGCTTTGCGTGGTGACTTAAAAGTCCACACGATCTCACACGTAAAGTTCTAAATTGTCTCTGCAAGGCCGATTTCGTGTAAATAGTCAAATAAAGCAACCAACACTTTTCTCTGGGACGATGGAGAGGGCCAGGGTCCAAGGAGACCTTTCAAAGATATAGATGCGTTGTTGAGGCACTCAATCTTTTCTGCCAGGTGAGTTCTTTCTTGGATGTATGCTGGACACTCTAGAAGGACGTGCTCTACTCTTTCGGGCAATCCACAATTATCGCAATAGGGGTTTGCAGTTAGACCGAGGCGATGGCGGTAAGAGTTCATTGATATCGACAATGATACTGGCTCGAACAGAGGTTGAAGGATACCCCGTGCCATTTTCAACGGCACCCGCTTAAAAGAAAGTCAGCCTTTCCTGCAAAGTAATTTGCTTTTCTTGTGACCGTGGACCGTTTTCTTAGCAATGTTTCTTTTTTTAACTGCGTTGCAGTACCATCTGTGTCTATTATGCTAGTTAATTAGTCCAAGCCAGTAATTACCAGTTATGCGGTCAAATACTAAGAGCATATAGGGTTTTTCCGAAACGTTATTTAAGAAGAAAGATGGGCCTGTGTTCACTGCAGCAGAGGTGGTACTCCGAAAACATGCTACGGATACCAAGTGTAAAAAAGATGTTTTATTGTTGTTTATAGAGGAGGTCCAGTGGAAAAAGGATTGGTTACTTCTCTGAGCAATGTTCGTTACACGTAACTATGAAGAAATTTAAACAAAGCAAATATAAACACATAACTCATGCTTTGCGAATATAACACTAAAAAGTGTTTCACCCCAATAAAGTAACGTGCACTCACTTGGAATCGGTACCGAAACAAAAATAAAATACCATGGGTAGTAGTGTGGGACGTGTAATCGGTGACCGTCCTCTTGGACAGCCTAAAATAATTTTTACAGTGGAAAAAGTGCCGATTTTTCTGATGGCAATTTTGTTCAAATCTTTCACTATGCTTTTCCCTGATAACGTCGACGTATGTCTGGCCTCAATTTGGAGTTTTGGCTATGAATATAGAAGTTCTTCAATAGCCAAAGAGTAAAATCACTTAAAGAGGGAGAAGAGGCATCGGCAAAGGAACTCACACACCCTTCCCTGCTTTTTTCATTTACCGACAAGCTAAGCCAGTTGAGGCGGGCAGTCATGTTTGCAGAACACTCTTGTGCGGGGTACCACGAAAAGGTTTCGAAACACACAGATGCACGGCGCAGTCTTTTATTTCGGCTTGTTCACATTCCCCGCCTTGCTGAGTCAGCTTTTTCACGGGCAGCGTGACTTGAATTTCGCGGGATCAGCGACAGGCACAGATAAACAACTTAAGGACATTTTTGTGCATTCTGGCGCTTATCTGGGTCTAAATGCATGCATACGCGTTCCTGGTAGTGCGGAAATACGCGCAACATGTGCGCAGGCGTCAGGTGAACAGATTAAGCTTTCTTGTGTGACCATGGGCCTCTGGGAACATTAGTCCCGGACTGCCTGGGGTCACTCACTCTGGTAATTTTAAATACTATAGTCTTTCTTGGGCTACCTAAACGCAGAAACGTTGGTCTGTCTATCTGTGTGTGCCTGCCTGTCTGTGACTCGACTCAGCCAGCCGGCCAAAGTGAAACGAAAGCTGCGCAATAGTCTTATATACTCGCAACCAGATCTAAACGTCTACGTCCGGTATCAGTGTTCATACTGGTCAACATTGTTGAACAAGACATTATGCAAATATAAGCAGGAAATCAAAAATTCATGGAAGCTTGGTTTTTGCAGGATGCAGGAAAACCAAGCATCCATGAATCCATGAAACCAAGCATCCATGAAGCATTCTTTTCATTTGATTTTGTGATGTGTGCTGCTCCCGACTTCGGTGCAACCTACTTTGGAAGGAAGAGCCTCGTCAGGCTGTAGCCTCTTGCTCTCCACCTTATGTGTGAATGTACTTTCACCCCTTGAAAGAAATAAATATACAAAAATAAAAAATAAAAATAAATGAAAAACTACATGAACGGCAGAAAACCACCTACTGCTGTTGCCCGCGCGACCTGGCGGCGTTTAAGAACGGCAACAGCAACGAAAGGTTCCACTAGATGGGATTCACGTTCCGCTTGGAACGCTTGCGTAAGTGAAACGCGGTTCTATAAACGTTGTAGTAGGGTGCCTCGATTCACGCGCGTCTCCGCCGCACAGCAGCGCTGGCGTCGAGACATCCGACTGGAAGCTGTGCAACGTGGTAAATTTAATTTGACTTCAGCAAACCTCTAGCGTGTTATCTTGGGAGGAACGAAACGGGAGAGGAACAGCATGACAGGTGAGCGGGAAAGAGAAGGGAGGCCTTTACTTGGCAGGGCTGCTAGTCTTTCGGTGACATTTGCAACGAAAGGAGCAGATACGCGGCCATTTTTTTCACATACATCCATTGGGCACCTTTTAGAACCTTTCGTTGGAAGTGTTGGAACCTTGGAACCTCTTGGGCACCTTTTGTTGGAAGTGTTCGTACTTGCCAACTTCGCTGTAACAATTGGCATTGAAGTAACCTTCAGGAAGAGTGCACAAGATTTATCTGTGAAAGCCTTACGTGGGCAGAAATATAGTACGGCGGAGCATAAATGTGCTGAAGGATCTGTCTAACGACAAGAACATGCAAGTTTTATGGTTAGTGCAACATACTGGCGGCACTGCTGGTAACATACCCGAGTTCTAAGGCCCCAATAAGGATCCACTCATACCTTTACAGCTCAAATAAGCGTTTTCTCCTTATCTCTCTCTCCCATTCAAGTGATTAAAACAGGTGGTGGTTAGTTCATTGGTGTGGTCTTTGTATTGCTACCACTGAACACTTGTCGAAGTAAACGCAACAAATGTGTTGACACTCGTGACTGGCTATAGCTGATCTGCGCTCGAACAAGGGTGTAAAGCACACGAAGACTGTCGGCCGAAAATACTGTTAGCCGTGTGCATTGGTGTAATATTTTCGGGAAATTAGTCTTTCGCTGTTCGCCCGAATGTCGAAAAAATCTGGAGATAACCCGAAAAAATACGCCAGTCTTTTCAAAATGTTTATAAAATGGATCTAGAAATAGTTAGTTAAATATGTAATTATATTTTACTGGGGCCGTCAACACCTGTATTCTAAGCCTGCAATCAAATTCTCGGCAAACTAGTGCCAGGTCTTGTGTATACGAAGCGCTGCGTTTTGTTAACACAGGGTCTTCGTACCTCCGTGACACATACTGAGGCTCGAACTTATGTATAAAGCCCCCGTGATCACATCCCGTAAATAGCGGCTTAAGCTGCTTGCATGGCTATGTACACTAAACTAGAAGCACCGCAGTTGGCATTGCGGAAACCTGCGTACAAAACACTTGTGTGAACAACTCCAGAAACATCAGGCCCAGCCTCCGGCTGCACTTTGGCAACGTCAGTTTATACCTCCTCTTTAATTGGCTTTCTATGTACGCACCCTCATATATGAGAGCCGTTTTTACGGAGGACGTAGGGCCTGGCGCCATTGGTGCTGCGTATGATGCGTGTTTTCGCTTGACTGCGTTAAGGAGACGGCGATTAATGTTCTTCAGAGGCGGCAGTGCGATAAAAATCGGGGTGCTTGTTGTTACAATCGCCTCTCAAGAGTCCCACGACTCGCCTCTTCAGCATCGCGGAACTATTCGGGGTCGCAAGTCGCCGCGGACCCCCCGCACGAATTGTCGATTACGACTCCTCCCCCCTTCGATAGAGGATTGAGTGCGTGGAGTCTGTCTTGTACGCCGCGCTGAACGGGATCGCTCTATAGTGATGACGGTACGGTAGAAACGCCACCTTGACGAGGAAGCCTTTAGATTCTTCCTTCTCCTTGATTTTCTTGCTTACAGACTGCGGCCATACCAGACGTTTTAGGATGTGCGTAAATGAGAAGAGTGCATGGTACAGCTATGTTCTTTGCCATGTCGGAAACCGTGAGTATTCTGCACACTAGGCCTCCTGTGCTCAAGCAGGCGAAGGAATCGTTATTCTCCTCGGAGAAGTAGGAAATCCACGTAAGCGTCCTTGGCCGACATAAGGCACGCTAAGCTCCTCCCTTCCACGTCCTCCCACTAAACGTCCCTTTTCCTCATTGGTGCGTTCACTCCGTGACGTGACACTCGGCTGGGACCAATGGCGAGTGTCTTCTCAAAGTGTGACGGCAACGCCCCCGCACGTGACCGGAGCGTCTGGCCACGCGGAAGGGGTTCCGTCAAGCGATCACGAGCACGCCGGGAGACCGGCGTGTAGTAACCGTCACATGACGGCTCAAGAGAAATCGACCGATTGTTCCTTTGGTCGCTGAATGGCCGTTCTTACCGGAAGGCCTTGGGGGGTATAGCTGCCAAGGGGCGCTTGTTGGTTTGTAGGGAAGCATGAAGCATTCACGAGATCTGCCCTTCAGAAATCCCGGATGTATACATGAATGGACTCGTGCAAGGGACCGCCTCAGAGCTCGCACTGCCGTAGAAAGTGTGAGCGGTGTCCCAGTTTGGATGTCGTTTTGTTTGGGATAAATTGCCACTGTAAGCTAAATTCATGCCCGGAAGTTTAAACAAAGCCTTGTGCCTCTTTTCGTTTCCTCGACTATGCATGGGTTTCAAATGAAACCGCGTACACGGGCCCGGATTAAGATGCTTGGTTGAGCGTGAACATGTCATGCTAGAAATAGGAGTGGGTGGCGAACTGGGGGAAAAGCGAGGTATCTTGAAGCTCGAACGGAAATGAGACGGAAGTTGAATTTCAAGTACACAGTGGATGCAGCGATGGAGGTCTTAAACAGGGAGTTTTACTAAGGGAGTTATTTGTTTACTAAGTGCGCTTATGTCTGAACTGTGCTTTCAAATTGCCGGTGATTTTTGTGCCTAAATATACTCAAGGCGGTGAGATGGTAGCAGTTACATTCGGGAATTTGCCCACCGAATGTTCGAACAAAGATCGCCTTGGGTCTATCCGGCTTTCATGTCCGCCGCGGTAACTGAAGCTTCGCATGCATCGACTGACGTTGTCTCGAATCCTTTGTTAGCTGTCCGGCTCTATTGTGGCAGCTTAGGTTGGAATGTGCTATCGAAAGCCACGAAGGGTGACGTAACACTATATTTTTTGGCCCTAGTGGCAGTATTACTTATTTCATACCAAAGTACGACATCCACACATTGGGAGCTGAGGTTGTATGGAGTCAAGGAATGCAATGCCAACCATTGGTCCCAATCCTCCATAAAAGAACTCAGAAGCAGGAAACATTAATCGTGAAAAGAACAATACTAGCAGCGTAGTGCAGCGCACGCAACATGCGGCAAGGAAGCGTAAAGTAGACACGAAATTACTTGTAGGAACACAGACATGACTGTACATGTAGAAATAAGCGGCGCTTTCCGGCTTATCGCAGTTTTCACGAGTGAGTACTGTGAAGTTGCTCAGTGCAATGCAAGGCATTTTCGCAAAGGTAGTATTAAAGGCGATAGTTCGCTTGTGCGAAGTTTCGAGTTTAGCACGTTACTCTAGAATGTTTGAGAGCCATGGAAGCTATCTGCTTTAAAACTATGGAAGGCGTGAAGGTGCCTTGAGAGATAATGCAGCCGGGAAACCTGAAGTTAAGTAAATGTAAGGGGGACCTCGTATAAAACTTATGTAAACAGGCCTTCAGCCCATGAACACAAACCTTTAAAAACAAAATGAACAAAAAATAATGTAGAGATCTGCAAAGTATAGTATTCATATCCAAGTCGACAACTTGCTCTGTGTGAAATATGACCTGGCCGCAATGGTTTGGCTAGGTTTATGAATGGTCGGCCTTTTGAGCGAGAAAGCTGGGGAAGATACCCTGTTTACCTTTTCATCTTTGAGTATCTGCGAAGAAGGAAATTTGCACGCTTGGAAACGAAAGGTTTCCTCGAAGTCTCCCCCAAATTTTTGCATTTCTGCGGGATAGTCACGCGGAAGCGGAGGTCTCCGCCCGCCAGATTTGACGGAAGGCCGTCTTCAGGGCGTTCTTTTTTCCTCCCCGTATCACGGTTTGGGAGGGCGTGGCGGTGGCCCCTCTCCCTGGACACACTTCTGCGTGATGGCAGAAGCGCCAGTCGTGACAGAAGACTCGGGTTTCCGTTCGGCTTTGAGAAGCGTACAGATTTTTGGGGGACGGGAGAGAGGGGGATGGCGGATGGCTGTGCCTTTCTTGGCCATACCATAGCAGGAACAAAGAAACAGCCACCGTCTGCGCGACAGGCGTTTCATGCTCGTCCGGGCATCTTTTGTTTCAGTGCCTGTTCTGAGCCATCGAACCGTCTCCTTGCGCCCCGCAAAAACGCAGGCACAAATGCTGGAGAGGGGCCGACATACAGGAGACTTCCGGGAGCTCTAACGCTCTGTGTGTTCTTGCGCTTGCTGTGCTCGATGTCTGACTCGCACTTTCATTTCGGTCACGGCACGTTTCGCTGTCTAAGAACTACAGAACTCGTAATATGGCAACGAGGGAGTAGATATGCAGGAACTGTACCCCCATTTTTTCATGACGTGACAAAATATGAAAGCGGCCAATTAGGTCCACGCGATGAGACAAAGGACTCGCGCTTCTTCCTGATTTCCCTTTGCGGTGAAGTGTAAAATTGCGGAAGTCTGCGAATTGTCGTCATTGCTACACTTTTTGCCATTGTCAAGCAACTTGAAACGGATACAGTGAAGGAACGAAAATGTTAAAAACAAACGTCTGAACTAGCGCAAGTTGTTTTGGTATTACGCAGAATAAAGTTCCAAGTTCGGAGCCCTTTTATCTTGCGTTTTATGGAAACATTAATCCTATTTTGAACACACGTTGTAATTTTGTCTTCGCAAACAAAAAACAGAGAGGTCTGTTAGAGAGTTGCCGGACGAGCTTTCGGCGAGCGTGAAAAAAACCCGAAGCGGTCACGATTGAACCTTATCTTTTTATGACGGGCGCCTCATTACCACAGTTGTAGCTTTTCCGAGTTCCACTCCAATTCGAATGTGATGGTTTGAGTACCTTCACGATGCGGGAATTCCATCACCGCTCTGTCGATCATAGTCGGGGATGTATCAGCAAGGCCTGCAAATTGCGTCCTACCTTGTTCCCGTCGTGGAGGCATGTAATTTTTATGATGTCCATCTGCTAACTCTAAAGCAATCCTGTGGTTCTCCTTCCTGCAATGCATTTAGTTTCGGTGAATGACGCGGTCGAGCACACGATTTGACCCAGGTAGGCGCGGTGGCACAACGTCCTGCATTGCGCAGATCTTAATCTTGAGTCAAGTTGTATGCTCGTTGCTGTAATTCGGCGAATTGCTCGATTGAGGGCCCTGGGTTGAAGCTGAAAGCCGCGATCGTGTTGGGGTGAAGAGTATACGCGTGACATATCCTGCGTAACAAAAAAAAAAAAGAGTATACCTAAGCACTTTTCGTGATAAAGTGAATGCGAAAACATCACTCACATGTTGGCTAACCTTTCCTTTAATTATCATCATTATCCTTCCCACTTTGCGGCTTTTCCTTGTTTTCGCTACGACGACCAGACAGAGAGAGAGAAACACCTTTATTTCCGGCAAGTTGTGACGCGGCCTAAACGTCACGTTGGCGGGCCGCTCGGCTTCAGCTGCCTACTCGCACCGCCCCTTCGCAGGGCTGCGCTTTCGGCCTCTGTCGCTCGAGGGCCACCAACGTCTGCTGGACGGCCTCGCGCTGGGCGTCGTAGTCAACCTTTGCCACCGCCTTTTCCAGGCTCGGTCGCTACCACGACCAAAAGCCTCGGCTGGTTCCTCTTGTTAGGCCTACATCAAAGCTTAACGTACGGAGTTTATCCACAACAGTTCCGAAACTCCCCATAGGCCCCATGTACCAAAAACTCGTGAGCGGTTGGCCCCCTGCGCTGGGGAAGACAGCGAAAAGCATAGGGCAAGTTGACTAGCCTGTCAACTGTCGGTAGTAAGTTTAACTAGTACTCAAGCGCTTGCAGCTGGTGCAAACTGCGCAAAAAGACGGTGGAAACGTAAGCAAACAGTACCTAATTTAATGCTTCCTAATTTGAAATGTATTGTTTTATAAAGTTACCCGCCGCGGTGGCTCAGTGGCTAAGGCGTTGCGCTGCTGAGCACAAGGTCGCGGGTTCGTTTCCCGGCCGCGGCGGCCGCTTTTCTGATGGAGGCGAAAAGCAAAAACGCCCGTGTGTACGAGATTTCGGCGCACGATAAAGATCCCCAGGCGGTCAAAATTAATCCGGAGCCCTCCACTACGGCGCGCCTCATCGCCTGCGTTGCGTCGGCGCGTTAAACCCCACAATCAATCAATCAAATCAATTTTATAAAGTTGTGCTATCCAGTTCATGCTAGCAAAGTTCAGTTTTTGTCCCCGAGGTTCCGTGCTAATACACTTATTCACTAGCCCATCAGCTTGAACGAAGCGGGGGTACCCGCACAGCCCCAATTCCGAAGCGAAGTTCCGCAACTGCTGCACATTGAAGAACTCTGTTAGTTCTGCGTTGCCTTAACGCTGAGCCTGCCAACAACGTCTTACTCAGCATAAGACTCACCAAATGTGCGAACGGGGTTACCACTATATTCCTATCTACCTCATCATAAGTCAAGCTTTGAGTATGCGTTGACTATTTTGGAGTTCACAGTGTAATGTAAGGCCGAAACATACCCGCGTTCGCGCGGCTCGCTGGCCATCCGTTGGGGCAGCGCCGTACAATCGCGGGTTTCTGTGGATTCCGCATGATGGCGCTACCAACATTGGTCTGGAACACACCCACGTTCGCATCATCCAGCAAAAAGGACATTTGGCGGAGACATACTTTGCTACTTCCCTGATGGTTTTCTGCAATTAGCGTGCTCAGATTACTCATGTATACGTATACATGAGTATTAGAGACATGTCCTGAGCCCTATAGGGCTCAGGACATGTCTCTAATATTCGTTCCTAAATGGAAGGTCCCAACGCTTCTACCAGGTCCACTTTTAGTTAGCCCAGCTTTCCTCCTTTAATATTGCCCCTTTTGGGGTGCCTACCTCCCTTCCCCACCTACATTTCGACAGTACCCAAATCGGTGGAATTGGGTGCACCGTATAGTGTATGTACTACGATTTGACAGCCCCATTGTGTATTTCAGCGACTTTGAAATAAAATTACGCAGTAGTGCATAGACGTTTCTCCTTTTCTGATTTCATATTATTGCGTGTCTGGCGTCGCCTCCCCTCTGTCCAACTTTTTCGTGGTGGTTTTGATAGCACTGCTATGTTTGTGATAACCAACAAGTTCCATTAAAGGAGCCATGAAGACATTGCAAAATACAAGTTGGGTTTATTAGAAAGACTGCTTAGTCCCGATAACAATGATACCAATATCATCGCAATCTTCGAAGAAATAACGGAGTTAATAAAGAAAACGTGTGAAGCGGTCGCGACCCTCTAGACAATTTCCCGCAACTTTTCTATGACGTCACGGAACCTTGTTTGTGCGATTGGCGGCCGCCTAACTGACCTGTCGCGACGACACGTGACTGGACGTCTGTAATGGGGTCTCCAGTCCCGTTTGACCGCATCACTTGAATGTTAACTTGCAGTTAACGCACTGAAAATTATGTTTTATTGTCGGCCCGTATGACGTCATTCTTGCTCATAACACGTCACTGTGGCGCAAAATTTGAAAGTTTTTAAGAACTTCTTGCTTTTTTTTTCGTTAAAAAAACATCTTTTGTGGCTTTAATGGAGCTGAGTGAGATACTGAATCCTAGTTCTTTCAAATTAAACAAAGTTGAATTTTCTCTTCATGGCTCCTTTAACGGTTTAAAAAAAGAAAAAGGGAGTCCTTTCTGTGTGCAGAGAGCCCGGTTTCCCGTGATTGAATCACGTATACGGACGCACCGCTTTACTTTTTGGATTAGCACTTTTATCAAGAGAGGTTCATGGTCACGTGATTGTCGCCTTGAAACGACACAAACATGAAACGTGACAGGACGAGCGATTTCTTGCAATAAGCGTATCGACCTGCATATCCACGCCGAATCGGACACAAAAGGAACGCATTAAGCAAAGTCCGTGGTACCGGAAATATACCCAACAACTTGTTGCTGGCCGTCTTGTCGGTGGAAATTACGTCAAGTGTTCACCGACTCGTATAACCACAAAAATTCTTTTGGAGGATCATGATTTGAATCCTCGCCGGCCGTATACGAGCGACATCAGAAGTTACAGATGAGGTGATGACGCTTGAAAAATATACCTCGTATTTTGATAGAGATTTTAATTTCCCCGATGTTTAAACGAACTGGGAAGAGTACTGATTAAGACTACACGAGTTGTATATAAAAAAAAAGGCAAGGAAGCTCACACTAATGCGTAAGACTTTGAGGTAGCGAAGGTGTAGGCAACCTTTACGACAATCACGAAAGTTTGAGTCCACGATTGTAGCCGATTTCCTTCTTCGTCGCTGCCGCAACGACCTTCACTCCATCATTGTTGCTATAAGTGTGAGATTACTTTTTTTTTGGGAGTCATAGTCATTGCACATCACCTTGGAGGGGCGTACGCTATGACTGTCCTCGTTCCGAGCAAGTGTTCCGAGCAAGTTGCCACAAATACGGCGATCGCGGGAGTTTGTTTTTGGCCATTCTTATACAATCTCCCTTAGCGGGTATGCTTGGCTTGACAAACGTGCGCTGGGGACGCTGGGCGCTCATCGCGAGGCACGCAAACATAAGGAAGGAAGGAAGGAATACATCTTTTTCGTCCATCTGGATCAGGTATTGGGGGTGGAGGAGGCCCACAGGCCCGGGAGGTGTTCAGGACTTGGACTGACTCTTCCAGGCCGCGCAACATCTGAGCGCTGGGCATTTCCTTGGTATTTTTAACTGCAAACACGAAAAATTACGATTTGCTAAACTGCTTCGGTGTTAATAATACGAGAATGCACGCACATACGCGTCATCAATCTCCTCCCACTTTCGTGTCGTCCAATCCAATGGTTAGTCAGGGTGATTTTGACCCGCCGCGGTGGCTCAGTGGCTAAGGCGTTGCGCTGCTGAGCACGAGGTCGCGGGTTCGATTCCCGGCCGCGGCGGCCGCTTTTCTGATGGAGGCGAAAAGCAAAAACGCCCGTGTGTACGAGATTTCGGCGCACGTTAAAGATCCCCAGGTGGTCAAAATTAATCCGGAGCCCTCCACTACGGCGCGCCTCATCGCCTGCGTTGCGTCGGCGCGTTAAAACCCTACAATCAACCAATCAATCAAATCCAATGGTTAGTCAGGGCAATTTCAGTGCGACCAAGTCTTGCGGGGAGGCAGGGCCACACACTCAGTTCTGAAACTCCGACACTCTCGTATGAGAAAGCCAACGAAACAATGCGTTCATAAACATTTCGCCGCAATAGCGCTACGTCAGTAGTTTTCTAGCTCATTTCACGTAAAGGGCGTTTAGCTCCAAAAACCAGCTGAGGGTTGCTCAACGCTCCCATACCGTGCAACTTCAAACGCGGCAACTTCAAACCCGTGCCATGAGGCGGAGTAGCTGCCGGTGGCACACTGTTCATTAATTATGCCCCGCAGAATGACTCTAACGAGCTGAAACTCCCGACAATCACTCGGGTGTTTACCCGAACCGTTGTGGCGCGCTTTTTGAAGACCCGTTACGTCCACTAGGACGAAGATAAATCACGTGCTCGGAAAGGGACGCCCCACGGCGGCCGAAAACAAACGATTTTTGCAGGTTCTGCGGCGACAACGCGAAGAGAAGGGGAAACGAGGAGCTATGGGTGGCCCAGATTTTGACAAACGACGTCCTGTCAGAATTTATGTCATTACGGTCCGTTTAATCAGCGGACGCAACCGCGCCCAACGGCGTTCGTGTTTTCTTGGACAGTTTCACAGAGTAATTTTTGTTGTTTCTTTCTATTTCCCTACTTTTTTCCGGCTTGGGGCCGCATACTTCCTCTAACGAGCATTACGCTCTCCTGGGAGTTCATTAACTGGAGTCGATGCATTTTTGTGACTGTTATGACTTCCTTTGTTTCATTCGGTGTGACGGAAGTGAGGTTCTAAATTGTGACGGAAACTCCAAGTAGTTCCTGTTTTGAATTGGGCCTTTTTTTGTATGGACGTGCTGTGCACGTAGAATGAGAAGGAGGGGGAAATGTACGAAGCGATAAAACAAAAAATTAAATCGGCATTTTTTAAGACATTTTTTAGGTTGCGCGTCCGTCGACATAAATGAAACGAAATTATCACTATCATCTGTCCATCGGTGATAATGATAGCTGCAGTGATGAGCAGTCGGCCTCTTCCCTGTACCAGCTAGTGCAGCAAATTACACCAGAAAAACTAAAATATACAGATCTAAATCATTTCACACCCGGCTTTCAAATTTTAAATTTTGCTTGGGGAAGGAAAGTTTCAGAACTGTCCACCAATACCCTCCACTTGCGTAGAACAATCTAAAAAAAACACAGAGGGGCGGAATAAAAACTAGTCAGGTCTTTAAAGGGGCCATGCAGACAAAATACAAGTTTGTTTTATTCGACAGATTTCGTGTTTTATAGTGTCCCCAGCGCTTATCCTGCAGCAAATGATGTCGTATTCATTCATTGAGAAATTATTCAATTTAGGTTAAAATATTGATTCTCCCGCCAAACCGTGTGTTTTCGTTACATATGCCAGGAAGTCGCAAGGGTGGGTATTGAAACGAACTTCCAGTGCGTCATTAGGCCCTGCAGCTTGTTTACTGTCAGTCCTCCCAGATGGCGCTGCCATAATGAACCGTGGACCGCTGTCCACAGTTGCTTTGTTTTTGACCGTATTTGCACCTGGCTTGTATTTGTTACAGTTTAAAGCAATTGTGTAGTGAAACATAGGGTATGCTCGACAAACGGGGTCACGTAAGAAAACGTCGCTTACGCCAATCGGCCAGGGCCGTGTAAGCGGCGGACTGCTGTGCAGATAAAACAAGCGTAGTGCGCGCAGTAGCAACACCAGTGCGCATCGGTACTTCTGTATTTACGTGTATTTTCCTAACTTTCATTGTTTACCCCACCATTCTTACTGCTGTAAAATGAATATGCAGTACATTTAAGCGCAAATAGCTCGTTAGGCAAGCTTATAAGCTCTGCCTAATTTGCGTTTGCTTTTGCCGGCCTCAGCCAATCGCACAGGAGATACATATGACATCATAGGTTCTAATGCGGGAAATGGGCTACTGGGTCGCATGGCCATTCCATTCTTTCCTAATTATATAGCTTATTTGAGCGAAGTGTGCGTTAAAAGTGGTGTCAGTATGATTCTAGCAGGGCAATCTTTCGAACGAACCAAACTTGTGTTTTGTCTGCATGGCCTCTTTGAGCACGCCAGAAGCTTGAACTTCTCGCGTGCACTTAACTGCATCCGCAGCACTGTCACCTGCCAAAGAAATCGCTGCCGCAAATATTACAGAAGCGCCTACCGACATCCACATGTGCTTCGCCTAGTCGACGCTTAAGAAGCGCCCTTGCATTAGCGAGGAAATGCGAAGCCCAAATCGACTTCTCATATAGCGCACTCCAAAAAGCACGCATTTATGCCCAAGAACGTTACTGCAGCGAATTGGTTATTTTATAGTCTAAAACTGGCGGCGTATAACTCTTTATTATTTACTTTTTCTTTACTTCAAGGGCAGAGGTCTGCCACCAGTGTTAGGTTCGCGGACGGAGTGCATGCGACGTTGACAGGTTATATAGGACGCACCATATTTGGGAATCAGACATAAAAAAACACAAAAAACTTGTCACTCTGTTTTGAATTTCAACGACGTGCATTACAGCAAATGGCCGTATCGTATAGCTACCCCGTGCTATAGTGTGAACGCGACGGGATAGTGTTGGGAGGTGGAACAGGTTTCGTTTTATTCTCGAGGGTCGTGTCGTGTGCATAGAGCGTAAAAAACGCAGCGTAGCCCCATTTATTTAAAAACAAGACAAAACAAAAACAGCGTTTAAAACCCTACGTTTGCTTTAAAAAAGGAGCGTGCTGTAGAACGTGGCGCAAACTTTAATGGAGCCTGCGTTTGGGGGACGAGTGTTTTATATGTTCGATTTATTTTCCCCGACGTAAATCGAGACGGTGGTTTTCAAATCCTGTTTATGGAGTCACGTTGCAGGCACCCAGCAGGGCAAGCGAAGCATTGTAAGGGCGCGACGGTTTTAGCGATGGAAAAATCCCCCGGCACCACGTATAAGTGTCTCATTTTAAAGCTAGCTCGGGAAAGAGGGCGGCTTTTCGGCGGGTGTCGCCGAAGGTCGCTTGGGAGACAGTTTTGAGTATTTCTGAGAGGTAGCTCTTATAGGCGAGGGTCTTATACCCTGGCGAGACGAATAACGAAAATATGTAAGTAAAAAGGAAAGTACAACTCAAAACAACACAAAGAACACAAATGGAAGTTTTTTCCTGTTCTGATATCGAAATCGATTCCGTGGCGCGTCGTGACACGGCGAATACGCTCTAGGTAAGCTGCTTCTCTGCCGAGCCCCGCGTTGCGAGCTTTGTAATGTTTTTTTTTTCTTTTTTCACTCTGTTGAACTTCGGTGAAGCGTAAACATTTCGCAAACCAGACCTGCGCTGTGAAAAAGCGCTGCACTTGAAAAAAAAAAATAATAAAAAAAACACGGTATCAACGGGTATTATATTAAAAACGATAAATTCATGTCCGAATTCGGGAAATTTCATCTTGTTGAAAGCCCGGTGATATTACTTATCCGGAATTCTTCGATGATGTTGTTAACAATTCCCTCCACACACCCGCTCATCTGCCGAATGGAATAGTGTGAATTCGGGGTTACGCACGTTGAACACGGATGTTTCAAATTATTGGTTATATCGAACCGTCTGAAGGTTCGCTTGACAATTCGCTTTGCGTATGTCAGCCACTTCTTATATCGGATTATCGAACATTCGATTTTGCCTTCGATTTTTCCGCCGTTCAACAGTAATAAGGCGACCGAGGAGTCCGCCTTGGCCTCGTAGATGTATAAAGACGTCTCGAAAACGTTCCGTGTAGCCGTTTCCACTCATAGCTCATGTGTTTAAAGGGACCCTGCAACACTTTTGATAAACGCTTTCCCTCTTTTCTTCGCGTCTGGAAGCACTGCGAAGGCTACAGTTATAGCCAGCACGGAGCGGTACTACGTGATTTGCTCGTCACACCAGGTACGCCTTACGTTTCTGCTTTGTTTTTGTGGATTTATTTTTGAAGTTGCTATCTAAATGCGTTCATTGCTGCAACTGGAGCAAAACCGGCCAACAACCGCTACATGGCCTCAGTGACGCAATTCGGGCCGTCGAAGGAAGTCAAGACCGGGAAAGAGAGAAGAATCTTTTAAGCGAGTTTCCAAGTTATCTGATGCATACTGCATAGAGCAGTAATTTTTGGCTGAGGTACTTTGCGACCCCTAATCTAAGTACTGGGTGTGTTTGGTGACTACGTTCTGCATTCACGCAACCTTTCAAAAAAAGTTTAAAAAGTGTTGCCGGGTCCGTTTAAGTTATTAGAGCGAAAAGGGTGTTCCTCTAATCAAAGTGCCATTCAGCCGAAGCCGCGTGACAGCGGCGTTAGCCTCCTTTGAAGCAGACGCCGTTACTTCCCTTCAAGAGACATCACACGTCTTCACAAAGGAGGGACAACGTCGCTGACGGCAGCCTGTCTAGCAGCTTCGTGGATAGAAGAGCATCGTTTGCGCGACGGGGGTCTCGACGGGAGGTCTCAGCGGGTGTCCTCCGTGCTCTTCACCGAGGGCTCCTAATGACGGCTTCCGTTGGCTCGCGTCGGCTACGCGCACGCGACCGAAGGGCCGGCTCTCGCCCTTAATGGAGTCTTCACGGGGATGCGGCCTACTGCGCGCCCGCTGCGCCTATTTTTGGCAGTGGAAGCGTCCCGGCTTTAGGCCTTGCGTGTGCGGATGTTCGTCCGTCAGTGGAGAGGCCGTTCCCGGCTTAAAAACGAAGCCTTCAACTGACCGCCAGGGTTGACGTTCATGCGTGGGAGTTGGGCTTAAATGTAGTATCGGCGTCAAATGAAACGCGAACACAAAAATATGAGCCAGAACGTGCAAACTTGAAAAATGCTGTCCGTAGGGTTCATATAATGGCACGCTATTGGTATTTTTGGAAATCTACATTTCCCAACTTTGTTTTTGTAACTCAGTCACGCGTCATTTTGGCTTGCATGGAAAGAAATCGCGCTATTTGTGTGTTCAGGTTCATATTTTTGTGTTCGCGTTTAATTTGACGCCGACAGTACCTGTAGATGCATGAAATGCGACTGATTCAGATTTGGAGTCTTACATAATGACTGCGTCATTCGGGGTTAAGCGTACTCCTTAGTGACACTCCCTGAATGAGTACAGTGACTTTCTGTGAAGTGGAGTCTCGTGACGCTCCTCAATAGACCGGAGGGTGTTAATTCGTTGACAGGTGAATGGATATATGTCAAGGGAACATCGCCATACCCCCCGGCTTTGTTTCAAGTGCAGAGCAATTTAGGGGCTCAGCAATTTAGGGACTCGCCTTGTCGTCGTAGGTTGCCCCACGGCGTACCGTCGCCATGGCGTCCCACACAAGCTTCGAAAAACAAGCGGTTTAAATATTCGTAACCGCTCGAAACTAGAGAACCGCTGACGCTCGCTATACATCTCCCCGTTGTTTAGCGCAAAGAAAACTGCAGGTACAATTGAGGCAAGATATATGTAATTAACCGCCAGCGCCCGCGTTTATTAATTAGGTACGCTCGTTGGATTGGTTTTTACGATAGTGAGCGCAAAAAAGTGGCAGTGCAACGCCGGCACTTGAGGAAGGAGAAGCAAGCATAAAAATAACAGAACTACCGCTGATGCAGTTTCAGGCAGGGGGAGCGCGAGCACTGTGAAGGCGGGAAATTTGAAGTGCGTTGGACAAACCTCCGTTTAATTCACCAGGAGAGTTATGAGACAGGGCGGCGAATAGCATGATGGGTGGTAAGAGTGAGCGGATAACGGCGCCACAACCCATTATGGCGAATCACTGCTCTGCACTTGCGACAGCTTTCACGTTGAGTATAACGGCTTTAATTTGTGTATAATATAATTGCGCCGTCTATGGTCTGACAGATCACACGTTCTTTTCACTTAAAAGAAACAATAGCGAGTTTTAGCTGATTGTTTTTCGCGGTGCGCTCCGGTACGATAGCAAGCGGGAGTGCCACTGCCCATGCGTGGCGCGCTTGGCCGTGAACAGCATTGGCTCCGGTGGCGCTGAGAGGGCCACCGGTAGCAGAGCGGGCCGTCGAAAACGGTCAGCTCAGACTCTTTAATAGCTAAGCCAAACCCACACTGTGATACCTCTGATTACAACCTGCTGTGTTTGGGGTGGAGGTGGATTACCACCTTTTTACTCCAAATAATTTACACTAGCTTAAAGGCGTAGAAGAAATAAAGGGACTGCAATACAGGGGTGTGTTAAAAAGAGAAGGCTGGGGTTACTGGGCGAACGGTTTATTTACACGCGAAATTGTGGGGCGCCATCTCAAAGTTGAAATGTGTATCTGCATAGTTTTCTAGCAACGTAAACCATTCTAGAAGTATACGGCAAATTAACGTTTAGAATTTCTGAATGAAATCTAAACCCTTTCGTTCTTTTTGTTACCGGGGATAGGACACGCTCAGAGCTAATTATGGGTATGCTTCAGGGGATTTGTCTATTAGTGCAGGCGGCCGCATTCACGGGCGCTTGGTAATTTGCGCCTATACGTTGCTAACTTTTTTGTGATCGGTGGTCGCAACAGCGAATACATGTGACTGGCGTAATCCGACGCATGTAGATGTGGGAATCAATGTCACGCTACGCCACGTGACGCGCCGGTATGCTTAGTACGACAGTTATTCTTTCCTTAAACAAAACCGAGGAGCACACAGGCTCATGCGTAGAGATTACTTCATGGCAATCACCGGTTTGATCAAACTACAACCGCAGAAGTTACGCTGAATGCATGGAAGAGAAGTGCATCATCATAATCACCGTTATAATAAGTATCATCAGTAGCATATCATATTTACGGCAGGAGGAAGGACTCCCCTAGTGACCTTCTATCCGCTCCTTTCCTGTGGTGGACGAGTCCATTCTCTGCCCCGAATTTTCGTAGCCGGTTCCTACACCGTGTCTGTGGACTTCGCTTACTTGTTGTCCCGTCTCTCGGCAGACACTCGGTTACCTAGATGCTCCACCAGTTGTCCTTTCTTTGCATCACATGCCCACCCCAGGTTCATTTCTTTCTACTAATTTCAACCGTAATTTTTTCCATCTGTGGTCATTCCCAGATCTAGATGCTCTTTCCCTGTCCCTTTCCCGCTGTCATCCTTCGTTCCATGGCTCGTCATGCCGATCTAAGTTTGCTTTTAAGGTGCTCTTAGTAAGTCGCCAAGTTTCCGCCCGGTCTAAAGGAGGCGAAAAGCAAAAACGTCCGTGTGTACGAGATTTCGGCGAACGTTAAAGACCCCCAGGTGGTGTAAGTTAATCCGGAGCCCTACACTACGGCGCGCCTCATCGCCTGCGTTGCGTAGGCGCGTTAAACCCTACAATCAATCAATCAATCAATCAATCAATCAATCAATCAATCAATCAATCAATCAATCAATCAATCAATCAATCAATCAATCAATCAATCAATCAATCAATCAATCAATCAATCAATCAATCAATCAATCAATCAATCAATCAATCAATCAATCAAAGTTTCCGCCCCACACTCCATCAGGGGCCTACAAGCCCCCCTTTATTACCCACAAGCGTACTTTTAAGTTCCTTAACCGTGTCAAGTTTGTACACCTCATTACTTACCATGCATGTTGACACCCTGGCCCTTTACACCAGGCATTTTCATTGTCGTTTATGTCATTTCACGTATATTTTTAGTTAAATTCCTTACATTTACTATCACTTCGTCGTCGTAAAACAGCTTTTCCCTGGCACTCTTTGCCCTTAGTCAGCCTTGCGCCATAGAAACGCAATCATCATCATAATCATGATCATACACCATCGGGGGCAATACGCGTCCGCTGCAAACCATTCTTTTAGGGATAAAGGCAGCTTCTTGTTCCTTATTAGGGAGTGCTGGCCGTGCACCTCGGCCCATTCCTATTCTGCGCCAGATTTGTGTCTCGTGGTTGGGGTGTGTGCATTGGCGTAGTGTGTTGACTAAAACCAAGTGTGTGAACTAAGACTTTTCGTAGAAGGTGAGGGGTAAAGGGAAGGGTGGATGAGGTTGAGCAAACTGCAAAGCATGAGGAGCCCTCGTGACCCTTCCCCACATCATATGGGGATGCATCAAAGACCCTTTCCCCCCATTTCCTCCAATGGGCAGTGGGAGGAGGCACTGGCGAGCTCAGACCAGGAGACTCAAATCTCCCTGGTCAGCGGAGCCGCCGACGTCGCTGCCCGGCATAAAACTGCAGCCACAACAGCCTTCTAACCGCGCAAAACTCAATAAAGTGCTTTGTGTCTCTCTCTCTCTCTCTCTCTCTCTCTCGTAGAAGGCGAATGGGTGCGTTGCTAGCGGCGTTTAGTTTAAATAGTGCCCTGTCAAAAATTAATTAATGCATTTAATTAATGCATTTTTCCATAGACGGGTTGGTCGGGCGGAAAGCTCTGATAAAATCTCTGACACACGGCGCATGCATGCAACTGGGCTTCCATCTAGTCAGAACGGTTACTTGTGAGCCGAAAAAAAAAGAACGGTTACAGATAAGACAACAAGCGCATCGATCATGAGGGAAGAGTGCAATGCTGTACCTTTATCTCATAAACCCCGTATCGATATACATTTGGATCGTTTGTAGATTCGTTTACTTTGTGCGCGAAACATCATCGCGTGAGTTCGTCCTTCCTTTGCGGCGTGGGTCTTTGCAAGTTTGAGGATCGATTGATTGGACGCACTTTCAGCGAACGTTGGACGCACTTTTGCCGAAGATTTTGACGTAATTTTGGTGCAGTTTCGATGTCGGAAAGCTTTCGCGCTTCTCTCAGCTTTCTATAGTAAAAGAGCGTGCAGTTTTTTTTACGTGCAAATGATCCAAAATCTGTCTTATTGAAGCGCGTGTACAAGGTTGACGTTTGGAAGCACAGTGAACCCAAACAAGATTGATGTACCGTATCTACAGCTTCATCGGATGACCAAATCCTATCCGATCGGATCGAATCCGATCCGATCCGATCGGATCGGATCGGATCGGATGCGAATGACAAAACAATTGAGGCGCATGTCCGGAAACTGCGAAGGAAGTTGTCAAAACTGTACTTACTCGGACACGGGTCGTACTTTACGCGGGGGTTCACTGGGTAAGGGGCTGTACTGCGGAGCACAAGGACGCCTGTCCGGTTCTGGGTTAAGATGACCGCTTTCCACGTATAAATCAAAACGTCGGCGTGTTTAGGTTTTTCGCAGGCTGAAGATCCCCAGGCGGTATTAATGATCCGTAATCCCCAACGACAGTGCATCTTGTCGACGGCACGGTGAACCGTGATTTAAGCATATGTAGTGGACCACCGAAAGATGTGTGTGAAATTTCAACTCCCCTATATTTCGATGCGCAATGCACCTAGTTTTACTGAAGTTTCAGTTTGCAACTCACAACTGCCTGTTTTAAAGTCGGAAGTACCGTAAATCCTCGGTGTAACGAAGTCGCTCTTTTCGAAATGTTCCATTCTTCGAAGTTTCAGGGGTTCAACTGCAGCGTATATAGAGCCCATAATATACCCGCTTTTATGGAAATATTGCTTACAACAAAGCCAATTTCCAGCCCCAAGAGTTTTATTATAACGAGATATTTCTGTACTAAGTTGAGTCAAACGGCGCCTACTTGATTTCTCTTCCTCGCGACTGCCACCACACGTTTCACTGAGCAAACCACGACGTAACTCCAAAAGTGCAAACCGGCCACAAGCAACTCCGCGGCAAAGCTTCCCTCCTCGACACACCCATGCGCATCAGGCCCGCCTGGACTCTCGTCGTTATTCAGTATCATGTCTCTTCAATATCCACCCTCCCCTCCAGTGCGTTCGGTCCTCACCGTCACACCCACCCCCCACCTCCGTTTCTTCCTGTCGCTCGTGCACGCTGCTTCGCCACTCCCTCCATAAAAGGAAGCTTCCTCGCACCAGGCCTGGACGTCTCGGTCGTTAGAGGGATGCGCACATATCTTCGTGTTTCGCGTTTTCTCCTGTGTGCGTACCGCAAGGAACGGAACTACGTCCACTCCTTTTTATTTGCTTCCTTCCACGCCCCCACCCTTCCCGCTGTGCCGGAAAGGCCCTCTTCCCAGGGGCCCGGGATTCCGATTGCTGTGCTTTTCTGCCTCTCCGACGAAGCCTCAGGCGTGCTCTGTTTGCCTTGGAACGGAACACCTGAATCCGTATACGTAAATGGTATTTTCTTCCTACCTTTTCTCTAGCACCGGGCCTCCGTACGTCCCTCTCGGCATCGCCCCCGGGGGTGGCGGGTAAAAGCTCCCGTTCTCCTCGGGGAGGTATAGAGTACTAGCTTTATGATGTTATTCCCTGCTCATATCTGCGCACTCTTATTACGAAGGATGACTGAGACGGAACCAGAACCCCCTCTTGTTTCCTCTTGTAGCGGTTGTTTGCTTCCGTTATTTACCTTTTCCTTCCATTGCCCGCCCAGTGCGCCGCAGCTTCCGGAAATGGCGCCCACACCCCGTGCTGTATCTTGTTCGCCCGGTTCGATCGCTCTTTCCGCAACCTCACAAATTGCGGCCCAGCGGTGTGCCGTGACTAGAATCTGGAGGACGGCCGCTTCCGTGTTCATTCCCGTCTCGAGATTCAATTGTGAGCACCGCGATTCTTTGTGGACGGAAGAAACCCTACCTTTTCGTCCTCAGGAGGTCTCCAGCTTTGAGACCCTTTGTTCGTACACGCAGACCCTTATCTGCACTTATAAAGCTGACTTGGGTTGTTGTGACGATAGTATGGATGAGGGTACGGTCATCGAGCGGAATACGTTATCAGATTCTTTGTAACTGACATAATGCAGATATAATAAGAGCGAAGATTGCGGAAGCAGTCGGAGTGGTAACAAAAACATCCCTGAGAGCTCTCAGTCTGCTTTTGCGCTTAGAAGGCGGACGCCTGGCGATACTCACCAGACTTTCAAAGTGATGCACTGTATCTGCGTCTCTGTCTTCGCTCTGGTATCTTCGCCTGTTAGGGGGAATTACTCCGACAGGCTCCTTCACAGCTGCGTTGTCTGCGTTTCCTTCGTCGCTTCTGTTTCTTCTGTTGGCGCGCATTAATTCATCAAGGAGACTGATAATACAGGTAGCGGCTTCTCCAATATCAGAGTTCCGCGTGGAGTGGGTGCGTCTGTTCTATTCACGTGCCATCAAGTCAACGTGTCACGTTGCACGCGCTTTTCTTTCCAATTGCTGCCTACGTGCGGAGGTTATGTCCGCAAAGATTTTATTTACTCAATTTTTCACGAAATATTTGGTTTCTAGAATGCGCAAAAATTAAATGATGCGTGGGATGTTATTTTTTTCAGTGCGTTTTTATAGATTTTTTTTAATTGGTTGGCCGAGGCCAGAATATCGTGAAATGGTTAAAGCGTATGGAAGTACGGTCATTGCTTTTTATGTTGCACACAGACCACCGTCGGTTACTTCACAGAGGCATAAAACTCGGTGGTTTATGCCATGGAGATAGAGTGGTTTATTTTTAAGTCTTGAGAGTATCGAGCAGGTATTTCTTCTGGGTCTGTGGTCTTCCAGTGGGACACCCTCCAGGTAACGGTTGGTAAAGAGCTGCCACTACACCGATACGGCATATGATTCTCATTCATAGAAAATGAGGGAGGTGTACCCTTTGATGTTGTCACGTTGATTAACATCCACGGTATCTGGAGCTCACACGTGACCTGGATTCACAACGATATGAACTCGAGGCCGACGCGACAGTGCTTCCGAGACAGCTGAAACTTGTTCAAGCGCCGAAAGCGAAAATTCTCGTTCCTGAGCGACTCCCAAAGGTTGAAACTGACCACAAGTAAATAATTTTAACGATAAATCCGGCACTCTATTGGGTTGATTGCACAGAAACACGCTTTCTTTATAGATATTCCTTGGATACGTTTTGTTTTGTGGGCTTTGGAAGACAGAAGTAATAAAAAATGCGGAGGTAGTAGGGTGGAACTCACTGGGCTTACTTTGGAGATTCGGGTTCCAATCTGATTGGGAGTAACATCTGTTTTCTAGAGCGAAAGCTCTACTACGCTACATATTTCAAAGCAATCGCATCGCGTCGCAATGACCTTCATTCGCCGGCACGAAAGCTACACCTTTCTTATTGCTTCGCTCGCTCGGAGCCCCGCTGCTGCGGTACCACGTGCCTAGGCGGGGGTGAAACGGCCGCTTCGCTAGCGCCTTATCGCCAAGCGGCGGCTGATCCGTCTGGGCGGGCTGTTCAGCGCAAGCGAACCACGAGACCAGGTGAAGCTTTACTGACTTATTTGTGAAAACTGTACCGTCTTAGTTTAAAGGAACCAAGACTTACGAAATACGATGCACGGACGCGAAAGCGCTGCTTTGCCGGCTTCTTTGCTGGCGCTGGGTCTTTCGGTGTCGCCATCCATGGCGCGCCGGCTCGGACGTCTGTACGTGACCTTCAGCGCAATGAAAGAATGAATCCAAGCATCCAGTAGATGTAGCTAGACGGCAGGCTGCTTAATCTCCAGCAAAGGCAAACTTTCCCGAAACACTACGTGCGTATAGTCTGTGCTTTCGCTCGGGATAGATAGGTTTAGGTGTGTTAAGCATGAGCCATTTTTGTTTACTTTTTACCGTGAAGGCTATTTTGTGTACTGAACAACAACAACAGCCCCACCACCACCATTAATAACAACAACAACAACAACAACGATGGTTTTTCGTAAAATGGGGGGCGCTACAGGCTTTCGTCTGAAAACGACAGTAAGGTGAGTACGAGGTTGTCAAGAAGGACAAAAACAGATTTCTTTTTTTCAAATAGTTCAGGAAATACACCTGTTTCAGTGAGGCAACATGATTTCCCACTTCCCCTATGGTTTTATTGACGTTCTTTACTGCCAGCCTACCTTTGTGTTCATTCAATGAGCCCATAATTTAATATTCTGATCAGCCACACTCGAAGTGACGTCCTCGGTTGTGGAAGCCTTGGTGCCATAGGTAGCATACGAGGGCTAGCCGGTAGATTCCAGCTTCTCACATCGTCGACGCTAGAGTCACGGCCCAGAGGTTCAAAAGAAGGACCACTTGTTGCAGTGGCGCTGGCGGCCAGCCTCAAGCGCAGCATACAACTGCACCAACACAAATACCTAAGAAATTGAAGGGGAGCAAAGCTACGGTATCGTACCAGTATTCTGAAGGTCGCCGGTTCGGGTAATGTAACACAATCTGTGATACCTCTGAAGTGGCTCCGTAGAAAGCGGGCTATTGATATGTCGTGGTAAATAAGAGTGTATTCCGCAGATACCACACGAAGACAATGCTTTACGCTTCCATTCACAAAGTTATGCGAAGTGTTTGCCATTGAATGTGCTTGACCTAGCTTCAAGAGGATATGCTTCAACTTCAGCCAGAAAAATTAGCAGTGGCTTAGCTCGACTATACCAGGATATACGCAGCGTGAGCTAAGGTGCAGCTGGTTATTCATAGATTTCCTGGTTGTCTAGCATTAGCTTGATTATCAGGCTTACTGCTGCTTCAATGACACACACTTCAATGACACGTATATTTATGAAGTGGCTCCGGCGCAGCGTCACCAATCGCCCCAGAGCTAAGCTGGCTCCACAGGCGCACACCGTTGTTACTGCACGCACGAGCCATCGGTTCCGCACATGGCCACCCCTCACATGATCATCAAGTGGACCGGGCCGCCACGTGCGGAACGGAGGTCGGCGAATACAGTGGGCGCGTGGGGTGTGTGAGAGAAGCCGGGAAGCGAGCGACGTTCTGTGCGCCGTGTGACCTCACTGCTCCTCGCGCATGCGTAGCACGCCTCTCCAGGAGCGACGTGAAACTGCTGAACCTCGGCCAGTGTAGCTCACGCTACAATAAATTGCCCGCGCATCACGACGCACCGTCAGCGTCATCTTGATCAGCTCCTCAGGCGAGGAATGGGTAGGATCTTGTTTATGCTCGTCCTTCGGGGGAAGGGGGCATATCCTGGGCTCAAAAAAGAGTAGGGACGATTAGAAAAAAAGGCCTCTATCTTCCCATCATTTGGACGGGGATTCGGACCAAGATGCAGTTTCGTAGAATGGGAGGCTAACGAATTTGTATGCGGCACGCAGCTCTCGCCTCGCACAAGATAGTACACGGTAACTGCAACTTTTTTGCACACTGTATGCTTCTCATAGTGGAGCTCAGTGATAACACACGGTAACGGCAAGTTTTAAAGACGATAGTCTTTCTTGGGCTACTTCAACCCAGAAACTTTGGCCTGTCTGTCTTTGTCTGTGACTCGATTCAGCCACCCGGCCAAAGTAAAATAGATATTGCGCAATAGTCTTATATACTCACAGCCAAACGTAAACGTCTAAGCCCGGTTTAAATGTTCACACATCAACTTTGTTGAACAAGAACAAGAGGTTACGCAAATATAAGACAGGAAATTAGTACGCAAAGGATATTTAGTGTTCCTTTATTAAAAATTTCATGGATGCTTGGTTTTCGATAGCAAATGATGTACTACATCTACTGCAGAAAACTGCCGCCTGCTGTTGCGCGCGCCCCCTCCTGGCGGCATATCAAAATTCACGCGGCAAAATCAACGAAAGGTTCCACTAGCTATGTTCCACGTTCTGCTTGCAACGCACGTGGAGCACGGCCACGGGGTTCTATAAACCTTGAAGTCGGCCGCCTCGATTCACGCGCGTCTCTGCCGTACTTCAGCGCTGGCTTCGAGGAACCCGGCCTGTAACAGTAGAACGCGGTAAATTCCAATTGTCTTGAGCAAACGTGTAGTGTGTTTACCTTGGGATGAGCGCGACGGTACAGGAACAGCATGAGAGGGGAGCGAGAAAACAAAGGGGGGCATTCCTTGGCAAATGTCTACAAAGACTATCGTCTTTTGACATTTGCAACGAAAGGAGTAGATACGAGGCCAACGTTTTTGTACACTGTATGCTTCTTATAGCTAGATGGCAGTCATAGCACATGGTGATAGCACATGGGGACACTTTTTGTACACTGTATGCTTCTTATACGCCTCGAGCGCGGCCTGTAGGGGCGCCACTGAAATCCCCCTAGCGGCCCGTTTCGAAAGCAGGCGCGGGAGTCCGCGCCCCGCTCCCCAGTGCCGCCGCTGCTTTTGCGGCACGTTCACGACTGGGATTTACCGTTTGTGGGCGTTTGAAATTCATGTTTGTGTGGAGCAGTCACTCTGTTCGCAAATGGGGTGTGTTTAAGAGAGTGTAAATGTTTCCGACGCGATCTTAGTGTGATATTTTCGGTCTGTATAAGCGCCAGGTGTGTGTCACAGGCCAGCGTCGCGGAGCCGGCGTATGATGGAGCCGATTATAGTTACACTGACCTGAATTTACTAGCCGTGTCTCCGTAACCACCGGGTCCTCAGATGTTCATGCTACGGCTATACACTACGATTTAAATCGGTTTTGTGCGCTTACATAATCAGCGGAGCACTCATACCTGACAGCACACCAGTTACGTTTGCCAATATTATACCTCAGATATTAATCACCACCATTTACAAGCCAGTCTGTGTTAATTTCGGGAATAATCAACGAAAGTACGATGGACAATGCATAATTATACTCGGGGATGAGCACACGACAGAGTCGTCTTGTCGTGAGGTGCGCGCCCGCAGACCTTCATCTGCTATATATATCCTCTGCGAGCAGCGCGGAGACGGGTTTACAATATAATCCGCGTCCGCCACTAAATGCTTGTTCGAAATATCGTCATATGGCACAGGGAGCTTGCAGAATAAACCAGAAACTGAAATCAGAGGGCCTTATCACATATCACACTCTTCCAACAACACATTTCATCGCTAGCTGAACAGCCTACCCTGCATACTTCCAAAATGCGTCCGCCGTACGATCAGCTGTTCGTTGAAGTAGAAAAACAAAAGGAAAGTGAACGCGAGATTTATGTGTGAGATTACTAAAACGTTCATTGCTTGATTCCGCTCCGCATGTGTACACGGCGTCCCCCTCCCCCCCACCCCTCCCCACACCGATTTCTCGCAAAATAGCAGTGCATTTCGCGTATAGTTGGTCTAGTGAAACCTACCTGACTTAAGTTTAGACGAACGTCGTTATCATGCCAGAAGCTGCACTGTTTTTTTTATTTCCGTTAGAGCTATTATGTTTCTAAATTCCGCATTGGCACAGCATTTATTTTTCTATGGTTTCATTTCCTTGGTTCTTGCTATATGGCGCGTGTGGGCACATATTTAACGACGCACAGGCTTGGAATATACTTTACATTTTCGCATGGTTTATATTCTTATAAAAGGCATAAGTTATTGTCCGGGATTGGGTAATCACATCCCCGAAACATATTTTTCTGCGGCGTATATATGCGAAACGAAGCCGCATTCGTTATCCACGCTGCAAAATGAAGCCAACCTCTCATTGTGCCAGTATCAGGTCTAAACGAGGCGTCAGTAGAATTCATTTGCGCCTGATGTTTTGGAGGTGACATGGGTGATATGTTGCTGCCATCGCCGACGCCCGGAAGAGCGGCGACGAAGCGCGCAGAACCGCGTCCCCGGGTAGCTCTTGCAGGCGATCGCGTACTCTACGAAGAAGCAGCTGCTTTTTAAGTGACCTAAACGTACTATTTGCCCATAGTCGTCACCATAACAAGTTTTTTTAGGGCGCGGAAAGGCGAAGAGAAGCGAAATACAACCAAAAAACTGCATGAGCCCCTATCAGTCACGCAGCGCAAATCCCGCCAACGCCGCGGAGAAGCGGCGGCAGGCGGCGCAGCGATCGCGAAGCTCGAGGCGTATAGTAGAGCTCAGTAGTAGCACACGGTAATTGCAACTTTTTTGTACACTTTATGCGCCTTATAGTGGAACTCAGTGGTGGCACATGGTGACTGAAACTTTCTTGTACACTTTATTGCGTCTTATAGTGGAGCTCAGTGTCTACGTTTGGTGGGAATAAGATGAGAATAAGGTTATGCATGGCATACAGTGTGCGCCCCTAAAGAGCATAGCATATCCCCTCCTTGTGATATAGAAAGCTGAGTTGACCCACTTAGGTATTGTTAGACTGCCAAAGGTGCAAAAAACTCCATAGCCAAGCTAATTACAGGTTTTAAAATGACTCTATGTATGTGTTTTTTCTAGTAAGCGCTTTGTGGGGTCATTATGTGTTAAATTCGACGTGCTCTCTTGTACCTAACTCGTTTTAACACAGTTCCCTTCTTTCAAGGACATTAGGACCCAACTGATCACATCCATCTAGCAGTTACCTTATTAGCTGTGGGCGATGAATTGCTTACTGCGAAAATAATTAAGTTTGAAAAATATTTACACCAGGGAATATTTCAAGAATGGGCGGTACAGCAATAAGAAAAGACAGAAAAACGCCATTCTGTATGTCGTCAGAGTGCAATTAAGAAGATCCCGCTCACGTTGTCAAAGGTCAGGTGGGTAACTTGATTCAAGTGGGGTTCGTTTAGTCATCAGATCAGCGTTCAGATATAAACAAGATAAAACCTCGGAGATCGGCGTGCTGTCTGATTACGTCAGGTGCTTGACCCAGTTGTATAACCGCAAGGAAATTGTTTTATAAGAGTATTAGTTCGACCTTTGCTGCTTTTTCTGTAGCCCCGTGCCGGGGCATAGCCTCTGGGGGCCACATTATTAAAGCGAAGTTACAGTGTCCTCACTGAAGCCGTACGCTAATACGCCCTGCTGGAAAGCCGACGTTCACTAACGATGATGATGAAAGATCGTGGGCGAAGTGAGAGGAAGAAAGGCTTCCCGTTGCCGGAATCGAACTTGGATCCCTCGCGTTATGAAGTTGCCGCCTATCCGATTGTTCCATTACGTCATGGTTGAAGGAACGGCAACCGGCAGGTATGGATTCGCGCAGTACACCCCTAACCGAAACGTATAGGCCTGTGTGCATGCCCGAGAGTTGCTGTGGGTATTTTAGAAATTAGTGCTTACTTCCAGAGCAGCACATACTCGTAGTGTGCGATTTGGCCAACCAAATAATCCATCCCTAGAAAGGTTCACGTTCGACCATCGTCGTCTTTAGACGGAGGGGTGCATGATTTAATATCATACAGAACTCCCCGGCAAAAGGCAACTCCGCCATTGTAGCACCAGATCTGCACAAAGCCTTCGATCACGTAAAAGATGTGGCCATCATACACACCATCAGCACACTCTACCTTGGTGGCGGGACATATACTTAAATTAAAAACGTCCTCTCAAATAGCCCCGCCTCCCTCCACCTAGATTCTTTCAACATGCCCCGCCGCGGAACTCCACAAGGGGCCGTTCTGTCTTCACTACTTTTGCTGCGGTTATTTAACCTTTCTACTCGGAATTGTTTAATACCTTTGCCATAATTGGAATCAACGAATGCGTTGTAGATGATTCGGGGTTCGTCTTGGGTGTATGCCGGGAGAATCTGATAATACAAGGAAGCACGTCGGTGTTGAAACCCAGAAATACAACATTGAAAATAGCTTCAGCTCTCTAGATTAATATAAGGAAACATCTCGGTGTTGAAACATAGAAATACAATATAGAAAAGAACTTCACCTTTCTAGATTTCTGCTCACGTGTGAAATATTAGTACAACGAGTAATCGCATGAAAGAGCCCACCTTTTCCTTGCGAGCGACGAGCTATACGACGAGAACTTATTGGGACCCCCATGCAACTGTGTTTTTCGCTGATACCGGGCGACTGACCACGTATTGCTACTTTGAGCTGTTATCCTCGCTAATCCAATGCTGCTTGGCGCCGGACGTTTGTGATGTGCTTCATTCTTGCGGAACACCGTGTGGTGGCGACGTAATGGAACGCGTTGTGTTAACGTGACCCCATGCATATGGCGGCATTTGGGCAAAAGGTGACGACGATAATGAGAATGGCCGGCCATAAGAGCAAGATGTTACAGTTATTTCTTCTTTTCAGTAACCTCAGGGTAGTGCTATTAGACCAACGGAAATCCCAAGTGACGAACGACCACAGACGGATTGGAATATTACTGAGCCCAGTGGTACTCTCGTGTAAAATAAGCATAAAAATGTGCAATGGCAGACATGGCCTTTCCTCCTGTCACATTAAGTCCACTTTTATGTTCCGGCTTCGTTAGGTTTTGGCTCCCTTGATTCGCGAATTTTGCCTGCTGTCATTGACTCCGTTTGCTTATCAAAGTGACACCGCAAACCAAAAAGGAATACTGTTCTTTACAGCGAAGCTGTAGTCTCCTCACTGATGCCGTTGTACGCCAATACGCCCTGCAGGAAAGCCAACTTTTTCTGACGATGATGATGAATGATGGTGGGTGAAGTGAAAGAAAAACAAAAACGCTTCCCGTCACCGGAATCGAACCTGCGCCCCTGGAATTATGAAGCCGGCGTCTATCCGATTGCTCCATCTCCACAAGGCCGAGGCGAAACAGCAGGTACCGATTTGCCCCGTATACCCTAAACCCAGATGTTAGACCCAAGGAGTGCACACCTGTGCGTATTCTAGAAAATTGCTGCGTACACCCGGTAGCAAATACTCTGTGTGGGATTGGCCAACGAGAGAATCCGTCACTAGAAAGCTTCGCGCTCAACCATCATCATCGTCAAACGAAGGATTGCACGATTTTTTTAATTACTTGGTATGCCGACATTAAATCAGTTGTCTTCGCATCTAAAACAGCAAACGTCTATTCGAAGCCAAGTTGTGTTTTTTTAAGAAAAGGAATTCATGGTAACTGCTTTTCTCCAGAATTGTTCAAAGTGCGATCGGTAGTCGTGGTGTTTTTTTTTCTGCTTTCGGGTATTGCGACCTTGGGGATATTAGGTGTGCATCGTATAAAGCCTGTTTTAGCAGGCTGAAGCGCCGACAGCCGTTCCGCAAGGTTTAAGAAACAACTGTGGTTTATTCCTCTGTAATAGGAATAGGTAAAACACTAAAGTGAAACGTGCAGTGAAATCTGCAGCTGAGCATGATTTGCCGGTCGGCGGCTGTTCTGTGGGTGTGCTTGGCGAGTGACGTCCTGTTGGCGGGTCGCTTCGGCAAAGGTGTACTGGTGTCATTTCCGTGACGGATATGACGTCAGTGAAATCTTGGTGTATTCCGCATAAAACACTTAAGCGTTAAATTATACAACCCGAAAACGAACAACCCGAAGTATAACGTATTCTTTAGTACTAAAGGTTGCTTCCCCGCAAGAAGACCCTGTGTGCAGGGGTGCACCCTTTACAGGCCACTTGCTTCGTTGTACTGGCGTCATTTCCGTGACGGATATGCCATAAATGAATTCTTCGTGAACCCCGAAGCAAAACACTTTCGTGTTAAAAAAAGCGGATAGACGCCAGTGTCCGAGCCCTGTACTCTTGAATAACCCCGGAGGGAGGAACACAGAGATGGCGGAACGGAGAGGATGAGGGAGTTTCGGTTAATTCCCGGTTGGTAATGTGGAACGCAGCCGAGCACACTCGCTCCGAATGAGAAAATCCTTTCCAATGCGCCCCGGAGAAAGTTTAAACGTGTTTTGCGATGCTGAGGAACGGCTCCCAGATGCCAGGCCCAGCTAAATGCGGCGTGAACTTACGGATTGAAATTCGGAACTAGCGCACGCCTCACGCCCTGGGGCTAATTTGCCTCGCCGACGTTGTGGCTCTCTACCCGAGGATATATGTACCCGAACAAGTAATCTGCATGGCAGATTTTACTTTTGCACCGCGTAGTTCTTTGCGCTCGCGTCGTGCGGTGGTTAATGACGAAATTCCACGAAACTGCTTCTTGCTGCAATTCTCTTCATTAGGCTTTGCCGTATTTGCATCTTCGGCGAAACTCCAATTCCTGAGAGCGTATTTATAGAAACAAACTTCTTTAACGTCGTTATTTCTCCGGTCTGCGAAGTTCAGCCAGCACTTTTCAGGCAGACTTTATGTTCAGCGTGCCTTGACTGGTGACATTTGGCGGCAGTAGCGAACTGCGAGAAGTTTAAATTAAGTTTGAGGGAGCACAAAATCAAAACAATTTTATAATCGCAGGCGTTAAGTTTTGGATTCGGGAAATTACGATCAGTTTGGGAAATGAACGTGCCCGAGCTACGCCTGGCTTTGAGAAATCGCTTTTCCCCTAAGGTTTCCAACATATGGTTGAAGTTAGTTATTCAGATAGACTTGAATCAATATTTCTTGTGGCGGAAGAGTATAGCCACCAAGGGCACCGGCCGCAAATTCGTGAAACGCCTTCACGTTTTCGCACTTCTGTAATGACAAAAAGCGTAGAATGACTAGCTTTATAAAGTATTCAGGCCAACTGCCTGTGGCCACTGAAACGCTCAAGTTCCTGAAATTTGCATTCGATATTTCAAGGGTTGAAAAAAACTGCGTGTAAAAGACAAGGCAATAAGGAAGGGACAGGACGGGCGCAGACTCCCATCGAGCTTTATTGAAAAAACGATCATGACTATATACCATCTATTGCACATGCGCGCAATGAAAAACAAAAGTGAATGAAATGCATAGAGATATGAATGAAATGAAGACAAATATCAATGAAAAACAAGAGGGTCGCATCTTCCACACCATTGTTTCGTCTCTGAAGACAGGTCATGTAAGCTGCTGTTGAGAGGGAGAGAGAATAGTCTTTAATGGTACTGGTGAGGTTAGCCTGGCCAAGGCACCTAGCTTGCTACACCAGATGTATGAAAAAATGAAATATATGAAGTGATGATTATAACGACTGTGATGAGGATGGTGCGTTCATTAATAGAGTCCTGTTTAAAGAGTATTATCAAGTCCTGTGCTTCGCAGGAAAAACAATAGAGCTTTTGTCGCTCGAGATGTTCGTTTAGAGTTCAGACAAGGGCCTAGCACGTCGCTTAGAGTTAGTCCTCTAGAGAGCGAAAGACGCAAGGGCACTAAAAGGGACGTTCTAGCTGCTCTATACCGCGTACACTCACATAATACGTGGTTCAAGTCCTCGCGCACGTCACAAAGAGTGCAGAAGAGGAAGCGGCCTGTTTCATCTTGAATCGAAAATAACTTGTGTAAGCGACATTTAGCCGCACGCGGTAAAGAACCGCTTCGTCGTGCTTGGAAAGTCCGTCAGGCATCCTAAAGGTCCCGTGCGAATCTATAGAGTGAAGCGGCGCGTAATGTCGCGGCGCAACAGCCCGCATAGATCGCTGAAATCTCCAGGCAGCCTTGGACGCAAGGGCAGAAGCATCTTTTCTTGAGAACGGTATCGGTATCACTGGCCCGTGCAGATTATGCGCTATCGCTGCCGCAGTGCCCTCCTTGACGTTCCCAGTTATACCGCAGTGGGCAGGAATCCACTGAAGCTCTACACAATGGTGTGCATTTAGAGCTTGTAAGTGCAATGCATGGATGTCGAAAACAAGCTGATCTTTCGGGTACGATTTTAAGCACTGAAGGACCGCCCGAGAACCCGTGAAGATTGCCCACTGACGTGCTGGTTGCTCGATGATGTAGGCGAAAGCAGCACGCAGAGCGGCAAGTTCGGTGACCATGGATGTCGACCTGTGGCTAAGCGTTGCGCTGAAGGCGGTACGGGAGGACGGAAAGCAGATTTCTATAGTCGATGAGCTAGCTGTCACAGATCCCTACGTGTATAGATGGGTGTGGGCCCTGTATTTTTGAAAGATCAGTTCCAAGGCGAAGAACTTCAAGGTAGGGGTGGTGATATCCTGTTTGCGGTAATGCCGGGCGCTCCAGTTGTAATCTGCAGATGCGGGTACATCCAAGGCGATTGTAGCGACGGAGAAGGGTGCTGGTAATGCAGAGGCAGAAGGTCTCGCACTTCAGTGGCTGAGCTGAGTGCTAATGGGTGACCTTGCTGCCGTGCTACAAATCGCAGTTGCGGGCGGAGGAGCTCCTGCGCACCAAGAGCAAGTGGTGCCAGTCGTCGACATTCCATCATAGTTTCTACCGTGGATGTGGTCTTCGGAACTCCAATGCACACCCTCAGGACCTGCGCTTGCATACTTTGCTGGACTCTCGCATTTCCTTTTGAGAGGGGGAGAAGAACAGGAAGGCTGTAGCGTAAGAAGCCTGCGCACATGACGTCATACAGCCGAAGAAGAGACGGACCGTTGCATCCGCCGGCGTTACTAGATATCATGCGGAAAATGTTGGCGAAGGACGCAAGCTTGTCTTTTATATAGCCGACGTGTTTTGACCATGTCAGAGGCCTGTCAAATATCACACCCAAAAACTTGTGGTGCGGAACATAGGGGATAGTGCAGCCTGCAACGGTGAGTCGATAATTTGATATGTCACGCCTTGTGAAAGCGACGGCAGCGCCCTTGCCAGCGGATATATCTAGGCCTCGGGTTCCTAGAAACGCCGCAATGGAATTAATTGCCCATTGAAGTCTCGCACGAAGTAACCGCCTGTTGCGTTCAGCACTCCATATGCAGATGTCATCCGCGTACAAGGATATTTCCACTGACTGTGGTAAGCACTTCTCTATGCCCATCATAGTAATGTTGGAGAGCGTTGGACTGAGGACACCACCTTCAGGAACACCGTGGGTCACTCTGTATAGCGGTGGGTCACCGCTGTCCCTTGACATGTAGATGCATCTATCGGTTAAATAGTCCGAGATCCATGCATACATGCGACCTCCAAGGCCCGAAGACCTCATGGCCGAGCATATAGCTACATGATACACGCAGTCGTACGTCGATTTGATATCAAGAAACACAGAGATTGTAATGTTGCGCTGTGCTTTGGCTTCTTTTATGCTGTTAGTAACGGCTATGCATTATCAATGCTACTACGTCCTTTGCGGAAGCCAGACATCTGTGGCTGGTATGCGTTGCGAGTGGTCAGGTCCCAGTCCAGGCGATGGAGCACCATTTTTTCCATAAGCTTGCCGACGCAGCTCAGGAGGGCAATAGGGCGTAGGACTCGATGGAAGTCGGTATTTTGCCTGGCTTCAGTACAGCCACTATACGCCCGTGCTTCCATTTTTGCTCTAGGCGGCCAGTTTCCCAAAAACGATTGAAGATGCCTAAAAAGCACTTATTTCTCTTTTTGCCGAAATGGGAAAGGGCTGTGTAGCTGATATTGTCCGGACCAGGCGACCTACCTTTCTTCGCAGAGGTCAGCACAGCGACGAGTTCTGCCATAGAAAACGGTTCATCCATGGGTGATGTTATGGCTAGGGCAGACGTACTTGTCGGCGACGAGGGTCTTATGTTTGATGTCGGTGAAGACATAATTTCTCTGCAGAAGGCGTTCGCAGCGTCCAGGTCACTGATGTTCGTGCTTAGCGAAACAGAGTTAAAGGGGTGAAGTTGAGTCGGTGGTGCCCGGAGACTTCGAAGCAGGCGCCATATTCCCGAAAGTGGCTTCCTGTGGTCCAACTTAGAACAAAAAGAAGTCCACTCGTGCTTGGCCAACTTGTTCATGTGCCTCTGAATGGCCTTCTGTGCTCTTCTAGCATCTCGGATATCTTCCGTTGATTGCGTCCGGCGCGCTCTTCTTTCGGCTCTCCGACGCACTGCACGAAGTCTTTCAAACTCTGCATCAGTGGTAGTATACCTTTTCTGTAACCTCAAATACTTAGCGCAGGCAGTCCTGGCCGATAAAAGTGTTTGTACTAAGTCGTCGTAGGATGACGAACAGTCCACTTTCTCCTCTACTGTGGATTGGAAAGACATCGAGTCAGAGCATGAGATCTGTGGGTCTCCCAGGATGGATCGCTGTGCCTCGGAGATGTTGCATTCGGGCGTTTCTAAGACCTGAGCAAGTGTACAACAGGTGTTCAACGTCACCTCCTGACGCAAAAAAAAAAGAATCCTGGGCCATCTCCACTTACGTGAAACCTGTGGAAGGGCGAACCATGCAGTGTATTAGTGTATTCTCGGCACCGTGGCGTTTTTGGCAACGGAGATGAAAACGTCTGGGGGGGGGGGTAGAAGTATAGAGATTTGCTGTAAAAGTCTCGTGTCCTTGAAGCACGAAGCCTTCTAGCGCGAGGCGTAAACGAGTGTCCAGGTGTTTTGTAGGGCAAGCTACACTACGCTACCTCGGGCAGTCTTCGAGGGGTGACCAATTTTGCCCTTGAGTGCTAGAGGTGAAACCACACCCACTTTCGCAAGCGCCCGGTACGGAGTAGTGGCCCGATGGCGGGGAATGATAGGTGTCAGAGAGATAGACGAGGAGCTGCGGTGCAGAACCGTGATTGATAGAGGCAGACGAACATCAAGCTGTGGTCCCTTGTACAGTGGAAAGGCTTAAGCAACGCCGTGAGGCAAAAAAGAGGAAAAGCGCTACTGTTGCGTACAGCTTCGCTACCTTCAAGTCTCCCGCATTAGTGTGAGCTTCCTTCATTTCTTAGTACGCGTTACGAAGCGTTCTAGCGCGAGGCGTAAACGAGGGTTTTGGGGTTTCTTTAGTACGCGTTACGTTCTAGCGCGAGGCGTAAATGAGTGTCCCAGTGTTTTAGTACCGTGACTACATCAGACGACGGTTTCGACGACGACATGAGACACCGACAGCCCGAGCCCCTAAGGGGCTTCGCTCCTAAAAGATTAGGTACTTGCCCGAATGTCTGTTTATTTCGCCACAGAGCTTGCCTTCCCCTACTGATCCCACCGTCTCCCAGCAGTCGGTAGGTTACTCGCGGTGTTTCGCCGGTTGTGAGACCCCCGCATTACTGCGAGACCCCCGCATTATTCTGGACGAAGATGTGCTCCAGAATACTCGTAGTCCCAATTTAACACGGGTGCTTCAGGAACCTCGTAATGTGCTCCCTCCTTTACTAATCCACCACTTCCGTCATACTCGTGCAATCGTAGCTCTAACATGGACGCACTTCCTGCCATGGTGAAAAGAGAAGCAGACGTTCTCCAACTAACCCGCGGTAGACACTTTCCGCCCTCGCAAAAAATGACCTAAGATGAAAGTACGCCGACATCACCTTCATCCTCAAGCCGTGCGAACCACTCATAACCAAGAATCTCCGGCCCATTTCATTTACCTTCCAGTGTCGGTAAATGTTTCGAGACTATTGCACAACACTCTCGCCCAACAACGAAGAAAACAGGCACCCTCCACGTGCAACGTACGGATTCCGCATCGACCTGTCGACGCAGCGGACTCTTCTCCGGCTCAAAGACTAAATGCTGGGTATTCTGAACGACTGGTATTCTGAATACTGGGTGTTCTTAATGCACGCCCTGGATATCAAAGAGCCTTTGACATCACACACCAGGTCGTTTTGTAAGGTCGCGCACCCACCCACTGCGGCAAACGCGCGTACACTTAGGTCGCCTCTTGTGTAGTGAACCCGCGACAATGATATATATTGATAATTTCTACTCTGGAATTTCCACCGGCAAGAAACCTTTGTCTCAATTGATTGTGAGGTTTAACGCGCCGACGCAACGGAGGCGGTGAGGCGCGCCGTAGTGGAGGGCTCCGTATTAATTTTGACAACCTGGGGATCTCTAACGTGCGCCGAAATCTCGTACACAAGGGCGTTTTTCCTTTTCGCCTCCATCAGAAAAGCGGCCGCCGTGGCCGGGAATCAAACCCGTGACCTCGTGCTCAGCAGCGCAACACCTTAGCCATTGAGCCACCGCCGCGGGGAAGAAACCTTCGTCTAACTTATATCATATAACCTTGATATGGAAGAAGCCTACCCCCGCTCCTTGCGGCAATACGCAACCCGGCACGTGTAACGTACGCTGACAACCTCCCCTTGTGAGTTCCCGCCGGCTCCCCTAGAGCACAGGGAGGCGCACTTCATGTAGAAATACCCATCACGTAAACATAACTCTGAGCTCACGGTATAAAATGCCCCCCCCCCCCCCCCAGTAAGTCTGCCCTTCTGACATGTGCGTGCACACTTGTAAGAAAAAAAGAACACACCCAATTCACAATGCGGAGCTGAGATCCAAACTCTACTAAAAGCATCCCACCACCACATAATGGCTACGACCTCTGCCAAAACTGAAGTGGCTCGAAAACTCTCCCCCTTTTGTGAAGTGTCATCACTAGAGGTCGGATTTCGAGGCATTAAAAAGCACGTTTTAGGCGCCAAAAACAGGCAAGAAAAACAGCGCTTCATGCTTCCGACGTCGGAAATATAGGCCCCATAAATTTTTACAGAAATGCAAATAATTTTAAACGATGCCGTGTGCGACCTGTATCTGCGACAGGAAAACCAAAATTTCTATTGTTTGTGATGGCACAAAGACGCCAGTAGTTGAACTTCAACAGCTAAACTAATGGCGATTTATTGGCTTAATTCTACAAGCGCATCGCCCACATTCATGTTCAATGGACACTGTCGCTTGCTCGGGCGTCACGTATAGTAAAACAGGCATGAAAAACAATACTTGACAGCTGGAAGTACTGATTTAAAAAGGGCTATACTGGGACAGAAGTTAAGAACGGCCAGTTATCATGCAATGCGCCACTCCGCCGAAGCGACGTCCCGGATGTCAGCGCGGGCGCATGTTTTGAACGGAGATTCCGCACAATGCGTGACACCGCCTGCTTTTTCTGATACAGCTTGTTTGCCGTCACTGCAGTAATTTATAAGCTGATTAGGTCTGAAAAATCGCTGAAACGACTTGCGTCATGTTAAGCCGCGCTTTGCGCCGCGCGAAGAAGCAGCGGGGTACGGTGATGAGGCGCTGTAGCAACTTAATTAAGTTGTACCCGAGTGCAGTTAATGTCTTCCTGACGCAATTTAATTACGACGCAACAGAAACAGGCGCAAGTAATAAACGCACGATAGACTACGATTTATCAAGAAATTAATACGCTCTTACGTCAGGACTGTTAGGTACACTACAGCAATTTCGTTATATACAGTGATATAGAATTGAACAGTGAAGACGCCACAACACTGCGAAGTACACTTCCACATATTTGAAGAGCAATTTTCAAAAGGTGTTTAGCAGCTGAACAGATGTCTGATGGATAAGCGCGTTTGAAATTCCATCGGCCGAGTGAATTTTAAGGCGTAAAGAAATGCCGATGCGCAGTGTTTCTACGTTGCTCTTAAATTTCGGAGTGATCCGCTAACACAGGCGTGTTCGATGCTCAAGCGTCGCATTGAAAATAGATTTGAGTATGCTTCTAAAAACGGGGATGCGACCTCACAAGTTTGAAGAAATCTATTTCGAGAACAAGGAGCAGTTAGTTTTAGAATCACTGGGAAAATTGTGGGAACAACTGCAAATTACTACCACCTCCAGATTTTGTTATGCAAAGTTGTGCCTTTTTTACTGAGACTGACTACCCAGTTCTACTGGTTCTAGCGGTTGTTTTCCGGGCGTTGGTGGAACTAGATGACTAGGTTTACCCCACAGAGCAGCGAACAGCCATTGCTAGCTGCCCGGTCACATGAATAACCATCTCAAACTGCACCCGAAAGCGAAGCTTGAGGCTGAGTAGTGTTCACATAGGCGCCGATATTGAAAAAGGCATTGAAAATAAAATAAGCATTTATAGGAATTTGGAGGCATTTAGGCACAAACGCCAAAATAGGCATATATAGGCCCTATAAAAACACCAGAAAGTGCTTCTTACCCTCCAATTCATGCTCGTATATCAAAATGGAGCGATAGGAGCGCGAGGAACAGAATAGACATTTGCCTAATATCAGGTTTCTACTCATCACCCATCCCATGCACTTCTTGCGACGTGTAGCCAGTTTCCCCTGTGCCACCCAGAAAAAGAGCAAACACCCTGCCAGTGAGGCGATCCTCAGCGCTCACCTAAATTGCGGTCGCTTTACCTCGCCCTAAAGAACACCAGCAAACATGACCATCCGCCAAACCTGCAAACTCGCCATGGGCCTACTCCCACAACGTTCAAGCACGAGGTGCTTCGGGCGGAGTGCACAACAGCTGGGAAGGGTTGCAAGAATTCGATCGCTAATCTAAAATTTTCTGCTATGATCTTTAACCGGCCCGCGAGACACCGTAAGGTGGCTGCGATAGCCAGAGGTACGTGTTGCAGGTCTCGTGACGAGCAACACGTACTATTACGAGCAATATGAAAGGGAACGCAGGAACGCGTGGAAAACACCCTCAGACCCACCTATGAGTGATACGCAGCGGCCGCCGTCGGAAACAGTGTAAAGGGAGACGCTGTTCTAACCAAGGTCCCTAAAATTACTTTTAGGGGCCTTAGTTCTAACAACTGTTCCCATTCCCGCCGTGCGTCTTATCGGCTTACGTACGCTACAATATCATCGGTGAAATGACCTAAGTTGCTGCTTTTTAGAAAACCCAGCGTGGTGGAAGTGCCAACAGTTAGTGGAAGAGCGCCATCCTTTCCCCTCTGTTTTTCACAGCGCCATCCGCGTATCGCTCCGAGTCTGTTTCGAGGCTGTTTGCAACGCGCTCCTGTGTTCCCTTTCATATTGCTCATAATAGTACCTGTTCACATCTGTGAGCTCGTTCACGCACCCTCCCCGTCACAAAATATGTGCCTTACTGAACCGAGCACGCCGCAAAGCACAGGTAGGCACACTGACCAAGAAACACGCAGCCGACCACATGCGGCTTACACGTACGCCACGTGCTATTCCATCCAAACACGCCTATGCGGCCAAGGTGACCTACTACCATGGCAGCGGACTCATTGATGCATCAAATACACCACCTCTAAGGAAAATGCCACTGAAGAAATTGTTTTCACTTGAGCAGCCACAAAAAGAAGATCAGAATATTCGCGTGAACGTTGCAGAATCTTCGGAGAATGCATCAGAACCTTCACAAGCCACATGTTACCACTACCCTGGCCAAGATTAATCCGGCGCCCTGCGCTACGGCGCGCCTCATTGCCTTTGCAGCGTCGGCGAGCCCACAACCAATCAGTCAATCGGTCCATGAGTGCTCGTGGTTGTCACCTTCTTCTTGTGTTTCGTCTGTGTTGCGCTGTTCCCCTATTTGTAATCATGCACCAACTCGCCCAAGCCTTAATCGGTGCAATCAATCAATCAATAAATCAATCAATCAATCAATCAATCAATCAATCAATCAATCAATCAATCAATCAATCAATCAATCAATCAATCAATCAATCAATCAATCAATCAATCAATCAATCAATCAATCAATCGATCGACCAGCCAGCCAGCCAGCCAGCCAGCCAGCCAGCCAACAAACCCCTATCCGCTCGGGCACATATCAGCCGTCGTCCTCACGATCTTCAACAACCCCCGAAGCTCCGTAACATCCGCATAGCTTCAGCCTCTGGACCCGAGTACCTCGAACGAAATCAGGCGGCACGCGCCACTGCCGGAGTATATTCCTTCTGAGACGTTTCGAAAGTATGAAGAACACCTACCACACCCTCCAAATATCTACGCGGACTTCATCTCTCACTTTACGCCCATGCTTCAACAGTTTCGGCAGTTGCACCCAACGTTTTTAGATTAGGTCCTAACCTAATCTAAAAACGTTGGTTGCACCTCATCTCCGGCCGGAAGATACCGCGCTCTGCCGGTTCAAGACCAATGTTTTCGTTCCCTACAGCAACCTTCACCCCTCCAGTAAACCTATCCTGCATAATACTGCAGCACCTACAACTGATGTCCCTGGCCTTGCACCACCCAAACATCTAATTTCGGCGCGCCGACAATCTCCACTCCCGCGCCCCATACCCAATCCCCGTTAAACGTACGGACAGGAGGTGAACTGGCTGAGCGGCGGGGACTTGTCGACCCAGCGAATTTTAATGGCGCCAATACAGACTGCCAGCAAAAAAATTGGGTCTCGCGACAAGAGGGCACCCGCACACTGTCAGTTCCCTCATCTTCCCGCAGCGATTAGGTCGTGGGATAAACAGGTTTATTTAGCGAAGAGCTGTTTAGGCTGACACAAATCCGTCCGTCGTACTAGGCAGGTCCCGGGAGTGAAAACCGGAAACCTAACCACTGGGCTATCCCAAAGGCCCGAGGGGTACGGGTTGCGTATTTCCAAACGCTTTGCTGCACAGAGCACCCACGTGACATGTCTGTTCGCGCGATGGAGAACAGTAATTCAACGTAGTCATTGACTTTGCCGGAAACGTAATGCGACCTAAAAAAACACCAAATCACCATTATTAACAAAAACAACGCATAGATTTGAGTTGAGAAAAAATATTAAATCTAGAACAAAATATTAGGCAATGAAAAAAAAAAAAAACATTGACCTGCTGCGGCTCGAACCCAAGCCGTCAGCGCCAGTACTCAGTACACTACATCGAGGCTACAGCGCCCTTTTTTTTCTTTATTACATGGGAGAATGCGCTCAGACGTCGCAGTACGAGGAATACAAGCAAACAAAAGAATCCACTGAAGTTATGAGAAGCACATATACATCAAAATTCAGACAAACACACACACAAGCGTTCAAAAGAGGGAGGTGGTTGGTCCAGCGAACTATGCCCACTATGTACAAATGCCACAGTTTCTCGGAAATAGGACTTAGTTGTTCTTGGTGGCTCAGCATGCCGATCACATAAGCGGCATCGCCACAGACTGTACAAACCAATCACACGAACATGTCATAAGGCGGCTCACCAGGATAGTCGAATGGAAAAAATCGGATAGAGAAAGGCGTAATATCCATGTATTTTTTGAGCGTTCGCTGTAAAATGTCCCAGAAAAAGACAGCATCTCTGTAGTCTACAAAGCAGTGACCAATTGTCTCTGGTCGAGTACAGAGCCGACAGTCTGTCGACCAAGCTATAAACAGACCCCGGTCTTTCATCCAAGTTTTAACAGGGAGCGTGCCAGTGTGTAATTTAAAGAAAAATGTTTTAACACCTGGCGGAACATACATTTTACACACTCTATTGAGGACATCCTAGTACGGACACTGTAGGTACACAACACGATATAAAGGTGTGGGAAAAAGGCCAGAAACCAGGGCATCAGAAATAGACTCGCGCGAAGCAGTAAATATGCACTCAAGGCTAAAACGAGCCTGTAAGAAGCGAAACGTGTCAACCACTTCTTTGAGGAAACCTCGCGGGCTTCGGGCTGCGTCCACAGACAGCGAAGACACCACAATATCAGGGACAAAATGTGCAAGACGTATTTAAGTTACAGCTTTCAAAAAAGGATGTTGAACATCTCGAAAGTAGAATAAAACGAGAAAGAAACTGCCAAAGAAACAGATGAACAAGCCTAAGTCCCCCTCGCACAACCGGAAGAAAAAGTTTATCGCGACGCATTGGCTCACTACGCGAACACCAAATGAAGGTTGCAAAAATCCGGTGAAAAGCCTGTATCCTGAGTCGTGAGCAATGTAACACCTGTAGGACATAAAGAAGTCCCCGAACGGTGCTCTCTTTGTAGTTGGCGCTAAAAAGAATAGCGTGCGCAGTGACATCACACACGCCACGTGGGTGCTCTGTGCAGCGAAGCGTTGGGAAATTCGCGTACGGGTTAGCAGCCGCGGGGAACAACAAAATGCGGAGCTAATTGGAAAGAGAAAAAACTCTTCCCGTGGTCGGAATTAAACTTAGGTCTTTCGTGTTATGAAACCGGCGCCTATCCAATTCAGCTATCATCATCACGTTCCGGACACGTGGCATTTCCTTTGGGTTCGTAGCGCAGGCGTTGGCTTTGAACTTGGCCGCGGGTTCTAGGACGTGCTAACGCGGTCCACATTGGAGAGATGTGAAAGCCTGTTGACGAAACGATCCGGACATGACAGTCATGGAGCGCTTTAAGCGGCTAGTTATATGAAGTGTTAGATATGAGGGGAGGGTATATGGAGCGGAAACTCAACGCCTTACTAAATAACTAGAAAGCAAACTTAGGTCCGTTCAAGAGGCCATGGAACAAATAAGGATCGGCGTAACACTTAGAGAAAGAAACGAGCTTCCTGGATCAGAGAACAAAACAGAGTTAGAGATAGCTTAGTTCAAATAAAGCAAAAGAACTGGACTTGAGATGGCCACGTAATCACGCAAAATGGCAATCAGTGGACTTCCAGGGTGACAGAGTGGACACCGAGGGACGGGCCTAAAAAAGGGGGAGACCAATTACTCGATGGAGAGGCGAAATAAGAAAATTCTTAGGCAAAGAATGGACCCGATACGCACGGCACAGGAGTGGTTGGAGGTCGATGGGAGAGGCCTTCGTCTTGCAGGGGACCTGAGTAGGCTGATGATGATGATACTGATGCAACATCCGGATCTCTGACGAAGGAAGAGGGTTCGCCAGCTTCGCCGTTTCTTCAGCCTTGCACCAATACTGCAAGCTGCGCCATTTCTTTTTCTCTCTGAACACACATGTCGCCTGTATCAAGCGGGAGGAAGACCGCCGAACGCCCTACTCATCCTACAATAGCTCCCTGATGACATCGGAAATAACCATTGCCTGGGACCCAGGTCACGTAGCTCATACATACGAGCTGTGCGAAAGTGAACTTGCCACGTCAGACCTAATTACACAGCTTTGGCTAGCTGACAGGGCGAAGACGGCAAGCCGCACCAACAGAGTCCTGGACTGAGGACCCCCCGCCCACTGAGGAGCTCGATCTCACTGTTAAGGAAAGTTTTGTCCTCCTCTTCCTCTTGTTGGGAACGAGACAGCGCATGCTGCCATGCGTGGCTTTGATATCCTGGCGTTCCCACCTTATGGGCAGGACAACCCAAGTGGCACGGAACCTTCAACCAGCAGCGCAGCAATAAAACTGAATGTTCTCACACTACACCCACATGAGAAAATTTCCTCCGGCACACCACTTCCTATCAAACTAACGAGCGTACAAACTATGAAGGCTGCATGCCAATAATTTTACAATCCCATAATCCTGTCGAAGGTCTCACCACCCCTCTTTCTCACCAAACTTTCGGCACTGCAACTCGTCCCTTATGACGTATCATCTAGCATTCTCTTGCCTACATAAAGTCAACCCCATTAACAACCCACCCTGGAGAGTCTGCGCTGACAGGCTCGGCGCCGTAACTTCAAGAAGCCCTGGTGCAACGAACCCTGGATTCGGCGCACGCTTGCGGCCTCCTGGACCTAGGAGGGTGACCACATCCCCGTCACAATGCCGTCTTGCTCAAATAAATGTGAATTCCTCCTCTTTCATAGTCCAAAAACCTTCCTTTATTCTTTAAACGTTGTCCTCGTCATCTTTTTCTGGTGGGTCGCTTGGCTGGCCTAAAGGCTTTTCATGGTGTTAGCAATATTCCAAGTTTCGGTCGTGTAAGTTATTGCCCGAGCTGCGCATTGGTGGTGTACCAGTCGCTTTAGTGACACCAATCGCCTGCTCTTGAGTGCCGGAGTATGCTTCCCAAATGTACCTCGGAGGATACAATGTCCATGTCCTATCTGGTTCTAGTGGGTTCGTTTAGCGCGAACAGCATGTGCGAAGTATTCGTCCTCCTAGCATTTGGTTTTCTTGGTTGGGGGAAAGCTGTGTACTTACATGCTTAATAGACCATTTAATTTATTTATACTGGTCTCTAATGCTTTTGCCCCGCTTTCTAAATACACTTGCTCAATACAACTTGACGAAATATCCATACCCACTCGACAAGAAAATGTCAAATATTAAGTGGCTTAAATACTCTTTACTTACTCATATACCTAACTTCTCGCAGTAAGACAGGCAGAAAGAACTTAGAAAAAATGGTGTACCTTGTCGGATGCCCTCCTGAATAGAAAACTTCAACTCTTGCGGAAGACTATGCGCCTAGTAAATTCACTGCTGCGGTTCTCCCTATGTAAGCTGCTGTCCTTACTGTGTAAGCCTCCTTACTCCGATGTCTCTCAGAGCCCCTATTATCACGGTGGAGTCTGCATAATCAAATTATTTTTCGTAATCTGTAAACGTAATGCACAGAGGCTCTTCACATTCAGGCGATTTGTCGATGATTTGATTAATGCATGCGTGGGATTCATTGTTCGGTAACCTTTCCCAAAGCCAGCCTGGTCTCTCGGGTGGAAATCCGGGGTGTCTCTCACGCAGTTATATAGACGGCGTTATATACTACCTTGATAAACATCTTGTATACCAGTGTGTAATTCTTAACCTCCTGGACGACACCTTCATTGCGTATTAAAAAGTAGACTCTAGAAAGCAACAGATGGGGAGGTACTACACAGGTCTGTAGAAGTTGCTCTGTGTCGTTTAAGGATAGGGCACACACATGGCACACATGGATACCTCTTAAATGGAACACCACGACCGACATGTGACAAATGTGGAGGAGATCTTTCTTTACTCCATATCCCAATTGAATGTAAGTCACTCGAAACAATCAGACAAAGACACCTCGCTAATATATACACACAACACATACCACTACACCCGGTGCACTTTCTCTCGGATGAAGGAATAATCAGTTACAAAAAAAGTTTTAGACTGCTTGGCCGAGGTTGATTTTTTTAAGAAAAATTTCTTACTGCATATTGTCCGTCAGTAATGCGGACACTGCTGAGGTAAGTTTCCGTGACACTCAGGGGGCCTAATCCTTTTTGTCCTGGGCAAAAACTCTTCCCGAGGCACCCTGATTTTTAACCCAAATCTTTTTGTGCTCTCACAACTAGTTTTATTCACTTTTTACTGACAATAATTGGCCCTATGCACCAATTTTACGTAACCATCTTTTAACGAAAGCATGCAGCATATAACTCATCTGCGACATTAACACACCCTTGTTTTGGCGCTCTTTTGCCTAGAAGCCCTTGCGCCGTTAAGCACAATCATCATCAGGGGAGAAAGAAAGATTGAACTGTATTGAGACACAGAAGTCAGCTTAGATTGGGATCCTTCCGTGGTTTTTTCAATGTATGCATGCTTGGGATCCCTGAGCTGGTCTCGGATGCATCTTTCCTGGATTTATCACTCCCCCAGTTAATACGTCAGGCCCTCGCTTCCTGTTTTCCCTGTTGGCACTAGGTAGGGCAAATTTGGTCCTCCTTATTAAAGTACATTGCTATACGTGTTCATTTTTGTGCAGAAGGTTTTAATGAAATGAGTAGCCGCAGCACAGCAAACACCTACACCTCGATGGCGGGAAGGACGGAGGACCGTGTGGCGGATACAGAGCAATATACTTGTCTTCCTCACTGACTACGAAATTTACTGCATTGTTCGGATGCTCGCATGTGGTAACGCACAGAGGGCACACAAAGGAACATCACAGCCAGCGTCCCATGTTACTTGACCACGCCTGGTACTGTACTAAAAGCATCCTTACTGCTATTAAAGGAGTTATTAAAAAAGACACGAATACAAGGTGGGGTGTAGTGAACACGACGTATTGTGGTCACTACAACACCTTTCCTTTTTTCGTGGGACAAGTGGTATGAATATCCATTATTCTGTTCATGAAGTTGGGGTAATGCCGATTGGCCGTTAATATTTCTATTTCTAACATACTCCCGTCAGCGTTGTTTAGAACAATCACTTCATTTATTTTATTTCTCTCCCTATGCAGTCTAGAACACCGCGAATAACGAAAGTAACGGGGCCAACACTGTTTCCATCGATAAATTACACGTCGCGCCACAACAGAAAACTCCTTGCCGAGGCGCGTCTGACCCACAAAGCAGCGTCAGGCATCCGTGGCAGCAACGATCGATGCTACCATTATAATGCTAACCAGCGGCATCCAGCCGTATAGCGACTGTTAACTCGAGCGGCGTATACCACACGTGAGTCGCAGCACTTATAGCGAAAGCGACCTTGGCCCATCTACGGTAAGCGAGGGGCGTCCATTCATCGAGCGCGACGCCGGCAGTCGCTCGTCCTCCGACTCCCGTTTCCCGCCAGAGCAACAGCGGGGAAAGAGAGAGGAACAACAAATGGGACAGAGCCCACAGCCCCAACCACGGCCCGGACCTGCCGAGAGTTCCCTCACCTGCTAGCCCCGGCGGCCGCGACAGCAGCGCCGCCGCGCGGCAACTGCTGACGGGCCGAACGCGGAAGACAAGGCGCCTTCGGTCGGGACTCAGTCGGCCTCCTACCCGCCTCGGGCTCGGGCCTGGCTCCCAGCGTCTGGTGCGATCGAAGGCCCCCTGGTGATTCCGCGTGCGCGGTTGTTTCTCCTCGTGGCACTGTTGTCGCCAGAGGTGTGCGTGTAGTTGTGCACTCGACAGGCTTCGCCGTTAAGTGAGACCACCAGATAAAGAAAGAGAGAAACTAAGAGAAAAACAAGGAGTGCCGGTAGTGTCTTTTTGAATTGTGATGACTGGTCCCTGACTCGTGCGTCGTCGCCGGTTTCTGGTACCCATTTGTGTGTCGGCTTGAAAAGCGCTGGAAACGGCTCAGGCCTGCACCTCCCCGGGGCTTGTTGATCGTGACAATTGGGAACGCGACGACGGAATTGCACGAGGACATCCTTTTTAGGCGGCGCTCGGCTGTCGTTTGGGTTACTTGCTTTCTGTTTCGTGTTTTGCTTATTTCTACATGAATCGCATTAGGCTGAAAACCTCCGAGAGTTTTTTTTTTTTGCATCTTTTCGTCCTCTGCCCCCGAATAAATTGAGTTAGCGTCAAGGTTTCGCCTTCTCCGTTGCTTTTTGGGTTTGTTTGCATTCATTTTCTTTTATAACGACGCGAGCAAGGGAATGTACTTTGTTCAACACCCTGATTTTTGGTTTCTTATGTTATGTGAACTGTAGATTTTCTTCGCATGTTTGGTAGGAGTGCGCTTGTTAGGGGTCTGTGTTTCTCCAGACGCATCGCCTTAGGCTGCGTAAAAAAAGCTGCGCTAAAACGCGAATTCTCCTTTCTCTGCGCTGCCGTTGTGACCACAAAAACCTACAGCATCGCGCTGCAAGGATTCAGTGTCGCTTCTCCTGGTTTCGGCCGCACCGCCTCCAGACAGAATGTCTGGATAACCGCCGACCGAATTGCATCGCCACACCTGGGATTATTTGACATCATCCTGTCTTCTAAACGTGTTTAAAACCTCAGTTTTACAACAACAACAAAAAAAAATCGTCGCATCACGCTTAGCATCGTGTTTAGTGAAAAAAGTTTCAAAGTGCGTCGTGCTGGACAGCCAATTCAGTATGAACTCTGCTCGTGAACGGTAAGGAACGAAATGTGCGATCAGTTGTGAACGTGGTGTGAGATCAAGACAAAGGGATCGGCGTTTTGTGAAAGACCACTTCATAGACGGATACGATGGACGGGTAAGTGCGGAAAGAGATGATGGCACAGCTGCGCTCCCCGAAACAAAGGTCTTGGAGTTGTATTCTCGGATAATAGTAAGGCAGGAAGTGGTTGCACATGAGTCATGGCCCGATAATTATTCTTTACGCGTTTAGTTCATTCGTATAAGACAGCCGCTTCACTCAATACGAGCTTTTTGAAAGAGAGGTAGTGGAGAGAAGTCGGTTGGAACGTCTGAAGTGAAGGCACTCCCAAATTTGTCACGGTGTTTTCTCGTTATGGTATGGTGTTTGACGCTTGAATTAGGTACATATACTACAAACACTCTGCTGAGAAGTTAATTTAGGAATTACAGACTGCCGAATAAGGACATATTACGCTGCGCTTAAATGATGTCTGCAAGGATACTTAAGTTATTAGGGTTGTGGTACCTGTCGGGACTATTGTTATTTTGCAGTTACGAGCTGTTTCCCTTATCCACAAAAATACCGGTGAAGTGTTCACGCAACTTACTTATGCAAAAGTTGAAAGCACGGCACACTCCGTAAATTAACCATATATTTATCTTCTATAAAATGTTGTTAAACACTTCCAGAATTTTTTTTGAGCCAAGGGCACACATAGGGTGTTGTTTCGCACACGTTTCTTTCTTGTGACTGGCCCACCTTTTGAAATCGTACATTCTTGCATGTTTTGTTTTCATTGCACCATGAAAAAAACCACACCATGTGTCACGTTGAGGCAAATTGCAATAGCTTCAAAAAGTCCAACCTGATTCAGTTATGTCAGTTCTACTATTCGCCAGTGCGCAGATATGAGAGGGTAGGTACTTGTGTTCTAGTTACTGTGTTTGAGGAGTTCTCTGAAAGTACTAACAAAAACTCTGATATAAAATAGGGCCTGATAGGTTTTGCGCTCAGGGTCTGTTTAGGAGGGCTGCATTGAGCTTTTACTGACTGCAGAAAAAACAAAGGAGGCATCCATTTTGAATAACCACTGTTCGTTAAGAAGTATGCTACGCTTTTTCTGGGTACCTGGACGGGAGCATGATCGTTCTGACAAGGCAGCAGCCAGCATTCATGGGCAAGGTGTCACCAAGTGGATCATTATTTTATTCATGTCCCTTCTGTTCATGTGCCAAAGAAAGACTTTCTGATGAGGTTCATCTTATCGTTCAGCGCTGTGCATATGAAAAGCCTTCGACAAACGTTTATCGGTAGTAAGATCGTCACATTTTGGAGGTTCCGTATTGAGATTGATGCCTCCATCTGTCCGCCAGAAACATGAAATAGTAATATACAAGCAAGAAGAAGGCTGGGCGCCAGATTCATTATCGTCCACCACATACTCCACTGCTATGGGCATGCCGTTTTGCTATTCGCGTAACTTCACCAGCTTGTCATAGACTTAAGCGCACTTCATACTAGGTGGGACGTCGCATCTCAAAGAAGGCGGCTGAACAAGCCTTCTGCCGGGAGACAAATTTTCCTCCACTTGGTTTAGGCAAAAATAACACTAACGACAACGTTACCAGGTGTACCATGCAATGGTGTCGCCTCTATTGTCTGGGGATTATCAGACAGAGAAGTGCTTTTTTCTGGCCTGAGAACATTTATAGCTAAGGCGCGTATTTATTTCAACATCTGAAACCACAATGTAGTTTTGATCCCGGGACACGATCATCACATTAATTCATTTTATGCTCGCCTGCTTGCCATCTCAATGTTAAGAAGTATAAACGATGATTTACCAAGACGACTTATTTGCCCCAAAACGAGTTGTCACCGCCTGTTTTCTGTGTGCCAATAACTGCCCACAGAATTCAACGTAAGTATGTTGGGCCAGGAATGCTAACAAGCACGTTGTCTTGAAGGAAAGTAGTGTAATACAAATCAAGTCAGCTTGCAGCTACAAGCTTCAAAGATTACAGTACACAGATCCCTTAAATATATGCCAGTGTTCAGAGGACAAAGCTGCGGTGCTATATTCTGCTCGCGAATAAAAAGCAGCAAATTTTTTCAAGCTTTTGATTATGCTATAAAACAAAAATAATAAATATAATGAGAGCCACGTCGCGAGGTAGATGTTGAAACAAAACGTTCACAAAAACATCGTGGCCTTACAACCCAGGCAGTGTATGAGAACGGAGGTATCAAAAAAGGAGAGAAAAAGTAAAGGAAATGAATTAAAATTGCTACAGCAGTTTTAAATCCAAAGAACATAGATATTACTGCAGGATGTGCCGTAAACGTTCATGTTTTTATTTCGTCGTTTGAGAGGAACGTTTTTTTTCCAACTTTTTCTTGTCAAAGAAAACCATACTTGCTTAGCATTGCACACTAAATTATTGGAAATACATTATGGTTTCCGTCATAGTAGGCACAGAAAACACGTGCCATGTTTGATTGAACGGTTTAATACATGCTATATTACAACAAAGAGGATTACAGTGCATTAAAATATCTCCGTTTTTGTTGTATGCTTTACAGGTAGAAAACCTTCGCCTGACATCGATGAGCCGTCGTGCCGGATAACCTGCTGCCCCCTTGCACCTAGCGTTCATCCTTGAGTGAACTCCTTGCTATAGATGCGCTTGCACTGACATTGATGAACCGTCGTGCCGAATAACCCTGCTGGCCCCTTGCACCAAGTATTCATCCCGCAGGGAACTCCTTGCTATAGATGTGCTTGCGGTGGTGGACGTGCCTCCTATGCCGCTTCCCCGCGCAGTGAATGCACAAAGAACAGTGAAGTGCGAGGAATATTTCACAGGCCACGTCAAGAACCGTCTCGTCGTTTTCATGCTGCGTTGGATAACATAATCTGGTAAGACGGCAGGTGCCTTGTTTTCTGAGTTCTTGAGTGAACGCCTAGTCTTGTACAAATGGCAGCGCCGTAGTAACTATAGGTGTAAGCGCCAAGCACAACTTCAGGAAAAAAAGAGATTTTGACATGACAAAGGCGCTCCTGTCAAAAAGGGATTTTAGCGGGAGCGCCTCTGTCCTGCCCAAATCCCCCTTTTTCCGTGAAGTTGTGCTTGGCGCTTAAACCTGATTCATTGATGGCGTACCAACTAGCTCGCATCGACACATTAATTCAGGCCATAGAAACCACCTTTTTCAAGTACAGTAAGGTTAAAGGGGAGCTTTAATGTCGACTTTTAACCTTGACCGAATAATTATTAAAAAGTTTAATATAAGTAAAAATAATTGTTTATTTTTAGTTGATATATGTGTTTATAAAGCTCTCAAAAAGAGCCCGAGGCATGGGATTTTTCATTCCTCGGAATATCATTTGTCGCCTTTGTGTGAGGTGACTCATATTTCCGTTTTCGCGTATTATACTTTCGTATTTGCGTATAATAACGTGTAGGCAGCGATTTCCTCTATGTTCGTGCGGATAAGAACACTCAACTGGCACTCTTCGTGGATCAGCATCAGTAAAGAAGACGCAAATAATGAATTTTTCACTGATAGCACTGTTCACTGCATTTTGTGTGTTTGATGAAAGTAGAAATATCGTAGACTTTTGTTTTATCTTAATCATACATTTTTGTGAAAACCATGCTATGCAGCTGGCACATAGTCCTTCGACCTTCTTCCAGCGGTCTGCCAAACATTCGGCTTTCGTAAAAGCCAATTATTCAGATAAATATAGAAAACAGAAGAGAGAAAAGGCTGATTGGTGAAACAGAAACCCGCAACTGAAATACTGAATCCAAAGTCTAAATAAACTTTTAAAGCACCCTCTTTTCGTGCCTGAAAACGAAGTCAGAAAAAAGAACTACCTGCCTAAAAGGGTCATCAAGACGCAATTTGTTCCAATGAAAAGTGTACGAAAGTCCATTTACGAACCCGGCGTGAACTACATTGAACTATAAACTTAAATCACGGTTGCGAGACTCGATGGACCACGAAGTTCACTGAAATTTCAGACTCAACGGCTACTGTATAAGAAGCACGGCGTCTGTGATTTACTAGGTTTTGCGCAAGGGTCGCTACTGGACCTCTTCGCGGAGATGTCAAACTCCTCTGAAGCCTCGTAGAACTGCAACGTTTGTAATGCCATTGGACACGAGCGTAAAATGAAATGCCACTAAACAAGAAGTAGAACTGAGGCCAGAAGGGCACTGACACGCGAAATCAAAGCGTGGTCAAAGGAGAGACCGTACAAATAGCCGTGACTGTAGAGTAAAAGACAGGACCGCCCGAAAAGCTTCGGACAGATGAAAAGGCTTTCTGCTTCTTTATCAGATTTCAGCCGGTCTGGACTGCAGTGAAAGCCGCGCGAACTTCTTATCGACAGTGGACCATGCCTTTGGATGCGGACATGGTGTTTTGCTGCGTGTAGCAGAAACCCGTACCTGAATGACCCCTCGCAGCCGTCAGTTCGTGGTTTGAAAACACGAACGTTCTTGACTCAGAACAAAACTGGTCATGGTCAGAGATACAAACAGAAATTTCAAGAGTGCAAACGAAGGTAAATGGAAGGGAAACGCGGCCGTAATAAAACTAAAATCAGCTGAAGCATTTCCAAGTCGCACACCACAGAGGTTGCGGTTGAAAAAAAGACCTGGAGTGAATTTGTGGGTTTATTTGTGTCTTCTTTGTGCTGCCAGTACTGAAGCCCTTTATTTTACTTTTCAGAATCTGGTGGCCTAGTTAATGTGAAGTGTTCGGAAGAGTATAAAACACTTTGTGTCCTTAGACGGTGTGTTACGAACTGCTGAAGTCATGTCACACTTTTTAAGCGGTGTCTCTTGGTATTATACCTCATACTTCAAGATATTACTGTTCAAATATTTCTCAAAAAATTAAAAGGCTTCTGCTTGGTCGCAACCCAGCTTCAGAGGGTAAATGTGTGCCCAATTATTAATTTAGGTCTGTACAAACTTGAGAGTGCTACTTGGTACAGGCGACGTCAGCAAAATGGTGAGGGAAGAGTTACATCTTTTCCTCCCAAAATGAACGTGAGTCCTTTGAAAGTATGAAGGGCATGACGTACGAACACTACAATCGGGTCCGGTGAGGTGAAGGGTGCTTATAACATTATTCAGTGTCACTCCGAACCCGTCACCTGAATAGAAAATGGGTGGATCACTGAGATGGTCTCTTTTTTCCAAGATCTGTGGATGTTAGTTTTACAGTCGAGCCTCATTAATTTGAACGGAGAGAAAATATGCTAGAATTTACCGAAGATCAAAATAGTGGGAGTTCGTTTGACAAGCGGTAAAAAGCATAGTACTAATATTAGAAACGCAGGCAGCATAACGTAGTCCCTACTACACGTTCTTAGGATCGTAATGTCAAAAGTACGTATTGCGCGAGTATCATGGTTCCAAGATGTGAGCCCACAGAAGGAGGCGTGCACATCCACACTACCAGATGTGGTGCGTAGATAGCTGTTTCTCCAAAAATGACACATGCATCCTCCAAGAATAGGAATAATGAAAAGAATAGCCGTAGAAGCGCATTGAAAACAGCACTCCTGAATATAATCTGGAAGATTAGATTGGGTCTGAACGGACCGTCGCATGCGGCAATAAAGTGGTGGACATTAAATCTTGTGCGAAGTAAGCGTGGTGCGTTTTCAGGTTCAAATTAAGTAGTTTTACCCATTAAATCACATCACTTGCCCTGGAACAGTTGGTGTTTAATTCTGCGCATGAATGGTACAGGTCAGTAACTGGAAAACCTTCTTTATCGTCGTTTAAAAAAAATAGATGGCAGTAGGAGCAGTTTCTTTCTGTGTTGAGGCCGATGTGGTGAATAAATACCCATACCATGTCTCGTTAGGGTGGACGGCAAGGAATGGTTTATTCGACGGTGCTTGTTGCGGTATCGTGTACGCTGCGCCCGACATAGTCCCCCCTCTTGACCAGTGCAATGTAATAAATGGCATCACATAAAATATATGGCGCATGCGCAGTCGCTAATGCACAGGCATAAAATATTCATACGTTTCTGTCATGCCCATGGCAACTTAAAATAGGGACATATTTTACGGAGAATATAGAAACGTATAAATATTTCCCAAGTCCAAGAATTGATAGCATGGACCGCGCATGTCAGAAATAATAACAAAGCCCGCAGAAAGCATCAAGAGATGATTCTTGATGCCACTCATAAGATTGGAAGTATTTTTCATCGTTTGGCGTTGAGAACTTCCTCGTTAACTGAAAGACAGTGGTGGAGACGATCTGTGCAGAAGCATCTAACACCCCAGGGCAGTGCAATTGAAAACTGAACTGGCAGCCAGAGATTGGCGAAGCGGAAGCCAGCACAAAGAAAACACTAAAATAAAGCAAATACACGCTTAAGAATTGCTCAAAAGAGGACGTAATTTACTGTAAACCATAAAGAGCAGATTTAATCGCGTATTCCCGTGTTAGCATGTCGCTGTATAATCACGTGGGGACTCAGAATATGAGTGAAGATCTTCCTTACTTCTCTTTCAGACAGGACAAAACAAACATGACCATCGCGTTAATGACTTTTGCTTGATCTCCATTGAAGGCAAAAGAACTCGGGTATAACCTCTGCCACAGTCTGAGTATTTAACTTTAAAAAAAAGACTTGCGTATAGATTAGATGAGTTAGATAAGAGAAAAAGATACCACGAAGTGCGTTTTTACTGTGCTATAAAAAAGTACTTAGATGGAAATCCATGCGTACGACATTTATTGCAATTCAAGTCAAGCAATGTCAACTCAGGCGCTTCGGTGAAATAAGGTACGCACAACATTGATTCCTCCGTGCTCTGCGCACCGCACGTTCATGAGCTGAGCTCGACAGCCAGTCCTTGTATAAACAACTCCCGAGTTACCCTCTGCTTTTAACCGATCAGCACTTGGAATAATATCGGTGACACCCGGAAGCCGAAGTCGGGTCGTTGAACAAACACGGCGCTGCTTGTTCTAAACTCGTCGAACCATCTTCTATTTGCACATGTCGGGGGGAGGGCAGTCACTCTTACGTCGAGATAAATTTCATAACATAGACTTAGTGAATCTGCGTCGCCATGTCCGAGCCTTGTTTGTAATGCATACAGTAGTACTCGTAAACAGCCGCTCTCTAACATCATTTACCAGGGCAGTCTTTATAATAGAACCTTTTGGAACACGGCTATGTAGAATGGCGCGGGGGGATATTGCAGCAAGGGTTTCGTAAACACAGCTATTGCTTTGTGTACTTAACGGAGATTGCGTGGAGAACACGAATTGCATATCAGCGGTCAAACTAGAATCGTTGGATTTATAGGGAAACCGTATGAGTGAGGGAGACAGACGTCGGTGCATGCCGAATCGCAATCCTTACGCCTTCACATTTGCTGCTGAGTTTTGATAGTCAGGTACACAGGCACGATGCACAAACTTTGTATTGAATGAACTCATGGGACACAAAATTTGCGGAAGGGTTTGTGCGGTCATACTGACATCAGAAAATATTTCGGGTTAGGCTTTGTGGATGACAGAATTTGGTTAGTACGTTGCGACACCAGATAAATACAAGTAGGAGCTGCGGGCGAAATCCGCTTTTTAAATGTACAGACAACCGATTTTTGAGGAGCATCTGCTGTCTATTCAAAATTAAAAGGCATCACTATAAACACCTCGAAGCTAAGCAGTTTTTCTGATAGGGCCATAAAAGCTTGAAAGCGGATTTTTTCTATCTACGAGCCTTACGTAGGCGGCTAAAACTAATTCTGGCTACCACGACAGTGGGCCACTTCAAATCTTGTCCACAGCAAAACAATAACAAAATGCAGTCCTTGCTATTCCTCTGTGCGAATACGGAAACACGCGTTAACCGACGGAGCTGTTTCTACGCGTACTGTACTGTCACGTTTAATCACATGACGCCACAATTCAGACTTCATAAAGCCTAGCGCCGAATTAAAATAATTTCTGCCAATCTGTTAGGAATTCGTTGTGGTTACCCCCTTATAGAACGCTGGCTTTCGTGAGAGCTAGAGGACGTGCACTCCACAAACATCGGTTTCCTGTCACTTTGAGGCGAAGCTTGCTATGCATTACTTGCGCCGCAGATCATAACACTAGAACGACCTGCAGGAAAGCCATTTTCACAAATGACACATAAAGCGCATCAAGAAAAAAATACCTTCAGTGGTTGGAATCGACCACAAAGGTCAGCTAGGATGGAAATGTTCGTGAAAAAATAGGAATAGACCGGTGCAAGAGTAGAGCGCATGTGGGAGAAACCGGGTGGGGGTGACGGAGGCGTAGGGGCAAACGTTTTTGTGTTTAGGCAAGACGCGACCTCATGCCGGATCTTTCTTCAGCAGTGTCACCAGTAACCTCCATTTGTCTGTCGTTCACTTTATAGATGATTTATCACTGACGATATCGAATATACTATTGAAGTACTTGGCCAACCGATAGCGTCACAAGGAAATTGTATGGAAGTAACTATTCGTAATGCTCTTGTAATAATTGATTTTGGAGACAGATTGATCACCTCGGCTGGTGTGTCTCGTTATGTAGCCGATGTCTACCCGGTTCCTCCTTTCCGACACGGCCGAAGCAGTTTCGATTTTGTACTTTGACTTTGATTTAGGTTACGTGGGAGAAAGTTTTGTGTTTAAACCATATTTATATTAAAAAAGGGAGCTTTGTTTTTTAGGGGTGAAGCTCCTGTTGCTCGGACCCTGTTCCGTCCCTCGTTGCACCGTGTACATACCGCTGATGATGATTGTGGCAGGATGCCCCTAGGGATTGGCCAACCAAAGATTGGACGAAGAGGTAAAAACCTTCTACGCGTTCGTTGCTACCCAACAAGGAGGAGAGGAAAAAGAAGAGGTTATCGTTCGTTGTCTGCGAGCTCGAGACACGTACGGGGGTACGCGACACAAGACGCTCTGAAGAAGGCGACGGCCGAGGTGGCTAAAATGTCACAAACCGAATTTAACGACTTAGCCATGGAGATTCTCATCGTCCCAAACAAGCCCTACATGATCACCGCAAAGATCGACGTCGTCGACGGGCTTGTCAACGGAGTGGTGGGAAGTCTCAAGCTTTGCGAGCGAGGAGTGGTTGTCTTGACGCGGCGGCGCCCGGTTTCGATCCTACGACTCTCTGGCCGCGACGGGAGGAACGTGGCGCTCTTCCCACTGCGCAACAATCCGAGACGCGAGCATGGCTACGAACGCGCCTTATGTCCTTCACTCATTTAGCTGGTGCGCGCCGTCAAGAAGACCTATAACAACGTGTCGAGTGCCATTGAAGCGGCGGCGCCCGGTTTCGATCCTACTACTTTCTGGCCGCGACGGGAGGTACGTGGCGCTCTTCCCACTGCGCTCCAAACCGAGACGCGAGCATGGCTACGAACGCGCTTTATGTCCTTCACTCATTCAGATGGTGCGCGTCGTCACGAAGACCTATAAGAACGTGTAGAGTCTTTATATGATATGTGGGCGAATGTTTCACGGTTTTATCGATAAGCATTTTAGCTTAGCCCATCTCATCATCATTCACTTCGTGGAGATGGCGGGATTTTTTTTTGTAACAATGACCAATGTACGTTTTCACGCGTGCAAGAAAGAGCCCAGAGGATAAATTCGATGTGGCCGCAATGCGCGAGACAGCTTGCGTGCGCTGCCTTAATGGCTCTTGTCTTTGCGATGGATTTGAAATGCCCTGGCGTGCACGGTGGAGCGGACTGTGTGTATCTGTGCATGTGTGCGGGAGGACTGTTTACCTAGGTCTCTCTCCCTATTTTATGTTTCGCTTTTTCTTGTACAGTATCATCTATATATCATTATTAAGTCTTGTATGACATTTAATCAGCCGAAGAACAACTCCGTAGAGTTAGCAGGGCTGACTTCTTCAGGATTCAATAAATATTTGCTTAGCTGTAGAGTTGGTTCAGAGTTCGTTTTCGCTATCATAAAACATGATGTATGCTTGACGCCGGCTGAAAATTTGCGTGAAGTACATATGTGCGTGTTTCATGTCGCATCATCGTCGGCCTAATCATGACCCGTTACTTTCTAGAGTGGGAAGAACTCATGAGTAGAATTAGTCTACCTCCCCTCTAATGGCTGAAGGGGGTATACAGTAAATTAGCTGTTATTCCTCCCAATTTCGCTTAGTGACGCATCAGTATATGTCACATAAAGTGCGATTACGATTGCCTTCTTTAAAGTGGAGCACCTTTCACAAACCAATGAAATTGATTGATTGATTGGGCATCCCATCAACAGTTCCCTGCGTTTGGGACGAGTGGACGGATCAGGGAGGAGTACGTAGTTACGTGCCTGTGGTGCAGTGCTTTTGTCTAGGTTCTCAGTCTTACCGCAGCATACTTCGTAGAATTCTGGAATCACCCCAGTGATTTTTTTTTGCTTGTTTAGTCTCAAGTGAAGCTTTCCCGCTCATGACAGTTTTTACCACAGTGATTACTCTGTAGTTTTCTAGCGAAATGGAAAAATTTTTGGCGGACCTAATATTGGGGGTGAAAACTTGCTTTGTGCGCAGCTTCAAGTCTCACACGTTGCTCGACTAAGTTCCTGAGTCATGGAAACTATCCCATAGAAATGCATGGGGAGTAAGATTTGACAGCGAATTACACAAAAAATATTCATAATCCTGGAAACGTCTTTTAGTAATTTCATTTTCACGTTGCCTTGTTGCATTGTGACAAATATCACTTTCCTGAAGTGGTTTTGCTAGGTTCCTGAGAGGTCGGAATTTTGAGCTAGAAAGCTGGGTATGGTTGCCATTTTCGCGCGAAGTCTGCAGCTTCAAGAAAAGTGGAGGCTTAAAGATCACCGCTACATCGGCTTTGTTTGAGGGCTTGGCGTCGCCCGATCCGAAATAGGTCAGGCTTGCCCCTTGCCAGCGCGCTTCAACCCGCCGGCACATTTTCTTTACAGAAAAAAAGACAGATTAAAGAACGAGAAGAGAATATTCTAAAGCTTCATCGATGTCGGTTACATTGATTCGCTCGACGGAGGCGTTACTGCGCTCCCGCGGCGCTCGTGAACTCATCAATTTTAAATGTGCTTTGCAGACGTCACATCTACTTTATTTCTCCAAGCACGTCTCTCCCTTATACCTGCACACGTTTCTTCGCCAACATTTTGTGTCATGTTCGAACACGGTCAAATCTGCTTCGCAGTTTCACCTGGGCCTGGTTTTTGTCACCACGTGTTCGCCGAATTCGAGCAGTCTGTGTTTAGGTGCCGTGATTGTGGCGTTCTGTGCGTTTTTGCTGTCAAATCTGTGCGGCCAGAAAATAGTGTTCGCGAATGTTTCCTCCCTTTTGCAAGCCACGTACGTACGTAGTGATGAATCTAACCGAGTTTTTTCAAGCAAAATAGCACAAAGAACACAGGTTGCTCTGACCGAACATCCATTAGCAGCGGAATGTGCTCACAGACACCCGTAATTCATTTTCTCCCGGTCTGGGCGATTATCGTTTCTCTGAGTTATACGCTCATAAAAAAATTAACTAAGGACTGGGCAGGATCATTTTTGCTTCGGTTTGCCGGCCCTTTTTTTTTCGCGCAGTGAAATCGGGCAGCGGCAGCTAGTTTTGCACACCGCCGAATACTTACGAGTTTTTAAAATAACAGCTCCAGGATGCAGAAAACGTACGACAAAATCTGGTTGCCATTATTTGATAATGAAGCACGAGATAAAAGAAAACTAAGCGTGAGGGAGAAACTGTTAATCCATGCGAAGCGGCTGGGCTGTTTCTAAATGTAGGTGCTCATTAATAACGCATCTGACACCCACAAAATGATGCTCTTTTGGGAAAAAAGAATGTTATGCGTAACGCTCGAAGGAGTATACCAGACAGACTCCCGCGTCTGTCGGTATGCATATGGGTATAACAAAAAAATGGGTTTGTGTGGGCGCGCGTCTCAAAGAAAGTGCGCGTGAATGAGCGCTGATTTCACTTTTCAAAAAGTATCACGTTTTCTTTCTTGTATTTTCGCTCAACGCACCAAAGAGCCCGCATTACCGTTTGCTACGCGGAACTGTCTCCCCGTTTGCTCGCACCACTTAGCGAGAGCTGTGCTGCCACCCAGGGGAACACGTTGAAAGCAACGGTGGAATTTTCCCGCCTAGCAACCGGCAACGCTGACTGCAGGACTGGCGGCGTAGTTCAAGAGCCTTTCACTTCGGGTTGTTTTCGTGTATGTTGTGGCAGCTATCGGCAGACGCCGACAGCAAAAAGGGTGCATACTTCTCGGGTTTGTTGACGTATACAGTACCTAAAGTAGAAGACAGATCATTTAACCCCATTGAAATGGGAGGTCAAAGCTTACAGCTATTGTAGTGAAAGTAGCTGAATAATATCATTTAGAAGCTGAAATATGTGTCTTAAAAACGTGTTAAAATGAAGTTCGACTTTAGATTTATTTTTCGTTTACATGTCCGTGCTGCGCTGTCTGTTTTTTTACTGATATATTTAGACCTGCTTCAAGCCACCCCGTTTCACTCTTCACATCGACGGCGCAACCATAATGCTCGGAAATGTATGAGGTGGGGATATCCGTAGTTGGGATTAGGAATGTTCTTCATTTATAAATTGTTGATTTGATTGCTATGGCATTGTAACCTGCCGACATGGACAAACCTGTTTTTACATTTGAGTGCTTAAGAAATAATTTGATCTTGAAACGACGCCCACAGATGAGAAACGGAGCACTTATGCTGCCTGTAGCTAAAACGCCACCACATATAATCGGATGCTAAAGCTATCCTGCATGCGATACAGATATTAGAGCGAAAGTTCTACTACGCTACATCTTTGCAGGCCATTTATGGCGTAGCAAGTGACCTCAACCTGCCTGCACCAGCTGCGCTTTTCTCTCCATCTTTTCGCTTGCTCCGAGCCTCGCCACTGCCCGTCCACGTGACTAAGCGTGTGTGAAACAGGTGCTTTGCCTGCGCGTGATCGCTCAGTGCCCGCTGACCCGTATTTGCGCGCGCTTCAGTGCAAGCGAACCACGCGACCAGGCGACGGTTTAACGGGTGTTTCGCGGGCGCTTCGTTTCTCAGCCTCTCCACCAATGGCGTGCCGGCTGAGCTGTCTCTGTGTGCCTTGAGCGTATAGAGTTTCTTATAACACACACTCGAGAGGAATCTGGCACTAGCGTCTATGCGGGTGATATCAATGCCGTCTGTATCGTCATGGGCCTACATTAAGCCCCATGCTCGCCTTAGTTTCGTCATCGGCTTGGATTGAAACGTTTCAGTGGCCGTAAATTCGAATAGAATGCCACGAAAACGCAAGGAGAGCGTGTAATTATGGAAATATAAAATAAGACATGCTGTTTTAAAGCTAAGGAAATAACAAGCAGCGCTCGTTCCTTTTACTGAGAGCCTGCTGAAACGGCTGTGCCTACTATTACTCAGACAAAGCTGGTACTTAAAAACAATGTAAAGTTTTGGGAGAACCTCAATAAAGACTGTGATTTTGAAAATATTTCAAATAATAAATTCTTTCAAAAGTTCAGAAAGGCTTTATGCGCGAACCTATGAAAACGAGCACCTCTCCTTTGCGGTGTTTTCGTTCGTGTTTTCGTAACAGGCCGCCTGCTAAAACTTCTGCAGCGCCAAATTACCTGCTCCATCAAGATGTCCGGGCGCTCTTAACATATGCACTCGTATTGCAAAAGAGAACGGGGAAGCGCATTCTTCTTACCACAAAATAACGTGTCTGCATTGTGGGTTCTTACTTTTGTAAATATATGGTTATGGTCGCTGGCCAGCACTTGTCCCACGAGTGGGTTATAATGAAAGATGTCTGTCTTAGCACGAACTAATGGAGCGAATTTTGAATTTCCAAGCAAAGTGCTTTGCGGTCGTTTCGGCTTGAGCGGCTACATCGTCGTTACAGCAATGGGTAGTGAAGAAAGCAAACTTAAAAAGACGTTTAACAATCCGGTAGCCATGCCAAGCCAGCAGCTGTGGTCTTCCCATACCCCGCACCCCTCCCCCTCTCACAAGTGTTCCCAGGCGCAGTTTTTTCTAGTACCTCTAGCTAGATGGCAGGCTGCGCAGTCTTAAGCAAGGACAAACTTGTAAGAAACTGTGCGTGCATATTCTTTGCTATGGCTCATGATAGCTAGGCCTAGCACTGTAAAATCTGAGCCATTTTTTCCACATCTGTTTTACGTCCTTGTTATGGTCTGTGCCGCATTAGTTTACTTATTTCTTCAGCCTTGAATTACAGGCTACATGTGAGCGAAGTTTGCGCTGACTGCATTACGTTTAAAACAATCCTGACGCCAATATACATAATGAGCAGTATACGCAGGAACTGTTTTGTGGGACCCATTAATGACGTAGAATAACGAGGCCTGATTTTGAACAGGAGTTTATATTATATAGAAAACATATTTGCACACTTTTCTTTAGTCTGGCTGGTGAACGCATTGTCAAATATGGTATTATGGGAAATGTACCCTGCAACACTTACAACTTTTTTCTGTCCTCAGATTGCAGTCAAAAGCCCATACAGTGCATTGAATAAGGGGTCATAAAGTACCTCAGCCACGATACTGTTTATTGCTTATCAGATAACTTGTAAAATTGAAAACTTCCCCGTCATGGCTTTATATCTTCCCTCTAATGACGTCATTCCAGCAATTTAGGAACCATTGGCAGGCTTTCTTTAAGATGAAGCAACAAACACATTCAAAAATTACTTCAGGGGAAATCACCACGAAAGCAAGGCTGAAATAGAAAGACGTTTCTGCTGCAACGAGCCAATCACTCAGTAGCGCTTTGCTCAGGGGATATCTATAACCTTCGCACTACTTTAGACACTTTCCCCGCCGCGGCGGCCGCTTTTCTGATGGAGGCGAAAAGGAAAAAAATCCCAAGTGCAGACTGAACTCGCCACAACCATCGAACCACCACGCCGGAACGCACGCCGATCAACGAACGCCCGCGCAGCTCCCCTCCCGTGGTTTGAACCGTGGCGACACCGACCGGAGAGGGCGGAAACTATAATGGCAAACTGTTCGCATGGCGACGCAGTGAAACATCCCCCTCACGAGGGGCACGATCAAATGCAGAGCATTTCCGGGGGCGCACGACGTTAAGTAGTTTTCGTTACGTTAATGTTGTTGCACTTGTGGCAACTGCTGACGAGAGAGCGCTCGTCAGCAGCAATTTGAATGAGTCAAGGAGGCGCGTTCGTAGCCTCCCATTCTGAGTCGGCTTTGTGGCGCAGTGGGTAGAGCACCATGTACATTGCGTTCCGCCCGCAGGGTCGAGGGATCGAAACCAGGCGCCGGATAGTATTTTTTTTGTATAGTGTGGGGGGAGGGGTGCGGACAACGACGTTGCGGACTACGACGGACGTCAATGCGGGTGACATCGTGAGTTACTGAAATGCTCTGCATTTAAAATGCCCGTGTGTACGAGATTTGGACGCATGGTAAAGATCCCCAGGTGGTCAAAATCAGGAGCTCTCCACTATGGCGCGCCTCATCCCCTGCGTTGCGTCGGTGCGTTAAACCCTAAAATCAATCACTTGCAGGCACAATGGAAAGAGCGAAAGCTCTTATCGAAGTGTTGCATGGATCCCTAAACGGACTCTGCAACACTTCAGATAAACGCTTTCACTCTTTCCTTCACGTCTCGAAGCATTGCGAAAGCTATACCAGAGTCCTTCAATGGCTTTCTGGTCATGAAACTTCGCCGTCATGCTATGGGAGAGCTTCGTACGCTGCCCAGGGAGGCTGCGCCGCGGCGCTGGTGTTGATCGGAGGGCAGCCGGGGGCGTGGTCAGAGCGCGTTTGGCAGGGAACGGAAAGATAAAACAGACGCTCGCCGCCTTATCAGCAGTGCGTTTCCGCTTTACGTGTCGTGGGCCGCTCAAATTGACTTATCATTTTGTCAGTGGCGAAAAAATTTGGTGCGAACGGGCATGCTGCTACTGCGTTCCTGACTGCCGGTCTGGCTGGTCTGGCTACAGAGCAGAGGCGGCCGCTCGATGCCCTCGATCTGCGTTGGCGCCCCTCGCGGTCGCCTTTGTCCCCGTGCAAAACTTCGCCGGGAGTTTCATGACCAGAGAAGCATAGAAGGACTCTGGCTATACATATCGCCAACCCTGAGCGTCACAGCGTGATGTGGTCATCGCAGCAGATACGCCTTCCATTCCTGCGTTGCTTTTGTGGCTTTTCAATGTGCATATCGAACGCGTTTATTGCTACAAATGAAATGAATCCGGCCAATAGTCACTACACCCCTGTACTGACGTATTTAGAGCGTGCAAAGAACGCCGGCCAAGACCAGGAAAGAGGGAAATTTTTTTAGCAAGTTTTCAAGTTATCTGATGGGCATAGAGCAAAAACTTCTGGTTGAGGTACTTTGTGAACACCTATTATAAGTACTGGTTGTGTTTTTTGACTACGTTCTGAAAGTATTCAGGAATAAAGAAGGTTGAAAATAGTTTGGCAGGGTACTTTTGAAACATTGTCAATTTTATTGTTACATTTATTCTTAACTTTTGTAAATACTTCTGAATTAAATGTTGTAAATACTTCTGAATTCGAACAACAAAATTATTTAGAACTTTGTGTCCCTATCACGGCGTAAGCGCTTTACGATGTGCTTGCAGCAATCGCTGGCACTGCGCAACTCTCACGGACGCATTCCAATCCATGAGAGCAGTACCTGTGGTTAGTCCTTGGTTCTTTTTTTTCAACCGTAGAATCTGGAGCAAATATTTGCACAAATTTTGTGCCCCCGTCATGCAACTGGGCAGCACATCACCGTTGAAATGGTGCCCCGTCGATTACTCCCGATGTCATTGCCTGGTAACCAGTGTCAAACCGAATACATTCAGCCGTGCTTCTAATTTGGCGCCCATTTTTCGTCATGCAATGCGCTAGCCGAATGTCCTTCAGTAGCAGCTCTCCACACACAACTCGCTAGTGCTAACATGACAACACCGTTCCACACGCTAGCTTCGGGCACACCACGTACGAGGATCGATCCACACGGGGGAATATGGCGTCGTGTTTTTTTGAAGCTGCGAGGTCGCATACGTTTGCATGCGCTAGAGCACCGGGTGCTGTGGTTTTCCGTCGGCTCGAGGCGCCGTCATACACTTTATTCTGCTCAGTGGCTGCTGCTGGGCTGTTCGGGGAGGGGGGGGGGGGATACAAAGCGTGGTGCTAGTTTTGGCCTTCGCGTTCTACGAAAACGAAAAATGGTACTGTTCGTTTTGCGGCTATTGATGTAAAATCTAGACGTATCACTGTGAGCATGTATTGTTACTTTCGGCGCACACCGTGGTCGTTCTTTGATTAAATGTAAGGCGTTGTGCTGCTGAGCACGATGACGCGGGTTCGATTCCCTGCCGCGGCGGCCGCTTTTCTGATGGAGGCGAAAAGCAAAAGCGCCCGTGTGTACGAGATTTCGGCGCACGTTAGATCCTCAGGTGGTCAAAGTTAATCCGGAGCCCTCCACTACGCCGCGCCGCATCGCCTGTGTTGCGTCGGCGCGTGAAACCCTACAATCACTCACTCACTCACTCACTCACTCACTCACTCACTCACTCACTCACTCACTCACTCACTCACTATGTCTGTCTGTCTGTCTGTCTGTCTGTCTGTCTGTCTGTCTGTCTGTCTGTCTTTGAATGGCTTAATCCGTAGCGTAGAATTAATCTTCGGGGACCCTATTCAAGTGCTATCACATCGAGAGGGAACTGGTGATGCCACAATTTAAATTCTCCCATTCGAATACAATCAAAGCCGGTGTCATGTCCCCTCTTGGAGTGCCCTGAAACAACTGTGCACAATCTCTTTGCAAATTGTGTTTAAATTCGTGCGGCAGAAGTTACCGATTATGTGCGGGTTACTCAGAAGCCAGTGGAAAGAACGTAGACTGGCCAAATCCGCCGCATAGTTGTGGAGGGTGTTCATCATGCCTTGGTGGAATTAAAAGCCCAATCAGCCCGCTCTTTTACATATGTCATAAGTCATTAGAGTGCGTAATGGTGTTAGAACGGCCGCGAAGTCTGCAAAATACAAACCCGCCATGCAGTGTCACTGCATTCTGAGATTAACGTTTCGACTGGAAGCTAAACAGAGTTTCGGCGTTGCAATTGAGAAGCGTCTAGAAAGGTATCGCTAAAGGTAGCAGCAATTTTTAATTTACTTACTCGAAAATTGCTCCGGACGGCCACTAATGAACTTCGTTTACAGGTTTTTACAGGTTTGTTCAGAAAACGTAGGTATGTTTTTCTTCGTTAAGCAATCGGTCTTCTGACTAGTTTTAGTGGTCACTAGTGCTCCAGCAAATATGACCTCTACAGCCACCGTTACTGCTGGGTAATTTTCAGCGGGCTTACGGCACTAAGAGACGTAACTCATAGCCGCGTGAAACTGTACAAAATGGAGTCGTGCCAGCTAGTTTCAACCTGTCTCTTTCATCCGAACACAAATCCCCACTGCACAGTTACCTGCGAAGCTTAATTTTCCGTCGAATTATGGAACACCGGAGGAATTACAGCCGCGAAGCGTGTTGAAAAACCATCCTGAAAAATTTGGCAGTTTTTGATGGGGGAGAAGAGGGAAGACCTGAATCTCCAAAATAATATACGTACCACCTCTAAAAAGATAAACCTTGCTTCACTGACTTAATGTGTCAAACTCTGATGTTAACAGCGGAACTGTCCGGCCTTCCCTAATCGAAAGGCTAAGCTTCATATAACTTTTCAAAGCAGGCAGATGAATTCCCGTGCGCGCCAATGCCTTTTTGCCATGTTCCACTGCTCGCGCCACCTACTGATACCTTTCGTTACTTTTGAACTTGGAACGCTGCCACGAGGGGGCCCGGGAGCGGTTTTTTTACAGCATACCGTTTTTTTCTGCTGTCACAAATGTCAAGCGGACCTGCATTTCTAATTAAAAAAGAATCACAATATCACTTATGTAGTGATGTCTTGCCTCAGATGTGATGTCTTGCTTAAAGGAGTACTGACACGAAATTTCAAAGCTGAGATAACTATGTAAAACGCTTCATTTTTATCAGGAGATATCTCCCAGCAAGTTTTAACAGCAACCGTTCAGCGAAACATATTTAAAATCCATTTTAATCTACGCCCGCACGAGAAAGCCCAGAGCGGACGACATGACATCATCTGCTACTTGCCCCAAACTGCCGACGTCGAGGCTCCCGTGACGAAGCCTACGCGCTGGCTGTGGTTGGCGCGCGCAGCTCGGGCGTGTGTACACGTCATGGTTTTGGGACTGACGTCATGCTGCCCGTGCCTGTGGGGACGGCGAAGACCTCGGCCGGTCTGGGCGCGCGCGTGCGCTCGCTCGCGCGCGCTTCCAGAGAGGCAGCGATACGGCAAGAATGGTGACGTCACGTGATACATCCTGTCATGGCGGCCGCTCGGCGTTTTTTTGTCGAAACCGAAACTGGCTCGAATAAACGACGCCGTAAATGAATGTTTACGCTACGCTCGATCGTCTAATCTGTCATTCTATGATTAGTGGGCTGGTAGGCACGCATAGCAGCGAAAAAAACGTAACACGAAAATTTCGTGTCTGTACTCCTTTAATGTTTTTTCTTGCTCAGCAATGCTGCCAAGTAAAACTATTGCCACCAGTTTTAGCAGTCTAGAAAAGCTTTTCCTATACAGGCGTCTCGTTCAAGCATTATTTCAACTCGCTGAATGTGTGCTTGGCGCTTGCTATCCTCCTAACTAGCCTGGGTACTCTCCACGTCTCGGTGACGCGTCACCGAATTTTGTTCCATGAAATCATCGACCAAGAGTAGCTTCGCCGTTAAAACAATTTGTGCATTCCTTTATAATGCTAACGCTCGGCATGCCGAGTACTTGCGTATGATCCGCCACTGCTCAGTAAAAAAAACGAAGTGCGGAGAATAGTTTTTTGATAAATTAAGTGTAGAGAAGAAGGAACCTGACATTCCTAAAACCAGCACCCCGGCCGAAAGAAATACGTTGAAGTCGCATGAAACGCGGGATTGATCAATTCACCAGACCTCCCACGCCATCGGCCGATTATATCCAGTGAAATAGGAGTGGCCGGACCTTGGATGAATGTGTTAGAGCGAGGTGTATTCATTGAACGAGGACACATGTGCTATCAGGGCCGCAGACAGGAATAAAATTCTAATTTCCTTAATATGAAGCGTCATGTCTGTTCAACATTTTCCTCCTCTGACACAAAATATGATTGCGTTGTCTTGATCTTTATTTTGCGGGAGTGGATAATGGCGCGACAGTGGCATGGAGCCACTGAAAAGGAAAACAATTTTACCTTCGCTTAACGGTGTAGCTCGTTAATCGGACATTGATACGTGCTGGTAAGCCAGAGTATATGCTAATATTACTATTAAAAATGTCAGGATGAATAGCTGACTTGTATTCTGACGTTCTGGCTGCATCAATCGATGCAGGCATTGCTTGATAAAGTTGCTTGGGGAGCAAGCCCTGGGAGGCTCAACCACAAGAAATCTGTGCCCGTACTCGCAGAAAGGAGAAACACAGAAAGGTAGGCCTGGTGATATCAGCTCTTCCCAGCGTTTCGGTGCGTGAGAGAGTGAAATGATAAAAAAGTGGCTGTATAAAAACATGCCTACACTTATACAGTTCACATGTAATAGTTTGTCAAGATAGGCCTCAACTGCAATCTCGCTACCAGGTCACTGGTTCGAAGGAATGTCAGCACTGCTTTGAATGCCTTTCAGCCCGCCGACGTGTCTGGCCAAGGATCCAGCAATACCTCTTCAGACACAGCCTCACAGTCTAAACTGACCAATGATCTAGCAAATCGCTCTTTTTGTTCTTTAGGATGCTCCTAGAGCGGACAGTTGTATAGAACATTCGGAATAGTCTCTGGTAAACGGCATGGTTGGCAGTTAGAGCTACCCGCAACGCCAACGAACGGCTGGAACAACAAACCATCTCTGTCTAGTGCACCGGCTTGACCTGGACTGCAAGTTTTTTGTTGCCGCGTGCTATTCAGAGAAACCGAGCAACGCTGTTTCGCCGACTACGGCTGGGCGTAGCCTTAAACTGCATTCGGAATATTGTGCGCACTTTTTGATTGATTGCAGGGTTTAACGCGCTGACGCAAAGCAGGTGATGAGGCGCGCCGTAGTGGAGGGCTCCGGATTTATTTTGACCCCCTGGGGATCTTTAACGTGCGCTAAAATCTCGTACACACGGGCGTTTTTGCTTTTCGCTTCCATCAGAAAACCGGCCTCCGCGGCCGTGTGCGCACACTTTAAAGCCTATCAAAGTGTTCTATACCCACAGAGTTGCGAATACCCGAAGTAAAGTTATGGACAACGCTTTAAAAAGGAGTAGTGACACGAAATTTCAAAACTCAGATAACTATGTAAAATGCTTCTTTTTTGTCAGGCGATATCTCCCAGCAAGTGTAAACAGTAACCGTTCAGCATAACATATTTTAAACCCACTGTAACCTTTGGCCGCACGAAAAAGACCAGAGTGAGCCAGCATGGCATCATCTGCTTTGTTCCTCAAACTATCGACGTCGGGGCTCCCGTGACGTAGCCTGTTGGCGCGTGCTGCTACGCCGTGTATAAAACGTTATGGTTTTGGGGCTGACGTCATGCTCCAAGGTCGCCTGGGGATGGTGAATACCTCCGCCGGTCTGGGCACGCGCGTGAACTCGCTCGCGCGCGCATCCAGATAGGAAGCGGTACGACAAGAATGGTGACGTCACGGGTGCCCTCCTGTCGTGGCGGCTGCTCGGCGTTCGTTCGGTCGAAACCGAAACTGAAACGAATAAACGACGCCGTAAATGATTGTTTACGCTGCGATCGACCGTCTATTGTGCCATTCTATGATTAGTGGGCCGGTAGGCACCCAAAGCAGCGAAGAAAACGCAAAACGAAAATCTCTTGTTAGCACCCCTTTAAAAGCAGTAATATGGGATGTTTTCGCAGAATATTGTGTGAGTGACACAGCCACAGGGTCTGTCCTTTTTCTGTCCATTTTCTTTTGTTACATCCTTGTATTGGCGATGCTATGCGAGGCGTAACAGGACTGAAGGAAATTCCTGCCAGAATGTTCTGTCGTGTTCACTTTGAATATTCAGATTCAAATTTATATGCAAGCATACAGAAGTCCGCTTTGCGAACCGCACAATACTGTTAACTGCGATCATGTGAAGGTCCACTATTTCCGAGTTGAAGATGAGTGCATGAACTTCCGCGCAATAACGGTGAAGGATTTAAAGTTCTCAGCCGTAAAACTATTCGGCACGTACGTGGGGGCTTAACACGTAAGATTGCAATACATAAGCTGACAGTGGGAAAATTAAGCGTCGTCTTTTTGCGTAATCCTCTAAGCGCCTGGATTATCTTCGCACGGGTTGCCTAGAGGAGGTGCTTCTTCATTGGATTTCTTCGGCAGAAAAACTTCGGCACGAATATCTCGGCTTTTCTTTTTCTCACACGCGACGAGTACGCCAGACTCCCACTCCACCTGAAAAATACCCCTTCGCCCCCGCTCTCGAAATCCAAGTTCTTGGAGCTGAATTCCTCCGACTGCACCTACAGTTCTTCGTTAGAAGAAATTACTTCTTTCGCTTAACTTTCCCATAAAGACGTTCGGTAGGCTTCGCCGACAGTTCTGATGGTAGTCTAAACCCAAAACCTGTATTCATGTTATCTGCTTCCAACGAGTCCTTTGAGATGTGGAATAACCCGGCGACCATTTATAATGTACGCAAATCAAATTTCGAGTGCGTTGTTTAAACTGTATAGAATGAAACTATGAGGGATGCTACAACAAACGCTGAAAAAAAAACGATCGGCATGGCGTTTTTGTTAGTGCTATTGAGAGCAGCTCGCAGAAGTTATCGATCTATCTGACGGAACGGGCCGCAGGCCTGGAATCGTAAATATTTATTAAGGCGCTCTTTGAACGCAACTGTTTTGTATAACTCCAAATGTGCAATTTATTATCTTTATTTTATTTTGTTTCTCGGGCGGAAATAACCGCGCACCGCAATTTCCTGTCCGCTCGTGCCTCAACGTTAATTGCCCGTATCGCTCTGGCGCCTTCGCCATATGACCGCACTCGACGAAGGTAATTGCCTGTCCAAATCTCGGTGAGCCGTTACCTCTCGAGCGATAGTTTGCAGCGACACGCTGGATTTCAGGGGTACCCGTGGTAGCGATGTAGAAGGAATGAAGAAATAAAAAAAAACGCGTTTGCAGAGTTAGGAAGCGAATATTTCACCCGTTTTTTCATAAACCGATCTGCTCTTGCATACTGGCACAATTTTAAACGGCAAGAACTGCGTCTCAACACCATGTCAATATTTTTTCCGCGCTTACCACTTATGGGACTTTTTATTTCTCTCTTATCTCGATTTTTGCGTTATTGTCTCTCAGCTTTCATCCGTGATCACGCATGGTGTTTTAGAAATGTAAGCACCTTTACGCCATTTCTCCTCTTAGTTTGATATGATTTTTTTTTTTGGAGGGAGAAGTAATGACGCGAGAGGAATTCTTGCCTCTTATGTCTTATGTCTTTTATGATCAGGCTTTCTATACGTATGACAAGTTTGCAGCGATATCCTGTGTTTAAAAGGAGGGGAAAGTAATACAATAACAGAGAAGGGGATCCGATTGAAGTTACATTCGAAGGGAATCAATTCAGAATAAAAAAAAAACGAAATGCCCTGAGTATATTTGTTTAGATGATACATTTATATGGTTTGCTTGTTCAGGCAACTTGATCACTGCTCAGAGAACAAGTTGCCTTTAAATTTCGACATTAATTGCCAGCCAACCTTGACTCTTAATCGCTGTTTTACTTTTTTGTTGTTTGTTCGCTGCCGCCTGTATTTTTGGGATAGCAAATTCAGTCTTAACCATTTGGTTCTACATGTTCTGCGTTGGCTGCTTATGGCTTGATATTTTCGGCAATTGCTCGTGTACAAAAGTCTCACCCAATCGTCTCTGTACGCAGCGTGTCTGAAGAGAGGCGGGCTTAGAGTAGCCGGAGGTCTAAGGGAAGAACTTACTGGAGAGCCTCAGGTTTCGAATGTGAATTTTACGCATTTAAATTCGTTGATGAGAGGTCCTCATTCTTGTGTGATTGGGACCGGTGCTGTATGAACTGCAGGAAATATGACCGTGTAATCAATTGATTACTATAACTTAGGTTTCATCAATGTCTACTGCAATACAATGAATAGCCAAATAAATAGGTACACTAAATACAAAAATAGCAGGTGCGTACAAACCAAGTGAATGTCTTTTTTGAGTGCGAGTGCCACAGTGAGATAGGTTCGGCGTTTGAAAGTCCAGCCTGCCCCGTGCGCACCACGCAGTGTTGCGTTGAGCCGTTAGTCCGTTCGCGAACAAGGAATAACTGAGTACGAAACAGGGGATCACTAAGTACTTGCTGACTACGGCCAATCCCCCTTCAAAATATTCTATCGAAGAGGGGGCTTTTTGCGAGGCCGTAACGATTCCTATTATCAAATAACGACTGCCTAAGAATATTTTAAGCATTAGGTTGCGCAGTACTTTCGCGCGCTTTTGAGCTCTATTTTCACGACAGCGAGAAACCATTTTTGGATACAAAATGTAGTAAACAAAACTCCCACCTCCCCTCGCGGGAACCCCTGTGTAGATGTGACGCATAGGGGGTTCACGTTGCAGAGTTGGACAGCGGAGGAACTGCGCTGGAACGATGCAGCGGAGCGGAGCAGGCACCGCGTTTTATAGAGCGCATAACGGTGAGGGGACGCGCCGGCGCCAGTGCGTCTGCCACGGCTATGACGCAACACAATCCAACACAATCCACTTTAATCCAATCCAAATCTAATCCAATCAAATCCAAGCCTAACCAAGCCAAGCCAATGCAATCTAAGCCAATCCAATCGAATCCAATCTAATGCGCCTCGCGAGAGAGTGTTCGCTATCGGAGAAAAGAGGGGGTGAGTGGCGGAAGGCGCAGCTGGCGCGGCGAGGAGAATGGGGGAGGGGCGGACGCCGACGACGCCGGTTGCAGGGACAAGGCGGGTGAATGAGATGCCTTCGCATCTAAAAAAATTCACAGCATATCCACAGGGTGAATGATGATGAGTGGGCGAAGCTCCTGAGGGGAAATCATCGGTAAAACCGTGACTCTTCAGTGAAAGTTCGCCCACTACATCTGTGTCCGAACGTAACGTCTAGAAAGTCTCGCTTAAACCGCGCGTCGGCACCTTGGGGCTGAGCTCGCCTGATGCGTTTTGCAGACGCCTCACGAGCTCTCACTGCATCAGGGTCTGCCTGCCGATACGCGCGCTTTCTCGCCGCTTCCCGTTCTCTGACGTTTTGGAGATCCTCTTCGCGCCGCAGCCGTGCCGCTTCGCGTACGGGAGGGTCCTCGCGCCGTTGCCGTGACGCTTGGGCCTCTCGTTCTCGAACGCTGGGATCTTGGCGGCGGCGTCGCGCAGCTTCACGGAGCGCTTCTGCCTCGCGGGCTCGCACATCTGCAGCCTTATCCATCGGGCGACTCCGAGCGCGCGCCAACAGCGAACGGATTTTATTACAACGCTCCCCGCCATCTAGTAAACAATCCAAGAACTAAACTATAGGTAGCCACGCCATCTAGTAAACAATCCAAGCGCATCTTTTCATCATATACAAGTACCGCCATCTAGTAAACAATCCAAGAACTAAACCAGAGGTAGCCACGCCATCTAGTAAACAATCCAAGAACTAAACTAGAGGTGGCTACATACATACGTCGAGGATGGACAGACCCACGCACTAAGGAGCTTCGCCCCTAAAACAATCCAAGTGTCACTCAAAGTACAACCGCAACACGCCCAAGAATCTGGTTTGGTTTTTTAAAGACGATAGTCTTTCTTGGGCTACTTAAACGCAGAAATTTTGGTCTGCCTGTATGTCTGTCTGTCGGTCTGTCTGTCTGTCTGTCTGGGACTCGATTAAGCCCTCCGGCCAAACTAAAATTGATATGGTGTAATAGCCCGGTTTATAGATTCATACTTGTCAAGGTTTTTGAACAAGAACAAGACATTACGCAAATATAAGATAGAAAATTAGTACACAAGGGATATTTACAGTGTTCTTTTATTAAAAATTCGTGGATGCTTGGTTTTTTGACAGCAAATGATATTCTACATCTACTGCAGAAAACCGCCGCCTCCTGGCGGTATATAAAAAATCACGCGGCAACAGCAACGAAAGGTTCCACTAGCTAGGTTTCACGTTCTGCTTGGAACGCACGTGGAGCACGGCCACGCGGCTCTATAAACCTTCTAGTCGGCCGCCTCCATTCACGCGCGTCTCCACCGTACTGCAGCGCTGGCATCGAGGAACCCGGCCTGTAGCAGTGGAACACGGTAAATTCAAATCGTCTTGCGCAAACCTTTAGTGTGTTTACCTTGGAATGAGCGCGACGGTACAGGAACAGCATGACAGGTGAGCGGGAAAGCAAAGGGGGGCATTTCCTTGGCAACCGTCTACAAAGACTATCGTCTTTTGACGACATTTGCAACGAAGGGAGCAGATACGCGGCCAATTTTTGTTTCAGTGCGCGAGCACTCCGGCCATCGCTACTGTGGTTTGGCGGCGGCGATGGCGACGGCGACGACTTCGGAGTTCTAACCGAGTGAACCGAGACATAAAGAAAACGAAGGAGGAAAGTTTGGCGAAAAAGTGAGGGGAGGGCGGAACGCGCTGCTATGGCGTCATCCTTCTCACTACCTCCCCCGCACACTTACGCCAGAGGCTACTACTCCGTGCGTGGCTCATGCGAACCACGTGAGATTTGCGCTGGAGGTTCAAACACGATTTGCAACAACATGCTTGCCGGCGGCGGCGATGCGCTTTCCGATAACAGAATACCTAGTAGCGGCGCCGCCCTACGTCCGCTGATCACGCGATCAATTCCAGATACGCAGCAGATATGAGCCGTGACTGAGAAGAGTGCAGTTCGCGCTGAGGAGAAATTTCTCATTCGAAAGTAAAGTAATCGTCAGTGCATTTTGGTTGCCTCCTCGATTTCCGTTGCTTATTCTTATTCTAGTTCTTTTGCTTATTTTCATCTTCATTTCTTGGGGGGTCTACCTCCCCAACTTTCCTGTCCCCGAAATAAGGCCATTCGTACTCCACTGACTGTAGGGGGTTGCATCGTTGCACACCAATTATGGTTAAGCGCGCGTAGTTATGACTGTTGATGCTGTGAGTAGCAACCTGAAACCAACCAGCTACTCCGATAGCGCAAATGGGTCTCCCAACAAGCGCTTGAACAATGAACAATAAAAAATCAACTTTATTGGCATAATGTACAGAATACACAATGCCGGAGGCCGGTAGAAAAAGCTATCTCAAGGACTGCGCGATGGAGCTGCGGGCCCACATTTTGGCACCAGCGTACAACAGTGCTCCGCAGTACATAAAAACAATAAGTCGCGTAGAAATATGGCATCCTTTGCGCCATTAAAAGAATGTAAAAAATGTATATAAACCCCATAAAGACAATGACAACAACTATAGAAGGTAAAGAAAAAAATAAAGAAAGTAGAATATATATACTGAACAGATAAATTACCTAATACAGGACCCGAAGAAACAATTGTACCCACTATTAGTAGCCTTATACACTAATCTTAGTCTTGATCTTATCTTAATACCCTTATACCTCTAACCTTACTTCTATCACTAATCAACAACTAAGTAATTCCGAATGATCTTATATAACCCCACATACAGCTTTGCGGCTCACTCGTGCATTTAGCATCAGTGGCTCCTGGTTTTTCTTTAAAACCCAGCCAGACCATTGCAGATTCCCGTGTTTATCAAACCAGCAACACGTAACCTAGAAATAAGCGTAGACACTTGCAACGTGCATTTAGAACTTGCGGTGTTTGTGCACATCTGGCATAGGGGTTGCTGGCGCCTACCAACCTTCGTTGTGTTCTTGACGCAACTTTGGAATCAGCGGAATGGGAAGGTACAATCCTCCACTCCAACTCGGATTAGCGTTAATCCTTTGGCAGCCTGCAATGCGAAGAAAAACCACCCCCGAAAAGAAAGCCAACGTACAGAAAACGAAGGGGGAAGGAAATGTCAGAGATTAGTTGGCTAAGTGCGGGTTGTGTCAACTGCGGCCAAGTCAGAGGCAGCTCATCGTGTTAAGCTTTGCAGATGCGAGCGCAACGCAAATAACGTCTGTAAATAAACCCAGAGGAGTGTCTTGACAATGTAAATAAGCAGTGTGTGTGCAGGCGCTGTGTGGAACGTTTGGTGAAGTCGGGCTTGCTTCACGCTGTTGGGATGGTGTGTTAGCAGGCATGCCGCATGAACGGCTAGGTAACAAAATTTTATGCAATTCTTATGAAAAGAACCAAAAAACTGTGGACGAGTCCTTTGTCATAGGAATCGCTAAAATATGAAAGTTAAATGGGCAGCGAAATCTGAAGCTGAGCATGATTTGCGGGATGGCGGCTGTATTGTGGGTGTGCTTGGCGAGCGACGTCCTGCTGGTGGGTCGCTTCAGCAAAGGTGTACTGGCGTCATTTCCGTAACGGATAAGACTTCAGCGAAATCTTGGTGTGTACCGGCATAAAACACTTTCGTGTTAAAATATAAAACCCGAAAATGAACAACCCTAAGTATAACGTGCTCCTTTAGTACTAAAGGTTGCTTCCCCGCAAGAAGACCCCGTGTGCAGGGGCGCACCTTTTACAGGCCGCTTGCTTCGTTGTACTGGCGTCATTTCCGTGAAGGATATGACGTCCGGGAAATCTTTGTGTATCCGGGAGTAAAACACTTTCGTTTTAATAAAGCAGATCCAGTGAACGTGAAAGCTACCTAGTGCGGTGAAGAGATTCGCTAGAGGGGCTGTGGTACCCTGTCTTGCCAAGCATACTCTCTTGACTAGTGATACCGCAAGTAGCCACGAGATGGCGCCGCAGCCCCTAAAAAAGTCTACAAAGAGACACTTGATTGAGTTTTCGTTTATTTGGGGTAATGAATGCGTTCTTCATAAATCTTTCCCAATTTTATATCGTCCTATCCGTATTAGCGGTCTAGCAACAGCAGCCCCCGTGGCAACGGCGGAGCATAGAGATCACCCTCAGCACACTGCATCTGAGAAACGTGGGCCCGCGTGTTGCAGTGGGATTGACACCATCTTCGTAACGCGACGGACCCAGGTTCGATGTCGACCAGCGGAAGCGGTGATCTTTTCGAGGCCTCTGTTTGGGTGCGTGATGCCACGCTAGGCTTTACGTGTTAGCTGCGACGACTTGCCGGGCACTTAAAATGCGCAACACGTAATCAGCAGACGTTCACTTTTGCCCGTAATAAACAAAATTAAGCAAATTACACCAACAGTCCACTTGACACTACTTGGCGAGCAGGTTTAACCTGCTCGCGTATCCCTTATATATCTCTTCTAGAAATCTTACGCAGGTTTTCTGTATTGCCTGGACTTATAGTGCTTCTAAAACGGCTGCGGTTAGTTCGGAATCAAACGCTTTCTCGTAATCTATAAATATCTTGTAAAGGGGTTTAGGGCACCCTGCGAATTTTTCTATAACTTGATTGACGACATGGCTGTGATCCATGGTTGAGTTCCCTTTCCTAAACCCTGCCTGCTCTCTGGGTGGTTGGGAATCCAGTCGGTCATCTATGCGGCTAACAACTTCGGTAAACACGTGTAAACAGCTGAGACTCGGCTGATGGGTCTGTAGTTCTTGAGGTCCTTGCAACTGGCATCGAAATGGAAAAAAGATGCCAACTCGTATTTTATAGTCAGCACTGTTCATCTCGTTTTTATTCCCATTGTCTCCACTAATAGTCAAAAATAGCCATAAAATGTGTAAAAATCGCAGTTACGCGACCAAGGCCACATGGAAATACTTTGCAAAAAGTGTGACGTCATTGCGTAGGTAATGCAGTGGCCCTTAAAACGGCATGCTCTTTTGCCACCGGTTACGGATAAACTAAGGCTCCGGACAACACCTAATTAGCCACATAAGCTCACTCAAATAAAAACGTGGTGGCATTTACTAACAAAACACTAACCAGTTACTTGTCACAGCATCCACTAGGTACTCAGTATCTGGAGGCAGTAAATGTAGCACTATTGAATTTACCAACTAAACCAGGTAGCGCGCACCACTACCTTTAGAAGAAATGTCCTAGTGAATAACGCTGCCCTTAGATTCATTCGTTTACTAAATGGTCATGCATAACCTGGTAAAAAGCGCAACCTTAATGCAGTGTGTGCGCACTAAACGTTTTTACACACTTTGTGGCTGAAAAGGGTGTAAATATTTTGTCACATGGCACACATCTTTAAGAGCTGTTTTAACTAAAAAAAAGGGTGTAAGGCAGGAAAAAGAGTGTTCTTGTGAACATCTTAAGGTAATGGTGTGGGCAGCGCAGATACAGGTGACAATGTCAGTAGGCTGAGAACGCAGCACGACCTAGAGACACATTCAACACGCACGTATCACACTTCGATCACAAATAAATTGAGCACGAAAGCCAAAGGGACGCACGAGGAGAGCGAGTACTACTTAGTTACCTTAGAAATACATCTCTTCTTCCTTTTATAGCCAGAAGCGGAAAGCCCTCCGATAGAGTTCGTGGGTTTGTCGCAAAAATGAAATATTTTAGCGATAATTTCGGAAATATGATTTAAAACGGGAGCATGTGGATTTGCAAAAAAAGTGGATCCCGAGGTGGAGTCTGAAAAATGCTGTAGGTATTATGTTCTATATGTCATAAAATTTTGTTAGTATCAAGGAATGTGATTATCAAACAAGCGGTAGTTACTAAGTACACGGTCTAGACTAGATACGGTAGCATTTAGGGTCCATACTTATTGGCAAGATATGCGTACCGTTCTGCAGGGTAGTAAAATTCGTCAGGTGTTAGTAAATACAACTCTTTACTACATTTTAGTAGCCTTTTTGTTAAGAATGGAGGATCGAATTATTAATCTGTTCCGTGGAGTCAGAGTAAAAAATAAAAAAAATATTCGCTACAATTTTTTTTCGCTTCATGGAAATCTCGTGAAAAAATTGAGATTCAACCACATAAAAACTATTTGTTTCAGTGAGAAACCTCAACACCAGTTTAGGTCAACAGCTTCTCTAAACCGTGCTGTCTCGTCGTGCCTTACTTCTGCGAGCAGCCATCAACACTTCCTTCTACTTGCGAATGCCATCGTATATAGTTCTATAGTATTCCGAGCTTACAAACGAACTCACTGTGAAATCCCAGCATAAAATGTGTATAGAACGCAAGTATAGAGCTACTATACGACATTTCATAAAACAAGTATGGGGAAGCATTTTCTCCGGCCGTTCAGGAATGATACGTATTGCATCGTGTAGTCGTTGGTGTCGCGTGCAATGAGATAAATTGTCCAGCTACGGGAAAACAAAATCTTCCTTAGCGTATACAAATCAGCATGTAGATTTGCAAAAAAATTTGGATACCGAGGTGGAGTCTGAAAAAGGCTGTCGTTATTATGTTCAATAAGTCATAACATTTTGTTAGTATCAAAGAATGTTATTATGAAACAAGCGGTAGTTACTGAGTGAACAGTCTAGACTAGAAACGGTTGCATGTAGGGTCCATACTTAGTGGTAGGATATGCGTACCGTTTTGCAGGGTAGTAAAATTCGTCAGGTGTTAGTAAATATAACTCTTTACTACCTTTTTAGTAGCCTTTTTGTTAAGAGAGGAGGATCGAATTGTTAATCTGTTCCGTGGAGTCAGGGTAAGAAATAAAAAAAATATTCGCTACAATTTCTGTTTTTGCTTTATGGAAATCTCGTGAAACAATTGAGATTAAACCATATAAAGACTGTTCGTTCCAGTGAGAAACCTCAACACCAATTTGGGTCAATAGCTTCTCTAAACCGCGCTCTCTCGTCGTGCCTTACTTCTGCGAGCAGTCATCAACACTTTCTTCTGCTTGCGAATGCAATCGTATATAGTACTATAGTACGCAAAGCTTACAAACGAACTTACTGTAAAATCCCAGCATAAAATGTGCATAAAGCGCAAGTATAGAACTACTATACGACATTCCATATAACAAGTATGGGGAAGCATTTTCTCCGGCTCTTCGTGGTTGATACGCATTGCGACGCGTCGTCGTTGGTGTCGCGCTCCATGAGATAAAATGTTCGCCTACGGGAAAACCCCAAACTCTTCCTTATGACGCAGAGGGAAGTAGTGCCATGGGTCGATTACACGACATGTTACTTCCTAAGATGACTTGTTTTTGTATTCAGCGAGATATTTCTTTATTTAATGTGTGCTTCAAGATATTTCTTTCGCACTTAATGAGCTCGGCGGGAAATGGGCTTAGTAATACACTTGAAAGCACAGCCCCGTTACTCAGTTATAGAATGCTAAATGGTGATACAAAAAAAAAGCACCACGGGGGAAAAAAAAAGCTGTTATAAAACTGGAACAGCATGAGTGCAAACATAGAGGGCACGGAACGTTGAACACTTTCTCTGCGACAAAATGGACTGGGAGGGCGCGGAACCTTGCCATTCTCTGCCGCCACCGGGGCTCCGTTCCGTCTCCGTGACTCGGAAGAGTGGCCATCCCCGATTACCACTTCTTGGGGAGCATGAATCGATTTCTCTGGCTGAGTGGGCTAATCGATGAGGCAACCGATTCTTCGGGTTTCCCCAGCTCATCGCACCACCTCGAAAGGGAGGAAGAAATTGGGAGTTGCTCTCAAGGTCTTTGAGCCGTAATGATGCGTTACAATGCCACCCTTTAACACGAAGGCGGGAGCAGGGGGGAAACGAGGCCGGGTCATGACGACCGGCCACCGGTGCTTTTATGTGATCGCTCGAAACTAAGGTTTGTAGGACAAAAAAAAACGAATTGAAAGGTAAATATATTATACAGGATTTTATTATCTTTTTGGTTACCTTGCACAAATGAAGCAGGTGGATGTAAAGGTAAATGAGGAAAAATGAGGATAAAAGTGGGACTGAAGAGCGGCGTGAAGGGCTTTTCAAGAGGAGCGAGTCGCTTCAACTGAGCCACTTATGTCGACTCCGCCATCCTGTCGACTGCGCCACTCCAAAGATGGCTGTTCCCAGGAGGAAGAATTTTAAATGGCCGGTACACCTTTCTCGCTCCGAAAGCAGTGGCTTAGTAATTTTCTTATTGTACTTAATTGGGGATGCTTCAAATGGCGCCACTGATATGCTGATTCGTTGGGCTGTAAATACCATTCCCAAAGCTTAACAAGGTTTAGTGAGTGAGTACAAAGGTTAATGGAGACGAGTAAATATAAATTATACCCACGCTCGCTTAGCTGCTGGCATTGGGATTGCCTGTCAATAAACGTCGGCGGCAACACTTCGTCTCGTCCAATGTGAAGAAAACAGCAGGTCTGCGGACGGCCCAAAGAAAATAAAAACGATTTAAAAGATGGAGGCTGCCTGCAAACAGGAACGATATCTCGCTGCCATAAACGTGGCGTGCTTCGAAATATCCCACCTTGGCATTTTACTACAGGATATAATGTGCTACCAACGGGCCTTGCCGTGCCAGCTCGTCTTAACTTTTATCGCGCGGAAAGCGGTAGTCTCGGAGATCCAATTTCTCGGCGGATACTAGTATCTAAGGTGATTTTGAAAGTTTTTGGTAAATTCAAGTTCGTTGCTCAGCGAATATATTATACGCAGTTTATAGCCACGTTTAATGAAAGCGTTTCTGGATATCGATTTGAAAAATCTATATTCAGGCTCCTAAGTCAATGCATTCCTTAGGAGCGTTTTTTTACTTTGCTCGTACCGGAACGCAGTTTTCATTGAAATGTTTTTATATTCTTTAAATGCGCCTTTCTGTTGAAGTGTTCGCTACGCTGTGACTCGGCAAAAAATGTATGCTTTATATCAGGATGAACAAAGAAGCCCAAAATAAAGAAGAGCGGATCTATTTCTTAGCAGGTGTGTAGGAGCTTGTTTGCACTTTATGTACGAAATATTTTCCTTTATAGTTTCCCGTTTTGTTTAGAACAGCCATCCTTAATAGTTTTTTGGTGTTTGCCTTTCTGTTAGCTATGTGGTCTTTCTGAATTTCATACGTCGTAATTTCTTCAAAATATCTGAAAAAAGAGGTAACATACTTGTCCACCTTTTAACGGATATCCGTATCAATGGCGAAAAAGTGTTTAATGCTGTTAATGTATACCCTGCCCTGTAAGGTTTTATTGTGGCAAAACTTGGTGAGTGAACCACCTCCACTTTTAAAGCAGTCCGCTAACGCCTAAACGATATTTACTGTCATCGTCGTCTTCGTCGCCGCCGGAGATTCATCCAAAAAGTAATAGTAATGCACCATAATTATCCCCGTACTCTTTATCGATGCGTGGGATTCACGGGTAGCATACAGCATTCATCTCACTCGCATTGCGTGTTGCACGGCGTATCTGTCCGTTTTTAGGCTTTCTGGTTTGGAGTCACAACGATGTCCCCTAGTGACTTTAGGCGCTGCTGAAACAAAGCGATTCTAAGTCCTGACAGGATGTTGCCCTACATCCAAAATAAATTGTACCCCTTTACGTAAATTACTGATTCGCTTTCCAAAATTTAAGTTCTAACGCCATGATAAACACCGTTTGCCGGGCTGATACCACAGTTCACAACACCACCCTACAACTATGATGCAACCTCGCTACAGGGCGCCAGCCAAGTGTCAGTCCAGTGGCGGTATCAGTAAAGGAGTTATAGAAACACTTTTGCGTAACTAAAATGCCAGTATTGCATAAGAACACCTTCAAAGTTACATTAGGCACGACGACGCACGTTGGGTACTCCACTTCAAAATAGTCCTTCCGGCGAAGTGATTAGCTAAAGGAGCCTTAAGGATTATATTCCAAATTTGACTTTCGTTTCCAGCGTTGCTTCACCGATAACCAACACTTCGCGCTCCTAATCCTACATCCACCGTGCTTAATACTTTCGTCACTGTACAGCGTTTTTGATTTGTGCTTGTTTTTATTGTTTTTGTGTGAAGCGTGGTAAGGCTGCTTGTCCAAAACTTTCGTGCCGGTTCGTCTTTTCGCTAGAACGGATGGAATGCATGGGGTTGGATTAAGGAGGAGGAGGAATAAACTTTATTTTTATCTTAATTCTGGAGTCAAGGCATTGGGTTAATTTTTTTTTCACCGGCATGTTGACCAACGCGATTGATTTTCGGTAACGATTGAGCATAATGTCTAGTGAATTCACTGAATTAATCTTGATTGGAATATACTTTTATGAATTTGGTACTGCTGATGTTCTATTTATTACGGTATTGCCGATTCTGGTAACGTGGTCTGGAACGGAACGGCTGTGGGCTTGTGGTGGGTTCCTGTTTGGTAAATAAGAATAGGGGACTGCTAACTTTCGCGCCACCAATGGTGGACGCATATCGTTATGTTATATGTTATGTGATATGGCGTATGTTATATGGCATATGTTATGGAGCCGTGAGAACAGTCAAACGCACTGCGTGCTGTAAGATGAGCGCGGTTTTGCTTGAAGAGAATCGCATTTTAGGAGAAGAGAATTTATTATAAAACCACATATCAGCACGCAGCGACCAGTGGCAACAGCTCTGCTCGCAAAACAGAAAGAAAAGCCAATCAGTTTCCAAGTACTCCGGGGAGCCTACACTTTGCACAACAATTGTCTATGGTGGTGAAACAATTAAGCTACTCTGAAATCAATGCAGAAAAAGTTCACATGTGTTCAAAGAAAGAGTTCAGAAACTCGTTGAGAGTCAGTACGGCACCATAGTGATGCTCGGGATGTTATTCCTGACCGCTATGAAACGCGTGGACCAGCGTAACAGGAAGGCTTCTTCACTTAGAACTGCCAACTCATTGTCTAAGTGATTCATAAGGATTGACCGCACACGCCATAGCAGTGGAAACATCGCCCGTTGCGGTCGGGCGCGAAGATACGCGGCACCATGATTCCGCCATAATAGAAATTCACCAGCACACATCAGGAAGTTCACCAACGTGTCGTTTGAACGTGTGCTCATTTTAAGTGTAAGACCAAACAACCTGCTTAGGACTAGCAAGGTATCAACACGTCGCACAGAAACGCGGAGTTACTAGCCTGCGGCAGCCTGGCCCCAGGCTGGAGGTTGCCACAGCCTAGGTAGGTGGTCTAGCGGAAATATACCGAATTTTCACAGAGAGGCTGTACATGGCTAAGATACAGCCGATCGGCTCCGGCGACATACCGAATGTAGACCACCAATTTTTAACGTATGAAAAAATCTATCAAAAATAAAAAAAGGATAGGGCTCCCACACTTTATTATAAGACGGCCTTTATAGCTCCTGAAAAACTGTCTTCTCAGCCTCGCATTTCTGTTTTGAGGTATGGCAGACTTTAATGGTTTTGCTATTGGCTTGGTCTCTGTAAAGAAAGCATAGCCCTCTACGGAGGATGGCCATCTACGGTCATCCTGACATTTCGCAATGCCGTGCGCTCTTCGGCGGCCACCTGTGCGGCGCACTCAAGACGTCATTGTCTCTACACACCAATCGTGTGGGTCCCTAGTCTGTGACATAGGGATAGCGCCATTGTCTATATAATTAAACACAACACATTCCGAATATAGCTAGGCACAAAGGTAGCAACTTCGCTTGACTTCCCTCTTAACAACGTGGAAGGACTCTGATTTTTAGCGCACCGCTCCTAAACGCCTTTTCATGCGATCAAAGGCGTTTACGTTGTCTTCAGCGTAAGTGAGAGAACGTAAGCACCCGGGAAAATAGAAACAGCCAAATAAATGACGGCAACAGACAAGAGAGCGGCAGTATGAAAATGGAAGAAGGTACAGCGGAATCGTGCTACGTAAGGCGCAGGGCCGCTTAAAATCGGTTACAAAGACGTTACCAGCGAACAGATGTCGCAAGAGTAGCCTGGGGTAGCCCATTCCCACATCAGTGAACTATGGAGTGGACGCGTCCACCAATACCATCATTGAAAACGCACCGCTGCGTGAGCGGAGGCCTGTCTGGGACGGCTAAGAGATGGCGGCGCTTGCGTTACAAGCACAGTCAAAAGGCTCATGCGGGTACATGCGAGAGCAAAATAGATGTTAGAGATTTTTAGCATAGCGGTTATTGCACGCTAACGCTCGCGCCGCGGGTGCCGGGAACTGACTGGGCAGGTACGCATTCGTTCCGCAGGGACGGGCGCTCATGCCTTCCGGAGCCCGCGCATTCATTCTGCTGGAGGGCTACCTCCTCGTCGCTCCGCACAGGCTTGCGCAGTCGGGTCCTGGTAATCCGCCGCCTTAGCGTTATCCGACGCTCGCCGCTATGCTAGAACTCTTTGATACTGGCGGAATCGGCCACGCTGTAGGGACGGTAGTCTACATTATTAAAGGGTATTGCCGAACGGCGGCCGAACTTTTTGCGCCTCCTATAGGCGGCAGTACCGTGCGGGAACGTTTGGCTGTGGCGGGGATTGATGCCCGCCCGATCAGCCAAGGGCCCTGTTGTCGACATTGCTTGGGCGCCACCAAGCCAAGACGGCGTCAAAAGGATGTTTCACCATTGGCTTACGACATTCGTGACGACTTTGAAGAAGATGCCAATGCTCAGTGGATGGGCCGGCTCGCTCCGTGCGCTTTACGGTCCTTAAAGTGATGAAAAAATCAAAGCGGAACGGGAAAGATATGTCAGCTTTCTTTGTTTTTCAGCAAATCACGGCATCGTTGGCCGTCTAAGCAAAGCAGGCAGAACGATGGGACGTGGGGTCTAACAGTTAACACAAGCATGTGTTCGGCGTTTAATGTCTTTTTTAGCAAAATGTGGTCAAAGGGACCATATAGAACAAGCAGTGCAAAAGGGTCAGGACAAAAGAAGATTGAACGACGACACAGCGCTGAACTCTCAACAGAATTTTATTAGGAAAAACATACACATATATACTCCACTCTGAAGAGCCTCGTAGCTTCATCTCTTGTCATCCGCGATTACATCACATGTAAAGCATTGTCACTTTGATTCACTGTATGGTCGCAGTGCTCATTGTGAGGTATTTGGCACGGGCAGTCTGAAAATGCTTTAGTTGTGATGTAATCACGGATGACAATATATGAAGCCACGTGGCCCTTCAGAGTCGAGTATATATATATCCGTGTTTTTATAACAAAATTCAGTTGAGAGTTTAGCTCTGTGTCGTCGTTTATTATTATTTTTTGTCCCGTTCCCTTTGGGCTACTTGTTAGATATGGTCACTATGAACCAACTAGCCCAACTTGCCATACTTTTGCGATGAAAGTGTAGTCCAAAAGGCATCTTCAGCTTAACGCCCATATTCCTCGAAGGCAGTTATCTTTAATTTCTTGTCTTATGTCTTTCCAAATGCAAACAGGTTTCGTTCGACTTTTTGATCATATCACAATTTTTCCAAAACACATTTTGGTCGAGGGGTTAAAAGAGTGGGCAGGCTCATAGCTTCTCCTTTACTTTGACACTTGCTCCTTTGTTAGGTTTAATTTACACTTCTGACAGGGATTATGTACGGTAGAGGTAGTAAGACCATCCTCGCCTGCATGTGAACCAGTGCTGTGACAATTAAATTTGGCCGATATTTCTCGCCCGCCTTTATCTGACCAGTTTTTCCACGGTGATAAAGCAGTTCCGAGTATTCATTTATGGGAGTGATGCTTAGTTTGATGTATTAGGGCTTTCAATGTTATTGAGGAAGAATTCGCTATTCCTACAAGGAACAAGAACAGCTCTTCCTCTTTACTACCTTGGTCGTAAGCGAGCTTCGGGGCCTGAATGAATAAAAAGCCGGGTGATTTATTGCGTAGGTGAGGGGATCGACTGCAAGCAGGGCAAAGGGCCCTGCATCGTCAAGGAGCTATTTGCTAATGGCAGCACAGTGCAAGAGTCCTCGAGAGATAGAATCTATGGTTCCCGCATAGACTAACAGAATTATACTAACACAATTATGTAATAAACTACCCCTGCTGGAGACGGCGGTCACGTATGGAGAACGTTAATGTACAAATATGGTCACTAAATCCGACGCAGTACCTCTTGGAAGCTCTGCGTAGTGGAGTTTTGACGAAAACAGGCTTACAGCCAAAGAAAAAACTCCACAAAAGTGGGCTTGTTCAGACCATGTTCCTCTTTCAAATTAGCTGTCGACTACAGCTAATTTGATCAGGTATGCCGAACGTTTTGTGCTGAATAATTTTATGCGGGCTTTTAGGCAATCGTTTACGTTGATCCACGAAACTATATGACGTGTATTGCAAATGGCGTTATTCATTTTAAGCGGAGTCACACGGCAGGGCTGCTTTCCTAAACTCAGCCACCATAAAGGTGTGTTGGGAGATTTAAAGGCTTGCCATTACTGTAGAGAGATAATAATAAAGGACAAAAAAATTCTGCTGATCAGTGTTCGCTCATCGGTGTGCGATTATTTTTGCCCGCTCACCAGGTACAATACCCGCCGCGGTGGCTCAGTGGCTAAGGCTTTGTGCTGCTGAGCACGAGGACGCCATTCCGATTCCCGGCTACGGCGGTCGCTTTACAGATGGAGGCGAAAAGCAAAAAAAAAAAGAAAACAAAAACTCCCGTGTGTACGAGATTTCGGCGCACTTTAAGAATCCCCATGTGGTCAAAATTAATCCGGAGCCCTCCACTATCACGCGCCTCATCGGCTGCGTTGCGTCGGCGCATTAAACCATACATTCAGTCAGTCAGTCAGTCAGTCAGTCGTCAGTGAGTCAGGCGTCAGTCAGTCAGTATTAGTCTAATTAGTCTACAGAATTAGTCTTAGCTACTTCATATCAGGGACAACAGTTGGACATCCTGAAACTTGCCAACGCTTAGAGTGCATGAAGAAGCGTGTCTCGATCAGGCTATCCCTAAGCAAACGACCCTTCCACGCATGCGCACACGTTCAGTGTTCTGGCAGAGCTTCCTGAAACAAAAAACCCGACCATGCTGTCTGGAGCGCAAAATGGATAAAAATGATCATAGCAGCTAATCAACGAGGTGCTTATCTTCCTTGTATCTTTTGGGGAGAATCAGTCAGATTGATGCACATGAGGAGGACCTTCACACAAAGATGTTCACCCTCTGATCGCTAACATAGGTGCTGAGTTCCCGTTGAAATGGAGCAACAGTGGTGTGACACTGGAGTAACAATAAAGCAAATATGGAGTAATAGTGGTTCAACAACATATTCACAATCGAGCAGCAATGGAGTAACAATGAAGCATCAATGGAGTAACAATGAACCATGGATTGAGTAAAGTAAATGTGGTATAACAATGCCGTGTCACCTGCTGGTCACAAACCCAAGAAACTACAGTGACGCCGTACGTCAGCGAACGCCGTACTTTGACACCAACGGGCTAATTATGGTGGCGCATTAGAAATGAAACCACTGGGTAGCCCCAAGGAATAATGGGCTGAGGTGAAGATTGCGCAATATTTATTTATGACGTAGTTATGATAGTTGAAAAAAATGACTGCGACACCGTATCGAAGGTTAGAGTCTAGTAACACAAAGAGTTTCATCCTGGGCATTGCTCGAGTTCATTAGAGTTTAAAATGGGATCTTCGCGCACCTAAAGGTGTTCACTGTACCGTGAATGTAATTTTAAGAGCGGAGCTCTTTCCGCTTTTTGTTGCGCTTTGGAGCTTTACCAAAAAACTCAGCCGAGCCAAGCATCGCCAAGGCGTGGGCGTGGGCTTAAGCCACGTGAGAAAATCGCAAAAAATAACCAAAAAAATACCGAGTGACCGTGCGCCTCGTGAGGAGCCGCCGGCGTCGGCCAGCTCGACCTTCGAGAACACTCTGCCCAGCGTTTATGGCGTGATCTCTCGCGCGTTGTCCTCTTGGGCAGTTCACCTGCCTTCGCGCCTGAAGTGGGGAGCACAGACGCCGAGTTCGCGAAGCTGCTTGCCGCGGGTTGGAGCGCGCGATAACGTGATCTACTTTGGCAGAAATGGGAAAGCCTCCGGACGAAACGACCCTGGCCTGCAAATAATGGATAACTTTCAGCGCCAAGTTTGACCATAAATGTGAGGTTTTACAGCCGCACCGCTGAAGAAGAGAGGGGGGCCACCAGTTCTGCTGTTTCTCCAGGCTTGCACCACTAGTAAAAGCTTTGTCAATTTTTTTGTTTCACTGTGAAGAGTTCTTGCGAATTTATTCTCCGCGTGCTAAAAGGCGTTGCTTCTTCCATATAACCATCAGCTATATTTCCAACGACAGAACTGAGACAGTCTTTGCCATATCGAATTGCTCAGCAAAAAGTTTCTAAAAATACCAACTTCACGATGTCGTCCATAATGTTATAACACGAACGTAGTTGCATTTGTGGACAGATTTCATTCCTTAACGAATAAAGTGCGCAGTGTTCATTGGTAGCGGTGGCCTCCTTCGATGAGCAACAGCGCAGGCCCCTTTAGAGCACCAGCTCTTCCAAAGATAGCGACTTGGGATTTTGCAGGACTGTCTCCATCGCCTTATCAGGAATTTACCCAGTGCATGTAATCACGTGGAAAGTGTTGCTGCACCAAGGTAAAAAATAAAAGGAAAACAAAATAGGATGAAGTGCCACAAGCACAGGACGTTCCTGTTCAGTATGGCAGAGAGGTCATCCATAATGAACGCGGTGACGCCTGACAGCAATTAGGAGCGCGTTTATCAAGCGCGCCGGGTAATTGGGCTCAGCTGCCCTCTATGCCAGAAGTGGAGGGCTGTCAGAGGGCGAACGTTGAAGGCAGGTGCCGGGAATGACGGCCGGCATGTGGTTTAGAGGGAAAGTGTTTTGCAAAGTAAAGATCATAAATTGCCTCAGAGGATAATAGTGAACCCTTTAAGTTGATGCTTGGGCGAGTTGGTGTTCCATAATCTTGGATTCACAGCGCAAACAAGAAATGAGGACGATAGGGAGAGCACAAGCATAAACTGAGCATAAATAAACAAGCATAAATAAGCATAAACTGACGAGGGAGAATATTGAGGCTCATAAAATAGCAAAAAGAGAAGGAAAGTGTGAAAGCGTCCCTTATGTCGCGCTATCATCAAAAGAAATCAACTATCTAGACGGTTTGTAAGCAATGGGGGTAGTGATGTCGCGGCATAATTGTTAATTTTATTTTCACATTTTATATGTCGATTTCTTCGTTGCCTTGATTTCTGCTGTATTTATAGACCAGACGTCACAGAAATAAACTTCAGTTAGTCAGTGCCTGTGTGTCGTGCTCTCCCTACCGTCCTTGTTTCTTGTTTGCGCTCTGAATTCAAGATTAGTGAACCCTTCTAAAAAATTCCGCGTGACAAGGGTCGAAAAAGCTTTTATCCTTTTCTTCATCAAAGTGATTTGTAAAACCTTGGGGCGATATAGCCTTTTCGAGATTTTTTCCGCACGTTGATAAAAAACGCCACAGCCGCAACGTAAAACAAAGAAAGAGAAAAACACTGCAGTAGTCTTACAGAGATTACACGAAACAGTGGGGTTATTTAGGTAACACGGATCGCAGACTTCGCCAAACTTCCAGGTGAGAAGAATAGAGCAGAAATCTGAACAAGATAAAAGTGGTCGCAGAGAAAGCTTAACAAACGCATACAAAAGTGGGTTAGAAAGGGAACATTTAAAAATTTTTACTTGCCACCACGTTTCCGCCATACTAGTCGTGGATAAAGAAATATTTACAAGACGTCCTCCACCGCTAATATCAAAGTGGAAATGCAGCCTAGATGAGGCGCCAACAGAGTGATATTCTTTCATTTGTGTTCTTATAGGGCATCTCTGCACAGTTTCTCGTGCAGGATGGAACACCATGTTTTCTAGGAACCCGCAAGGTGGCCTGGGCACGCGTTTTAGCTGTGTGGCCGGTAGACACAAAAATTGAGAAATCCGTACAGTTTGTAATTCTTCTGAAGTGGGGGAGATCGTGAAATACAACGATGCTCATCGCCGGGAGCAGGAGAAAAAAAAGAAGAGAAAACCGGGAGATCAACCAGGTGTAGAGCCCGGTTTGCTACCCTGCACTGGGGAGTCTGGTCATGCGGACAAAAGACGGGGCAGGCGAACAGAAAGAGATAGAAACGGGAAGGGGAATTTGCTGAAGAAGTGGCAGCCACGTGGGTAATTCGAAGGAGGAATGCATCCCGTAGCTGGCTACATCGCTGCATCGCAGCATCGCATCATTACCGAGGTAATAGGGCCGTACGCGGCAAGCCCCAAGGCGCCATTAATTTTTCAGGGAAAGCTTTATTCAGGACGCGTGGAGCTCCCTATAGAGTACCTTGGGTGTACCTTGGGGGCACCTTAATGCACAGGTGCCGTCAAAAGTAAACAGAGCAGGTAACAGTCGCCAGAACGAGAAAACCACGACATGTTGCTTGGAGGGCAGTTAAATTGCGTGTATGTTTCTAGCCAGTGCATTCCGCTGCGCGTGAGATTACGCAACGCTGGTTATTAACAACGCCATCTTGTGAGGTTTAGCTTAAAGCAGCAACTCGCCTGATTAAGGACACCGTCAACCAACATGCAGCGTGCCCCGTAATTTGTGACAATTGATTGCTGCCGGCCATATATTGGGGGACGGGGGCTTCATTGAAGAAGGGCTGATGTTTTAAACTTCCGAAGTTCATGTTTCCCAATAACAAGCGCACATGAGCTTGACTTTAAAGTCGAGCTCATGAGCGCGTTCTCTTTAACTTCTCTTTTCTTTCTATAAAAATGAGCTTGGAATTCTTCCGCAATTATTACCCAAAATGTAGCATTGACTTGGATGACTGCATTTTCACTGCGCTTTTCACTTGCCCTTACGAGCTCTTACGAGGAAGGCCATGAAAAATATGTCGGCGCTCGTGGCGAAAAATAGAGAACAGAACAATGAAAGGGAACCCGAATTAGGCCACCGACGCGCCATTTTTTTCTCATGCTGTCCCGGGAGCCTCGAATAAAGCTTCACTGACTTTCAGCTCACGACTGGTGTCAGACGGAAGGAGCTAATGGATATCGATTTCTGTAGACTGTGGTGGCGTAATTTATGTCTGCACCGGGTCGAGCAGACGTAAAGAACTGCGGTGGTGGCCTTATATCGGCGCCTATGCGTGATCTATTTTCCTTGAGGTATGAGTAAAAGTTGTTTCCTGGAGTGAATTTGAAAAAAAAAGGCATTCTCTGCGTAAAGCATTGTTTCGGCATTGAAAGAACGTTGCTGCTGCACGGCAAACTCTTTTGTTGGATATGTATTTGTTAGATCGGTAAGACCATGATAATTTGAAAAGATGGCGCTGCTTGCACTGGTGCTGCAAGGCTGGAGAAATAGCAGAGCTGGCGGCCCCTCACCCTTCGTCGGAGACCCGGCTGTTGCACGTCACATGAATTTTCTACCACGCTGCTAAAAAAAAACCAAAAAACAATAATAATCATCATCATCCATTGCGATTGAAGAATACTTGAGCACCAACGGCTGGAAGCGGCTGACTTCCGCAAGCAAGGTTTCAGCTAAAGAATTCATTGTGCACTACGGCTGGATAAGTTGGCTAAAGCTTAAATAAAAGCGGATGACTCCAGCTGAATTCACGCATTTTTCCTGAAAAACGAAACCGGTTTTCATAAACAGGGTATTGTAGAAGAAAATGGTCCCTGCCGCGTTAGTATAGGCTTAGGTAGGCGGCCCCTGCCGTGTTAGGTAGGCTACAGAGGTAGGCTTACAAATTTGTTTTTAGGGAGGGAAGAATCACGTGATTTGAGATCCGGAAACGTTAGATATATTTTGCGAAGTTTTATCTAGAAACTCTCTCGAACTTTTGTGGTCATTTTCAGACCTGGGACTTTCGCTGTTAAGAGTATGTAAAGGCGTTATATCGGAATCCTGCAACAGGCGCTCCGACAACGGGGAGCCACATTTGGCAGCCTCCTCCTGTCTATGCCCATACCTGATGATACGTTCTAGAGGGAGTAAACTGGAGTTGGATTTATAGTGTACGTGCTGCAGGGGAAAACCTCTTCCGGCACACAGCGGGCTACACGCTCCGAGACTGTTTAGCGAACGTGACCTGGCTTTGTAGCTGCTAATTCCCGGGGAATTTCAGCTGGCGTGGAGGGAGCTCCAGGACAGAGCGATAAGGACGGCATTAGCGAAGCCATTGCATGGCTACGTGATACGGCAAATCCACGTTAGAGTAACTCCCGTGCAGTTCACATGGAACTACCGCTTCGGCGTGGTAATGCAAAGATACGAGAGATGCATGCTGGCTACTCAGACAACAAGCGAGACTGCTTTTCCAGCACTCCGGCTGAAACACATACCACCTTTTAAGCTTTTTGTAACTCCGTTCGTATGACTCCAAAAACAGCAATAAGACTTCGAAATAAAATAAAAGCCCCTTGCTTAAGAGAAAAGTGGCTAAAACACGAAGATGCTTCCACCGCGTCGTAATGGCGGAATCGGATAGACGCCGACTTCATAACGCGAGGAATACAGGTTCGATTCCGACGAAGGGAAGAGATTTTTAGGCACTTGATTTGCTTTGAGTTATCATCAGCATCGTTTTGTGAAAGCCATTGTGTGAGGTTGGCTTTCCTGTAGAGTGTTTTGCGTGACATCGAACGGAATCAGTGCGGAGGCATAGATAGATAGCGTCGCTTAAAAACGTAAAGATAATTTCTTGATCGGCCTTTTGCGGCCACTGGGCTTGCTTGTGGGCTACTAGTTATAAGCAGCGATGATCGGAGCTTTGTGGTTTCGTTCTGCTAATGTATCTTGTACGTGTCGACACTTTCGCGTCCCCCGCACTTTACAGCCTCGCTGCCGGTAATTACTTATTGCAACGCCGATTACTGGCAGCTCTTAAACATCAGGCGAAAAAATTAAGTTTAGGATAACGGTTAGAAAAAGCTTCCATGCAGGTGCACCTACATTACCCGAGGAGCTAAGAAGGTGAAACAATGCTGTTGAAAACTAGACTTGAAATTTCAGCTTGAACAAAAACAACAGGATTTACGAAGGAAACAAGTCCTGTAGTTTTTGTTCAACCTTAAATTTCAAGTCGATATGAACCAACTCGACCAAACGCAAGCAATTCAGCTGCTAAAACTCTGGAATGTATGTCGGTGCGAGTTAGTTCATTTTAGGGTATTACCAAACACCTGTATCTTCTCTGAATTAGAATGTTAGACTATAATAGGACATATATCAATGATATGTCCTTGCAGGGAAGGGATTTCCCAAATATAAGAGATTCAGTTGACGCCCGTGTTGCGTCTGAAGTATTTGAAGCGCCGCCGTAGGAACAGTACATTCCATGTAAGCTGAAATGGCTGTAAAGATAAAAGGGATGCAGAAATGCTTTCGGTCATGTGCCAAAAAATTCACTGCCTTTTCATTCTGTGAAGGTAAATAAGCAGCGAATGTGGTAGGAATACAAAGATGTTGACTCTGCTCCGTCCGCACCGCAACCAGTCCTGCCCGCCCTTCTCACTTAAGCTGTGCTTAGCGCAGTCGCTCGCTACGGCACGCTCTGCTGCGAGAGAGACTTTCTCGCTCCCTTTGATGAGCTGTTCCCTCTTACCAGCATCGGTGGACGCGAGAGTGTAGCCAACCTCTCTCCGCTCATTTTTCTCTTCTACAACCTGGTATTTTTGCGCATGCGCACGGGGCTGCGGCGGATGAGTTTTCTGCGTGGACAATACCGCCGATTTTCACGCAGTCATATCAAGCATCGCTTGACTACGCGTGGCTTATAAAAAATGATGGAAGCTCACACTAATGCGTAAAGCTTGAAGGTAGCGTATCTGTATACAACCTTCACGACCATCAAGATTGGTTTAAGTCCACGATTGCAGCCGATTTGCTTCTTCGCTTCCGCAACGACGTTTAATCCATTTTTTTCTATAAAGGCGAAATAGAAGGAAATCAAAGAAGCAGAAAGAACGAACGGAACGCGCACTCTTAAACTTGGCGCCCGCAGGTGCAAAGTGTACCCTATCACTTGTTCTATGTCGAGCAGTTGGCGGTATTCCTCTTCCCACAGTCACAGCCGATTGGGTAAGCCGTTTGGGTTTCGGGTACTAACTCACCGTCGTAGCCTAGTTGGTAAGATGACTGACTCTAACTCCGTTGACCTACCATTCACAGGTTCGTATCCTGCCGGTGTTGGTGATTACTTTTCTTTTCACTGAATTTTGTGAAACACCCGGAACCGATTAATTGCTTAACAGCTTCGCTGTTTATACAAACAGCAGTAACGTAGATGTCCTGACCAGAACTTGGTATCGCTCGGCTGTAGTTCTTTTTTTATCGCATGCAGAGACAGCTAGCAAAATTCGGCCAAAATGAGTGGTTATTCTTTGAGACTTGGCCAAGTTTTCTGCGTTGTTAGGCTTGAAAAGCCGGTCGAGTTTTCGGCGTGGTGTCGCCGTTAGCCCTCCAAAGAGCAATGAATACTCGGTCATCAAGGTATGTACAATGTGAAGTCAAAAGCTTTGTGACAGTAAACGTAGGAGCGCGTGTCGCAGAGTACTTTCAGGGCGCACTGGTGACAGGTTGGCACGCTGTCACAGTTCATGTGGTCAGCGGACACACTCCCTAACAGCGCTTTATCGCATGGTTGCCTGCTGCAGTAGTTATGCCATGGCATCTGGAGGTATGACGACGTGAGGATAAAGCATTTTTCTCACTTAATCGGGAAGCGAAAGATAAGCGTTTCAATGTGCTCGCTGTGCTTCGCTGCTTGGCCAAAATCCCCGCATATGCTCGTGGCTTCTCTGGAATCGTTTCCAGATATCTGACGCAGACAACAACGCAATCAGTCGTTGTGAGGGAGTGGATCCACCAAAATTAAGAATATAACGGCGCCATCTCATCACTAGACCACTGTGGTTGTACTGAGAGGCACGCTCTCTTGAGTTATCTGTCTTAAAGCTTTTGAGTTTTAACTAGACCTGCTTCCACTGGCTTTGCGGTAAAGCTCAAGAGCAGGGGAGGGCGCTGTGGGAGGAGTGTTTGCTCAAAAGTTTTGAACCATTCTGTGGCCACTGTTGAGCTTTTATGGCCCTGCGTGTGGGACGCTCATTGAGAAGTTTATCGTGTTATCGCTTCTCCGCCATTTGACTTCTGTCATTTTGGTAGAATTCTTCTCTATCAACCGTCAAAACTGCACCGCTCGTCGCAACAAGCGATAGAGCGAGCCAACCCACGACGCGTTTTCAAATACTTGCTTGTACCAGTTGTATCGCGCCTCCGACAGGTGGCGACACGATTCCTTCCCGAGTGCGACGAGGAAAAGCTACCGTGAAGCGGTGTCGGTGCGTGCTATGACGTCATCGCTCGTCAAAGTTTTTTTGCGCACGTTCGCCGGTCCAACCACCAGCTTAAATAACATCGCTGTGAAAAACTTAAACCGTGTTTTCGTCTGGCTGCATCTATCGCACGTTGTATAACGTTTGTATAAAAGGTTGCAATGACTTGACAGCTCCACCGACGCTATGGAAGGGTTCTCGAGCAGGCTGCCAACCTCTTTCAACATTGGGAAGTTTTCGAATGCGTTAGCAAGGTAAGAAAGAGAAGATTACAACGTAGTAGAAACTCGCTATGGTTGGAAGCTTATCAGTCTGGCAGTCACTGTCTTGGGTGGCGTATCCTCGTTATCCACTGAGGATAATTGCACAGAATCAGGCCATAGACAACCGTACAAATGATGTCCTGAAACCCGCCGCGGTGGCTCAGTGGCTAAGGCGTTGCGCTGCTGAGCACGAGGTCGCGGGTTCGATTCCCGGCCGCGGCGGCCGCGTTTCTGATGGAGGCGAAAAGCAAAAACGCCTGTGTGTACGAGATTTCGGCGCACGTTAAAGATCCCCAGGTGGTCAAAATTAATCCGGAGCCCTCCACTACGGCGCGCCTCATCGCCTGCGTTGCGTCGGCGCGTTAAACCCCCACAATCAATCAAATGATGTCCTGAATGAAAACTCCATCTGGCTGCTGCAGGATATAATTATACCAGACGTATGGCTGTTGACTACGCTTCCCCCGACCTCGAACTTCCGTTCAGAGTTCCATGGTTGAATAATTATTTTTAAACATCAGGGGCATAGTCGTTTGGATTCATCTGAGCGTGCCCCTCCTGGAAAAAAAGGCTAAGTCCTGGCATCAGCTCTGGTATCGTAACAAGAAGATTACAGTAAACGTTATTATAGGTTAGGCTAAGGAACACGCATTTAAGAGCACCTTAACCAGTACAGCGGGTTAAGCAGTCAAATGCTGTTGTGACAGCAGCTCCCTCTAAATGATCTCCACATACGCTTAGGGACGCAGGGAAGCGAAAAACGTCCTTTGTATGCTAGGATTAACACCGGTTGGCGAAAATGCGTGAAGGACGGCTACAGCGAAGGATTAGGGTTCCCCTAACGAGCTGTGATGCGCAGGATGACGGCAGACACGCGTGGAAGGATCGCACACGGAGAGAACGGGGTAGCCGTCAAGCTTTATGTCGACGAGGCTTAGTAATTGCACTGGGTCTCGCTGTGAGCAAAGAAGGGAAATCTTCGAAGGTCTGGAATAACAGCGCTTCGTTTTCTTGGACTCTTACTGCTGTCTTTTTTCTGAGTGTTTTGAGTATGCAGGTGGAGCTCATCTGTGCACTCGGCGTGCGCCCGGGTGTGTGTGATGATTAACGTGGGATGATTCTTCCCGACAGTCTGAGTTGTTTTTTGTTCTTATAGTTTAAATCTGGCGAAAGTGCACATACACACGCACATTAACTCTCCCTGCTCCAACCAACTGACGCGCCACATGAGCACACGTGCCACAAACCAGGAAGCTGAAGACGCAAGAGAAAAGAAGAACAAGACGTTTTCACTCCAGGAAAGTGGGGCTAAAAGCCGACCGCCGAATTGTTTTTCCCCAAACACTAAAATACAAATCTTGCACACCTCCGCCTAACGCCGACGATGGTTAAACGCGAAGCTTTCTCTTGATGCATTCTTTATTTGTCCAATCCCACACTGCGAGTATGTGCCACTCTGGAGGTACGCACCACTTTTCTAGAGTACCCACAGCAACTGTCAGATTCGCACTCCGTAGGCATGAGGTTTGGATTTGGGGTGTACAGTGCGAATCGTTACCTGCTGCTTGTCGTTCGCTTCGACCATGCCGAAATGGGGAATCGGATAGCCACCGGCTTTAAAACTCCAGGGACCCAGGTAGCATTCCGGTCACAGGAAGCGTTTTTTTTCTTTCCCTCCACCCACGATCATTAATCATCATCGCCAGAGATATTTGGCTGTCCTGCGTATTGGCGTACAACGGCATCAGGAATGGCACTAAAGCTTCGTTTTAAAACACTTCACAGCGTTATCGCTCACGGCGTGGGGATTCGCTCTTTGTTGCGAAAATTGGTGGATAGATACTTTAGCCCCATTTTCAGAACGTTGTTGGGTATTCGTAACGACAAACATAAAAAACAGCTCTAAATCATTGGAGAAAATTGTGACAATACAATGAAAGCAAATAGAGGTGTATTTGAGAGATGCATGCTTAAATTACACACTATTGGGCTGGAAATCCGATAAGAATAAGGAAAACAGAAAATTGGTTCTACACAAAGCGATTACTATCAATATCTATAGGAGAATAAACGCTTTGTGTCCAGTCTTCTAACTGTAGCATACGTAAGAGTATTTCCCGCAGTGTTGACACAATCGACCAATGTTTTGGCAAGGCGGCAGGGCGTCGCGGTTATATTAATAAAATAAACCTGGAGAAGAAATTTTTCAGCTGAAAACCCTGAATAATATTTTGTTGTGGTCTGTTCTTCGGTAAATTTAACTAACCTTTAGAAGGGATCTGGCACGCAGTGGTACGGTTGTGAATCACCGTCGTGTTCAATTAAACGACTTTGTTGCAAACGTTTTTTTGCATTACCAAGTAAATTATGGTGGCCAAAGCTCATGCAAATGTATGCAGACATTTACGAGACTTGGTCCCTGCTCAAAGCACATAAGACACAAAAGAAGCAGGGATACCATAACGTCACTTTTTCAAAAGGCAACGCTCTTGTTAATGCAATCTTAATTAGAAACCTTTTTATTCGGCCCGTTGCACCGCACTGTGAGTTTAAACTGGATTAGGTACTGTAATGAGGCCTGCAAGGGATTCAAGAAACACACCCACTCAAGAAAATACGTTGAGAAATTAGTTTTTCAGGCACCACAGTGAATTCTTTTCTCACCCTCGTATTTTTTATGGTTGGGGGGTTTCTTCGGTCTAACCTGGCTATTCGTAGACTGTTCTCCTGGTTGACAAACATTTTTTATACCTGGAATGTAATTCTCCTTTCAGGCAAGGTAGTTTATAGCAAATTACGGTATTTATGTAAATAAACAAAAATTATTCGTTGTGCACGCTCATACCAGAATTCTTTTTAGGGGCGAAGCTCCTTAGGGCGTGGGTCTGTCCATCCTCGACGTATGTATGTAGCCACCTCTAGTTTAGTTATTGGATTGTTTACTAGATGGCGTGGCTACCTCTAGTTTAGTTCTTGGATTGTTTACTAGATGGCGTGGCTACCTCTAGTTTAGTTCTTGGATTGTTTACTAGATGGCGGGGAGCGTTGTAATAAAATCCGTTCGCTGTTGGCGCGCGCTCGGAGTCGCCCGATGGATAAGGCTGCAGATGTGCGAGCCCGCGAGGCAGAAGCGCTCCGTGAAGCTGCGCGACGCCGCCGCCAAGATCCTGCCGTACGAGAGCGGGAGGCCGAAGCGTGTCGTCTGGCTGCGCGACGACGCCGCCAAGATCCCAGCGTTCGAGAACGAGAGGCCCAAGCGTCACGGCAACGGCGCGAGGACCCTGCAGTACGCGAAGCGGCACGGCTGCGGCGCGAAGAGGATCTCCAAAACGTCAGAGAACGGGAAGCTGCGAGAAAGCGCGCGTATCGGCAGGCAGACCCCGATGCAGTGAGACCTCGTGAGGCGTCTGCAAAACGCATCAGGCGAGCTCAGCCCCAAGGTGCCGACGCGCGGTTTAAGCGAGACTTTCTAGACGTTACGTTCGGACACAGATGTAGTGGGCGAACTTTCACTGAAGAGTCACGGTTTTACCGATGATTTCCCCTCAGAAGCTTCGCCCACTCATCATCATTCACCCCGTGGATATGCTGTGAATTTTTTCTTCCTTCCATTGAAAAACGTTTGTTCCCAAGTGCGTTGAAAAAGACGTTCCTGTGCTTAGAAAGCGTGGAGCCATATGGCAATACGTTGGCTAGTATTATGAGCGACATTTATAAGTAAAGAAGCGTTTTCAGCAATGAAACAAAGAAAACGTTCTTGTGCTCTACAAACTCTCAAGCTATTTGTGTTTTTTAACGTATTTTGGCCTTTTAAGACCTCACTTAAAAGAAATATGTTACAATTTCATCCAGATTCTTTCTACGCGCGCAAGAACTCCTTATTGGTCAGCTATAGGATTAGGGGGGCCCAAGTGGGGATGGGTTGTCTTTTTACGTGCATGAACGAGCGTCAGCATAAATTCCTACTTTCGAAAATTTTCCGGGTTTGGCGCTTGATATCACAGTGACGTCACTGGTGTGCCATTTACACCTATCGCGCGTCTACCACACTGAGCAGTCTGACTGCGCTTTCTATGCACTGTTATTTTTTCTCTATTTATCGTTCCTTTTCCGTGTCGGCTCGGCGCCTCTTCTCTCGCGTCGTTGCTGACCGCGGAGGCCGAGCTCATACATCGGTACGGACACTTACCCGTCCAGCCACGCAGCACGGCTGTGCCGCTTTCCCCCCACTGCGCAGGCGCGACATAGGCTGCTATCACGGGTCCTTTTTCTTCTCCGCTGTACTATCGTCTCTGCTGTTTCTTTCGACGCTCACGGTTTAAAACGCTCGTTTTTACGCCTTCGTTCGCTCTTTTTTCTCGCAATGCTCACAGGCTTCAGAAACGCGCAAGGAGTTCTTATATTTGACCCTCCTAGGGCTCGGAGAGGAAAATCTGGGCGAGTACCACCACACTGGATTCCCACAAATTGCTTCTTTGGGGATATTTATTCATGTGTATAGCTTTTTTAAAGAACACAAAGGCTCCAGGTGTAGCACCGGGCAATGGGCACTACACACGCAAAAATGTATCTTCACGGTGTAAGGCCAACCCACGTGAAACAGAAATACGAAGAAAACTGTTAGAACTTAATTAAAAATTTATAATAAAAACGTCCCACAAGTTTTCTGATATAATCAAGTAAAGGTTCAAGGCAGGAATAAAAAAGAAGGAATAAAAAAGATATTAACGCGCAGTTATCACGCTTACCGGAGGTACAAATATTGTACAAGAAATATTAGAAAAATGCGCATTGAATGATAAACGGAATATAACACGGTTTTATATAAAACCGATGGCGTGAGGAAGGATTTGAATGACATTTTTGATTGAAAATCTTCACTGCCCTTGTTGAGTGACTGAGATGCATGAGTTAATAAGCCATGTTATAAAACACCTTCCGACGGGTAGGTTCTACTCAGTGGGTATGGAACACTGTGGTAGAAAGAAGTGTACGCGCACAATGTTCTGAGTACGTTCAAAGATTTCTCGTGGTTGACCTTCTGCTCGCTCATGCACACATTTATTGTGTCTTCAGTTGATTAAATGGACGTTTAACCGACTAAAATGATTGAATAGATCTGGCATTCTATTAAACGTTGTTTACTTAACCTCCGGTGCTATGTGCACTCTGTGTGGATGTGTAACTGTGTAAAGTGTCAGAGTGTGCGCACAGAGTTCTTGTGGTCGACTTTTAGTGTTGGCGAAATATAATAAAATTGCCTCTGTACTTGAAAAATCAGTCTGTGTTACTGATAAGATTGATGAACTTGGGTGATTCTCTTGAAAATATAAACCCACGAATTCAAGCTTACCATTGACGCCAATAGCCCTGCTTGAGAAACAATATACGTCATCACTGAATGCATTACAGCACTTAGACATGAGGCCTCATGAGAACAGTCGCTCTTCCGTGCAGTTAGGTAGCTCAGCACCTGTCACAACGTTCGAACATGTTTTCTTTGGAGCTGTATTGTTGTATTCTTTGTTTAGGGTACATTTTAACGAAGAAAACCTCGAAGTCATAAGAAAAGTTTTTGAAAAATTTCCTAACGTCTCTTCTTTGCTCTTTTTCATGTGATACCCGTGTTGCTTGGTCGTGTACTACCCAGGTAAGTGAATCATTTTTTAAAGTGTCGAAACCTTGCTAGCAGGTTCATACGATATCATCCGGACTCGGCAAAAACAACAGATATTATATCACAAAATTAATGTAGAACTGCTTCGCCTAATTTTACCAAGCAGGGTATAGATGTGCCAGGCATTACCTTGCATATTGAGAGACGATGGTTGGCTTGGCCGTTTATTCTAACACTCGGGCCAAGGAAGAAGACCAAGCGGTGATGATGATTATTTACAAGGTATGATGATGCCGAGTCCATTGGGGATAGCACTGATGATAGTAAGTGATTATGGAGAAGCACCAGTAACATAACCCAAAGTACAGGGAGCGTAGTCACAGGGCCTCTCAATATTTATTTCAGAAGAGAATGCGCACATCAAAAAGTTTTTATGAATTCAGAGTTTATCGTTTGGAGCATGGGCGTGGGATATAATACATTTAATTGAAAATGTTGTTTGGAAACCTAATATATAATGTTTAGGGAATGCGTGCTGTGGTATGGCTACCGCTGAACGGGGTTGGAGGATACAGGCATCAGATGCACATGCGTGTCATCTTTCAGTACAGAAGGAGCTGAAAAGATGCAGCGTAGATTTGTGTAGCATTCTTTTTGCGGCATACAGCATCGCTCTAGGTAGCGTTGAAGCGATTTAGGAAGTTTATTTTTCCTCAAAATACTCAAAAAGTACAAGTTTCCTCACCATTAGCGGAACGGCGTCAGTATTGTGAACAAAGGCTATAGTATGTGTACTTGGGAAGAAATGTTGTTTTAAAGAAATATCGCAGCTGTGCTCAGTAAAAATATTAGGCCACCTATATTACTGTGAAGGCCACCTATATTATATTTTTTTTTACCTACCTTTTTGTGGTAACCACTTCACTTCATTAAATAACCTTTTCTCTGGCGCTCATTGCGCTTAGTCGGCCTTGCGCCATAAACACCCAACCATCATCATTATTGTGAAGCCGAAACTTGAAAACCTCTTAAATACGGGAAGTTACATAAAGGGCATTTTTATTCTCATGAATATGCTTTACAAAGTGGTTTTTCCTCACTGTAAAATAATAAAACTGTGCAGGAAGCCAAAAGTTTGGTGTGATAATAACAAATACCCATATGCTAATCAGGCAGCACTCGCTGTTCTGCCTGTGCTAGAACCATTTTGTTAGACTAATTCATTTATACTGAAGGGACCGTAAAAATAGGTAGCAGTTTTTTCTGCCTGAGTAGCCTACTGAATGTGGAAAGCGGTTTCCAGTTCTGTAATATTTGCAATAACATATGTTACCGCTGGCATTTAACAGATCATATCTAGATTCGTCACTGTGTGGTGCATTCCCACAGACTCGAGCGACAATGAGTATTGTACAAGTTAAACAGAAGCTGCGCGATATTGCGAGTAATTGGTGGGGTGGTGAGTGCACGCGGTCGCGTGATTCCATGCTAGACATGGTGGTTCAGTTATTGCCAAGGTTGAATGGTTTTCAAAAGTTATGCTTTAGAAAGCCATAATCTGTGTCTGGTAGCGTTTAAATATATTAAACGTTCCCTGAATTTCTGCACATTGACTGTTGATTTATGCGTATGGCTACGTTTCCGCACCATCAATTTTGAAAGCATTACAGTAAAGGAGCTCGTACTTTCAATTTTTGCGAATTTCGGAAGCACAATTTTGACTTCATAGTTGAAACATTTCGGAACGTTTTTGGAGCCGATATGCGCAGAGTGCATGATCCGGGCCTGTTGAAGCAGAGGTTGTATTAAGAATTGAAAGTTGGGCTAGTTGGTGCAGATTCATGAGCTGCGTTGCGGAGAACGAAGATTGTAAGGCTATATTTCGCGAAAAGGCACTCACTATCCAACGTTTGAGCCCTTTTATGACGTTTCACTCAATACCCTTTTCAGAGCTTTAGGTTTAGGACTCGTGATATAGCAGACGCCCTGTCTACATGACTGTGGTTAATGCGAAAATGCCTACTAGACGTAAAACAAGATGTGATAACAACAAAGCATGTCTGGTTGAGTTAAAACTTCCATTCATTGCAATCACGCCTTCTAATGTTTGTTTGCTGTTTTTTACTAGCTTTGAATTTATTACGGCATGGAAACTGGAGGGGGCTGTGGTCTGTTTAGTTTAGAACCCAAGCACTTCTGTGTGAGCACTCAGAACATGTTCTTTGCATCACATTTCAACGAGTGTTTAGTGTAGCAGATTAGGCACGGTTTGCAATCTTCCGCATTAAGCCTTTCAATTCTAAAATTTCACATGGCCAATGATACCTCAAATGAATAAAAAGCACCCAGCACTGCAATTTAACTCATTCTTCCCGCACACAAAACATGCTGCAAACTGCAGTGCCCATTTCACTTTTACAGTGTTTCAAGTCTTATCGCTTTAAATAGAATGTTGCACGGCAGCGTGGCAGAAAACTGCTACTTTCAAACCTTTGTGTTGTCATGAAACAGCGTTCTTTTTCAGGGAATCTAATTCTAATCACCAAAACCTTAGATTCAAACCTGCGTTGCGCTGCTGAGCACGAGGTCGCGGGTTCGATTCCCGGCCACGGCGGTCGCTTTTCTGATGGAGGGGAAAAGCAAAATTGCCCATGTGTACGAGATTTCGGCGCACGTTAAAGATCCCCAGGTGGTCAAAATTAATCCGGAGCCCTCCACTAGGGCGCGCCTCATCGCCTGCGTTGCGTCTGCGCGTTAAACCGTACAATCAATCAAATCAAATCAATTAGTTTCAAACCTCTTGTAGATAAAATAACGCATTTGCAAAAACCTGACACACTATACCACGCAGCTTACGATTAGGTAGAGGCTAATTACATCTTAGGAAGCCTATATATGATAACGTCTCAGAAGACAAGACTGGTGTAGTAGCTGCAATGGAGATGTCGGTTGATAAAAAAGGAAGATGATGGAAATGTTTGTATCAATGAGTTTCGTACGGAGTGCTGGCTTTTATGGGTGACAGCGGCAACAGGAAGACTCATTATAGCACTTGTGGTACAAGGGAATGCACAAAGAAAGAAGGAATTGCGACGTATTTATGGCCCTCGTTATGGCAGGGGTAGCATCACTTTCTTGAATGGTGGCTTTATGGAAGGCTGTGCATACAGCATTGACTTGTTTTGGTGACAGGTTGTTCTTTGCTCGGTTTATGGTCTGGCCGCTAGGTATGACGGATCGTCGCAGGTTTTGGTAGGTTGTGTTATTCGTTCAGCGAATATGAGAATCAGTAAGTCAGCTTTTTCGGGCAGTGTTATTGGTTTCCATCACCGGTCAAACTTATTGCGGATTCCGAGCTCTGGCTTTTTGGCATAACTGCTTACTGCTGTCAGTGCCTTTGTATATGGGCGTTGTTCATCACTACTTTGGTTTTCAGTGCAGAAATTTTTTTTACGGAAACCACGTCTTTCCATTATCTAAAAATCAAGAAAACTCTTGATACAGGTGTAAACTAAAAGTTCAGTACGGCGTTAACGTCAGCTATCGTACTACACCAGAGGGGAACTATTGCTGTGTTATTTCCTGTAGTCTTGTAAAGCGTTTTGGAGACCAGAATAAGTGGTAGTTTTCATGATTACTGAAAACTGTGCTGATTTATTTGAGAGCATTTTGTGTAGCCACTGGGGATTACTGTTCGTAGACTGTGTCATTACGTTCTTCCCGAATGGCTTTATCGATTAACTTTTATCTGAACATAAAGCAATTCATTGAAGGTGGATGTTACCCTACAACAACAGTTAACAGTTGTGTACCATACGGAAACTTGCTGATCTAGAAGGCTTCTTTTAAGAGACATAGATTGTTTCAGGTCAGCACAATATATACTAGCATTTTCTACACAAAAGCCACACTCACGGACGACCTGGTTTTCGCGCACACGTGTATACGCACCTTTAAAAACGCAGAGGTAATTTATGCTATGTTGTGCCTTCGCTCTGCCCAGTACTTGAAACGTTCAGTGGCCCGTACGCTTGATGCGAAGCGGTAGTGTTTTTACGATGCCTTCTCTGCTAACATACTGTGTAGAAGACATTCTTTGTACATTTTGCTGCAGGCCGTTTAAGCCACGCCTCGTTGAAGCAGCGGAAAATTGGAGTCTGGATTTGTTATGCGGGATTGGAAAACTCCCGTGCATACCGAAGCTGGCTGAAGCACTATGTCATCATTGCATTTTAAATTGCGCTGCACCAAGCCGGGCGTCTTCAGTTTACAGGCATTAAGTCGGTACGGCTATTTGTGATAGGAGTGCCCACCCCGCACTTGACAGATATGAAAAATTCGTGCGTCGTAAACTGAACGTAAGTTTAAAATATTTGGTCACTAAGAAACACACTCTTGGCTTCCGAAATCACGATCTTCTGGCGACGTGATTTGTCTTGCTCAGCAATGCTCCAGTAAATACGTTTTTTTTAAATTTTCGGGCATCGTTTCGGCCCCTAGTGCAGTCCTCCCAGGCTCGCTAGAGTAGTTACAACCAAGCGAACAAGCTTTTGCCGCCCAGTCTCTTAGTCTGAAATCGCCAAACAAGCAATATATTTCGAATAATTGGATAATTTAAAACGCTTGATTTAGAAAGAACTTCACAGTGCTAGAGATAAAAAGGGTAGCGGTGCCTGCAGGGAGTCAGGCTGGGGTAATAGGTTACTCCACGCGTACGTTGTAGCGCGTTTGTAAGTTTGGTTTTATGTCCTACTCCACACCGTAGTCATTCAGCTGTAGTTTGCGTATCACAAAGCGATGTTGCTGCTCACAAACGTATTGGTTTTCTGCTTAATTAGTTCCAATACTTAGGTAATAAATAACAACGTCGCTTGGTCTGGTTGGGCTGTATTTTTCTCTGCCAAATGTTTTTCCCAATTAATGGCTTGCTGTCATGGTCACGACTGTCTTTTTTGTACGTTTGATGGCTGACAGGCTTCTGTTGTGGGTATTAATTGAAGCCAGATTGCTCGCGGTAGCCTTTTGCTCAACCGATTGGACTATTCCTGTTGATTTGAATAATTCAAACTCGCTGATCACATTTGCCGTACCTTGAAATGGGTCTCTGAATCTTGTTGAAATCATGTGTGTTTGGAGCGGTTGATTAGAATTCTGACTGCTTTGTTCGGGAAAACTGAATGTCACCTTCTATTATCGATGCAGCAACGATACTTTTATATAAACAGTTCTCTATAATTGGAGACTGCTGCACACTATCTTGAATTTCCTGCCTGGAGCCAAAATTCGCGATTATTTCTAAAACGTTCTCTCTCATTGAGTTAAAAATAAAGAGAACGCACATTTCTTGAACAGCAAAAGTGCAAAATCAATTGAACTCGCTGCAAAGCGAGTTGTTTGAAAGGCTGTACCATTGGCTGCAATATCGATGAACTTGTTCCAAATCCACGCTGCGAATTTTCCGTGTTGAATTCAATTTAATGTTTCATCGCCACTTAGACTGCGTGTGAATGGGTTACAAATTTTACACTGAATGATAACGTCGGCTAATTCACTATTGCGAATAACACCATTGTGCGTAAATCTACTATTCATTTTGCACCAAAAATTGTACACATTCATTACAAGGGGAACGTTGGTTCCAAAGAAAACACCGGTATTGAATTGCATGCAGCGTACGTGTCTATTCATCGCAGCAGAAAACAGGCGTACATGGGGAATATTTTGCCTCCGAATGACGCCCGAGCTTATGGTAATGTGATAAACTCCGCGGACGACGATAATGAACTTGGCCTCAATACAGTTTTTCTGATCGCCTGTGCGACTCAGGGCGTTTGGTACAGAGATGATAAGCCATACAATGATAAATCGAGCGCGTAGCTGTGATTAGGGCTTGGAATATTTATTTGAATGTTTCTTTGAAATGAGACAACACAGCAGAGGAACACCGACAGGATTTCAAAAGCCGCAAAAAATGCTGACCATATTCGCTTCTAAAGGATAGGCGCCATCTGGGCTGATACTCTGGGCGGTTTAAGACTTCATTTATATTAGGCCGGTTGTGAGCCGTCAACATCTCCGATTTCCATCGGCAATGCTCGCAATAATAACCGGATTCGAAAGCTGCAAAGTAGCCCTATTTAGGATAACACGAAATATAATTATGCGCAATTTTTATTTTAAAACGTCTACGGACGAAAACTGAAAACTGTATCCACGCATATCCCGTCCTGGAAGGATTGCGACCCGACACATTCATTTATTGTGGGGTTCAATGCGCCTAAGCTCCACCTGGGCTATGAGGCGTGCCGTAGTGGAGGGCTCCGGATTATTTTTACCACCTGGTGATATTTAACGTGCATCTGAAGTTTGTCAAATGGGCGTTTCTGCTTTTTGCCTCCACTAGACAAGCAGAACTGTTGTCAATGGGACACATGTATTTATGTTCACCGCATGATAGCCAACAAATATGGCACCCTCGTAATATTTTCACAAGCAATACCTGGTCCACCATCTGCTGCCAAGATCCTATCAATCCACCATTTTAATCAAAATACGGGTATTGCTGTTCGTACTTAGGTCCTCTAGTTGTGGTGTCACCAGGAAGCGGTCCAAGTAAAACCGGCCACTTGTCTATTCGGAGCGACGGCGTAGATAGAACGTGAAATTCCCACGATCTTGTTAGGAAACTTTGATGTCGGTGCTTTTTATAGTCGGTAGCATGAGTGGGATCAAAATGTCAAAGCACCCGCCTATCGGAGTAGCGATGCGTGATTGGTTTGACGCTAAAAATAGAGGGAGGCTGCCTGCGCCGACGTGGGGGCGTTACTGGAAGATCCTGCTCCTTCCAAAAATCGATGCAAGTACTTGTGTTCGCTCGGCCCTTTTTATGTTGTGCTGGTGGCATCGCCATTCTGAGATGACAAAGTTTTCTAGGGCGTGAGACCTGCGCCCTTGTATTTGCCCAAGCATGCGTGACAACATTAGACCTACGATGGGTTCGCTGTGAACTTCTTTGTGTTTTCATAAGCTGACTGCATGTTGTGATCGCATGAGTCTTTGATGGAATGATCTTTAGTTCAACAGGAACGTTAGTACAGGCAGTACAGAAACGACACACTGTTCGAAACAAAATTGTCAGCATGCGTCAAGGATTTTTAGTAGAATCGCAAAGTGAATAAAACCAAGAGCTGCACACGCACTGGTGCACCAGCTCTTGAAGAGAATCCGAGTCTCTCTGGAACATATATGGGCGTGCGAGTTATCAGACGGTTCGTTCAACATTGGAACTTCCAATTGCAACTAACATTATATAAACAAATAATTTCGCAATGCCTGATAGGAATATAGTCGACCTTTACCTGAAACATGTAGGACGTTTGACAAAGTTGGCTTAAGAAACCACGGTCTAATCATAAGGCCTGACTTTCGGATAACGCCATGTGCAGTCTGGGGATATTACGGCCCACTCAATAACTACTGTCGTCTAGGGGGCATTTTTCAATATTACAAAGTGACTTCAGTTCCCGATCTGCAATCTTCGCACTGCAGTAATAATTTCCTGTGACCAGTAGTGTCGCTGGGATACCAAATAATAAAAAGCCGAGAACTTTGGCTATGTGTACAGCAGAGTGCGCTATTGCATCTGTACTGTTTTCGTGACTAGCAATCGCATGCAGCTTTTTAACTTGTGCAAAGCCGACTCGTGGAAGAAGTTGATACGAGCGGATGAAGTTTTCTATTGCCGCCGCTTTTAAAAAAACCGAAGTTTTAGTCATGAGTGCGCCGTTTTCAATATCCGTCTGCAGGTCACAGCCGCACGAAATAACGCATTTGACTGGACAGTTAATCCACGCAATATACAGCACTTGATAATAAATCTCTAAATTAAAGCGCTTTGTCACAAGCTCGACTTGAGAGAATGAAGTAGGCACAAAAAGGAAGCGACTTTTATTCGTTGGGTTTAGAAACGAAGTGGACTGAGTGGAGCCACCGAGTCTCCAATTTCCCTATTTCGAAGTTCAAAATGACGAAACTAGCACCGTCGCCTGAGTGAGTGGCGGGAGTTATTGCTTCGACGGCACCCGATTTCACCAGCTCCCCTATCACCGTTCCTATTTCGCTAGCATTTCAAGTTCGTTTTTTGTATTTTTTTTTGCAATGGTTACAGAAGGTTCCTCATCAAAATGCAGTTGTAAGCAGGTCCCTGAAAGGGCTTTTGTTTCATGAGATACATTTGATATGTACGTTTTGTTGAGTGATCTCGCAAGGTTACTAAGCGAAGGTAGAAGGAGGCGCGTCATAAAGGTACATTGAGTTTAGGTGAGAGGCTTCATCCTCAGTTTAAAGACAGGGGTCTGGAGGAGTCTGAACACAACCTGCACGTTGTTGTGGAAAAGTGGTTCCTAATGCGGCTCTCTACTAATGTGAGATGTGGTAAGGTTAAAGGGGCCATGAAATCCGAATACCGCTTTGATCAATTAAACAAATTGCCTCAGCTAATTCACTCAGATCTATTCCATCCACGAAAGACGTTTGTTAAAGAAAAACGCGGGGAACATAATAATAATATATTTCAAATTTCGCGCTACATTGACGCAATATACGTAGGTGTGACGGTATAGAGGCCAGCGCTAGAACCTAATTGATCAAAGTGCAAATTTAAAGCGCAACAAATTTGTTTGTTGCGCTTTAAGCGCCTGTCCTTGTGTCATTCGTCTTTTGTCTAAATTTGTTGCGCTTTAAATTTGAACTATTGAGTACCAACTAGCTCGAACCCTCACGTTGCTAATTTATCAGTCAGTCAGCTGCACGTCATCACTCATCTGATACGATGAAAGCAAACTGGATGACCCAGTACAATTATGTTGTCATGTTTCGTGGCGGTAGCTTTGATAGGCGGCCGCAACTAATGCAAACAAGATTCTGTGACATCATAAAGACGTACTTCACTGGAAACTGTCCGTGGAGTCACCACTGCTTTAGCTGTTTTTCGTAATATCTAGATTATTTTTTTAAGTTGGTCGGAAAATTGGTATCATTGTTATGCAAAGAATGCAGTGTTTTAAGTGCGAATGCACTTCTTAAGCGACCCTGAACCTGCGTCCACCGGCGATGTCCGCGCACGTGGAGATGGGCGCGCGCAGCCTGGCCGCTGACGTGGCACATACCCACGTGGGGGATTGGCCAGGAATATCCTCGTCTTCCTTGGCAACGGGGGGAGATGGGCGCGCGCTGCCTGGCCGCTGACATGGCACATACCCACGTGGGGGATTGGCCAAGAATCGGGCGTGAGAAGGGCTAATGCACCTGCTTAAAGGAGTACTGACACGAAATTTCAAAGCTGAGATCCGCTCTAGCAATCAAGTACAACGACAACACAAATAGGTGTCTGTGAATAAATGCATCTTTCTTTCTTTGTAGTTGTGTGTGTGTGTGTGTGATCTCTCTTTCGCGAACATTACCGAACCGCGCAAATTCAACTCGTGCATTCGCACTTTCACATTCTTCCCCTCGGGGAAATGCGGGGAATTTTTTATTGACCGAGTGTTTTATTTATTCTTCAAGGCCTATTTATTTCTTTACCTACACCGTATGTTTCCCTCCATCCAGCCATTGTTGCTCCGGCCTGGTGTCTCCGTTGTTATTCATGAGCAGATAATTTATTATCCAGTCTTTTAGTAGCACACGGGTGCCTCATCTATGCCTCCACAGTGGAAAGAAATGCGTTTATGAGGAGCACTCTGATTTTAATTTTCATTTGATAGAAAGGCTCACACCAAAAGTTCTTACCCGAGTTAGAATGATGGGTGTTTTATCTTAATTTTGTGAGAAAAACGAGCTACCGGGAATGAAAAACGGTGGAGATTTTTCTAGAGATAAAAAAAACATGGGATTAGGCCGCTTCGCAAAATAAGAGGAATACGAGCAAGCTGGATGTGTTGCAAGAGTTGATTAAAGCAATATTTTTTTGCACATTCTCGTCCTCGATCACCTCATCGTGAAATCGGTCTCTTTCACGGTCGCGTCGCTCAGTTCTCATTGGGCCAGGAACTTTGGTTCTCGCCTGGCCTTAGGCTTCGGCTGCACTCTTTGACGCGTCGCTCGCTGCTATTGTTTCAAATGGTGAAATATTTCATTGAAGCTACAGCGATGCGAATGAGAGTAGGGAAGGCATGACGTCGAACAGCCATCTTGCACATGGTGATGAATAATCCTGCTATCATAGCTGGTATATATTGGATGACGGTGATAAGAATATACCTTACGAGGATTCTATCAGTGGATCAAGTGGCGCTAACTGCGCTCCCTTTGAGATGTAGTCGGGCTGTGATTGAGTTCGAATTGCATTACTAGAAGTTGCCTCAGTGATCGCGTTCAATTGCAACGTGACCTGGTTCTGATTGGACTCTAATTAGACTCTGTTGAGTGCGGTGGGTGTCGAAGTCGTTAAGCAGTCCAATACGACTCTCAGGGGAACTCTAACTTTCAAATAGATGCGCCTTGTTGAAATTTTGGAGAGAGCCGCATGGGTAGCGCAAGACTACCGGTCAGAAGTGGCATATCTAATGTTAAGGCCCAATCGAGGCAAGACTTCAAAACTCCTGTTGAAATACTTACTGAAGTTGTCCATTTACTCGCTTGCTTTCTTCAAACATTACACTTAACTAGAAAGAAAAGCCCGTGTTTAAGACTGTTTAAATATCTTTTCATTTTACAGAACTTGATGTACCTGACCTTTCTGATCATTTACGCGTATCTTCAAAGAAGGAAGAATACATGTTCACAAGGGCATAGAACATCTTCCTTCTTATGTTATTGCTGAATACAACTTCACATATGTCCGGTGACGCAGCTTCCCTCTGTGAATCTTTAAAAATACCGGAAGCTCTTTAGAGATGTAATTTGGGCCCGGCTGGTTGTCTGTCGTTGGCATTTAGCAAGGTTATCGTTTTTTGGTACCGTTTCAGGCCGTATAACAGAGGTGCCTAATTACAGACCGTACGAGGCGTGCACACAACGCAGAACTTCTTCAAGGCTTTCGAAGACCAGCTGGGGAAGGAAGTGTCACCCAGAGAAAGCCACGTCTCATTACTCCAACGGGTTACGCTCCCTCTTACATTGTGCACTCCAAGTAATTGCGTTTTGCCACACAAATCCAGACCTTGCACCCACGCGCGCAGACATGCACGCAGAGTGGACAGCTTCAGTTATTGCTTCCCCCCAGGAGAACCCGGAAACTCCGGAACACTCGACGACCTACAAATGAAAAAAAAAGGTGTTTTGGTCAGATATGCGAAATTAAGCCTTCAAAAATTAGTACCATGCATGCTCGTTTCAAGATATTCATTTAGTGTACTCGCCATGCCAATTCCGAGTGGTTTTTGACGGTGCTGGCAACTGCGCTGACCGACTAAGCCTTCGCTGTGTTGACCGGTCATGTCAATCATTATTCTGATACTGCCCAATGGTCTTAATAAATTGTGTTCGTTTGGTTATTTTTGTTATTGCACAGAATATAGCGTATTCCAAGGAACCAGCAGAAAAACCTACCCCTAAACATTTTCTGACAAGGATTGCGTGAAATCTTTCGTGCGTGCATTGTAAAATGATTTGAAACCCTACGGGTGATTTTTGTCTATAAATAGCACCACTGCATCCAAGCAAAAACACAAGAAAACTTGTTGAGAGGTTGCTTTAAACGACTAAAGAACCTGTATAAGGGTGTCTTGCGTTTTTGCTAGGATGTAATGGTGTTATAGTTATGCTATGACGGCCGTTACGGGGTAGTGTTCCTTTCCTGAGCTTTGGGAGACACTGTTGACCAGCTGTCAACCGGAGGACCAGACTCTCTTGGTGACACGGGCCAAGACTGCGAGGGCAACGCATGGATTCCCGGACTATGGTTCCACTCTCACATTTGAGCTTATTAAAATGTTTTCTCTCTCTCTCTCTCGGTTATACTAACAGGGCGTTTGTTGTGATTTTGTTAAAGTTTAAGGGTTTTGGTTATAGACAGCGAAAATTTTCCTTCGAGGCTATAAAACATTTCCCAGTGTGTGTCTGCTTGCATTATTTTTGTTGCGCAGGGTAGTACTGCTGTCGCCAAAATAACGTTTTTGGTCGCTCTTACTCGTTAAAGTTTCCGCAAGTCTTTATCTCGGATTCGTTATATACATCCACAATTTTCCGGTTTTTAGAACTTTGTTCGTTGTATAATAAACACCACGACATTGCACTTCTCGCACTGGTGCTCGCCCCGTTCACATAAGGTTTAGATGCAGTTAAATTGAAACCCACGATCAGGCGGCTTTCATCCCCGTGAACTAAAAGTTTAGTGCTCATTACCCTGGGTTTAATATTTGACTGGATATTTGGTACTAGACTGTTTGTAGTAATGGGTGTATCTCAGCCGCGCTGATAGACAGCCCTGTTGAAGTACTGACCACGAAGCTCCGCTTGGGAAAGACTCTTCCGAAGTTCTGCGAAGGGCACGCCAAGCCAGGTCATTTTTGTTTCCTCCGGACACGCTTCGACCGGTTTGCTGGGAGCGCCAACTGTGGTAGGTCAGAAAGTACCAAACTGCAAAGGAAGGTCAACAGAGCAGGAGCTGTTTTAAAATTAGCCTTGTTTAGGCAACTTAAACCCACAAATTTGGGTCTGTCTGTCTGTGTGTCTGTCTGTGTGTCTGTGTGTCTATCTGGCTGTCTGTGTGTCTGTCTGTGTGTGTGTCTGTCTGTCTGTATGTCATTGTGTCTGTCATTGTGTCTGTCTGTCTGTCTGTTTGTCTGTCTGTCTGTCTGTCTGTCTGTCTGTCTGTCTGTCTGTCTGTCTGTCTGTCTGTCTGTCTGTCTGTCTGTCCATTCAGCCTTTCGGCCAAGAGCTTGCAAAATACTGAAGCGAGAGGTTCATATAGGCCAAACGTTTCTAAATCACTTAACCTGGAAACATTTCTCGTACTTGTCAATATTGTTGAGCAAACAGAAAACAGGCGTATTTGAGGCAAAAAAGCAATTCACAACTTGTACTCGCAGTGTTCATTTATTCTAAATTGAATATTTTCTAGAAATCGACCATAGGAAATAAAACTACGTGTTTAAAATAATGTTTTTACCTTAAGTACAAGATTAGCTCGCGCGAGAGTGGACCTCGTACCGGCGTTCCAAGTTCAACGGATACAAAATATTCCAGTAGATGGCGCGAGCAGTCGAACGCAGGAAAATTTAATTGACTGAAGCAGACATGTCCCGTAGTTATCGAGAATAAAAAGGAGATTTAAGAGGTGGGTGGGGGAAAGGAGAGAGGTACTTCCGTTACACAGGCGGCACAATAGCATCGTCTTTCGATGACGTTTACAACGAAGTCAGCAGAAACGCGGCCAATTGTCGGTAGTTTGGAGAACGCCTCTCGATGGATCATCGGTCTAGCGGATAATCGTGCTGTTTTTTACTTAATTATTTCATTGGGTTTTCCCTAAACTACCAAAAGCAGTTCGTGCTTGAGAGTTGTGTTCGGACACGCATGCGCCGTGATACCGGTGACAAACGCATTGCGAAGAATGCACGCCGAAGGAAAGTATCTCGTTAAATAGGCTTAATAAGGTTGTTGCCTTAATTAAAAATTGAAACTTTTTGAGGCCCAATATATCTCTTCATCTTGCCCACGTTTACTGTCCCCACGGTATCTGGAAATGGTACCGAGCTCTGCACGCGGCCTGCAGTGAATATTAACAATTATAGAGTGTTCAGTATCACCCAGGGGTGCTGGAATCTGGTCGTGAACTTATTTCTGTAACGAAGTATAACATTCTAAACAACGGTAGGTGGCTTGTAATATTCGTGGGAAATAGGGGAGAGACGTAATGATGTCGCTGACTTCCGTGAAGGTAGGCCCGTTGTCCGGATTTCTGCAACCAGATAAAGAAATACTTATGCACAGATCCTCAGAATAAATACGGAGATATCAAAGCAGCGAAGAGGAATTGATTAGTGAACAGAAATCATAAAAGTAAATGGGATTAAGTTTTAGTTAACAGCAACTACCTTTCAGGTGCTACGGCCTGTTAAGCTATTTATACCCGCTACATTGTCCAGTAATAGTTGTGGTGTGAATCCAAGCAAGCTTCTGCAGCATAGTATTATGCAAGTAAACCATTAGGGTGTGGAGGATATCGTTCCCAGTGTAACGTTCTGTGAGAGTAAGGCTTCACTGTAGTCATGTCGAAGACTGCGGAGATATTTAGAGGCAACGTATAGAATGCCACATGACACTGCATTATGCGGTCTAGCTGCAGGAGACACGCCAGCGCCAAGCGTAATGTCTCGCGTTTGATTCCCGCAATTGGGGAACGTATTATTTAGAATATGTTTAAAAATTATCCAGCGGTTGGCGTTGGTCACACTGTACGATGGCTACTTTATACGCCGAAATTCACAGTGGTACATGTAGTGGTTCAAGGATGCAAGCGAATGTCATCATAAATGTAGCAAGGTAACGATGTAATAAAGGCCTCCCCCAGACTGTATGGCAGTGTAGAAGAAAAAGGGTTCAGCGACGTGTGCTCCAATTGAGGTAGGCCCGCTCGAGCCGAGGGCATTGCAAACAAGGTTTCCGACGACAATCTTGGTTGTTATTTGTTCTTACAGCTTAAATAACTTGAAAGTACACATGTACACATACATTCACACCCCCTGCTACTGACACACTGACATGAGCACACATGCTACAAACGAAGAAGCTGAAGACGTAAGAGCAAAAACAAGAGAATAGTTTCACTTCAGCAGAGTGGTACTTGGAGCCTACCCGGAAACTTCCTTTTTTCCCGAAGCACTGGATCAAAAATCGGGTGCTTGCTGTTCCTAGCACAATCTCCACGTTGTGTGGCGACCAATCCGAAAACTATCTGGCCAGGATTGGTGAAAAGCAAACACAGAAACTAGAGCTCGTTGTAGGTGGCAAAGTAAGCACAAGAACAAGAGAGCCCAGACAGCAATGAGGTTTGTGGTCGAGGAGACACCACGTATTTTGCCCTGGCGTACTAAGAGGAGAATCTTGAGAGCTACTGCGGTTCAGTAGGGAGGCTGCATCGGAAGAGATCCTCCCGCGTAGCAGAAGTGTTTTTAACAAGGTACCTGGAAAAAGACTGACTGGGCCCAAAAGCCACAACTGAGTTGACTGTATACCGCAATATAATCAATCAGTTACTAATTTTCTAAAAAAGCTGCACTAAATTCTTTCCCCCTGCCCCGGTGGCGCAGTGGCTAAGGCGGTGCTCTGCTGAGCCCAAAGACATTGGTTGATTACCGTCCGTGGTGGCCGGTCTTAAGATAGAGGCGAAAAGAGAAAAAGTCCGTGTGTAGAAATTTCGGCGCCCGTTAAAGATGCCCAGGTGGTCAAAATTAATCCGGAGCCCTGCACTACGGAGTTTCTTATAGCACAGGTGTAACTTCGGCGCGTTAAACCCCATTATCATATCAGTCATCCCCCTGAAACCTATTGTAAGCACGGTTCCCTGATTGGTATAGGCAACCGAAGTTTTTTTAAGAGTTGATTTGCTGAGAAGTCGAGAAATGCAGTAACTGATGAGGAATTATCCAGATAGTGACGAAATACATGGGTAGGTTTTCTTGGTGCAGTATTTAAGGGAGAACATGATCGTTCTCTGTTACATATATGTATTTGACAAAAATGAGTTAACGTTCCATATGCATTATTTGTGTCTCGTCTAGTAAGCGGTAGAAAACTACGTTTTGGTATGCAGGTTACTAGATAAAAAAGTCACTTGAAAAGAAGATCGACTGGTAAAAGCCCTTGGCAACTTTTACAATCCTTGACTTTGATTACAAGAAAACATCACACCAACAAATAAAAATATAACGCAGGCATTGTATACAGCTTTTTGTATTCGAACTAGCGCTCCTTGTCTGCAAAGATGAAATATTGTTGCTTCAACCAATAACCGTCTCCGTAACCCTGAACGTCGTCCTCAGTCTCCCATAACATTGTGCACTAACGTATAACCTGTGCTCTTTCACTGAGTAAAGGCATGTCTTTTATAGCCAGGGACATCTTACGATAACGTTTTTTCGCACTCGGTCAAAATTCAAAGAGCGTGACTAAATATAGCGTGGAAAACAGGCGGAAGAAGAATAAAGATGCAAGGGACGCTAACTCCTGATGCCTTGTACTGCAAACCACTAGTAGTGCTCTGGTCATTGTTTATTACATTAACTTCTTAAACAGGCATGCTGATACGGCCACATACAATTTCGCTTATAGGCTGCGCGTTCCGGTGCAAGTAACAGCGAAGAAACTTGGAATAATAAAGGCAGCTGGAAGGCCGAACAAAACACGCTGTTGTCCAGTATCGCAGGGGGTGGGGTCATTTCAGCTAATCATACACAGGCACGACGCTGAAGAAAAAGTTTGGCTATAAATTTAATATTGGATACAGTAGAATAGAAATCAGAGGGGTAGTCTGAGGCGCAGATGATAAGATTGCGTTGAGTTTTATATTTGTTGCCTTTGTGCAACCCTCTAATTTATTTTTTATTTAGATTGTCAGAGTATCTTTCTGTATTGTGCAAAAACCCCGTTAGTGCTATAGTCAATACTGTGAGGACGGTAGTGTTTAAGCGGGAAGCCACAATATACAGCCGCACTCAGAAATATTTAGTCGCACTAAGTGCAAAATTATGAATCTGCTTGTGTACATAGATGGCTCCAGAGCTTCCTCTGCTCTCAAGATGGCTGCGAAGTTTTGCCCTTCAACACGCGCAGGAGGAACACAAAGCGAAAATATTTGCTTTATGTACCAGCTTTTAAACACTGAAGTATTAACTCTTATAGATGACGCGGCAGCGTTAAGGAGCTGTCAGGAAGGTTATCAAAATCAGCGTCTGAGAAACAGTGTGATTGCACTAGTGCTCGTGCGCGAGGCTAACTTCAGTGTGTATTTTGCGCTGAAAATGCAGAGTTTGCATTGGTTGCTTGCTCCAATGGAGAGTAGAGACAATTTCATGTTTTATTGTGCTGTAAACGTATAAGCGACAGTAACAGTCATTATGAAAGCAATGTTGCTTGGTACGGGCGCAAAAAGAACTCACATCCTACTTGAAAATAATCATCGCAGGAGACATAACACAGCATTAAAAGATCTAAACGAAGCATAACCAGACTACCGACTTCCCTACCAGGTTGACAGTTTGTTGTTGTTGTCAAATTCTTTCTTTAATACACGCTCCTGTAATCGGGATGAAATGCAATTCTATAGCCTTTCCGAGCATACAAAAGTGGTCACCCCCTTTGCCTAAACCTCAACTTCGTCTCGACTAAGGTCGGGAAGGACGGGGCAAGGCTCTTTCTCTCTTTCTGCCTCTCCCACCCCTTTGAGTGTTGAGAACACTATCCTAGCATATGAGTCAGGTATACCAGGTTAGAGCAGTCAAAGATCGGGTGTTAGGCAGCCTGGATGTTGACTCCATCCGAGCGTATGAGTCAGGCAAACCAGGTTATAAAAGTCAAAGATCGGGTGTTATGCAGCCTGGATATTGCTCTATCTCAGCCTATGAGTCAGGCACACCAAATTATAGAAGTCAAAGATCGAGTGTTGTGCAGCCTGAATGTTGACTCTATCCGAGCCTATCAGTCAGGCAATAAAGGTCAAATATCGGGTGTTAGGCAGCCTGGATGTTGAAAAACCAGCCTCGCTTGCTTCTTCGTGTAGCCAGCGTCTAATCTTCGCATTTTTTGCACCAAAAGACTCAGACAGTGGCTACATTTGTTAGCGCAAGGTGTGCTTTCACGCAAAACGTAGACACGCAATGACCTCGCTAATGCCTTTCTTATCGCCTTGGCCTGCTAGTCGCTCCATACAGGCTGAAATGGGCCCGAGTAAGCTCTCACAAACCCAAGTCACGTACGCTGCTATCAGCGGGGAGCCTTGGAACGGCAAAGAGGGGGGGGGGGGGGGGCTTTTTTCCGCCGACGCCTTTTCCCCCTGCAACACACGTCTACCATATATCCCACTTTCCCTTATACGCAGCAGCATGCATGCATCATCAGCCGGGACGAGGCCATTAAGGGTGGCCCTAATTTCCCCCATCTGAGATCCTGGCTCAGGATTCCGGGATAACGACATTACAATATCCTAGAGCTGCGATAACTCGATGCCTGCATGCCTTAGCAAAAACCAGGTGCATTTCGTAGATATATTACGAAAGGCAATTTGTAATGTTCTCTGAAACGAAGTTAGCTGAAGCTTACCTCATTAGAAACAAATTTGTGATGCTGGCTTCTTGGACAGAAACATGGTAGAGGTTATTTTCTTCGAAAGGCGTTCGTTTATGTAAAGCAATGTATCTTTGTTTCAGCAAGAAGGCAAGGCATACTGGTTTTAGCAAGCTACAGGCTACTTTTTGAGCTTTAGGAGCTGAATTTTATTTTTAGCTAAAGGCGAGCCCAACTCGTTTGCCTGCGCGTGGATTGTTCAAGCGTCAAGTAGGCTAACAGGCGTAAAAACTGTGAGCGCTATAAAAGCGCCATAAAATAAATGTTAACGGGATTATGATTATAGCATGAGGTGGCACCGCTGAAGAACCTAGACTTCTGAATTAGGGACCTCCCGTGTGTTTAAGCGATGGTACTCCGGCAGTATTCTCAAAGATGGAGAAATCCAGATAGTCAAAACACACCCCGTTTTGACTAGTATAGTACGTTGTTTTTTACAACGGTGAGAATGGCACGGTAGTAATGCTGCCACGATAATTATATTGTACGCTTCTCAGACGTAGGAAACTCCAAGCTTTAATTTATTAATGATTTACGGAAATATGACAACGCATTGAAAATTTTCTCCTTTCTGTTTTTCAAAAATGATGTTCGCGTTGTGCCGTTGCCGTTTCTCTGAAGTTTCTATTTCTTGATAGGTTGATAGGTGCACGAGTGGAGGAATTATACTTCATAACACATTAATAGAATGTCTCGTGTTTTTTTTGTCGGAACGTCACCATTTCACGGACCTCATATTTACAATTCCAGGTGGTCTGTTTTTTATCTGGGCGGGATTTGTTCTTCTGCACTGGCCACTTCTTGGGTTGATCTCAAACAGCTAGACTCATTGGTTTGATTGATTGTTGTATTGAAGGTGCTGAAGCCACATCTGGTCTATGAGGTGCGCTGTAGTGGAGGGATCCGGATTAATTTTGATCAGCTGAGGATCTTTATTCTGCGTCTAAATCTCGACACACGGCATTCCCACCTTTTTTCCTCCATCTGAAAAGGCGCTGCCGTGACAGGTAATCGAACCCTCGTCCTTGGGCTCAGCAGCACAACGCCTTAGCCGCTGAGCCACCAAGGCAAATTTAGCTAAAATCATTCTCGCACTCTTTCCCTTTGTCTCCCTATCTTCTATGCACACCTTATGTATACACTCAGTGAAAAAATGCACGAGGCGAGAAAATGAGCTGTAGCCACAGCTGTGGTAAGAGTCACTGTAGACGGTTTAAAGCGGAGCAGAAAAAAAGAACCATTCTTTTCCTACTTTGCGCACCCCGCAAAATGAAGCGCTTTGTGGTAAAATGCTTTTCGGTCGCAGACGCGACCATGCGAACTCGAAGTTTAGGGATTGTAAAGTTCGTACTTTGGTTTTTCAGCTTATGGTACAGCAGAGGAATATACACACAAAAAATATTTTCAATGGAACAGATGATTCAGGATTACACGCTGATGCTTCTGGAAGTTCGCTGAGCCTAAAGCTTGGGGCTAAAAGAGGGCAGAAACAAATATTGTGGTCCTACGGCGACACGGGAAAATTAATTCACTCGGTTCTCACAACTCGGCGGATGCTGTTTCGAAAATTTTTCATGTCCCTCCCGTCCTTGCTCCAGAATCCGCCCGTAGATGCAAAGCCGAAGGGATTGACCAAGTATAGGGACATCAGCCATGAGAGAAGTAATTAATTGCTTCTCCAGTTTAAGCCCAGAATCAATCGTCCTCAATCTTCACATAGGCCAGAAGTTCAGCAGGCACTGCTTTAAAGGACATGAGCGACAGAAAAAACCAATGAACCCCGGAAATCGGGGACCGAATAGGAATTTTTGATGCAAATAATGTTTGCATCGTCGTCATCACACACCAAGACTCGCGTATAAGATAATGAAAATGACTGATTCTATTGTAATGATTATCATCATTTCCAGACACCCATTTTACCGGGGAATAATTTGCACCATGTTCTGAGTGTGCGAATGATTAAGGATTTTCGTTAGTGTATAATATAAATATTAGTGAAGGACGTGTATTATGCTTCACAGCCCAACACAACACAACACCCACTTGTCACAGTCCAGGGCTTCAGCTGCGTGGGTGGCGAACCGCAGAGCAGAGGCGTTGCGTGCAGACCAAGGCGAAAACGCATCAACACAGACTGTTGGCGACGACCAAACTCCTAACATCTCTCACGGCATAAAACAATCGGCGAAGCCCTAACAACACACTGCGCAGCATTCTGCCTAAGATTGCCCCAATCGCTGCGTCTTTCTTTTGATCAGATCACACCAACGCATTAAGATCTGCCATATATTCATATATGCGCTGTTAGAAAACTGCAGTAAAATTTTCTGGGGTAAATTTCATAAACTCAATAAATTTCATCTTATATTTGGCCGCGATATGCTGTATGTACCTATGAGGTTATATAGTAGGAAAGTCTCCACAAAGTACTTGGTGCTTCGCATTCATATGTTCTTTGATGTTATTTAGTCCACTTACAGGCAGAGTATTTATCGCATTTGTGTACCGGAGTTTTCCCTTTATCAGCCTAGTTTTGCATTCCGCCTTGTGCATGTCACTACCTCCCCACTAATAAAAAACGTACTGGTTACTGTCAGGATGGCTATGACAAAAATTATACAGCATCCCATACAGCATCCATACAGCATCGTCCATGTGGTTATGCGGTGACACAGCACATACCATGTGAATGTATTATGCTTAAACTCGCACGTTTTGGAAATCTGCCCTCTTTACATGCTGCCAGATCGCAAGCTAGTTTATAAGGTGATGAGTGCCATGCAGCCTGGCGGAAATATTAAAATTAACTTTTCGTATCCTCCGAAGCATTCTTCATCTTCTAACCAAGACACCGATGGCGGTGTAAACACCCTGTGTGGCGATTTTGATATGCTTTGTTTGAGACCTCAAGGTGGTGTCAATACATTCCCTGTTACCCACTACATCAGCTCCCGTAGCCGAGCGGCAGCTTCAGCGTGGGAACATAAATTTAAGGTTTTATTTTCACATAATAAAATTGCAGTACATTTCGGTGGCCTCTAAATGTCATTTCTCTGGCAAAATGAATGAATACCCTTAATGAATTAGAACAAAAGCCTGACAACTGTCTAACACCTGCGGGCAAGGAAAGCAAACAGAAACCTTTTAATGTGGAAACCGAAATTTCACTTTAATAGTTGAGCCAATACTCAGGTTGGCCTTCCGACAAAAAGATCTTCATGATCTATTTTACTCATTTTACTCTGTGAAGATGGATGAAGAGCGAAGCGGAGGTGGCGCAGCGTTTTGAATAAAAGTGTGAACTCTTTACAGAAGTTGTGCTGCAAATATGGCAGTTCCTCGACGTCATGCATTCTCGGTAGATTGTCTGGAATCGATGGGTAGACGGACATGTTCTTAGTAGAGAATCGGGCCACGGCACCTCTAAGCAGAGCGTCTTCACATGAAGTGCACACTTGGAACTATTCAACGTCCCCGGCATGCGTCGAAGTTCCCTGAGTATACGCGGTTCTACCACGACGACAACAAAAGAGAAGGGAAAATTAAAAAAAAGGAGAACGGCAACTTTTAGAGTTATAGCAAGGGTGGAGCCAAACAAATGCAATACATAACGCAAACAAAGATACAAACACTACCACAGAAACACGTAGGGCGACGCAACGCTTCGCGCTTTTTCACGAAACCCGGGAGCGGAGTTTTTGCAATCACGCTTTTCTGACGGAATACGAAATCCACGGAATACTAGCCATAAGCTGCTCCACTGTAAAATAACAAAGGATGCAAGTGTTCTTCAACGAACGTGCCCTTTTACTAAGCGAGGGAGAATTTCTCAAATCTGCACAAATTGCGAAGCTCCGCAAAACGCCCGTCTGAATGTGAAATTACTATTTAATGGTTCGCAAAGAGAATATTCATTTGCCGTTTCTAAATTTTGTAATATTGAACAACCTTGTAAGAAAATCAATCCCAAGTAGTTTGAGAATTGATTGCTTCTTGTATTCAGGAGACGCTTTTGAAATGCTCGTTTTGAGGCGCATCGCAAGCTCCATGCAAAACTGTCCGTAGGCAGCGCAACTAGCACGACGTCTTTTTTAGAACATTCGAGAAGTAAGTGCTATTTGTGTATATTACTGCAAAATGCTATAGATGTGATATTTTAAAAATAATGCATTATTTATTCGTTGCCATAAACAGTTTTATATCCACGTGACCAACGGCGCGACCGCTTCAGTTGTCTGGCAGCAGTTGTTGGAGTATTCGCACTTACTGGCTATTTGTACGGTTCGCACTAAGTTTCCCTGCTGACGTTCGAGTTATTTTGCCGAATTTTCTTCGCAATGTTCGCTTTTGCGTATCAAACGGCACAAAGCCGGTTAAGCAAAAGTCAGCAGTGGTTTAGCTCGGCTGTGCCAGGACATACGTAGCGTGAGTTAAGGTTCAGCTGGTTACTCCTAGGCTTCCTGGTTGTCTAGGATTAGCTGATTATAATGCTTACTGCTGCTAATACAATTTCCGATCCAATCCAATCCAATCCAATCCAATTTGATCCAATTCAATCCAATCCAATCCAATCTAGTCGCGGCGGCGGTGGCTCCGGCGTGCCAGCTGTGCGCCGTGAGACGTCACTGCTCCTTGCGTATCAACACGTGAGACGTCACTGCTCCTTGCAACGTGAGACGTCACTGCTCCTTGCAACGTCAACACTGGCTGACGTTGAGCCACGCGAAACTGCTCAACGTCAGCCAGTGTTGCTTACGCTACAAAAACATTTCCCCGTTGTTTGAACCCATGGCCGCCGGGCGGCCTACATTGCAGTTGGACACTTAACCCACTCGGCCAAAAAATGCAGAGCGAGTGCCACGTAATACTGCAGTATAAAAGCCACGCCGCATTTGTAGCCCAGCATTCGGTTTGTTTTGATCAACTCTAATCTACCCAGAGCTTTAACCACACCACCAACTTACTGTGGCGTGCTCGTACAGTAAGCCAGAAGCGAGCATGTCCAATTGGCAAAACAACGTTAACAGCATTGTTTATTGCAGGAAAACAATCTAACTGTAAGATGGTGGGACTCGGCGACGCACTTTATCACTGATTCTCGCTCGTTATTTTGACGCTCGAAGAGTAAAAAACGAATGGGCATTGTTTTCCGACTACTAGAAGGTCCTTCGAAAATTATGGTCATGAAGTAAGTTCTAATTTTAAGCTATCGGTAATCTATATGGACCTCCTGGTCACGAAGTTAACGTTCGGCTAAGCTATGTCAGGCTCGCCGGCAAGCTTGAGCAATACCGGGTATCAGAAAGATAGTTTAGAGTAGTGTGAAACAGCGGAAGCAGTTTACAAATATCCAGTTTACTTTAAAAATGATTGCTTCCAGCTTTAAGTATTTATCTGAAGTTAAATTTCTGAATCTCATATCGTATCATGCATAATCACAACCTGGCCCTCTACACCAGCCATCTCCATTGTCTTTATTTGTTTTTACCTATGTTGCTATTCAATTTTAGTATTCACCTTTAATCTGTGCTAACTAACCATCTGTCATGGCGCTCTTCGCCCTAGTTGGCCTTGCTCCACTAAAATGCAACAATCACCATCATCATCATCCAGCTTGCGGAATTCGCGCGGGCTGCTGACTGGCAGTTCGGCAATGTTGATCAGTCGCATCAGAGATTGGACATCCCCCGTTCCGTTGCGGGAGATTTTCATCGTGGCGCCGATGTTGAAGCTGTATCTGATCCTTTACGAGCGAGCCCTACGCTGACATGTTGGGCAGAGAAGGGTGAGTTATGAATGGATTCTTAAAGGAGCCATAAAGAGAAAACACAAGTTTGGTTCATTCGAAAGATTGCCTCGTTAGAACCATAACGACACCACTTATAACGCAAACTTCGCTCAAATAAGCTACATAATTAGGAAAAAAGGAAATGACCATGCGACCGACCAGCTCATTTCCCGCAACAGAACCTATGATGTCACTCGAGAATGCTCTGCCATTGGCGGAGGCCGGCAAAAGCAAACGCATGTTAGGCAGGGCTTACAGTTTGCATAGCGAGCTAAATGCCCGTGAAACATACTGCACATTCTTTTTATGACAAAGAACGGTGGAGTAAACGGTTGAAGTTCCGAATGAACACGCAAGCGTGTATGCCAATGCGTGCGAAACTACCGCCAGCCGAACTCGACATCTCGCCGTCGCCACCGTAGCGCAGACGAATTTTCGGGTACAAGGCTCTTCGGGGCCAACGAACCGTCCCAGCACGCACAGCCGCGACCTTGCTTGGTATCGTAATCCCTTCACAGGAGGTTAAAAATAGAAACATAGAATAGAAAATCGAAAAATAGAAAAAGGTAAAAATAGAAACAAGGGGAGTAAGGAACACAGAGCAGCAACGAGATAGTGCCACTCGTCGCACAGGTTTCGGTATGGAGGTCGTGTTGGCTTGCTGCTGTCGTTACGAGCTCGTTTACAGTTTAAAACCACTGAAAACTTCAGTTTGTTCGAGTACTTTACAATGAAATTTCGTTGCTGTGTTTTGAAATGCCCATGTAGCACGGGCAAATCGTCGAGGGAGTGCGACATCCCCGCCGGTGAGATCTCCTTTCATGTGCTGCCCGACGACGAACCTCGGCGAAGCAAGTGGCTACGTTTTGTGAACTTTGCAAACGGAGGAGAAAGAGAGCTAAAGGAAGTACGAGTGTGCTCGCTTCATTTCCGAGGAAGTGATTACGGCAGGGACCCGGACATGCTGGCGCTCGTCGCCGACTTCGTCAAAAGCGCTCTGACCTTGGGGAAAAAAAATTGCCGTACACACCGCGCATTGACGCTCGGATCTTTCTGGTCGGAGCAGAGAGCTCAAGCGAACGGCTTTCCATACACGATACCGGCCAACTGGCATACGGCTACTGAAATTGAAAATACGGCACATACGTACCAGTCTGTATTCGTCCGTCACGACGGGGCTGACGAGGCAGCAGTGCCGACAGCTGGGCGTTCGTCTGTTGTGGCTATCGCGGAATGGTCGCTTTCCCGTCCACCGCGTATCCCACAACTCTTGCCGCTCGTGCACTTAGAAGCATTGAGCGTTCAAGTGATGTGAGGTTGTTAAATGCAAGCCCGAGCTCCTCGGCCAGAGTTTTGTTCTCCGGATCAGGCGATTCCATGACTAGGGCTGCGGGTGCACTAGGTTTTACTAGTATTTTTAGAATGGCCGCCGTCTCGGTCGACTCCCGCGTGTGGGCGCTATATGGAGTCGATATACTAAGTATCTATTTCATGGACCGCCTCGTATGACGCCATTGTTCACGTGACGAAATGTGCAACTTTAGCTGGAAATTTAAAATTTTGGCTTAAATTGCCTTATTTCTCAGTGAATACAGCATCATTTGCTTCCGGGAAAGCGCTTGGGGTACTATGAAACACCTAATCTTTCGCATAAAACAAACTTTTGTTTTCTCTTTATGGCTCCTTTAACAAGACGTCATTTCCCGACTTGAGGAGGAAATCCGCGGTGAAACCGTAACTGGAAGTTTTACCTTTTTGCAGACGTCGTGCAACAAAACGGCAATGCATAGTTTGTTTAGCAAGGTTCTTAAGTTGTATATACCCACACAACGGCATTTTTTCCGAAATCATTTACGACACCTTTAAAGTTAACCAGACGAATTTGATGATGATGATATTGTTGCAAAGGAGCTAAGTACGAAAACTTTTTAATTTGGTTTCTCTAGAGGCAGAATAGCTTCTGAATACCAGAAGCAACGACAGGGGATGACGGTGGGGTGGTGACTAATTGGAAAAAAACAAACTCGTAACTACACTTGACAAAGTGGGGAGAAGAAGCGCTCGTCTTGTGAAGTTGTCCTTCTTGTCCTGTGTGCTTTCGCGTTTTTTTTTCAATGTGCTGCTCAATTCTATTTTAGTATTCTTGGGTTGTTCTTTTATTCTGTGCAGAAATGAAGAATCAAAGCATTTGCGAAGCCATATCCCATTCCTCAGCTTCAGCTGGTAAACGCTGGGCAACATAATTTATGTACATTTCTTTCGCCCATGGAAAATGTTAACTGTGACATTATTTATTACCATAGGACACACCCCACTAACAATCATATATCTCATACAGCCCGTTGGTCTGTATGAGATATATATATAGATATATAATAAAAATTGTATAACAATAGCATTGCCTAAAAAGCGTGAAGTATAGAAATTCGAACGCACATCTCGATGAGAATGGACCATGAATAGGCGTCGATACAAGACCGGCACCGCTGTTCTTTCCGTTCATTCGGTACTGGGAGCAGGTATACATTGCTCAATGCAGTACGACAAAAATCGATGTCCATTTGGTCCTTTCCGCTGACAGTCGCCGTAAGCCGAAAGTCAGCAAAGCTTTATTCGAGGCTGCCATTACAGCATGAGAAAAACGGCACGGCACTGCCCTAATGCAAGTTCCCTTTCACCGTTTTCTTTTTTGGCCATCTCGGTTTATGTACTGTCGATCGCACCCCGTAAAAGCTGGTGCGTGTAAGTGAGAACCACAAAGTGAAACATAAGTCATGCACGACAAAATTGCGCATTCTAAAATGAAATCGCAAAAATTCCATGGACATCTTTTTCACAAGAAAACAAAACAGAAAAATAGAGTGGAGCTCATGACAACATTGGTGTTGTCAAGGCCGTGCACAATGCTAAGGTCGGTAGCTTTAAATTAAACCAAGGGGAATCTTTCATATCGAGATGTTTGTTTTGCTGGCCACCGATGCCATTTTTTTTCGCTGCATGAAGGAAATATACTTATCTTTAAAAAACTTCGGGCGGGAGCTATCGCGCCTAAATAAATATGTTCTCCACTGGTTACTTCATTGTGATACGACGACATCTGCTTCTGCATGATACCTCTCGCAGAACACTTGTTTCTTTTTATTATCTCAAAAAGACAAAAGAAGACCGACAAAAGATTTCTATTTTTTGCTGAACTTTTCTAAGAGGCTCACTATGGCGTGTGCCATGTTTTGAGACACTCCATTCATTTTCGTAGTGCAATTCATAATACGTCTACTCGTGGTATTGCTAAGAAGCAAACGAAAAACTTTTATTTCTAGCCTACTTTCGTGGTACCTGCCTTAAGCGGTCGCTCTTGGACAGATTGGTGATTGATTGATTGTAGGGTTTAACGCACCGATGCAACGCAGGCGATGAGGTGCGCCGTAGTGGAGGGCTCCGGATTAATTTTGACCACCTGGGGATCTTTAACGTACGCCGAAATCTCGTACATACTGGCATTTTTAGCTTTCCGCCGCCATCAGAAAAGCGGCCGCCGCGGCAGGGAATCGAACCCCCGACCTCGTGCTCAGCAGCGCAACGCCTTAGCCACTGAGCCACCGCGGCGGGTGGTCGCTCTCGGACAACCCTCCGCCCTAGATTAAGGAACACCTGGGACCAATTACAGGACACGGCTGATAAAAGTGTTCCTAATTGCTGCCAGGCGTCACTGCGCTCATTATGGAAGGCCTATTTGATATACTAAGCAGAACATCCCTGCTAGCGGCAGGCGTTTTTCTAATTGCTATATCCCTTTTTCGCTTTGTGTATATGTGTGACAACGCCTTTCACGTTGCACTAGTCCCGGTAACGTGCAGAATAGGGCTAGGAAAAAAAATCCATAGCGTTTCAATTAGCGGTCTACGGAGTCTGCCCACTCTAATACACCTGTTTTTTGTTAATAGACTCTATACAGGCCACGGCCCCTGCACAATGATTTCGTTGAAAACTAAAATGTTGGCTCAACTCAGAATACCTCATTACTTTGATAATGTGGAAAAACCACTTCTCGAAAGGCAATATTTAGCAAAATGAATTTAGGGTAACTCGTTATCCCAAACGCAGTCTTCGTTACCATTGCGGGAAATATGTCTTACCAAAAAGCAATAGGTTCTGGCGGATGAATCAATGTGAAAGTTCTCGCAAAACAAACGAAAACTTTGAAGTATGATATGAATAAAAAATTGTCCATTAAACATATATTCTTGTTGATGTGCTTAAAACTTCCCTAAAATAGTGTAGGAATGCATTACACAAACCCAAACCTGACAAAGTAAGATCTAGTGAAATTCTCGTTTTTGTTATTATTTTTACGCTATGGAGAGATGACATTTCATGCAAAATGTTTGAACATCCGTCTGAGCAAAAAGCCATCGTTCAGCAGCGTCTGTGTCCTTCCTGCTTACGTTTGTGAGGAGCGCACGACACGACATGCTTACCCCAGTTTTTACACCAGAGGCAGCATATACTCCAGACATTTTGTCCACTATCTGCGATATGACATCAGAGAGGAGAGAGATGACCACCTTTCGGTGTAGGCCCAGATGATAAGTAATCAACGTGGAAGCTCCTAACTTGAATGTGTGCACTGGTTGAAGAAGTGGGTAATGGTTAAAAAATGGATAAGAAAACTTTTATTTTGTTTCCTTCGTTTTACGGCTGAACTTGTTGTTCTGTAAGCACTGCTAAAGCACTTATCATGGTCTGCATATGCCTAGAGTTGTCGCGATTACGACCCGATTTTCAGTGAACTCTGCTTGATATTCAGGAACAGCGATACAAGCCTTGGTTACTCAACCGGAGTAGTGCACACGACGATTTTGATTGTCCTGAGTGAACAGGGATGAGCGTGAAGTGATGAGTATGAACAGTTTAGTGGATTATACACCAGTTTATCTCTGCAGAGTAAATAAAGCTTCAGAAGTGCTGCAAAAGACATTTTTGGTGGATGAGTTTAAGAAACCGGCAGTGTCGCGTGGCTCAAATTACAGCGAACGACCCAGTTTGCAAAAACCCTGATACAGTTTTATGAATCCATATTAATATACTGCCTAATGAGCGGCAGAAAGTATTAAGAACAAAAAAATCACTTTTCACGTTCTTCATTGTTGATTAAACAAAATCGCTGTAGTCAACATCCTGACACCGTCAATACATACTCCTGTTATTCCCCAGCCTACTGTTTTGGTACTTGCTTCAGCTTCAAGCCTGTATCCGTTGAAACGCCAGGCCGTTGGTCTTCAAACTTGTAAAACATCAAATTTAGTTACCAATGTTATTGTAGTGTCCCTACACAACTGCCTCCTTTTATAGCACTGGTTTCTAATCACACAAATGCGTTTGCCTGGCCCGCTACCCTGGGATTCCGTATCTCATTGCTTGTGCTGCAATAAGCAAATAGCTTCTCTTCGATGCACGCCTCCTCGCTCTGCTCGCAGTCCGCCCGATCACCTAGGCAATAAATCTCCACCTCTTTTATTCATTCACGCCCCGTGGCTGGCTTACGACTAAGAGATTGAAGCGGAATCGGCCCTCTTATTCCATCTAGTGCCTTACAATTCTTATCCAATAATGTTTGAAGCACATATGAGCTAACAGAAACCCTGCTTTGAGAACTGACCTAATGGTATTGTTTTATTAACTCGAGAATATTAGTTGGGCAGTGCTTGTCAAAATACAAGCGCCGGATAAGAGTGCCGTAACACCGGTTGCTATGCATGTGCTCGTAATTTTACTATTTTTTTGTCCTTGACTCTCGTCAAGCTTATGAAGTGAACATTGAAATGATGTAAATAACGACAACTGAGAAGCTATGAGCGTTCCTATGCCGTTAACACTTGGACAAGAATAGACACAGAAAAAAATTTCTGCCATAAGATGAAAATGTCTGCCTTTGAACACTCCGACTGCTGAGAGGATGCTCTTGTTCAGACTAAAAGGTACCTTTTGTCACATTTTGCTTAACGTTTTGTCCTAACTGAGAGGCACCGCTTTGCGTCGCTGTCACTGATTTGGTTCAACGACCAACGGTGCGTTGTTTTATCCAGAACTAAGCAAAGCTGTCACTTTTTTCTCGCTTCCTTTCCAATTTTCGGCGACATTGAACCGCACGTTACAGCACGTGGAGCCAGTTGGACAGCTACCAGATCATCACCATGGTCCTGAAAGCCTGTTTCGATTCCCTCTCACTTTTGTTACAGATGTTGGAAGCCAATATATGAGGCTCTTTTTGTCGCTGCCTCAGTAGATTGACCCCCAGACAAAAAAGAAAACAGGAACAAAAGAATAGGGTCTCTTCGCCGGTTAGTCATAAACCTCCTCACACTTAGCAAAGCTTTACCTTAAGGTGGTACCATAAAGGAGCTCTTACAATATGTCCGCATCCAACCAATCATCATCAATAATTTTGGTGACAGTCACGGCAGCGGACCCAGTTGCGTTAATATTCTCTTTCTTTTGTTACGGGCTGTTAAACATATATGCGGTGGTGGTAAGTAGGAACGGTACTTTCGATTGCGGCTCCACCACTTTGATGAAACAGAAATAAAGTAGAACGCCTGAGGTGGTAGGTGAAGTTGGTGTCTTGAAAAGCGCGTGAAAGAAAGGTGAATATCTGATGTTAGAATTTAGGAATTGTTTCCCGCATACGTGCTAAAAATTGGCCATTTCGTAACATCAAGTGTGGTCCGTTTGTTTTGTTTCAGATGTGCATACATTTTTTGGCAAAGCCTCACAGAGCAGCGAAGATTTCAACATAAATGCTCGAAAGAAAACGTCACTTTGGTGCGAGCGGGGTGAGAAAAAAACGCTGGCAAGAAATGCAGTGATATCAGAAGCTGATGATTGGTTTCTTAAAATCAATATTCGGGGTCCCTCTTTTTGAACGTCGCTAAAGACTAAATGTATTTTGTTTTCAGCAGCCACACCACAGTCTAAAATATCTCCAAATAAAAGAATTGGCTGTGAAATTGGATCTCCAAGACTACAGATTTTTGCAATATCAGTTCGGGAAGGCCTGTTCCTGTCACGTTATATCCCGCAGTAAAATCCCAGTGAGGTGTATTTCCAAGGCCGACCCTTTTACGGCAAGGAGAGCGCCTTTCTTTTTGCCAGGTGGCCTCCATCCTCTGCCTCGTCTCTATTTCTGCCTCGCCTCTATTCTTCCCTAATATATTAGTCTTTATAAAAAAAAGGAAACCTGTTTCTGACGCGTAAGCTACACTGGCCGAGGTTGAACAGTTTCGCGTGGACCCTGAAGGGTGGTGCTGCGCAGGCGAGAGGAGAATTGGATTGAATTAGATTAGATTTGAATTGTATTGAATTGGATTGGAATAAATTAAACTGTATTAGAATGGATTGGAAATCCAATCCATTCGTAGTATGGGTGTGTAGAGAATTGGGTCTGCACATTTGCCCGTCTGCACCTTCCAGAGGAGTGACGTCATAGCAGCAACAGACGCACTGGCACGGGCGCGTGCCCAGCTGTGCGCCTCCGTTGCGCAGTAACCAAGTATGACGCTGCGCCGGAGCCGCTTCATAGCCATTTCGCGTGACTCCTGGAGAGCCGTGCTACGCATGCGCGAGGAGCAGTGACTGGACTAGACTGGATCTTACTGGACTGGATTGCATTGGATTGGATTGCTGAACTTTAGATCACGCTACGTATATCCTGGCATAGCCGAGCTAAGCCACTGCTAATTTTTTTCTCGTTGTTGCGGTAGCATAAACTGAATAATTTAGGCCACCACTGACGTTTATATACAAGCGATACCAAGTGCAACAGTTAAGTGATCGTGTGCTCCAAAAATGCATCTTCTTCGCATAAGTCCGGGGACGCACATAAACGTTCTTATTTATAACGCGTTGTACTGTATTGGTCATGTTCTTGACAAAGGACAGGCGCATTCATATCTGCGGTGTTATTTATTGTCTCCCCAGAACGGTCCAATGAGACACTTACTAAATGGCTGCTTCCGGAGTTAAGAAGGTCAGAACATTATGGCCCTCGTCAACTTCTGTTTTCTTAAAACATTAATTTATTCGTCGGACTTGTGCAGACTGCGTAGCTGCACAGTCGGCAGGGTGCTTCCTGGGAGGTGTTGATGACATGCCCGAAGCTTAACCTTGTTTTAAGAATGAAAATTTCAAGGAAGAAGTTCGCGTCTGCTTGTGGTATCTGCGTAGTGGCCAGCAGATGAGTACGACCTGGTACAGTTATGCACTCCTGACGCCAGATAAAAGGCTAGATTTATTCATGGAAGATTCGTGGATGGGAGATTTCGGAAAAAAGCTAATGTTCGCAGAAAACAGAAAAAAATTATCCTTGGCTTAGGCCGCCAGTCTGAAAATTGCGAATAAACCGAGATGGCGTGCCGCCGAATACAGTGTTGTGACCGACTTTACCTGTGTCTTGAGTTCTGTTCTTTGGTTAGGAAAGACTTGTTTTTGAAAGTTTGGTGTGAGCCTGAGCTACATTTACTTCCTTGGAATCAACTACGCGTGCAATACGGCAAGCCACTGAATGGTTTTTTTTTGGAGAACATAAAGCCAAACGAGGTCGTGGTGTGGTCCCGAGGGCGAGCTAAAACGACTTGCAAAATATCGTCACGTGGCGGGAAGACAAAGGTAACAGAAACCATGGTAGATGATGAACGATACGTTTACAATACAAGTTGGACAGTGGGCAGCTCCCGCAGGCTGCACCCACACCCAGCTTCTTCATCAATAGTTGGGATCTCAGTGGTATTCTCTAGTTCCCACTTCGTCACCATCTTATAACAATATGCTGTGTTAAGATCGGCCAACACAGGAATTCCTCGCAAGCCCTAGAGCAAGGTGTGCGTGGATGAATCACCCAGAGGCACGAGGAGGCAAGAAACCCTGGCGCCCACGGCGGCGGTTTCAAGAGCGGCTTCCATTTCCTCGGTTCACCGGACGCTGCGGGCCACTTCTTTCCTTCATACACGTATGAAAGAAGGGTCCACCGAAAGGAAGCTGCTGTTTCAAGTGCCCAAGCTCTTCGGTTTCCAACCGTTGGCGAGAGCAGGAGGTCGCTCGTCTTCACGTGCTGGGAGCCGAGTTGAAATTCCGTTCTCACTGGGCCTCCAAAATGAAGACTTGCGCGAAGTGGTGCAACTCCGGCACAAGACACGCTCGATGACGTGGATATTCACCCTTTCCATCGACCGAGTGGTCCGTGTGCATCAGCCACGCCTCATGTCGTGGGCGGTACATCAAGTGTCGTCCACTGCCCACCTGATTGGACAACCTGTGTGAAGTTAAATTCCCTAGCCAGGGATCTGGGGAATACGAACTCTATTTAAACGACTGTATTCGTGTTATTCTTGTTCTCCTGTCTGGACTGTCATCATGTAGAATAAACCTCCTGTACAGTTTCCTCCTAAGCAGTCATCTCGAGTAGTCCGACACCATGCCGAGCCGGGACCTGCGGGCCTGAACGAGTCAGACAACCCAAGGGCCCCTCATCTCTAACAGCTGATTATTAAACATCTGCGCCTTGTTTCGTAAATACAACGTCCGCGAACAGAAATATGGATAGCACAAGGAAATATCATCTCATCTCCGATGATATCCCGAATGCAGTGGTCAGTGCCGTCAAATGAAAAGTGCCACAGCCGGTGACCAAAGCTTCGAGTATCCTGTTCATTTTTTTTTCGTGGATGTAGCTGCGTGCGTGATTGCTACCAAATACCCAGAGTGCGTATTACCACCACCGCCAGTTTAGCTAGGTAAGGCCAACTATTCTTTCAAGCGCAGTCCAGAGCAGGTTCTGATGAGTGCGATGTGGCTCTGGTATACTGCCGCACTGGGCATCTTAACGCCCTAGTGCCTGTGATCCTTCTGGTCACGTTGAAACAAAGTGCACGAAATTTTTGTAGCTGTGAGCAATGCACTACTTCTTGGTAGTCTGAATATATGAAGTATAAAACAGAAAAATATTCGTGGCACGGCAGCTTCTAGCGAGTTCACGTCTGATTGTGGCGTCTGGGCAGTAGCCAGCACATGAGTAGCCTTGGCTTCCATCCGGGAAAATTCTGTGCAAGCTGGAACCCTGTTTACCTTGAAATGTCATTTTTCTCAACATTCTGTTTTTTCACGAAGATTATGTGATCCGCCTTGAAGCTCTTCTGCTGGGTTGATAATCGATGCGAGCTATTGATGAGCCTCTGCATAGAAACCTTCTTGTGCTCGTAGCGCGCTATTTTTGTTCTATGCAAGCAAGGTGTAAAACACCATGCCGTAATAAATAGCTGGCATTGCTCCGCCCATCATCATTCCTGCACTTTCGAACTATTGTTTAGGGTGTCTTCACAGGACTGCGTGTGTCAAGACACTTTGGAGAATGCTTTCTGGAGTAAGGCCTTTGTAGGGGGGAGTATCACCTTACCGAAACAACTCCCTGAAAATCTACGAAGCGAGATTTTGTTCGCAACTTGAATTCATTTGGGCACGTTACATGCTTTGATTATCAGGAATTTTATTTTTTTTAATATCGCAGTCATGGTACCACGTGGATCTTTGGTTCTGTACGAGAAATATCGCTATATATTCGTTCAAATAATAAACAAGACCACAAGTTCCACCTGCTGTATTTCGAAGTGCGCTACGTTTGCTATCGCTTTCAATACTCCAGTGTAATATGTCTATATGGTATAAAATATCCACTACTGAATAACTGGGAAGGCTGATGCCTGCACTGCAAGTGGGACTTCCTATGTTTATAGCACCGCCTGAGCGACCGACGTCATCGATATGGGCGATCGCTTGTGAGTACAAGGGATACTGGAACGGTGGCACGTCGCGCCCTGCACATGAATGTCAAACCGATGGATTACTTGCTTGTTGAGGCGCATTAGTTTACGTTAGAATCTTTTGTTCACTTTGGAAACCCTTCACGATAGCATTCCCGTCTGTACATTAATTCTCCCTGATTTACCTTTACATCCACTTGCTTCTCTTGCGCTGAGTAACGAAAGCAATATTCAACTCCTTAGCCTACGTTCCTCTTCATTCGCTTTTCCTGCGAACTCCTAAAGCGATCCGTAGCCGGGCATCATAAAACAGCGACCGTATACCGCTGTTTTGGCCGACACCTTAAAGGGTGGCGTTGTAATGCCTCATTACGTGTTTGACAATCTTGACACAGACGTCCAATTGCAGAGCCTCACTTTTCAGGCCATAATATGAGCTAGGAAAAGCCGAAGAATGGCATTCTTCGTAGTTCTAGCCACCTCAACCATAGAAATTGTCTCCTGCTACAAGAGAAGGGGTAATCGGGGATGGCCACTGTCCGAAGTCACGGAGCCGGAACGGAAACCCGAAGCCAGCACAGAATTGCAAGGTTTTATTTTGTCCTCCGACTCTCTTCTGCAGCGGCCAGGGCCTTCGATGAACCGCACTCTTTTTCTCGCGCCAGTTCTCGTGGTTGTGATTCTTTTTATTGAGGTTTATTCTCTTTTATTGCTGCTTTTCTCTTGACCATCCTTAGCGGTCTATCACCGAGAAAGAGGGTTTTGATTTTCAGTATATTACGAGGCTTATACTGCGCCAAGCTCATCACAGAAGAAAAAATTGATGGTGCACTTTTAGCGGACAAGTTTCCTGCTGAAGTAAAAATACGAAACGTGTTGAAGAGGAACAAGTTTGATGAATATTCGGATGTCATTACTTTCTTGTCGTCAATACGAAACCTCCTTGCGTTTATCGGCGGCCAGTGATTTTTGCTTCTCGCAGCGCGAAGGCGAAGACTGCGCTTTGCATTACACAACGACCACGGAACATTGCAAAGAACGTTTCTATAGGTCTATGAAATGGCTGCAGTTTTAACTCATATAGTTGTATTTCCTATAGTTCTATAAAAATTGTTCTCTGAAATATATTTCAAGCTTTAATTTTCCGAAGCGGTTCTGTATTCGGTTCAATAGCATTACATAATGGAATAAAATACCATTATGCGGAGAGAAACTCCCGTGCAAAGCGAAGTCCTTACAGATGGTCAAAGAAATGAGGAAGAAGGAGAGCAAATGGGTTAGATAAAGTTGTGACCCAAATAGTGGCAGGGGATGCCTGTTGAAACGGAAAGCCTTTATGGGGCAAAATCTTATTCTTTTTCATGGCTCCTTCATTAAGGAAAAACATATAAAAAACTGAAGTGAATTTTGTGATATCTCCCTCCCTGGCTTACTTGTGCGGGTACACTTATGTAATACATTTTTTTCATGTTTAGCCGTAGTTTAGAGCCTTCGTTTACGTCTAAGCGGAAGAAGAAAACAGCCTGCGAATTCGAAGCAGCACAATTGCTTCAGTAATGACCTCGAAATTGTTGGGTAAATGTATTGCAACCCCACGCTTGAAACTTTTAACCAATATCATAAATATTTCGACTGTTAGCCGTAAAGTGCCTAATAACAGTGAAACAAACTGTGCTGGGTATGAAGCGATGTTAGTGCGTCGCGGGCTGTTGCTATAATTTATTTCATTTTGTTTCTGATAAGCGAAGCTCGACTTCGGCTATTTTAGTTACTTTATTAATATTCGATAAATTTTAGCTGCCCAAAAATTCTCACCCTGCGCCAGCTACCACATAATCACAACATCCGGACCACCCTGGCTGGGCAAGACATTCTACAGAACGAAAGCTGCGCTTTGCCCGTACACACACTGCTTATTTACAATGTCAAGCCACTTTTCTTGATTTATTCAGCGGATTTTATCTGCTTAGCACCGGCATCTGCAGAGTTTAACTCTGTGAACTGCATTTGGCTAGGCTGCAGTTGACACAACCCGCGCTTCACTAACTAATCCCTGCAATTCCCTTCACGCTTTGCTGAATTTATGTTGGCGTTCTTTTTGGTTGCAGTTGTTTCTTCGTATCGTAAGCTCCAATGGATTACCGCTAATCCGATTTCGAGTGGAGGATTGCGCCTTCCCATTCCCCTAATTCTAACGTCGCGCTGAAGAACACGGTGAGGGTTCGTATGTTGGAAGTATACCAACACCGCAAACTCTTACTGTAGCCTAGAAGCCTTTGCCCGTTTTTAGGTTACGCGTTACTGGCTTGATAAAAATTGGAAGCTACAAAGGTTCGGCCTTGTTTTAAAGAAAGACCACTCATGCTACCAACGTATGAGTGACCCGCGGCAGCGCTGTATGTAGTGTTGTTAGGATAATTAATAAACACTTCTTTGTTCATTGTAATAAACGTTCTATTTGGGCTATAACACTTTTAAGCTTTCGTAGGGAGTAATTTGCGTCCCCTAATTTGCTGGCTGTACTCAAACTGTTTCCCAGGACATCAGTATAGTCCCAACGTTACGCTGTGTAACAGCGCAGATGAGCAACAATACAACTCTCTACCGGTAGTGGTATGCGAATTATTTCAGTTAGGGGAGGAGGATGAGTATAGGGTAATTCTGTGGCGGAACTCCAAAAGAAAAGGACATGAAAACAACCAAGAAAAAGAGCAGGTTACAAGCATTACCAAGCAAGAAAAAAGCTTTAACGATAAGATCCTACTGACATCTCAGGTGTACTTTACCTGACCCTCTATTGTTTTTTTCTGCCTTTATACTACGTAGTGATAGTCCAAAACGGCTTTGTAAAACGACGGAACCCAGCTTTGGAGGCGCGTACACATGGATCGAACGGGAGAACACCCAGGCTTGCTGTGTGCGTGTTGTTCTAGCGCATGTGTTGTCCCGCTCTCTCCTTGTGTACTCGTGTTCATGTCTGGGTTCCGTCGTTCTTCAAAGCACGTATCAACAACACCAGCATCGAACTCTTCTGCTAAAACGGCGGTTCGTTGTGGTGAAAACGCAGCTCAAAATTGTGTATATATGTTTCGTTCGTAGCTTCCGACTGAAAAATAGTTACCGGAGACCTCGGTTTAATACTAGGTAAAGTTTGTGACCACGCCCATTCCCTCACTTCATAATAGAATATTTTGATGGGGGATTGGCTATGCGCGTACGCAAGTGTGTACAGACGTACTGCCACCTTGATCTTAAATATACAAACATTGCATGTTGGACTGCTCGATGCGCGCAGGGCGGATCACCTTTTCAAGCCCGGAAACTATCCGCTTTTCGAATTCGTACTCAGAAGAACCATCCTGCCTGTTTCGCATCACAATTTGACGGAATCCATTTTAAGGTCGTATGCATCTATCTATTGCACAGTCCTCGTACCCCTCTTGCCATTCGTCCAAGAAGTCGCCAGCTCTGATCACAACTGTGGGAAAATATAGATCCGGTTACGATCGGCCATGTTTTGCCGAGGAATATAAATAGCGAAAATTCCATTCCAAAACCGACGCCTTTAGAGTGAGGTCTTTGGTCAACCGTCTTGTCGCTGCCATACGCGATGTCTTCCGAACCGGCGCTGACAGAGACGACCCAGTAATGCTCTAGTATGCCACAGGGTTTCCTAAAATATCAAGCATTCAAAGCCATTTTTGTCATAAAAGCCGCTCCATAAAGCACCATTAATAAAGCGCTCAGAGAAGAGTGTGCTTAGTAGCTCCAGACCTCGTTTACTTTTTGGGGCAACTGTACAAGCTCCTTGGCTTCTAAAAGACAGCTCGCTGGCATGCATAACAACACAGCAGCCATTCTTGGCATCAGATGAACAAATTCCAACCAGTCTCTTCTCATGCCAGACCTTATCACGCACACTTTGTTCAAATTCTTCTATACTGCAAACCACTACCAATAACGAGCTGCACATTGTTCAAATTTAATCAAGGCTGAGCATCCAAAGTCATTTTCATGATAAAAGCCGCAGCCTAAAGCACAATTATAAAGCGCTCGGACAAGAGTGCGCTTAGTAGCCCCGGACAACCGGCCTGTATTTTCATAGTTTGTGCCACTTCAGTTGACCTGAAAGATATCAGGCTATACTTAGTATGGTTGTGCACAAAGCGTTTATTAGAGGAACAACGAAGACAAAAAACACAAGGTATGTTTATTAAAAAACCGCTTTGCCGAAATAGCAATGACGCCAATTTTAACACAAACAATAAAACATTACGGCAGATAATAAATAAATCAGATCCAGTAGCATCGATCGGACCTGAAACTATCTCGGCAGACCTAATTATGGCGTCGCAGACACTTGTCTACACTATTGGCAGCCACCGACCGAAGCCACCCTTACGAAATACGTCTGTGCGAGAACACTGGTGTTTCTAGTTTCTTTTGACAGAATGCCACTTTCTGCATCTACCTGTTGGTGTTTACAGCCCTAAATCATTTAGGCCTACCCATGGCATGATCGTCTTTTTTACTTGAGTTGTTTTTTTCCCTGCCTGCCACGTCGTCAATGCATGTGAATTAAACACCTCAGCAAACATACCTATATGCGTTTGCTTTTTAAACTGGCAAATATACTCATTCGGCAAGTAGCTCAATTAGGTGCATGACATTTCCTGCTCCCGAATCTGTTTAACTAGTCTTACGATAGGGATGATGTTGCGAAACTTCAAGTCTGGGAAAAAGCATCGCATCATTACGGTCATATCAGCGCCAAGGATTCAACTAACACCACTACGTTTGGCGTCCACAGCACAAATACTTACAAAATTAAAACACAAATAGAAGGGGTAATAACTATCTTCACGTACTTAACACCCTGCACAATCGCCGTCCAGCTGAAAAGCTGAAGTCCATCCATAACGCACGAATCAAGGTGGCACAAAAATCCCAACCTATGAAAAGTGGTTCGCTGGAAAAAATACTGAGACGCAAAAATAAAATTCTTCGCATTTAAAAATACGCAAGCGTGCAATAGCGAAACTATTCATAAAAATGGAATCAGAAATCGATTCCTAGCATTGGGTGAGACTTCTTATGGTTGCCTGCTTAAATCTGCGTTGCGACCGTGGGTGTCCCCGAAAGCTAGCCTGCCGCGGCAACGTATCACTTCGGAGCTGACGCTTCACCGCGTTTTTGACAGGCAATTACCCTTCTCGAGTGCGGTCATATAGCGAAGGCGCGAGAGCGATAAGGGCAATTAACGGTGATACACGAGAGCGATTAGATCCGCTCGCTGCCCGTAAATTGCGGTATGCCGTCATTTCCGCGAAGGGAAAAAGAGACAGCGAAAAAATATTACCTTCCCAGCTTCGTATTGTGGATACGAGCTGCACTCGGAGGGCACCTCTATAGATGATTAGGCTCCGACCAACCAGACCATCTGTTCAGTCCGATTAGTCGGCGACTTCTGCCTGCTGCTTTCACGGGTACCCTGAAAAACGCCGTACCGGCTGACCTCAAGCTTTATTGTTGTAGTCACGCATGATTTGATTGTACTGAGCTTTTACTGCACACTATAATGTGCAGCAGGTGGGGAGAAACCCTATCAGTAAACTACATTAAAATTCGATGTAAGACACCTGATACAACACGACGCAAAAACTTTCTACAAATCTACTCACTGTATGTTCCACTCGCTCATCACTCTCTATATGAGATAATCCCATGGTTTCTCTTAGGTGCGTTTTCACGGCAGAGCCGTTTAAGCTTTTACTGCCTCCTTAGAGCGTTACCAGAAAACTCAGTCCAGCCGAACGCACGCGAGCGTGCGCCTCGTGAGGACGACCCAGCGTCGTACAGGCGTTCGCGTGGGCGTGCGACACGTGAGAAGCTTCACTCTAAGAAATCGGGGGAGCAGTTGAAGAGTCCAACCGTCATTGTACTCTTGCAAGCGTTGGTGGACTCCCCTCGAAAGCTGCGGGGAGTTGGATGCAATGCTCGCTCCCCATGAGGAGGAGAGCAAAACTGACCGCGTACTCTTCTCGTGCGCGGCGGAGTGCAGCCCCAGTTCTGCTCCCGCACCAGTGAAGAGTAAACCTGCGCATCGTCTCCCATCTCCAGTACGAAGAGTAGAATTGCAATTTCATTCTTGTCCAGTGCGGGAGTAAGCATGGAGATGCACTCCTGCCATCTGCGCACACCAACTCATCAGCGATGTTTTATTTGCATACGAATATATTATATAAAGCGGTTGTGTAAAAAGCGCCCGATTACTTCTGCCGCGCATTCTAAACGTGCAAGAATATGAATTCGTGTAACGATTGCTCGCAGCGTTCAGTGGCGGCAGGCGGCAAACCGAAGGAACTAATCTACGGACCGCTGCAGACGGTCGCTTTGAAAGAGTTTGATCTATAGACGTACGCTTGTCCCGCGCCTAATCGAGCTAAAAAAAACGGATTGTAAATCTGAGATCGATTGAGAAAAATGGTGTTGCAAGAAGTGAAGTCCGCGCTCTTCTGATAGCTCAAGCTGCACGCACAACACGAACCCGACCCAACAACCGTTGCTAGTGTCGCCGAGATAGGCATGTACATACGATAGCTTTTACTAGGTTAAATAAAGGAAATCCGTATACATAACTGGTATTAACCACAATATGGGGCCTATCTGCAAGATCGGATTGTGAGGAACAGGCGGTATCACTGCGAGGGCATCTCAAATACACCCTCTACGGTGAAAACTATCTCGTCGGCTGACGAGCGACGATAAAAGCGTACACACCGATCGGTTGCTGGAACTCAAGCGCCTTTGTTAAGCAAAGAAAAATGATGACCCCCCCCCCCCCCCCCCCCCCCGCGCGGAGGCGCAGGCGTGGATCACGATACGTAACGCGTCATACATCCGGGGGATCAGGTAACGCGAACCGCCCGAGCAAGCGTGAGAAAGGCACCTTCAGCGCGCCACGAAGTGCGCGTGTTCTGCAAAAACCTACACAGGCGTTGAACCCGCCAAGGCCGGACGGGCGACTTACAGGCCGCCCAGGCCGCGCCAGACCGTGATGTCAATGTGCTACGAACGAAGTGGGCTTTCAAGCAGACGCTTCGTGCAACATGGGAAGTTGGACCTGCCCTTATCGTCATACTTGCTTGGACACAGTATACAACGCGTGTTGGCTAACCGCTGGCCGCTTGTGCGTCAGCGCGACATCATGCGCACGCGAGCAAGTCGTATATTCGTTCGTTCATTCGTGCGTGCGTGCGTGCGTGCGTGCGTGGTACTAGTTTTTCTTTCGGACGAACATCACAGCGGCGACAGCGCTGAGGCCGATTTCGGAACTATGCGCAGTGCGCACTGTGTAGCGATGCGCGCGCTATGGCCGGACTGTATCCGCGGCCGTCGCAGGCTTCGCGCCTTGAGCTTGGGATCTTTCGCAGCTATTACGACCTTGGATTTATCTACCGGACGAAGAAACGCTGGCGGGAAGTAGAGGTAAGCCATTAGTTAACCTCGTATTCTTGTCTTGTGTATTTAACGAAGCAGAGTTACTCTCGGTACTTCGGTCCGCGGGAGCGGTTAGTCCTAACGTTTTCGTGACTGATTTTGACCGTTGCTTAGTTTTGAAGGGCGGCTTTAGTACCCGTGTGCAAACAGCGTCGATTCTTGCACCGTTTCAATCCCTTTGATTCGTGAAGTGTTGGTATCCTTGCGGAATGTTTTCGCAGGTAGGAAGCATGGTCGCGCGAGTAGTCGCAGCGCTACGCTGTACTCATAGCTCGGCGGCTAGGCTTAGAGTGGCAGCCGTGCAGTAGCTGTGGCTACCTGCGCGGCTCCAAAGAATTGCGTACAATAGGCTGAGTGATAGAAGCGCGTCTAGCGCGTGGTAGTCACTAAATTACAATAATTTTAGTGACCGCCGCGCGTACAGCAGCAGACTGAAATGCTGTTCAGACAAGTTTTTTTACGCTTTGCTTGAGGGCAGGATGGACGGAAATGGGACTTTTCGTGGCGTACTCACCGCACTGTTAAGGGGTAATTACATGCGTCTAAGGCGATGAGCGACGCGATAAACCTCACTCAATGTGTACGGCAAACAGGTATTGTGTGCGACACAGACAAGCGAAAATACAGGCCGCTGACGGCGGCGACGGCGGCAGGCGACGGGCCGTCGCCGTCGCGGGTTTACTCCCGGACAGAAGCAGCCCGCAAGCGAGCGGCAGCAACGACGAAGAAGGGCATTGGCAGCAATGCATTACTTTTTTTCGTTTGTCGCTGTCGCCCACACTGTTTGTTGTACCCATTACATCACTTTTTTCGCGTCGGTTGTCGCCGTGGTTCGAGCGTTCTGATCGTTCAATAACGAGCCTATTGGTTCTCATCAAATGTTGCGATCTGCAGCGTGCATGCAACGAAGCGTACTCGAGAATGAAGAAAACAGTAGCTATATGACCCATTAGCAACGTTTCCACGCTAGTCTTGTGGACGTATAATTGGCCCTACGTTGCAGTCGGCTGAGGACAAAATCCAATGCAAATTATTCAGGGATTATAACCTTACAAAAAGAGTTATGTTTCCTTAAATTTTGTGCAATATTTTTATACCGGGAACGATAGCGGGGTAAACAGTTGAAGCTACGGACACGTAAGCACTAATGGGTTTGGGGCGCAGTGCGTAGGCAGACAGTAGGGCGCGCTGTCTGACATGACATTGGCCAAGTGGTACAATGAGCGTGGTGGCATCCAAGGTCACCACATCCGCATTTAGACTGGTTACTGCGCCAAGCAGTATGGCATTACAATACGGGTTAAGTGCGTGCTCTCGGCGCAAAAACTAATCTATCACCCAATAAACTTCATTTAACGTTGTCAAACTCGTTAATATTTTTTTCATTGTAGAACTTATCTTTGCTGTCCCCCTCTTTCTGTCTATGTAGGAACCACGGGAAGACGCTACTTGCCCGAAGATTTTTTTTTTTTTTGAGAGAGGGAGAGATCCCCGAGGCGTCAGCAGCAGTGGCCGTCGCATTCAAGACACTTCTCCTCACACCCTTAGACATCGTGGATGGGTTCCCATTGCTGCTGTCTGTGTTTTGGCCGTTCATTGTGTAATACGCTTCAAAGGCGAAGCGCACCTTCTTGCTTCTGTAGACGTTACTTTGGCTCAAGCACGGTGCCCTGGTCGGTACTGTTCTGAAGGCCGCCACCAACATTATGAAGCAGTCAGCTCGAACGTGTTTGTTTTTAATACCAAGTTATGCCTTTTTAAATCTTACTAGCGCATCCTCATTTGAGAACCACCCGCCTAAAAAACCCAGTGGGAATGTTTTCTGCGGTTTCCTATTGTACCACCAAAATATATCTGTTGCAAAGTTGCCGTGTCAATGACTTTGTATCTTTGTGTTGATTGCACCTTGTAATGCGTTAATAGTAATTAATCCACGCTGAATTGTTTTAGTCACAGATTTTTCTTTCGCAAAATTTATTTGTAAATATTTTTGTGTGTTAACTAAGAGCTGGCTTTTTCAGTCCATGTGAAGCACTCACTGATGTACTAAGGCCATTTTGTTTTATGTTAATACTGTTAACTATTCTCCCACTGCTGTATTTCTACTGACGCTTTTCGTGCTAATGCCATTACCTTTTTAATTTGTGGATGTTAATGTCATTTTTATCGTCATAATTTAATGTTTGTATTTCAGTGTTTTCAATTGGTTTGCTGCATTTTTATTCGTGAATTTTTTCTTGGATGTATCCTAAATAGGCGCTACGTCTCCTGTGTGCATGTGGAGTACGAACCGTTTTTATGCCGTGATATTTTAATTCCCAATAAATTGCATTTTGTGTTAAATTGCAGAATGAACCGATTGTTGTGGTATTTTGAAAAATAAAGTCTGAGCTTGTTTTTTCTTCTTTTCCATGTTTCAAAATAGCTTGTCCTGTTTTGTTTGCTTGTAACTGCCTATAGTACCATCGTGGGGAGGGAGGGGTCTAGTAGCAGGCGGAGCGAAAGCACGCTGCCTCGCGGGGAATAGCAGAACGCTCTTGAGGCGTAACGAGATGCTTTCCAAGAGAGAGTAGTAGTATCCGTCTGCAGTATCCGGGAACGCCGCCAATAGAGCTTATTTACGCCTAAAGGGAGTGACGGAACGCTGCCTTGGAGATGGCATTGCAATTCCCACACAGGGTTCAGGTACTCCGCTTCGAAAGCAGCAAGTAAATCCCACGGGGAGTGTTTCGCCTCTCGTTCGGCCGCCACGCGCTACTCCTCGGAAGAGTCGCCCAATGCTTCCAAAGGGAGTGAAATATGGGACAAAAGTTTTTACTCCTAGACAGAGTGCCCAGCACTCCTCGAGTTCTTAGAGTGTTGGAAAGAACTGGCAAAGCTTGCCTAAGCCGCGGCTTGAACGATACCGAGGCTGCAGGATTTCTTCCTCCGTGCGCACTGAAGGACACATCACCACGCATGTGTACAAATTTGAAATGGTTTATTAAAGTGTTCCGTCGTCGCTTTGCACTATGCGAGTAGTAGTCATCGTCATATGCATCGTTATCGTAGTGTTCCTTATGCCAAGCATTACATTCGTGGTAGCGCTTCCCGATAGCTGGGCCGAAGCGGCAGCATGCACGTGCGTGACGCATGCACGGCGTTCCTGGAGTCGCATCGAGGTTCCATAGAGCAGGTGTTGCGTCAACTGTGGCGATTGTGGTTTCTAGGCAATGCCAGGCGATCCTCGGGCTTTTCGTTAGTTTTTTTTTGCTAAAGCCCCTGCACGTGCTTGGCACGCTCGGCAGTCACTGCGAGGCACGTGCTCACGAGCGTTTGAAATTTTCTTGGGAGTTGTAACGCGTTACGCGCCACGCATTACGGCGAGCCCCAACAGCTCTGCTGTTAAAATACCAAGAAAAATACCGAGTGCACGTGAGCGTGCGTCTCGTGAGGAGCGCCCGGCATCGGGAAGCTCGACCTTCGAGAACGCACTACCCAGCGTTCATGGCGTGATCTCTCGCGTGCTCACAGGAAATAAGCAGGTAGGATTTCAATACAAGCGCTTCGGGTTCTCCTTCAACGACCGTCACAGAAGCAGGTCAGAATCCTTTGGAGCCCGGCCCACTCTGCTCTTCGTGGCAACCAGACGGCACATGCCCTGGCCCGAGAACTCGCCCACCGGGCAGCGCAAGAAGAGTCGGAGCGAAACTGGCAACCGCTCCTCACGTACGCCGACATCACCCAACATTACCGACTAGCGTGACAACTCTATTCACCAGTCGGCGATCAGGCCACGAAAGAGCAGGAAGTCATCCTGAGACAATTGCAGACTAATACGTACCCACACCCAACAAGACTACACGCCATCCACCCTACGCTTTATGATCCTCTGTGTACTCACTGCGAAGCCCCAGGCACACTCTACCATATTTTAGGGAATGCCAACTAAACCCGAATCTTCCCCCCATCCCCAAGCCCTCACCCGAGCACTGGGACAGTACGCTGGCCAGCTCCTTCCCTGAAACGCAAGACAGCCGGCCGTGCCAACGGAGTCCTGGACCGAAGACCCAGACCACAAATCTGCTCCCCTCAACTGTGATATTCTCTCTCTCTCTCTCTCTTGCGTGCTGTTCTCCTCGCGAGTTCACGTGCGTTCGCGCATGAAGTGGGGAGCACCGGCGCTGAATTCGCTGTATAGACGCCGAGTTCGCGAAGCCGGTTGCGGCGGGTTCTAGCGCGTGGTAACGCGGCCCAGTTTTGGAGATATGTAAAAGCCGGCGGAGAGTACGATCCGACCCTGCCAGGGATGGAAAGCTTTCGGCGGCAAGTTCTGAAATCCATGTGAGCTGTAACAACCTGGTCTCTGACGAAAGGAGAGGGGCCGCCAGCTCTGCTGTTTCTCCAGCCTTGTCCCACTAGGGCAAGGCGAACCAATTTTTTATCATTACCTGGCCATATACATCAGCGTTTTAGATGCTTTTAAACCATCTGTTTTCTACTTCAACAGCAAACAATTCGTTCCCCTTTACCTCGCTTCTTCCTTGTCTATATAATTTTCTTGTCCTTATTGGCCCTACTTGGCCTTGCGCCCCGAAAACCAATCATAATAATTATTTAGTGCACGCTCCAAACGTCGGATTCCTACTAAATTATCGCAGAGTTCATCGCGGTCCTAAAGGAATTTGCATGACAGATAATATGAATACAACTCGAGGGATTCTACAAGTTCCCGGTCTTTTTGGTGAAGCCTACCAAGCTCCTTAACGAACAAGTTAAGTAAAAGCAGTAGGCTTTCGAACCAAGAACTGTAAGAGCACTCAGAGACACTCGGCTTGGAGAACTTCGATTTCAAGAACGGGAGCAAAAGAAGGTGTATAAAGTGGAGCTCGAGCCTGAGGTCATGGTGGTGTGTAAGTAAATGAAAACCGAAATTCGCTTGTGGAAGTGTTGTGCCAAAGATATCCACCTACTACTTCTTGGAAAAGCATCTTTTCAGTCCAACGCGTTTTGGAGAAAGCTGATGCCCGTTAAAGGGTAAGTATAGGACTGTGCTTAATTTTTAAACTCTCTGTTTTTGCGCAGAACTCTTAAACGTTAAGCTCCTGCACGGAGAAGGATTTGATACCTGAATATCTTAAGCCCTTTCTCTTTTTGAGTCACTTTGAGGATTACGCTTCAACTCGACAATCAAGGAGCTTCCAGTGACCGCAGTTAATATTACTCTTCCGTTCCCTACGATTCGTCTGTGGGCGTGCGTGTAAATTTCATTACCCTGAATATTCACCCGGTTTGCACGAGAACATTATTGGAGGGGTTTTTTTCGTTTCCTGTACTCTTCGTAATACATCGATCGTGTAAGGTCGTTCCAAAGAGTGCGTTATAAGAATAATAGACGTTACGGCTGCCCTCAGACCACAGAATCTTCTGCGACAGCAGCATGCTTCTCTACTTTTAGAGGGGCCATGAAGAAAAATTGTAAACTTGGTTAATTAGGGAGCCTGCTCGGTCCTGAGAACAGTTATACAAACTTTATCTTGCACTTCAAACGAATAACTGAGTTTTATAGGAAAACAGCTGAAGCATGTGGGACTCCCCAGTTACTTTCTGGCGATTTTTCCATGATGTCACAGAATCTGGTCTACGTGATTGGTGGCCGGTGACCTGAGCCACCGCGACGAAGCATGACTAGGCGGTTGTAACGGGACCTTTAGTTCCTTCTGATTGTATCACTTGAATGTTAATTGCAGTTAAAACACTAATAGCTATGTTTTAGTTCTTGCCCATTACACGGGCCGTACTTGCTGGCGTAATGATCGCACTTTTTTTTTTCAAAAATATGATGGAAATTTGGGGGTGCGTTCATTACACGGGGAAATTTTTTGCGAAAACTTTTTGAGCACAGAAAACGCAAGTTGTGGGTCAAAAGTTTAACGATGAGTCTCATGAACATAATAAAAATAATAAATAAAAAAATAATAAAAACACAGCACACCCCCGGCAGCCGCTTTGCAAAATGACGCAAAATGCAGAGTTTTCATGAATTACGGAACGCGCTGGAAGGAGTTCGCTACGAGGCGACAACAGTTCGGACAATAAGTGGCTGCCACTGTCAGAGTGCGGCACACCGAAACATACATGGCTGCCGACGCAGCAAACTGAGCACATTTTTTTCTTTGTCTTGTGAGTACATTATGTGCATTTCGTGAGTTTTTTCCTCATCAATATTGAGCGCATGCTTGCCGATATCGTTAATATTAGCAAGTCTGCCACAATAACCTAGTCATGTCCTCTTTGAAAGGGGACGAAAAAGAGGTAGACACGACCATCGTCAGCTTGACTTGGCACACATGCGACATATTGCTGCGGCTAGTTCAGGTTGCGTTCATTTCAAGGGAAATTAAAAGAAAACGATATTTGAGGAGAAACTTCATGGGTGCGATCATTATGCGAGTGCCATCATGATGCGAGTAAATACGGTAACCACTGCCCATATAACGTCACGGTAGCATGAAGGTCGAAGGGTTGTTAATAAATCTTGCGCTTTTGTATCGAATAGATAAGGGGTGTTACAGGGAGTTGTGGGCACACGCATTAGCAAGACATTTTAACGGGAGAGCGTTACTAGACTCATTGAGCGATCTTTTGTGGGCGTTAGAAATTTGCCGTCATCCGTGCTCGTCAGGCGTCCACGCAAAGATGTAATCACTGCCAACGGGAGGCTATGATGGCGCAGCAAGTATATAGCGCGCTCTCCCCTGGAGCTGAAATGGGCTACAACGACACTACAAGAGCGTAAATTCGGGACACAGATGCTACGGTGGAGACGAAAAAAAAGAAAAGGATACGCTATTCAAGGAAGCGCTGCGTCAGCTTGCCAGGACAGTTGGGGGAAGTTGCGGGCACGCTCGCCAGGCGTGCCCCAACTTCCCTCGCCACATCAAAGCGCGTATTACCCGCAACGCATGTGGACACGTGCATTGTGACACGTAACTACCAAAAGGGGCCAAAACACACGATAGGCTCTGCAAAAACCAACGGAAGAGCTCAAATATGATCAGAAACAATCTAAAATGTGTCCTCAAAAGATATTGTACCCAGGAAATAGCGTCTAACGGCACTTATTTGCAACGCACTTTTGAGATCTTCGGCGTCTGGTCACCACCACTGGGGCATATATCTGCCAAATGATGGATGGCCCCACGGGGACGGCACTAACCCCGCGTGGGAGCTTTCAAACACTGTGACTGTACCATTCTCGCACTAACTCAGCAATACCCCGCAGTGGCACGCTGTCTGGGCCGCACCTGAAGCCCCACAACTGTAGCTCTTTTATACGTAGTCCTAGACAATCTGAGGCGATAACAAGGTATATTCAAGCTATTGAAGATTGTTAGAATTGCCAGTACTGACTGAAGGTTCAAGTACGTTGGATTACCAGCCAGATTTTCACTTTGATATTGCTAATCATACCAATCTGCACAGTAATACCATCAAACATACCGACAAGTTGAGGAGTTACGTGGCATGGCCCACACTCGCTAGCTCGCCGCAATAAGACGGTGCAATGTTTTTGACCCTTAGTCGCTTCATGCCATTGCCACGGCATTGGGCGTTCACGTAGAATGAAAATCAGCGCATCGAAAACAGATTATTTGGCTGAGAAGAAAAAAAAATGTTACACGAACGTGTCACTTCCGTGCGTAGAAACAGTACCATTACCCTGACTGTGGCGGTGATAGCATGTATAATCGCCACTCAACCGTTACACCACGCCGCAAGAGTGTTTACGAACGTTCAACCTTTTCCATTTCACCGGGCACAATTGGCCGATGTCGCGGGAGATCTGGCAAATCAAACCCGTGTTTAAAAAGATTTCTGTTTCCTTCATTAAGCGGGTGGATGTTTTGTTAACAATGCCTGATCGATACTTATTTCCACTGGTGGCACCAAGAAATTATTATGACATTTCTTTATTCATTTATTTATAGGGGCAGTTCAAGCCCCAGAATTCGGCTTGCTGAGCGCTCAAATTATAAAAAAAGGTCGAAACGTAGTTTCTGTAGGTTGGATACTGACATTTAAGATGAAAGTCTCAGCCTCCTGCCCCCCCCCCCCCTTTTAGAAAAAAAAGAATCTGCGTGTTTTCTGAGGTAGTTGTTTTATACACATCTTATAGGTGTTATTCGCCCGCTGTCCGATAGTTCACACGGCAGACAAACATTTGTCTTACAGGTAACAGTGCGATGAAAATATTGCGTGCTGTTGTAGACGAAGGGGGGAACCAGCAGGGTGAAAATTACGGAGCGGGAACTGTAGGGATCGTTTGCGTGGAAGCCCTAGCGACCACAAAACTAGTTCAAAGACCAAGTACTAATTGAAGCAAATAGACACCTACGGCCTATGAGCAAACCTTCCGATGTTATTTTATTACGGTCCCACCAAAGCAATTTTCGTGGAACTAGTACTAAAATTTTCCTGAATTTAGCAACACTACGCCAGACAATTCACAATCACAGAACTATCTTTAGGTTCTAGCGTCACCGGAAGTCCAGAAACGCAATAAGACCACGTGCCCTGCTCATACTTCGGACACTTATCGGGCCTGCAGGAGGCATCTGTTAAAGTAGTAGTTTGCGCGTACTGGGCGGAAATACGGACCCCGAGCACCCACGTCTACCCGTTCGTGGCAGCGCCGTGTCCGGAGAAAATCGGATCCTGGTGGTCGAGCCGACGCCGAGTGGTTGGACATTTAAGGCCCCTTGGCGAAGGCAACACACCTCGTTGGCCTATGCTTCTCGCAGACGTCACCTTCGGGCTGGGCCGCCCGGGGGGTATCGACAGTCGCCATTTCCTGTCCTGCCGTTCAGCTTTCTCTTTCCTAACTTTCCTTTCACTTTCTTTCCACTTCTAACAAATTTCCTGTCGTCTCACCTCTTCTCAGTTTTCCCTTTTTCCTCGCGGCTAGGGTTAACCTTGGGAGCTGAACTACCCTTAGTTCTGCCATATTTGGTTATAGTCGTGGTGCACAGTTTGCGTGGGCAGGACGTGTACTCGAATACCTGTTCCGTCGGGCTCCATGGTGGGTGGCTAGCACCATGACCGAAACTATTTTTCATTTCGTGGGTCTTTTTTTTGTCTAAATGATCTTTCCCGAAAAAAAGAGGGCAGCGATGTAACCGCTAAGTTTTTCACCAAAAACGTTAGCAACTTCCCATGCTTCCACGTGGTACGCAGTAATGACACTGAAAATCTGCCGGACTTGTGGCGTCATTTTTAGTTGCAAAGACCCTAACCGCTACCATTAGGGAATGATACAAGATCAAGAATCTGGCTAACGGAGACCTCTTTTTGGAAGACCTCTACAAATATCAGCTCGACAAGCTCTTAGAACTAACGCCTTTTTGAGAAATCCCTGTAACTGTGAGCGGACACCAGTCCCTGAATGTAGCCTGCGGAGTCGTCTCAGATGACGACCTAAAGTATGTGTCCGAAGAGGAGGTTCTTGAAGGTCTGAAAGAACACAATGTCAAAACTGTCTATCGCATCCAAAATAAAACGAGAAAACAAGAAATTCTGACAAGACACATCGTACCCACCTTTGGGTCAAGCATACGTTGCGAATCTGTGGAGGTAGGCTAAACAAAGATGAAAGCAAACCATATACAGGGTGTCCCAGCTATCATGCACCAAGATTTAAAAAAAGAGTAAAGGCGTAACTCGAAGAAAACCTAGTGCGTAATGTTTGCAGTACTGTGAAGAAGCGGAGAGTATTTTTTTCATTAATGAGGCTTAATTAACTAATTGTAATTAATTATCTAACTCGAGAAATACTGTCCTAATCACTAAAGTGTCAATGAGGCACTTGTAGGTAACCACGAGGGGCATCTAACTGCGGTATTTTCAGCGATGAACTAATTGCGTACACATTTATTTTGACTGATAAAGGAAACCCGCGAAATATGAAAAATACCACGTGACGGCGCCTCCGCGCGCACCGTAAAGCAACGCCCTCAAACAGGCTGCCTCTGAGTTAGCCAGAATGAAATGGACAAAAGAAAGAAAGAAGAAATCGCGACCGAGTTTGTTCCTTATCTGCACACGCGTCCCGCGAATCTTGCTGCTGCTGCTCCTTCCATGCATGCTATTATCAAGGTGATGCGCTGTCTCTTCGGGCGGCTAACAGGCGAAGCAGTTGCATTCAATCAGCTTTGTTTGGGGACGCTGCTTTACAATGCGCGCGTAAGCGTCGTCACGTGGTATTTTTCATATTTCGCGGGTTTCCTTTATCAGTCAGAATAAATGAGTACGCAATTAGTTTGTCGCTGAAAATAGCGCAGTTAGATGCCCCTCGTGGTTACCTACAAGTGCCTCATTGACACTTTATTGATTAGGACAGTATTTCTCGAGTTAGAGAATTAATTACAATTAATTAATTAAGTATCATTAACGAAAAAATTACTCTCCGCTTCTTCACAGTACTGCAAACATTATGCACTAGGTTTTCTTCGAGTTACGCTATTTCTCTTTTTTTAAATCTTGGTGCATGATAGCTGGGACACCCTGTATACCGAAACCACCCTGATCCTAGAAATGCCAACAATACGGCCACGGCTCTCTGAGCTGCCGGGGCAAACAGATATGCGCTAAATGCGCTTCCAATGGAGGTCCTGCCGAGAACTGCGAAACCAACCAACACCTCTGTGATAACTGCAAGGGCAAACGCGAAGCATACTCGCGGGTTTGCCCAGCGTGGAAAAATATGGTTGCTACCTCTTTCATAGGAATTGGTAAAACACGAAAGGGAAATGTGCCTTCACATGAGCAGTTCAATGTTTCTTGTTCATCGATATGAACTTCTACATCGTTATTTATATTTAGTCGGTATGGCACCGTTACACGCATCAACATTATACACTGGATTACACGCGCCGGATGATTGCGTAAACCTGATTGAAATCCCAGGCGTTCGCAAACCGTGCGAACGAAACTGAACGGGTTGTCAGCGGATCGTTCGGTGAAGTGGTGGTCCCCTACAGCGAAAGGAGCATGATTTGCGGGCAGGTAGCGGTCTTGTGATTTCGCTTGGCGAGCGAGGTCTTGCTGACGGGTCGCTTCGGGAAAGGTGCGACCACTTCGGCCCTGCTCCGTGGCGTGTGCGCCAGACGCTGGCGTTGCGACGAGCTCAACTTGTGGCACACGAGAGCCACAGTTCGTAGCTTGGACCGTGAATGCGTGAACGCGTTCCGCTTCCCGCTGGCGTGTGTCTCGTCGCAGCAATGCAGTCACGATCTCGAGCGACATTCGCCAGTCGGTGGCGTTGCCTTTCTGCCTTATGCAGCAGTTTTCTTACACGGGGCCAGGATGAGGAATAAGTTATTTCTCCACCGTGCGCGGGGCCGTTACACCCACAGCATACGCGGCAGATAAACACCGCAGCTTACGCTGCTATACGCTGCCCTTTCGACGCGCGAACTATCGGCGCTCATTACGGTCATGACGCACTACTTCGCCTCACCTCTCCAAGGCGGCAGGCCTGTCTTAATGGAGAATGTTATAAGGAAGGAAATAAGGTGCGTTCGTAGAGCTACGGATGCTTGCGTTGATAGCCTAGTTCAATAATAAAAAAAGTTCGTAGCCCAGTTGGCAGAGTTTCACACCTCCCGTGGCTACTAGAGTGATCGTGGGCTCGAATACTAACGCCGCCTCGTCAATGGAGCTTGTTCTGGCGATGCCATTTCCGTGACGGATATGACATCGTGAGTTCTTGCTGTACCCCGGCATAAAACACTTTCATGTTAAAAAGAAAAAAGAAAGAATTACACTCAAAGTGACAGTGAACCTAATATTTCGCGAAGCACGGAGGCGAATCTCACCGGCGCATATACCCGATCATACTCCGTTGTGGTTCAGCAGGTCACGGCATCACAGCGGTCTTCGACGTCTGCTGAAGCCACACAGAGTGAGGCTGAAGCAATGCCTCTCGCTCCCCCCGAAGAAGCAGCTAGCGCTGCGCCACCAGCTTCAAAGCGGGGTGCATGTTGCCCCGGTTCTGCAGTCTCCAAGGCCTCACCCTGCATGTATGGGTCTGACACTTTTACACCCGTGCGTCTTGCACGAACATCTAGCGTCTCTGAAGAGGCGAGTTTTCCGAGTTTTCGGGCGGGAATGAGTTTTCCAACAACAAATCGGTACTTATTTTTGTGTTTCAAGGGAAAGTTTGCGAGTAGTAGGTGTTCTGTAGATTCAGTGCAGATTTTTTGGTTCCAAATTCAGCCATCCGAACACTTTCTTGGGGGCGCCTGATTCGTTCACTTAGAGTGCCAATGGTTGGTAAATTTACAATTCACCCTGTATTATGACTTGGTGTGCAAGCAAGTGCACAACTTTAGAGGCTATTCACATTGTGATGCTATTTTGCATGATTTCTTGATAAATAATTCAAAATGGGGGCCATTATCGACACATCCAATTACTTCGTCGTGGAAGCATGAATTATCCAACGTGACTGTGCTATTAGTGCAATTAAACGACGCATCCGAGAATCTTATTTACTGTGAATGTGCAGAGACGCTCAGGCAGTATGCGAAACTTGTCAATGTTTAAATTACACAAGAAAAGCAACATTTTTTTAGAATGCCTCACTGAATGTAATGTCAGGAGAAAACTGCAAATTGTCAAGTATAGTTTAAAAAAAGGAATAAATGTTCAGCTTGAAATAGGTCACAATCGTTATATCGGGATAATATCGGGACCTTCTTAGAATGAAGAAAATGGTCACGAATTTTGTTTTTACTCAGCCAGGGGGAAAATACGAGCATGTTGCTGTTTTAAGTACTTGGCAAGGCGAACAAATGCCACAACCAAAGTTGGAAGCGGCTGCGAAGTTACATGTGCGCCGCCTGTTATAAACCCTTTACGGCCACCGAGCCAATCCCGGGAAAAAGAAATAACTAAGACACAGCGCAAAGTCCAAGGATAAGCAACCAGAAAACCTGTGTACCCAAGCGTCTCTATGCGTAGGTAAGGGTGGAGTGTAAACATACTTGTGGAAATTGAGGCGTTATGAACACCTCTTTTCTCTTTTCAGCGCTCCTTCCGGGTTCATCCCCGAAAACCTAATGAGGTCGTAGCTCAGATCGTTGTTTCTTGTATGTTCTGCTGCCTCCGTGTTTGATTATACAGCGCTCAACGCTAGGTCTTGCCCTTCTAATTTCTACTCCTGTTTGCTGTTCCGGAACAGGGCTCTGCGATAAACTTTGCAATTTACATTCCCAAGGTGCAGCTGTTTGCTGGACACTTATTAAAAGTGCGAATAGGAGCCTTATCAGTAAAATTGGTTCGCTGCTGTTTGTATTTTGAAGAGAACATTTTAAAGCGAAGCTTTTTACGGCTGGCGCCTCGTGCATTTTTTGTGTGCGCGACAATTCAAGCCCTGCGGTAAAGCTAACTTTATCACGAACGATGAGAAGAGTACCGTTGCAGTTCTTGCCGTATGAATACTTTACAAAGAATACCATTGAAGTTGTCCTCTCATGTCCGTCAACGCAAACTTTTCTTTGTAAGAATACGCAGCAAACAAAGGACGTCAAGAAAACCACCTGATGAAGATTAAAACGAACCACCGAAAACCTGAGGCAGATAGAACGACTTTATCAATTTTAGGAGCTGCATTTACTTGTTATAACTACTTAGTTTACCGTGCAAGTTTACACTTTACAGGACACCCAATATATGGGCATGAATTCCTGGGAAAGGGACATAGGCATGTTCCGCGGCCAGGATGAAACTCTGTTCTTCCGAGTTTTGTGTAATCACTTATTACTTATTAAGTTATCACTTATTCTATTTTAAGTGTTGTTATTCGTTTTGTAATTCAGAGCTTCAGTCAGGTGCCTAGTCGATGTGGTCATCTTTGAGGGAATGTAAAATTGCCCAGGAAGTAGCAAAAAAATCACAGCGATCACCTTGAGAAAGTCCTTAGGTAAATGAGGAAGAAACGGTTGTGTATAGCCTAGTTGTGTTTGTGTCCATTAGTTCGCTCTATCTTCTCTGTCGGCTTCATTTTAAGCAGGAGGGTACGTAGCTTAGCCAGTCGATCATAACATTTATTGTACAAGTGAAATATAAATCATACTTTTATTTAAAGTAAAAAATATTTTTTTTTGGAAAAAGTAACTATAAAAAATAAACGTCGTTCTAGAGCACCACGCTGGCAAAATAAAAAGAGAGACAATGCTGTTCATTGAACATAGTGAATACAAGCTAACCCACGGTGTGGAAAATGGGGTTTTAACTATTACCCGGCCATTTACTTGGAAACTTCATGACAAGGGTTGGACCGAAGCTCCGCAAAGTATTGTATTTACGAGGGGCGCTCTGAGCATACGCGCCTGGGGGCGCGGTTACCATAACGGTTTTGCAGCTATAAAATTTAGCTAGAAGAACTCATAGCTGTGGGTAACGAGTTTGATCCTTCTTGCACTCTTCTTTTCTAAGTCCTAGTCAATCAGAACTTCAAGCCACCAGCATTCCATAGGCGTACAGAATTATATTAAACAAGCTTGGCTTGCAATGAGTTCAGCCATAGTTCTAAAGCAGGTTAATTTTTGTAGGGGAACGCCGACTTCTCCGGTCTGTCTCACAGGTGGCATATAGGTACTGGAGCATCTCAGAAACAAATGTCTGCTAGTCGCTACTTCCAAGAAACCGTTTTGAAGGATACGGGTAAAATATTCTGCTAGGGGAAGTATTTGTTGCCTTATTTGTCCAATATGAGATGTGTATCGAATGAGAGACCCTCGAAGAAATCCCTTTTCTAATCTTTCTTACCTGTGCCTAATGTATACTGGCTCATGATTTATATTGAAGAGAGCAATACATGCGACAGCGACGTTTCTGTGGGCTGTTTTCAAACACCAAATCTAGGGAGATAGGCACTGTGGAATTCCAGAGAGCAAGCATAATTTATATTTACTGCGTGCTTTGCGCCCCTATAGAAGCAGCGTACATTGGAAAAATAATTGAAGATCGTCTAAACCACGCCTCGTTCAAACCGCGATCAATTAACGTCGACATTCATTATGAGCGCCTGGAAAGGTTTTCCCGACGAACAATCTCGGTGATGCACCGGACCTTATTGCATTACGACCTGGGGGGCCCTATATGGAGATGATGAGTTCCGCTGCATTCCAGCACAAACCTCTAAATCTCAATGAGGTCACTGGGCGTCCCAGGATGTTGAGCGATACCAGGACTACGATCTAAGGTTTTCAGATTGCGCTGAAAGTTTCGCTGCTTTTTGTCGACTGTTTTCGGGACCATAACTTGCCTACATGATTCTGCTGAAGGTGTACTGGAATTGTCGAACGTAATGCCAGCCTTTTAAAAATAACAGTTACGGTTTGAGAAGCTTATGAGTGCTGGCGACCATAAATTCAGGCAGAGTAAGTACAGCTCTACTCTCAAAACACGCATTTTTGCGAGAGTAATGTGTCTTATGTTTAGGGTTTCTAAACCGTTAAAGCCTTTTTTGTACATCTTAATAACGATAGCGTAGATGTGAACCCTTCGTTTGACTTTTTTGAAAGAGAAAATCGCGATTCGCTAAGCGGGTTCAGACTGTTTCATGCATTCATCATAGCGTACTGTGCAGAATTGAATACAACAGTACCGTGATGTATTGTAGGCAGCGTAACGTTGGAGGTAACGGAAAGCATAGAATCGGGTGCCAGTTATAAATTTTGGGAACCTTGAAACGTCAAACATCACAGCAGCAGAAAATCAGCTAGAAAAAGAATTGACAAAGCCGCCTGGTGGTTCACCTTCTGCTTTTTGACGCCAGCACAGCGGTCATAGACACTTTGACATTTCGTGTTACTACCGTACTACTTGAGCCACTGCCAATTTTTAATGCTGCGAAACCTCGTGCATCTCCAGCTAATAAGATGCAGCCAATCCTTTATTATACTTGTTACTGTTGCTCGGGAGCTCAATTCTGTGTCCCCCGAAGCTGCGGTACGCTTGAGACAGGCAGCTTGCTTGCGCTATAGGAAAAGAGTCTGCGAAAACCCAAAATTTTACGACCGTTAATATGATTTGTATTTTTACATATTCGTGCGATGATTACGATAAACATCTCATGCTTCCTGCAGCAGGCGAGGCGCGCGATTGATTTGGATCTAAATATAGAAGCCCCCTGAACACAGCGAAATGTCCTCATTATCTCCAGTTCTTCCTTTTTCCAAAAATCGATCGAGCGCGTCGCATTCTCTCGCCCTTGTTTATGCCTGTCAGTGCCGGTCGATGCTGCGCAGCGGTGACAAAGTTCTCTATACGACGCGAAGTGCGTGCTCTCGTGTTTACTTAAGCACGACTGATGAGATTTGAAGGCTGCCACTGCCTACACATTGTGTTCGCCATTCCACTCCCGGTGTTTGCATGGAGGCAGCGGCAGTGTGTGATCACAGCTCTCCGGTGTGGGCTCCTCCCACAGAAACTTCCCACGCGTCACAAAGAGAAAGATAGCGTGCAATGAAAGGCACCGAAAGTGAAATCTGGCACAACAAAATATCTCCAAAAAAGAGGGAGGAAACATTTCTGTGCTTGCACCACTTTATTTTCAAAGAACTTTCAAGAACGCCCAACATCAATTTTTGGAAATACTCGATAGTCTACACATAGTAACAGTGTATTATGTTTGTTTCGCCACTATATGCAGCATTTTACTCCTTCAGGAAATGTTCTTTTTCGTAAGAAATGTTGACGCTTAGTTGAAGGAAAGCTATGGTGCCCTTACAAACCCTTTTAGCCGATTGGAAGTTCTGTTAGAAAGGAAATAAAACACTACGGAGGCACTTGAGCTTTCTATTACAACGTCAAAATATGTGGGTGTCACATTTGACGAGTTACGCGCATGAGGTTTTTTCCTTTTTTTCGTGATCATTCACATTTTTCCTTCGCGGCTTTTACTTTTTCTCTGTCTAACACAGTGAGAGCTCTTCTAGCTCCTGCTCGGATTTTGTGCAAACCTTGCTGTTGAGCCTAAAAACATGTCAACCAATGTCCACACCATTGTTCGTGAAGCTGCGGGCACCTGTTAACGACGTTATATCTTAAAGCGTGATGTTACGTCTATCGGAAGGCCTTCCAGTGCCCACGTTTCCTCTTCCTCTGCTGTGGCAGTAGTGTGGCTGTAGTGGTTCGATCTGTCATTTACCACCGTTTTCCTTCAGCCACCTGGAGCGACGCTGTATAGGCAGGCGTCAGGCCGGCACATACCCGCGTTCGCTGCCAGTGCGAATTTTAAAAACTCATTCGTGCGTCACATACCGTTTAACGTGGGTGCAATCAAACAACCCATAAAGCTATTCCCTAATGCTTACGTCCAAAGGAAATTATCGGTATGTTTAGACTCACAAACGTCGAGTGTTGCGCTGTTATTTACTCGACCGGCTGCAGCGATGTTTCTTCCCCTGCGATTTGTTCAACTAATTGATATTGTATGGTCAGAAACAAGAACACGCTGCCATTGATGTTAGATGGGAAGAGCAGTGCCCAACTGATGCCTCACTGCCTCTTGTGGGTTTCCACCTTGTGTGCTGTGCTGTCCGCCATGCAACAGTTGTTCCTGATTTCTCAATAAAAGGAGCTGAACTACCACTCTCCGTGCACGCGAAACTCCCGGTGCAGCGTGCATGACATTAGGTCTCCGCATCTTGCAATAGCCGCTTATTCTTATCTGGGGATGTGAGTTGTTTTCCTTAATAAGTGTTAGCCGGCTGCTTTTTTGATTCCTTTGTATTTCCTTGACTCACGCTGGCAAGGAAATGGCCAGTTTGTATGAGTTTATTTGTACAGTGGAGAATTTAGAATGGCATGCAACAGAGGGCTCAGATTTGAACCCCCTAGGCTCAAATCAGGACGCATGATAGAAAGAAGAAAGCCCTCTTGTACCATACGAAGCGATTTATGCGGATTTAATACGGTTCTCTTTTTTCTTGGAATGAAAGCAAGGTGAACTTCAAATAAGCTGCTACCCCCGATTCGGGAAACAGGGCGTGTGGGAGGACTACAAATTATTAAACTTCGATGTGCTCTTAACGTGATGTAAATTCTTGTATAAGCGGGTGGTTCATATTCTCAGCTTATATTGTAAACCCAGGCAATGTTTCTGTTTTGAAGCCGTTTATTCAAGGTGAGTTTTTCTAATGAGAACAGTGCATCTGCAAGAAAAATCATTTTAATAGCAGTGCACAGGAAAAAAATGGCAATGCATGAGAAAAAAAAAAAAAACTTTGTTCTGTACTAGTATCGATGGTGGAAATGCTTCGAAACTGTATAAAGCATCTTTGAAACACTCTGTGAGCTTACCACAATCTGCGTACAGAAAGTGAAGCGTCACTACAACCTTTAAAAATCGGTAGCAATGGTGCAATCCCGCTTTATACACGCTTTTGCGTTCGATTCGTGCAGGAACCTTCACAATGCAAACGTCATTGCTGGTCCTCGGCAAACATTCATGACACCCAAAGGCTACAATCTTACTCGGCGCTGTAGAATAAACAGATCGCTAATATATATCTCCATAAGTTCGACTACAAGCAAGAGGGTACAGTTGCTACATGTAAACTTTATTTCGCGAAAAGAGAACCTTGAGCCAATCTTAGAGAAAACACAAGTACTCAATGAATGCTATCGTAATTTTAAATAAAATTGGAGGTTTTATTAGTTGCAAAGAAAAGGAATCGAATTATCCGCATCTAGTTGGAAAATGCTCCTCGTAAACAGGAGAGGCGCTGCAAAAAACAAAAGAAGGCGGCGACGCACTGACGAGAGGAGGGGGGCTGCTGATGTGGCACACGTGCTACAAAAATAAAGAAAAAGGGGCTCTCCCGCACTGTCAAGAAGCCGCGAAGCTGACTATTCCCGTCTGCCCCACTGTCTGCAGTGAGAAAAAAGTGTGTGAATAATTGTTGAAATAGCTCCAATTTCCGAAGTCCTGTCTACCAGGGTTTTTGAAACTATACTGTTGAGTTCACTCGAATAGCTTGTATTCACTGGCGACTCACGCATGCGCACAACCATTTGTGTGCGCCGTCACTGGTTAAGTAGGGCTCCGCGGGATGGCGGTACTTGTCCGTGCTAAGTGAGACCCCTAGTTTAAAGCAGATTGTGCGTGTTGAACGTTCCAAGCTCTTCCCCAGCGAACGCAAAGTAATGCCTCGACTCCAACGTGAGTACGATTAATAACATCTTTGTTGACACAAGCGTTGAGAATCGGGTTGAAACGGAGCAGACGACGCACGCCGGCGTTTTTTTTTCTACGGCGTGCGGGCGCAGTCGCAAAAGCCGCGCAATGTCCGTGGCGCTTCGGCCATGTCCGTTGCCGCTTCCATTTTTGCCAAGCGAAGAAATTGATAGCTAAACTTTTCAGTGAATACCACCTATACCAATCAACAGACTTGAATTTAAACCATTGTACTCCACTGTGGCTGTGCCTGAGAGTCCAACTAGCTGATTCGCTCAATCGAAAAAATGCTTAGAATTTTAGGAAGTTGACGACATATGAATTCTGTGGAGAATTTGTATTACATTTTATATGTCTAAATGCCGAGAAGTTACCTCGAAAGTAGAACGAATCTTATGTCTGTGTTCGTGACACTATCTTCACTCCTCACAGTCATAGTTTTCGCCATAGATTTTCTCAGCATTGCATGCGCAAAAAATGACGCAAGTGGGGCAAGTTAGTTTCAGTAGAATGCAGCGTACGGCGTTTTATTAGATGCGACTGCATCTCATTCACTCGCCTTGTCCCTCAATCCGGCGTCGTCGGCGTTGTCGTCGGCGTCCGCCCCTCCCCCATTCTCCTTGCCGCGCCAGCTGCGCTTTCCGCCGCTCGCCCCCTTTCCTCTCCGATAGCGAACATTCCCTCGCGAGGGGCATTGGATTGGATTCGATTGGATTGGATTGATATGCTTGGATAGATAGCTTTTGTTGAGCAGACATACTGCAGTTCGTTCAACACCACCACGCGATGCAAACTACCGAACATTTTGCTTTATCCGATGGTGAAGATGGACTACATTTGAAGATGGGCTACTTACGCGGCGGGGTAAAAAAAACAAGTCTAACAACCCACAAAGCGGTTTTATCACCTCCCGCCCCCTAACCTCACACTGACACCAACAAATATTCATTATACCGTAATTCTAATTCGAAAGCTTTACTTGGTACTAGCCCCGCACGGGGCACCTTGAGCAATCTTGGTGACGGTACTGGCGATACCGCGGACCCCGAGCCCCCAAACATAAGCTGGATCCAACCGTGGCGATGTGTTTATAGGTGGAGGGTTAGAAACCACGAACGGTGGCCGTCGGAACCCAGGTCAAGCTCCGGCGGGTGGGCTCCCTGTCTGTCTACCAGGCAGGGAGCTCCGGGACCTCTTTGACTACCAGGGTAAGGTCAAAGGAGAAAGTGCGCCCGTCTCCCTGCTTTCCAATGTATCATATGGCATTTTCAAACCCCCCCCCCCAGACTGATCGGCCCCCGAAAAGGGGCCGCACCGAAGTTTCCTTTCCACCCCTACCAACTATCAACGTTCCCAAACATGAGAACTATCCTCGTTTTTTGGTCCTTGAATCAATAGACAAATCCAAACCCGTCTCCTCCCAATCTGTATTCCTCGTCTCCAAGTTCCTTGAAGGAATCATTGGGAAATCTTTCGAGGCAAAAAAACTACGAACAGGCGAAGTGTTGGTTGAAGTCAAGACGCAGCAGCAAGCCACAAATCTCCTGACCCAAACCCGCATGGCAGATCTGGACATCACTGTCACACCCCACCGCAGCCTCAACAGTTCGCAGGGGGTGATATCTGAGACAGATCTGCTAAGTGAAACAGAGACCGACCTTCTGGAAGGCCTGAAGGATCAGGGCGTAACAGCTGTCAGGAGAATCACCATCCGTCGCGACAATGTAGAAATACCAACAAAGCACGTAATCTTAACATTCAGCAGTTCAAAACTTCCTGAACACATCAATGCTGGTTCCATTAGGTGTGGTGTACGTCCGTACATACCTAACCCGCGCCGCTGCTACAAGTGCCAGCGGTTCGGGCACGCTACGACTTCTTGCCGCGGCAAACAGACCTGCGCAAAATGCGCCACACACGACCACCCCACTGAAAAGTGTGATTCCACCACCTTCACCTGCGCAAACTGTCAGGAGCCGCATGCGGCATGGTCCTGCAGCTTCGAGAAGTTTCAACGGGAGAACAAGATAATCCACGTGAAAGTAACCGAAAACATCTCCTTCCCTGAGGCGCGAAAGAGGTTCGCCTCTTTTCCTCCGGGGAGGTACGCCGACGCAGCTCGCCGGGGGGCGGAGCGGCGTCTTGTTTCGGCGGGGACCCAGTACCGCGAGTCGGACTTGGTCCCGCCCCCGCCCCGCTCTGGGTTGCCTCAGGCAGCCCAACCCGCCTCCGCACCGCTCGCTGGGCCAGCAGCGGCTGTGGTTGCATCCACGTCCGTTGGGGATTCTGCACACTCTTTTTCGTCCTCTCCACCTGCCCAAAGCACACGCGAGAGCCCGGAGGAGACGGAGACGGAAGAAACCGCAGCAGTTCCCACCTCCGCCGCACCGCCTCTGCCACCCGGGGCGCTCCTGACGCCGTCGGCGGTCGCGGCCAAAACGAAGGGCACCGCAAAGGGTGCCAAGTCCGGGGGGTCCGGTACGCCGGGTACTCCTTCCAAATCAGATGATGAGGTGGATGTGGGACCCTTCTTGTCTGCTTTGCAGCAGAAGGAGCGGGTCCATCCATCTAAACCTCCAGAGGAGGTAAAGAAAACCCGTCCAAGAGTCCAAGCCCCGAAAGACCCTACATAAATAGTCAAACTCCAGTAGCTCTAATACATCATAATGGGAAGAGAAAATATTGTTCAATGGAACTGCAGAGGCCTTCTAAATAATCTTGACGACGTGTATGAGATTCTGCATACCAATCAGCCAAGTGTAATGTGTGTTCAGGAAACACATTTGAATTCTAAACACACAAATTTCTTGAATAGTTACCTGGTATACAGGAAAGACAGGGATGGCTGCACACACTCTTCTGGCGGTGTGGCCATAATCGCCCGCAAATCCTTAGCATGCCACCCTGTCACCTTGAACACCGTCCTTGAGGCTGTAGCCATTCGCACAATATTATTTAATAGGTTGATAACGGTATGCTCCATATACATTCCTCCTGATGTTGCACTTACGAGCTCCGACTTCGAGGCGCTGGTTGACCAGCTGCCCGAACCATACATCCTTACAGGTGACCTTAATGCTCACAACACTCTTTGGGGCTCTTCCAGAACGGATGCCCGAGGCCGCCTGGTAGAGAAATTTCTTACATCATCTGGAGCATGCCTCTTCAACAATAAACAGCCTACATACCATAACATAGGTCACAACACATACTCGCATCTTGACCTGGCTATTGGTTCTGCAATTCTCTTTCCATGTCTTGAGTGGGGTGTGGGCACGGACCCATATAGTAGTGACCATTTCCCCACTTCATTAACGTATATAGATACAGGCCCGAGCAGTCAATCTTCCCATAAAAGGTTTAATGAAGCAAGAGCTAACTGGAATACATTTACAGAGACATCCCAACTACACCACACATCCAAAGGACACCTACACGTTGAAGAAGCTACCCAACTGCTCACGGCGCACATCCTCGACGCCGCCGAAAAGTCCATTCCCCACGTCTCTGGTGCCCTGCGCAACCAGCGGAGACCGTGGTGGAATGAGGACTGTAGGCGGGCGCGAGAGGCCCAGCAAGGCGTGGGGTGTCCTTCGTCGGTACCCCACGTCGGGTAACCTCATTTTGTTCAAACGGGCCAAGGCGTTAGGAAAACGCGTGCGCCGTGAGGCAAAACGAGAGAGTTGGCGTTCCTTCATAACATCCATAAACTCCTACACAGACACACGGCAAGTATGGACGAGAATACGCAAACTGAAAGGACAACAAACACACAGCCTGCCTCTGGTCAACACAACAGGGGACACACTCGAAGACCAGGCTGACACACTCGCACAACACTTCCAACACGTTTCTACTTCAGCACACTATACAAACACTTTCATGAAACACAAACAAATGGCCGAAAAGAAGCCTATACTAGATAATATTAGGTCAACATCTTCTTATAACTCAGAATTTTCACTGCATAAGCTGAGGGCTGCTTTGAGCAAGTGCAAACCCTCAGCTCCAGGCCCAGACAACATCACATACACAATGATACAACACCTGCACGCAGACACTCTGTTAACACTTTTCCACCTATATAACAAGATATGGCTTTCGGGGCACATTCCAAACTCTTGGAAGGAGGCTATAGTTGTAGCTTTCCTGAAGGAGGGAAAGCACCCGTCATCCCCCTCAAGTTACCGTCCTATTGCCCTCACGAGCTGCCTGTGCAAGCTCTTCGAGAAGATGATCAATCGCAGGCTCGTGTACTTCCCCGAGTACAATGGTCTCCTCGAGAGCAGCCAGGCAGGCTTCAGGGCAGGGCGATCCACGAACGATCAACTGGTTGCACTTTACTCATACATCAAGGATGCCTTCGTGCATAAGCAGTATTGTTTAACTGTCTTTTTCGACCTCGAGAAGGCCTACGACACCGCTTGGCGTTATGGTGTCCTTAGTGACCTCAGGTCATTCGGCGTTTCGGGTAATATGTTGAACACCGTTGTTAGTTATTTGTCCGAGAGAACGTTCAGAGTAAGAGTTGGTTGTGCACTTTCAAAGGCTCACCTCCAAGAAAATGGCGTGCCGCAAGGTGGCGTGTTGAGTTGCACTCTCTTCATAGTAAAGATGAACTCTCTTGGAAAGGCACTGCCACCTACAATCTCTTATTCCATGTATGTAGATGACGTGCAGATATCCTATAAATCATGCAATATGTCAATCTGCGAACGTCAAGTCCAGCTTGGTGTAAAGAAACTTGCCGGCTCGGCAGACAAGAATGGTTTTAAATTAAATCCTGTAAAAAGCTCTTGCGTTGTGTTCTCCAGGAAGCGCGGGGTCCATATGGACCCAGACATTACTCTTAATGGCGTGTCGCTTCCTGTGAACAAGGAGCACAAGTTCTTAGGTGTTGTGTTTGACCAGAAACTCACATTCATTCCACACATCAAGAAACCTAAACATAAATGTCTGAAAACAATGAATATACTTAAGGTTCTCTCCCATCAATCTTATGGGTCCGACAAAGAACTCCTACTACGGCTATATACTGCTTTGGTTGGGTCTGGTTTAGACTATGGCAGTGTGGTATATGGGTCGGCGACTAAAACAGCGTTACGAATGCTTGACCCAGTGCTGCACTTGGGGGTTCGTCTCGCCTCGGGTGCTTTTCGCACTAGCCCTGTCGAGAGTCTATATGTCGAGTGTGATAAATGGAGTCTTGAGAACCAAGGAACGTACATGGACTTGCTATATGCTTTTAAAATTTCATCACTGAATAATCATCCTTTTTATCCTGTCTTTAACGATACATCAACATCTCTGCTATTTGTAAATCGCCCATCCGTTCCTCTGCCCTTTTCACTTAGAGTGAAAGAGCGATCCTCGGATCTCAGTGCTTCGTTTTTAGATGTGTACAGGTCATCCTTTTCTAACAGTTTACCGCCTTGGCAAGTTCACCCTGTGTCGTGCGACCTTTCTTTTATGAGACTTGTCAAAAACCGTGTACCACGAGCTGCAATACTGCAGCACTTTCTGTCTTTGCAGTTTAAATACACATGTGCAGAATTTTATAGTGACGCTTCTAAAACCTCCAGTATGGTGTCGTGCGCTGCTCATGGTCCTAATTTCAATGCAGCCAGAACCATGAGCGTGCACACATCAATTTTTTTAGCAGAAGCGTATGGAATTTTACTGATTGTACGACACATTCTTGAAACTCAAATTCCCAATTCCATCATCTATACAGATTCTTTGAGTGTTCGCGCACTGTCATCGCATACACCCCCCAAAAACCACATAGTTAATCTTGTATTTAACACTATCATGTCTGTGTATGCACAGAAGCATCAGCTGCTCCTCTGCTGTGTCCCAGGACACGGTGGGATCGCTGAAAACGAGTTGGCAGACGAGAGGGCCGCTGCTGCTGCTGCACTCAGGAACACTGTGGACATAACAACCGTATCATATACAGACCTCAAGCCACACATAAGACAACACCTGCACAGAACATGGCAAACACACTGGGACGAACAGACAGACGACAAACTACATGTAATAAAGCCACACTTGGGACGGTACACATCTGACTCACACAACAGACACACGGAAGTCGCCTTGGGTAGGCTGCGGATAGGGCACACCCATGCGACGCGCTCGTATCTGCTGACGGGATCTTCTAGACCCCAGTGCGGCAGGTGCGGAGAGGCCCTATCCGTAGGGCACATAGTAATCGCATGCAAGGCACTTCACACAACACGACACTAACACTTCAGAGAACTCTACAGACAACATATTCCCCTACATCGATCTCTGTTTCTGGGTGACGATGCCATGTTTTCCGTTAAACGTGTGTTTGAGTACTTGTGAGATGTGAATTTTTTAAACATCATTTCCTATCACGCATAATCAAATCTGGCCCTATACACCAGCCATCACCATTGCCTTTAATTGATTTTATTGTTGTTTTGGCTTTAGTAGCCACTATTTTATTTTAGATACTTTTGTTTGGCGCTCTTTGCCCCAGCTGGCCTTGCGCCAAAAAACTCTAACCATCATCATCATACTTGGTATTAGAATCCTAACATTTTAAGAAATGCTGGGCGGATGACCTCAAAGGGTTCTAATGGTAGTCTCAAAAACTCGGATCAATCCTGCCTCACACAGGGAGAAACGTTAAATGACGTACTTGTATTAGTCTTCGACACCGCAGTACGTGGAACCATTTAAGCTTCGGACACTCCACTTCTAATCGAAGCAGTGTTTGTAAAAGGCACGGAAATTCTTAAACGAACAATATCTTGGGTTGTACAAAATGCTTTTTCTCAAAGTCTTACGCTCCTTTTGACAATCTGCGAGCAATGCCGTTTGCGAACGAGCTGTGAAGAAAGTTTATCTCGGGGCCGTTCCCCGATCCACTGGGATGAAAATAAATAAAAGCGAACACCAACTAAGACGCAGAGCAGAAAGCCATCAATAGTATGACGGCCTACAAGGTTGGAGATGGAGGAAGTCACAGAACAAACAAAAGGAAATGAGGAAGACGGTACTTAATATTAGGACGTGTGTTCTATTCTGGGTCATGATTAGTGTTTTTTCTGTTCTTCGAAGCACTGGGAGAAGTCCTGGAGTTATGGCTTCACATTTATTATTGAACCTAGGGAGCCGGAGAATTCATTTCGGAAGAAGACAACCGGTGCCCAGGGTGCGGCTTTGACAGCCTTCGTCGCGGCGATGCACGTTCATCCCATTATAATTGCTTTTGGGCTTTGTGAATTAGGGTTGTTGATTGAAACTCACTCTCTTGGACATTCCTCTCTTTCCTGAAGAGACTGTCCAGATGCCATAATATGAACGCTGTGAAGACGACAGATGTGTAAATAAGCAGAAGAAATACAACCTTACAATTTGCCACCTTTATGAAGTTGTACAAATATTTCACATATAATTCCACAAATGAGGCTTGTGCAAACCGGTTGGCTACTAACCCTTGCTTTCGTGATACTTTTGTTTCATAACTTTCTCAGCACTTAAAGTTTAAGTATCTCTTGCTGTTAGTATAGAAAGTAATGCATGATTGTGCAAACAGGTGGAATACGTTCTCAATACTTACTTAATCACATATACTAACAGCAGGTCGGCAGGTCGTTTAAGTAGAAGTCTGGAATGTGTGAAATTCAAAAGTGGCAAATGGATTTTTAATTTAGGGAAGCTGAATGAAGACTGAAAACTTACAATGCACGATTATAAACGATTTTTTTTAATATTTGGCACTGTGTATGAGTGCGTAGCATGAAGCCGGTGGTTGTAAAAAGTTAGGAACATCACAGTATGTCTCTGAAATCAATTGCGGACGTTTGCATTTTTTGGTATGCAATGCAAAAGGATGTTCGGCCGGCTCTACCCACGCTTTGCTTCCGGTTGTACAGTTTTAGGTTTAAACAGCGCAGCTATTGTTTCTGGCCATAATGTGTGGAATGTGCGGCGTCAACAGACCCCGGCTCGTAGTTACTCCGCCCTTTACCTAGCACGTGAGCACGCGCCTTAAGAGGAGCGCCTGGCGTCGTCCAGGCTTTCGCGTGGCGCTCGCAAAACATAGCAAGAAAGAACTTCACCGGCGTAGGAGCCTCAAGGGGGAGCGTAGCGTCACTAAATAAAGTTTTTCAGATTATCGGCACTCCTTTCTCTCATTTTTATGTGCCGCCAGGATTTTCATTGCCCCGTCGGCACCACGTGATATTTGTTTACTTATGGGCGCAGCCATTTTGTTTCTGGCCGCCTCTCCTCTCTCTCTCTCTCTGCTCCGCGGACGCTAAAGCGGCCGGTCACACTCTTCCCGTCACAACCGGCGGCGGTTTCGTTGGGAGAGATGGTAACGCTGCAAGCCAGAAACAAAATGGCCCCCAGACGCTTCCGGGTGCACGAAGTGGCAGTACTCTTAAGCGTAGCTTATTGAGTGACGCTAGGGGACCGCATGAAAGCTCGCGCTACAGACGCCCAGTTTGCGAAATCGGGTGCTGACGCGTTCCACTTCGGGAGAAATGTGAGTGCCTGCGGACAAAACGATCCAGGCACGTCAGTCATGCATGAGGAAGACGACCATATAGTGAAATTCGGTATGAGGTTGCAGCAGAAGTGTTTATTTTTTTACATACATATTTACACAGTACTCAAAGCGCCTCAGGAATTACAGACGGGTAGTATAATCAATATAGTGGAGAAAAAGGTAAGGCAACATCAGTTCTGCAGCCATGAATGTATATAAAAACAACAAAACACACAGAAAAACACGCAAATTGCGCACATGTACATGTAGATGTATTTTACGATGTTACGACAACACAGTAAGGAAGGCCTCATTGTTATCTACACTAGCAATGTGGCGAGGTAGGCGGTTTCGATCACCTGTGGTTTAATGAAAAAAAGATTTTTCAGACACATCGCTTTTACAATAGAGTTTACGGGGCTTAAACTCACGGTCTAAACGCTCGGATTTATAAAGAGAACCTTGTGTGTATTGTTCAAGTCGCGGACCACTGGTTTAATCGTAAACTAACAGAACAAATGTTAGGCCAAGCTTTCTACGCGGCTTTGGATAAGTTCCCATCCCAAGGTATCCTTCGTTGGTGTCGCACTGAAATTTGTCGTATAATATCCAGATACAAAATGGGCGTCTTGGTTTTGTACTCGCTCTAGTATGGAGATGTTTTTACCGGTCCATGGGTCCCAAACCGTGCAGGCATACTTTAGAACAGATGGGACGCTTGATTTGTATAAAAGTTCCTCGCTCACTTAAGAAAAAAAATGTATCAATCCGGCAAAGGAATCCAAAAGCTCTGCAGGCCTGAGCTGCAGTGCGATCCGCATTACGATTTCAAGTAATATCGGGCGGGCGTAAAAATTACTCCCAAATATATAGACTGAAACACCTTGGTTAATACAGTACTATACTATATAAAGTATATCGTGGGGCTTTTTTTCTGGTAAACATCATATGAGCGCACTTTGTTTATCTGCATTTTCCATTTTTCACGCCACGAGTTAATTCGTTCCAGATCTCGGTGTATGACTCCAGAATCCTCCGTGCGGAAAATAGCCCTGGGCAAAACACTTTCGTCCGCAAATATTCTCATATTGGAAGAAGCTCCACCGATTAAATTAGTAATAAAATAAAAAAACAGCAGAGGACCTAATACGGACCCTTGAGATACACCGGATGTAACTTAAATGTATGCACTTATCCATGTATAAATGTACGCATATATAAATCCATGCATGAATTAGTGATTGCCTGTGTTTGCGAATGTACGCAATCGAGAGGAGTACATCGCCCCCACTAGTGAGTGGTGGTCAAGATTTCTTTGTTTAAGGCGCCTGTGCAAAGAGACCCTGAACTGCAGAATATCTCATATTGGAACCTTCAAGCAGCGAGGTCTACCAATGGACAGACATGTATGCTAAAGCGGGAGACCCATTTCGAGAGTAACCTTTTGAGAAGTTGCTACAAGACAGGAATTTTTTAAGCAAAAAGTGGCCATGCATGAATGGCAGCTGGAACGAGTGTCTATCCGTATTCTCTTGCCCGTCTCGCGCAAGCAGGGGCATGACAATTACAACAGGCACCCGCGAAATTACGTCGGAAATGCTGCTTTTGAAACGTTCATTTCCATTTCGTCCGTGCGCCTCTTCGACCCGCAATTTTGATGTAAAAAAAGGACCTCATTAAAAGTTGTTTCTGCTGGAAAAACCTATAGCTTTGAAAAGTGTAAGCAACCAATCAAATGAAGTAAAAAAAACTGGAGCTAAACACTGTGGTAATGAAGTACGTTGTGTTTAAGCGTGAGTACCGACACGTAACTAAATTCACCCAACGATTTTGCAATCGCATTTCTCCGGGCTCTTCGCAATAATCAAGATGATGAAGGTTAGGTTGGAATAAACGTTCACTCATAGCCAGGAAACATGTTCAAGTATAAAAAGTTAGAATAAAGACAAACGAATTGTAAAAATATTTTGGAGTGTATGAATGAAATAAATGGTGTTGAAAGCCAGACATTCTTAGTGAGGTAAAAATACTTGATCAGAGCTCACTCATGAGCGGAAGGCAAACGTGTTTTCATTTTTGTAGTATTTAATTTTTCCATTCGTCTTCGCTCCTTCATTGATCCTCTTTCTTTGTCTCTTTCTTTCGATATATTTTCCCTTTTTTTCTTTATACCTCTAGAGCTTTCGTTCGTAATTTTTTTATTCCTACCTTTCTATGTGCCCCCATCCACTTTCTATCCCTCTTAGTTTCGGTTTTTCGTTTCTTTCTTTCGAGTTTTAGGTCCGCCCAAAGTTCATGTTGCTTAAAAGCCGTGTGCAACATGATACCGGATGGGAGGATTTGCATCGTCAGCGGCGCTGCCCAGTCCTGCACACGCGTGTAATCTATCACAAACCGCTTTCTTCTCCCAGTGGATACCCGCTTGCGCTCAAGTAGGGACTTGCAGGGTTTCGGATTCAACCTAGCAAAAAGAAGTGAGCAAAAGGCAACAACGAAAAAACTACTGAGCAAGTGTGAGAAGCAAACAAAACGCCGCCAAAACTGGCATCGTTTGGGATACAAATGAGGTGATATTTCTACTCAGCAAGTTCTTCTCATATTTTAAAGTATATACTAATCCATAAGCTGAAAACCTGGTTGCTGCATCAAGAATATTTTTGTCCAGAAAAAAAATCTCTGTCTTGAGATGGAAGGCAAGGCATCGTTGCTGGGGTGCTAAAAATGATATCCCCTGCAGAAATGTTATACGAGGCGTACTTCGGTCTCTGGCGCTGTTTTGGGATATTTTTATTTCTTATTGAAAGTAAAACATCAAAAACGGATATAACTTAGTACGGTCGGTTTCGAGGAATGGTTTTGGTTTCCTCAGTTTTTTAAATTTTTACCGACTCAAGTCGGCCTTCACAACAAGAATAGCAGAATTGATAAAACACAGAATAAAAAGACAGAGGAACCTATACTCAAGAGGCAGTTTTTTAAGTTTTGTTTATCTTAGCATGCTCCTCAAAGCCTTGCATATCACGGATCGAGGCCACCACGACAAGCACGTACCGGACCAGAGGTTTTTGTCACTGTGCGTAAAAGATTCCCCACTATATAGGTGTTTCTGTTGCATTACATGCCATACAGGTACCAGGTAAGCAAAAAAGAATACAGAGCGTTTGTTGTGAACGACAAAGTTTTGCAGATGTATTTTTCATTTTAAAAATTACCCTTTTAGGCTCAGCCTATACTCCCTGCTTTCGTGCTGTAGCTACATGAAGGGCGGTTTTTTATGATATGCAGTGGAGTGACTCTAGAAGAGCCTTTCCGATGGCTCCACATGTATGTGTGGGCCTGTGAGTCTTCTAAAGCCACTGCCGCTCAATTAAAAAGAGCTGTTGGTCATCACTGCTAGGTTCTGCCTTATGTTGGAATAAATTGGACACAATAGTGAAAACAAAACCATGCAAATAAACTCGCAGTCAGAGAATACCAAAACGCTTCTTAATGGCCATGACTGCGACAGTGATGTGTAGAATTTTTGCGGAGACAAGCCTGGAGATATTCCGTGCTTCTTGGGCTTCATAGCAAGAGATGATGCTAGTCGCGAAAGCTCTGTGGTCTTTTGAAATTTTCACACACAGTAAGTTGGTACGAAGAATCATGTGATATGTCGTAGCTGGTCCCCATATGGCAAGCTTGTGTGACACTAATTTTGAACCGTAGCGATGAACTGCCTGAACCGGATCCTGCCAGTAGCGTGCGCTGTTCTTATGCCAACTGATCGGGACGCCAAAGCGAGTTTGGTGCCCTACATTGGCCACTCAACGCTAGCATGCGAGACTTGGGTAAAGCGCAAAGAAGAACCCAAAAACCTTAGAACTTTGTTTAAGTAATTTCAGCACCTGAAACAAAGTTTTTTGGGCAATGAGAGACGTTGGTCCTGCAACGTACCTGTGGGATGTTGCTGTTGTTATTGTTGTTGTTGTTGTTGATGATGATGATGATGAAAAAAAAACAGAACAATCCTAGATAATCAACATAGGTTAGTCCATTTTTTTTCTCACTGCTGAAAATATAAAAATCGGGAACAATGTGGCATTGACGATCATACAAGAATCACGGGGGAAGCCTCTAATGTGATTCAGTACTAACAACAAAATATAAGCTACCGTTTTTTATTGCACTTTTATTGCCAGTTTTATGGTTCTAGGTCACGTCTCAAGTAAAGGCTGTAAGCAAACTTTCAAGCTACAAATTGGCCCCGTATCTGCCCGCTCCGCTGCAAATGTCGAAAGGCGTCAGTCTTCTGCAGCAATTGCGTCGTACCTCCCACTCCTCTCCTTTCTCCCCGACTCTTACGCTATTACCATCCGGTGTCGGTCCCCCTGGATAAACACAATGAAGTTATCTTGAATGAAATTCATGTATTCCTCGTACTGCTGCCGTTCCATTTGTCGGGATCTTCTGTTGCTGTTGCAGACCAGGAGTCTAAGGCTTTGGCACGAACCATTTTTTTGTTTTTTGGTAAATATATTGTTCTTAACACGTTTCTTGTTTGATATATCAAAAATTACCCCAAGCCTTTTTTTAAAATTAATGAACTTGCTAGTATCACGTATATGTGTGAGATTCCAAATTGACAAAATCAAAGCTATACGAATTTTTGGTTGTAAATTGCACCAGTTATAGAATAAGGGCATAGTGCTAAAGCGACAAAGAATCTCCTTAATGGGGTCTTAACTGGACAGATTATTCAAAGGCAAGAAAGTTTTTGATAACGTGAATACAAGGGATCTGTAGCAATCAAATGAGCAAATATGTACTTCCGCAAGCTTTTTTTTTCGTGGGAGTGAAATAAATAAATAAATAAATAAATAAATAAATAAATAAATATGTTAGAGGTTTCATTCGGTGTACTTGACGATAATACGTGGGCTAAAATAGACAATGAATTCCAAAGTTGTCATTTCACGGTATGGTTCGGTGGCGCTTTGAAAACTAGTAATCTTGATATAGTGGAAATAGCAGGCGTCCATTTTGGGTTGCCAGCTTCCTTATATAAAATAGGCAATATTAACTGTGAGCCCGAGCATAAGTACTTCGAGGGTTACCAGAGTACAAGAGTAAAGAGAGCAACCTCAACCGTGACAAAATGTATGCGGGAGATGGTCATTCATAGTTGTGCTTAAGTATAAAATAAACATTACCATGCAGGTATACGCATGGTAAAATTGGTAACGGCGATCACTAATGAGCAACAAAAATTTGAAATGCAATAATATAAATATTTACTTCACGTAAGAGAGAAATAAGTAATCGAAATAACGTTTTTGAGAAACTCCAAGTATTCCCTAAAAGCTGTATTCATTGTGTTTAACTTCTAGCTTCTTTCTGGAGTCGCACTGACTAAATTTATATTTTTGGAATCAGTCGCTCACAAGATAGAAGCAGCAGCAAACATCATCTGTCGAGTAATTTACTACGAGTTTCGGAGAAAACAACTTAAGCGTTTGCTCATGGCTCTCAATGGTGTAAAATGGCTCTCACAGTGACGGTCTAAGCCTAATAATAGAAGCAGAGCAGTGTGCAGCATTCTAATCAGATAAGGGTTGATTTTAAAAACCAATATGCTGTCAACCGAGGCACTTACTAAAGTTGTAATTAAATTTTCCGGGCTCCCTGGTGAGTTAGGGCCAAGGGAAATCGATAAATATGTATTCGGTCCGTTAACTCCCACACCGTTTTTTTTTCTTTCAGAAGTGTCGCAATGGCACACAAAAAAACTCAGGCAAGATATTTCGCTTAGAAAACGGACTGAGGAGACTTAGCATTGGATTTGCGCAAACGTTCGACTGCAACAGTTCGTGTGCGGTCAAGCCGACCTGTTTTTTTAACTGTTTGCGTTACTACGCTACCCTGCACTTAAAGACACGGATGAACGCTTCTGAGGCAAGCAGTCCGGTTTTTAAGGCCCAGTAAAGCACAACTCGCAGAACATGTTGCTTTGCTTGCGAACTTGCTTCTTCTGATCTCAACTAGGCGAGAACGGGCGAAGCCTTTCACATTTATTCTTTTTTTGAGGATCTTGCGGTAGACTTTGTTATCGTTTTCTGAGATCTATGCTTTATGTAAGGCTCACACAAACAGAATTGTAAGAGGATGCACTGCGGCTCACTTCTGTACGTTTTCGAGTATAGGCAATTTTGTTCGTTGGCCCGTCCATACTTTTGAAGTGTCCTTTTTCACAGTGAGTATCGTGTCGAAATGGACCTATCTTCGTTTTTAAATGTCAAAGTTACATCTGCGCCCTTGTTAAAGGCACCATTTTATGCTGGCTCTTTGCTACTGAAGCAAAAGGCACACATGTCTTTTGGTGGTTTAGCAGCTGTGCCAAAACAAGCTGTAGGGAAGAAGTAACATTAGGCAACTCTAACGCGCACTTGTTTAGAGCAAATATTAACAGCAAAAACGCTCTTAGCTGCCGTAAATATTCCCCTTTCACCTGTTCTTACCAGTACAAGGAATTACGCCTGTTAAGAAAAGGGAAAAGAGAGTTTCCCTCAACCTAAAGAAACATTTGCGTACCAAACTTTAACTCAGAGAATTACATTGCTTCTATCGGAGCTTGACTAGCGGTTTACCTGCAAAGCACGCCCGTACCAAACCTTAAAACGGAACATCTCTTACAAACTCTCTATACATATGGCGCCAGCTTTAGGCGAGATAAAGTCAGGGCTTCCGACACACGCGCTCTTTTAAGAAGAACGAAAGCTGACAAATCTGCGCTTACGGCCTCTTATGTACCCTTGTGTTTGTAAAATTCGTGCTGTTTTTGTAAACACTGTCTTTATTTTAGCACAGTGTTAACACTATTCCCACCTCAAAAACGTAAGTTGCTTGCACAAGGCGTAAGGTTGTGCGGGCACAAACGTTAAAATAAAATGGTTGTGCACATTCATCGAGTAACAGCTGTCTCCTAGGAAGTCATTATAAAAGCTTCCTTTCAAGCAATACCCCGCTCAAGACCTCCCTTACTTTCGCTTGTGCTCCACTCTGTGCACTCTAGGCCATTAGATGTTGAAATGCTACACGAAATCCGCCATTCCTACTCTTTGCTGCCGAACCTGCCGCAGTGGAAAGCTTGTTGGCCTACTCGAGCGTCTGAGAACAGAAGACGAGCCTACTACCAAGACCGACAAGGTACCCAGACGAAGCAGTCCCGCCGCCGGAGAGCTGACATAATGCTTTCCTCTCCATCCAATAAAAATCTTGTTCATTACCTGGCAACGGCACTTTTTCTGGATTCTGTTTAACTGTACTCCTAGAAATTTTATACCAAACATTTTAAGAAAAAACTGCGTTGGGATAAGACTCAGCCAGTAGAGTAGAGGGCAGGCAAGGGAGCTTATGACGAGGTAGTTTCTGGAAAGCATTTCATGTTATATTTATCTTTGTAGAATAGTTGGAGTCGCGAGCCGTACAGAAAGATTTGAAGGGTTGAAAAATATTTGTTAGAAGCTCTTTCACCAAAAAAAAGTCTTGAGGAAACAAACTACAATGTAGCACGTGTCAAGGTTACGCTTCTGTGTATACCAGTGTAGGCCGCTCAAGTAACCTGTTATTTTCCCCATAGGTTTTGCTATAAACGAAAACCAAATGACAAAAATGAAGTTCGGATGCTTTCAAAGGCGTCTCCTTTAATAAACATGCACAACCAGATAACTGTTCAGTTTCCACCGCACAGTCTGCCCTCTAGGCCATTGCTAAACTAAGTGAGCCGAAAGATCTAATAGGATGGACAATTTTGCAGCTATTCATGAAATAGTGGATAGCATGCGCAATTAGTATTAACGGGAGTGTACATGGTTTTTGCAGTTTTGAGAAAATTGAAGTTGGGTTCTAAGTGCAAACTTGGTCTTTACAGTATTGGGACGTCTTTATCTAAATGAATACTTTTGTCAAAAATGGTCCAAAACTTTACAGGACAGCGTATTACATTACCCGCATATACTTTTCTATCGAGGCCAAACACGATCACGGGCTAGGTTAGTGAGAAAGAGAGTTTCAGACGCTAATCACTACCCGCTATTGAGTATTTGGGGTTCCAAAACTCCAGAAAATAGTCTCAGTAAAAACAACCCCGAAAAAAAGAATGATCTAATCAGAAGAACGGTTAGGGAAGTCTGCCAACCACCTAACCAGAAATGAAAATCCCCTTAGTGTAATTGAATGGCTTGATCAAGCTAATAAGCTTAAATAAGAAGCGAACGTACTATTTTGAGAGTTTAAGTGAACGTACCGCGCGTTTTATTCCCGCTTCGCGAAGTGCTCCGCGATCGTTCACTTGTTTACAAGCCTTAAAACCAAGCTTGTGGAACAAGCTTTCTGTGACACATCTGGGGCCGTTATCTTCTCCTTTCTTGTTAATATTCTGTGGAAAGGTCTTGTCTTTATTTCGGGTACTTATTTATGAAAAAGCCAGCATCTTTCTCAGAGATCGCATGCAACCACTTGGAGAGCAATATGAATTGAACCACTAAACTACTCAGTGAATGTAGAGATCCGCATTGGCATCTCGAAGAAATCACTGAACCTGTGGGAGAAAGCGTTTTTTATATAGGAACTGATGTAACCAAGTTTTTTAAACCTCAAACTGGCACCTCCTGACATGGTGGTTCTCCAAGCATCCTTAAAAAAGTGCGTTAGAAAATAGCCATAGCCTTAGCTTTAGCATCAATTCCTGCTTCAAGGAAAGGTTTTTGCAACAGTAGGGCGCCTAGTAAAAATACTGCCGAGCTACGTGAAAAGTTGTTACTGCTAGAATTATGTGAGATATTTACAAGTCTGAAAATGGTAACACTATAAATGCAAGTTATGAAACAAAAAATGTCGTATTAATATGAAAAGTGAAGGAATACGCGATTAGGACTAGATTCTAGCTAGAATGGCAGTGTTCCGCTCTTGAGCGCTGCTGCCCTCTCAATGTCCTGTTAATAACAAGTAGATGCCTATGTCATATTTATACAAAGCGTGACGCAGTAGTATCAGGTCACTGTCGGCAAATGGCCACCAATGCTACATAACTGAAAAATAGCAAGTTCAGTAACGTCGCATGTGTGTGTGCGGAGCAACCACAACCTTCGTTTGTTGCGAGGGAGTCCTGCTTGAGATAGGAAGGCTGCGCCAAGCTTAGACAAATAAGGAATACCTTGTGGCCTAAAAAAATTTGAACTGATTAAGTTGATCTAAAGATGAGACAAACGTAGGTGCATAATCCGGGCTGCCAATGGTACGCTTAAGCTTTTTCTACCGCCGTCAAACAGTATACGGTAAGAAGTAAACTATCTATGTTTAGATGAATAAATCACATTTTACTGCAGGAGTACAGAACGCATGGGTTGTAACATCGGTAGTAAAGAAGAGCTAATCACTGAGGAACATTATTTTTGTGGCAAGTCAAAAATAATCACCCTTTGAGAACAGCGGCATATTTTTCCCACAAAGAATTAATTTTGAAACACAACGTTGGCAACAGAAAGTGAGACGCGAAGCGATCTTCGCTCATGCATTGTTTTAAAAATAACATGCATCTATTAGTATTAAGTAGTCGTTCTTTTCAGTAGGTACATTCAGGTGCATTACTGGAAGAAGGAATGAGCAAGCTTCTGTAAGAAACTGCATTAGACTTCAGAAGTGTCTGCAACTTGTCTATACGTTTATTAGATATTCGACGAATTTGCTAAAGCTGCCGATGTCCGGGCAATAAATTTCGGCAATGGCTAGGACCCATGTTTTGTGCTAAAAAATAACAGCCCCTGACTCAGCACCCGCACACGACGGCGAAAACATCTTGCCAGGTAAACTTGCGAAAGCCATCGTTTGAACTCCGTCGCTGTTGCAACTGGTCGTAAAACATGGGCGGCTAGCTCTGTCGGTCGACTCCCCTGGGTGCATTATGTATCTTTACGGTCATTCGCAAAATCGCCGCCTGCACGTCCGGTCAGACCATTCCTCACGTCCGCACCTTTCCTCATATTGCTGTGTCTCGCACTGAAATCCCGTGGAAGTCGGTGGCGCTAGTTGGGTTTAAGCAGGATGCTAAGCGCGAACGTGCTCGGAGTTCTTAACGACTGTGTTTTCTCGCTGTAAACATGCGTGGTATAGAAACGAGGTCATTAGCGGTACCGATTGCAAAGAAAACTTCTGGAGGCATTCTGTAGAGAGCATGATTTACTTATAAAGGAACCGTGTGGGAGTACTCCTATAAATGCGGAATTCGCAAAGGTAGACAACAGCCAGGTTGCTTGTAGCAAAACTCCATTAAATTTGGCAACTTGCAATAACAGTGGCTTGAAAGAGATATACATTTCTAACGCATTTGTCTGTGCAAATAGTACAGCTATGTCATGAAGACAGCTAAAACGTGGTCATCGGTTATGTGCAGACGCAGTGCCAATATTTTCGCAACATCAGCACAGTCATGTCACAACACGCAAAGAGTGCGACTAATACTCTCCGTGAATGTTGAGTTTATGCTACTGAAGTAAAAAATCCAGCATGCAGATTCAGCGGCACACTTTCGAAGGCCGGCGTAATGCACCGAAGCCATTTGTTTGAAACCACGAATGAGGATGGTGAAGTTGTAATTGGCCGCGGCACCCCATCCATCCACTTGGATTGGACGTTTCCGAAATGCGTAGTGCCTCGGCATAGGGCGTCCTGGGATGCACTAATGTCTTTCTACACCCCGGGTGCAACTGTTGATATTGATTGTCTAACATCTCATCATGGAATCCTGTTGGTGATTGTGTGCGCAGGCAATCCGTGAGTTAACGGAGCTTCCTTTTCAGAAGGGTATTTGACTTGAGCCAAAATATCGAATGCATTAGAAACACCCAAGCGAACGTCCCGGCAGCCTCATAATGTAGGTGTCTCGGCTTGCGCCGAGACACCTACATCATGAGGCTGCCGGGTGTCTGCAGACAGGTGTCTGCAGACACCCGGCAGACAGGTGTCTGCAATTCTGTAGGTGTCTCAGCTTGCGCCACTGGTGTATCTTTGATTTCTAAATAAAAAAATGTTCTTATAAAAAAGGCTTATGTTTGATGGAATGAGTGAGGCACAGAACACCGTTGTAAGGTACACAATCGTCCAAGAAAGTTGCACGAGCAAAACAGCTAGAGCCGGTGGTCGTGCGCAAGGAAAGAGCATGAGCCGGGGAGAGAGAGCTTGGTATCGGGCACTAGGAGAGGAAAACAGCAATGCAGGAGGAGGGCGCTGAAAGAGCGTGACGCAGCGCAACCCGGGAGAGGAAGGTCGGAAGAGGGAACTGAAAAAGGGTGACAGATAATGCGCCCGATAAAAAAAGGCGGGTCCTGGCGATGGCAAGCTAGGACAATAGCCTTCGAAGGACAATACCCTTCAGTCCAGGGGGCTGAATAAGGGGTGACAAGCGTGGCCTCAAAGTTCCACTGTACATAAGTAGTGCGTTGGCTGGACGTTCGGCTTCACATTGTTAGAAAGCTCTAAGCATTCCCTGTAGTTTTTGTTTTCCCAAAACGAGCGGGAAATTTTGTGTACCTGTATTTATTGGCGTCCCCCATTCTCGGTGTTTTCTACCCTGACATGCGCAGGATGCGCCAAAACATCTCAAGCGATGAACCCTCAAACGACGTCCCTCATACACCAGTAAAGTTTTTTCAGCTTCGTGAAATGACGTTTCACACTAATACAGGCATGAGTGCAGCCAAATTATCCCCGTCACAGTTTTATCAGTCTGGATATCAAATATTATCACACATGCCTTTTCTAGATCTGATATTTGTATCTGCAACACAAAATTTTGCCGTTTCTTCTATTTTTTTGTTTCCCACATTTTTATGAAGAACAAGCGCATGCAGCCGAGGTAAAAGAGTAGATGACGATGCTCATCATTGCTTGGTTCTCCTTCACACAAACGTGTAATCAACGCCACGTATGCATAACCGCTTGGTTAATCGCAGTGAATATTTTTGTTGTTTGACGAGGCGACTGGCCGCATTTTGTTTGATAGCAACCAAGCGGCATGCAGTGAGTGCAGTGAGGGCATTTATTCCTTCATCACACTGGAGTCAGCAAACAGACAACAAACTACACGTAATAAAACCACAACTGGGACGCTACATAACTGACTCATACAACAGATACACTGAAGTCGCCCTGGCTAGGCTGCGGATAGGCCACACACATGCGACGCACTCCCACCTGCTCACTGGAACTTCGGGACCCACGTGTAGCAGGTGTGGAAAGGGCCTATCCGTAGTCCACATACTAATCACATGCAAGGCACCTGACACAACACGACACAAACATTTCCCTGAATTATACAGACAATACATTCCTTTGCACCCATCATAATTTTTAGCCGACGAACCAATGTTTTCTAGTCAGCGTGTTTTTAAGTTTTTAGCTGAGGTGAACTTTCTGCAGCTCTTGTCATATCACGTGTAATCATCCTGGCCCTATACACCAGCCATCTCCATTGTCTTTTGTTTTGCATGACTTTTACTTTTAGTCACATGTTTTAGTATGTACGGTCTCATCACAATTCAGTAACTTCTTCTTTGGCGCTCTTTGCCCATAGTCGGCCTTGCGCCAATAAAACCCAACTATCATCATCATATTCCTTCATCACCAGCTATACGCACCACAAATCAAAGACAAGTGTAATTCTCTATCATTTGCTCGGGATGCTAATATGGCTGTCTTTCAAATTTTTGCGGTTTAAAGCGCCGACGCTGCACCTTGGTTGTGAGGCACGGCTCCTATTACTTTAACCACCATGGTATCTGTGACGTGCGCCGAAATTTGGCCCATGGACATTTTAGGTTTTTCCATCCGTCTGAAAAGCAATATCGCTCTCTTACACCATACAGAATAAATGTGGCAAATGCACGGCACCCCTAAAAGAACCAGTTTATGTTTTGAAAGTGCACCTAGAGGTGGAGGAACCATGGTCACGGCAGATAGCTAAATCAGACGATATATTCATAGAATACCATTCGTTGTGTAGGGTACGTTTTTGTCATGTATGTACGCCCATTGGGTTATGACCAGTCCTAGTTTTGTCTTAAAAGATTTTTTTGGCAGAATACTACGTAGTTCTGGCTGCAAACCTGAGCAGTCGCAGTTGTGTTCGGCTCATATCTTCTTCGCAGCAAATGCAGACGTTCGCATGTAGGGGTAAGCGCCGCAGGATAAAGTTATACAAGTATATAGAGGATGTTTGAAGTTATTCCAAAATACGATAGCTTAAAAATAATACGACCGGTTGAAAATCTGGAAGCAGAAATACGTGCTCTTTCTCAAATGGAAAACACAACTTGATTGGTTAAGCTACAACCTGTAAACGCCGCCGGTCTGTTTCCTGCCTCCAATAAATTTTCTGTGTCCTAGGCGCCTCCTGTAGATGACAAACTCGTTCAAAAGGTAATGCAGGTAATTTCATGGTCAGTGGCCTTGTTAATCAGTTTGGGAGATCGGCGTCAACTAACAAGATGACTAAAAACAACAAACTATGGTAACAAAACAAATACGTTGCTGTAGGTGACATTCAATCTTGGGCGGTGCGTTTATTTGTTTGATAAGTTTTTAACTTTGCACGGTTTACAGCAAGGTCTTATCACCGCCTTTCACTTACTGCTTCACGTGATTACACGCTGATGGTTTCACCCCCGTAAGCCCTTGTTTATTCGCACGAGTTACGTCCGCTTGAGCCTCAGTTCAAACGTTGTCTTTTTTGCCTTCGGGCCTCGGTCTCGATAAGTAGGGGCGTAGTAATATGTGAACAAAATAATGTAGCTAGAGGTAGGAACTCTGAAATATATCTTATATGGGCTGAGGGGATCTCGAAACAGGTTTAAAATATTTTGGTCGTAGGAAATAAAGTTTCAGAAACAAATCGCAAGAACAATAAACAAATTACTTTGTCAACCTGGCGAAGACTTCCCAGACGGAAGGTGTTTTTTTGTGTTCTGTGACTGGTGAATTGAAAAGTTTCGATGGAGCGCCTGGAATTCTCAGGAAGAAATATTCTATGCATAGTGGGCATCAAGCGTCCTGTGTTGAAGTAAGCACAGCGAAAAACAGTCACGGACGTTGCACGACCTTGCCTTTATGCCTAACTTCTCAAAAGCGAACTCGGGTTTCAAGAAATAATTCACAAGAAATGTTTTTATCTCGGGAGGCTTAAGGAAGATTTGTGCATGGCAACTTTTCATGATCTGCAGGCAGGATGCAAAACTACACCACAATATTTAAAGTAGATTTTGTTACGAAATTAATAACATGGGTATTGCCGCACCCGTCTTCTGTTGATGTGATTTCGTTTGGTCACAATTACATATTCTTAAACCCCAGGAATCTCAACAACTCAGCATCTTCGATTACAAGTAAACATCCTGACACACGAAATTTTGCAAGTCCCTTGTAGTATCCTTGTAAAATAGGCTTTGTTCGTCAGATTGGAAGCTTCAAGGCGACTGTTATTGCTGGCGGTAGTCAGTGGATTTCCGACACTATTATTAATTCCACGAAATCGACAGATCCAGTGGTAGTAAGCTTGCCATACTAATGGGTACTTTAAACATTAACTACATGTGCCTGTATTGCATAAGCGCCCACAAAAAAAAAAGAAATTGAAGCGTCAAGCCAGAGGGTGACACCTAAGGCTCTGTATTATTACAGGCATGGGTGCCTTCAGCACTGCACTTCGCAACTTAGAATATCAATTTCTTGCGCAAATTGTGAAAATCCGGGGATAAAAATTAGAACCAATGCGTCTGGAACGCGAAGTATACATCCTCGAGCAAAACTTTCCGGCTAAGGTCGTACGATTGCGTAAAAGTTATAGGAGATTGAAGAAAAGATTTTCGCGGTGTATGTTTGAAAAACACGGTATAGCTTGCACCCGCACAATGGCTTCGCGAGTGTGTACATTGCCTCTGCTGACGATCAAGCTGAAGTTCGAATTTTATATGCCAGTACAATTGACCGACAAGTGCAAGTGTGATATATTTATGCTAGGACCACAAATCGGACTCACGGCTTCTTGACATTCCTTATGCTGTTATAATACCGACCTAGATCCTGGTACCATCCTTTGGCTCCAACTTGTAGCGTTCCAAAATGTTCCAAATTTTGGTGAATTGTAGCATAGCTCCTATTTGTGCTTTTAACCTTGGAAAGTTTTTGTTTTTTAGATTTCACCACGCTTGTTTAGAGGTATAAGCAGCAGGCGTCTCTAAGTAGCTTTGTTTTACGGCATTTACCATTTGCCAGCGCTTGTTCGGGTTACATTATTCCACGAAATAGAGAAAGGGCAGGACATGACCCATTCGGTTGTTAATGGAATACGCTATAAAATCGATTCTTTCAACGTTAGCAATCAAGTTACTCTTTCATGCCAGTATTTCGAAAAAAAAACAGTATAAGGCAGTATTTTCACACTCGAGTCACGCTAAACGCGCTCGAACCACACAAGAAAGCGAAGCCGAGTTTAAAAGGTTCCTGAAAACAACCAACTCTTCTGCACAGGTTGCGTGCGGATAAGATCCCTTTTTCACTCCGCACATCAGACGGCTATCAGCGGCAACTGTGGAAGTTCAGGGAGTTATGTGTAAGCCTCCGTTTTTTTCTATGGTTTCGAAATAGTCTCCCGCGGAGGCCGCGTAGGCCACACGAAATAAGAAACCAAAGTTTCTTGCGTATAGATCGACCTCTCGTCTAACTTGAGACTCTCCAGCTCCCCCGCGTTTCCAAGTGTTTCCCAGCGAGCGTAATTACGTGTCAGAGTCGTGGCCGCAAAAAAGTACAGAAGCGTCCCGGGAACGTGATTGGTTTTCGACCCAATATAGAAGCACATCTTACTTCAGGAAGGGTCAGCAGAATGCCGGCTCACGTTCTTTTGACATTGAGTGGCCGTGTGCCACAATTTGGTAGTTTTGGAACTGTGCCTATACGCTTGCCATGCCAGTTCGAAGAGTGAAAGGAATTGAACGGACTGTCCTCCATACCTCATTTTTTGGAATATTTTAACGTGTAGGGCAACAGGACCTTTCGTTGGGTTGGCACTCAAGCTTCGTATCAGGATCCGCACAGTGGCCAGTGGTTCTTATCATTTTGGGGGAACTGTTCTGATGAGAGAGGACCGCAAAAAAATACAAATGAATTATAGTCTTCTCTTTTAAAATGTGCCAACGAAACAGTCTCAGAACATCCAGCGTGGACGCCTAAAGAGCGCAGTGATTTATGGTTCCGCACATTGCCGCGGGCAAAGTGGAGATCCTCTTAGTGTACTACATATTTTAAACAGACTGTCCACACCTTGAAGCAGCATGCATGAGACATTTCAGAGCATTACACCATTTCTTGCATTGCATTTCTTTCCACCCTATGCTTTATCACGGTGATGAACCATTGGTGAATTTTAGTAACGTTTTTGATTTTTTTGAAGACGCCGGCCTTCTATACCGGTTGGAGAAAAGTACACGTTTAAGTTATTTCGAAATAATAATGTATTCTTCATAGCATCTTGAATAACACCTTTTAACCCTCACTTAAATATTCTGCCTTGTGGTTGGTACATTATAGCCCATCCGTTGCTGGGCGAAAAAACCACAACTTCTTCTTTTTCTTTTATTGCCGCGGGTCCACTACGTAGCCTTCATGGTGACAATATAAGATCACCAAAGAATCTGAGCTGAAGCGGTGGTCTCATCCTACGTGTTCCAAAATTTTCGGGTAGTATTTGTGTAGCTTCGTGTAATATGCCCAGGCTGGAGAAACTCCTTCACTGGATGAACTTCACTGGAATGCGTCGAATGTAAGCATGCCTGCGCCCATGAATCCGACCTTCACCTCGAGGTGGTGCTTCTAGTGCTCAACCAGCAAAAAAGAATTGGATGCTAACTACACATTGAATGTATGCAACGGCTGACTGTGTGAGAGTTTATTTGAACCATTTAACCAGAAGAAATATCGGCGCAAAGCAATGCAGCGGGGCAATGGTCCTCACTTGAGCTAAGTGACCCAAATGTACAGTGGAACATACGGGTTCCACTTTTTCTCAACAACGAAACACTTCGGAGCTTTTGAATTTACGTTATAACCAAGAAGTGTTAAATAGCTAGCCTAAAATGTTTTCAACATCGATCACATCTATTGCCTTGCTGTGTCCACCAAACGTTTAAACGACATTGCTGTTAAAAAAACCAAGCTGCCCAATAAAAAATGCTTCCCGTGGTCAAAATGTAACATGGGTCCCTCGTGTTATGAAGCTGACGTGTACCCGATTGTAGGACATGATATTCATATGCCAAACGTTGGAGGTGGTTGCTACGCAGTGTCGTTGCTACGGGCGCCACCGCTGCTAGCCCAAGAGGTGATGACGTGGTTCGTTATGTGCTTAAGCCTGATTCGTATTCTGGTGTATGGGATATGAATTACTTTTAAGGTTGGGTCAAGCTCTGCCACTAGATAGGGTTGCGTTTGGCTTGAGTTGGGTCATTAGTTTGGTTCGGGTTGATTGGGTAAGAATTTAGGCTGACTTGGGATAGGTTTCAGTTTGTGCAGGGGTTGGTTCTCGGTTTTCTCATTTTGGTTTGGTTTATACTGAGGGGTCAACAGTTTCGCGCGCACGGCTGTTCTGTTTAGGGTTATCTTTTATACCGATGGCTGTGTAGCGAAATCAATTGCGCAGTGACGTGCACAAGACCAAAATAAATTATGTAATATTTGCGTAAATATTTGCGTAAATTTGGGCAATATTTGCGTAAAATAGATGTCTCATTTCAAAAAAATGACTTGAGTGTTGCAGGAGCGTCCCGTGTTAACGTGTCTTTCTTGCTGTGGTTGTTTTTTTTTACTAGTGTTTGTTGTCTTATTGTGGGCGAGTGGCACCGAGAGCCCTAATTTATTTGCGAACCCGCGCTAAGCCCTACGCAACCATTGCAAATCCAAATGGCCTGTCTTCAGTGTCACTAAAGAAACGAGCGTAATTTAATATTTCACACGACGCAATTTATTGACTTGTAAATAAATATTTCCGAATGAGCCGCTATTAAAACAAACCCCAGCGACTTGAGACATACTCTGTGCTTCTTGTATGGAGGTTATGTCTGAGCTATTTAAGGTTGTTTTGTTGGAAAGAACAAAAAGAACAGGTTTTTTTTTCATAGAAATGGCCTTTTTAGCACTTCTGTGAGCTGCCGACGTACGTTTGTGTGAAGCTATGTTGCAATTGTAATAAATTATGGAGAGACAAAGGCATCGCCACTTCTGTAATGAAAAATTAAAACGCTCATTTTGGGGGCTCGACGCTATATTGGAATGACTTGGTAGAGTGTGCTTTGTTTTATGGAACAAACGACCTTAAAAAAGACCTTCACGGGAAAAAATACGCACACATGTCCTTTCTGTTTCGTTACCTCTTTCTATGCTTTTTACTCAGTTTTGCCTTCCTGGCTTTAGACCTTACGCTACTATATTATCAGTGACGATGAAAGCACGAAGAAGAGACGCGGCTATTCCAGACTAACAAAAATTAGTAATAATGATGAACAAAGCAACAATGACTAAGCGTTAACCGTAATGATGAAACCGAAGCTCGGCTTATGAACCTCTGGAGTTTTAATGTACAAAATCGAAGTCCGGAACGCGGTTTGCTGTTTTTAGACGAGTTCCTTGTCCTTTAAATAGAAAATGCTCTTGAAGGAATCAGTTCTGGTGCCTTCATGATTGTAAAAGTTTCTCCTTGGTTTCCAATTCTAATCACAAGTGATTTTAGAAATTCAAAGCCGGAATCACTCTTAATAGCGGATAAAACGCGATACGAAAAAGAAACCTTACGAATTATTATGCATGAGATACACTTTGGGATGGTGTTTTTGTCCCATTTCCCGAAGCTCTGGCCATTTAGTGCGAAGACAGGCTGATATCATTGATTTCTCATTGAGGGCGCCAAGCGGGTGTCCGTTCGTGCCTGTTTATAAGTACGCTTTTGTTGCTCAGACTGCGCCCGCCAATGGAAAAATATAGCACAAGTGAAATGAATCACCGCAGGTCTTGTGCAAATCCGATTAAGCTTGTCTTTTATGAGGAACGCTGCCACTTAGGGGAGAACGAGTTGATGGAGGCATTGGGAAAGACGCAACGACTTCCGGCTTCCTTAACTACCTATTGCAACTCCACCTTTATCGTTGGGGGCGCTCACTGACACTGCCTTTGCTATCAGTTTTGAATAGGTTTTTTGCACCTTTAAGCTCCTTAATACTGAATGAAACACTAATGGACACCTACACGAAAACAAATATCTGGAATACTACTATTCACAGTACTGGCGTCCTTGTTTTTTTGCTCGCTGGGAAAGGCGTAAATAACCTGAAGAAAATTTGAAGTGCTCAAAAACGGAGGTAATTGTAAACGTCTCGTTGAATTGGTTTTGGGCCGCGCAAGATAGTACCAAACAAGAAGGGCTGCCCCTTTTCGTGTGTGGTTTAACAGGTGCTCGAAGCTTGCGAATCTTATTTCCACTGAATGACATGCTTGTGTTGGAAGGCTAGATGATTTCTCTAGAACAGTTTAGACTTCGCCAGCCTACAAAAACAGCGTTGCTATGGCTGGTAGAAGCGCGCAAATTATGAGATTGGCTAAAATGAGTGCTCCATGAAAATCGGAATGTGGTTGAAACATAGGATATGAGTAGAAAAAGACAGAAACAGATAACTTTAATGTTATAAAGAAGTTAACATAGCACCAAGGTTGGCTTGAAAGTCCATATGAAAATGAAAAAAAGCAAAATAGGTGAAACACGCGAGCACACAAACACCCCCCAAAAAACGTGCACTAAACGCACACACACTAAAAAACGCCGGAATGTCCACTTAATGCACGTGCATGAGTTAGGTTAAGGTAAAGCATTCATAGAATTTTGTCGAAGCCACCTTCTAGGAGAGAATTAAATAAGGCCCCTGAAGCCCGTATCGAAGCGACAGCTGAGTGCCATGGTCTCACGACATCACTAAATGCGAGACCTCCGTCAGCACGCAGGAGCATTCCAGCATAATCATGGATTATACGTGTGTATTCACTTAACGGATACATGAATACATGATACAAAAGTAGTTCACTTATGAGGGTCCGGGCTGTGCGTTTTTGCAATTGCATATGCACCAAACCGGGCGGCAAAATTGAATAAAATACTCTGTTTGAAACGACTGTCATAGGAATCGTTAAACACGAAAGTGAAATGTGCAGTGCAATCTGCAGCTGAGCATGATTTACGGGTGGGCGGACGTCTTGTAGGTGTGCTTGGCGAGTGACGTCCTGCTGGAAGGTCTCTTCAGCAAAGGTGTACTGACGTCATTTCCGTGACGGAATGACGTCAGTGAAAACTTGGTGTATCGCGGCATAAAACTCTTTCGTGTTATAATATAAAACCCGAAGACGAACAACCCTAAGTATAACGTACTCTTTATACTAAAGGTCGCTTCTCCGCAAGAAGACCCTTTGTGCAGGGGTGCACCCTTTACAGGCCGTTTGCTTCGTTGTACTGGCTTTACTTCCGTTATGGATATCACGCCAGGGAAAACTTTGAGTATCAAGGAATAAAACAGGTTCGTGTTAATAAAACGAGAATGTGGAAAAGAAATGCACTTTATCGGTAGCTCTATCCAATACATAGATGCCGGCAAAACAGTCCTCTTAGAGGATCATATTTTTTTATGTACAAAACTATTAGAAGACTTTCTGTTGTTTTGAGTGCTACAGCGAGAGTTAAAATGGTACACTGGGCCTAAATTTATTAGGCTTGTCTTTTAAATTATATCATAATGTCATTTATAGTAATTTCATTAAAACAGTGTCGTTTGTACGTCTAAGGCCAAAATTGCCTTGTGGTGTTAACGGGTTGGAATGTTTCACAAGCTTGTGAACTTAGGCAGAAAGTGATTGATTGATTGGAGGGTTTAACGCGCCGACGCAACGCGGGCGATGAGGCGCGCCGTAGTGGAGGGCTCCGGAATAATTTTGACCACCTGGGGATCTTTAATGTGCGCCGAAATCTCGTACGCACGGGCGTTTTTGATTTTCGCGGGCAGAAAGTGTTATTCAGCTGCCTGTCGCGAAGCTTCTCTATCGGCCTGAGCCTAATGTTTGCCGGGAAACAAAATGGCGAGAACAAAAAAGCGCTATAGCTTGATCGCCCAATGGACCAAATGTTTCGGGGGAAGCCTTTAGGAGAAAGGAACGCAACCTTTCGAACCACCTTGAGAAAGATAGCCTCAGAAGCTTTACCAGGAATAGAAAGTAGTTTTCACAAGACACAGATCTGATAAAACGTTCCACCTAGTACAATTTAAAAAATGGTCTACATTATTTTAGACACCTATATGTTGGTATAAACGGGTTCTCGTCGCCATATCACACAATATAAATTCTCTACTGCTCATTCAAAAAAAAATTAATAACATTTTAAGCATGAAAGTTTTGATATTTCCAGAAAAAATACTTTGTTATAAAATTAATTTGAATCAGTTTTGATCTGCGCCGCATTTCCTTTCTATATCCTACCTCGAATGTTTACTTCCTCGTCGACCGCTTAAAAAGTGATGCCATGTTTAAGAAATTCCTCTTTGATTTTTCCGCCAACATTTGCAATATGGTGCTAATGGATTTGGCATAGCCTGCTGGTGACGACAACGGATACAAAGAGTACTTATGGCTACTCCACTAGAAGGACTACCTCCTAGGAAAGCTACCGTGTAGCAAGGTTAGGTTAACTCCTAGGAGAGCTGCTAGGAGGTTACTCCACAAGGATGGTGTGAGGTGAGGTTCCTGTAATGACGACGACAACGACGACAACCTCGCGGGAACATACCCACGCAGTACTCGTGAGGGGATCGCCCTTAGTGTGGTTGCGGCGAGAAGAAAGAAGTGACAAGCCACGCGAGGGGCTGACGTGGCCCAATGGGAAGTGGCCACAAGTGAAGAGCTGGGGAAGCCAGCCTGGAACGAGGGAGAACGCCGGGAGGAGTGGAAGGAGCAGGTTCGTGGAGCGTGACGTCCAGGTGGAAGATTGGAAGTTCGTCGGGTTTTCGGGTAACCGAGCTCGAGAGGGGTCTACCTGGCGCCTTGGCATCCTGGAGCCGAGGCACGACTCCTCACTCGTGGAGGGGTGCAACGTTGGCGTGCCAACCCTTAGGCGACCGCCCGCCTACTGCCCGTCGGCGACCGGCAGTGCACCGTTGCATCCTGCCCGCTTCTACAGGACGCGATATTGTGCAGACCATGGTATACGAGCAGACCATGGTATACGAGGACAACGGTTCGTCTTCGTCGTCGTCTTCGTCGCCGAGCAGACCATGGTATACGAGGACAACGGTCGTCGTCGTCTTTGTCTTCGTCGTCTTCGTCTTCAACGGTTCGTCTTCGTCGTTCGTCTTCGTCGCCGAGCAGACCATGGTATACGAGGACAACGGTTCGTCTTCGTCGTCGACGTTCCGGAGTGCGCCACGCCGACGTCATAGCCCTGCAACGCCGCAACCCGCATCGTCACCAGCACCCACGACACCCTGCGGACAACGCCTCATCACCCAGAACAGTTTGTGGGGACTTTTCTGTCTGCTTTTTGGAGATTTGATATTTCTTGTTATGTACAGTTATGTTCAGGTTGTGTAGCTCTGGTTTGTAACTGCCTGCTGTTTGCGCGTGTTTTGGTTAAGAATAGATGTATTGGTGCCCTGTTGGCGAACGCCCTCGTCTAGTATTGGCCCTGTGGCAGGTCGCAGTCGCCACTCAATAGCTGAAAAGAACTTGCGAGGGAGTTTCCCCTCACCACAGAGGGCTACAAATTGGGCTACCTCCACTAAGAAGCCTCTCACAGGGGCTCCATGATCAGCGTTCGCGAAATATTTGTTTAATCTATCTTTCGCAGAGAACACCGACATTTATTTCATGAAACCAAAACAGGTGACGGTAAAAATGCCATTGGGCGTATCCTTTTATTAGTAAAGGGCAGATATGATGAATTCACGGGTGTGACGGACGCCCGTCTGGTCGGGAGGGTACATTTGAGAGAGAAAGAAGGCACCGACCAAGTAATGAAAATGAAAAACTTAAAACACGTTTCGGCTCCCGCATGGGAGCCTTGTTCACAATGAATTTATTGCAGACAAACACGGCCATAGGTAGGCTTTATTCTTTGACGTAGGCAGCGAGTATACATTGGGTGCAAGGTTCCGATATTGCGATTGAGGGTGTTAGGCGTGTTCTGTATTATTATTGATTATAAATTTATTCTTGTGGCCAAATTCTTCTCCGTAGTGACGATGCGTGCATTTCTATTTGCATTTGCATGCGTGCATTTCTATGCAGTCTATTTTGGGGCCCGACAGCTGTGCATGTTTGGCGAGGGCACTCGACGCCACTTTTCCGTATCACTTATCCGTGGTTCCCATACTCATACAATGCAAGGCACTTGACAGTACACGACGCAAACACTTTCCACAACTGTACAGACAACACATCCCGTTTCACACATCATACTTTTTAGGAGACGAGCCGATGTTTTCCATCAAGGGTGTTTTTGAGTTGCTCACTGATGTCATGTTTTTACATCTCATTTCTTACCTTGCATCATGACAACCTGACCCTTTACACCAGTCATCTTCATGCATTCGCTTTACTTTTGTTTTTACTGAGACAATTTAATATTTGTTTGCACATATGTCCTCATCAAATAACTTGGTTTTTTGGCGCTCTGTGCCCTTGTCGGCTTTCCGCCATTAAACTCAAACCATCATCATCAATCTAATTAAACCTCGTGGTTGTCGTTTTGAGTTTTACAGATGAAATAACGCATCCCAAAGCTGCTAGCATAGCTTTGACCCATGCGGAGTTTGTCTGCGCTCTTTTACTTGAGGCTTAACACCATCGGTAAACATACGAAAAAGACGAGATGTCCTGTGTGACAGAGATATGACCGCATTCACTGAAGGTGGCCTGAGTCTAGCGCTCGAGGGAGGCAGCTTAGGGCGAAGGTGAGATACTCACAAAAGGGACTTTCAGGGTGAACTAGAGGAGCCGTGGCGGCAAGGAACTTCGGGCTGTTCTCAGAGCCCCTGTACGTGCAGTAACCCCAAAAATATTCATTCTGAAAACGTACGGTGTGCTCAAAGGCTTACCACAGCGTAGAGCACTGACTCAAAAAGAAGAACGTCCTTCACCCGCGTCTTCCTCCACGGTTGACGAACCGGATTTTTATGGGACGGCCATAAGCTGTTTAATGCTCTCTTTGGGTGCGGAAACTTCTATGTTCTCCGGTGGATGAGGCAGGCGTCTTACGGGATCTCATGGGTATTAAGCAAGCTCGGTCGGTTTTCTTTGTTGATATTTTATTGGGGTGGTTTCTGTGGCGTTCTGTTGTGCCTTCAATCCTCTCACGGAAATAAAAATTCAGGAAAATATTTAACTTCTATTAGTACCGCCGCCGAGCGAGTATCAAATCGCTTAAAGGGTTCTAGTCGTGCTGAACTTAGATGCGCAGTATTTCTAAAATGTCGTCTTGTTGAAATAACCGTTTTCACTGGTTGGTAAAGTGTACCACAATTGATTTTTAAAGAACGAACGCTTTTACTTCGAGTGTCCTTCTACCCCAGGCACCCAAGTTTGTTCGAAACGTTCCACGCTTTTTAAGTTACTGCAAAATGTTATAGAACATGCGCTTGATTTCTATTTACGGGAATGTGAAGAGACACATAACGCCAGCAGTTACGCGGAATTCTTTTATAAATATAAGAGTGATTTCGACTATCTGCAGCAATAGCGGTAACAGTGACTGTTCATGTCGTGTGCCCTACTTTCACTCACCTTAACCAAACATTCAATGCTATCAATATATTTTGAATGTTTCCCGCAATAGAGTTGTGGAATCATCTGGTGTTCAAAACAGGAAAAATTGGGCACGTGCTTTAAATTACTATGACTTAAAGGATTCATGAAGAGAAAACACAAACTTGGTTCATTCAAAAGATTGTCTCGTTAGAATCATACTGACACCACTTTTAACGTAAACTTCGCTCAAATAAGCTACATAATTAGGAAAAACGGGAATGGTTATGCGACCCACCAGCTCATTTCCCGCAACAGAACCTATGATGTCACATGAGCTAAGCTCTGCGATTGGCGGAGGCTGGCAGAAGCAGACGCAAATTAGGTAGAGCTTACAAACTAGATGAACGAGCGATTTGCGCTTAAATTTAGGGCACATCTTTACAAAGCAATAAGAATGATGGGACAAACAGTGGAAGTTACGAAAGCACATGTAAACATAGAAGTGCTGATGCGTTCTGCTGTTCGTACTGCGCACAGCATGCTTGGTTTAGCTGCACAGCACTGCGGGGCTTGGGGTTGTCTCAGACGACACTGGCCGATTGACGCAAGCAACGGTGTCTTACGTGACCCCAATATTTTCTCCCAGAACAAAAACAAGCCAGGTTTAAATGCGGGCAAAAACAAACCAAACGCTTGCCACGGTATGGTGGCGCCATCTAGGTTACGGAACGTAAAGAAACGCGGGAACAAACCAAACCAACTACAGGGTGGAGACAACCTTTGAACGGTCCCGTGCCGCCGCAATTGGGCCAACGGGCTAGACGCGTTATTCTTTTCGTTTCCCACGAGAACTAGCAACGCGAAACAGACAATATAATTCAAACTTCTTCAGTAACCCGCGTTGCGGCGATAATTTTAGGGCGGTTTTGACACAATGACTTGCATCGGCGGCGAGCGAGCAACCGAAAATGGCGGCGCCAGCGTATACGTGTCTCTACCCTGTACGGCGGATGCGTGAATGAAGGTACTCTAGGCTGCAGAGCGGTCGGTTCCTGTGATGTCATTTGGGACCACGAAAACGCACGATTGAGCGGGAAAATCAAAATTTTAACCTAAATTGTTTAATTTCTCAGTGAATAAAGCACCGTTTGTATCCGGACAAGCGCTGGGGGCACTACAAAACACGAAATCTTTCGAATAAAACCAACTTGCATTTTCTCTTGATGGCTCCTTTAAGAAAGAGTTTGCGCAGCCTGCCCTAGTGGTGCGAGGCTAGAGAAGCAGCAGAGCTGGCGACCCCTCTTCCTTCGTTAGAAAACTGGATGTGGGAGGTTACATTAATTCATGAACATTGCGCTGAAAGTTCCCCATGACTGGCAGGACCGGATCACTCCGTTGACAGGCTTTCCCATTTCTTCGAATGTGGACCGCGCTACAACCCACGGCCAATTCAAAAGCCAACGCCTGCGCTACGATCTCAAAGAAAATGATTCGCGGACGCAACGTGTTCATCGCTCAATTAGATAGACGACGGTTTCATCGCGCCAGGGACCTAGGTTTAATTTCGACCCCAGGAACCGCGCTTTTACTTCCAATTGGCCGCTCATGTTATTGTTTCCCGGCACTGCTGACCCTTTGTGGTGGCTTAGGGATTAGGTTCCGGTTTCACGGTCTATCCCGGGTACGATTCGCGGGCCTCCTTAACTGTATTTTGTTCTGAAGGAGCGCACTCTCAACAGTGGGCTCCTTGCCTCCTCGCCACTTTCCGCCCCACTTTGACGTTTTTTGATGCGACGGGCGGATAATGCTTGGCCTGAACAGCTCCTCTATTAATACGCTTCACTAAGCTCGTCCTCTCTGGTTCCTTGCCTCGTGTATTTCGTCCTAGCACACTGTTTTTACATCATGTCGACCTATCAACTCGCCCAACTTTTCATCCTGCTGTACTAAGCTGAAAACCTGACGAAGTGCTGGAACCAATTATCGTTCGTTATTTTTTTATTCCGGTATTAAAACCGCATTATTTCTATTATTGCAGAGCTTTTCGCCAATGAGCCAATAAATTTCTCCCGTAGTAAACTTTCTCAATACGCCATAAAGTCAGTGGAATCCCAGCTAAATAAATTGTCATCTTATTAAACCCGGCTTCCACATAAGTGCATCAACGAATCTGTTGCTAAAACGCTGTATTATAAGAATTGCATTGGAATGAAAGAACTCGCAAAGGTACACTGAGCACGTTTAGAGTCAAAACGCTCCACGAAATGAAGTTCGCATGCTTCACCTAATATTCACGGAAAAAATACAGAAATAACAGAGAAAAAACAGTTGGATAAAGCTTAAATATAAATGGCGCTAGGAGTGTTCAGGGATGGCATGTCGATAACCAACTCGTACAATATCGCTTGCAAAACTAAGTACGATGTGAAGAATTTTATAAATAGAAGTTTATCCTCAAAGCTGCCATTGGGGCGAATAGTCGCCCACCAGCCAAAGGATTGTTTGAGTGTACGGGGGAAAGTATTGTACTTTGTACATGATGTTCGTTTTTAAAATCATGGCGGGCAGGTTAACTTTTGTGCCATGGGAACATGGTCGCAGACTTTTCTACCATTCTCACAATAAAATTGCATGCTTTAATAAACGTTTAGAAGATAACCTAACTTTACAATGTCTTTGGTTCCGTTGAATATTCACACCGACCGGGTTTATTAAATATAGCGAGACCCTTGGGCCCCCACGCGTGCACAAACACAGGCAAAGTCAACACTTTATCCCTGGCCAACCCCCGAGTGGGTGCGTTCCAAACACTTACACATCATCATCATCATTATCATAATCATCTTCTTCTTCTTCTTCTTCTTCTTCTTCTTCTTCTTCGTCGTCGTCGTCGTCGTCGTCATCATCATCATCATTATCACAATAATGATAATAATCATCATCATCAACATCATTATCATTATCATGCTCATCATCGTCGTCACCATCATCTTCATCATCATTAGAGCACGTCGTCCATGTTAGCTTTGCAGCAAGGCGTTTTCTCGTACGCCACCACTGACGGCGCGAGTCACCGAATACGCGGTTAGCTTGAAAAGGCAAACAGGGTTTTTTTCGTTCAATGCTTGCCTGCTTTATTTTCAGGAAAATTCAGTGTTGGCGCTAGCCTTAAAATGATGTGTACGGATTGCACCATATTATTTAACACCTTTACTGCTACAACATGCGTTCCATATTAACGTAGTAGTAGTTGAAAAAATTATACTATAACGTAGCGATCCTGCCTTACTTTTATGAACTGGGTAGAGAACAACAAAAAAGTAGGTTTTACAAGGCATTACCTCTTTGCAACCGTTCGGAGCATGTCAAGAATAATTGTTCACCGCAAGCAGGACATATTACTAGAAAAGTTCGTCCGAAAAGACTACGCACCAAAATACTATTCAGGAAAAAAACACCTTACTGTCATCTCTCCTTCAATGCAAACCATGGAATTAGGTAGTATATATGCACCCCTGGCCGTGACTATGTTAGGAAAAGTTTCTACAAAAATACCCTAAAACGCCAACTGCCCTAGCCGAACTACATTTACCTTGAAAAAGTATGTTTCCCTACGTTTCAGGATACATCGAGATTGTGCTTCTGCAAAAAAAAAGAAACAAACATTGTTTGTCATTCAAATGGTTAAATAAATGAGGCTTGTATTCAAGCCTTCTTGCGTAAGCTGAAAATCTCTATCGCCCTGCTGGTAGACTATCGCGCAATAAATAATAACCGGAGGGGCGCCAACAAGACCAAACGCCCAAGAACTAAAACACACAACAACTCCTAAACTTTGATGCAACTTTGATGTATCGTTTCCGGCATAGAGAAATACTGTTTATTTCGTATTTTCAGTGCTGTGGACATTCCTGTAGACGTGATGAATGGGCTCATTATACATCTGGTGACAACGTATTCTTTTTTATACGGAGGGTTTCAGAATACACAATAGATTTCCTGCAATTATTAGAAGAAGCTCGGTTTTTGTGAACCATAGAATAGAATAAGGTAAATAATCGCAGAGAATCAAAAACGGCAAGGCACCTCAGAAGGCTATACCAGACACACATTTATGAAGTGCATACTACTTCCACAACGCGTACTGTCTTCACTGAAATCTCTTCCGACCAAAGCAATCAAGGGCATTCGGAATGTTTGGGAAATATTTCAGAATTTTTATCCCCAAGCTCCCTTTACCCAAACGTGAAATGAAGAAACCTTGATGATGTTCGCCCATCTTTAGCGGCCTGGTCGATTAATGACTGGCGACCCAGGTAATCGATTGGTGGTTTCGGGGATGTGTTGGCGAACTCCGAGCGCTGCTGGTTATGCCCGGTCATTTCCTCCTGCGACCTTCGCGTAAATCTGCAGCGAAGGTTAATTTCAGGCCTCAACGGCTAGGATAACAAGGCAAATATCACGCGGCTCGAGTGGGTAAAATCTTATTAAAAAACAGGAATCATAGGACGTGATCCAGGACGCAGCCTGATTGCTTAGAAATGAGAAAACATGCTGAAGAACTGAAATAAAATAGATTGCATCCTTTAATCTATCTATAAGATCTCTACAGGCTGCCAAATATGTTTTAAGCAATAAAAGAACCGCAAATGTAAAAATGAAACTAAAAGACCAATGCGTTTGCAGCAGGCTCTCAGGGCCCTCCCATGCACATGCAGGGTTCTTGAAAAAGCAGATTTAAAACTGTCAATTTTATGGTGATTTAAGGATCATCACGGGATGACCCCTAACAGGGAATATTTCATACGGCACGGAATATTTCATAGCCGACAATATTTTATTATCATTTTTCTGTATATACCGAATCCTAAAATGTGTTTCAAAAGGCACGAATGCACTAGTGCACATCAAATAGTTATTGCGTTGGCATGATCGCGTTCGTAGATAAAAGAAAAAAAAGGATATGAACTTTTCGAACACACAGCCGCAAATGACAGTAGATTCTGTTAAGCGCCACCTAAACTTGGAATTTTTGTTCTCATTGTGCGTTTAGGGTTTTTAGGCTGAACCAAAGATATTACTATCCATCATCTACACTAGGCAGTACGGACAAGCTTCCTAAAAATTATTGAATGGTGGGCAGGTTCCTGTTTTCTTGTGCGGAATATTGCACATGGATGCCTTCACCAACTAGCTGGTGGTACCATTCATTCGCCATAGTATTTTTTTACTTTTGTGGGTTCAGCCAGTAAAATGTGGGCCCGAATATGCGTGCGCAAAGGTAATTGACGGTGATGAAACGATGTGTCCGGACTACAGCTTGACAAAAGGTGACTGCGCTCAGAAGAAAAAAAATCTTACAAAATCAAAGGAACTGAGCTTCCAAAGTACTGCTAATCACATTGTTTTGGGTTCGAGGTTCTGGAAACCACCAGCTCAATTTTTTATGCAATGGGAAATATCCAGATAAGATGCAAGTTTGTACTGGGAGCCTCCTCAAATGGAGGAATTTGAGCGTTGGTATGGTGCTCGGTGGTAGATTTTCAACTGCGCTGTCTCTTTTATACATGCAAGAGAGGAAAGAAACCCAAGTAAGAAATTAAAAAATCCTGTTTCGAAAGTACACAGTGTAATTAGGGCACCTGGTTATTCTGGTACGTGAATCATGAAAGAGAGCTATAAGCGGCGGAGAAGGCAGCTGGCATTCAAACACAGATTTGTAATACGTACAATGACCCACAGAAAGTAGTCGTGAGCCGGGTGCCTCCAGTTTTATTAACTTTAGAGAAATCTCGGCCCGGAGAAACGTGTGGACTCAAAGGGTGACCCTAAATTTTGATCTCAAGTGTAATATTTTGACTGCACACAACAGCCAAATGAAGAAATTTCCGCATTGGCGTTCTCGGGGTGTAATTCCAGCATCTGCAGCCAATGCGTAAGGTCGATCATTTTTCTTGTACCTGAATTATGTAACAGAGCCTAAAGCTAGGAGTACGCAGCTCGCTTTCAAATAAAGTTTTTTATATGGTTCTGCATACGATGACACACCGGAATGGAGTCGTTGCAAGCCGGGGCCTCCAATTTTATTGACTTGAGAAATTCGCAATTGAGACGAAGAGGAAGGTGTAGAGGATGACAGTAAACATTGATCTGAAGTGCAACATTTTGAGTGCAGACTACCGCTGAATAAGCAAACTTGAGCCCGGGGGTTCTCGGGTTGTAATTCGCAAGTTTTCCTTTAATAGGAATAGAACCGGCGATAGAATTCACTCAGTTAGTTCCTTTTTTTGTGTGTAACATGAAGCAGTATTTGGAAGTACCACGTTCCTCAGTTGATCTTTGAAGGATGGTTCTAACCAAATTATCAGCATAGATATTTCTGCATCATTCAAATCTTGTTTCAATGAGCGCGTTTTGCAAGTGAGATGTGCGAACTGCCAAAACGCATTTACCAAAACGTTCCTCTGGAAACAAAGAATACAGTAAACCACCATGATGTTAATTTAATGCCGAAATGTATGCTGGGAAAGTGGCATTTGCAAAAGATGAAACGCACTTCGATCGGCCTTGTAGACAACCCCAGGTTTCCCAACAAATAAAAAGATAATGTCTTAATTAAATAAACTGCACTGACACATCAAGGACGATGTTTCGGGGCTCTGCCTGTGCCGGTGACAGGTGTTCCAACAGACCGGGATATCTTACTGCTTGCCTGCGAGATGGACCCCCTTCACCATGCGGAAAAGAGAAGTTTGCCTCTTTTCAAACTCAGACGATGAGCGGACGTCGAAAAGGAGGCTGCGCTTACCCGTAGCTACAGCGCAATGTCAATCACTAGACAAGCTGACGACGTGGACACCGATAAAAAACACGATTATCACTAATGGCAGCGCTCGAAAGCGAGAACAGTAATCGACCATGACAACACACTCCGGGGATCAAGGAGGGCGGAGTTTGGATGAGGCTGAGGAAATATTTTTCGTTTATCGCTCTGGCAAATTCCTACTTTGACCTGAATCTGTCATACGTTGATGACATCGCTAATGAGATATGCTGCAGACCATCATGAACTCGCAATGTTCTGTTTTGTGTGCGCTATTCCTTGTAAAAAGTAGGCTTCTTCGGTGGCGCTGCACTAATCAGGGATAGCAGAGATGGCCATAATTGTGTTCAGTAGTGTCTGTGTAGGTTTACCTAGCTTGCCAATCCCATTCACTGCTTTGATCGCAACCTAGGCTCCGTTGTTTTACGTTGAACACAAACCACTAGAAATGGTGTGTGTAGCTGAAAGAAGATATTTCTTGATTTATTGAAACAATATAATGAACCATGTGGTTTAGAGTAATAAATGCTTTTAAATACCTTCGTTATCCGTAAGATGAAAATTTGAATTCATCGTAACCAATCCTGCATGGGCCCTGAAGGGCCTGCAGCATGTCGAAATTAATTAATAATAAATTATAAATAATAACAATTTATATACATGAATAAACTAAAAAAAGCTGGTATTATTCTGAGGAGGAGAACTTGGACCAAGAGAAACCTTGTGATTCAGACTAGTGGAGCGGGATAAGGTATGGTCTATAGTTTTCTTAAAACGTGACGCGCTTGAAAAGGCGGGACGGATTTGAGGTCGACAAAGAAAGAAAGAAAGCAATGCTCCCGGATAATATTGGAGCTAGCATATAACACCCGTAATACAAGGCTTACAAAGACGGCGGTGTGTACTGTGTGCGGTTGGCTAGGCTGTTTCAGAAAGGAACAAGTTCTTTGAAGTAATTTTTGCACTTCGCGCTCCTGATACTTCATTGCATGTAGCAAGAATATCAAAAATAAAGTGTAAACATATTGTGCGAATATTTGGTTATCTGATTATTTCGACGTTATTACATTTGGCCGGAAAAAGTTATTACCCTTTCACTCTGTGAAGAAGCATGACCAGCGAACATGGTTGCAGACTAACGAATGAACAGAACAATGCATGTTTGTAAGTACGTTTGTAACTTGCGAGTGAGCGTATGTCCCAGTTAAATACTTCAATGAAAATGTGGAACGACTACTGTTTTATGGTAGCGGACAAGCATGGGAAGGTCCGTAAGCTCCCGTGGAAGCCCTTGTATCGAAAACAGACGGCAATATAACAATACTTCCAAGTTCACCGTGAACAATGTAAGCTTGCAAAGTAAGGGGCATGCGGATAACTTTTACATCCCTGGTAGTGGCTACAATTTGTGGGGTGTGACAGTCTTGATTAAAGAAGAGGTGCGGTCATTCTCTGTAAGAATGCTTCCTGAGCAGTTGGACTTGTGCTGACAGCAGACGGTATTTCTGTAACACTTACATCTTCACTGTAAACCAACTTATCATATTAAGCAGATGGAGCTCTACGCAAGGCTGAATTTGTATTAGCGGGTAATTTTAGAATACTGTTGTGAAGATACCAACATTACCCTGAGAATTACAGAGCATTCATTGGAAATTTGGCTTTGTCAAAGGATTCGAAATTCTTTGTCGATGCGACTTTGTGCAGGCACGCTGTACGGGAAATCTGACTCATATGCAGCCTCGCTGTAGTACTTCTCAGTGGTGCTAGCAGTTCTATTACGAAAAACTGAGTTGGTATTGATTTTGTTTTCGTCTCCCGTCTCTTTGTGCGAGGCCGAAAAGTCAACTTTGGGAAGGTTCAAAATCAGCGCTCGAAAAGTACAAGAAAGCGCGACAAGACTACGTGTTGTCAGCAAATCTTGTCACACTTTTTGTCCTGTTTCAGATATATTTTTGTAACGTTAGTGTGTGCTACCAAGCCCGAACTGATACGCTTATGCACTTGATGAAGAAATGGTCACGAGATATCAGGGTGCGTGAACTTAGAAGCCAATTTCGGTGAAGAAAGGTATCAGGAGAAAACAATTACACCATCTTCCCGTAGGGGAACCCTGAGTAGTATGCGAAGCAGGCATGGGGTCGATTCAAGTGCTCATTAGTTTTCAGTTCGTCATTTCCGTGAGGTTGAGGTACGTAGCTACCGTTATATTTACCGTTTGGTTTCCATGGTAACTACCAAACTTTTCACTTACCGGAACTACGAAATGGGAAATTGCGCTGACCCCATGGGTGCTTCGCATACTACTCCGGGTTCCCCTACGGGAAGATGGTGTAATTCTATTGGAGGGGGGTGTTACAGTGGAGAGGCATGAAAGAGAGAGAGAGAGAGAGAGACGTTGTACGTGGTATGAGTGCGTCCTTATTTAGCATTATCATCATCATGTTCAACGTAGGTGACGTCGAGCTGTGGTTGGCGTTCCGCTTTGATTATGACCGCCTTATGGTCTGTGAACTGTAAAGTCACGAGGTTCTGTAGTGGATGAACCCTAAAGTTGCTGAAGATGAGGTCGATGCACATTCCCCGGATGGTTGTGGCCTGCTTGTAATCACGGCCCGCCGAGACTCACCGACGCACGCCGCTGCCGACGACGATGAAACGTCGAAGGCGCGTGAAGCGTGCTCGTCTCGTGCCGGCCCAGGAAGACACCGGCAACACTGTCGCTCCAGGAGCCATAGAAGGAACCGGGCGTTCAGCAAGCCGAGCATGCGCAGTGGGAGTGTGGACGGCGCAACAACAATGACAACGACAAGGGAGGGACATAGCCCCGATCATGAGATGCTTCGCATCTGAAAAAGGGCAAACAAAGAATGGAAACAAATTTTATAGCTAAGCTTCAATCACCGCAGCTGAGAGGAAGATTTCCGTTACCGCTACCGGAAAGCGCGGTCCCCGTAAATAAATAGCGCGGACCCCGCATAGAGGATGCAACTCGCCCAATGCAGCGTGGACGGTCGGTCTCTCTGATCAGCCGGCTTCGGTAAACAAACTCTAGATTTCGGACAACTTGCGTATGGGGATGCAGGGAATAAATATTACCTGCGTCCCGGAACAGGGCCCTGATAGCACGCGAGAACTCAATAAGGGATGGTCTCAAACTAACCAATATACTCGTTTAAATAAGTATGTAATTTCGGTGAATTGTGTGAGCATTCAGCATGCAGCCTTCTGCTTTGGTGTTTGCACGTGAGTGCGCCTCTTTTAATGCATGCGTAGTAATGGCTCACGCAAAGAAACCTTCAAGCCTTCAGTGCTTGCTAACTGTATAGGTTAGTACTAGATTGCCTGCATTTGCAAATATTTTATGGCGCGAGCGCCCGGGCTCATTCCCGAATGCAATCTTTTGATAATTCCCAGATCATTACTTCTTATCCCTATTTGGCTGGTAACCTGGCGTTTTGGAAGTTTGGAGATCCGAACCTACATCGCGCTGGTAGGCAAGAACTATGTGCCTTTCATAACAGCAAAGTATGAGTGAACACTCCGTGTAGAGCAATCGCTAGTACCCGCTGCGGTGGCTCAGTGGCTAAGGCGTTGCGCTGCTGGGCACGAGGTCGCGTGTTCAATTCCCGGCAGCGGCGGCCGCTTTTCTGATGGAGGTGAAAGAAAAAACGCCCGTGTGTGCGAGATTTAGGGGGACAATAAAGATCCACATGTGGTCCAAATTAACCCGGAGCCCTCCACTACGGCGCGCCTCATCGCCTGAGTTGCGTCGGCGCGTTAAACCCTACAATCAATCAGGAATCACAAGTAGCAGCCGACACAAAAAAAACCAAACATAATAAACGATGCTGACTGGTTTGCGAAACGGTTCCGGATAGAGACGAGATAAAGGTAGAATAAAACCATAATATGAAGGAAATAATTCCGCCTTGCAATGTCGTGAGCGCTGCCAGAAACAACAGCAGGAGAAGAAACGACATTCACTGGAGCTGTGCCCGCGCCCGGCGCGCAGTTCATATCGCAGCCTATTAAAGAAAACAAATCATAAAAAAGGGCTCCATTCTATGCTGTTAAAGTATTTTGACTGTGAAGCTTTAAACAACACCCACGATTGCCCATGCGGCGTATCTTGAATTGACGCACGCGGCTCTACAAAGAGTGAAACCAGAGGCTCTTCCAGCCACAACCTGGGATTTGCCGTGGCGGAGTCCCGAACGCAGAAGCGTCGGCAGAAATAAAACAGAGAGAAAGCATCTTTCGAAGGGTGAGAAGGTGGGCGGCAAGCGCGGCTATGATGTCATGTCTGAGGTCGGTCTCTGCTGTCGTGGGGTACGGTCGTGGTTTACCATCGCTCCTGCGCGGCCGGGGCGGTTCGCGATTTTCCCGGCCGCACGTCGCGGGACATGGGTGTTCGTTTTTCTAGCGGAGGCCGCTCTGCTGGGTCGGCCAGTCGAGCGCATGTCCCCGCTCACCAAGACCCGCTCGTCTGCTCGGGCGTTCACCCAGCAAGATCTCCAGACTTCGGACCCCCGTGGACATCTCTTCACGCCACAGCCTCACCTCTACGCCTCACGGTTCCCATCGGGATTCATCTCCCGGACGTAGCACGAGGCCAGGATACTGTTTTTGTGAAGTGTGTCGTGCGCGGTGGTCTTAGTCCCAGTGGCAACTCTTCTTCTTTCCTTCTTCTTTATTCTTCCATTCCACCCTCCCATCCGTTTCTAGTCGCCTTCCCTCCCCACACAGGGCCTGCTAAGGTGTCGATACCCTACGTCAGACAGTTTCGGGCCCTTTTCACCCATCCACTCCCCCAAAACCTCAACATCTGACGTGGCATGTCTCTGACTACCTCCCCCTAACTCTTGCTTTATGTGTTCCTCTTAAACGCGCCCTCGCTGTCCCCAGACTCTGAATCCAAACCACTGTCTGTCTCCCCTTCGCCACGTGTGGGCGTAGCTTAAGCGGCAAAACGACAGGCTCGCGTCCTGGCCTATCTGGCCCTATACACCAGCCATCACCATTTCCGTTAATTGATTTTATAGTTGTTCTGGCTTTAGTAGCCCATATTTTTTTAAAGATACTTTTGTTTGGCGCTCTTTGCCCCAGCTGGCCTTGCGCCACAAAACTCCAACCATCATCAGGCTCTCGCTTTGCTTCTCGTTGCGCCCTGATTCGATCCCTGATGGTACCAGAAGTTTGTTCAAGACCCGCCGCTGTGGCTCAGTGGCCAAGCCCTTGTGCTGCTGAACACGAGGACGCGGGTTCGATTCCCGGTCGCGGCGGCCGCTTTTCTGATAGAGGCAAAAAGCAAAAGCGCCCGTGTGTACGAGGTATCGCTTCACGTTAAAGATCCCCAGGCGGTCAAAATTAATCCGGAGCCCTTTACTTTGGCGCGCCTCATAGACTGTGAAGCGTCGATTGATTGATTGTGGGGTTTAACGCACCGACGCAACGCAGGCGATGAGGCGCGCCGTAGTGGAGGGCTCCGGATTAATTTTGACCACCTGGGGATCTTTATCGTGCGCCGAAATCTCGTACACACGGGCGTTTTTGCTTTTCGCCTCCATCAGAAAAGCGGCCGCCGCGGCCGGGAATCGAACCCGCGACCTCGTGCTCAGCAGCGCAACGCCTTAGCCACTGAGCCACCGCGGCGGGTGACTGTGAAGCGTCGGCGCGTGGTTAAACCCTACAATCAATCAATCAGTCTGTGTAGCCTGGGGGTTGCCAGCAGCCAGTAGTAGCGTGGAATGCTTCTTTGTGTTGCCAATAGTAGCCTGTGAGTTTTCTGCTGGCGCGGACGTGAATTTTTTTTATTCCTGCTTAGAGGTACACTGGTTCACAGTAAAACGCTGACTGGAGCTTTCGATTCGAGCGGTACCCGTTTGCCGACGCGGCCGCTACGGCGTGAATGGCACAGCTTGTCACGCACAAGAGAGTAGCCCCACACGGACCGTGGGGTTTAACAAGCCGAAGCTCCACCTGGGCTATGAGGCGCGCCGTAGTGGATGGCTCAAGATTAATTTTCACGAGCTGGGGATCTTTAACGCGCGCTAAAATCTCGTACACACAAGTGTTTCGGCTTTTCGCCTCCATCAGAAAAGCATCTGCCGATATAACCCGACACTGTACTATAGCTAGTGGCTGAGCATGTGCAGGGAATAGGTAAAAAAAATAAAAACTCGTGTATTTTAACAACGGGGCTGTTGTGCGTTGACCCTTTTCGCCGGTCTGCTGAAGGTACTGCGTCACGCTTGGGTTGGAGCAGGTTCCCAGACCCACTTGGAGCCTCGCAGAAACAGGATCTCAGAGCCACGAATAGAGGGCGCAGTGGTCTCGCAGCGGCAGGATCGTCTCCCTTCCGCTAGGGGAGGGAGAGGGGTGGGAGCCTCCCGCCGGTGACGTTTAGTTAAGTTTAGTTTAGCTTACCTAACAACTTTGTTTAGGTGCCGATTCCTCTGCGGCAACCGTAGAATTAGCGGGGCGATGGGGCTGCCGTTTGCGGGCGAGTCCCTGTTGACGTTTGATCCGACGCAAGAGAACCAAAGCTCCGCCGTTTCAACAGATTTGACACTGGGTGGAACGGGGTTTAATTTTTGTCACGTGTTCTGCTAAGCGCCGGCTATGAAAGAATAAATAAGAAATGCAGATGGCCATGAAGATGGCTGAACTATGAATGCTATGGCATGTATGACTTTTATTCCCGAAAGGTGTTAATAATCTGCAATACTATTACACGTCACTATGAGGTTTCAACTGTTATCTACTGAACAGTTGTGAAAGTTTCTAATTATCGTTAGCCAATACGGTATATATAACTTCTTATGTGCAATACCGTTGCGAGAGGACCATACCACGAGTATAACATGGTGCCTACAAAGCCCCGACGACCACTCCAACCCAGGCCGAAATGCAGAAATGACGGGCATGAAAGTTAAGGCAGCGCATTTTTATAGCAAAATAAACGCGAATGTATTTAGTTCTCCACATATCGCTTCAGCCCCAGTGCGGAATCATAAGCTGTGCACATTATGCTACACAATGAGATTTCCAGGGCGCACCACAGAATCCATGCTTACTCTCACGTATTTCCGAATATCTCACTTTCCTTTGTAGTGGGTTGTATATTTTATTAGCTAATTTATTTTTCGGCACCTTCAAATTCTCCAGCTATAGCATATGTGCTACGTGGTGTAAAATGTTTTATACAAAGTAGGGTTTTCTGGATACAGAAAGAAAGGGAGTCATGTTGTGTGAAGCATCGCACGTACTCGTTGTCTGACGCAACAATAGTGTGCAGTACAAAAATGTTTTTTTATCTGAAAGGTGGTTGTCTTTTTGAGCTGAGAAATGCGAAAACGCTCGTCTTTCTTTTTATGCTGATCGAAATGGATTGCAAATTCTTCTGATTGGTCATCGCGACTAAAAGTTCAGTATTACTGAACATAGTCAGTTGAACGACGTGGCATCAAGAAGTTCCCGAATCCAAACATGGCTCGTTTCAAAAGGTAGCGCTTTTCTTTAAGAGAACGTATGCTGGTGAAGCCACTGTTATTAAAATAATGCGCATAAATACCTTGCAAAAACACACGCGGCGCTGCATCCCCTTATTACCCTCGCATTACCTGCTAGTAGAGTGCACCAATCACAGAATTCCCCGTCTCAACCCCGAGAGTTAGGTTGCGTTGACAGCGTCATCTGTATATTTGTTAAGTTCTAACGTTCACGCAGTTTATCGATCGCCGCCATGTCAGTACAGTGAATATGTGCCATATCATGCGTATAAGCTCGCGTCGTGTGGAAGAGCACGTTCAAGAAAACGGCGCTGCTTTGGAAATCTTGTCGCACTTGCTGGTGAGCTGTCGAGAACAGCGTTCGTTTGTTTGTAGTTCGGTGGACGTTTCTCTTCACCCGACGGCGGGATACGCTAACTAGATCTTCCATTAAGTTTCCTCCTTATATTTTGCGGGCGAAGCAGACTCCTGTCTAGGCTTATTGGTCTTCCAATTCGTCCGATTCTGGGGGTGCTCTTCAGAAACGACCGCTCTAATTCCGGTGTCGCTGTCTTTGCAGCCACAGTCCTATTTTTCATCCAGTATTTCTCTTTATGCACTGGCTGATAAGGCACTGCATGGAACTTCCCCTGTTTTGTCTGCCCATATGCAGTATTTTGATCGGATTAATCTGATTTTGGAACCCACCGCCAAACGGAAGCGGAAGTGGTCTGAAAAACGTATACTCTATTGCTTTCTGTTGTTGGTACTCATGTTTGTTTTGTTGTTGGTAGTGTTGGAAAAAAGGTTCAATGTAGGCAGTGTGCTAAGGGCTCCTATGAAACAAACGCGTTGACCTTATAGGCTGTAGATTTATTTGTATATGGTATAGTCGTCTCGCAATAACTCTATGGTGTGATTCCTACTGATGATTTTATTGCAGCTTATAAACGTCAGAAATAAAACAAGGATCCTTGGAGCATCTTTAATATTGATACTGCGTGCTGCACTAGATAAATATCGTTCATTACCACAAACTGCGATGGGTCCGAGGAAGGCATTTGCCCAATGTTCTGAAATTCTTACACTGAATGTCAGTTGGCTAAATAAATCAGAGTAGCCTGCATGATGTAAATCCGCGTTTATTTACGCAAGGGTCTATCTGCGTTGTTGCCTCCTTCACCAAAGCAAATCAGAACACACACGCACACAATCAGAAAAACCTAAGCGAGCAGAGCTAACCGGAGCACTAACGGCGGACTTAACGCTGGAAATTCTGCGCAGCGTTGAGACAGCGGTGGTTAAGAGGCCACCATGGGACCCCACCACGTTAGCCGGGCCCCCTCGTCACCCAAGGGTGCTGACGGGTTCCCATGTTCTTTTTAGTTGGATTGCCTCTTTCTACTACAGCTTTAGGTCTTGTACATTTTAGCGAAAATTCCCTGCGTATTTTATTATATATATCTCCACCTTTCGGGTGAACTTGTGATTGGCCGTAAATGCACCCGACGTTTACACCCACTGAGCGATGTTTTCATATATGCACCGTGACACCACTGTTTGTAGCCGTAAAATTTCGTACCTATATACATATCGTGTTCGTGCTCTGTGTAAGGCAGCAAGGCAGTTGGCAAGACAACTGTCGAAGAGAGGTGTTCTCGGCGTCAAATTTCGATCTTTAGCTGTCACCCCGAAGTGCTGCCAAAGTTTATAAAGTCTGGCTTCGCATGTAAAATTGAATACCGCCTATTCAGCGGCTTTTATTCTAGATTTTTTATCAGCCAGTGTAAGGTATCAATACGAGGCACCAGTTTTTCGTTTCCAAGAGCACCTCTTGGCAAACTGGAAATAGGTATTTCGCTAAATCCATAGGTAGTTTAGACAGATTGGTTGAGATTACGTCGGTTTAAATTCGATTGTTGGTGCTTTGCGCGTGATTGTGTTCACATTTGATGAACTTCGGTATAAAAAATGAGAGTAAATTATGTACTGGCGTGGGCAGAAAAGACTTCGCACTTTTGGTTTAATAGTTCGATGTCCCAAAACTTGCGTTCACACTGATTGCACGCAGTAAAAGTCAGTGATACAGCTGCAAAATTTTACGGTGCGTTGATTTTGAGATTTTCGTGAATTGAATTTATTTTGCGATCTCTTCAATCCAATGGCAGTTGAGATGACGAGACAAATTCAGAAGACATTTGACGAATCCAACAGATAGCGGGTAATCAACATGAAGCGAAGCCGATGGCGAGACCATCTACAAGTACACGACGTGAGGAGAAACGTTCCACGTATCAATCCCCTGCCGAGCACATGGCCAATCGCAATAAAATTTGCTGACGTCAGAAGCAATAAGTGGAAGGGTGACAGCGAAAAGGACGCACGCCGTAGCAATCTTCAATGAAGCTCGGTAGCCAACTGTCTGCCCGCTTTCGAAGGTCGAGAGTAAATACTCCGGTGAAAGCCAACGGTGCCGTCTTCTCATGGCTGTGGTCGTTATCTGGAATTGCGGCCACTGGACCGCGGAAAGCGAAGCAGAGGGTCATAAAGTATTTATTTGGCGGTTGAGTTGCCGACGGAGTGACGTGAAGGTTTGCCAAAGCCAAGTCTACGTCTCCGCACTTCCCCCGCGCGACGCACAGGTCGCCCACACCGCCAACAAAAATGACGTCGTTCTCTTTGCTGGCTGGCAGGGACCACTGAAACTGCTGGACGCGTGGCCGACTGTTTGAGACGCAGTCGTGGCGGCGAGAAGCCGTTACGCGAGGCCAGCGCCATGAAGTCGTGATGTAAGAAACCGGGAGGAGGGTACAAGTATGCCACAAGAGCAGCTCCAGAAAATCGGGAAGGAGAGGCAAAGAACGCGTCGCTTTAAAATAAGTTAGTTATATCTGTAGAACCGTGGTGGTATCTCCTGTAAAATCTCTTTTGCTAATATCTTCTGAACACACTTATGTATAGATGCCAACCCGAGGAGAAAAAAAAAAAAACATTCAAGCATTGCTTTACGTATATGCCGACGCTGGAACAGGTTTACATACGGTGTAGCGCCGTTTCACCACACACATTTTTAAACATAAATCTATTTGGATGAATATGTATGGCGCTGGTTAATACAAAACGGCCTGCATAAAAAAACGTTGTTGCTGCAGGCATTCCCCAAAAATGACTAAAAATGAGAAAACACAAAGATCAGTAAGGGTACAGGAGATTGCATCGCAAGCAAAACCGCGTAAGATCTTCGATCAAATCAAGTTACCGCCGACGACCGCAGGACAGGGAAACATTCACATGAATACGGGCAAACGAACCGGGTGGCCGACTGCTAACCATAACCAGCCTGGCGGGATTTTTATAGCCGTCGATGTTATCTTGGACATTGCTGTCCACACGGTGCAATCTTCCCCGCACGACAAATAACATGTGGATGGTACAGGCGTAGTCTCGGTCGATAAACTGGGTTTACGTTAAAAACTAAGAAACGCAGATCTCCCTGATAGGAAACGCAAGCATGTGGATCGGAAGCACTGGGCAATCGATGTGCACTTACAGCTCAAGCGAAACCAGTGCGAAGATAATGCAACGGAACTGCTTTGTATTCTGGGACCTTCTGCAGAGCCAGCCTGATATTTTTTTGCCATAAATGTTATATTGCAAGGGGTGTTCTGGACGGCCAACGAAGTGTTTAGAACCACTGTATATGGGCAAAGGCAGAGAGCGAACACGGACGGCAGTTGTTTTGCCGTGACCAGGGATTCCAAAGACAGATATACCGGCAGACAGAGAGACCAAACTTCCGCTTTGGGTACCCAAAAGAAAACAATGCGCTTTTAAAATTGTTGTTAGAGAACTCTCAACCGTTAGTTTGCATGGGCTTCTTTTTCGCATTTTTGCGTCAATAGCTCGGCTGGAAACCTCAACGGCGCAAAAATTTCTTCCTGGTGCTGATACAGGACACCAAGCTCCCCATTTTTATACGACCAACGGCCGCTTACTTTATTGGGAACCGCAACACTTGTCAAATATTTCCTTATTTGCGGTGCGGGTACACTATAGAATTTCTACGTTGTGTGATAACATCGCTTTTATGCTGAGGTAGTCAGGCAACTCCGGAAAGTTTTACTGTCTCCTGGGCTTGGTTATTTAAAAAAAAAAACCGAGCAACCACCCCTCCAAAAAATATTCTCAGGGATGTAAATACCCTGGTTACCATTGAAGTGCCTTTTTGTAAGTCACAAGCTTTCGCATCAGTTAACATTAGGAAAAGTGCCCAATTGCTTCGCATGATGGAGACTCATGTCTCCGTTTCTTACTGTTTTTTTCCAAGTCATGTTCCCGTCTTGTTTAGGTTTTCAAAAGCGACTGTTTTTATTCGGTTAGAAAAATTTACCACGTCACCCATTTATAATGACTTACCCTGCCCCACGCTTCCTTGACCTCGAACAGCTCTCAGAAGCACTTCGAAAAAAATTAGACTGGTTCGGTCCTCTTCTTTCATTTCTAGTGAGAGACGTCTCACATTTATTAGGACGCAACAGCATTGTGTTCAATAATTGGGTTACTGTGATATCTCGGTGTTAGGGCATTTGACTTAAAGTATATATTACGAATGAAAATACAAGTTATACTTTCACATATCATCGCATACACAGCTTTCTCGCTCAAAATTACACCTCTCGGGAACCTAGAAAAACCACTTTAGGAAAATGATATGTGGCATAAAGCTAGAAGTCAACGTGGAGATTAAAACGCTAAAAGAACATTTGAGGTTTCTGAATAGTTTTTTTGTGTAATTCGCTGTCAAATCTAACTCCCCATGCATTTCTATGGGATAGTTCCCATGGCTCAGGAACCCAGTCGCGCAACGTGTGCGACTTGAAGCTGTGCACAAAGCAAGTATTCACCCCAAATATTAGCTGTGCAAAAGAGCTTTTCATTTCACTAAAAAATTGCATAGCAATCACTGTTGAAAGGACTTCCATGAGCGGGAAAACTGCACATGGAATAGTTTAGTTGCCATCGAGAGGAATAGAGAAGCCGAAATATTTTTCACCTTACTTTCAGTTATTCGCGTTTTGCTGCTTTCCGTGACCGTCGCAGCGCACCCATTACAGAACCGGCGAAATACTCAAAAGCGAGGTGTATTCGTGGACAGGTATATTTGTGTTTTTTTTTCTATTAGAGATTGTTTTCCGCAGCCTAATACCGCACTTAAGCAGACGTACTGAAACGTGCACTGGAGTTGCTAAGCCTTGCTGCACTCACGGCGGCCAAACTATCTGAGCATTTTCCCGTGTTTCTTGGAATGTCATGGCAAACTATTTCAGCAAGCCTTCCACAATACCGCAGTCATTCCAAGCGGGTAATTGCGGTGCGTGCTATCTTTTCAAGCTCCGTTTCGCAAGTACAAAGAAAACCGCAATTTTTTACAGCAGAATAACCTAACTTAGCGTTCACCCACACACAAACATGAGCACCGGCTAGTCTCTGTTCACTGAATGCGGACGAGAGCTAAAAAAGCTTTGTTCTGAAGGCTTGGCGGCGATTATGCTACTCCGTTTCTTTCAGAACATTCCGCAGGATGGGGAATTTCCTCCAGCAATCAGGAGCCGCCACAGCAATTAGGACAAGAACGCGCCATATGCTAACGCTTCCGGTATCGCAATTTTAGCCGCCTTTCATTTTCGCTTCAGCCTAAAGGCCGAACGTTTTCCTTAAATGTAACACTATTTGTTTCTTTTGGCAGTGCTCGGGTACAATTGGTTGGCTCGGAGCCACGATGCTCCTGGTACCACAAACCATGCATTCCCAAACTATCACGAAAGCTCGGTGGAGTAGCAGAGATGGGACAGGCGTTTTGACACGGCGTTTTTTATTTTGCCCACTGTTCGCCTTTTCTCGGCCTGAGAGTGCCAGACGCAATCGTCTTTGCATTCCGGAGTTATCTCTTTGCATACCCAAGAAAACGCTCCCTTTTTTGCAGTCAACTTGTACAAGTATGTTTGTCCTAATATTACTACCAGCCTTTTTCAGCAGCACCATGTGGAATGCTAACTGCCTGCTCAAATGTTTACGACGTAACTTTTCTTCTATGCCTATGGCGGGAATAACTAAATTATTAGAAAGCGTTAGTAAGCTGTCAGCCAGAATGAGCATGCGCCATCTGGTGCCCTGGTGACGTCACGTTCACTCTCACCCCCGAAGCAGTCAAACATCGGACAGCCCGTTTTATCTGTGTAATTATTCATGTCATGCAGTGCCTCAGCCATGACAAAAAAAAACTGAAACAGAATTATCGTTCTGTCGTAAATGATATCGCCATTATCTTTTTCACAAAATGCATCACTAAGAGTCATCGTCAACAGAGCAGCTTTCCTCTTTGGCCTCCTACATCTCACCCGTTTCAACCATGGTTTCAAAATAGGTGTGCCATCTTGCCGAACGTATCATTACTGTTTTCCTTCATTCCAAAAACAAGAATGGAGTGGAACCACCATTGCACCGACATCGCAACCTTCACCGACCCTGCAACGTTCAAACTCTCCATTTTAAAACACTCGTAAAATACCACTCGATTTTTTGATTTAGCCCCCCATCCTTACTGTAAAGCCTTCGTGAATGGAAGGGGTTCAAATAAATAAATAAATAAATGAAACCGAAAATTAGAGCTTGATTTACGTTTTATATACACGTGAATGAAGCAGCAATCAGCTTTTGATCCATGGGCCGTGATATATTAGTGAGTAAATGCTCCTGATTATGATTTTATATCTTTATTTCTTAACTGGAAGCTTCGCCCATTAGCTGGATTTTAGACTTTTTTTGCGAAGAGACAACACCAGGAAAGCTCATGCATGAACGATGGAAGGTAACAGCGACACATCACCTAGTTTAAATTAGGTTATAACAGCGCGCCCCAAAAAAAAGGTGCTCCGAGCTCTCGTTGCCTATCAGCCGACAACAAAATGAAGAGTCCGGGCAATTCCATTCCTTCCAACTTTATTACCAACATCGGGGACTCACAAGCACCACTAAACAAATACGAGAACTTGGGCCGCGGTTCATCAATGTCATAGAAACGTGGCACGCAATAGTGCGGATCCGGCCTTAAGTAAGGCCGGCTTCTATATTTAGTGTGAAACCAATCACGCGTCTGGGGAGAGTTGTGCCCGCTCTTCGAGCCATGATTCTGACAGCGTAATTGAGGTTTTAAGGGATCACTTCAGAACGCTGATAGGCACTGGAGAGTTTCAACTCATTTACCAGGTCTGCCTTAGAGTAAGAAAATGGTGTGCCTGATTTGGTGCTGGCGGGACTACAGTCATGCCGCATCAATAAAAAACGCGCAAGGAACAAAGATTGCTCAATATTAGGAGAACTCAGTCGGAGATGCTGTAGCTTTAAAGCTTTAAAGTTGTGGATGGGGGACAGTTATAAAAGGCTGCAGTTCATTTTCAGGCTGAGTTGTAAGATCACAAGAAATTTGAAGAAGACTTGAGCTCCTTGCTTGGTTCTCGCTTAGTTACGCGCTGCGTTAGAAATTGAGTGAGGTGTGAGCGAGTGAGTGATTGTGGGAACAAGTGAGGGAGCGAGCTCTAGAGCGTGAAGAATATTTATGCTAACAATGAGTTCAATATTGCTGAGGGAAGAAAACTCACCAGATATTTCACAAAAGCTTTTTGACGACAATTATTTTATTGGCATGCGGCCAACAGAAAAAAAAAACAGCGCCAGAAATTGTTAAAAATAAGTTAGTGCTATATTCCCAACATCTAAATGCGATCACCAGGGCTCTCCAGGTTTTCAAGTCCTATGAGCGAGACCCCAAATTACGGTGGGCTGAGTGGTCGTATCTTACGCTAACACGTAAGGGACAGGGTTAAGATTTGAGCAACAGATTTGTGGTGGATCCCCTAACAGCCTGTTGATACTCAAAATTATTCAATATTGGGCTTCCAAGGGGACTATCTAGCTCGGTACCAAGTATATTATTAGCGTGGTGGAGTGAGCTATTGGTCATTATTCTCTGGCCGTGCTGCCCAATAGTTGCGGTGGCATCGTGAGATGAGCAGTATCCCCTGAGCGTTTAAGTGCAGATTAGTTTAGGGGCCCGGCTTGTCGTCGCAGCTTGTTCGCTGTCACCTTGCAACCTAACGCACGTGGTGTCGCGGCTTAAGGAGCCCACACACAGCCCCGCAGCGTAGTGGCGGAACGGACCTAAAAAGTGGATTCGAAAAGATTCCCGCCTGTCGCTCCATTCAGCGTTCCAGCCATGAGTTAAGGCCATACTTGAACAAGCGGTTTATATAATCATAGCCGTTCAAAACTCCTAAACCGCTAGCACTTGTCATACATCCCCCATTATTTAGCGCTAAGAAAACTGCAGGTGTACTTGAGGCAAAAGCTGTGTAATTAACAGGCAGCCCCCCTGCCCATTTAGTTAGGAACGTTTGTTGGTTTGGTTTTTACGATAGTCACCGAAAAATGTGGACGCGGAAGAGAAAAACGAAGCATTCAAAACTGCGCAGTAAGGTTTCGGCACGTGCGACATGAAAGCAAGGACACACACAAGAAAAACTCACGCTCGTGATGTTCCAGGGGGAGGGCGCGGAAGCACTGCGATGGCGGGAAATTCGAATTGTTCATTGAACAAAACCTCTGTTCAATTCATCAAGAGAGGAATGAGACGAGGGAAACAGCTTGGGGAGTGGTAGCAACACCGAAACTCTGACGGATTGATCACTGCTCTGCACTTCCGACCGGTTTCACGTTGGGTGAAACTACTTTAACTTTCTAAACTCCTTTCAGCCTAGCGAAAGTGTTTGTGCCGTTTGGACGAAATTATTGACCTCTAACATCGCCAAATGGCAGCATAGCTTCAGTGGCGTACGTGATCTTCCACACTTTCGTAGTCGTTTCTCTTTCGTTCGCGAAGTTTAGTGCGTGTCACTTACGATGTCTGGCAGTTTCTAGTATACTTATGTTTTTTTGCCCAACGATTCAGACACTTAAACCTTTGAACAGAGTCGTGTTGTGGTGAATTCGTCCAACCAATACAAGCCTATCTAACAAATGTTTTATATTCAAGACATTCTCGCCTTTCCCAGTGAAAAAATTTTACGGCCATCTTTAGCTTTTCCTTTGTTTTTTAGAAGGCGCAAACAGTCAACAGAATTGAATCATTTTGAATGTCTAGCTGCCACCCCATTGATGAAGTTTACGTTATTATGAAATCAGCTTCCTGTACTTTCTGCGCTGTTAACGTACAGAAAAAAAATGTTTGATGCTTGGAAAGGTATCTGCCTAAGCAAGTTGTGTTTGATAGCGCAACTGCTCTTAACATACCATTCTCAGCAGGTGACATCAAGTTAAAATTCATAATGAGCAATTCTTCAAAACATCAGAAAATATTCAGCCCATCGAAGATTACCACAACTGAAGGAGATATGCGTTTTTGTTGTATAATATATGTATGTTTATTTTCAGATTAGTAGTGTTGATAGCGACTGGTTGCCTTGGTTCATGCTTTTAGTTATCAAAAAAAAGCAGCATCATATAATTAAGAAGTATGTAATAAGATTATGTGAAGAACATACGTTTAAGAAGTGCGATGAAGTTGTGTCCCCGTTAGTGCTTGCTATTGTGATTGTATGGGGCATCGCTGTTCAAGCCCATTGTCTGGTCGGGCCTTTAACCGGAAAGAGCTCACAGACTACACATTCGAACCGTTTTTGTTGCCAGCTCGCTCCTTAATATGCGCAGGCCTTTCTGGCACGTCCTTAAGTATAGGCTGAATAGCTATATTTTGTTCGCATGTTATACGAGACAGGGGGAAGTGCTTCACAGCACAGCGGAGCTCAGTCTTGCAATGCAGCTGAAGGCGTGCTTGGAGATGACGTTCACAGGCACACACAAGAAAGCTAAGTCACACTGGAAAAAAGCACAGAGCTGATGAGATATCTGCCACTGACCACTGCCCCAAGATGGTGGAACTCATTCATGTGCCTTGTGCACGACGTCGGGACAGCACTGCACCAACCATTTGTAAACCTGAAGAAAAAACCGTCGTGCTGTGCTGGAGAAGGCTTTTCGGTGGCCATGAGAAGAACGTGCAAGTATGGATGTGCCGTGCGTATATTTCTAGTGCTCTGAAGACACTGTGATGCATTGAGTATTATTCTTCCGCCACTTCGAAGGGAATTGTGATAAGGGGGTATATTTCCCAACTTCCCTTTTAAGTATCCCTGCTCAACCACGAAACAAACCAAGCCCATGTGGTTTATATAATTTGCCCGCGTGGTGTTGTGTCTTCAAATATCTTAGTTCGGTGCCTAGCTCGCGGAATGTGCCTGATTCGCCTTCACCGCTGTTCCACCAACACCAGACGCTTGGTGCATGCGAAAAGTAAAATAGTCATCATTCGGAGTGCTGTGCCAAACTTTTTGGCCCTGTAGAGCCATAGTAAAGCATAAACAACTCCTGTCTGAAAAGCTTTGCAAGAACGACGAGTGGGCTGTAATCTCCTCACGTACCCGAAGAGCTTTTTGCTGTTTTTCAACGTCCAAACATCGCTCTTTCGAATCTGTTGAAGATTCCCTCAACGGGGGAAAAGTCTTCACTGCTAGAATATTTACTGGCTTTAGCATATCCGTGCTCTATTTAGATTTTCTAGTGCGTGTTCCTGAAATTTGCACGGCCGAGCCCCGAGGCAAACAACAGAAAGGGGAAAAAATGCAGAATTGTAGAGGGACGCAAAGTTCAAGGGGAACAATTCAGGCTGAGGCGGTCTCCACGACGCAAATTTAGGAGGATCTTTGGGTGTGAAGCCTGGGGCATAACGCAGGAGAAGCAGCGGAGTGATAGTTGTAGGTAGGGGCATACTAAAAAAAAGAAGCATAATATGCTTAAGTCATTCCCTTAAGCATATGCTGCCTTGCCATTATTTTACGCCAAAAGTTTCGTTCTCTATGTCTCTCGCTAGCTAATGAGGAAATTAGGATATCATCCACACAATGGCTCACAGTAAAATTTCTTTTTAAAAACTAGCTAACATTTTAACGTTTCTTCAAAGCTAAACTAATCGCATCTCCGTTTTTCAACTTTATTGGGTCGTGTCGTCCACAGCACGTTAAAAGTAACGACCATCCTATCAAAGAAAAAAAAAACGCGGCCAAATATAACGGCTGTTGCGAACCAACCACACAGAGTAATTCTTCTTCCGCAAATTGAAACGCTATAGTTATGTTCCGGATATGTTTGCACTAAATTATGTTTTAGGATTAATGGTGCCCTGTCCAGTTATTTGAAACATCATGTACGTCTCCGCGTAATAGTTAGAGATCGCGGACTCGAATTTCTAAGGGGGCAGAAGGGTAGGCATCGACAACACTGGCTCAAAAATGTTTTACGCGAAAATGTTTTACGGAATTAAAGGTTGCTGAAATTTGAAAACATTTTCCGTGACGATGCTACATGAGGACCACTTTGTTTCGTTTTTTTTGAGTAAACAAGCTCACGGAAGACTTTCATTATCAAAAAATAATAGTGCAGCTCTAACGTGGTGCAGACTGCCATAAATGTTTAGAAATCGCTTTCACACTGGGAAAGGAAGCAAACAACAATCTAAGAAAAAAGAATTTTCTTGCTGTATTTCTTAACCTATGTAAGTATGAAGACCCTTAGGTCTCGGTGCTCTCCCTTTCTTCCCTCCCTTTTTTCTACGGACAACAATCAACATAAAATTTGCTCTTCTCGCCGACGAGACAAAAAATGCGACTTCAACGGAAATTGCTGGTCACCTGGGCATTGTTAATTTCCGACAAACTTTTTCCACTGTTAAGTAGAACTTAGTATTTTTAGTTTTGCTTCTGTTATTGTTTACTCAGTAGATTATATGAAACGTATGGGCACGTGTTAAATGGAAGTACTTCTTACAAGCAAGGGGTAGCAGCAAATAGAAAATGAAACGAATGAACAAGAAAGCGGCACGTTCTGAAATCCGCCGCGTTTATATACACCAGGGCTGCGTGTAAAAGCCTTTCGCTGCTCTAAGCGACAAAAAAATAAGAAACAAAGCCACCGGAACCCCAACTCCACACCGCAAGAAAGCAAAGTTGGAAAAGAAAATCGCTTTCGTAAGATATTGAAAGAAAGCAATGAGTTGGGTATACTTCAATGCTGGGTTGATTGGGTATGCTGCAAACGCAATACTAATTCAAAGAATCCGTGGTCTTAGAAGACGTTATCAAAGTTCGATGCAGGATGAAACAACTGGACGAAACTTTGAATATACGGCTACGAGTCTGCAGGCTGCGGACCGGCCGATCTCTCGTGATTTTTTTTTCAAGATCCCGACCATGCGGGAATTTGCTGGGCAAAGTTATATCTCGGAGACTTCACCCTCCTATACTGATACTGGGCATTCCCATAAACTTCGTAATTATAAACTTCGTAACTATTACTCCAGACAAAGGCACAGTATCACCCATAGGATTCGGAATTGGTCGAAAAGGACACCACATTTCTACGTACATGACAAGATGTAGATCTAAATTATGCCGATAACTCACGTTGGTCTGTCAATTTGACACTAATCAAATACTGTGGAACTGCTCTCACTCTGCCGAGTATCGCTAAGAAGCTATTAAAGACGCACGCATTATCAGCCGACCGAACCTGACCGACTTGCTGTACCCAAGCTCTCCGAATTCAAGCTATGAAGGAATTCTGCTCACCGGGCTACGATAATTTCTTAAGCATCAGACTTCCGTTCGTTGTTTACCATTTCGTATTCCAATAAAGTTAGTCATATTTGGTTATATTTTTTATACCATAACATTTTCTCTTTGCACTAGACGCCAAAAGCGCGAAATAGCATCTTAGCAGCCCTCTGTAAATTACCATGCATGCTACCGTCGCCACCATCACTGGTGGTGCGCGAGCACCACCAAGAGGAGCAGAAGCAAACGAAGTAATCTGCTGGTCCGAATTCCGTCTGAAGGCCGGGCTTTTAGCTTCCGAGAGCTCGATATATAACTATGCCCCAAAAACATACGGTTTAATGGGAGGCTCGTCTCGTTTGCACCGTCCTCTTCTTCCTTGCGTTAAAGCCTCCTATTAGGTATGTACAAGCTCGTTCGACATGTTTTATTTAAGAACCTAGGATTTAAAACGACGAGATCCCCCCGAGAACGACCCATCACCAACCCATCTTGGGCACAGCATAAAAAAAATGACTCCGACACAAATAATAAGAGCAGTCCTACAAGGGAAGATGGCTCACATACCCCATCGAACCAGGTATCTTGCACCTTTCTGGGCTTTATGCAGAATTTCCATTACGAGACACAGCTGGTGAAAGCACAACTAAACGAAATCAATAACACAATGAAATGAAGGTTACAAATCCACACTAACAAAGCTCTACCAACCCGCTCAAAAACAAATGCAGGTGGTTGCATTTCAACCCCAACGGGGTATAGTATTTGCAAAGAACGCTTCGTAGACAGTACCCAAACGTCCCTGGATATTATGCTAGGTGAAAAATTTTTGCGAACGCACAAAGAGAACTTAAAATAGTATAAAATACTGTTCCTGCCGTTATAGTAAGTAATACCAAGTATCTTTTGCTACAAAAACCCACCATTGTACAGTTAGCTGTGCTGGTATATTCCTCCTAGACGGAACTACTCCTTGATTAAAATTCATTGATCACTGAAAGCGTTGCCGAAGTACGTCGACAATAGTTGCCTGCCTCTATAACGGTCGCAGAGCGAGATTAGAATACCGTTCTTTATGTAGCTCGTTACCTAAATGCAAAGCGCGAAAGAAACAAAGTCACTAATTAAACTAACCGCGTCACCAGAAGCGCGATGACATTCGTCATTTCCCTAAATGTGAACACCTCGTCCTTTCCCTTGCACCACACACAGTAATGCACAGTGCAATTCTTAGCGATCTTAGCCATGTGGCCCAAAGGGTTGAAAATGTGAGTAGCAGGTTTGTCTGGAAGGAATTATTGAAGTACAGGTGAATTATAAAAAGAAGAGTGACGCAATCGGCGATGATCGCGCTTTAAACAATCACCAAACTGAGCCCCGTAGTGGTCCTCCGGGGACCGTCTTCGCTTGCACTTGGCACGCCATGCTTGAGCGCGCGCACGTGCTCGTCGTCGGAGCGCTACAACTAATGGCTCTGGGCAGCTTTATTTAGTAACGTGATTATAGCAACGGGCGTTTCTCTCTCTGGGGATTGCGCGGGAAATTTTAAAGAAGAAAGGAGAGCACTTGCCCATGGAGCGACAAGAGGAGTTGGGCACCAGAATCCCGGGACGCTCGCCGCCGAGTCTGTACACAAAGCAGCCGCGTCGGTAGATTGCCTCGAAAGCGCGTCATCCCTATGTCATATTTGCCGCGCTTTCGAGGCGCTTTTGCAAAGAAAGTGCTACGAGTTGTGCCGCGCCTCCGCCAGATGGCGCCATGGGTCCGCGACCGAGAGAAGACGCAGTGAAACATCCCCCTCGCGAGGGGCACGATCAAATGCAGAGCATTTCCGGGGGCGCACGACGTTAAGTAGTTTGCGTTACGTTAATGTTGTTGCACTTGTGGCAACTGCTGACGAGAGAGCGCTCGTCAGCAGTAATTTGAATGAGTCAACGATATAAGGCGTGTTCGTAGCGTCCCATTCTGTGTCGGCTTTGTGGCGCAGTGGGTAGAGCACCATGTACATTGCGTTCCGCCCGCAGGGTCGAGGGATCGAAACCAGGCGCCGGATAGTATTTTTTTTTATATAGTAGGGAGGGGTGCGGTGCGGACTACAGACGTCAACGCGGGTGACATCGTGAGTTACTGAAATGCTCTGCATTTAAAAAAACTTGGTGCAGTGTGGGTAATGTAGTGGGTTTGCGAGGAATTAGAAATACGAAACGTGATTTGCGGTTTCCCGGCCCGCAATCTCTTATATACCCCTTATATTTTTAGATATAACTTTCAAAATTGAACTGTGTTGTCTACCCCGAGACAGTTTCACAATGTCGAAGTAAACTTTCACAGATATCAAGCTTCTACCACATGCGCGGCAGTGGCGTCCAAACCCGACAGAAGCAGGACGCCGCTGATGCAGCAAACGTCAGACAACGCGATCGGCGCAGCAGTATATACCAGACACCGAAAGGTAGCGCCAGGCTGTTCTTGTCTATTGAATACGTGCCCGGTGTTCCTGCTTAGCTGGCGACCTATTCTCCCTAATGGAGTCACGTCGCGAGGTGATATTTCAAAGGTATTCCTTCTCCACAAAAAAAGAGGATGATGCGTTCTTGAGTTTGATTTTAGCAAACCTACAGAGAAGTACTTGTTTTGTATAGCTTTATGGCTAGAAAAATATACCAAACAAGGACTCACATTATTTTTCTTGTCACGTTTGAAAGTGCGCATGCCGTGTTCCCCATGAAGGAAAGCCACCCGGAATATTTATAAGAAACATAAATGTTAAAACTAGAAAAGTCTTACCAATATGTATGAGGATTTTCCCGCAGTAATCACTCACGGGTAAAGCTGACCGTGAGTGAAATATTTTCGTTAAATATACTTTGCCTAATTCCGGTATCCGTAGACAAGAGTCGAAAAAAAACCGACTGAACACATCAGCGTAGTTGTCAATGGGTCTTGTTGATACGTCGGAGTTTATGTACAGTCAACGTCAGCAAACTGGAAGCCCAGGACGCCGTTAATGAAATTTCTACGTATACGTTTTCGGATACACTTGCTTTGTAGTATTTTCTCTCTACTATGTCCAAATGCATATCCTACGAATAATTCTTATTCGTTTTATTTTTAGAAGTGCTGCTGAATTGTGTTCTTTTTCTTTCTTTGATGTGATGACATTCTATTCTGAAAAAGATAATGGAACTTACGCAAATATGCTTTTATGGGAAAATTTAACTTGGTAGCATTTCGTCTGGTACGTACAATGTGTGTCTTAAAAAATTATTTAAGGTATTTTTAAAGGCGCTGTGGCATTGTGGTTTTTCTTCTTTTTTTCAATTCTTCTGCGCTCATCTTTGTTTTGTTACTAATATAGACTAAGAAAGCAATCAGTGATGTTCTAAAGCGCTCTGCGGCCTATGATGCCACTCAATTAGGAGTGCTCTGAAAACGTCGCTGTATTTACGCGAGATATAGTGCCGACTGGTTGCATATATTCAAAGTGAAATTCATGTACAAATAGGCACATTTCGGAACTTCTAAATAACGTTTGCTGTCAGAATGCTATCGCAATGCTGCCGTATTGTCTAGTTCTTTGATACTAGTTCATGTTAGTTTTAAAGGCGAAAGCCACCACCAGCGCGGTTTGTGAGGTCAGAAAGTAGGTGGTTCAAGAAGGTTTGCTATCCGGGGATACAGCGCTAGGAAAAGGCGCAAGCCGGAGTGCCTGATCCCACAATGGCATGGCACAAAAGGGAGAAAGCAGTGTGGGAAGGTCGTTGGAGGTATCTGAAAAAGAATGCCGCGAAACGGAAGAACCCGTGCCAAAGGATGGTACGAGAGGAACCACGCTAGAGGTAAGAGAACACACGAAGCAGAAAGGATGCCAGGGCCCTAGTGATGGCTAGGGAAAGAAACAACCTGTACAGGGTGCTCTCCAGAGGGCTGTTGAAGTAGTGACCGGCCTTTAAATGCTTAGGAAGGCCTAAACACCCCTCCTTCCGCAACATTTTGGTTGCGCATGTGCGTGTTAGCACAAGTGAATCGCGTTAATATGTGAACAGTATTTATAATGAATTTTATTACCTATATTTTGTCATTCTTAACTTTACGTTTTTTCCGTCTCATAGTAGCCGCCGAATACTCAGGCGAAGCCATCTGTCAATGAAAATAGAATTTATACATCTATGTCTTTTTCTGTGCTTATCACTTGTACTGATGTTTAAGTAAGCTTTTGGGCTTACAAAGACGGCAAAAAATAACCATGATGTATTTATATGGTGTTTTCACTGCATCATTTCGACTAGATGCCGTAACGAAGGCTTGTACCACGTCGACACACACAATATTAAGCACTGTCGCCAGCGTTCACATTACATGTTTCGCTAATACATACGAGCCAAAAGGTACTTTTGAAAATATGTCCCTCCAAGGAACCATCGAAAACTTTTATAAACAATTTACTCAGTTTGATTAGATACACTGTACCCCGAACAACTTTTCTCCTTCTCTGTATTTTTGTGTACATGTGCGTACTAGTACGTACTGTGTGTGTGTTGTGAGGACCACTATTTAAACTTCTAAACAGCCCGTTCTAACTTGCTTAGTTTTGTATACAACAGGGTGTTAGTAAGGTTAGAATCACCAGGCCTTTCCATGCAGTACATATATGCTGTTCGCCTGGTGCCGCCCCAACCTTGTGTCAAAAATAACGATTTTATTGAATATTTGATTGATCCCTAAATCAATCGGTGGCCATTTGATTATTTAACACCAAGTTAGAAGGGCTGCTTTGCCCTCGGAAGTGATTCAACCGAAACTCAAACCCTTGGCATTTAGTTGTCAAGTGGGTGAATATTTTTGTCGCACTGGGTTTTCTGCAGGTTCTTCAAAGATGCGCGCAATAAAATGTACCACCCTTGCTAATTTGCATTCATATTATTTCACAGTACGAACAATTTTGCCTGTCCCCTCAATGCGTACTAAGGCCAGCTATCAATGAACCGTTACCAAATTATACAAGTCCCGTGCGGCTATTCCCACTCTATTCAGAAAGAAAGGTGTGACGCACTTCAAAGGGTGCGACCACACCCCCGTCGAGTACACTGTCCGTAACCACCTCTCATCAATACAGTCCTGCGTTCAAGAAATGGCGTAGCCAGAAGAATTTCTGAAATCTAGGTGCAATCAACATTCAGAGGGTCTTCAGGGGTTCGTGATAAAAGGGGAATATGGACATTGCTTGACTCATAACGCTTCCGTGTTCGGACAGTTCTAAATTACTTGCGCTTCCGCATACCAATGAGGTCCACGGTTGTTTGCACCATGGCGCTGGCAGCTGAATTACTTCTCCACAGCCCCCAAAGGAGCGAAGAACACTCTGGGTGTCACTGCTAGGCTGCAGCAGGTCAGATCTTTGTTTCGGTGTATCGTCAAGAAAAGCCTACGTCAACTCCATAGGGTATCGAATACAACGTAAGGGACAAAGGAATACAGAACAAACGTGATGGCGGTAACATATACACCTCCAGTCCCTAAAATGAACCACCCTAATCGATACGTGTGTTCTGGGCAATGTAAGTCCAAGAATTCCGGTAGCGCATCGTTTCGAACAGTCATGAGCACGTTCGAAACTGATGCCTGATGAGAAATCCTGTGCAAGCTTGCTGATTGAATTTGTAAGCGGGCAACCAACTTTTCATGTACTTCTGGTAAATAATGTATACCGTGAATGAAAGATCGATGAATCTGACAACAAGCAAACCGTATTAATAAGGGCCAGCGTGGGGCCTGATTATTTGTTGGTCTGAATACAGGGCGATCACTCCCTCTAGGTTCAGGTGATAGTAGTACCTACGCACGGTTCGCTGATCAATACGGGGAGGTACAAATGTACCCACAAGCAGCCAGTGAGCCAGTGACACATTAGAGAGAAGGCCGATTCGTCGAAGGTTTGTCCGGTTCCGGTGACTGACAGACAAAGCTACTTTGTCTTGTCTAGCCCCGAAACAGCATCGCCGTAAGAAGTTCACTAATATTGTTAGTACTGTTCATTCCTCTTGACTTTGATCACCAAGAATACTCCAGTTTAATGAGTCCACCAGTTTGGTCTGTTGCTCGAGAACCTCGAAAATTGAGTTACGGAGGAGCCCATTGCGATCGGATACGATGCTTCAGACAATTTGTACTAGTCTATAGCAATGATTGCAGCACAGGAACTGATCTCCTACTGGCATGAGACTGAAACTGTAGCCCTAGAACACCCACCTGTTTATCATTCCAGAAAGCCGTCGAACGTTGAAATGAATCACGCTATCATGGACCTTGCACGCTCAGCCATTATAATTTGATTGATCAAGGGCACTGATAGCCGAATTGAAAGCGTTTGACAAATCCCCAGTCATGCCAATTTTGACCAAGCACCAATCACGCCACGTTGGGGCTGGTTAGCAGCACCGAAAATCCTCGTGCCGTCCGATCGTTTAGTTCGTCCAACCCATATAATAGACGGCAAAAAGATTTTTGATACATTGGGGGAAACTACCTAGCTACGCTATAAACTAAAAAGGGAAGCACCGAACAGCAACGACCACTTTACAAGATTTCATATTACACTCGGCGGTTATGAACCTTACCTTACATCCACTCTGCCTTACAGCGGAGACTAAGAGCCAAACGTTACACTACAAATATCTTAAACTGCAAAGTTGGCAAGTTTTCAAGGGTACATCCTTGTGCAAGTTGCTTTCATATTACCAGTGTCAATTCTATGTACCCGCCTCATCTGTTTGACGCTTTAACATTGTCCGAGGAACAAAGTGCAGATGAAACATGACTTCAAGTCAACTTTATTCTATGAATGAGTACAACAAAATGCTTAGATTAAGCTTCAGCACACAGGAGGTCCCATAGGTCCTGTGGGGGGACCTTGTTGCGGAAATACATTTAGTACAGCATAAACACAACAAGCAGTGAAACCATATTGAACGAAGTAAACAATGAATAATCACAAATTTCTGAAACAAGGCAATAATTTTAATTACAGCATCATGTGGTGTCGTGAGTACAGGAAAGGAAAAATACATGGCAAACTAAGAATCAAGAGATAGTAACCAAGTTTAGCGAACCGAAAGCATTTATTGTAAGAACCGTTTAAATTGTTTTTGAAACTAATTTAAAGGTGAAAACAACTTAAGGACTAAAAAATGGATTTTTTTCACTTGAATGCCGTTAGATACATATCTCGTAGGAGACACATACTGTGCGTAAACAATGTGAAGTCTGAACCAGTGGCTGTGTTTTGTAACGCCCGCTAACTTCTGTGTAAAAGACCGCTATAGTTCTTCGTCCCCTTCTGGAGAACTGAAGCAACGGTCAGTGTTGTGCGACACATTCCGCCTTTGCATCACGACCCAGAGAGCCATTGTGCACGATGTGAATAGCAGGTGGGGCCGTAGGAAAAGCGAGCTTTAGTAGGGGAACACAAAGGACATGGGGTAAGAACTTGAGGTGTATAAAAAACGGCTCCAGAGCGAGTAACCTGACCTCTGGAGGATGGTAGACGTAGAAGCGCTATTGCCGGGCTGCAGCAGCACATACGACACCTCTTGCCGCCGACAATCAATGTCAAGTGTATGAACTAGCTCTGGCCGGCGATTGTTCATGGCTGGTTGCTAAGCAACCCAACTCTTTTCAATCTCAACAGAAGTCCCTTTGTACAAAGAAAGACTCCATCGATTCGCGTTTGACAGTTTAGTTGAATCTAGAGGATTCTCGTCTATAAACACGATAGCCAACAAGTGTCATTCTATCAGGGATGTGATGCAAAGTGCCATTGGGCGTAAATGAAACTGACGGTCAGCTACTACTTAACGCTGAAGCACACGTGTACTGTGCGAGATTGAATAATTGGATTCTGGTAGGCTGCAAGTATAACGAAAACACTCGCAATAGGTTAAAAAACGTTACACAGAAGCCCGATACCAGATGTTGCCTGAGCATTTGTTGCACAATATTCCTATTATGGTTGACACAACGGTGGCTTCATTGGATATACTTGCGAAACGTAGCCCGTTTAACGCTGTTTGACGCTATAAAGCATGAAAGGCCCGAACACAAAACTGTGGTAACGTATAAAACCGTCGTGTTTATCGAATAATGCCATAGTGCCATAGTATAATAATGCCATGATATAATGCCATAGTGTTCGAACGTGTGCGCTGTTTTCTCTCCAGCTGGATCACAATGACCATGGAACAAAGCTTCAATCATATTTTAACGGCTGTTGTAATAACCTTAGCCATTTGGAAAAGCAAACTTTTCTTTAAGGCACCTATACCTTTTCCTAGGGCCAGCAGAAGTTTCTGAATGCGTTGAACACAGAGGGCGATTTTCGCGCGCATGGTACACTTATGTAACGAGCGTTGATAATCTACAAACATGTTCGCAATTGCTAGGCAGTTCTGTGCGTGTTCCCAAATTAGATGACATCAATAAACTCATTCTGTGGTTCCCGTTCTTTCTGAGAATGCTCTTCCTGCTTAGCCTTTTCTTCAAATCTGCGCTACTGAGCTTCATGTTGTGGGTTAGATTCTCGGCCGCTCCAGCAGTGCTCAGCAGAACAAAAGCGCCAGTGCTTTAGGACAGTGTCGAGAAACATAAAGGTGCTCTGCTTATGTAATTCAACGGTAGCCATCCCGTGTTGTGCACTTCGTAGAGCAGGTGCAGGTTCGGCGTGTGAAACCTAAATATGAGCATTTGAATAACTTGTTGAAACTAATGAGGAATTACCGTACACGAGCTGTATTTGAAAGGAGGAAAAGCAACTTTTAGTTGTTTGTGGCGGAATGTCTTATTTACGTGGAATGATGTTTTACTAAAGTCTGAATGTCTTTTAGGAATTCCTTTTATTTCCCGTATGTTGGCCCTGTTTGTGGTGTTTTATTTCCTGGGCAGCGCCAAAAAGGTGAAATGAAGAGGAGAACACAGCATACCTCCATGCCGCGTGTCTACTGCTTCTTGTCTCACTTTGTTCGTTTGCCAAGCAATCAATCTTTACGAACTAGGCAAATCCTCATTCTGTGCCTTTCAGTGCAGAATAAGTGATTCTTCGTTGTCAGATATAGTTATTGTCCTCTTTAAACCAATGCAATTGATACATCTGGCATATATGTGGCAAAAAATTGATCTTGCGGAATTTCTGGCACACATCAGCGTACATACTGTCATGCCAGGTGTGTACGCTGTCTTTCAAAGGCGGTTTAATGCTTCGTGCAGTCGGTGTTATCGTCATTTCCGATTATTTGTTCTTCAGCCCTTTTCGTAATTCAATGTTCATATCCTGGATAAGAGAAGTAGTTAGAACCATGGTACGGCCAATCCAACTGCAGTGGGAGATTGCGTTCGTGCAGTACGAGCCACTCCACCTTGTCGACACGCAATGCGCGTTAAACATGCGGCAAGATATACCCCGATCCACGGAATCATTGCCTACGCACCAATGTTGCTTTCAAGAAAACTTTCCGTTCACACCAGGAATGGTGGAATCACCTTTGTGCAAATCTCTTTTGCGGTGTTAGTGGAGACACTGAACACATATTTTGCGCCCACGCACTCTTCTCGTCGGTACTAGCCACAGCACGGAGGTTACTGCGCGAACAATCTTTGCTGAAAAGATTATGATCCAGGAACAGCTATGACAGGGAAATGCACGTTTTGGAAGTTCTTGTGGTCTTCGCAAAAGCCTACGGACTAGAGGTACCTTGTGAGGGCCTGCCTCTCTTGTTATTTTTTTTCAATCTGTGTGCGTTTGTGCAACGAGAAGCAAAAACAATTGTTGTTCTGTGGTAATTTAATTCTCACTACATATTTACTACTGAATTGAAGCCACGCGCGCAACGTTCATCGAGGCTTATCTGTTCTGTTAACAGCTCCTTACATTCAACAACGCAAATTCTCGGAACGGCTATCTATGTTCAGAACGGGTGCCTCAAAAGCATCAAGAAAGGCCCCACAGGTTCTAAGTTGGCTCCTTGCAAATGGTATTATTATACAGAAATTCTCCCTATAGGATGATGCATTTTTCCGTAGATTTTTTTCTGTGAACCAGGAGCCTTAGCTGAAATCTACGGTAAGTTTTTCGGTTCCTGAAAACTCTGGCGCGCTACTTGGGCTTTGCTGCTTTGCGGTGAACCGGAGATTTACGGCGAAAGCAGTAATATCAGCATCTATAAGACCAACAGTGTTTCACACCTCGATCGATAACATAGAGGTTGGGCTTGTATGACCGTAAACCAATCTTTAAATATGCGTAATTACATGAAACGTGAGTCCTCAGTTTACAGGTTTTTGCAAAGCTTCCGTTGGCTGCCGGATTTCGCAAGGCCTGGCTGCGTGGTATCGGCAGCAAGCAGCAATATACACATGCTGTATTTTATGCTGAGTTTTTCCAGTAAAAAATAGGTAGTGGAAAAAACATCAGTGAAGTAAAAACAAACAATGCTGTAAAGAGGCGTCGCAGTATTGCCCGCAGCCCGAATGATGCTCAGACGACTGAATCATGATGCGCCGAATGTGTTTATTTTGAATATTCCTGTCGCGAATTTTATTTATTCGTTGTTGTATTTCTACGCAAGCTCGACTGAAATATAAATACGAATTCGAAAATGAATGTCGCCAGAAAAAATTTAGCAAGCTCCCTCGTGACTAGCAAGCCTTTCCGGCAAATACTGCGGAACAGAATTTCACCGCCATGTTTAACGTTTCTCCGCTGAAGCGACATTTTGTTGCGTTTAGCATATTTAAGCTAACAAAAAAACTCCTTTAGCAAGAACTCGTGGTCGTAAAAAACCTTCACTAGGAGATACGAAAACAGACGACGCTGCCAACTGTTTTAGCGCAATAGCAAACCACATGTCGCCAACAATTTTTTAAAGTAACGCTTAGCCGGAACATTTTATAAAAGCGGTGTCGGAGTCAGAGGAACATGAAAGAAACAAACACATCTTTTTCTGTTAAGACGGGTGTCAATAGGTGAAGAAACATGGTAAAAACACCGCAGATAGAGACAGGACGCAGAGGAAAAAAAAACCACAGGACCAGCACTAGTCCGGTGTCTTGCTTACTTTGCGTCCTGTCTCTAGCTGCGCTGTCTTTATCATGTTTTATTGCTCCAACCACCTAGCCCAGATTCAAGCATTGACAAGTAATAAGGTGCTCCGGAAAAGAGAGGAAAGGGGGTCTAGCTCCAGATGAAGGTGTTGAGACAACCTTCTCTCCTGGTCATGCCAAGAATCGGAAGTCATGGTTACAAAATAACAATTGAGAAACCGGTTGGAGCGGTCGAGCGAGAAGCCCAATACAACTAAATCATTTTCTCACATCACACGTTGGGTCTGGGACAGCTATTCGTTAATTATTTCCCAATTCATAGCATTTTTACTTCACAACCCGCTCCTGACACATTACCGTCACTACAGTTCTGCTCGTTCAGAAAGTGGGAGCAAGCGATTTCCTCACCATTTTTATTCAAGCTTTTGCTTGGAAAACTCCTGATGGCGTATGGAGCAGCATTTTGAGTGCCACGCAGAAGGTAAAATAACTCATCCCAAACAATTGTTGGCCCTTATAATGCACTATTATTTATTTATTTATTAATTTATTTATTTATTTATTTATTTATTTATTTATTTATTTATTTATTTATTTATTTATTTATAGTCACCCTCAAAGACAGAGGCATTTCAGAAGCCGGTGGGTTACACGGTTACACATAGGCAGTTATATATGTCCGACCGTACAATGTTAACTAGTGCTGCGCAATACTAACGATTGTCTTCTATTGCAGTGGTCCTTACGGGATTGTGACATCCGGGGGAACAAATGATAGAAGGAAGGATTTGGTGGTACATAATATGCCCGTGATCAATACGAGACACAATGAAGTCGGAGGAGTAATTATCTCATTGTACAGATAGGAATGATGGTAATGGTAATACTAAACTTTGCGGAACAAACCGAGGCGAGATTAGCATTTGCTGAGTGAAGCGAGAGAACATGACTCAAGAGTGTTTTTCATGGACGTCACATTTGCCGCATGGTGTGAAGTTGCCGAGGATGACGCCAGCTCTGTTGTTTCGACAAGCTCGGGTAATGTCACCAGGTTTTCGTGGCTGCGGTCCTGTGTAAATGTTGCGTATTCTAGCCTGGTTCAGATGAATGATTGTATCAAGGGGTTTTTGAAGCAGTAGATGTAAAAAAGAACTTGCGGCGAACGTGGGATGCTTGATGACAGTAATAAGTTGTTACTACATTTAACGGTGTTTACGGAACGGCTCGACGGGAAAAGCCACGACCGACCTCTGGAAAAAACCTGAACATTTTAGGCACCCAAAGAAAACGAATTCTCGTTGGACAGTGAGAAAATCATGATCATCATTCTCACCGCTGGTGGCCCTAAGACCCCCTTCAAAACACTTTCGAAGCCTCTGAATGTCACAAAACATTTTCTGTAGACGTTTAGTAAATGAATGTCACCTGAAGATAGGACTGAAGACAAAAGGCACGTAATTACAGTGTTTTGTAAGAAATGCTTATTTAATTTTTTACAGTAACTGAGTTGCGAAAAATGAGTCATTCTCCGACATTTTAGGCTCTTCCATATGCTTTTGTATTCGTAGGATTATATATGGCGGACAGTCTTCGATAAGCATTTCTGAACTTTTCAATGGTTAGAAACACATGTGCGGGCAATGCGGAGCGTGCCGATACACACCTTGTTGGCGTGTTATTTTGCTTAGAGAGCTCATCTGCAGGATCACTTTAGCGCGAATTCTTTTACATTGCGGAAACAAAAAACAGCCACTTGGCATACATATACTATGCTTTGGGTGCACATGTCGCAGTTTGCCAATTTTAATTTGCATAAATTCTATTGTGTTGAAATGGACTTAGCAAAATGTTTTGATGTGGAACATTATTCCGCTCATTGTGCCGGAAGATCGCTGCCTTCGAAAACCCGGTGGAGTCAGAGGGCACATAAAACCCAATTGGCTGCGACTCGTTATGTGCTCTATGGGGCGTTACCTCACGGACGATACCCTAGATGCCGCAAGCCACCATAAGATGGATAATTTGGATTGAATCTACCTATTCAGGCGATACGACAAAGCATGGGCGCTGGTGTAAGGTCACTACCGACAAAGAACACCTTTGCAACAAAACTGCTGGAGCAAATATCCTTCTCAAAACAATTATTAAGTGGAGATAAAAGGTGAATTCGATGCTGCGCTAATATAAGTCATTAACTAGAGAGGTTCTGAGCCTATAACTGTAAATGCAGCCCTTCTCAGAATAATAAAATGTAATTCTATAACAGAATTGTTGTTCAAGCTGTAACGACAACTATCGAAAACACGACATTGAAGCACACATTTCAAGAATTTGTGCCAAAGACCCGTGTGCTCTAGAACACTATTTAAGTAAGGTTTTCCATAGCAAGGCAACATGAATTTAAACTGAGACACACTCCTTAATCCTCTAACTGCGGGTGTACAACGAAAATATTTTCCGCGGGAACCGCAACTGGACACTTGGAAATATTCAACGCTCTGTAACCTCTCGGGCTCTGCTCAAACGTCTGACAATCTTGCTCACATTCTCCCAGCGGTTGTCATGGTAACGCTAGAATGCCCTAAAGTTCAGAATCTTCCTTTGCATTCACACTAAGAGAACTCAAGTAGTAATCTTCGTGCATACGCTTCCTTTATTGTCTTCTTTTCAGTGTTGTTTCAAGTATGTGTATCGTCCCTTACTTTTATTCGGCTTACCGAAAACCCCAGCCCACAGGGCAAATGAAAAATCAGTGAAAAATCCACGGATTGGTACACAAAAAAAATGTGTTAACAGCTATCTTTCTCGTTCGCTTTGGTCAAAAAGAAGCACTTCAGGTGTAGCCGCAGGGCTCAAGTGTTACATTAGCGGCGGTGGCCATGCCGTGCGCCCCTTCAAGTTTCCAAACACATCATACTCGATCATGGAATATCATTTCCATAAGAGCCCAGCTACCACGCCATTATCTCTTTTGCCAAGAGCAGAAACTCTGTTTTCTCCAAAAAGAAAAACTCAGATTGAAACGAACAATGTTGTTTTTATATGTTTATTCTTTAGAATGAGCAAAAGCAGGTAAGCACACAGGGCGAATGGAAAGTTGCCCTCGTTTGAACATTTCGTAGACGCTTACATATACCAAAGCTTGGCATAAAGTCTATTTACTTTTGTGTTAGTTTTCTGTAAGGATTTCAGTAAAAACTCATAGTTCCTCCTTACTTTTCCTCGTGCAGCGGTACTCCATGAAACTCAGTCGCAAAATCAAGGGCGGGACGGGGTGTCAGTGATAGATTACGACAGTCTGCGCATATATTTGGTGTACAACCCCAGCACGGCTGCATGGTACCTTGCGCCAGGAAGAATGGCTTACCAAATGCCACATGGTAATAGTGATTGTTATTGGCGTCGCCTTCGTATCGTGGTAATGGCTACATATCGTTACGTGGTGACAGGATGAAGGATCTGAACAACGCGGTAGCCAAACAATGTATTTGCACTGTGTACTTGGAGGTCGTGACAGAGCCCGCGGTGGCTGAACCCATTCTCTGGTCCATCTTTGTCGGGGGCTGGAACCACAGCGTCATATGTCTCACTCCAGGCTCCTCCGTCCTATACAGCATTCATGTATACCGCAAATACTGCGTCTTATTTTTTCACGGCTACCATTTTCGCAGGCTTTTGCATAATTTGGTCCCTAAAAGGCGGCAGTGGTTGTGCTCTGCAACTTCCTAAGTACTTTTCTTCTGCGAGTTTATTTTAGTCGCCTCCACACCATTATGCTCTACTTCGTGGGCGCATCATCAGCTTGCCTCCGGATGGCGTCAACAGTGACGCGCGCGGTCAAACCAGCCAGTGCAATAAACGTTAGCGTTGTTGATACAGTTCATATTGACACAGTTCAATGAATGAATGAATGAATGAATGAATGAATCAATCAATCAATCAATCAATCAATCAATCAATCAATCAATCAATCAATCAATCAATCAATCAATCAATCAATCAATCAATCAATCAATCAATCAATCAATCAATCAATCAATCAATCAATCAATCAATCAATAAATCGTGTTTTTATCTTATACTTCGAAAAAAAGGGAGGATTTCGGAAAAAAATTTCGTCCCTCTTTGGGTTCGTAGAGTTCCGCGCAGTTGTACAGATTTACAGACAGAAGAGCAGAAATAATTTTCCTAATTCCTAGAGCCTAAGCTAACTTCTGCATTATTGGCCATGAGAAATTAGTACTGCGGCTGGGATTTTCGTCCTGACTTTGACAAGTTGGCTTCTGTTTCCTTCGAGCTGATGAACACGGCGTGTTAATTGCAAGAAGCACAGGACGTATTTTAGAGGTTATATAAAAGAAACCCCGTTACCCAATTACTAATTACCGGCAACGTCGACTATATCACACCGTTGAAACAGGCGAGGATGCCTGACAGACTGCAGAAAAGAGAGACAAGGAGAAGCCTTATTGAGGTAACCTGCAAAAGCTCGCTGGCCAGGTTTTTTAAAACAGCATAACCTCCCTGTGGCTTTTACAGTAACACAAGTGAGGCGGAAATTGTCAGGTGCCAGGACGTCACGGAACCGCTGTAGGAGCGAATAAACGTTTCATACACCTGTGAAGGCGTCCGAAAAAAATGCGTTTTCGGGCTGGACACCTTAAGGTTGAACGTGGGGCTTAAGGAGAACGTCATATATGACGTATTTGTGTTACGCGCCGTTCCTTACACTGCGTTTATCTTCTAAGCCCAATTTCCTCTCTGGAATCGACTAGTTTGGCATTCTGTATCACTGTAACAAGCGTTTTATGGCGAAGTACTATCCCTCTACCACCCAAGGAAATTTTCGTGTCCGCGTCAGCAGAACACTCCCAGGCTGTATCAAAGAAATTACTGGGACCGCCAGGAATCGAGCCTGGTCCTGAATGCAGAAATGGAGTGGGTGCCCGTCGTCTTTCGGACTAAGCTTCGCTCACAGGAGGGGACGGAGAGAAGGTGTACTCAACGAGCACAGCGGCGGGCCTACCACTTGCCCTCGTGTGAAGTGCACACGTTATAATGTGTGATAACGACTTTCATTTTTTTTATGAGCGGTGAGCGGAACAGGGTCTCGGGAAAAGTGTCAGGGCCTTGGCGGCGACGCTTGAAAGGAAAGTTAGGGGGAGGCAGTGAGAAAGATGCGCCATACCCGAACGTGCCGCCCTCATTCTCACCCGTTCGCAAGACGCTCGCTCCTCTTCATTTTCTTCCTGGTGGCGCTGCTGCGTTCGGTCACTCGGTTACGCGGTCACCTCCTCCGCAAAACCAATAAAACCGCTGCCAGAGTCTTGTTTCGCTCTTTGTACAGCCACGTGTGTGAATTCAAGTGACGTCACATTGGTAATCGTTGTGGGTGTCATTTACAGCTTCGCAGTCCGGCTACCTTCACAGCCTGGATTGGAGCCAAATGTTTTACATGCATGGGCTGAAGTCGCTGTCGCCCAACCTCAGAAAAACGGACCCTAAATGAGAGCTCTCCCGTAAGCCTCAGTAGTACTGCTGCCATTTCACCTTCCCGCTCTCCATCTAAATAACTTTTTATTGTATCGCGGATAATTGCTTTGCCCTTCCTTTTATTACGCGTCTCTGTATTTGGAGTAAGGGTTGTAAGACAATTTGAAGCAATGCGAAACCTTACCACCGTTTATGCGAGATTTTTTCTTTTCAAAAGTATAGTGTGCTGTGATATCCATCATGTCAAATAGCCCCACATGTTGCTTCAAGCAGTGTCGCAATTTGTGCGAAGTTATTCTAACACTCTGAACAAGCCATTGCTGAGAAATAATGGTAAAAAAAAAAAACATGCTTCATAATGAAATCAACACAGTGCATATGGCTGACCTTGCTGCTATTTCTTAGGACCTCTATTTATTTCCCCCGGGCAGAAAGGGCTGTCATTTGTCAAGCGGGCAAACAGTGACATTCAGCAAGGCAGGTGATTTTATCTTTATTGCACATGCGTATTGTCTGAGGAGTGATTGCAAGGCTGCCAATCCTTCACGTCTTGGATTTAATAATGCACCATTCTACGTATTCTATTTTTCCCCCTTTCGAAATCCATGACGGCTTTTTGTACGGAAGTGGTTTGTGTCGGGTGCAGCCTGATAGTATTTATTTGAACTTGCTTTTTATTTCAAGAACATCGCGCTTCGAGTTTCTTTCGCTCAATTTCCCCAAAGTATTCTCTCTAACTTTACAAATCACTCGGCAGTCTGACAGAGGCAGGAAAAATTATGGCAGTCGCTGTCATCATTGCTCGAAAACCCTGCTTGGTGTACTTGTTCGCTTGGAGTACGAAGTAGTTTGCAAGAGTCTTTGAAATAGTTGGAGCTTATCGGTAGAGGGACAAAATCTCTCTTCAATAGCGTTGTTATTCTGACACTTTAAAAAAACGAAATTCATATTTGATGCCTAATTTTTCACATATTTGTTATCTATATGGGGAAAATTTGGTTGTCTGCAAAATCCGTCTTTTTTGTTCCAATATTCTGTCTAATGCGTACCCAAGGTGTGATCTGTAATATTGCGCTCATTCTCTTTATTTCAGGATGGTTTACCAAAGAGCATGAAATTTTTTCCGCTTAGTTTTATCAAATTGCATCTACAGCCTTTTCGACTGTTAGCCTCTTATTTCTCAATGATTAACTTGGGAACAAACTTATCTACTGTACAAAGAACTGAAACAGTACATGGGAGTACTAGTGAGAAAAATCCACTAAACAAACAGTTGAATTTATTTTACTGAGCGAAGAACAGGCACCGTTGTTGACGCAACCGATCTGTATCCAACGATTGGCAAAATAAATAGCTGGTTTGGATAAGAATGAGCCCGTAACATTTGTTCCTCCCTTTTGTTCCTTTTTTCATCGAATGGTGTAATATACTTTAAGAATATATGACATGGCCTTCACATTATCCTACGCCGTGAAGAACGTCATAATTGTGCTATGTACATGCTGCAGTAGCTAAATACTGGTACACTTTGGGTATACCAAAAGATGCAGGCTCCGCAGCTGCTGTGGACCACAGCTAAACATATTATTCCAACGTGTGGAAAGCAGAAAACTTACGCTTGCAGATAGAGGTCGTACTTTCTGCAGCTTGGAGCTTTTACGTACAAGCAGTGTATGTCAGCTTTTTGGGGCGGAAAATATTTATAAACGTTTACAAAAAAGCCTGTTTACAGAACACCAGGTTGCCAGACTGTAAGAAGAGAAACCAGAAGCGGGACCTAATTTACGAAGCACAGCCGCTATCAGGAAGGCATCTCTTGCGACTCCAAAACCGCGACGCTGTGACAATGCAGCTATTTTTCTGTATGCTACCACGCGAACTCTTGGAATTACAACCAGTGCTAGAGTATCTTTCGAACAGTGTAAAGCAAGTTGTATAGGAACTATTTTTGTTCTCTTGTGAGCCGCTTTATTTAGTTATACAAGCTTTATTTTTTAATAAAACATTCGCGTGATCAGCTAATATCTGCGTACCTGGGTCTGGTAGACTCATCTGTTCACATTATTGCTGCAGTTCGGTACTTCGCGATCACTGTATCAGTATTGATTATAGCGTCATGTGATGTAGAAATGATTGTTTTGACGCAGCATCCCCGACCGGTGTAATATAAAACGTAACAGCAAACAAAAGCTGCATTCACGGGCGGTGCCTGGAGCCCCTGGAGCCTACCCTCGCCTCCACCGCCACCCCCCCTCTCATCCGTTTTCGCAACCGTGTCCGATACCGATCACCTTTTTAAGGAGGTTTCAGCTTTCCTTCGCTACGCACGTTTATTCAAATACACTCGGTTTTCTTTTGGTTTTGTTGGCGCCGTAATCTGCTTCCAAACCTAGCGCACTAGCGCTTGGTCCCAATTCCCTCTGCCAATTCCTGATAAGGATGTAAAGAACGCGAACGTGCCTTTCCTCGCGATTATTCAGCTCTCTAGAGGCAGTCCTTGTTTGAGCCTCTTTCATTAGCTTAGATACTGCGTTAGTGGGCAATGGGAGCGAAAGAAGTGTATTTCTTGACGAGATTTCGTGAGCTCTTTTTGGTGTTGTGTATGTTTGAAGTAACTGTCAAATAGCAGGTCGTACACTGGAAACCGTTGTGCACCGTGGTTTTCGCACTTCACGGCGTCAGCTCCTAAACAACCCAAGCGCCATCGGGAAACAAAAGTCCTCTGGGGCTTATATTCCCGCGAGACACAAGACAGCTGGTATTTCGTTAGCGTAAGCTGATACACTCGGTTTTCTTTTGGCACGAACGGGTTTTTGTTAGTTCGACAGCGATCCCTATCCTGCTTAGCGGGAACAACTAATCAGGAACTCCCTCATTTGTTTCCAGCCCCCTGTGCTTCTTGCCTCTCTATCTTGCTATCTCTGTTTGCAGTCTTTCTTATCTCAATTGAGCCATTGAGTACCAAATTATTTTTTTTTGCCATTGGTTCAAGCTCGAGCAAGATATTTGAATTCATTCTCCTGTTAGAACATTTGCAGAGTTTTCCCCGGTTATTTAATGAACTTAAATTGAGCAAAAACGTTCAGTGAGTACTTTAGGAAACGAGGCACTTTATTTTATTCTTTTCTTTTATATCGTTCATTCTGCCCCTCTTGGCGCTAGCGCTGTACCATCTGTTGCATTTCCATGTTCGTTTCCTTTTTATTCAGAGTATGCGTAGGGGCTTCAGACAGTTAAACGGCTTCAGGAATGCGCCCATATTTTATTTAGTGGACCTTGATTGGGCTACCGCACTAAAAGTCAGCTGAGCGGCCCAACAGTTTGCTGCTGTAAATACCACTTTCAGCTGAAAAGTATTTATTCATACAATTTGAATTTGTTTGTAGACTGAGCTGATCGAGTTTATTAGCCGTTTTATAAAGCGTGTTGAAATAGGTATGTACTACTGCGCCTGGTTGCAGAGTACGAGCCTCACAGTGCTTGTGCAATAATGTATTCAGGGACTGATGAATTGGTTCATTTTACTTGTTGGCCGACTAAAAGGGTTGAGTTGATCGGGCGTTTTATGAAGTGTTTTCTAATACAGTTCTGATCGCGTGGGTTACTCGGTAGGTATCGTGACCTACCGATTAACCCACACCAGCGTGGTTAGGCTTCAGAGTGCGCGCACTATGGTAAAACATACGGGCGCTTGCGCCATAACAAAATACCGTCTTGTACAATCACAATGATTTACAGTCCGGGGCGCAGCGCCGCAAAAAATGCCGAATGTTGAAGTCAATCTCTCTTGTCAACGGAAGTCAACTCGATTAAGGATACTGAGAACTTGCATTGCTGAACAGGAGATTCAGCTGGGGTTAAGGCCGAACACACGAGAGCAACGACATGGGAGGCCCGATGAGAACAAAAAATTTCACGGCTGTTTTCTAACCCAACTTCAGTCATGATGTTTAGACAACATGGCGTTTTGTATTCAAAAGAAACATGCATGCTAGTTTGAAGTTAACTTATGACAACAACATGGTTGCACGTAATTAACAAACCGTTTTCTCTCATTTCTATTTTTCTCTTTTTTTCTCTGTGACGCCTCTGTTGCCTGATGATCGTCTTCCCAGGTGAGTGACTCTTGTTTTTTTTTTCTTCCAAAGGGTGAAAAACTTCCGTCGGTGACTGCACCAAAACGCGCAACAAACTTTCAGTGTCCGTTAGTCCAAACGGAGGTCTGTAACATACTCGGTTAAAGATTAAATCTTCCGCGTGAAGTGAATATAGGACTTCCATCATTTAATATTACGAAGCGGTTAGTAAAATTGCTTGGCAAGTAGCTCCTACATCTCCTCCCGCCCAAAACACACACAACACACTTCTTTATTGCATACACAATACTTCATTCAGAACATTGTCAAAGCGCGCTTGACATTAAAGGCGATAGTCTTGGTTTCAAATAAAACATCCGCGAATTACTGAGGCCACACTGTTTTAGTTTTAAGACCGAGAGATTATATTGCAGCTATGAGTCAGGACGCAGAACGTGCAACCTTCAGATTTCAGCACACGTTTTATCTCAGATTGTTGGGATTTTTAGTGCTAAGCCTTTCGCTGCTAACGTTAACAAGTGAAACAATATCGGGCTCTACTGTGAAAAAAAAAAAAACACCATGTTCGCCGCATTCTCTTCTAGCATGCGGTAAACTGAGGTGCCAACTACGTCTATACCATTTTGGGGGTTTATCGCCTTATATTGATTGAAGGGTGTATAGCAAAATACTGGTAATTTGAAACGGTCATGGTGCTCCCAGAGTTTTGGTACAGATGACGCGCCTGTTATATTTCATTTCCTACTGTCTTGTGGCGGAAACTACGCAAATAAAAAACATGACTGAACTTTAAAAAGAAGCCCGCAATTAGGGAGACTATTGGCTTTTATGAAGGCGATGTATGGGAACATCCAAATCCAAAAAGACCAAAAAAATGTGTTCGCGACCAGTTTACATAAGACTGAGGTCAGCCACCGCTTTGAGAAAAAGTGTTGCCATAAAAACTCTGGCGCAGGCTTGTTGCTTACAACGGCAATACAATAGTTCCTTATAGCACTCTTTGTGCCAGAGAAAACACACAGAAAGAAGAAATTGCGGTGTAATTCTCATCCTGGTTAGGGTAGTGGTAGCTTCACCCTGTTTAGAAGTTCCTTTATGAAAATGTATAGAGACATCATTGGCATTTTTGTCACAGCTCATGTTTTGTCTAGTACGACTTCTGACTACTAGGTATGACGGACCCCTGCAGCTACTGGCCCTGTGGTGTAGTTCATTCGTCAGATATCAGAGGAAAATTTCCGCCTTCCGTGGTAGCTTTATTGCTTTTCACCACCAGCCTAATTGGTTTCGCTTACAAGCTCAGAATTGTTTGCAAAACGACCTGCCGCTGTCATTGTTGTTGTATACAATCCGTATCCATGCTTACTATGTTTCCGTTTTATACTTAAATATGGGCTAATGAAACGTTATTTTTGTATTCAAAGTTCAAGGAAAAGCTTTATATTTGTTAATGCAAGTGCTATGTTAGTTCCTAATATATATGAATTATTTCTGCACACCGAAGCAGAATTAACTGCCATACTACGTAAAATTGAGCACTGACGCTGTGTTATTTCTTCCAGTGTCATAATGCGGTGCTTGCTCTTATGCAACCAGAGAAAATCTGGAGTTTGCATTTGTCAAAATAATTAAAGAATAGCATACGTGACCCCATAAACTGTGTGTATTTCACTCAGTCAAAATATTTTGCTATGGCAAGTGAGGATTAGCATTTGTATAGTGCGCGCATACATTGTTGCTCCAGTCATTTGCCGATAGAAAGATTTTACTTGCAGCAAGTCCGCGTAGTTTCATTTTAAATTCAAATTACAGTGAACAAATAGCGCATAACACCAGGACATATTTTATGTGGAAGGCATGCATTCGAATTTGTAAGAAATCAGAGCATGTGTGCACAACATACACCCCTATATTTCATACACTAGCCTCCCACCTGCTGCTGCCTTGGCTTTCAGATATATATATATATATATATATATATATATATATATATATATATATATATATATATATATATATATATATATATATATATATATTGTTTATATTTTTCTAGCTGAGAAAGAACTCGCAATGTTGTCGATTTCTTTTGAGTAATATCGTATACGTTTATTTGAGAGGACGCTTGCTTTAAACCGCAGGCATAATTTATGATATATCCCTTCTGTTTACAAGTTGTTCGGGAAGCATGCCTTGTCTAGTTACGGAAGCCCATTTCAGTTATGCCTTGTTGAAGCAATGGGTAATTAGGGCCGGGATTTATTGCAACGGTTTGGAAAACCCTTCCGGAGACAAAATCTGGTTGAAGCTCCATGTGAACATTACTTTCTAAGCTGTGCCGCAGCGAGTGTGGGGTCATTCCTGTGCGAGAATTGTGCACGCACCACATTTTATGTAGGCGGTGTGAATTCCGACGTTTACATTGACATAAAAAATTCGGCAGCTCTCAAGTGCACATCAATTTAAACCAATTTGTTGCCAAGTCGCACATTCTTGACTTCCGAAAATAAGGTCTGCTGCCGACGCAAAAAGGCCTTTATCTGTAACGCTGCGGTAAACACTTCGTTTTTGGGGTTCTGTTTTCGGCAGTAAGCGCAGTATTTCAAGCCTTTATACTAACAGCAGTCGCGATGGGTGAAAAACCTGCGGCGGGCCAGACTCTACTCTGACATTGTAAGTCATTCAATATATGTGCCCATTTTAGTGATATTATTAAGCGGTTTGTTTACAGAGAACAGCACAATTCTCTTGCTTTTCCGCGTGAAATGTGCGTTATATATCGTTATAGCTATAAAGCACATGATTGAATATAATGCTTGTATTTTGTTAGGTGCCAGTATGTAAACACTATGTAAAAGAGATTTTGTCGTTTTCGATCAGACTAATGTGGATTCTGAGGTTACTGAGCAATTTTAGTTAGGCAATGCGAATTTCAGAATTCTTGACACAGTCCCGTACCTGGATGGACCGACTAATTGGGACTGCAGGGAATTACTTCACAAAAGAATAAGGGGAAGGACGTGAAGTAAGTCGCGCCGAAGCTTCACCTCGCTTTGAAGTGCGCCGTTGTGGAGTGATCCGGATTAACTTTGACCTCTTGGGGATCGTTAACGTCCCCCAAAATTATAGCACAGAGGAGTTTTCACTTATTGCCTCGATCTCAAAAGCTTCCGTTGCGTCCCTGAGTTGAACCCACGTTCTCGTGATCAGCAGCACGAAGCGTTAGCCACTGTGCCCTCACCTCGCATGACCAATCAATAAGCCCCAGTGCAGCCTGACCCGGTATAAGGGAATGAACCAGCTAAAATATCTAGTTTAAGACCCTTCGACACGTTCTGCTACGTTATTAAGTTCGTTTCTTCGGTTACTACTCTTTACCGCCTTCTCGTTCAGTTGGAGGTTGCGCTGCACAAAGATGATCTTAGTAACACTTATCGCTATCGTTTACCTCCTTAAGACACCACAATCCTTCGGTCTACTATATCAAGGTCTCACGGTCCTGTTCAAGTTTACTATTTTTGAGGGATGTGAGGTGCGAGATTTGCTTTTGTTCAATTTTTTCACTGTCAGAGTTAGTACTGACCTTTTTTGCAAGTGTCATGTGCGAAAATTCTCTTTTAACACCATTGGTTGAAGGCTGATTGAAAGAGATGTTTTTTCAAAGTTGAACAAAATATTTAGAGCGATCTGAATGATTTGAACTTGTTGTACTCAATCTGTCAGATGATTTGTGTTAGTATGCGAGATGCGCCGATGCCAATTACATTGGAAGGGATTGCTGAGAATTCTAATTGCTGTATTGGGACAAGTTTAATTCCATCTTTGTATTCCGATCAGCGAGAACGGCTGCGTTGCCCTTCATGGTTTTACAGTACGAGATAATACCACCACTTCCTTTCTTCAATCCCACTGCCTGTGACGAAATCCTGTGACGCTTTGAAAAAGCTGAATCTTTCTGGTTAAAAAAAGACGCAAAAGAAATGTAAAATTCCCGATGGAACCATAAATTGTATTTGGTGCTAAGCAAAGTCGTTTGCATGGTTGCATGGCTAAACCGCTGTTTCTAGGCCACACACGTGCTTGTAATCACTGCTAAAAATGTCGCATTTTGAGGTCAATGTAACGTTTCGTGGGGCATTGTAGCTTGTTTCAATGGATTAGAATTTGCGCGCTGCGATTCAATGTCACGCATCCGCCATTGTCTCGAGAATCGTCAGACATCACAACACCATTATTCATCGCCTAGTGGTCTACGTAACGCGGCAAAACACTTTATATCCGAACAAACGCAATGCGGGTATCACACGGTACACTGAAAACTACTTGAATTACACGTTCGTGTCTATTCATGTCAGCAGCGAATTGGCATAGATGGAATATCATTGTGCCTGCGGATGCTGGTTGAATATACAGAAGTATGAGAAACGCTTCCAAAGCAGATACTACACTTGCGAGAACACAGAGTTGCAGGATTTGCATCCATGAATTTTTGGTACGGGAATAATTTGTTGTACCATAATTATCGCCAACATAAAGCCGTCGTGGCCTGGAGAATTGTGATCATGAGTCACCGTTACATAACCAGCATTTGGTTAGTGGTAAAAATGGCATAGGACATCAGGTGCCGATAAGCAGCTATTTCTCTGGGAGCTCGGGGAATTTACGGGAACCGTTGATTTATTTTCGTGAACGTTTCCCCCAATAAAGGATATTACGCGATTTTGTGGCCGTAAACAACACCCTTGTCTTCCCTGATGCAACCACACAAAAACAACGATGCAGGCGCGTTGTGCACGAAATGATAAAGGATGACGGCTAGCAAAAGTATTTTAAACGCTTTAGTGCACAATGATTGAAAACAAGACCCAAACATAATTTCCAATCCATGCAATACTTGCCAACACTAGGGGACGTCGAAAGGACCTATCTCGCGAGGTTTATCGCAGTTTTTGATCTGCACATTTAAATTCTAGCGCAATTACTCATTATTTGCAGAGGTAGGTGAATGCAAACACACTTTGGACCAAAATGTACCAGTGGATTCCTTGGAGGCTTGCTGGGGAAAACGTAACTCGATAGGACTTTTCTGGCATGTTATGTCAAGCGATGGAAATTATGCTTCAAAACCAAAACGTTTGGTTGCAGCCACCTTTAGAATCCAAAATATTATGTACATCCTTGCTCATAATTAGCACAACGTAATTTGCACATCTCTTCCTCCAGTTCACAAATCTTGTAAACACTGAACCGCATATCCGGTCACTCCGAGAATCCTCCCTGTATTTTGCTAGTTCCACCAAGATACCAAATCAAAAGTTCTTAAAGGATAACAAAAACGAGACAGGAGGCACTGAAGACGTGACGTTAAATGAAAAAAGAATAGAGAAATAGACCGCGCTTCAGAGGCAAAATAAAGGTTTATATTCATATCATAACACTAATATTAGGTGCCTTTCATCTCGATGAATGTGGTCTCATGACATTCTGGATAAAATTAGCAATAAGGACGTCTACATATTCACACTTCCACGCACACACACAAACACGCGCTCGCACACGGGCGCACACGCAGGCGCACCAGTTCTGCACTAACATACGTGCGTGCGGGCGCGCACGTGCATGCACACGCACATAGGCATGCACGCAGGCATGCAACGCCCCACGCAAACACACAAGCATGCACACACACACGAGGTGTTCAGTTAAAACCCAGCTTAGCAAAATAAACATGCTTTTCTCTAGTCAGAACCTGCCGTTTCATTTAATGGAGAAGTTTTTGTGCTGAAAGGGTGTGAACTACGAAGGTCCGGTGTCAGGGCGACAATAAATATACCAGCACACAGAAAAAGAACGCACTCTAGTTTTGATTGATTGAAGGGTTTAACGCGCCTACGCAACGCAAGCGATGAGGCGCCCCTTAATGGAAGGCTCCGGATTAATTTTGAACACCTGGGGATCTTTAGCGTGTGCCGAAATCTCGTAGACACGGGCGTGTTTGCTTTTCGCTTCCATCAGAAAAGCGGCCGCCGCTGCCGGGAATCGAACCTGCGACCTCGTGCTCAGCCGCGCAACGCCTTAGCCACTGAGCCACCGCGGCGGGTACTTCAGTTTTATACTCGAAGAAATATTATTTTACAATGCAGTTCGGAGAAGGAACTCTATGATAAAAAATATAATGATGTATCTCCAAACAAAGCCTTCTTACGTAACGTTTTTGTTAATTTCATCACATTCTGTTATTAAGTATAGAGTATAACCATCACATGACCATTCAGGCCTCTGCAAATTTCTGCATAGATCGGGGATCCAATTGCCGCGTAAATTTTGTTTAAGCTTATGCGGAGTGTACTAGCATAAGACGAGTTTATTTCACAATCTCACTCAGCGTCCAGAGAACATAATTCACACTATAAAACCACGAGTTTACGTGGCTGGCTCTTCAGCGGTCCACTTTTAATTACTAGAGAACCTTTCAATAAATTATGAAGTGTACCAGCAATGGGCATTAATTTTTTACAAGGGCGAGATAATCAGCGTGCCCCCACAACAACCACCTACACTCGTAGCCTCTTACGGACATCGCTATTCAGTGTTCATAAAAAGCAGCGCAACAATGGGGAGCGAACAGAAACCAATCGCCCAAAAGATGGGTGTGGAAGACGTCCAGGGATGCGAGGGAGGAGGCCGTCGTCGATAGAAAGCAGATATATTTACACTATGTACAGAGAACCGGTCTATAAAGCGTCCATCTTGTCGCCTCGCCTAGTCGTCTTCATCTTCTTCTTATGCGTCTGTTGCGCGCGGTGCTTGCATCGTCTTCATCGTCATTGAAAGTTCCAACATTCTCCCGCCCCACAAGAGTTCGTGTAAGCAAGATGAAGCAGTCTTGCAGCTACTGTCAACAAACATTAATGTTCCGTAACCTAGTCTTGGGGCGAAGATATTTAGTCAGTCTCTCGTTCGTACCAGCCGATGTCTAATTTCATCCTTTTTCCTGATCTTGGGTCTTCGCTTTCTTCTGCTCTTTGCCTTTCTTCTAACCTTTGATCTGTGTTTTTCCATAATGGCTACGTCAAGGCATGACACAGGGGCATAACAGGTCGCGTGGTCAGCAAAGCGAACTGATTTTTGATGTACTTTCAGTGACGTTTTGCGTTTGCGCCTAACACAATGCCCTCCAGGTTTCTTCTGCTTCCGAATCGGTTTAGTGGCCTGGTGAGTCTTCGACGTCATTATGATAGCGGAAGCGCCTTTTTTTGATGTCTTGCTCGGAGATGTGCGGAATTTTGCGGCGTCCCTCAAGCCGAAGAGAAGGTGTGCAGTACCCGAGGGGTCTGAGTCTTTATGAGCAGCGCGTCCAAACCATTCGTATCTTATGGGCCTGTCATGGTGTGGTTGTAGCTGCCGCACGTTATTCTCGGTCGCACGCCTTACGCCGTAGGCACTACAGCCGCACGTTTCTGAGGCATAGTCAGGCTTCTTTCGCAATGATGACGTCATGTTGTTGTCGGTTGAATTTGTCTCGATGGTTTCGCATCGCCCATCGCTATCTTGTTCCGCATGTTCCCTCTCATGAAGGACCTTTCGAATAGGGTCTGCAGGGTGGCCCATGGCTGGATACTCACGCGCATCGGTACACTCAATGACTTGAGCTATGTAGATTTCACTGGCGGCAACTTCAAAAACTACCTCACCATCAAGGATGTTTTCTTTTGGTGTTGATCTCGCCGAGGGAGAGAGCGGGCTGGCCTTATGACCGGCTTTCTGCTCCTGATGTGCCGTTTTCGGCATCGTCGTGTCTTCAATTCTGAGGGAGGGATGCCCAGTAGCTTGGCGTACCTCAAGCGCCGTCTTAGTAGAGTCGCAATTCATAGGGGCACACGGCGTCGTTGGGACTGTTGATGCAGGTACGCTTGTACATTCTGGGTGTCGATGGCCTGTTACCGGAATACCCTTCGATGTCGTTGAAGTCGTCGGCTTCATGGTGGTTCTGGTCTCTTCCTCAGGCTCTGTACGCTCACTTGTAGGAGTCGACTCGTACTTTCGTAGGTGTTGCCTTTTTCCTTTTACGAGACGTCGATCGTGAGGGGTATGTGCTATTCGTCCGTAAAGTCTTTGTTCTAGGTAGCCGATAATTATGTATGCTTCTTTAACGGACTGTAAGGCATCGTTGTGTTGGCCGTCAGTTGTGGTTTCGGAAGCAAGGGCATCCAGCTTCTCGCTGACAGCAGCAAGTCGGTCGACGCTGTGCTGGAGCCTCGCAATCGAAACAGCGGCCTCGACGTCTCTGGCCTTCTCAAGAGTGGTCGTCAGTTCAGCGATAAGCTTTCGATGGAATTCGAGAAGGCTGTTCTGGGCAATTCGAAGCCGGTTCCGCTGTCTCGACGCCTCCTCCTCGCTTCGGGGTGAGCATGGCGGTCGAAGAATTGAATTCCGCTGCATGGCTCACCTCGTCGTGTCGCTTGACGTCCCGGGTTTCGGCACCATGTGGAAGACGTCCAGGGAGGTAAGGGAGGAGACCGTCGTCGATAGAAAGCAGATATATTTACACTATGTACAGAGAACCGGTCTATAAAGCGTCCATCTTGTCGCCTCGCCTAGTCGTCTTCATCTTCTTCTTATGCGTCTGTTGCGCGCGGTGCTTGCATCGTCTTCATCGTCATTGAAAGTTCCAACAATGGGCATGACGTGGCTCGCCGGAGCATTTTCTATATGTTGAAATCAAGTCTTCCGTGTTGCCAGAAACAGTCCAAGAAAAACCGACCACTTGCTCATTCTAAGCGATGGCGTAGGTTGGAAGTTTCGCGCAATCTCCTGAGAAAAGTTCGATCTTGGCCTTTTATACTGTCATTCGGTTGAGTGCGATCAAAATGTCAGAACGCCTGCCGACGGGGGTACAGACGCATGAATGTTTGTGCGCTAAATATAGAAGCGGGGCAGTCGGAGCGAAGTGTGGGCGTTGCTACCAGTTCCACCGTTTTCCAAAAATCGATCGAAGGCGTAGTGCTTTCTCGTGCCTTTTGATGTTGTGCTTCTAGCGCCGCCATTCGGGGATGATGAAGTTTCCTTGGGCGTGAAGTGTGCGTTCGTATATTTACACAAGCTTGCGTGAAAATAAGCAGCAATGCCTACAGGGCGGCCCCGCTGCGCAGCTGCTGGTGTCTGCATAAGCCGACGCCGACTCCATGCTGTAATCGCATCAGTCTGCGACAGATTGGGCTGGAATGTCATGTGACGTCACATTTCCTTCACATGTTAAAAAATTTACTTCAGAAAGACAGACACAGACAGACAGACAGACAGACAGACAGACAGACAGACAGACAGACTGAATGACTGAAAGACTGACTGAGTGAGTGAGTGAGTGAGTGAGTGAGTGACTGTCTGACTGACTGACTGATTGACTGATTGAGTGAGTGGCGGACTGACTGAGTGATGGATTGACGGATTGACTGACTGGCTGACTGACTGAATGACTGACTGACTGACTGAGTGAGTGAGTGACGGATTGATTTGCTGATTCTTTGATGAATTTATTGATTTATTTATTTATTGAGTGATTCGTTGATTATTTCGTTGATTTATTGATTGACTCGTTTATTGGTTTATTCAATAATCCTTTGATTGATTTGTTGATATATTGATTCGTTGATTGATTGATTGATTGATTAATTTATGAATTGATTGTTTCGTTGATTGGTTCATTGATTGATTGATCGATTCATTGATTGGTGGATGGATGGATGGGTGGAAGGATTGATTGATTGATTGGACAGATGATTGGATGGATGGGTGGACATATCTATTATTAACTTATTTATTGGTTGACGGATCAATGGTTGGATGGATAAATTGACTGATTGATTGATGGATGGATAGATGGATTTGTCGATGAATTGGTTGATTAGTCAGTGGATTGATTGATTTGTTAAATGGTGGAGTGGTATGTTGATTGATAGAATGGATGATTGATTGCATGATGAATTTGGTCGATCGATTAATTGAATGATTCATTGATGAGTGGGTGAGTGGATGGGTGTGTAATAAAATAATAGTAGATAGAAATAAATACAGTAGATAAGAATAGATATACGGAGATCGAAATAGATGGACAGATAAGCAAAGGTAGAGGAAAAGAACACGCTGGCACCTGCCTCTTCAGGATCTCCGAATGAGAAATCACGCCACGTGTGATGCTAAAATTTTGTATCGCCGAAACCTGCTAAATTAAGCTAAACGTACTTCACAGTAAGGCTTTAAAATGTATAAGCTTCGTGGGGCGTTCGTACCTAATGGCCTAACATTGTTTGTGGGGAAGCCGGTACTCTGAAACACCCGCTAATCGCGTTGTAATGAACGCTTGTTCAATAAAAAAGGTCGGCGCTTTACCCATAAGACTGCGTACTCTCAAAGCAGGCTCAGTTCCGAGGAGTTCATATGTGTACAATTACCCATAGCTGTTTATCTGCGAAGGGAATGCCACTAACGCGGACGTTAGAACGTCTGGCACTAGAAAATTGGGAATTTTTCAGGACATAAGAATTCCTTCTCCGCAAATGAGTACCAATTTGTGTTCCCAAGCCAGTATGTACGTGTCGGCCCTGAGGAAACTCCGAAGTTTTTGCCACCGTTACGGCCGCCACAAAGCGGAAAGCTTCACAGTTTTAGGGATGAGTCGCTTATACCGTGCTTCTCGCTAAACAAAAGATACGGCATGTACTAGAAGATGGCCAGCGTAGCCAGGAGTGCCTTTCACACAAGGTGAAGGAAAAACATCGTCTACACTTGCGATGTGTCAAGAATGCGTGATGAAGCGGTTAATAAATCCAATTTCAGCCGTCACCACCGCAGAAAGCGTTACTGCATCAATACTGTTTTTATGATTACAGAGAGCCTGCAGATTTAGCTTATGGAAACTGTACTTGTTCAAGAAGTTGAAAAGCGCAGTTGAGCTTCTTAGGTTGACGGCCGCCTCAAGTTCCCCATAGTGTGAAAATTCATCGTCGTTTCAGTGGTTTTTTCGCGTCAAGAGAATGTCCGCCGCTGTAGAGAGTAAATTAGAGACATTGTGCGAGCCGGTAGGACTTGAACCGAAGTCTCACAGCAGCAGCCCAATGAGCTACAACTGCGCTATCTCAGCACGTAGCCAAGGGCATAAGAAAAGTTGTTGCCGTTGTTGTTTTTCCCTTCTTGGTGACACAAGCCAACTTGGGAGATTGACCCCTCGTGCCTGCTTACGTAATTCACGCCGTAAGACAGAGGAGCGCAAGAAAGGAAAGAGACGCAAACACGGCGTCAATAGGAAGGACGCCGTAAGGTGTAGTTTGTACGAAAAGACACCGACTATAAAACCAAGAAAGGAACGGAAATAAAATGGACTAGCATAGATGCTAAAAAGTAGCGCCAGACTTTTGCGTTCAAAGCACTAAAGCAGACGTCGGAGCCTCGGGGAGTTTTATTTTTTTGCTGCCACATCCGCAATTACGACGTCAAGCGTGTCGTCTCAATCTCTTTAGCAGGAACCGCATCAAAACGCGTTTGATTTTTAGGGTATAAGCGTAATAACTAAGACTTCATAGTAAACTCAATAACATAAAAGCACTTTGTCACAACCTCGAATGGACAGAATGATTTGAGTAAGAAAACGTGAGTGACTCGCGTTAGTTGTGCTCAGAAGCGGTCGAGTCTGAGTGGAGATATGCAGTCTCAAAATTTTTTTTTATGAATTCGGGAGGACAAAACTAGCACCGCCGCATGAACGCGAGACTAGAGTTACTGCTTAAACGGTATCTGATTTCCGCAGCTCGCCCATCACCGTTCTTATTTTGCTAGAATAGCCTGTTTTGTTTTGCTGTTGTTGTTTGCGTATGTTAGATAAGGTATTTCTTTAATAAAGTCCAGATGTCCTCTGTCTCTGCTCTTGCTTTTGTGTTGTATCGACCAGTTTTCAGGAGTGCGTATTGCTTGTACACGAGCTTGTCGTCCATACAATCGGTCGCATGACTTAGTTCTCGTTAGCCCAGAAACGTCGATGGTCGTGGGGTATCTGCCATTGACAGCATTCTTCTACATGCTGCGTGCTGAGATCGATTTATGCAAAATAAGCATTCGGCCCTAACTTATGAAGCTATAAAGATGAGCAACACGACTGGGAAAGGAACTACGTCGAGCAGCAGGCGTGCAGTTGGTCGCTGTGAGTACGGAGTCGCCCGCAGCTGTCGCTTTATGCGGCTGAAATTGTTGCCAAACATTGGCTGTTCGATAAAAACGATAATACTTCGTTTAAAACTTTTATAGTGGCTGAAAATGATAAAAATATCCCTTACGGGGATTCCAACAGCGATTCCACGTTTGCTAATTGTGGTCTAATTGGGTTTTTCGGTGACTGAGTACAAGCTAGATTTATACAATTGGCTTTAGTGATTGGATTTTGTTGCAATTTAACTGTGATCTGGGTAGAATTTATTTCGAGTGTAGTGAATACTAGAGGTGTGGGAGTTTTTTCCAACGTAACCTAACTTGAATAAAGAACCTTTGCGTAGCTCTTATTAAAGGGTTGTTTTTATTGCATAGCATTTGGTGGTAGGTGCACTCTCATCACCATTTACCCCTATTATCAGGGATACGAGGAAGTCACTCTAAGGCATAAAAAATCTCCGTTATAATATTAATGAAAACTGAACTCGACTTGAATGCCGGGTCACAAAGCTTTCGTCGCCAGAACTTAAGAACCCAGTGCTGATTAAGGTAAGACTTAATCTGGTATTGCTAAAGCGGCACGGTTATCTGTAAAGTTGCTTTTTTTGTACCTGTTAGGGACATATATCAGAGGAGCTTAATTAAACACCCCACATGGAGCGCACATATGCACAACTTCTACATGGCTCTGGGGAACCAGTTAGGGGCGGAAGTGTCGCCCAGAGAAACCTGTGTCTCACTTTCCCAACGGGTTATACTCCGAGCTAAGTTCTCCACTCCTCGTAATTGCGTTTTGCCAAACAAATGGCCCTCTCGCACACACGCCGGCCGCGAGCGCCGGGGAGCAGGCAGAGCACACAGCTTCATTTGTCGCTACGCCCCACGCTACTCGGGAAACTCCAGGATGCTGGGTACCCACAGAATAAAACAAATATATAAAGGGGAGGTTCCCAAGAAGGATTTCGGTCACTAGAAACACAGGCGGCCATTAGAAGATCACTTTGGGAGCTGTTATTTAGTGTTCTTCGATGCTGGGTCATAGTAGTTTTTTATGGCGCTGGCAACCGGAATAACCTACTAAATAAGACTTTGGGGTTACAGCAATTTTTTGATATCCGCATTAAATTTGGTTGATCCTCCTCAATGGCCTCGACGCACTGCGTGTGCTTTTCATTTTCGTTTTTATTTTGCGGGAAGAGCATTCTAAGGGCAACGATGAAGCTTATGGGTCCTAAAACTTAACATTGTGACTCACCGGATAAAAAAATAAAGACAATCCAGCTCCCCTGGTATTTGAGCATACTGCAATATGTTTACCATGCTCAAGTTCTCATTTCACAATTTTTGTGCGCTTTTTTGCGAGAGTACGCTATCTGTTGTGCGTCTGTCTCTTTGTAACTCGTATTTTTGTTAAGCGTGAGAACACGTCTGAAGTCGCCAAAACGCGTTTTTGCTCGTATTCTGCAACTTTTCTTGTTACAATGTGGCCATGAATGTCTACTTTATGCTTGTTTTATGTATTTGTGATTTACAGTTTTCTAGTTTTTATGTGTAATAAACTCAACATGAAGAAGAAGGCCTTTTCCAACAGTGCCGCTCGTACCGTTCATTCAAAGGTTTGCGATGCAGTTGTAAGGAAATCCTACCTGGGGTAAATTTCATTCCCGTGTGAGCTTCCCACTGCGATATTGAACCCCTTGGAACGTTGTCGTGCTCACTAATTTTCACGCTCATTTTTAAGATTGTGTATTGGCATTCCGAATGGACTGCGCGGTTGAAGTAGGGATTACAAAGGTCCGCTTCTGAAGAGGTCTTGGAAAGTTTTGTGACGTGGACGCCAAAAAAGGTCAGTCTTGTTTCCTACAGACACGCTTCGATAAGTTTGCTGAGTACGTTAGCCGTAGCATAAAAGAAAGTTTAAAAAGGCAAACGAAGGCCTTAAGTGCCGGAGCTTTGTGTTTGGCTGGAAAGCTCCACTCGCTGAATCACTGAACTCGTGGGCAATCGTGTTGTTTCTTTGTGGGGTTGTTATTTGGGAATGTCTTCATGAAACTACAAGTAACTCATTATCCTTCGCAGAGCCGTCCAATCTATTGAGAAATTGGTTCACACAAATGCGGGTAAATTTTAACCTTAATAAAATACATACTCAAATTCGGCTGTATGATAAGATCTAGTTTTTGTAAATTCTTTTGATGGAAGTTGGAACATAAAGGGCACTGTTAATTATGTTCGTTTCATCGCGTTAGAAAAGATTTCGGGGGCATATGAACTTTTGGAGCTTCACACTAACGGCACAACAACAAAAAAATACCAGCGCCATCAGTAGGCTTGTTATGAACGAATTTTAATTCTCAAACTATTACGCGACGGAGTCCCCTGCCATGGAGTCCTTCTTCCGTCGTTTTTCAAAAGAGAGCAGCAGCTTTTGTGGATATAGAAGGGTAGGAAGTGCTTGTGGAATTTTTTAATATGCGGACTGCCCTTCTTCAGAAAAAGAAAAAAACTAAGCTTTTTTTATTTCAGGTTATTGAATATCCTAAGACAAAGTCTCAATGTTAATTTATTTACCAAAACATGATGTGGATGAATTAGTAAGAAGCATAATAAAGCACGCACAAATATTATTAGTGGCAGTAACAATTTCAAGCTGTTCAGAGCTAGCTACTAAGTGTTCTCTAAAATGAGTAACCCCTTGCACGGCAAACCCTTTTTTATATATACCGTGGCTTTCTGCGTGACCAATTGCTAAAGGCTCTTAGGCGTTTCTCTTGTGACAATTACGTTTTCTTTGATGGCATTGAGGTATACACGAGGCGTTCCAGCGCCTGGGTACGGGCGCCTCGTCTCTCACTTCTCTCTCCCACCTTCTTTTGTTAATTTCCATAAAGAAGGGTGGGAATGTGGCAGGAATGGGAGGGATGACTATGTGAGTTTAGCGCCTTTCTGCAAAATCGATAGCAGGGACCAGCGTTGCGCGATAAACATCTCAATTTTCAAGCTTAATAAAAACTAGTATCTGTCATGCGAGCGTGGACTCTTGGGGCGCTGTACATGCCCGGTAGTCCTTATCTAGACAGGTGTCGCAGGGCCCGCTGTCAAAAACGGGAATGAAGAACGAGCTGGTCTTTGTAAGAGCCACTCCTTGCCATATAAGGCCAGGCAAGTTTCCTGAAACCGAGATAAAGCAGATGAGAGATGGCGCTCTTGCGGGAGATTCCGTACGAAGTGCCTGAAGTTCAGGCGGTCTGGAAATTGCGTTTCTCTATATAGAGGCGGGCACTCTAAGAAGGTGTGTTTTCTGCATTCCGTAGGGCTCTGTAGTCTTGCCAAAAACACCGACTGCGCGTTCCAGAGAAGCTCCAGTGGGCTCTCGGTACTGGCTGGTCTGCATACAAAATAGGCAAACGCTAGGATATACGAAAGGGAATGCAACCCTTGAATGTTTTTTTGTACCCATATATTTTCTCCCCGACATATTCCAGACCCTGTACCTAATGTAATACTACTTTCTTCGTGCCAAACGGGCATTTGGATATAGGCAACGGCAAGAAGGGGGAAAGAATGAACGAAAGCGAATTTCATTTCTGCGGTGGTGCTTCTGTTTCTTCATTGAGGAAAGTGAACGTGCCTTGCTTGCCATTTTATCAAAGCTTGGCTCCGGCTTCTCATTGTCTGCTTTTTTTCAGTAATCTTACTTTCAGTTCCTAAGAAAAAGTTTTGTAAATATTTCTAAAAGTACCGCTATGTTCGCTGTAGTTGAAAGGGGCTCAGTGGTGTGCTTCCTTTAAATAACGATAACACTGAGAACTATTGAAATTCCCTTACCGTCCACCCGTCCCGTCCGTCTCATCTTCGTATGAAGACCGCTGTGTTTCCCGACTGGAGAACCTGTGGTTGTTCCTGGGCACCAGAAATAAAGACTGGTTGATTGATTATCGAAATGGTCTGCGACAGTCTACCTAGTTTCCCTCCTCAGATTGGATGAATGGTTGGACGGGCCCTCCATTCTGTAGGCGAAGGGTGCAGGTTTACCAGGGATCTCACTTCTCACTTTTATTTTTGTTTACATTCAAGTTTGCTCTCCGTAATCAGAATTCTCATCCGTCGTTTGAAATGTAACCTGCTAGTGTAACTGTGTATTATATCTTCAAGGTTGCCGAAAAAAATTGTTATAAATGTATAAAAACCTGCACGGATGCAGTTCTGCCTCTACCTTTCGTCAACATCGGCTACTTAAGCTTCTTCATTTGAATTGTCGGCATGATCGAGTTGATCTTCGTTTTCTCTACAAGATTACTACACGGAGTCATTTTCTGCCCGGAACTTGTGTCCCAGGTCATGCTACGAGTTCCCCAGATGTGCACGCGCTGCCCAATCCATATTTCATAGGCTCGCTACTGATAGTCGTATTGCGCTTGTCCACCGACTGCAAAATCTGAACAACTTATTTAGTGAGAAACTTACGTTTTCAACTGTTCCCTGGCGTGGTTTCGCCCAGACCAAAACAGTGCTTTCTAGCTGTATACGTTCTCTCTCTTCCCAAATATTCACCGTTATGTCGCCTATCTTTATTTGCTATCCTCTTTACATAAAAGTTTCCCGCATTTCCCCGAGGGGAAGAATGTGAAAGTGCGAATGCACGAGTTGAATTTGCGCGGTTCGGTAATGTTCGCGAAAGAGAGATCACACACACACACACACAACTACAAAGAAAGAAAGATGCATTTATTCACAGACACCTATTTGTGTTGTCGTTGTACTTGATTGCTAGAGCGGATCTCAGCTTTGAAATTTTGTGTCAGTACTCCTTTAAGCGGGTGCATTAGCCCTTCTCACGCCCGATTCCTGGCCGATCCCCCACGTGGGTATGTGCCATGTCAGCGGCCAGGCAGCGCGCGCCCATCTCCCCCCGTTGCCAAGGAAGACGAGGAGATTCCTGGTCAATCCCCCACGTGGGTATGCTATGCGGACATCGCCGGTGGACGCAGTTTCAGGGTCGCTTAAGAAGTGCATTCGCACTTAATACTACATTTTTCTCTACTTATTATTTCTAAAATCTTATCTCTTTTCTTCACTATCATTAAATTGTTTGTGTGTTCGCTTACTCCGTACATTGTCTGTGCACCTATTCCTCGTATTGTTTATCTGTGATGAGGTAAAAGACATCGGTGGTGTTTCGCCCGCACAGGCTTCAACGACGAGGAGGTTTAATGCGAAGATCAGGTTGCAGAACGTGGATAATCACTGTCTCTGGGTATGTTCCGACAAGATGGCTCCACAAGGGAACCGACAAAACAGCAGAAGCATAAAAGTGAGGGGGAAGAACAACAGATAAGATAGTGACAGGGGTGGATTTATAGGATAACATTATTTTATTGAGAATTCAGAACGGCCCAGAGGGCGGCCCAGGGGAGTGGTTCCCTCTTCACTGGAGCCCGTATGCAGTCTCATCGTCGCCTTTGCTCTGGCTACCAGCTGAAGCTGGGTAGCAGAGAGGGGCTGGCCAGCCACATCTCCCATTGCTCCTGTTGGGTAGTTGATGGGAAGAGAAGACACTGCTCGGGGCTGAAGACGCACACAACGGTTATGCGGTGGAGTGTGCCTACTGCTGAGAAAATTTACATTCAGCGTAGAGGGAGGGTGTAATCGGTGGAGCCATTGTTCGGGAGGCCGCCTGCAGTGATGCAGCAGCCGTAGTCTCCGGAAGCCGCCGGGAGGATGCCCGTAAAACCACCTGGGTGCAGTGGCAGCCTTGTCTACTATCTGGTCGCGGACCGTGCAATAAATTGTCGGCCGCGCCTGGGCAATAAGGTGTGCCCGTGCCGATGTGCCGAAAGCCTTCGACAACGGGTACGGTCGAACGTATCCACGTCGAGTGCGCCGAATCAAGGGAGACGTTTTATATACCAAAGTCGTGTCTTTTAGCGGAGCTGGGAACTGTTGCTATTTTTCTCATTTTCGTCGATCTTGCGTATCTTAAGTATCTTGCCTCTTTAATGTAGGGTTTATTATTGCAATCTGCTTGTCACTGTAACCTCCGTCTCGTAAACTCGTCTCGCTTCGATAAGTCTTTGTCTTCGTATTTTACGGACTTCCTAAGCGGCTGTCTCGTTCTTGCAAATCGAGTTTCGTTTAATAGCCACTAATTCCATCATTGTGTCATAAAAAATGCTATAACAGTCCGCTTGGTTGTGTCAGTGGAGTGTATTCGCATTGAGTCGTGTTGTATGTGTCGTGTCATTGTATGTTTCTGTAAATTTGTTAGTGCAGGAACACTTAAACAACACCATTGTTACGGGCTCTGAACATTAATTGGTTCATTGATTGATTATTCGCAGTACCAAGGCCGCTGTAATTCCTTTGATTAGGCACAGCTTCTTCAAAATGTAAAAGCTATTCTTGAGTGCGAGATGAGCGGCGAGTGTAACATATTGTTTGCAGGCAACTTTTACAGCAATGCTGTATGCCTTTACCCCAACGGTTCATCGGCGTGGGCAAAAACGATCTCCGTTAGGAGGAATGCCATGTCGCTGAGGCCTATGCGTCAGGCTAATTAAGAATACAGCATAGAGCTCAGAATTTCTTTAAAGCAACCACAAAACAAGCATTAAAACCGCTTTATGGATGATAAGGCGCCTGTTAACAATGGGACTTTTTCACCTTGTGTGGCTGGTAAATATTACGTTTAAAGATTATCTTTGAAAACTAGACAGGACTAGGGTCACTAGCTAGAGCAGTTCTTGCCCAAGACGCCCAGCGATGTGTTAGGCTAGGCAGGACCGAGCATTTCCCCCCCATAGAAGGAGAGCCTAGTGTCAGTAGGTAAGGCATTAGAGTGCCGCCACTGAGGCATGCAAGTCAGCAACGGCGGCCATTTTGTCGTTTATCATTGTTGCGAGATTGCGCAGTATACGGCCTCTCCATTAACGTCGACCGAATCGTTTAACAACACTACCCAAGATGCTGCAAAACGACATCTTTGGAGACATCCATGTTGCTAAAATTCTGTTACACGCGTTATCTTTGATTCGCATTCCAGACAACGGCAGTCGCACGGAGCCGCAGAGCAGGGAGGAAAGCTAAGCCAACCAGAGTTGACTCACTGAAACGCGTCAGCAACAAAATGGCGGCGCCCATGAGCCGTCGCAATGTAGACAAATGTCACGTAATGCGAACTGACCAATGATCATAGTGGCAGCAGAACTCCGGCCTAGGGCTTCTTAAATGAAGCTGGCAGTACCCGGCAAATAAATAGATAAATAAAACAGTGTCGATACCCTGCACCCTTATCTAGTGACACTAGCCGAGCACGAGCGACAAGCTCATCGAGACGAGGAGAACCATTTCATATTCTCCTTCATCAACATTTGTGGTGGTTTACAACAGTCGCTCTGCTCGAGTCCTGTATTGTAACCTCGCCCGTCGGGGCATTGTTCTTTGGCTTCGGCTCACCTCTCGCTATGAAGTAAACAGTTACGTTAGCCTACGGCTTCTGGACTTCTTCACGGCTGCAACAGCGGGTAACTCTGCGGGACATCTCTTTCGCAGGGCGGGATGAGGAGCAAATTTTTGTCAACAGACCATTTCTAGCAAATTGTACACTACACTCTGAAGGTGCGTGCAATGTAATTTTTATTTGTGATAGCGTGAGGTAAGCCATTAGGCTCGTTTATCACCATCGGATCATCAGCGTCATCACTGTCTTCGCTGGCATGATCATGCCCATCGTCACAACCATCACTGCAACCACCTGCCTTGTCTCCGTACTTGTCACTTTGTATCCTTGCGCTGACTTTTCTGAAGTTCCAATGGCTTGGGGTGCCGCATGGCGTCTGCTCAAAAAGCGCATCTTTTACCGTATGCCCAATGACGGCAGCAACCAACACCACACTGACCACACTGACTTTCCACGTGGTTACCCAGGCCCAGCCAGCAATGCAGACCTATTCCTTATTAGTAGGCAAAGCGACTTACGGCTGTTTCTGGAAAATATTATTGGAAATTTTTAAAGTATCGATGTATCTCCTTGTTGCACACTGGTTGATTATGATCACGGGAGTTGTAAACATACTGGGCTTTTTTCTGGACCTATACAAAAATATAATTTCAGAACTGGAAAGTTTTACCTGAAATTAGTGAAACATTGTCGTGAACGTACTTTGACGAAGCAATTTATTCCATGCAAAAGTACATGATTCGTATTCCTAGTGGCAAATCCCGAACCTAGTGAGGACGAGACGTAATTCGACCGCAGCGTTCCATGTATAGAGGCCGTGTGCCTGGTTGTCTGGAACCCGACAACCGATGGTGATAGAAGCTCAAGCGCGACAGAGGATATTGAAGCAGTGATCCAACATTACCATGAAGAGCTTGGATAAAATGGTGAGGTGGAGATTGCGGAGCCAGGAACTAATACTCGGGTGTTTGAGTGAGCTAAGCTGTCTACGTGTGTGGTGCTAGGTATGTGTTCAGTGGTACCTCAGCGTGCGCTGAGGCTGCCCTTCATAATTGCGGTGCGAGCACAGCTAGGCTGCTTAATGTAATGGCGCGCAAATGAGGCTGTGGGTATCGAGTGTTTGTGTTAGGTATATAGTGGCTGGAAAGACGTGGGTGGAGATCTTTGCGGTACGGCTTGGTACTGCAGTTCACAGAACCAGGCTGGTGCTGCTGCTACTGATCATGCTGACATTGCTGTGAAAGGGTCTGCGAATATTACAGTGGTATGAAGGATAGTGGAGAATACTGAGAGGCACCCTAAGAGTGCCAGAACGTAGCGAACCTCGTGGGTTAACTGCTTGAAATGTCTTGGTGTGTAATGCGATGCCACAATACCACGACTGGGGAAGGTATTATTCATTGTGGGCAGAGAACATTGAGCTAGCGGGCGGCATTGAATGTACCGCGGGACGCTTTTTATAGGCAGAAAGAAAATCACTGTGCTGCGTACCGGTCGCAAACACTAAGCTGGTGAAACGGTAGAATGCGGACATGATCCCAAGCATAGAACATTAGTGAATTAAAAACTTCACACTGTGTGTAAATGCCCAAAATAGGGTTAGCGTTGTCCTCCTCTGATAAATAAACCAATACAAGTTCGGGGCAGAACAAGAGGCATAGAAAGAATATTCGGTTTTTATTTGCTTTTATTCGCAGAAGCACGAAATCACATATACACATAAATACAACGCCCTCTGCTCCAACCAACGGAACCTCACATACAGACACACACGCAGGGACACTCTGAACCAAGAAGATGAAAGTGTACCCTGCAGAACTAACCATACTTTGAGACGAGCTTTTGGTGCTTGGAGCCGACAGACCAATTTCTGCTTCTTTCGCCACTCGGCCGAAACTAGGCCGGCTGATGTTCTTAGGCGATTTAACCTTCAGTGGCCATGAAGCGCAAAGCAAGCTTTCTACAATGCGGGAAAGCAAAAACAGAAACTAGAGCAAGTGGTTGCAGATTGCAACATAGGCGCAGAGCACCAGCGAGCAAAACCACGCAAATCAGTTTTGTGAGGTGAGCAAGCAGCACGTGTTTTGCGCCGGCCTTCTAAGAAGAGACTCTTGCAGCGGCCGGGGTCGAGCAGTGGCCGCTCCGGAACAGAATTCCTTTCGTAGCAAAAACCTCTCTGGAGGAGCACCCCCCAAAACAAGCTAATCTGGCACTGTAACGAGAGCAGCTGTGGTTGCCCCAGAACACTGCGAAATAATTCCGACGCCTATTCATTTAGTCCAAACCTAACTTCTAAAAACGGTTATAAGCGCTGTATTGTCCTACCAACTTGCACATCACCGAAACGTTTCCTGGGATATGACGTGCTAAGTCTATAAACGCAAAACTGGAGATACTATTCTGGTGCCGATAGTTGTGTGTTGCTTTTTGGGGCGCTCTATTTAGGGCAAAACAAAATCATTTGCTTTGGCACAGCAATGTAGCTGGAAGGACCTACTATTCTCTGAGCCTTGGAGGTGTTTTTCTCGCAATTCTCTAAACATTAAAGAAAAAATGGCTTGGTAGTGAGGTGCGAAGGATATTTAAAAAAGCGAAATTAAGCTTGAATGGTAAATAAAATTGCGACCTTCCCATGTCGCAATTAACGACCTAAGGTAGAATATATAAGCTAAGATTAAAAAGCAAAGTAGACGTGATGTTCACTTTTGTTTGTTCGCATCAGCATTCGACGACTAGGGAAGGAGGATAAACCGGTAACAAAACCAGTACAACCATATAAATCACCCCTGCTCTTATCCCCATTTGTGTCATGAGAATGGACACTAGCATAAAGGTGCAGTGAAACACGTTGTCAACTTGTTTCGAAAATTCAAATTTGTTGCCGAACGTAGTTAACCAACTCATCCAGTAGTTAGCTTAGGGGGTCGCAAAGTACCCCAGCCCAAAATTACTAATCTATGCCCATCAGATAACTTAGAAAAATGTTGAAAAATTTTTCTTTCCCGGTCTTGGCGTTCTTCGACCGCTGGATTTACGTCATTAAAGTGGTGCATCGGCTATTGGCCGGCTTTTCTGCAGTTGCAGCAATAAACGCATTCAATAGTCACTTAAGAAAAAATCCACAAAAACAAAGCAGACACTGAAAGCGTATCTGCAGCGACCAGGAAATAACGAAGTATCCTTCCGTGCTGGCGAAAACTATGGCCTTAACAGTGTTTCAAGACGCGAAGAAAAGGGTGAAAGCGTTTATCGGAAGTGTGTCAGAGTGTCTAAAGCTTTGTCCCTACCCATTAATATATTCATCTCATTTTAACGGTGAATGACACGTTCCTATGAGTCTCTTTGAAATCTACAGGAGTACCAAGAGTTTCACTAAATATAGCTGGAAGGACGTGAACCAGAGCAAGGCTAGTATGCAGCTTCACCTCTTCAGCATTGACTCTCCAACCGTCACTACTGCTCTTTAGTGTATTACCGTTGCCATCTCCCATATAAACCCACTCACATTCCCACACACTATTTCGCAAACGCAAATTGGCATGGGCTTATACAGAGTTTTCGCCCTGCACTTACCAGGCAATGAGAGGCAATTTTTCGATGAGCGTTCTGACCACAATCCCGATTATAGCAATGCTCCCGTAACTAACTGCAGCGCAAAACACTACGGTTTCGTTCAAAAAAAAATTGCCTCGAAGTGGAGTGTGACTTCATGCGATGGGGGATAGGTGATTTCAGTATTGTGATACTTCACGTGCTAGGCTCGAGTTGCGTGGCCATGAAGTGAACGAATGCGAAAAAGAATGTTATTTAGTGTCAGGTTCTAGCTTCCCGTATTAACTCACACAGAAATCGAAAGCGCCAGATACAGCGACATATATTCAAACTCAGGAGATTATCTTGACTGGAAATTTAGCAAACTTCAGAGTAGCTTGAGCTTCCAAACACGAAACTTCGAAACATCTACTGCAGTACGCAGTGTGGTGGGCTTTCACAGAAAATAATCCCCCTTGCTTTTCATTGAATTAAAAGCTGACGACTTGCGGGGGCGAGTTTTTCGCTGTTACTAGCTCCTACCCAGCGTCTTCAAACGGGTCACTTATATTGGATTCCCCTAGAAAAGTACGTTCTCTTGAAATGGATGTGCATATAGAAGAATCCGAGTATCGAGAAAAGTGCCTGAGGGTGTCGATAAATGTTTCGTGTATTTTCACCTTTTTGGTTAACTTTGCAGTAGCATTCCTTATCTGTATCCAACAGGCACAGGACACACGCGGTTTTTATGCCAGGTAAATACTAAAGCCGAAAGGATGGCAAAGGCGCTTAAAGAAACTGCAGTCGATATCTTTTTAACCACGGGCTTTTTGAAAAGGCTAGCGTTATGTGGCAGTGCGATAGATTCTTGGCACTGAACACCTGAAATTAAATTCGTTCGAAACATCAGACCGCTGTAAATAACGCTTTTCGAGTGTTTTGCATGCAGTGTCGTTTGTATAAAATCCTTAAGGCAACATTTAATAAAAAAACCAAAACCTTTTTGGTTGATCTGAATGCGACAAATCTTGATCATTGGAGATTTTATTGTCTTTCGTACTTGTCTCTAACTGCTAAGAGAAACTCACGATTGACAGCGGAAATTTCTCGCTGTCTATCGTGAGTTTTGAAGTTCACTATGAAGTTATTTGATTATAGTTACGTTTTATACGTGAAAAGAAGCGCTCATAATCATGAATAAAAATGCTGGTGATTGGCTGTCAGTGTTCTTTTATTGGTATTTCCAAGCGGAAGCTTGGGTCTTTTATGCCGTCTTCATGAGGGCTGTGTTTTAAGCTGCCAAGCTTTTTTTATTGTCATGTGATTGTCACTTCTTCTGGGCTCCGAGAAAGTTCATTTGAAGAAAATGAGATGTGTTCCTTCTTTAGGTTTTGCCTGAACCATTTTCCATACGATAAATTTCGTACGAAGACCGGGCGAAAGTCTGCGAATGTTCCCACACCAGAATGAGCTGAAAAGACTACCTCGAGGTAAAATCTAAGAAATACGTTAAACATGTTGTACTCACTGCAGGTAAAAAATAGCAATGAAAAGACGGCGAGATATTGATGGCGGAGAGGGGGAGAAACAAATGAGAGTTCCTGATTAGTTGTCTGCGCTAAGGAGGATAGCGTTTGCTTTGCAAATAACAAAAAGCGCTCATTAGTATAGAAAACGGAGTGTATCAGCGTACGCTAACGAAATGGCAACAATCTTGGTATGTCCGGATGGTAGAAGCGCCAAGGACTTTTGTTTCATGTTGGCGCCTGTGTTGTTTAAGAGCTGACGCTACGAAGTGAGAACAAAGCTCAAGAAAACTGCTCTGCGAGTACGACATGCTCTTTGGAAGTAGCCTCAAACATAAACACAAAAACCAGCTCACAAAATGTCGTTAAATACTCTTTTCGCTCGTACAGCACACTAGCGCAGTATATTAGCAAATGAAACAGGCTAAAACAAGAGACATCCTCTTAAGGTATGAAGAATGACGCGGAAAGGCACGTTCGCGGCCGTTGCATCATTATCATGACATAGCAGAGAGAACCGGGGCCAACCATTGGCTCCCTATTGGCTGGTAGCAGATTGGCTGGTAGCGGATTGGCTATTGGCTGGTACCATAAGTAAAGAGGACGAGAGAAAGATGGTTGAACGATTCTTGGAAAGATGGACGCTATCTTACACGGTTGCGAAGACGGATGCAGCCAGCAACGTAGGGAAACTACGACATAGATGATCCCGCGGCGCGGTGCGACTCCCAACCCTGCCAGAGAATGGAGCTGTTATTTTGTCATGTTTGTCTTACTCCACCCGCTGGGATGATGGATTCGGAGCACTCGCGGGTAGAATGCATGACAGCGCAATCACTGCTATCACACTGCTCACAAAGCAGCCATGAGCAACCATAACGGGATCTGATGTGGCAAGGTGACCTGAATAGGGAAAAAGTTGCGAATGATGTCAGTATTTGGAGGAAATAAAGTTCCAATGAATAAAGGAAAATATGTAACAACTGAACGAATAGTTAGCATTTAATTTGCTCAAATACGGTGCAAAAAAACATTGCTTCGTGGGATTGGGTGTGGCTGTGTTACCATTAGGACCATTCCAGTGGTTCATCTGGTAAAACATTAAAGAAATATGAAAGAAAGGTTACCGAAGGAAAACGCCTGCAAACCTGACATATAATTGTTTGAAGTCTATGTCGGTATGTTTCAATAAATTAGGTTAAGAGAGTTTGCAAACTAAAATACATTATTACGTAACTTTGACGTAGCTGTGTAATCGTTGAAACGTAATGCGTCCGAATTACTGCGCTTGAATGCACACCTAGGCCTTCTGTGCATTTTAGACTTATGCTTTGAATATTACATTGGGAATGTGTTACTGACTGCGCTTTTGTGCTATTGCGCTACCATGATTTTGCTATTATGTTTAAATTTGTTCAAAATTTTGAACATCACTTTTATTGCGTCACTGTGAATCATGTCGCTGAGGCCCCTGTCAGGCTGCATCCGCTTTAAGTATCGGCCTGCCTGCCCTGGGTTTTCGCCAACAAATTAAACGAAATTGAATCAAATGAAATGCTATTGTCATAGCTGAACATTCCGGAGTTAAGCGGAAACGTTTATTAAAAGCGAATGTTTTCCGAAAAATTATATCTGGTAACTAATTCTGCTTCTTCTTTGTTCATTTTGGCCTTCTGTTGTCCCCGCATGGAGTGTGGAAGCGGAAGCAAGGCTTGTTCTGAAACTATCAAAGTCGGTTCCTTGCATTAGACAGTATCGTTGAGCGTGCATGCAGGGGCAACTTGTCGCTCGTTCTCAGGCTGCAGATGTGGCATGAGCGCAAAAACCGCTTAACTATATTTTACAAATTCGGCCAGTAAAAATCCTCTGAAATTTGCTGAGCAGTCTTGCGAATGCCCGTATGTCGAGGCGTGACGCTGTCATGTGCCTCTCGGATGATGAACTGCCGGAAAATATTCGGCACTACCATCTGCTTCGACGTCTTTCCCACTGCAAATTGGCACTCTCTATATAAGAGGAGTTCGCTTTCGAGGAAAGTGTAGCGGTGACCTCGTGCGGAGCGAGGCTCCCAACGTTTCGGCAACAGGACCTCAAAGTGTGGACTTGCGTTGCTCTTGGGTACTGCTGTCCGTTAGTAAATCTTTTATGAACTTTTAGTAATATTTGATGGCACCAAAAGCCTACAGATGCTGCCTCCACCAAACAATTGCTGCAAAAATTGCTACCGGGAATTGTAAACCCAGGTTTCCTCCATTTTACACGCGAAGGAGATAATTTTAGACAGGAGCATGCCTGCCAATATCCTGCATTTTTAGTAAATACCAGACTCACCTTGTTCCCTTAGTCACCATTTTTAGTTCACATAGCGTAGAAGTTCATTACGTTTAATCATATAGGCACGAAAATGGGATTATTTTCACTTCGTGCAGAACTCGAGGCAAGGGCCAAAAATTTTTACAACTCTACTACACCTTTCTATGCAAAACTAACAAGACCCAAAATATCATGGTGCATTTCCTTGGGACGTCACAGTGTTGCTCTCTTGAAAGCTAATCAATTCATTGGCCAAGTGCTCTGCAGGGACCAGTTCCACGCACAATGATGCCAGCCTGCTTTAACTAACGTAAATAGTAGAAATGAATTCACTGATTTCCTCGTTATAATACCTATGTGCCATTTAGGTTCCGCGGAACAAAGATATAAGTGCATTCCCAACTATATCAGGGATGCGTAAGTGCCTGGCGGGCGCAAAAAATACTGTTGCTGCTCCTATTTAAACAATCGGATAATCAAGCAAAACGTGAAATTCATTATTCACCTCGATAAAACACTTTCCCCTAGGAAGCCATGGCTGCTATGTTACTGTAAATAAACGACAGAACCTTGTCAATTATGGGAGCGGACAGATTTTTCAGCTGCAGAAAAGAGTTTTTCAGCATTGTTAAATACGTATACAATCCTGACTTTTTTTCGATCAGACAGCGTCGTTCGAGTGAGAATTTTCCATGTTATGGCTATTCTTGCCCATGCGGAACTGCTTTTGTGAACTACTTCGCCCTCCCAACGTATAAATATCCCAAGCAAAGTTCCCGAGCCATAACGCCGGCGGCTGCCCTGCTTTCGCTAATCCCGTCAGTTGACCGAGTGATTTGTAAAGTTGGAGAGAATATACTTGAATAAAATCGATCGGAACAACTTTGGAGCGACGTTTGTGGAATAAAAAGGAAATATAAATTGAATATACGCGCAGTGTTGTCTTTGCGAATAGCTGCTGCACAAAAAATGTTGATGGCTCTCGAACGGCGAGCAATATAAATAGAAGACACACAAAGAAGATCCAGCAAGTAAAGGGAGAGCCTTGCAATCATTACTGTGGGAATTCGCATCTCCGATAAAGATAAAATTGCTGGTTTCGCTGGCGAACACTCTCATTCCGCTTCGTAAAAGGCGGTTTTTTACGACCAGGGGAAAGATAAAAGATATGAGTGTTCCTAGATATAGAGCAATGTGAGCAGCATCTAAAGTGCTACTTTTTCTATAAAGCGTTTTTACTTATTTTGATCTTTTTTTCGCACAGATTCACATGAAGCATGTGAAGAGATGTGCACAAATTACAACATTAACTGAATCTCCATGTTGCAGTTTTGGTCGAGAGGGAAATCACGGCACAAAATGTTTGGAAAAACAAAACACAGTTTCTTTTGATGATAACTTTTCCCTTTGCGTCAACACAAGTGTAATTTCAGACTGCTAATATAGGGATGCGTAATAAATTGCAGAATAAACTACTTATCTTCGAAAGAAAAATAAATTATACTGCAGAAAAACTAACAATGCGGAATTGTGTCCAGCAGTACAGTCTAGCAAACCAAGATTACAACTGTAGTTCTTCAATAAGCACCTGGTTTCACTAAGGGCCCTGAACAAAACAAAAACGTAAACGAACCATGGAAGAAGCGATCCCAGGGATAACGCGCACCTAAAGAAAAGAATAAAGTAGCCAGGGGGCGGAAAGTAACTGGATTGGAAGACATTCTGGTCGACTTTATGAGAAAGAATTGGGGATGGAAGGGTGAGGTAATATTGATGAAATACAATACGTCCGCCATCCGTGTAAATGAATGGCTAACACGACATGGTAAAGAAAGGAGGGGAAGACGTACAGTTGAATAGAAAGATGAACTACAAAAGTTTGTTGGCAAAGAGCGGACAAGCCAAGCACATGATAGAAGTGCATGCAAATCTTTGTGGTAGGTCGTCTTCGTCATGCAGTGGACATACACATGTTTAAGATGAAGAAGAAGAAGATGATGATAACAATGATGAGTGGTTTTAATATACTACGGTGGTTTCATTTCAAAGGCCTAGAAACACTGTCATGCTGCTTAATGATATACCGACGAATACCCCGGTGACGTCATGTTGTTATTACGGAGCAATAGTACCTAAGCAATATTCCGACCAGCAATTCTTACTCTTCTGACTTGAACTGTTTCCACCGTTGCCCTCGGCGTTTTCAGCTGGGTGTTACTGTGTACGTCCCTAAGAATGGGGAATCGGATCATCATTTTTTTGCCTCTAAAGTATGTCATGTGCTTCTGGTACACAACTCGCCGTGTTCGTCAGCCGGAAGTAAGGGTGCCCGACAAGTTGCCCAAATTCGGCCCGAAATTCACACTTTAGTAATACTCTTCTACGCACAGTAATGGAGAAAACAGCGTGGACCCAAGGCGCAAGAAATTACACTGCGCTTGTTTAGTGAACCCTTCTTTTTGTACCTCTAGATTCACAGAAGCTGAAGAAAAGAATGTGTGAACAAAGTAACATGCATTTACTGCTTTCTTTATTTTTGCGCATCACTCCTATGCCGTGGAGGCGTTTATTTTCTGCGCACACAAAGACTGCCGCACAATGAATGTAACTAAAATAAGAATAAAAATTTTCAAGAGAGATGGGAAAATGGAGGACACAAAATAGAGCATCTGCCACCTTTTATTAGCCAAATTGCAGCTTACGCCTGCGTAATAGCAGTGCTGGACGTATGTAGGAAGACCGTATTTGACGCATACATTTGTTGTAATCAAGGCTATAACCTCAATACAAGGTGGAAGCCACAAACAATCACCATCATCGCCTGGCATACTCGAGTGCTCCTGCTGGCCAAAAGGGCCACATAACACGACGCAAACACTTTCCACAACTACACAGACTACACATCCCACTATATCTAGCGTTTTTTCTGCACGATGATTCCATGTTTTCTGTCAAGCGTGTTTTTATATATTTAGCAGAAGTTAAATTTTTAGACCTAATTTCGTACCACGCATGATCACTCCCTGGCCTTATACACCAGCCATCCTCATTGTCGTTTTCTGATTTTGCTTTTATTCTTGCGGAATGATTTTAGACTCTACGTTTTCCCCTCCCATATATAACCGCAGTTTTGGCGCTCTTTGCCCCCCGCTGGCCTTGCACCATTAACACCCATCCATCATCATCATCATCCACACCGGGGTTATGGAACACCTAGTTGCTTCAGCTATGGCAAATGTTCATCAGCGTGTTTTAAGTGTTTAGCTGAGGTAAAATTTCTGCAGCTCCTGTCATATCACGTGTAATCATCCTGGCCCTATACACCAGCAATCTCCATTGTCTTTTGTTTTGCGTCACTTTTACGTCTACTCACACGTTTTAGAATTTAGTCTCACCAGGCCTTGCGCCATTAAAACCTAACCATCATCATCATCATCGTTCATCAACGCCTCATGCCGCCTATGATTTTTTAGCTAGTCGATCGAGTACAAGTTCGCAGAAACTCAAGGGGAAACAAATAAAACCAGATCAGACGCCCGAAACCTTTAGGGAAAAAGGAATAGAAGCAAAATTGGCGTCCTTTGAGGCATTTTCGTAAGAAACCACCTTGGAAATGTAGAAACGAGCGCGACTTTTTAAACATAGCATTTGCTTATTCTCAAGGGAAAACGTATCAATTGGTCGCTGCTTCCATGGGCTTCCATTCTTTTGAAGAAAGGTGAAAGGAATTTTTTGTTCTTGACAGTACGAGAAAATAACGTGGTCATACAGCTCCTACAAAAGTGATATTCTATTCTCCAGAGGGAAACCAGCACAAATGTAACCACTCGTGTTTTGGCCACTCCTAAAGGGTTTTGTTTTCTTAAAAGTGTTTCAAATATCCGAATAACACATGTCCGTCGTTGCCACAAATCGGGCGTTCTTGAGTGCGAAGTTCAGTTTCTGTGTGTGTTTTGGGTCCGCATATAAGGACAGGCATCAGCTGGAAGAACTGTTATTACAGAGTACCGAGTAAAAATACGAGTGAAAATGTGTGCGATGGCGAACATGAAGGCTGTGTGGTGCGAATGCACCCAAAGCTGTTAAAGCATCGCTGAAATAAGTTTGGACATTGTCTTCCGACCCACCAGCTATAACATAAGGACATTCGTCAAAAATTTGCAGGCCACCTTAAGAATGTACGCCATGTTATACGCAGACTGGACCAAAAATTGCGAGTGACCAGTACGCAGGTGACCAGTTCGAGATTTCATCCATGGGTGGGTTACCGACAGTTGATCCTACTCACTAGCCACTCACAGGACACCAACCAGTGTCATCTTTCTGTCGTCATTTTTATTGGTGTTCAACTGAAGGAGGCTTAGAACAGACTATAATGACTCGCTTAGGAAGTACTTTGCAGTTTGTGTGCATAGTTGAAGATTCAGTCAGCAAGCTTGCACGGGACCTTAGACAGGGCACCCACTTTGAATGTGTGTTATATACTTTGAAACATTGCTTTGCCGACATTCTTGCTCTTTCAGTGCACGGAACATTTGTATCGACTGTCAGGGTTTATTGAGGAAAGAGTGGTACATCGGTTAATGCCATTACCGTTATCTTTCTATTTGTCGGTCCTTTAGTGAATGCTCGAGCACCCTAACAGTTGAAAGGAGGACTCAATTACACAGACCACGAAACAAACATCTGACGCGTTTTAGATTGACAGTGGACCATCGAGATTGCCTTAATTTTTTTCTGACTGCGGAGAAGAATTAAACCGTCGGGGTCAAGGTTTAAGACAAAGGTATGCCTGCTTAGTATGCGGGTGGCGTAAATAATTTAAAATGATGTGGTCGAACTTGGAAACGTGAGGGCGCAAGCCTTTACAGTTTCCCCCTGCATCGCGGACCGCTAAGGACCCTTCTAAGTAACGGCGCCTGGGTTTCGCAATATGTTACACCTCAGCCATTCTTTGAAGGCGGCATTGTATCGCTGAGAGTTAGCTATTGACAATATACTCGTCAGGGCGGCGCCTTCACTGTTTGAAGGCCGTCGCAGTTTTTCTTTTGAATAATAGACAATGGCCTTTTGGAACATTTCTAATTTGGTTACCTTCAGCGTGTGGGAAGTTCGTTGATGGCTCGCCTTGTACGAGACACGAAGAGGGGTTCAGGACTACTTGAACTTTCAAACAGTATGGGTGCCAATGAGCAACGTTGGGTCATTTTTTTCGGCTGATCTTTTGACTTCGTTGCATAAGGACGCAGGGCTAAAATAATGATTTTGCCTTTTCAATGGATAACACCTAGGCACACCAACCCTATTTCACAGGGCACAGCAACCCCATTCCGTCTGTATTCGAAAAGCAAAAAACCCGAAATCAATCAATCAATCAATCAATCAATCAATCAATCAATCAATCAATCAATCAATCAATCAATCAATCAATCAATCAATCAATCAATCAATCAATCAATCAATCAATCAATCAATCAATCAATCAATCGATCGATCGATCGATCGATCAAAGCTGTGAAAGCCACGGAAAGTTGTATTTCGTTAGACGTGTAAACCATGAGTTGGTAGATTAATTTTATTTAAGATGCGTTTTTACATTTCCTGATTGACAGATTTTCTAACTTTGCCGCCTGATGGCAGATTGTCGCATAATTAACGGCAATAAGATGAGTCGGGGCGAATGTCTAGGTTTGGCGCACATACAGTTGGGGCTGAGACTTTTTGCAACATTAAGAATGGCACTCCTCAGGATTTCCACAACGGGCGGCTTTATTCACTGCTGCACACATTTCGTACTGAGGAAAACACGGATAACACAAAAAGCACGGCCCAATCAGAAAAGCAAATGAACTAAAAGAAATGAAAAGCAAAAATGTACTCACCAAGATTTTATAAAGGCTTCAACGAAACCAAATCTAAGTGTCATCTTAGGTGACAATAACGTGGGAAGAAAGCTGAACATTGTTAAAAAGAGTCCTGACGCCAGTGCATACTAAACACCACGGAGTAGAAAAATATGGGAGAAAAACAGTTTTTTCAGCTGTGCTTTTGTCAGAAATCGCTCGTGTGATGCGTTTGCCAACTTTTAGTTTGATAGTCCCTTGCCAAATAAGTTGATGCTCACATAAGGCTTGAATTTCCAGGCTTGAGAAGGTATCCTAAGTAATTATGTAACAGGTACATTAATGTAATTTTCAAATTCAAATCATATTAAATCTTTATTTTTCTCTTGATAAAGAGAGGGAGGAATAGGGAAAAGCTGCACATTTGCAGCTTGCCGGAGCCCAAGACTTATCGTACTATCGTAAACTAAATAAAACGGAAATGCAGCGCGGTTTTCTCATTTCGGAGCGCTATTTGTGGGGAATTTGAAATGAGAGGAGAGACCAAGGGCCGAGACGTCCCGGTGATGCGATGGTAGTTCTATTAACAAGATGGCGGAACAAGATGGAAGATGAAGCAGCTCGAGCTCGAGCTGCTCACGAGGGAGTACGGGCCCCGATGATAATATTCGCATCGGTGCCGCGATGATGAATAGAAAGTTTCTACATCTTCCCCGGCCCCATTTTCTCCGCCAACAAAGTAGCCGTGGCTAGTCCGCGTCCAGTAGGTGCCTTAAGACCGTTTGTTCTTGATACTCTGAGGCAATCAGTAGGCGAAGCGGCAGCAGGGGCCGTCTTCGGAGCCCAAGCCGGTAGATTCGGTGCACACGACGTAGCCAGGCAGAAATTCGAAGAAGATCTTCGACGCCTCTGAACTAGGATGTGTATTCAACCAATTTATATACATCTCCTCCTGAAAACACCTTCTTCGCTCCTTGATGCTTCTTTCTGGATGTCTGCACTCTCCTGGTTGGACCGTCATTGCGTGATGCATTCCGTGTTTTAAAAGGCCGCTTGCCACAAACTCTTCGTCTGTGTTGTAGTATGCATGCAACAGCAATCCTCTTGGGATTTCTCTCATGATTGTCAGTACCCCGCTCTTCAGCGTCTACTATCGATTGTCTTTTAGTTGCCAACACTTGTATCTCGTTCTTCACTTTTGGTTCTCCAGATGGCACGTCTGTAATCTCAGTTTGGAAGCAACCCCGATACATAGCTTGTGCCGACGCCAAGGGAGTCGATTTGCTTGCGCTCACGTCGGGTCTGTCTTGAATGGCACACAATATCAAGGTGTCTTGTGCCTGAAACTTATGTTCAGCCAACAAAGCTGTCGCATTATCACGCTCTACTTGCGGTAGGAGCTGTGACACATGCGGAGTTTCTGTCATCGAGGCTTCTCGGGAGTTCTTCAAATCATCTGGGTCATAGAATCGTTCTGTCGTTGTCAAAAATTCTCTGAAGCTTGTTGATAAATTTAATGACTCGAAGATCTGGCTTTGCTTCAGGACGTCACATTTTCTGCCTTTCAATTGGTAATATATTCGGCACATAACAAGAAATATTTCGTCTTCGTATTCGATGTTGGTAGCAAATTCCTGGTCTATATGCTCAATTTCGACAAACGGTTCGATTTCTTCGTTAAGCAATCTCAACCAAACTTCATTTTTTTGTACCTCGTGCAGAAAAGTTGCCAACACATCACTTACACCACTGCTCGTCATTGAGAGGGCTAATGTTGCTCTTGCTTCTTTGCACAGTGCTCGAGCTATTATCCGCTCTTTTTCTCGTGTAATTTTCAGTTTCTCAACGTGCACCCTAGACTAAGCGAGGCCCAAATCGTGTTGCAGATGAAGCGCTTCTTTCATTGCGCGGTGCGCTGCGGCATTCCCGTCACCGTTTCTGGAATCGCCGCCCATCGAAGGCATCGTCGGAGGTGAGGATATGTCGTCGTCTAGTCCGCCCATCGCCTCGGTAACTTTCGCGTACCACCACCGGTTCAGTCCATCACACCCGCCCGTCGTCGGTATCAAGGGGTCCTCCTCCTCCAAAAGGCCGAAGTTCGGAAAACTTCGAATCTCAGAAGGGCCTTCTTCCCAGGTTTATTGGCACCATTTAAAATGAGAGGAGAGACCAAGGGCCGAGACGTCCCGGTGATGCGATGGTGGTTCTATTAACAAGATGGCGGAACAAGATGGAAGATGAAGCAGCTCGAGCGAGAGCTGCTCACGAGGGATTAAGGGCCCCGATGATGATATTCGCATCGGTGCCGCGATGATGAATAGAAAGTTTCTACAGGGAAAAACATGCAGCACTTTTATGCAGAAGGTTCTGTTTCTTCCCCGGCAAAAAGCTTTACTCATTGCAATCACGTATATTTTATGGTCTGACATGAGAAATAGAAAGCCGGTCTTACAGCCACCAAAATGTGTCCATGCAAAAACAGTTCAAGGTAGAGTGGCTTGCTTTGATCCCCGGACTCTTGTCGCCACACCTTTTTCATATCTGTAATCGTTGTGAACTCGAATTACCATTGAACACTGTTAACTCGCTTTAAATATTCGCGGCAATTTTTTGCTGTTTACATAGAGAAGAGCACACTCCACATAGGAGCATAAAATTCGTTTCTCAGTGCGTTAACGAACGCAAAAACAGCTCCGCCACATAGGATAGCAGCATTTTGAGAGTGGTTTACTACTAGGCGTCAATTTTTCCCTTTTCGGCCTCCTATTCGCATGGGCCAGGCGAGAGAAGACGACGGTTTATGGCCACTCTGAAAGAAATAGGAAAATCGGGAGCAAGCTTTTTCCCTTTTTAAATCCCTGCTTTCTTGACTATGGTGTTCAGTTTTTTAGACCAGGCCCGAGGGAACCCTAAAAGATTATATTTTATGCAAATAGGGATGCACTAAAATGAAATGGATGATGTTGCCCAGCACTCGAGTGCTCCACAGCTTCGTAGAAGTACTTCGCGACGTAAAGTGCGTGAAATTGCGGAAGTCACTCAGCGCGCTGGGTAGGATGTCTGCGCAACCACTTTAAAAACAGCAAATGCCGAACAGCAAATGTCCAAATGCCGCTTTTAATTCATGAATTTAGCTTACGGTACAAGAGGACCAAAAGGCACAGAATGCTGTGCGGCTGGAGGGAAGTATTCGATGCGCTGTTGATTTTTTTCCCAAGGACGATGCCTTAATGCGGCTGTTAGTTCATTGATTTAGCTTACGGGTTTGGGGTACCCAAGAGGCGCGGAATTTTTTACGATTACAAAAAAAATTGTCCGCCGCACTGTTGATATTTTTGCAACGCAGGTTCCAGGTCTTTGTAATATGGCACAAAAAACCTAAATTCCTGGCACATAATAGCATCAACACGCGGTAAAGCAAAAAAAATGACCAGAAGAAAAATATGATACCACCAAAAATTAAAAATAAAGCAAAGACGTGACTATTCGTAGGACAATCACTCAACCGTGAATGTACAATCATTAGGCAGTTGAAAATAACAAAAACGTGTTTTCTTGTGAATATCCTTACGGTATTCTGTATTCTACAGCCCCTTAGTGTTAACGTAAAGTATACAGTAATGCCCAAAACCAGTTAATATAACTACTCTACTATTGATGCCCTGTGCATTATTTCGTTACCTTTTTGTAATGCTCATTATTTGCATTCCGCATAATGTCTGTTGCACATTAAAAAAACCACTAAGAACTTTCCTTGCGCAAGCTTGCCCGCCTAATTTGTGATCTCAAAATAGGCACGTGACCAGATAAGAAGTTACGGAGCTAGCAACGCAGGAACTGCATTTATATCATGGGGTGTCCGATTAACGTCCCACCCAATACTTCGGCCGCAAGATTCAACCACAAATGTTTGGTGAGTGCAACATGCTTCCGCTAATGTAGGGTTTTTTTTTGTAGTCAATATTGTGCCATAAAGATGACATTCTGACCTATTACAGGCAACCATTCTCCCACATTGGAAAAGCTGATGCACAGTGCTGCGTACAGTCGAACCTGTGCAAAGATGACTGGTTCCAATTAAAATCAATCTCGTCATCTTCTACCATGGCTTCCGTAATCCTCATCCACCCGCCACTTAACCATATTGTTGTACCGGGCGTCATATGCGAGGCATACCCTGATTACACCGGGAAAATTTTGTTATGTGTTTTTTGTATGCATTTTTTGGCCTTTACTGATTACATGAAGACGTCAAGGCTCTGGTTCCAGGATTCGTTGTGTCCGCGAGGAATCCTCCGCACGATATAAGACGGTTGTCTAGTCAGGATTACCGAAGAACTTCGTACCTACAAAGGTTGAAGAACTGAACGGAGAAGGCAGAGCGATCGACAGGATAGCGCGAAAAAATACAAATATAATGAAGCGACGGGTATAAACTGCTCCGTTGATAGCTGTCAGTGACTTCTGTGGGGATATATCCCAGCCATACATGAAGTTGTAATTCACTTTCTGTACGTAGTCTGAGGAACAGGAGTATGATTCACATCATGCCACAACTGCAGGCTTTTCATGTATTGCCGAATTTCACAAAGATCTCCCTGATGTTGTGGTAACGTTGTGTCCAGAGCATGCAAGAAATAATGCATCCGCTTTATATTGGGAAATTCAAGACTGTACAACTATGATGACACAATTCAACCGACCAGGGGGAATAGGTCGCTTATCTAACTGATCTTCGCAGTAAAACGTACAGCCTTGATCTGCAAAAGGGCAGAGAGGCTGACGGCAGGGAAGTCTGTACGATACAACAATGGAGATGGTTGGGATGTTCACTCTTCGTATATTTCGGGGCACATCCTTGTTTTATATCAAAACGTTTGAGCATGCACATTTCCAGACTACGTCGTGATGACTCTAGCCTTGTCGCCGTCTATAGACGCATCATAGTGCACACTTCAAACCCAGGCAAGAATTGGTTTTTCCGCTTGGTAAAGAAGGGTCTGGTTTGGAGTGCAACAGGAATCCGAGTCAGCCACACAATCGTGGCCAACTGCAGGTTTATTCGTACCCTGCAAACTGCCAAATTTGCAGCCTAATTAATCAGTGCAAATAACAGTAATCCTGAAGCTATCATCACTACGATTACCAAATGGAAAAATAAATACACGCAACATACTTACCTAACCATGTGCACTCTACTTTAGCTCGCTGGTCATACACAATTGTAAATCGCTATGGCTCTTCGTTTTTAAGCTTATTTCAGCTCACGATGACAATAGAACATGAAAAGCAGGCCTTCAAAACAGAACCGCTACTAAGAGGTACACACAATAAATTTACCACCCCTTTCCAAAGAAAGTTGAGAAAGTTGAGTTATGGTGTTTGCCATAAGATCACAGCTTTCGGAAAACCTATTTACAATAACCTCGATGCGAGGCGCCTAAACTGTTCATTACTGCGTGATTAACCACAAAATGTCTTCTACCGCACAAGAAACGTCACGCTAATTCCAGTTGTTGTCTACTATTTTTGAGAACTACAGCACAGATTATTTATTTCACAAACCCTACAGCTAAAAGGGCGTCTTACCTTCGCTGAAGGTGCGTCCAATCAATCGTCAACACTTAGCTACACAAATCGTAAACGAAGAACAAGCCCATGCGACCATTTTTCCCGCACGAAGTAAATGAGTCTACGAACGATCTAAATGTATACCGTTACGTAATCTATGAGGTAAAGGTATAGTTCTGTATCGCTTCTTCATGATCGATTCATGCATTGTCTTATCCAGAAGCGTTGCTTTTCTGCGATGTTCAAGTAATCATTCGAACACAATGGTTGTACGGATTCACGCCCGCCTCGTGTGTCAAAAGATCTTCTCAGAGATTTTCGGTCGACCAGCTCTTCTGTGGAAAAATGCATTAGTTCATTTGACAGGACGATATTAGTCACACTCAGAAAGCTTTTGCTTTAATAAAAATACCACGTTGCTTGGATGTCGGTGACACTCTTTATACAAGACAACGTTGTTCAAGGCTAAGAAAAACCTTGGACACATTGTGTGGAAACACGTAAGTACAAGACTGACCTTTGCAGCATTGAAGAAATTTCTGATAACACAAATTGCACTCGGAAGGCAACGCCAAATTTAAACAAGCCTCTGCGCGACGACAGCTTTCAATTCCGTTGCATCAGAGTACGCCACTCAGTGTAGTCGCAAACTTGTTACGTATTACTGATTACTGTGGGTTGTCAGATGGCGTCTATTTATCCTTCTTTTGCATCAGAATTATACTATGTAAATTTATTATGTGAAATCTATAAACGGTCTATTGAACTAACAACCGGCCTCACCGTGGAAACACTTAGGCCCTCCCTAGCACAATGAGGGTGATTATAGGCTTCGAACCGATACGCTATCACTTTGCTGAAGAAGGGCAATTACATCCGTCGCTAAACATGTTGAGCCCGGCGCCCTGCAAATACTTTCAGATCAAAAATGCGAAACCAGTTTGCGATTTCGGCGACTCTGGCTCTTTACAAAACACTCATGAATTTGTTAGAAACTTTTAGGGGCTGGTTTAAAGCATAGCTTTATTGATTCTGCAGCTCTAGCAATTGTAATCCGCAGCACGCCCATATTGCATAAAGCTTTAACTCCTCTTTTTAAATTGTTTTTGATCATGCCAGGAGGGCTAAAACAGACGGATTTTGAAGGGATGTTAGGGAACAATGAGCGGACAATAATTGTTATCATTGAACAGGAAGACATTATTCGCATGACCCAGGAATCACCCATTTGCACGCATGACTCCTTCTGGCTTAAAACTCTAAAGATGGATAGAGGCGGACGGAGTAATTGGTCATATGGTGTTATTACCCAAATGGTCGAATAAGCTGAATGAATGCCTCACGACAAACTTTACAATGATGTTATTACAGTATATCTCGTACTTTACTCTGACCTATAGCCAGCCTCTCCCGGAATTCCTCCAAGGGGAATTACTTTCCTACGCTTTTATTACTTCTGTAATGCTCTTGCGCGAAATTCCGAGGCGGAGTGACGTGTGAAGTGGCTGCTGCAATATGGCGAAAGCATCGAGAGCTCGAGCGAAAAACTAATAAGTACGCTGCAAGAGGGGAGTGAAAGAATGCATAATTAATTATTGGAAGACATGCAAAGAAAGGCGATGTACTGAGTAAAAGAGGAATGTGTCAGTGCAAAAGCCGCAAGATAAAAAAAAAACATAAAATGAAGGCGTAGAAAAAACAAAAAAAAAGAACAAATATAATTTAAAATATAAAAATGGAGGATGCGAGAAGAAAAAAGAAAAAAAAAGAATAGCTAGGACAGACCGAGAACAGACCGAAGAACACAAGGCCAGGGGAGGCATACTGCAGGAAGTTGCAACGAGGAACGCAACGCTGTCAGAACAGATTGAACAAAATGCAACATGCATACATTGAGGACAACCTGTTCGCAATAGGATGACAGGTTTCAGGAAGCCTGTTTACAATAACCTGAATGGGAGACGCATAAATTGTTAATTACTGCATGATTCACCGCGGAATGACTTGTACAGCACAAAAACGCTACAATAATTCCAATTATGGTCTAAAATATTCTAAGCACTACTACGCACATTCTCTATTTCACCAAAAATACGTTTTCTTGCTTGCATTGAAGGGAAACGTCAACCCAGAGAGCGTCCTTCCATGTTTGCTGCCTTATGTGAGTTAATAATCGGGTGAGGGCCCTGTATTACATAGACCTAGTGGAATTTGTTTGTTTACGGTTTTTCGTGTTTTTGTCTACACTCGAGCTTACTACAGCAGCCACACTCATAACTAATGCTTGATTACAAAGAACGAATGGGACATGATCGTCACAGCATCCATTGAGGCATTGAAATTTTGTTTAAGGTATAAAGAACTGGCTCGAGGATTCAGTTCTTTACAGCGAACAATCGACCATGGCCCAACTGCGCCCCTAGAGTTCACAGTCGCCGCTTGATCGGCTCTTCGAGGAGGCGAAGAGTCAAATTAGCTGATCGAGGGCTACCCTTTTCCAACACAAGTGATTGCAGCGAGCAAAATAAAAACGAAAAAAAAAAGAAAATGTAACGAAAGGATGTACTCGTGGCGGGTTCCATGTTGTTCCCATCTCTCTCCTCGCCCAACGTAACCTGCAGAAGGACGGAGAGCGCACATGACAGACACAACATAGGAGAGAAAATACGGGATACAACGGCGAACTTGCAGAAGGTTGGTGTTGCCACTGTGCCAACGCCTGTGAGGCCCATTTGGGTTTCCCGTCTAGCCTTACTGTGGCGGTCAAATCAACAGAAGAGATTTTGTAGGGCCACAAAATTAGCTACAAATGAATTCCGGCAGTCCCCTTTCATGCTTGCTCACGCTTTCCTCTCCGAGAGAACAGTTAAAAAAATTCCCGCGCCTTTCCGCGAGGGAAACACGAGTAAATGCAGAGCATTGGGGCCTCAGTTATGGTTGAAGGCAGTGTTGCTTCCATCGCTTCTTCCGTTATGCTGGAGTAGCAGACACGAGTAAACGTGGGAGCGAGCGTCAACCAAGGAAGGAAGGAGCAACGCAGTGACTGAAGCACGAGCGAGCGCTAGCGGCTTTATATTTGCTGCGCGCGCAGTAGAGGGAGAGCGGTACGGGGGGGAGAGCGCGCATGCGCAAGCAGCGCGCGCTCTTCTACGCCCCACCGCGCTGCTATCACGCACCTGTTACGCCGAGACACGGCCGGACTGGAGGAGCGGCGAGCACGCATTTTCATATGAAAGTGCGCGCCCGCCGCTCCTCCAGCCCGGCCGTGGCCGAGACCGCGACGGAGCGTTCCGGGGGTGACGAGCGAACCGGCTGACTACGACGCATGCGCGCACCTGCTGCGGACGCGGAGCTGTGGACGCCGTCCGACGCAGGAAGAGGCGAGGCTAAGAAATGCTCTGCATTTAAAAAGGAAGCAAGCTCCAACCAGTATGAAGTCGAAACGCGTCGAGTGCCACTGGGGCGTCATGGGTTGTTCTCTTCGGACATTGTGAACGATGTTAGGCAGGGAGTGAAGACCTGCGACCTCGTCAAGAAGTACGATCTGTCCACGTCGACAATCTCTACAATTTTCCAGCACAGAGAGAAGATCCTGAGCTCCAAATTCAATGGCGACCCGTTGACCAGGAAGTGCAACGGTCCAAATGACAATTGAGAAAACATGTCCTTAAATCATGAACTATTTTTAAGCTTGACTAACCCCGTTTTATTCCGGTAGGGAGCGGAACTACCACACTACGAGACCAAGCGGTTCTGAGCGGTTAAATTGAGGGCCATGCACGTGGGAATAGCTCCAAACATGCCCCTAGATGGCACCACGGGTCGCTTGGCTGTGCTGACTAGGAAACACCATTTCGCCGGGCGCATGGCACACTATTTCATAGCTTCAGCCAGCGCCCTGTTATCGCCGCGCACGGTCCAGGCGATGTCCGAGGCCGCGTCAGTGCGCCCACCGTACGCGTGCGGGGTTTTCCCTTGAAGAAAACGTTTACTACACATATACAAAAACTCGGATATAACAAAAAATTCAGCATTATGGTCAAGTTCGTTTTACGAAGGCTTGACTGTATTTGGATTGCTACTTTATTGTGGTTGTGTGCCAAGTTACTATAGCTTTGCAATATCGTCAGTTAATTGAATGTTTTTGTAATTTTTACATGTTTCTTTTTATGCGTCATTACGCGGGGGCAGTGGGTTACACATATTTCGGAGTAGGCGAAATCAAACAGCAATGAAGTATTGTAATCGGTGGGAAGCAGTGGTTTGAAAAATCACAGGGTTTTATTTTTCGTAAGTTCGTTCCAGAGTATCAAGCCTCAACAGGGAACAAAGGGGCTGATTATAATAGTGATGATGAAACCATTGATTGGTTATTTGAAGCATGAAGCGAACCACCGACAACGTGTAAGAAAGAAACGGTTTTGCAGAAAACTTCATACCCCGCAATACTGGCCGCCGCTTATTCTTCAGTTGCGGTTCCTGTTTGTTTTTTCGTCTTGGTGGTGACTGCTTTGCACTGTTTTCTCGCTTCGCCCTTCCTTAGTATTTTTTCCAAAATGCTTTTGTCCTTCCTTGTCTGCGAGCCGTGCTTTAAAAGCGCTGGGTTGGCTCTCCAGATTACCGGTTTCCGTTTTCGGTGGAAGCACCATTGCATTCCGGGAGACAAGACAAATGCGGGAACTTGGGCGTGAGGTTCAGGCCGCGTATTCTTTGTGTCCTGAGCTTGATTTACGGCTCTGCAGTGGAGCGGCATGCACGTAGTGGTTTCGAGTGAAACCTTCGCACGATGTTTCGGGTTTCAATCTTCGTTTATTTCGTGGCTTTTTATTGTGACATGGATGAATTCTCTTGCGCGATCACGGAACTTGGAGAGTAGCCAGAAGAGTGCCAGGGTGCAATGTTTTGCTATTTTGCTGAAACTGCTTCCGTAGTGTCCGCCAATATTAATTCATGAACAAAAAAGTTCTTTTTAGAAGCGAAGCATCTGATGCTCGGTGCTGTGTCCCTCCCTCCCTCGTTGTCCACCGTCTGCACTCTACTGCGCACGCGCGTCTCTTCAGCCCCGTCAGCGTTTGGGCTGATGTCAGCGCAGCCCACTATAAAAAGGAAATAGGCGGCGCCCGGTTTCGATCTTACGACTCTCTGACCGCAACAGGAGGTACGTGGTGCTCTTCCCACTGCGTTACAAATCGACACGGGAGCGTGTGCTACGGACTCGCCTTATGTCCTTCACTCATTCAAACTACGCCTAGAAGCTACTTATACAATGAAGGCACGTGGAGCTGAACGTCAACGGAAACGACCAACTGAAAACTAATGGGAACTTAATCGACCCCATGGCTGCGTCGCATTCTACTCAGGGTTCCCCTACGGGAAGATGGTGTAATTTGTTTGTAGTTGACATTGGCTAGACAAGCGCAACCGATGGCCAGTAGTGTAGTTTTTCCACCGCCACTCCATTCTTCGTTTTAAACCAGTCCTTTTTCTGTTATCTTGCTTGTCTAAACTCTGTTCAGAATACGAGGGTGCTGTCCCCCATTTTGCTGCCAAACGTTTTAATTCAGGAAGGTATTGTTCTGCCAATGCTACATAACGGATGCTGTTTTTTTTTGTTTTGGTCGTGCATTTCTGCCTTGAAACAAAGATTGCAGAGTTTCACGTACTTATTAAACACAGGGCGTTTACAAAGTCCAAAATAATTGAGTTTCCTTAAATTCTTTAAAAAATAAAAGCAAACAATGTTGTGCATACTGCTGTTCTCGTTATCAGCGCTATCGTCAGCACACGTGCGGCGATACTGAGTGGAACCTGAAAATCATAGTAAGCAATATCGTGGGCAAAACTGTGATTCAGATTACGAAGAAGTGCGTTAACACATTGCTGCTATTTTTCGGAACTTACGTGGGATGAACATTTAAAAACGGCCTTGTAGAAACGAGGCTGCAGTGGATTCGAGAGAATCTCAAACACTCGACTGAGCTGCACCGTCTGTTTTATAACATATTAAATAAAGAAACCAATGCAATCCTAACACAAAAATATGCGACCAGTTTGTGTTAAACAAAGCGAACCGATATTATCGGCTTTTGTATTACAGATTGGGAGTAGTCTGTTATAATACTGAGCTTGGTACCGAGATGGGATGGTGGAAATTAATATAACCACAAACAATCAAAGTCCATTTCTGGAGAGAACGATGGTTAAAACGCGAAACTTTCTCTCATGCAACCTGAGTCAAAGTAAAAGTAAAAAATCCCGACTGATTCACCGTTTCAGGATGTGGGCAGAAAGTATCTGCTTTTAGCAAGCTTTTCCCGATCCCCCTTCAAGAGTAAGGATACTGTGTCCGTGTGTTTCAGAGACCAGCCCAATAAGAAGCTCTAATTTTTGCATCTTGCGGAGATGTTATTTATTTATAGTTATTGGTTTATAAAAACGTATGTTTGCGCGAGTTCCTGCGTGTACCCGGGTGTGCGCGGAAATCAGGGCATCCCAGACCATGCCACTCACCAAATTTCTCTTCCGTTTGCGTGTACTCGTTTTTGTTTTCACAATATGTGATCTTTGCTTTTATGATTTTAATAATAAAGTAAACTAACACCGGTACTTTTCTCATGATGTTTACAGACAAGGTCTTCCACCGTTCGCATTAGAAGTACCCAAAAAAGTGCCTACAACGGCTGCCTACAAGTGTACAACTGCTGCGCCCAGTGCCTCTCTCTGGGGACGTGCACTAATACCAGGTGAAGCAAACGGCGTGGAATTGCGGCAGTTTTCTTCCGGGCACACAAAAAAGCCATCTTTCCGGCTGAAACTTCGCTGCCTTTAGTCGTACTACCTACGTACTACCAGCCTTGTTCCGAAGGCACATAGATTGAAGGTGCAGTCGTTTGTGGAATAGCCACATAGATATAGGGTAAATTGTCTGCCGTGAGGACTTCCCTTCTATGGCTTGTCTTGCACTGTGAATGGGTGGCAACTAATGCTAAGATCCAATTTATTTGGCTAAGCTGATGACTCTGCTTTATCTTACGGTTTCGCGCATTCCCGCAACTAGGTAAACGTGCCACAGCGATTACGAATGAAAGAACACGATGTACTTTGATAATTGCGAGACCTAAACTGAGATTGGTGCGTACTATCGTCAATGCGCAAGTATGTACGGCCGACCTGTAGATTTAATATAAACAAAATCTCATCTTACCGCACCGTTTTTCAATTGCGTTCGTCTTAAAGGGGTCGAGATTTCCTACAGTGGCTGTTGGCACCGCACCAATGTCACAAAAACACTTTAAAAGGCTTAAACTGTGCAACGGAGGAAAAGAACGGGTGCTATGCGAAAGGTCTTCCGAATAGCATAAGACATTTAGTCTCAAAGCGCTCTAAAAATGCTTAGTTGTAAGCCGATAAACGTAAAATAAAAGGTCTGCAATGCCTCAACAAGAAGATCTAAGAGAAGGTCGCTATGGTGTGCTTGTTTGACATGTATAATTATTCTCTGCTTGGAAGAGTTTCTTACATGTGTTTCTTACATTTGATGTATCGTAGTAACAATTTTGTTGTAACTTTGTTGTACCTTTGTTTTACCTTCGAACTTGCTGTACCTTTCCTGCTTGGACCTTTAATGGTTCGCAGTATATGATAAATAAAATAAATAACCAAAAATAGAGTATGTAGGAAAAAATGAGAGCAGCTTGTTAAGAGAAAGATCGTTAAAACGCGAACCTTTCTTCCTTGCCAACTTAGTGGAAGTCAACCTCCAAAACCCAATCTGCTTCGACTGTATCGGAGTGGCACAATCGGATAGACGTCAGCTTCGTAACGCGAGGACCCAGGTTCGATTACGACGCCGGAAAGGTTTTTGTCTGTTCTTGATGTGCTTGATGCTCCTTTGTGAAAGCCCATCTTCTAAGTTTGCTTTCCTGCAGTGGGTTTCGCGCGACAAACGGCGCGATTAGTGAGACAGAGAAAGCTTCGCTTTATTAAGTAGGAGTGCAAACCTGCACCCGAGCCGACCGTGTATGTTATTTTTTGCCGTCTGCTGTCATTAACGGTGCGGCATTTTGGCACCTTATATCATTCCCCAAAGTGTAATTAGCAAAACTGTGGTAAGGCCAGTGAGCCAGACCGGTTTCCGTAGTCGCGAGCAATAGTTAAGCAGCGTCTGCGTTTTGCCTACGATGTAAACGCATCACATAGAAGAACGAACAAATGTAGCATTCCTGGGAAATCTCCTTAGCAGTATTGCTTTTCGGCAGCAGAAATTGGTGGCCATGTGGACCCGCATTTTAGGCATAAATACAAGCAGGAATTTTTGTGCCTCACCTGGCCCACAAATCTATTAATTAATACGTGGCTCGCCACCTAGCCATCGATTTACCTGCTCTGATGTCTATCCACGTAATACTTTTCCTAATTAGCGTCAGATTCTTCGCCGATGTAGTTGCAATGTCATCCCAAGTAGGAAGATATATCCAGACCTGTTAACGTTTTTTTGTCGCTGGGTGCTGGATGCGTGATTTTGTTTGTAGTGGTAGCTGGTAAAAGGATGTTTGGCCATTAGCGGGATGCCGTTCCAAAGAACTCCTTTCCTTGCACTTACGCTGAAAAGAAGTTCCTGCACCTGGATTCCTACTGCAGGTTCCTTAAATACGCCAATTAAAACTCTGTCACGCACGACCGCAGCAGTGTGCTGTTCTATGGTAAATGTTATCGTTTGTTTCTGCCTGGACAGGGTGACGCCGTAAGAAGAAAGCAAACAGGAAATAAGTAGCTAATCAAAACTGTGATAAGAAGGGGGGGTAGGTGGGAGGTCGTGCGGGTGCCTCGGGCTGTTTTTCCAGCTACTGATCTTTACGCTACATCCAACGTCTGGTTTCCCCATGACCGGATAAGTCTGACGCTCTACTTCTCGCCATAACATCCTGGAGACTGATTCAGATTTATTTTCCTTATCCATACCAACCTTTCTCCTTTCTCCTCTCTGTAGAGGTGCACCAAAATGCAAACACCCTTCTTTCTAAGGAGTACGAATGTTGAAACGCGGAGGTGTTTTGCGTGTGACTCAAATACCGAAGAGAAAAAGTCAAAGCAAGAACGAATGTACTGGAGTGATCACTGAGGTTAGTTTCTAATTGTTAGGAGAATGCAGACACGTAATAATTAGGTAGTTTTTATTGAATCACGAAGTTTTCATCATTTACACGTGGCCATTTGCATCGCCGACTTTACACTTGGATGCCATTAGTGATAACAAGAAAGCTTCGCTTTAATATTTCTCTCCATGTTGACCGTCCCGGAATGGCGCAATCGGATAGACGTCGGCTTCATAACACGAGGGACCCACACTTTTCTTCCCAACCGGGCGGGTGGAAGCATGATCGATAAAGGCAAGGCTGGTGTCCGTGAAAATGGGCTGCCGGGAAACGGAAGGGCAGGAACTAAAAGCAATCTGTAGCGTCACCTGTAACAAGAGCATCGGTGAGCGCCCCATTCTTGATGCGATGTCATGCATAAACTATGGCTTTTTTAACGGATAATTTTTGAATGGCATCGCAGCTACTCAGTTAGAATTTGGGATGAACCCACCAAAAGAAGATGCATGGACATGAAATAGAATGAGACGGATATTTCTCCCATGACATTTTCATCCTTCCTATGCGGCCAATATGTGTTCTTGTCAACACCTCGAAAGGAAAGCAGCGCATCCTTGCACCGAAGCCCAACCGTTGTCGGTAGTCGTCATCGGCCATCTCAGTAAGTCCATGCGTTTGGAGTATTTGCTTACGAATAAGGTTTACCGCATGCCAAAATAAAATGCGCACAAAGGAGCAGTTAGCGACGTCGAAAGCGCTACATAAATTCACAAACGTCAGCACGTAGCCCACAAAAAAGAAGAGGAAGGTTTACAAGAAAGCATTGATTTTCATAAACATTTGGCCGAAAAGCTTCAATTTAAAGCGCTGTATTTTCAAGGAAACGTTTTACCAGGTCATTGACCACTACCCCCCTTATGTATTACGGCACTGCAGTTCAATGCGGACATAATATAAGAATAAGGAAACATTTTACTCTCTGGAGAATTTTGTCTCTTGTGATTGAACACACAAATTAAATTCAACGTCATCAGCGTTACTGTTCTTTTGAGTGTTCGATTGTGGTTTTGGGTTGCCTGTCAAGTGAGCGTTAATTGATGGTGGCAATAGATTCTGGATTCCACTGATACTTATTCGTTGAGGTAAACCTTTCTCTGCAGCTCTTATCTTTCCGACGGCATTATGCGAATTATCACACCAGCGTCAGGGTGTGAACGAGAGAAAGAGTAAGCAAAATAAAAGATTCCCAATAATTCCTATTCAACATTTTAAAGACAAAATATGAGCCTGCACGTTTAAAAAGAACCGAAAGGGGTGCTGTGGAGCAACTTTTCGAAAAATGTTGATTGAGACCCTATTATTTTATCTCGGGTCCGATCGGGCGCGAAAAATGGGGCGATGTTCACAACATTGTTTTTAACAGCAAACCTCTCGCGCGTAAATAGCCTTTTCTTTGCTGTATGAAGGCGCTTTTACTGACTAATTCTTTTTTCGCATCGTTAGGTCGCACAGCTCACCCAAAGTACACACCTTTCCGGGAATTTTCTATGTATAATAATTTTTTTTATTACAAGGGCTTGCACACGTACCGCTTGTGGGAGTAATGAGGTAAATTTCAGAGGCAGCACTTTTTTATTTTATTCCGTTCATTGTATAGGCGCTGCTTTCGGTGTCTCTAAACAGGAACGTTAGTAAAATCCGCCAGAACACTTTTGTTGGACTGCCGAGTCAGAGTAAAAGCACGAATATTTAACTGTTCGTGAATTTCTATGCTAAAAATAAAGGAAACTTGTGCGAAATAACCATTCTCTGGTGAGCTTCGGGTGTCGCTATGGTCGTTTTTTTTCTTTTAAAGCAAATCTTTCTACCTCTACCCCCCAAGCGTTCTTTCGCGACCGTTGGTGTCACCAGAAAACTCCAGCCAACAAATAAAAGAATTTACTGGCACCGCCGGGAATCAAACCTAGAACTAATAGACTAACAAAGCGAGAGCCCGTTATTTTACCGATTTAGCTACGAGCCCAGGCGAACACGGGAAGACAAATGGTGTACTGACCAAGCACATCTACGGGTCTACCCACTGCCTTCTCGCTGAATGCCACGTGAAAGCGTCACACGACCACTCATGCCCGTGTAGCGGCCCTGTGCGCACCTTGCTCATGTGCTAAGCTTTACAAAAATTAAAGGAAGCTCACACCAATCCATCGAATCTCACTTTTAGTACGCCAATGTGTCCAGTGTTCACGTAAAAAATCACAGCTCCTTGTCGTCCGCCCTCACGCCAAATCAAGGAATACATTCAAATACTCCTTGATGACTAGGCCATCACTCCAAACCCCAGCATCAAGATCCTGCGCCTACATTTCCAGGCCAACACCAAGAGTGACGTCTCCTTGCAGCGCCTCCAAAACAGCATTAATCTAATCATACACATGATCAGGCGAGTTGCCACCAAGAAGCGAGGCCTAAAAGAATCCGGTACCTTTCGATCAATTGAAGCTTTTGTCCTCTCGAGAGTTACTTACGACAAACCCCTATCTTCTTCTCGACGAGGAAGACATAGAGATGCTTTATATAATGATCAGAAAGGCTGTTGAGTGGTTGAGCAGGCCATTGGTCTTCTCATGAGTGCGTCCACACTGAGGCTGCTTAGCACGGGCTCTACAACACGGTGAAGAGCTGATAGAAGGCCATCTTTCTAACCAGAAGGTCCGACTCAGAACAGCGGTGGGTAACCGCATGCTTCACCAGATTGGCTGGGCAGCCCAGAATGTCACTCCGCTTGACGTACTCCCAGACTCTTGGCGACTAAAACTAAAGATGCTCCCTTTGCTTAGAAATATGAACCCCTCACATGACGACGGTCAACGAAAAGTACGGGCTCAAGCGCTAAACACCACCCTCGGTGTGGCTCATGCAGTTATCTACACAGACTTCTCCAAACATCGAGGGCAGCAACACGCCATCATCGTGGCTACCTTCAGAACCAACCTCCTTGCGTGTACCTCGCTTAGGACGGAACAAATGACGGCAGCAGAAGAGGAAGCCATCACCTTGGCTCTCACTCAACCAGGGGTTCGGAGGGTAGTCACCGATTCCCAGCAAGCCTACTGGAATTACCAGTTGGGTTGGGTGTCCTGACCTGCACTGTGCGTGCTAAAAACCCACTCCCCGAACGGTTCCATTCAGCTCATCTGGACACCGCCTCACGCTTCAATGGAGGGCAACAAATACGCCCACCCAACAAGCCTGCGCTTTTACCTCCCGTGCTATGGAGCTGCACGAGGACATTCACCCGCTTGTCACGTCCAGGGAGATAATCCAGCATTATTGCCTTCTGAGACAGACCATACCTTCGCCTTACCCTGACCTTTCCGTCTCGTCGCCTCGGTCCGCGGCGCAGAGACGGAGAAGTCAGATCGTTTAACACCGGGTTGGAGCTTACTTTAATTTTATAAAAAAAGTTTCCACTCTTGTGCTACACCAATACAACTCAACCAAACACCGTTCATACATCATGCATCGATTTAAGCTTACCAAGAATACCTCTTTGAAGTAATAAATGGTGTGGTTAAGTGCATTTCACTTCTCTCTGGTTTTACTATTTGTAGAGCGATGTGAGTGATTTTAAGTGACGTCGCATGAGCAATCGTTATGGGCGCCGTTTACCGCTTTGCTTTCCAACCAGATTCACGGGGTGGAGTGGCGCAACTTTTTTTATGCTGTATCAAATATATGTTTTTTGCACCTTTACCTAAAAACATTGCTCTGCTAATGGGCGTCATATTACGCCTCAGGCTTCACGTGTAAAAATCCTGCTTTGTTCGCATCTTCATTTCCGCTCCAGCCTACAATGTTCAACTCGGGTTTTGTCTTTGGATTACGACGCTACATTTGCTATTTAAATGCTTCGTTTCCGGTGTTCGATTAGGAGAGTTTCAAAAATGCGCGGAAAAAAAAATAAAGAACAACATTTACAAACACCAGCAAGGCAAGCAAATCAATAGACAAGTCTATTTCGTCTCTAGTCTGAGGAGATCTTCAAACAGATTTGAAATGGCAATGTTTGAGCCACAGGAAGGAGCGAAACACACGGCGGGGACGTGAACATATTACCGCCCCATTCCTCCGAGCGGCCCAACTCGTCAGAACGAAGATTTATTTCTTTGTCTACGGCATTACAAAACGAAAATGCCTAGCGCCGCACCGCGAAACATGAATATTTTATACATAGTACGCATCGAGCGTCCCGTGTTGAAGGAAAGGCAAGGAAGGAGGACCAGGCGTGTTCCGCTAGGGATGCCAGGGGCTGAGATATCCAAGAAACAACCACACGCGTGCAAGTGATATCTCCCTCGTGGCCTTTATCTTTTTCTGTAGCTCAGCAGGGAGATCAGAAAAGGGAAGGCCCGTCTTTTGGTACAATTCACTCCGAAATCAGTTGATAGAACTACCCAAATTACCTGAGTGTCTTCGACGTGCTAAGAATAAATGTTTCATGCAACCATACAAGCGCCATTCTTTCGTGGACGCGAAGAAAAGGCTTCTCAAACACGCCAAACTCAACTTTTCTCTTGCTGAATATACTGTGCGGAGTTGGTGCCGTTTCGCGTGCAGGTCGTAGCAACGAGTTTTGTCATTTTGGGGCGGAAGTCAGCGCCAGATATAAAATGAGACCGCTACCTTTTTCGGTGTGATTTTCTGTTTTTATGCGTGCGTGTGGACATGTGCGTTGCTTTGTTTCCACGTGCGCTTGCTTTCCAAGTCCACCGCCATTGCAGCGGTAACTTTCCCTGTCCAGCAAAACCACTCTCTCCCTCTCCGATATCACTGCGCAAAGTACATGGAATTTGTGTGTATTTTTGGAGAAGGCAGCGCTAGACTTGCGAAGATTGTAGCACTGGATTGCTGAAGAAATATAAAAAAATTATCAGCCCTCCCCTCTGGATACAGCTGAGCACGCGAAGCGCGACTTCAGTGAAAACCAATGCGTCCATAATTAAAACAAAATGACTACAAACCAAAAGCGCTGTAAAAAGGAAAGTACCGCAATAAAAACGCAAATTCATCGATTGATTAACACATAACCCTTTATTTCGTAACAATCTACAGGCACCAAAAGAGGTACAGCCAGCACTTTATCCCTGGCCAATGCACACGAACAAAAACCTGCAAAGCACTTCAAGGGCATCATAATCATCGTAATCTTCATAATCATCGTCGCCGTCCCCGCCAACTTCGTCATGGGAACACGTGAATCAAGTTAGGTTTTCAGGAAGGCGTTTCGGTGTACAGTTCCACGCAGTGTGAAAGTCAGCCAATCGCAGCTTAGAAATGAAAACACTTCGACTTTCCAGTCGGTCATCTTAGTGACTATACAACATCTTGACTATACGTCATGACTATACAATGGTTGCTGTACGGGAGGCCAACAAATCGTACCGGCCCGTTCGTGACCCGGTAGATACAGACCGAAAACGCTGCAGATGGAGCAACAAGCCCTCTGGTCGGATGGGGCACACTGAACGTTCACTGAATGCAGTAGACGAAAAATACGTAACACAAGAACACGCGAAGCAGCATGAACACGTCGCGATGGCTCTGACGACATTCACCCGGAAAAATACGACGCGGTGTAGTCTGAGAATGGTGCGGGATTGTGCTCTCTGGTCTCGTGTCGGCGATGGAATCGGGTCGGTGCCCGAAGGCACCCGTGACAATCTTGGGCAAGTGGTAGGGTCCAGGCAGTAACACCAGGTTAGCAACAATAACCTGCAGTTTTTCCAGGCCTCAAGAATGCGTGTCCACACCACTGCTTTCTGTATTTTCAAGGAAGCACTCCCACGACTGCCAGCCCTAGAAGTGAAAAAAGGGGAGAAGTAACCATCCCATTCATCATATGGGAAAACCCTCTAAACGGAAAGATTGTCCTGAACTAAAATGTTCAACATAAATAGCCTTATATTTTACTGCGAGGCAGTATACTTCTACTCTCAAGCAAAATTTCTTCGCGATGTCAGCTGAAAACTATAATCATTACGAAGACGTCCACATATACTCTCTGACAGCAAGAACATACCCATGGGGACTGGTCATGCCGGTAAAGATTAAGGTTACTTAAGCTACTCCGAGTGCAAAAATACCCAACAGCACTGACAGCAAGCACATACCCATGGGGACTGGTCATACCGGTAAAGATTAAGGTTACGTAAGCTATTCCGAGTTCAAAATACCCAACAGCACTGACAGCAGGCATACACCTACGCGAGAGGGGGGGGGGAACTGGCCATACCGGAAAAGATTACGGTTGCGGAAGTTACTCCGCGTGCAAAAGTACACAAAATCATAAAAATCACGAAGTTACCATGCTTTCACATACGAAAAACCGGTATAGCACCTCCTTTAGTTGATTCCAGGCTACCTTGGGTAGACAACGGAAAGTAGACACGCCAGAAGAACAGCCAAAAGAAGAAGAACGACAAAAAGTTGTGAATGGCGTTGCGCAATAATAGAAAGTGTGGTTAGGTACATTTCCCTTGCCTTTGGTTTCACTCTTTGTAGAGCAACGTGTGAGAATTCAAGTGACACCGTATGGGTACTCGTTGTGGCTGTCGTTTACAGCTTCGCAGTCCAATCACCTTCACAGCGTGGATTGGAGACATTCTTTTCAGCTCAGACGGCATATCTTTCATGCGCGAATTATAAAGCGCTAACATTCAACGTAGAACCACGTAAGGAGGCAAGAAATCGCGTTTAGCACGGTCAGTGGCGCATAACCAATCCAATAAGCGCCACCACAAGGATATCCTAACGCCGCTGGCTGGAAAATTGCTGCTTGCAGTGGAAGTGATTACCAGATTGATGACGGTATACGTGTCGCCAGAACTGCATCTGGAAAGATAATAGGTATTTTTACGGCAAATGGTGTTACAATGATTATGACGCGCCATCACTATCTTTGCACGCCATCGCTTATGAAGGCTGCGCACGCAGTGCGCTGCAATGAAGCAGCAATTTGGAAGAACTGGGGAATATTGCGGATAAAAAAAGGCGTAGTGTGCAATACATACTCGCCAAAGCAAGGCCACAGAAACCCGGAAGTATTACTTTGAAAAACGCATACCTAATAACAGGAACTATGGGTTTGAAAGGCTCAATAGTACGCATGTCTTACAATACTCCAGCAATGACCCACAAAATAGAAGGTGCACTGGTGTTGTACGGCTGACATGTATATTCTCTTCTTACATACAAGTGCTAGACATTCAGGGGAGTTCTGTTTGGTACACTCGAAGCTGATGTGACTTCCTCCCTTGTTTCCTTTGCTGGTGCAAACCGCGGAAGACTCCGCTCAGCACCCTTGTGCTGTGGCACGTTAACAATTTAGGTTGCTTGTAATTCTGTGCCAAAAAAGACAAAGCCCCTTCCATCAAAAATGATGGCTAAAACGTCGATTTCTTCCATACGACCTTAGTCAGAACGTACAAAATCCAAACTGCTTCTATTATGTCAGAATTCCCAATTCGGATCGACGTCAGCTTCATAACTCGGCATACCAAGGTTTAATTCCGACCATGAGAGGTGTTTTCTTTTTGCTGAGGTGCTTCGCGTTTCATCATCTTCATTAACATCATCAACACTTTGTGGAATACCATTGTGTAGGTAGGCTTACCTGCTCTGCATTTTGGGCGGGACGATTCGGAATTTGGACTTTGACTTTGGACTTTAAACACACGGGGTTTCGATCAGAGAAACCGTCCTTTTTCAACCATCTTTCACTTCATATACAGTCAACCTCATCGTCCTAGGTAGTTGGTTTTTTTGCACTGTGTTTTGGGGCAACATGTCATATACATCAGTGAGGCACACAAAGCTTCGGTTTAAAAAGAGGTCCTGCCTATAGGGCTAAGGGAACGTAATAATGCAGCTTTAAAACAGTTTACATAATATATCTGGAGAACTTTCTTTACAAAACAATATTGGTCTGTCACCAAAGTTGATTTCCCGCTTTAGGGCTCGATCGAGCACTCTCACTCACTCACTCACTCACTCACTCACTCACTCACTCACTCACTCACTCACTCACTCACTCACTCACTCACTCACTCACTCACTCACTCACTCACTCACTCACTCACTCACTCACTCACTCACTCACTCATCTGATTGAATTGATTGATTGATTGCTAGTGGTATCTCCTTTGCAATGGGGCAATGACGTGTCAAGAGACTAATATATCTATGCTCTATACTCTTTGTTTAATACTAGCGCTGCTCTTATTGCAGTTGCGCAATGCTTTCCTGTTACAAGTGCTAGCTGTCTTGGGCATTATTCCCCTGTTCGCTTTTCGTTCACCAGCATTCTACTCTTCTTTTAGTCGCCTCGTCAACCTTGAAGTTAACTCCTACTGCGCTACCCTTAAATCCTAGGGAACGTGGATGCCGAATATCTCCCTCATGTAGATTTTGATGGATACACCAGCATTCCAGCACTATGTGCCGCATAGTTTGAAAAAATGAAAAAAAAGACCTCTGGGAAGAACAGAAAAAACCCTCGTAAATCATTCGGTCGCTCACTCCCCTCATTCACTACGTCACAGTCACTCAATCACCGGCTCACACCCCCCACTCACTCTCTCAAGAGTATAAGCGAGAAACGAGCAAAATCTGCTTCTGTCGCATTCTCTTGAGATGTTATCTGGCAGCTTTAAAACAAACTGGAATCTTTTTACAGGTGCTTGATATTATAGGGTATCTGGCAGTACGCACTAGCAAAATTTCCTCGATCTGGCGCAGTGCTTTCTTTCCTTGGGCACGTTCCTTAATTGACTCGCGAGGGCGTAGCGCCGCCCACACCAAATCAGGTGCCCCATTTAGTTATTTGCAAGCTTGGCAAATGAGATGTCTTTCCCGTGTCGCTCCATGTTCTGAAGTGTAACTGGTGGTTAAATTACGCTGTCACAACCAGGGCCACAACAGTGGGCCTAATGCTCCCTGGCGTGTGAGTCATTTCGCGCTAAATATAGAAGCAGACCCCACTTAAGGGAGGGTCAGCACAATCTCGCGGCACTTTTTTCTGACATTGATGGACCGGTACAGAAGTTCCGCTTTTTGTTCAGCCCGGCTTGTACGCCTCCCACAGCGGTAACAAAGCGTAAGGAATGAATTTCCTTAAATTGATTTTGTTCGGAGCTTAGAGGCAACGACAACCAGGGGCGCCATTTTTTTACCCGTCTCGGATAACTTTATTCAAACTCGGTAACATGCCGCTATTACGTCGCTGATGTGGAAGAATGTCGTGATATTGTCTCTTCACAAAAGAGCATGGGAGGATAGCTCAGTTATACTCTGGCGATTGAACAATAAATACAGGAAATTGGAGACAGAAAATGATTGCGACAGAAAAAGATTATGACAGAAAATCGTGCACATCCCCTTGGCTACGTACACATGGCTTTTGCTTTTCTTTCTCATTTATTTAAAATGTAAATAAAATGATGATGTGAGTTACTCCGACCTGTTCCCTGCATTTATTTGACTTCCTCAACAAACCCTCCTCCACAAATTTGACCCATTCCACAAAAAAACAAATGACCACCCAAAAAAAACCGCGATGAGCAACTATCATCGGAACTTAGTGGATCAGCAGCAGGAGCTGTGGGAGAAGCAGCATGTAGAGAACAAACTGGAAAACTATCTACGAAAACGAAGGAACTCATTGCCAAACGTAAGAAAATAAAAGTTTGAAATCAGGTGGCATGCATTTAAATGGCCGAACAGTCGAAATATATTCACAGAAATAAAACGAAACACATTCGTGTATGTAACCTGGCAGTGATCGAGGAAACGCTGCAAATAGGGGGAAGCTGGAAAGAAACGAAGAAAACGCCAGGCACCGGCAAAGAAAGGATGTACGCACTCAGAGATGAGCTCGGAAACATTGCGCACAACTTGGACGACATAATTAAGGTAGCATAAAGATTCTACAGCAGGCTTCATGCCAGCGACGTTAAACGGGGTAACTACTGAGAATGGAAGCTAAACGTGCGATGTCCCGCTGGTAACTAAAGAGGATGTTGGAAACACTCTCAAAGGCATGAAAATAGGAAAAGGTGCAGGTGACGACACCATATTCTTTGATATTGTGAAAGAGGGAAGAGATATTGCACTGGAAAATCTTGCTGCACTATTTTCGGAATGCCTGAAGACAAAAAGGGCCCACAGCATAGAAAAACGGCAACACTATTCTGGTTTATTAAAACGGAGATCCCAACGATGTCAAGAATTATAGACCCATCAGCCTACTGTCAGTTATTTACAAGCGCTTTACCAAAGTTACAGTTAACCTCATATGTGACAGCCTGGATACCCATCAACCCAGAGAGCCAGCTAGGTATAGAAAAGGGTCCTCAACTATGGATCACATCCACGCCCTCGACCAAGTGATAGAAATGCCCGCAAAGTACACTAAACCTCTTAACGTAGCATTTATAGATTACGAGCAAGAGTTTGATTACGTACTCGCAGCAGACTTCTTAGAACCACTAAAATACCAGACAGTAGAGGAGACTTACATAAGACTTCTTGAAGACAAAAATAAGGGATGCGCGAGCAGGATAAACCTCCTCAAGCAAACAGATAAATTTTTTATCCGAGAGGAAGCAAGACAGGGAGATACCGTCACTGCAAAACTATTCACACCATATCTGGAGGTGGCATTTAAAAAGCTTGACTTGGAAAACATAGGAAAAAAGGCAAAACAAGTAATACTTGAGCCATTTGATGTTTGTCAACGACATAGTCTTGCTGAGTGAAACTGCAGAAAACATGCAAACTATTCTTGAGGCACTACAATCAGTAAGCACGGCCGTTAGACTGAAAAATATGAATAAAGCGATTGTAAAGATGAATAAGCATGCCTTCCTTCATCTGAAGGAAGGAAGCGCTAGAAGTAAAATACAACTATCTTGGAGATATGGTTAGTGCTGCCCCAACCACGAGAGAGAAATCCAGCGCAGAATAGGTAAGGGCCGGGGAGAAGTCGGCAAGCACCTCCTAATATAGAAACGTAAGCTACCTCTGCCACTCAAAAGAAAAATCTACAAGTGCAACTGGCGGTGATGACATACGGAGCCGAAACTTGCTGTTATACTACACAACTAGAAAGCGAACTACGGTCGGGTGAACGGGCCATGGAACGGATAATGTTAAGAATACCACTCTGCGACCAGAAACGAGCTTCATTGATCAGGGCACAAATTAAAAAAGACAATATCATAGTTGAAACAAAAAAAAAAATCTTCTTTGGCTGGCCATGTAGTGAGACAAAGCGAACACCAGTGGCCAGTTAGGGTTACAAAATGGATACCAAGAAATGGGTGCGGAAGACGGGGAAGGCCATTAACCCGATGGACGATCGAAATAAAGTTACTGGGGGGCAAACTGGATTGGAGTAGCGGAGGACAGGAGTGGTTGGAGGTTAATGGGAGAGGCCTTCGTCCTGCAGTGGACCTGAGCAGGCTGCTGCTGTTGATGATGATGATGACAAAAAAAAACTGATTTTAAATGCTTCAGCTGCTTACAATAAAAGCGATAACCAGCTCCAAAAGTGTTTATTTACCTTGTTTTAATTGTGGGATTAGGGTATTGGTAGAGGACCGACATTCCAATGGCACTCCCGTGCATTCGGATCAATACAGGGCTAACTGAAAATTTGGCAGAACAATCTCCAAATTTTCCGGCGTAAGAACTCGGCATACCCTTGATTGAAACTTCTAGGACGCAGAACTGCGTCTTATGAGAAGTAAATGTGAAAGCACTATTTCCCTAAGCAACACTAGTGGCGTTCTACTTCGGACAAAGCACTCTGCGTGTTTTTAACCATTGCGTTGCAGCGACAGCGGTAGAGGCAGTGGGAGGGTGAATATTTTGTGCCAGGAGGGCAACAACTGAACTGCTGAAGTTGGCGATTTCGTTCTCTTCGTTGTTGACGTCACTATTTACCAGCCCAGGCGTTCCCTTGGGAGAAACGCTTCTGTTGTTTTTAAAGACTATGGTCCTATTTGGGTAACCTAATCACGAAAATGTTGGTCAGTCTGTCTGTACGTCTGTCCTTTATTCGGCTACCCGGACAGAAGTAATGGAATTCGAGCACGAGAAGAATAGATAAGCAAATCTTTTCGGAACCAGCAAAAGTGGGAACACACTTCATACTTGTAAACGGTGATTACCAAAAAGAAATTATTTGGAATATTTGAGGCCGCACATTATTACATATGTTGCGCTAGTCACGGTTCTCTGAACTGAAAAAAGAACAGCGTCGCCTTAGTGGCGCCACTACTGGGCAAACGCGAAGCTGCCGACCCCGCTCAGCTTATTCTTCGGTCGGCTAAGCTCATGGCGGGTTATGCTTGGAGACTCGGCACAGTTTTCTGGCTGCTGTCGTTATCAGTCTCGCAAAGAGCAGTGAACACGCGGTCATTAAAGTATTTTTATTGTACGCGTGCTTACGGGCTTTGCGCTCAGGCTCCAAGACTAGCGGGGGCACAGCGTCACGAGCGTTTTCTCAAAAATTTGAACTCGTTCGGTGGCCCCCATTTGGCTTGTGGGTCTGGTTTGGTGCACAGTAATTAAGAAGTACATTAACGTTTTGGCAATACTTTTCGTTTGGCAATACTTGTCTCTGTTCACCGTGAGAACTGAACCACTCATCCTACCTAGCGATAGAGCGATCACTCTACCGCTCTATCGAGCCACCCCGTATCGCGTTTCGACGTGCTTGTACCAGTTTTATCGCACCTCCGACATATGGCGACACGAGTCACGCGCTAGCCCGGCGAAGCAAAGCTACGCCGAAGCGCGGCCGGCGTACGCGATGACGCCATCGCCCGGCGACATTTTCCTGTGCACGTACGCCGGCCAATCCACCAGCTTAAACAGAATCGCTCTTAGTAGATGTGCGGCTAATATTTGGATAGCAAAGAATACCCTTTGAGAACACTAATTTGCTTTAAATTACGAAAAGACCTTACGCCGAAGCCTAGGCATCGTGGCGGCATTTCGTCAAACAATTACTAAAGGTTCCAATACTAGGCGCCCTAACAGCAGAACGCGAAATGTATTTCCCGTGAGCAAAGTTCCACCGCGTTCATTGTTTAAAGAGTGAGACGGGAGGATGAGACCATAAGAGGGGAGAGAAGAAGAGAATAAAAGCAATTACGTGGCAAGGCAGAAGACTATGGTCTTTCAACAGTTGGTAAGAGTGCCCCGCGCGGGGCACCTTGAGTATTCATGGTGACGGTACTGGCGATACCGCGGACCCCGAGCCCCCCAACATAAGCTGTGACCTACCGTGGTGATGTGTTTTTAAGGTGAAGGGTAGAAACCTCTAACGGTGGCCGTCGGAGTCTTGGTCAAGCTCCGGCTGATGGGCTCCCTGCCTGTCTATCAGGCAGGGAGCTCCGAGACCTCTTTGACTACCAGGGTAACGTCAAAGGAGAAACTACCCCCGTCTCCCTGCTTTTATACATACTGCATGGTATTTTCTCAAACCCCCCCTCTAATGATCGGCCTTCCAAAAGAGGCCGCACCGAAGTACTTGTTAAAGAGAAGGCAGAACATTTCTATAAACATCTTGTAGTTCATTCCACAGGGGACACCCCTGTTGGCAAGAAGTCAGTCATTCTTTTGGCCAAATGCATTGAGTCTGTTGTCGCCTCAGACTATGATGCTAAGAAGCTTTCATCCGGTGACCTACTTGTTCAAGTAAAAAGAAAAAATCAAAGCGAAAACCTCCTGAAACAGACCACGTTGGCTGACCTGGCTGTTACTGTGACTCCACATAGAACTCTCAACTCCTCTGAAGGTGTAATCTCAGAAAAGAAATTACAGTCTGAGACAGAGGTAAACTTCCTCAGGCGCTTCAACCTCAAGAAGTAACCTCTGTTAAACGAATTGTAATCCGTAGAGCAAATGAAGAAATCCCAACAAAGCATCTTGTCCTAACATTTTATTTCACAACCCCACCCGAAAAGGTCAAAGTGGGTTTCCTAAGCTGCAATGTACGACCATATGTTCCTCATCCCAGGCGATGCTTTAAATGCCAACGATACCGCCATGAAACTCTATCATGTCGAGGAAAGCTGACTTGTCCTAAATGTTCAGAGTCTGACCATTCGTCGGATGACTGTCCAAACAGCACAGTGAAGTGCCCGAATTGCAGTGGCCCACACGCTGCTTATTCGCGAACCTGCCCAAAATTCAAAGCAGAAAAAGAAATTCTACAAATGAAAGTAACAGAAAACATCACCTTTGCTGAGGCACGCCAAAAGCACAAGCTGCTTTCGGCCACATCTTATGCAGACGCTGCCCGCCGGGGGCTGGGGCGGCGTTTGGTCAGCACAGCGACACAGTGCAGCCTTGCTGCTGATGTGTTGCTGTCCCAGCCCCCAGCTAAGCAGCCATCTGCTGCCTCTACAACACCTGTAGAGGCTGCGGGGGGCCCGTCTCTTGCCGGACTGCCTTCGGAAGTCCAGCGGTGTCAGGACTCGCCCAGTGTGGCGACTCCAGCAAATGTGGCGATTGTGATCGCCGCTGGGAGCTCTGCCGCTCTCACTGTTTCCTCTTCACCGGCCCTAGGGACACCTGAGGGCACGGAGATGGAGACGGGAGGGCCCAGAGCAGCGCCCATCCAAGCTCCACCGCCTGCCCCGCCCACGGCGCAGGCAAAGAACACCCAAAAGGGTACCAAGTCAAGGAGGCCCAGTCCGCTGGGCACCCCCTTGCCTTCAGATGACGACATGGACGTCGAGCCCTTCCGGCTTTCATCACAGCGGAAGGAACGGGCTGCGACGTCTAGGTCAGAAGAGAAGGCCCGAAAACCCCTTCCAAGAGTCCAAGCCCCGAAAGACCCTACATAAATAGTCACACTCCAGTAGCTCCGAACACTTCATAATGGGAAGAGAAAACATAATACAATGTAACGGCAGAGGCCTTCTGAATAATCTTGACGATGCATACGAAATACTGCATGCTTATCAGCCAAGTGTAATGTGTGTTCAGGAAACACATTTGAATTCTAAATACACAAATTTCTTGAACAGTTACCTGGTATACAGAAAGGACAGGGATGGCTGCACGCACTCCTCTGGGGGTGTGGCCATAATAGCCCGGAAATCCTTAGCATGCCACCCTGTCACTCTGAACACTGTCCTCGAGGCTGTGGCAATTCGAACAATAATATTTAATAGGTTGATAACGGTATGCTCCATATACATTCCTCCTGATGTTACACTTTCAAGCTCTGACTTTGAGGCGCTGGTTGACGAGCTGCCCGAACCATACATCCTTAAAGGCGACCTTAATGCTCACAACTCTCTTTGGGGCTCTTCTCGAACGGATGCCTGAGGTCGCCTGATAGAGAAATTTCTTACATGTTCAGGAGCATGCCTCTTCAACAATAAACAGCCTACATACCATTAAATAGGACACAACACATACTCATATCTTGACTTGGCGATTGGCTCCGCAGTTTTCTTTCCTCTTCTCGAGTGGGGTGTGGGCACTGACCCATACGGTAGTGACCACTTCCCCACCTCACTAACATATATAGGTAAAGGCCGACGCAGTCCATTTTCCCAAAACAGGTTCAATGAAGCAAGATCTAACTGGAATACATTTACAGAGACATCCAAACTACACTACACATCCATTGGACACCTACACGCTGAAGAAGCTACCCAACTGCTCACGGCGCACATCCTCGACTCCGCCGAAAAGTCTATTCCCCATGCCTCTGGTGCCCCGCGCAACCAGCGGTGGCCGTGGGGGAATGAGGACTGTAGGTGGGCGCGAGAGGCGCAGAACAAGGCGTTCGGTATCCTCCGTCGGTACCCCACGTGGGGAAACCTCCTCTTGTTCAAACGGGCCAAGGCATACGGAAAACGTGTGGCCGTGAGGCAAAAAGAGATAGTTTGCGCTCATTCATAACATCTATTAACTCATACACAGACACACGCAGGGTATGGACACGTATACACAAACTCAAAGGACAACAGACACACAGCCTGCCCCTGGTCAGTACAACAGGGAACACACTGGAAGACCAGTCTGACACACTCGCACAACACTTCCAACACGTGTCCAGTTCAGCACACTACACGAACACTTTCCTGAAGTATAAAGACTCTAGTGAAAAGAAGTCCCTACACGACAACAACAAATCACAAACTTCTTACAACTCCCTGTTTTCACTACATGAGCTGAGGGCTGCTCTGAGCACGTGTAAACCCTCAGCTCCAGGCCCAGACAACATTACATATACAATGACACAACACCTACACGCAGACACACTTGAAGCACTTCTACATCTATATAATAAAATATGGCTTTCGGGGCACATTCCACACTCTTGGAGGGAGGCCATTGTAGTGGCTTTCTTGAAGGAGGGAAAGGACCCGTCGTCCCCCTCAAGTTACCGTCCAATAGCCCTGACGAGCTGCCTATGCAAGCTCTTCGAGAAGATGATCAATCGCAGGCTCGTGTACTTCCTCGAGTTCAATGGTCTTCTCGAGAGCTGCCAGGCAGGCTTTAGGGTGGGGCGAACGAGGAACGATCAACTGGTTGTACTTGACGCATCCATCAAGGATGCCTTCCTGCATAAGCAGTACTGTTTAACTGTACACACCGCTTGGCGTTATCGGATCCTTAGTGACCTCAGGTCATTCGGTGTTTCGGTAATATGTTGAACACCCTTGTTAGTTATTTGTCAAAGAGAACGTTCAGAGTAAGAGTAGGTTGTGCACTTTCAAAGGATCACGTCCAAAAAAATGGCGTGCCGCAAGGTGGCGTGTTGAGTTGCACTCTCTTCATAGTAAAGATGAACTCTCTTGGAAAGGCACTGCCACCAACAATATCTTATTCTATGTATGTAGACGACGTGCAAATATATCTTTTAAATCATGTAATATGTCAATATGCAAATGTCAAGTCATGCTTGGTGTCAATAGGCTTGCTGGCTGGGCAGACAAGAATGGGTTTAAATTGAGTCCTGCAAAAAGCTCCTGCGTTGTGTTCTCCAGGAAGAGCGGGGTGCATCCGGACCCAGACATTACTCTTAATGGCGTGTCGCTTCCTGTGAACAAGGAGCACAAGTTGTTAGGTGTTGTGTTTGACCAGAAACTCACATTCATTCCCCACATCAAGGAACCTAAACATAAATGTCTGAAAAAAATGAATATACTTAAGGTTCTCTCCCATCAATCGTATGGTTCCGACAAAGAACTCCTACTACGGCTCTATACTGCTTTGATTGGGTCTCGTTTAGACTATGGCAGTGTGGTATATGGGTCGGTGACTAAAAAAGCGTTGCGAATGCTTGACCCAGTGCTACACTTGGGGCTACGGCTTGCGTCGGGTGCTTTTCGCACCAGCCCTGTCGAGAGTCTGTATGCCGAGTGTAGTAAGTGGAGCCTTGAGAACCAACGGACGTACACGGACTTACTTTATGCTTTTAGAATTTCATTTCTGAATAACCATCCTTTTTATCCTGTCTTCAACGACACATCCACATCTGTGCTTTTTGTAAATCGCCCATCTGTTCCTTTGCCCTTTTCACTTAGAGTGAGAGAGCCAGCCTCGGATCTGAGTGCTTCGTTTTTAGATGTGTACAGATAATCCTTTTCAGACATTTTACCTCCTTGGAAAGTTCGTCCTGTGTCCCCTGACCTTTCTTTTATGAAACTTGAAAAAAACCGGGTACCGCGAGCTGCAATACTGCAGCACTTTCTGTCCCTGCAGTTTAAATACCCACTTGCAGAATTTTACAGTGACGCGTCTAAACCCTCCTCTATGGTCTCCTGCGCTGCTCATGGTCCGAATTTCAGTGCAGCCAGAACCATGAGCGTCCACACAACAATTTTTTCAGCAGAAGCATATGGAATTTTACTGATTGTATGACACATACTTGAAAATCAAATTCCGAAGTCTATCATCTACACAGATTCCTTGAGTGTTGTTCGCGCACTGTCATCGCATACACCCCCCAAAAACCACAGAGTTAATCTTGTATTTAACACAATCATGTCTGTGTATGCGAAGAAACATCAGCTGCTCCTCTGCTGGGTCCCAGGACACGCTGGGATCGCTGGGAACGAGTTGGCAGACGAGAGGGCCGCTGCTGCTGCACTCAGGAACACTGTAGACATAACAACCGTACCATATACAGACCTCAAGCCACACATAAGACAACACTTGCGTAGAACATGGCAAACACACTGGAGTGAACAGACAGATAACAAGTTACACGTTATAAAACCACGCTTGGGACCATACACCACTGACGCACGCAACAGACACACAGAAGTCACCTTGGGTAGGCTGCGGATAGGGCACACCCATGCAACGCACTCGTATCTGCTGACGGGATCCTCTAGACCCCAGTGCAGCAGGTAAGGAGAGGCCCTATCCGTAGTGCACATACTAATCACATGCAAGGCACTTCACACAACATGACACAAACACTTCAGAGAACTCTACAGACAACATATTCCCCTACATCCATCGTTTTTTCTAGGTGACGATGCCATTTTTTCCGTGAAACGTGTGTTTGAGTATTTGTTAGACGTCAAGTTTTTAAACCTCATTTCCTATCATGAATAATCAAATCTGGCCCTATACACCAGCCATCACCATTGCCAATAATAATGTTATTGGTGTTTGGCTTTAGTAGCCACTATTTTTTTAAGATACTTTTGTTGGGCGCTCTTTGCCCCAGCTGGCCTTGCGCCAAAAAACTCCAACCATCATCATCATCATCAGTTGCTAAGAGTGGAGCTGATCCACGGCCAAATTTTGTCGTGTTGCTTCATTGCTTTGTTTGCAATTTCTCAGGCGCGAATATTGAACGCGTCACAGGCGATGAATATTCCCTTTTTTTGTTTTGATTTTCTGACGCATTTCCTTTGAAAAATATCGCAGTCAGTGGTAACTTGGGAGGCTGCTACAGAGAGGGTGAAAACAACAAACTCGACGTTGTCGCTCAATTAGCCATTTATTGCTTTCGCTATATTCTTGTTGTTAGTGTGCACACGTAACGCAGATGAAATTGAACATTTTTGGATTAAATATTTTGCCCGGCATGCCAATCAACAAACCTGTTTTTATGGACAGGTGATATCAATTATTTTGTGTGGTAGTGACAAACTTTATGTACTGTGTTGTATAGTGGATTGCTCTGAGCTTATAATTAAAACGTAAAGAACTGCATGTGCTGCTTAGCGAACAATAATCAGGAGAATTCCAATTCGTAATCGTAAAGGGCAGCAAAGACGTTTCCTTGCAACGGGCTATAACGCGTACCCGTCTCAAGTAATCGTCGACATTCAGTTGTGTGAACACGACTTGTATTGCACGTCTCACATCATAAGTGCTGTAGTAACTGTGTTCCGCCACCTGAATACCGATAATAAATGAAATACGCATTTTCGTAGAAAAGATACCAGAAGCAAGAGTGAACAGAAAACACGTGATAGGTTTGCTAAAAAAAGAAGGACCCAAAGAAAATGAGAACAATCTGTTTATGTCGGTCGTGATAAATACTCAATGTATTTCCGCGGTTCAGCGTCGCATACAAAGAACGTATTTTATAGTATCGCATTAGCTTGCGTGTGTTGAACAAACTCGATGTCTCGCTTGGCACAGTTACTCTTGGGCTGAAATATCACAGGAAGCCAGGGTGCTTATTATTTCCTGCATGACTCTACAGAGAGTAAGAAAAAAGCGGCTGCCTTCTTTCTGATGCAGGGAATTTTATTATAAGCGCTGGAGTACTTTTCTGGAGCCAGGCTCTGGGAATAGGTTGAGTAGCCGTGTCGCTGCTTTCGCCCTTCGGCCGGCCAGCAAAGGCTGCCTTTAATTGTTAGTCGAAGAGAAATGGGTGACCTGCGCACGACAAAAATGGGCCCATCTCCCCGCGAGGGGGACTCGAGTAAATGCGTCGCATAGGGGGTGGGTGTATTGCGTTAACGTTTAGTGTTTGGGGAGTTGGTGGTAGTGAATGCGTTGTATCAGCAGCTTCTTGACGTAGTTCGAATGAGTCAACGATATAAAACGATATAAGGCGCGTTCGTAGCCTCCCACTCTGTGTCAGCGTTGTGGCGCAGTGGGTAGAGCACCATGTACATTGCGTTCCACCCGCAGGGTCGAGGGATCGAAACCAGGCGCCGGGTAGTATTTTTTTTATATATTTTAGGGGGAGGGGTGCGGACTACGACTACGGACGTCAACGCGGGTGACATTGTGAGTTACTGAAATGTACTGAATTTAAAACTTCAGGCATAAAAGCGAGTGCGTTTAACCCGGGAGAGTGGGCTACCATGCTAGAAGGATAATAAAAAGAGGACAATGACAGGCCTGCGAAGAAGCGGCTTTTGCAGGATTTTTGCGCAGAGCCTTGCATTTCCGCAGGAAGGGCTACTCAAATAGAATCTGGCGTTCTTTAAACAGAAAGTCTTTCACTCATCATCATCATCATTAAAATACTTCATCATCATTATCGACATTATTATCCTTATCACGACATTGGTTGTATCTACTGCCGGACAAAATCCTGTCCCACAGGTTTTCAGCCACGCCTGTCGAGCGCTAGCTGGGTCCATTCGTTTCTCCGGACTTTCGTAGCTCATCTCTCGATCGATTTCTCGGCGGGCGCCTACAGCGTTTTCGGTTTATTGGTAGCCACTCCGTTAAAAGAATGGCACGCGTGCGGTCCCTTATATGCATCGCGTTACCAGCCCATGCCCATTTCCTTCGCTTAATTTGAACTAGAATGTCCTCAACCTTAGTCTGTTCTCTAATAAATGCGGCTGTTTTCCTATCCCCCACCGTGGCCCGTAGCATTATCCGTTGCATGGCCCGTTGGGGCGATCTTATTTTCCCTTTAAGTCGTTTGGTAAGACGTCAGGTTTCTGCCCTGTAGGTGATTACTGGAAGCACGCCTTGTCTAAATACAAGCTGTTTGATCGACAGAGGAAGCTTATCAGTCAGAATATCTGAGTTCTTACCAAAAGCAGTCAACCTCAAGCTTATTCTGCGGGTAATTTCCATTTCATGGTTCGGATAAGTCGCAGGCTTGGATCAGCAGCATCCGTAGTATATAGCTTTGAAGAGCGCGATGTATGGCTCGTCGACGCCTCTATTAGGTAACGTCTTTATTACTGCTGAAGTGGGCACTGAGTCAGATGCCTTCTTATAATGTATGAATGCCATGTACAGACGTGCATTGCACTCGGAACACTTGGACTATCTAGTTGATAACGTGAATATGGTATAAAGTTGTGAAACCTTCTGTGGAACCGGCTTGTTCTCGCGGCTGTTGAATATACAAAGTGCCGCTTATGCAATTGAGAATTACTACCTTTGTGAATACTTTGTAAGTAAGGGAGAGCAGGATGATGGGCCTGTAATTTACAAGCTCTTTTACATCAACTTTCGCATAAAGAAAACAAAAATTTGCTTTTTCTACCCCTTTGGAATCATGAAATACCACAAGCACTGCGAAAATATGGCTTCAAGCTTTTCCAACAGAAGTATCGCGTTATTTAAAGAAACTGTGAAGTTTATGCTATAGGTTGCGAGTACAACAACTTGTCTTCCTCTGCAACCACCAACCCCGTAAAAGCTCCGTTAGCCCACCTGAAGAACCCTATTCGTGGCTGCTTCTTGGTTTCAAAAATAAATTAAAAAGACGGATATAAGGCATGCTGTGGTACGATGTCGGGACTGTCCGTTTAATTGTCATCCCAAACTATGTGGAACCACAAAGTATGTGGAAATGTGTCACCGAACGCTGTCCTCCATTTGCGAGTTTCGCAATCCTCAGGTATGCAAAGGAAATTTTGTCTGCCCCACGAGCAGTGGAAAAGGAAGAAAGCAGGAAGAAACCGCAATGAGACAAAGATGCTGCCCTGTCTCAGATACTTCACCAAGTTTAGAGGTATTTTCAGATTACATGGTTTCTTGTTTTACCCAATTTGTAGGGCCGAGTCAACAATTGCTGCTCACCCCCGGCAAATGAAACAAAGATTAGAATTGTTAAAGATGACTGTGAGGATTGATTGATGAAGGTGAAAATAAATGCGCGTAGTTAATGGGCAATACGAGAACCTAAGCATATTGCGCTGTCCTGCGCAAATTGACTGTAGCGGCACGAATTACTCAAGCGAAGGCCCCATTCTCACGAATGTTTTCAAACAAAGAAGGCAAATTGCGCGGCTAGCCTTCGATAATAAAGATTTCTAGCTATCATTCGCGTTCTGGGAAAAGAAGCCAGCTATTGTACCCGCCCATGTTTCAATGCTATAGGATAGTGTGCTGCCGAAATTCTTTATAATTGCGACATCGACGCTCGGAGCAGTAATGTATTTTATAATTAGTCTCTTGGTATGACCAAATGTTCTATGCTATCGTGTATCGTGTTGATTTAGAATAACATTTTAAAAAGTGCGGAGACGAACCGGATGTTTCCTTTCGGCGCGAGAAAAAAAAACTTTATCCCGTTCTGCGTACTTGTTTAAGCTTTATACGGCACCTAAGCAGCCTTTATGATGTAGTGAATTCGAAAAGAATTATTGTTCAAGCGCCGAACACGACCTCTCAAAAGTTTATATTCAAACTTTCGGATTTCGTGTTCCCTTCTATACTTTACCATGACCAAGTATTTGACGTCGCCTATCCGGTATGTTATATTTGAAAACACGCAGCGATGTGACGAAGAAAGGAGGGTCTCGATCTGATATCGTTGAGTTCACCAGGCACGGGTCTTGCTTTACCAAACATGCGCTCTTTGTTAAGGTGACACGCTATTTTGCAAATGATCGTGTTTCCATTTGGGTAGCTAAGCGGTAATGATAAAAATAGGGAAAAGTATTTTCAGAACACTTTGTGCACTGATCATGACTGTTGCTGGCCGCTACTTATAATTTGATTGGACAGGGAACTTTGAGGATGAAATGGCGTCCAGAGTACTAGGATGAGAAATGCGAATGACGTTCGCTTAGCCGGAATTGTCTTTTTGGTGCCAAAGTCTATCTGGTACGCGCCGGCAGCCAGAGCAAGAAAAAACGAAAAGCTCTCCTTATCACTATGAAACAGACTCCTTGCATTATTCAGAACCTATAGACGGGTACAGAAACGAAAGTGAAAATATGTTGACGGGAATGCCCTAAATATTGAGGGCCGAGAAACATGGGCTATCCTCCTGCTAAAAGTGTGGTGCTTATGAGCGCTTGTAACCAATTTCGCCTACGTGGGTACTTTTGTTGGTGATACGTTCTCAGTGCTGTGCCGAAGGGATAAAAGTATGCTGTGCAGCACTCGTAGCTTCTTCGTCAAATGAGGGAAAAGAAAAGGATATGGGGAGAAAAAGAGAAATATCTGTAAAAGCGTAATCCGCTTTTGGGACACGAAGTGAGTTCGGGAATTTCATTTGCGATTCACAACAAAACAAGACAAATAAGCTCAATAAATAGAGCAATGAATGATCTTTGTACAGGAAGTCGCATGAGGCCCTTGTTTTGGTCAGTGGAAAGAAGAAAAAAGAAGGCATTCTAAAAATAAAAGTTACAGGACGTATAAATTATACAGAGTATCTGTTCGTGTTGGTTGCAAGGACGGTTTGAGTGTTTATATAGTCACTTGTCAATTATTAGTGTAAAACTGCCAGGGAGGTTCACAGAGGTACAGTCGAATGAACGAACAAGAAATCTTTGACAAGAAATATTCGTGGCATGTGTCGGGTGATGCCTGAAATCTGGTGGTCAATAAAGAATGGCGTGCTCAACTCGATTTACGGAGCAATAACAGGGCAACAAAAACATTTGCAGGGATGTTAAAGCGATGAACATGAGGTGACCAAATATACGAGAAGGCTACCCCTGTTTTGATTTTATAGGGGAGATCCGATAAACTCAAGCTCAAAAATGCAGGCTGAGCAATACGAGAGTTGTCGAAAAAACAGCGAAAACGCGAAAACGCCGGGGAACACAGCGCAGAAACGGAGAAATTGGAACACGAATAAGGGCAAGCGGGAGATTGAATCGCCAGCAAAATGGAAGGTCTAGTTTTCGTCAACCGCACCACCAGAAGAGAAACATGCATCGAACTGCAGGCTAATGAACCAGGTTCTCGACAGCTCACTATCCAGCGTAGCGTGATGGGATTTTCATACCCGCCACTTTTTTTCTTAATTTTTCTCTTCCACAGGACACGAAGGATGCGCGTGCGCTATACAGGCATCACAAAAAAAGACGCAACAGTTTCCTCAGCTATGCAGGGAGCCCATCCTACTTCACCCAGCCTTGTTTTTAGCAGATAATTTAATAATTCCTCTACAACGCACTTTTAAGTTTCCTAGCGAAATGAAATTTCTACACCGTATTTCCTATCACGCATAGTTTTTAAACCTAATTTTATACCACGCACAGTGACAACCTGGCCTTCTACACCAGCCATCCTCACTCGCTTTTACTGATTGTACTTTTGTTTTTGTTGAGTGAATTTAGTTTGCATATTCATTCCTCACGCATAACCACTCTTCTGGCGCTCTTTGCCCTAGTTGGCTTTGCGCCATTAACATCCAATCATCGTTGTCATCATGTCTTAGATAAAGGACATCGGCACCGAAAGGGTTAAAGATTTCCTGCGTAGTTAGAAACCTGCATTATTACAAGAGATACATTTTCCTTATATGATATATTTACGTTACAAGATTCAAAATGTGAAAGCTTGCGGAAGGCGAACTACCCCAAAAAAGTATCAACAAACCAACCAATCAAACATGCCTAATACCACTCTGTTGAGCCCGTGAGACGTCCGCTTGATCCTCCAGAGAACGCGAAGTTTCCGTTTCCAAGGTGAGCGTTGAGCAGCTTGCGGGCTTCAAGCTACGACTCGTTTCACCGAACCAGGTAGGATACGCGGGGCTGAGTACACGCGCCTTTTTTGGGTTAGTTCTGGGCGGTGTGCTAAACCTTCCAAAGGGCCGGAGTCACTGGAGAATGAATAATTTATGGCGTCACAGCAGGCGCAGTGCCGCAACAAAAGCACTAAGTCCCTTGAGACCAGGGCTCACCAAGTTCTCTATAAAAGTCGCCGGCTATGTCAGTCTCTTCTTACTACTTCTGGCCTCAGGTGCATGCCCAGTGCACGAGTTTAGTGGTGGCCTGAGGTAATAGAGTTCTATGTCTCTACCGCTTTTTCCCAGCGTAAATCTCGTCTTTTCTAGTGGATTCCCTGCAGTGGTAAGTCTAAAGTACAGAAGCGTGGACAAAAAACCAAAACTGATCAAACCTACGTTAAAGGCTGTGGGAGGGATAATGCCACCTGCAAAACCACAACAAAGAGAATAGCAAATTTTACGATGGTAACAGATGATATGCGCAGACATAAAAAAGGCTTAGGTGCGATCTTTTGGGGGCAGCTAGAGGGGGGATATTCGGGTAGCGATCAGTACAAAATTCGCTTTTGTAATCCCTTTGGGGATTACAAAACGATGCGTAGGGGGTGATTTCGCAGGCAGTAATTTTGATTTCCGGTGTACAATTTTTGCACATTCTGAGTGAAGCCTTAAATTGGTATTTGAGCAAGCCTATTTTGGGGCACAAGCCTGGTGAGGCGATTATAAGTGGAGGTAGCTCTTGGCTTCACAAGCCGTATCAGTCGTAACCACCACCCTTCAATATGAAATTCTTAAGCGGCATGATTGAAAACAACCGCAAAAAAGAGTCGAACATTTTGAAAGTGAGATCAATTTTTTAGTGGTCTACGAGTACGCCAAAATTAAAATGTGAAATAAATCACAAATAGAACGGAGAAGAAACTTTACCCCAAATGTTAATCAGACGAATGTTTTTCTCCGAAACGTTATTGGCTTTTATATTAAAATGATTGTATATATTGCTAAATAAAACGTACCGAATTTGTTTTATTTCTTACTGGTGTGACACACCATCGAAATATAAAATAAGTATCTCTGTAAAAATGCAGCAAAAATTTGAAATTAAGAAAACCCTCGTCAAGAACATGTACTTTTGATTCACGGAAAAGCTTCTGAAGAGTTCATTTCAAGGTGGCTCGGAAGTGCCACTTGCTGCCAGCTAAGTGCTCACCCAGCAGCGTTTCTTTCAAAGTGCGATCAAGCTAAAGTGCCCTTTGTTTTCTCTCTACTCTCATGGTATTCAACGACCTATACGCGGTCAGCCTGAGAGAAAAGTTTCGTCTCCAGCGGCCCAATAAAACACCACTGCGTACGCGCAAGTGCTTTCAAAAGAATTGAAATTCTTTCAGCAGGCAAGCAAACCTCAAGGGATGACGTGTATAACGTGCGGTTTGTATACATTTTTAGAACATAACGAAATATATCGCTACAGCGTTGCGTTCGATTGTCGCTGCAACACTGGAAGCAACGAAGTACTGCAGTGGCCTTGTATGGAGGAAAGAGTTGATGTTTTCGCTGCAGAGCACGAGGTCGCGGGTTCGATTCCCGGCCGCGGCGGCCGCTTTTCTGATGGAGGCGAAAAGCAAAAACGCCCGTGTGTACGAGATTTCGGCGCACGTTAAAGATCCCCAGGTGGTCAAAATTAATCCGGAGCCCTCCACTACGGCGCGCCTCATCGCATGCGTTGCGTCGGCGCGTTAAACCCTACAATCAATCAAAGAGTTGATGTTTTAATAGGCCCATTTTTTAAATATCTCTCTCTACTGTAGAAGTGTAGATAAAGTGTCTAACTCTTCTAACTCGACTTTTTAATTCGGCAATCTTGCCTGAGCGAGTGCCCCTGAAATTGTTGAACAAGGTCGGACCGTCAGTGTTTAATGACAACGGCCTTCCTTCCTACCCTAGCGTGAAAGCGATTGTAGATAACCTTCGTACGTGCTGTATATGTTAGGAGACATTACGCGACCTTTGCAGACATAACTTAGAATTGTAGGTGTTCGGATATTGTTACTTACAATGAATGTGCCTGTCTTTTCAGGGTGTTCATCGCAAAGGGGCTCAGCTTTTCACCTTGGATGACTTCGGCATCTTATTGGAGTTCCCTCGGGTCGTGATCTTTCATCAGAAGTTTTGCGTTGGATGAAAAAAGACGCAGCTGCGCCTGTAGTGAACTAGTGGTTGTGCCTGGTTTTTGGTGCAGTGATTTCTGACTAAGCTGTGTTACGTGACGTCATGCACCACCGGTCGGTTGACCTTCTACTTCGACATAGAGCTGGACACCACCCTGTTTAAAAGTAAGTTTGATGACACCACGTCTTGCTTATATCTGTCAGGATAAACGAGGTTGGTGTGTTAATAACTTTGAATAGAGCACGGAAGAGTGCAGCTTTATTTTCTCTGCATCGCGTCCCAATAGTTCCAAAAGAGGTGTGCACTGCCCTTCGCCAGTGCGTAGGAGGGGTACTTCGTTACAAATTTTTGGTATATTGCTAAGTTACATAAAAGTAAAGTATTTCCACTGTTCAACACGCACAAAAACTCCAGCCGACCGTTTAGGACATTCGTTTTCACACAATAATTAATATCACAATACATGCGGGAAATATGCCCCCAATTAAAATGCAAGAATTGATTTATGATAGCGAAACTTCCATCATTTGGACAAATTGTGCCATCATGGTATCATGGTTAATTTTGACTGCATAGAAAAACAAAACTTTTCCTTTTTGGTGAGTTGCTCATGAGATGATAACAAATATAAATTTGATTTAGAAATTGCTAAGCTACTAAGTACTCTACGTTCGCCATTATAGTAATTTATCGCGGCCAATTTCGCATTATAAAACGAAATTTCGAGTCATAGCTGGGTCTTTATGCTGCTTGAAGCACGTCTACAAACACTTTTAACGGTATCAAGAATAATAAACTGACTCGACAACAGATAACTAATTACTGTATGGTAAATGCTTTGAAGTTTCTTTCGACGCTTAGCCACATTCCTTCATCGCACATATTCATTTTAAAAGAAAAGCTGTTAGGCCAAGCTTTGCCCATCCGGCGTACCAAAAAACCGCGAAACCTCAAGAAAAAATTGTGGTTCATCCTTTTTTCATAGGTATCGGTAAAACACGAAAATGAAAGGTGTTTTCATGGGAGCAGTAGAATGTTGAAGGAACCTCCTTCACGTGCGAAGGGTTGGCGAGCCTTACCCCGCCAGTCGAAGTGACACCAACACGCAAGCAGCAAAAAGTATAACCGGTTTATTCCACGACAACAAAACCAAAAATGACATGCACAGAAGCAGCAGCTTGAAACAAGTAACGGCCATGGGAACAACGCGACAGCGGTTGGTGCCTCAATTCACACTCGTTTCCCGTACACGAAGGCGCTGGATCGAAGCGCCAACTGTCGGCTCTGATTAGCGTCATGATGCGTTACATTGCTTCGCCTCTCCTAGACGGCAGCATCTTCTAAATATGTCATAGAGAAGGATATACGGTGCGTTCGTAGAGCTGTAAACACCTGAGATCGAACCGCAGTTGGCAGATCATCTCGTACCTGCCGTTGCGGCGACAGAGTTTGTGGGCTCGAATCCGGGTGCCGTCGCTCAACGGCCCTTTTTCTCGCGATGTCATTTCCGTGACAGATATGACGTAAGTGAGATCGTGGTGTACGCCGGAATAAAACACTTTCGTGTTAAACAGCGCGATTAAGGACATCCCGGGTATCGAACTTGGGACCTTTACGTCATGAAAAGCGGCAACCTAACCCCTCGGCAACTCCGAAGGACCGCGGGGTACAGAGTTAGCCGCAGCAGGGAAAAATAACATGTGCTGCCATTGGAAAAAAACAAACGCTTCGCTTGTTCGGAATCCAACCTGCATACCTCGTGTTATGAAACCGGCGTGTATGTGATTGGGCTATGGTAGTATTTCGGGCCCGCAGCATTTCCTTTGGTTTCGTAGCGCAAGCGTTGGCTTTGGGTTCTACCGCGTGCTAACGTCGTCCACTTTGGGAGAGATGTGACAGCCTGCGGATGAAACAATCCGAGATTGCCGGCTATGGAGTTCTGAAATAATTGTGAGGTGCAACAGCCGGGTCTCCGATGGAGGGAGACGGGCCACCGCCTCTGCTGTTTCTCCAGCCTTGCACCACTTCTGGAAGCTGCGAAAATTTTTATTAACCATAATATTACCGAAAATAGAAAATTCGGCAACAAACCAATTATGAACACAAAAACGCGGTGTTAAATTGTTATAGCCACAGTGTCTCCTTGGAAGAAACGGTAACACACCCAGTGTTTTCGAATGGTAGGTCAGAAATAAATTTGTGTCTCGACAGTTTAAAAAGGGAAATGTAGCCAAATTATCTGTAGCTAAACTGGGCGGTCAAAAGTAGAGATTTTAACACGAAAATGTTTTATTCCGGGATTCACGAAGATTTCACTTACGTCATATCGGTCACGCAAATGACGCCAGTACAACGAAGCAAGTGACCTGTAGAGGGTGCACCCCTGCACACAGGGTCTTCTTGCGGGGAAGCCACCTTTAGTACTAAAGAGTACGTTATACTTGGTGTTCGTTTTCTGGTTTTAAACTTTAACACGAAAGTGTTTTATGGCGGGATGCGCCAAGATTTCACGGACGTCGTATCCGTCACGGAAATGACGTCAGTAAACCTTTGCCGAAGCAACCCGCCAGCAGGATGCCACTCGCCAAGCATACCCAGAAGACAGGCACCGACCCGCAAATCGTGCTCAGATTTCACTGCACATTTCACTTTCCTGTTTGTCCAATTCCCGTGACAGAGGAAGCAACCACACTTTTTATCAGGCTTGTTAACCAGATACATGTACATGTCTTTAGGCTCCGTCAAAGGTTGGGTTCTTGCTTGTGATGATAATTTTCGTTGCCGGAACACGAGTGCTATATAATAAAAGCGCGAAGAATAAACCATGCGTGACCTTCCTTCTCTCTAGTATCCGGTGGACGTTGCGTTTACGCTGTTATTACGAGAAGGGCCAACACATACCACACTCAGGGCGCATGAATAGTACCACGATGAACGACGAGCAGGGGAAGATTCGTCATGGGGGCACCTCTACTGCCAACAATATTTTTAGGACACATACTAGGTGCCGCCTAAGCCTCCCCATATTTTACGATTCGTTCATGTCCAGTTGTTCTGCGGCAGTGACAGTTTCCTACGAGGGAAATCGCTCGGCATGGGTAGAAGTTTACAACTCCATGGCCGCATCAGTCATCTGCAGCTTCCAACGGGCTCCGCATTGAATCGACTCTTTACAGCTGGAAGTTTCTTTGAAATACTTGCATTTGAGAGTGGTAGTGAGCGAAGAAGCAATGAATATTGGTCGATAGGAAAAATTTGCATACACAGTTTTTACATAACCCAAAATAAGGATCACTAGAGTAAGGTGAATTATTTATGCCTCTGGCACATCGCCATCATGTTTGGAAAATATAAAATAAACACAAACACCTTAGGTTGCTTTTTGCTTGCCTGGTCAGTGCAGCTCTGAGTAGCCCCAAGCAGACCAAAACTGCTCCCGCCATAGATGTTTTCTGGGCAAATAAAATACGGAGATGTTAAGAGCTGCTCAGGGATGCTTTCAGCCGGCAAAAAAAGAGCAGACCACTTACCTTTTTGGACGCTAGTGATATTACGCTTTTGATGATACTTTTATCATATGACTGGCTGAATCAAGTATCAACCGCTGTGTGTGAAGATCGCAGTCACTTTGCATGCGGGCAGATCCTGAGATGTTAATCACTACGAGGTGCGAAACGAGGGATTTCTTTCTGCGAAAGAACCTGCAGCAGTTTTATGTCCTACGCATCCCCACCCCGGTCTTTTTCTAAGTGGTTCAATAAACGGGGTGCAGCGCAGTTTATCGAACACTGAGTGAAACTTTACTCATTAAGACCGTCACGTAGAGCAGCCAAGTATAGTCGCGCGCTTATTTCGCGGAAGGAAATTCCTATCGCTCAGTTACTAATCGCAAGTTTGCGAGCGAGCCCTAATGCAAGTCGGGGGCGCATCCCAGCGGTAATAACTTGGTTATCAAATACTCAGCCAACTGTCAGGTAGTTTTATTGGGGTTGTTCTTACACTCTCAAAGAAGACAAATTGACCCCCATCCTATTCCTTTCCAGATATGACTAGTGCGTTTGCCGAGGCTTTTCTATTCTCATAATGGTATTGCACAACAGCATGACGATTAAGGCGTATTTATGACAGCGCAAGATAGATGTAGGTTGATTGAACCAAAAGATTCTTGCGGAACCAGACATTTTGTACTTGTGAGCCTTTCTGATGGAGGATAAAAACAAAATACACATGCGTTTTAAACTTTTACGTGCTCTAAGGATCCCCAAGTGTCTCAAAATAGCCCGCGGCCCATTACTCGCGCCCGCCTCATAGCCGAGGTTTAGTTTCAGGGTGCGCGACAAAAAACAAAATAAAGGTAAGTGTGCGCTGTCGAAGCATATTTTTTTACCGAATTGAGAGAAAAGAACGGGAAGAAAAACCAGAAAATGAAGAAACACAGCAAAGCAGAGTGAAAAAGTACTAAAGCAGTAATTGCACTCTACTTCCATTCACTATGCTTTCCTCGTTGAAAAGAGTGGGTTCCTTACTGACTGACCGCGCTCTGCAGTTTGATTTTTCACTGCCGTAAAATCTGGCCGCCTAGTGAACAATATCATTCTCTCATTGATGGAAAGCCTTTAAGAAGAGACAATTAGGCCATTTTATGCCACTTATTTAAAAGCAAGCTTTCTTTATGTCTCAACTTGCGGTACTTTGATAGAAACACCTGCAGGCAACCTAAGCTTCACGTCATAATAAAACACACCATGCCTCTACTGCATTTCTCTCCTTAGCGCTCACTATTTCGCCTACAATGAACTGGTCGACGTTCAATAAATAGTTCAAACGATTACGATGCTTATGCCTGCTTCATGTAAGAGAAAATGAATTACCCAACAATGTGGCTTTGTCTTGTGCTGCCGGGTCTGTAAATGAGCGGTAATCTTGCAAAGCAATTTTGAGCTTTGCAGTTGGGCTGCCGATTTTGGAGTTGTACTGAACGTTGTAGCTATTCTTCTATCCGGCCCTAATGCAGTGCTTCAGAGAGAAATGCAGACCAGGTGGGCTTTGTGGCAAGCTTTACCACAATACGAATCAGACAAGCTCACGAGACAACCCCTATCGCGATACGAATCAGTTATGATATGCAACTTGTTTCACTGGGTGACGCCACCTGTGGTGCGCATCAATGTCTGATCACAGTTGGAACGGATGGCGTAGAACAAATAATCTCTGTGTAACTGTTATCGTTGTGATGAAAAAAAACGGCCGGGAGGAAGAACCACCGTTATATGATGTTAGCGCAAGTCCCATAAAGCTCAATTCACTACATGTCGGCGTCCGCACGCATGCATCCGTTTGCAGTGACGAAGTCGTCATGAACAGCTTCTCAGAACTTCCTGATTCATGCAACACTCAAGAAGCACGCGAACGGGAATCGATCCCACTTGCAAGACCGCTTCAATGAAGTGGACAAAAGATGCCGCAGCTAGTTATTTCGTTTTTCTTGATCTCATTACCACGGCGTTGCAGTAACAATCGATAGCCAGGAGAGGACCTTGATTGCCTGAAGAGGCGTCAAAGCAGGTTTGGCGCCTTTGTGAGCTACGTAATCTTCTCAGGTATGCTTTATCAAAACTCATCTTTCTTGCTCTTGGCGAGCATAAATTTGTACTGTCATAGTGTTGCTTTAGGCTCAGAAGAGCGGTCTTTCACCCGTTGCTTGGAGACCGGGACGTCGCATAATTTTTGTGACCAGTAAAGCATTGTTGCTTATCTCCAAGCTGTGGCTAAGCTAATTTCTGCATTTATTCGTTTGTCTTATTTTTCTTCTATGTGCTTTGTACGACTGCTTTGCTGGAAGACAAGCAATGGCTGCTTTAAACGCTTTGAATTCTGGTCATCTTGAGGTCATCATATTTCGCCCTTTCAGTAGAGCAGTGGCAGTGTTGTGCAATTTGATCAAGAATAAGCGCGCATATCCACGCTGTTTTTGGGGCACGACTTGCAACTGAGGTGCTACCCTTGATGGAAGCAACAAAGTTTTGCTTAAAAACCCAACTTATAGGAAAAAAATGCATGAACGTTTTTACTGATCTGCGGTGCCAACGGCCTGGCCACAAAAACTTCCTATGAGGTTTTATGCCCACTAATGTCTCACGCTGCGTTTCACGCTATTTTGTGCGAGTGGTTTTAACTGCGCAACTTTTCCAAGTTTTCTATTCAGGGTGCTGTCAGCCGACATGTTATTAGGAAGGTTTTTCTAAAGGGAATCAAAGTACATTGTCCACTCAGAAGTCAGTCTTTCTTTAAGAACAAGGGAGACAACTGTAAAAAAGTCGAGTTGATAACATCACTGGAATGCCGCTTTACAAACATTCCTCGCGACTTTTGAATAGGCCTGATGAGGTTTCCCTCGTTTTTTACTTGCCAATTTGTCGAGAGAGTTTCAATATCTACACCCTACCAAGCAATCAGAATACGAACGTTATCTTCTGAATTACTCTGGCCCGAATTCCCCAAAGGCGCATTGTGTGGGAGCACGCAGGAGGCTATTTGCGCGGGCCGCTGGCGGTGGAAACGAGCCCCTCCGAGAAAACACCCTGCTCATATAGAGGTAGAGAGGCATACAAACAAAGTGAAAGTGATGACAATAGCGTTTGCACGCGGAGATCCTAATACGCGCAAGCGCCGGTGCTCCGTGCAACCTGAATTAAGCTCACCGAAAAGGGCTGCATATCTGCGTAAGCAGTTTTTATATATATTTTTATTCAATCAGCAAATCAACCAATCAATCAATCAATCAATCAATCAATCAATCAATCAATCAATCAATCAATCAATCAATCAATCAATCAATCAATCAATCAATCAATCAATCAATCAAGCAATCAATCAATGAGAGAGCAAACAGTAGAAAGATCCACCACAAGAAATCGGTCAGTGTGCTCAGACTCTTGTGTGAAAGTACTCTGAAGCGTAGCAGGCGTTACATATGCGCAGACATAACTGTGCTAGTGGACCGTAATACAGCGCAAAAAAAGAGGAATAATAGTCAGGAGAATACAGAGGGTATTTGAGAAGCCTCTAGAGGCGGGAATGTGTGGTGCGTTCGCGTGAAATATTTGTGGTTGCGTGAAAAAACTCGTTCGACATTGCGTTGTTTACCGGCAGTAGTCGCCACCCCTTCTTTCTTTAGCGCTAGTCCTGATCACTGCAATCTCTACGAAATTGTAAGAGGCGCCCGGGTGCCATCAAACGAGCGATGATGGCGAGCAAACAGGTTACACAGAAGGTAGCATGTTGAGCGGGTGCCCTGTTTGCACGGCAGGCTTGCGCTAGAGGGATATCTAGAATATCGGCCCTCTTGAAGATTGTGAAGCTTTATTCTTGAGATAAACCGGTCGGGAACATTATGTATACAGCCCGTTACGAATGGTAAAATTAATAATAACTGACGGGTACTTCCGCAGCACAGATTACATAGAGTGACAGTCACTTTAAATGGCACTGCGGGGAAATTAAAAAAAAAGTAAATCGGAGTACACCAGCTGCTAGTTTAATCTAATAGAAAGTACCATAATCCCAAAGGCGTTGCGGTTAGTCTCCTTCACCCCGTTTTTGACGATGTGAATTCCGCTAACATCCTGCTGCTTTTTTCATGAGCCCGCACTGGTATCGCTTGCATATCGATTCACCATAAAAGACTACTGACACCAAATTTTGACGCCTAAAATGATATAATTGGCTTCAGTAGTTTGTACAGATGCCTCACAGAAATTTTTGCAATGATCCGAGGCCGCAATCACATCAAAAATTGATTTTATTTGTCCTTGCCGTGAGCTACCACGAATCGGCAACACTAGCGAAATCGCTATCTTCGTGACGACACATCGTCCGGCGTGTCTGGTCGGTACAGGGTGACGTCATGCAGTCATTTTCAGAACCTGAAGCGATAGCCTGCACTCCTATTTTCGGTGGTCTTCGCTTCGGCAGGAGGTGTGGGTGTGGCTGTGTGAGCAATGCTAGCAAACGTTGCGCACTTTGCGTGTTCGACGTATTTGCTCTTCCGTCCATGGCCGGCGCATGGTGCTCCATTGCACTGGTGCCAAAAACTGGGCGGTGTCTTTTCTGAGCGGCCTGTGCCCGCTGCCGAGATCGCCAAAGTTATGCACTGGCAAGCTCGGAGAATGCGAAGTACTCAGTAGAAGCCTGTCTGAGCAAATCGATGATGACGCACAGATGCATTATTTTCCACGTGACGACGTACTACGCGAAACGTGGACTGAGTTCGTGCGCGGCGGCGGTCGCAAGAACTGTCGCCCAAGCCAGCCAGCGAGCAGAATTTGCTCGTTGCCTTTCTGGGCTGCTCCCTGCAGAAAGCGGAGTGGAAGCGATTAGGAAGTTTTAGAATAGGGTAACCCGGCGTTGGGGGCCCCCAGGAAGTTAGGGGAACCCAAATGCAGCGCGCTCGCGCGCGGCGAGTTTCAAAAGAGGGGCGTCCCCACCAGCCCTGCAGCGCTTGCGTTGCTCGGGCCAGCTTGGGTGTCGGAAGAAACTTAGGCTCAGCATCGTGCGAATATTTGATAGCCGCTATCTGTGCAACTGCGAACGACTATCGCTTGCACAACTTTCACCACACTACCATCCCCTTTTTTTGCACGCGGAACTTTATTTTGGCGATAACTGCCATTCGAGCGATCGGTGACCAAGACATCTCCCGTGGCCTGTTTTGATTTTACCGCGCAGGTGGCGCCACCTTTCGGCCGCTCGCCGCACCGCGGTGCCGGCAGTTCGGGTTGCACCGCCGAACCTCCGCTGCCGGTCAGCGTAGACTTACCATCGCGGCAAATAATCTGATCGTAGCTTTTAAATTCAGCGCTGGTAACAATCCTTAGCAGAATTTTTCACCACAATAACATCTACTTTCTCGCATGTGGAACTTCTATTCCGCGATCAGTTTGATTGGAAGAGGGGCGACAAGTGTTGCTATCACGGTCTGCGCCGGTTCGAGCCGTAGCGATAATAAAAACGGACGACGGCGAATACGTCGCCTGCCTAATCGCCTCATCTATGGCCAAATAAAGTTCTGTCTCTCTGTCAGTCTGCGTGTATGTCGGGTGGCAGCGACTCGCCTGAGTCTGACGATTCGGACGACATGTCGACTGCGTGGGTCAATGCGGACCATGTGCAATCGTTGCAGACGATGCGGCAAACGTCCCTGACGTCACGGATTTTTGATTTACGTTAGCACCAACAGTTCTTCCGGCCACAAGACCATGACGTCACATTGTCCGTCCTGCATTGGAACGGCCATTTGGCGCGCGACGACCGAATTCGGAACTGATTGAAATAAATGCGTTATAATGAATTATAAGCCGGCTGCTGACTGCGCTTGGTTCGATGTTTGTAATTACTGGACCAATAGGTATTCTTTACAGCATAAAAGCCGAAAACGAAAAATTTAGTGTCAGTACTGCTTTAACACGTGTTCTCTAGATATCCGCTCCCTCTGCGACAAACTAACTGAGCGAAGTGAACAAAAAGCGGCCACAGGATACACAGAACGTCATGCGCAGCCTGCTGAAAGTCGTCGCTTTCAAACTTTGTGTATATGTTCCGCCGTGCCAACAATTCCAGGTCTCAGAAGTGACCACAGGAGTACTAAACATGAACAGAGATAATTCTGCATAAACGCAGCGCAGGAGCACAGCCATACTAACATTGCCACTGAAGCCATTGCCACATTGCCATTGTCACACGCCATTTCTTTCGAGCATATAATCCTCTTACACAGCCATTGCCACACATTGTTTTAGTTTTCATTAATAGACGACTGCTGTGGATCCTGTACATAGAATTTACAGGTCAAATTGAAGCGTATAAAGTGCTTTACTCTTTGAATAGTCCCATTTTATTGTAAAATATGGGTATGTAAGTACCCGGGATATTAGTGTAACAATTATGCCCACATTTGATAATGTAAGTAGCCACTTGTAGCCCTAGTAGTTTACATGCTGACGTTCGTTACCCGTTTTGTAGCATGCTAACTTGTGAGCGTTTTGATGGCGTTTTATCTGCTGCATCATGAGCCACTGGAACATAAATTTGAAAGGATTCGTGACGATGCAATTCAAAACTTAGCACGGGTCTGTAAATTTTTTTCTAGGATAATGATGGCTCATTACAATAGATCACACGCCCCCCCCTCTCCCCCCAGAGGTTCAATGATTCACCACAAGAGGATTCAGGAGTTTTTGCTAGGTTGTCAATGGCAGTGTGATAGCTCGCCCTATGTCTTGAAAACCTCAACTTCACTTTCCAGTCAGCCGACAATTTTCCTGTGAAGGTTTTGTAGTTCTGTTCTATGGCATCAAAAATAGACAACTTCGAGGGGCAGCTGGACTAAGTTCAGAACTCAATTTGTTGTCCCCTTAGCTTTATGCTGGAAAAAATGGCAAGGGTAAAGTCGAAAGCCGTAACCGGCAAATTGACCATGTGAGTGCAGGAGGGAATACTGAAGCGGAACAAGGAGCGGGTCCACGTGAAATAGGAGGCCAAGAAAAAAAATAGGTACAGGCGTACGAGTAATTGATGATAGCCAGTGTGATACCATCTCACCAAAAATATCCCAGCCTATCTGGAGGGGGCATTTAGGAAGGTTGTCTGGTAAAACATATGATTATGAATAAACTGGGAATACTTGGACCATTTGAGATGTGCAGACAAAAGTTTTGCGAAGCGAGTCTGCCGAACACCTGCAAAAAAATGCTTGCACTGTTGCTCGCACTCTGAGTTTGGATAAATAAACGTGCCGAAAGTGTGCTCTTAAGCCTATGTAATGAACGATAGAACAAGTAGAAGAGAATATCTATCACGCACGAGTTAACAGAGCCAACCCTAATCACGAGAATTTCGGCACACAATACGCATGAGCTGGAGTGCTTTAGGCAAACACTTGCAAATAATGATAGGTTTGAAATAATGATAGGTAAGCTACTTCAATTAGTCAGAAGGAGAATATACAACCCACCTATCCTGCTGGTGATGATATATGGAGCGGGAACTTGACGCCCTACTAAGCAAATGGAAAACAACCTTAGGTCGGTTCAACGGGCCATGGAACGAATAATGATAGAAGTAACATTTAGAGACCGCAAACCAGATTCCCGGATCAGGGAACAAACTCTACTGGAAGAGATCATATTGCAAGTAAAGAAGAAAAATAAATTGACTTTAGCTGGCCTTGAGCGAGAAGAAATGATATGCGGTGGACCACCAGGGCTACACAGTGAATACCGAGAGCCGTATCTAGAAGGGGATGGCCAATAAGTCGATGGAGGGACAAAATAAGGAAGTTCGAAGGCAAGGAATGAAATAAAGCAGCGGTGACAATAGGAGTTGGATGCAGATGGGAGAATCCTTCGTCATGTAGGGACCCAGGTAGGATGTAGTAGTAGTAGTGAACTTTATTTGGTGAAAATTGGTGAGGGAAAAGGGGGAGAGATCAAGGGTGGGATCCAAATTCCAGGATCCCAGAAGCTATTTGGCCATCCCTGGCCCTACTAAGCAGCGCAAGCTGCTGTGCAGGGTCCGGGCTGGACAGGGCTGCCTCCCAGAACTGTAATGAGGTTTGGTGGGTATTTTTGTCCCAAGTAATTGGGCAATTCCACACTGTATAGAATAGATCCGCCTTCTGGTGACACTACTTACAGTCCTCATTATAATTTTCTGGGAACATAAGTGATAGTCTGGACTTATGTAAGTAGGTGTTTGTCTTTATTTTTCTAAGATTTATCGCTTCTTCAGCAGTTAGGCTGGGGTGTGGCGTAGGCATTGATCTTCGGTGAAGCCTGTAGGATGCTAATTTGTCTGTGCCTTGACAGTAAGCAGGGAGGGCGTACGAATGTTCCGGGTCTCTGCGGTGTATGGTAGTCCTCGCAAGAGAATCGGCCGCCTCGTTACCCTCTAGCCCCTGATGGGCGGGAGTCCAGACAAGTCTGTGGTTCTGTTTTAGAATTTTTGGGAGAAGTCTTTCAGCATTCCTTGGGACGATGCCGCAGATGAAGTTCCTGATGGCCCTGGTGGAGTCAGTGATAATTATTGAGTCCTATTCTTGAATTCAGCCCATCTGATTGCTCGTATGACGGCAGCAGTTTCTACTTCTTGAATATTTAGTTGTTTGGTAATGATGAATTCCAGCATCTTCCCATGTTCATTAGTACCTACGGCTGATGCATTGCCTTGCTTGTTTACGGCCGCATCGGTGTAGATTGCGTTTGGATTGTCCTGATATGTTTTTCGGATGTAGCGAGTTCTTGCCAACCTTCTGCACTTATTGTGAGTGGGGTCCATTTTCTTGGGAATTGGAGATGTCTTGATGCAGTGTCTTTGAGCGGGTGTTAAATCAACCATCCTATTATTGAAGGCTGCATGAACCTCCTGTCCAGATCTTCTGAGAATTTCTCTGCCCGTTCTGGTTTTGAGGAGGCGTTCTTTCTGGGCATCTAGTAGTCTTGATTTCCCTGAAGGTGTTGTGTACGCCAAGCTTCAGGAATTTTTCGTTGGATGTGTAAATTGGTAGGCCTAGAGCGGTCTTGTGAGCTGTTCTTATTATGGCATCAGCCCTTTCCTCTTGTTTGTGATCCATCCGGTGGAAGGGGAGGCTATATGCCACGCGGCTCATTATGAGGGCTTGAACAAGGCGGAGGGTGTCCTCCTCTCTTATGCCCTTCCTAGCTCTTGTAATCCTTCTTACTACTCTGGCCAGCTGTTGAGCCGTCTTGCCAAGCTTGCTGAGAGTATTTGTGGCTTTATTGTCTTCCTGAATGACCATGCCTAGTATTCTTATTGCGGGGCGGAAAGGGATGTTCTGTCCATCCAGTATAATGCTGCCTGGAGGGGTGTTGTTTCTCTTCGACCTTAGCCTGGTGAGTTCGGATTTTTCAGGGGTGCATTTCAAGCCATTTTTTATGATCGGATCTTGGAGGTCGTTGATAACATCCTGAAGCAGATCTAATTTAGATTGCAATGTTCCGCTTTTCGTCCAGATAGTAATGTCGTCGGCATATATGACTTTTCCAATTTCTTCACGTTCTTCCAGTTTCTTAGCAATTTTGATCATTGTCAAGTTGAACAGAAGAGGCGAGATAATTGATCCCTGGGGCGTGCCTCTGTTTGGTGCCTTAAAGGGGTCGGATCGAGTGTTGCCTATGCCGATTGTTGCTGTTCTGTCTGATAGGAAGTTTCTAATGTAATTGTATGTTCTTTCCCCGCACTGTTTCTCCTCGGCGGCCTTAAGGATAGACTCGTGCGATACATTGTCGAAGGCGCCTTTGAGGTCCAGTGCGAGGATGATTTGATCTTGGTCGTTATCGTTGTCTATGATATCGTGTTTTAACTGTAGAAAGGCGTCCTGGGTGGACAGGCCTTGCCTGAAACCGATCATGCAGTCCGGAAAAAGTTGGTGTTCTTCTATGTACTTTCGAAGTCTTGTCGTAATTATTCTTTCGTAGATTTTGCCGACACATGAGGTAAGAGAAATTGGTCTTAGATTTTTTATTTCAAGGGGTTTCCCCGGCATGGGTATACTTGTTATCGTGGAGTGTTTCCATTGAGGGGGTAGTCGAACTTCGAGCCACAAATCGTTTATGTATTTGGCCAGAGCCTCCATCTGAGCATCGTTTAAGTTTCTTAGCATATTGTTTGTTATTCCATCTGCACCAGGGGCGCTTTTTTATTGCTGGCCAATATAGCCTGCTCTAGCTCTTCCTTCGAAATTTCTCTATCAAGTAAGTCATTGGGGCTACCTTGATAGTTCCTGCGTACCGGTGGGATGTTTCGACCCAGTTCAAATCGCTCTTTAATAGCCAAAATCAATTCGTTGTTAGTACCTTTGAAGTTGTGAGCCACTTTGATGAGTTGGTGACTCGTTTCTATCCTTCTTGTTTCGGGGTTCAACATGCCCTTGATAATAGCCCATGTTTTGGAGGTGTTCAGGGTGCCTTTGAGTGATTCGCAAAAATCGTTCCAGTTTTGGTTTGCGAGCTTGCTGGCATGATCTCTGGCCCGTTTGTCTAAGTTTCTGATGCGAAGCTTGAGCTTCTTATTGTGTCTTTTCTTCTTCCATCGTTTGTACAGTTTCTGTTTCTTGTCCCACAGACTGATCAGGTAGCTGTCAACGCACAAGTATTCGTTCTCCTGTCCGTACTCTTTGGTTGCTTTATGAAAGGCTTCCTTGATGTTGCCGGACCAGGCGCCTATTTCTTGTATGTTACCGAGGGCCCCTAGCTTTTCGCGAAAAGCGTTCCAATCGGTCATCTTTTGTTTTCTGGGCCTTCTTCTGTAGTTGTCTGAGCATGTCTTCACTTCGATGATGTCATGATCGCTTCCGAGATTTTCTTTAGTATTAAGCCAGGTGGTGAGGCCATCCATGTCGGGAACTATTGTTAGGTCGGGGCACGTATCCACACTGCGGTTGTTACCCTTTCTAGTGGGGAAGGATGTGTCGTTTATCGTGTGCAGGTTAAGTGCCTCCATTGCATTGACAAGATTTTTTCCTTTGGCAGAGTCAAAGCTATAATTCCATTCTTTGTGCGGGGCGTTCATATCCCCGAGAAGGATTACGTTATTTTTGGCGACTATATTCATTGCTTCTCTAAAGAGCGGTTCGAAGTTCTCCTTGTTGCTGGACGGTGGGCTGTATACGTTGAGAACAAAGAAGCTCTTACATTTCCTTTGCATAGGTATTACTTCGACGAGAACGGCAGACGGGGATTTCGTAGAAAGATCGTATCTATTGCATGTTACGTCTTTTGTAGCGTACGTAGACACCCTGGTGTCTTTAGATGTATCACTTCTATTGTAGCCCCTTAAGTTGGTAAGACATCCTGCCTCTTGAATACATATAATGTTGGGCTTGACGTCCTTCTTGTCTACGTAGGCTTCCAGGAGATTTGTTTTCTTGTTAATGCTCCTACAGTTCCACTGCCATATCACTAATTGTTCTTGCGCGTTTTTCAATTTAGGCGTCATGGTTAGTGCCGTACACTGCGACTATATCGTCGTCGCTTTCCGATTACTCCGTACTCATGTTTGAAATTTCCTGCATTACGATGAGCCTGACGGTCTTACTACCTTGTGTGTTCGATAGTTTCCTCTTGCTATATTTTTTGGGACTTGTCCTGGAGATTACCATTTCCGCTATCAACCTTCTGATTTCGGCTCTCATTTCCTTTCTAAAGCCTTGAAGTTGTTGCCACATTGACGTGTCTGCACTCGACTGTTCTCTGGGATTCTGAAAGCCTGCAGTGGTAGAGCCTGTGTCATGTTGTGCGCGTTCGTATTTTTCTAGTGTCTCTCTTAGCATAGCATTTTCTGCCTCGATGTCTAGGATGAGTTTCTTCAGTTCGTTTATTTCATCTGTTTTAATTGATTTTTGTAAAGACTGCCTGAGGTCCTGGGAGGCTACACCTGTCCAGCTCACCCGTTTGACGGCTTCTTTGCTTCTCTTCTTCTGTAGGGCATCCTCCTTCCTCGTTTGGGGGGTGCGGTCAGGTGGTTGTGTTTCTTCTTGCACTTGGCGTCCTTGGAGCTCGGGCCATTCGTCGTCGAACCACCTGGGTTGCTTCTGTTGATTGGCAGGCTTGCTCCTGTTGCCCGGGGGTATTCTTGGGTTTCTGAATTTCAGCTCGCACTCTTCTTCGCCAGTAAGATGTCCTTTTTTACACAACGCGCAGCGTGGCGAGCAGCTGTGGTCTTCGTTGGGGCGTTCTTCTCCGCAGCGTGCGCAAATGTTGATGTTGGGTTCGGGGCATACGTCCGCTCGATGTCCGGTCTTTCTACATATTTGAAAAACCAGTCTAGTAGCTTTATAGAAGTAGCACGTCATCTCACCGCCATAGAAATACACCACCCTCGGCACTGTATTTCCCTCGAAGGTGATAAAAGCGGTCGTAGATTTCCCAAGCATGCGTGCAAAAACGATCTTAGTATCGAGGGTTCTCACTCTCAGTCCTGCTAATAGTTCTGCCGAAGAGGTACCTGGCTCGAAGCCGTGCACTACTCCCTTGACCTCGTGCTCTGAGTAAGCAACGTACGACACGACGTCATACTTCTTGCCACCGATGTATAGGCTCTGCAGGTTTCTATGCTCGTTGGCAGCGTCTTACGTAGGCGTGCTCACCAGGATGATGTTTGACGTCCACTTGGGGCGAACTATGGCGTCTTGGAGGTTCTTTATTCCGCTGGGACAGGCCCTGGCGATGGCTTGTGTGAGTTGCGTCACCGTGAAGGAGCTCAGCTGTAGCCCCTTCTTCGGTCGAATGATAATTTTGAAGTCTTCCTTGGGCAGGTTCGGGGTTCTTCTCTTGAAAGCGACGTTGAATCTCGGCGCCGTCTTCTCCGCCGGGGCGGCCAACGTGGCTCCGCTTTCAGCTGTAGCTTTCGCCTTGAGTTCTGTTTTAAGCGCTTGGTTTGTTCTCCTGCTTACGGCTTGATTCCATGATGGGTCGTAGGGCTCGTTTCTGCGTGGCTCGGTGCTCTGCGGGTACATGTTGGTGCCGATCTCCGCGGCGTGGGTTTCTCTGGCGTCGTTCTGTTCAACGTGGCTCACAGCACCAGAGATTTCGGTCTCCATCTCTTCAGTTCTTGAAGTCGATGGCTCGTCGTTCTTGTCTTTTTGAAACGGCTTCATTGTAGCACCGCGGCTGTCGTGGCGTCGGCGCGGGGAGCCTCCGCACATGGTCGGCAGCCGGGCGGCTTTGGCTTTGGTCCAAGGAGACGATTCCGGCGTTCTCTTCTTGTTCCCGAAAAGCGTCGAAAAATCCTCTTGGCATAAAATAATTGGTTAGGTGTTATCCCAAGGTCCTAATCAGGTCATCTACTCAAAAATTTCGGGTGGATGGGGATTATTTAAGGCGATTCCTGTGGATGGAGTGGGAGCGTGCAGAAGAGCCCACACAACCAACGTCCACGTCACGTAGGCTCCCCAGGTAGGATAATGATGGTGATCAAGATGATGATGCTGATGATGGTGATGTTAGTGCAACCAGAAATCCCACCTGCGGTAGCACGCATATTAGGTGTAGTTTGGATACTCGTTTGTGTAAAAAGAATAGCAAAAAATGATTACAGTCGCAATAAAAGGACTATGAAGATGGCGTTAATGAGTGCTCAAAATGTACCGGGCACGGAGATTATCACTAACGACATTATCACTAGAGATAACGACACATCCTCTTTTTTTAAAAAAATGATACGAAAATACCGGTATTATAAAACTGGGCACATGAATAAAGCGGTCACGGCGGAACAATATTACTGTCATCGAGTGTATTACGTTGTCCTGAGCTTAGTATGCAAAGACAAAAAAATATAGAATGGCCGCAAAGCAAAAGTACATGCAAAAAAATTGTGCGCCCATGATGACGCAAATGTGAAATTCCATAGTCATCCACATTCTTATCGCCGCCTTCCGGTGTCGGGTGCACTCGTTCCGGATGCAATTCGAGGTTGAGCCCCGAAAAGTCGCCCCACCTGCACTGCTGTCCGTTACGGTTATGGGGACCCTGCATCTTCCCTCAGACTGCAGGTCTGCTTTCACTTCACGGCACGTCTGACGTAAACCTGTTGTTGCTGATTCTAGGGGGATCGTATAGCAGCCCCAAGGTCTCCTCAGGTTGCGCCGTAAAGCGGGGTTCCAATCTCTCTTAGTGGAGCCCACCGCTAAGCTTATTGAGATGCTATGTGCGAAGCGGTTTCCAGACGTGGAATTTTCGTGAGCGAAACTATTCTCAATAACGAAATGCTCATGAAATGCGCATATCTTTGTTGTATTTTTAATGCCGTTTTAACGCTTGTCTTGTCATTCGTGCCTTTTACTGAATATTTGTCTTCAGCCCCATGTAACAGCATGTTTCCGCACGAACAGTTGGGACGCTTTATTCCGGCATTTTTATTCTAACCCATCTAAGAAGGCCGCTGTAACGGTTGTCCTTGGCATTCGCATCTCTGGGGTCCGTAGATATCACAATTCTTTTGCATCAATAGGGGGCGTTAGTAATGAGCCACGCCAGGCTTACCATGTAGTGCAAGTTATGCTGTCCTATTATATTGTCACTACTCGTATGGGTTTGCAATGTTTTGCAAAGTAACGTAACAATTTGTCACAGTAGCAGCAAACATTACACAGCCCTTTTTTGTTTGGCTGCCTAGTTTGGTAAAAATAACCTAAATGCTTGAAACTGAGGCCAAGCAATACAGGCGTAACCACACTGGAAAGGCTATAAAAGTAGAGAGCACTCAGCCATCAGAGCAGGATGTGACCACCGTGTATAGCATTCGGCCGAAAGCTTCATTATAGCGAGAGGTTTTGGGCTCGCTGTCGTATGAATAGAAGTAGCTTAGCGTAGTCATGATGATTATGATAATGATAATGGTTTTTGTTAAACTAGTGTTTGTAGAATACACTTCTTAGGTATCGCGAAATCGCAGACGTGTAAAACGTAAAACTGATACAGAAGACGAAGCAGGACGACAGGAAGAAGCCCTAGTTCCCGCCATCCTCCCTCAACCTTCGTCCAAATTTTTCGCTTTACAAGTCTGTAATGCAGTACCAACTTTCCCAAAACTTCGTTTTAATCAGTTGCTTCGGGATATTCTATTATAAGCCCTCCATGATTCTTAAAGCAGTATTTTTTCCGCAGCAAACCATAACATCGTAGATTTAATGTTACACTGCGTGTTTTTGTACTAATTGCAGTGGATCTGTTGATTGATTGTGGGGTTTAACGCGCCGACGCAGCAAAAGGCGATGAGGCGCGCCGTAGTGGAGGGCTCCGGATTAATTTTGACCACCTGGGGATCTTTATCGTGCGTCGAAATCTCGTAACCTCAGTGGATCTGTCACTGAGGCAGTCATATGGCATTTGCACAAGAAGTGAGCGCATATCCCTTTAATGTTGTTGCTTTTTCAGGGAGGAAAAGGAAATTAGAAGTTAACGATGACATTGGCGAAAACGTGCGACAATAAAAATAACTATTTGTTCCAACTTTACCCTTGCATCTGCAATGTGGAGCTCTTCGATTCGAAGGGTACTTTTGAAATGCTGACGTAATGTTCAAACTCGTATTTTATTCAAGTCGGAACTTCATTTTAGAAAGGCGCGGAGTAACAGGGGTATGTGTTGACCGGATGGTGATCGTTGTTTCTAGTAATGTGCTCAGTCATTTTTAGGATTTTGCAGGAAAATATTGAAGCCCTTTTTTGAGTACGAAAGTCTAAAATATCACTATATTCTCTGCCGCCCAGCAGGAATATTCTATTTGTTTTCCCTCAGAAAATAGTAAAAGCTCTACAAGAGAACTATACCGAGTCGCCCGTCAGTCGCGTAATTATTGGCATTTTTTACCTTTTGTTTCCTAGGTTTTGCACTAGTGAAAAATATTAATTTAAACATTTTTTGCTATAAAGTATTGTGAACTCACCCCAGGGTCTGTTTCCATTATATTGAGTGAAGAAATTTACAGATAAAAATAAATCGTACACCAAACTTTTTTTTGCCTAACCTCAAAGGGAAAAAACCATGATCATAAGCGTACTATTGTCTTGTTTAGTAGCTCCACTGGCCATCAATAGCCCACCCAATACGAACCAGTCTATCCACTACAACTAGCATCGATAATATATACCTTAAGTAAATATGAAGATCACCCTATATGCTGACACCGTACTCCTCTTTGTTCACGAATAGAAAAAACACAAGCTGTTTGCATGCTCAGGTTTCATGATGAATTGTGGGGGCCGCTGTTGCGTTATCAGAGCTGGCCGGAATAATCTGCCATCTCTTCTTTCAAAATAGGCGTGAAGATGGATAACTCGATCGCGCCTACAATGCCAGCCATGATCTTCGAGTTAGGAAGGAATGTGGAATAAACTTACGTATTCCGAGCTGAATGACCCATTATCCTGTCCATCGCTAAAAGTTGCCAACGTTTACCCTTGGGGATAGTGACCATTGTGTCATTTAGGTATGCGAGCTAAAGAATGTTGCAGTCTCAGACACGAAGGTTTGGAAAAAAATTACATCAGCAAAAGACGGACAGAAAAAATAACGAATGGTTCCACCTCTTCGGCTAAGGTTTTGTGCTCATTACATTCAGGCACAGGCCCCTAATGCGGCGGCTGTATTCACACAAATTTAAGTCGCATTTCTCTATAGGCGTCTTCGAGAAATGGTCGGACGCAATTATTGACCTCACAACAATCACAAAAGCTATGCTGTTTAGTCTAAGTTCGGTGGCTTTTCCAAAATTAGAAGAAAACAAGTCCAAATCACCTGCAAGCCATGTGATGAATGAACCCAGGCTTTCCCCCAGTGAAGTCGAGATAACACTTTCTATCTCGCTGTGTTATAACGCTTTCCTTACACTCGTTATTCTTCACCGAAAAATTATTCTGCTAATCTTATGACGAACTAGAAAAAAGTTATTTTAAAATTTTTCTCATTACGCCTTACGTAGGCTTGGAAGAGTACTCTGCTGCAAAACCTTCAGTGCACTTGAAATGCCTGACAGGCATTCTCTAACATGTTCTCCAACTTGGGAACGCGAGGAAGTTGTAAAATCTCAGCTTGGTGGTAAGGCCATCATCTGAGCGAGGATGTCGGCGTCTTTATTTCGTGCGGCCCAAGCTTCAGACAATCGGTCCCAGATAGGAACCAGCACCAAAAGAACACAGAACTCTACAACACTGGCTCAAATTTAAGAGACGTTGCTGATGGACGGGTGTTGTGAATCGTGAAAACCATAACCCGTCGCCTCTAAATGGAGTCTTGCTTATTTCAATACCGTGGGGTATATTTTAGGAGCCAAAACTTCAAGTCGAGGTCACAGTTATTTCAAGTGCGCTGTTGGTGATTCGCCCATTGATGTCCGATTAACTTCAAGGTACTGTTGAGACCGAGTGATGGGCCTCTAAAGTTAGGAACCATTTACTGAGGGAACATTATTAAAGAGAAGAAAAGGGCAGTGTTTGGTTGGGACAGCCTGCAGTTTCGGTGGAGTAATGTGACCTGTCGATAGTTACCCCCTCCTGAGGCAAAGAAACAAACTAACTTTGAGATAATAATGGCTTCTAGCTCGTATTTTCAGTGCTGACTATCAAAATACCGAATCCCAAGCAATGACTTGACCGGTTACGTTTTGGCGTTCTGCCAAGGCGTTTAGCTGGGTGCGGCCCTTAGCAACGACGATTTCGTGCTCCTTTAGTCGCCTCTTGAAGTTTCCAGTTTCACAAATGTAGGCTGTGGCGCAAGTCTGGCAAGGAATGGTATAGACAGCCCCGGGGTATATTTCGCGTGCTAGCGCATCTTTAGTATGTACAAGTTGCTGTCCGAGCTTACTTGTAGGCACGTGGCAAACCTGAACGTCGTAGTCATCGAAGATTCGTGAAAGCATTTCGCTTACACCAACAGCGTAAGGAGTGGCGGCGCGCTTCTGCTCCTTCCTCGGCTACTTGTGCGGGTTTGCCTATCTGCATTGCTGAGAGCTTAAGATTTGGCTGGGGTATCCATTGCTTGCGAGGTCCTCTCTTATCTCCTCTTCTTCCGCCCTCCGCGGCATTGTAGAAGAGCACAGGCGTTGCGTGCGTGTGAAGATTGCCGAGTTCACAGAGCGCTTGTGTCCGACCGGGTGCGCAGAAGCGAAGTCTAGGTATTGACCCGTATGCGTGGTCTTCCGGTAGATGGTCATTTGTTTTTACGTATTGTTGTTACCATTTTGGCGAGTGTAGATTGAGTACAAACAACACGACGTTTTTTTTTTGTTCGGAAAATTAAAGCAGAATGGTGAGATCTCGAAACGTGCATGAACCTTACTCTCTGTGGTGCTTATAACGCCGCAGGCTTTATACCAACAGTGAATTAAAAATTCCTCCCTTTAAGAGCTTCACACTCACTTCAAACTTTTCGGGTCTACCGGTCTCAGAACAAAAAATGAACAGCTCGTGTGTCAAGAGTTTTCGCCGCGTCGAGGAAGCAATTAGCTCATTGTGCGTGCTATTTCATTATTCTAGTATTTTGGCTGCAGGCAAAGTATTTTAAAAGTGTTTAGAGATTATGTTTTCACACTTAAGAAATATCTTCTGGTTCATACGTTAGCCTAGATTGGTGTGTTAGATTATTGGGCAGGCCTTTTTCAGCGAAATTAAAATACAAAGGCCTGGGAAAGCGCGCGTTCGTCGTAGATCGAAATGCCCGGAGGCAACATTGCAGGCTTAGGTGAAAGTCATTCATGCGAATAAGGAAGAGCTTTCTTCTGCCAAAGCAGAAGCTTGTAATCATGTAAATAAGGATAGCGAAATGCGGAGAGTAGGTCGGCTGGGAAGCAGGGAAATTTAAAAAAAAATACCAGATTAAACGAATTACAGATGATTGAACGTCACCAGAAAAGCGTCATTTCCTTTTTTCACAATAATTTGGCTGTTTCATTATCTTGTTAACTGACGCGGGTGCTTAGGAATGATTAAAACGCCGGGGACCGTAAAATTAGCAGCCTCATACTTCAGCGCACTAATTTCTCGTCTGCGCAAGACATCCACGGCTGAGACCAACTCATCAAGGTGGAAAACACAGCCAGAATCGTCATCTGCACAAGGCATCTACGACTGAGACCAACCCATCAAGATGGAAAATAGAACCAACAGCATTAAAGGCGGCTGCTCAACCGATACCACCAGCACAGGCGCTTTCCCTTCACTGTAAGCTTATATTTCTGCTTCCAGTTTTGAAACCAGTCGCATTCTGCCGTTATAAGTATTGCGTTTTTACGTCTGTATTGCATTTTCATCACACCCGTAGAATTTATTGTTTCGACAGTGACTGCTACAGAAAAGTACGTCCTAGGCTACAAAGAACGCATCAAGGGAGTGAAAAGATAACAGGTGATGATTGGGGCTACCGCGCAGTAGCGGTTCACTACTCTTTTCGTTCCAAGATAAAATAAATATTGGCCATGTACCAAAGACACACAGAAGTGGCTAAACATGGCGTCCCGGCATTGGCGACGATCCTTAAGCATCAAGGTGGTTTTTCAAATTACGTTGACTAAAGATGTAAAAAAAAAACTTACGGTTTTATTGGTACCAAACATTGGGTCTTTATTTTGGCTTCTGGACCACGCCCGTTATTGCGTGCTGAGAAAACTAGTTACGAATAACGGATGTCTGTCCCTCCTTTGATGTACAGGCAGGAATAATAAAAAAAGCGACTTGATTTTAAATAATTAGGTGGAAGTCACCCTATGTAACCACGGAAATTTGCACAGCTGCAGCAGAGACGGCGATGCGTGCATAAAAACTCTTGATTTCCAGTATGTAGTGTGCATGCCCCTGCCTCAAAGGGAAGCATTTATTATCGCCTTAAATAGTTTAATAGTACTAGCTCCCAGCGTCACTCATGTGTAATGTGTACAGCTGTCGTAAATGCGAATGCTAATACTTGGTGTAACACGTGTGTTTGGTACTGCGTATAAGAAGTTATAGCGCTGACAGGCGAATAATATATTACTAATGTAACTACCCTAATACATTTCCTGCAAGCTCAGCTGTTTTACTAAAGTACCTTGAATCGGGGTTCCGGTAGGTTTTACATGTAGAATGAACCGGTGATTCCCGGGTTGAGCAGTGTGCATAACATCGCTATATGACTTCGATAAAATGATTTTTTTTTTAACGTGGCAAGCCAAAAATATCTGAATTGAGCATGGGCTGTTAGGGTCAGGTCCCCATGACTCAAGAACAAAATATCAGTTCCGCTCCGTTCTTTGCACAGCGTTGTAAAAAACCCAAGGAGCGGGAAACCTTGAGGAAGCAGGTATATATACACCGCTGTACAGCTTTGGCGGAAGAAACACTTGGTGAAAGCATCGAATACCCACCTGGCCAAGGGTCCTTAGATGGTGCGGAGTATGGGGACCAGGCAGTACGCTCTTAAGTTTGGTACAGCGCCATTATGAGGAGTATTTAAAAATTATCTATTTACATGACACACACTCAAAGAGCCACGAAAAGCACGAGTTGCGTTGGTGCGTAGCGCCCGTGCACTCGCACATAACAAAACAGACGCTCGATTACATGTCCGCTATAAATTGTACTAGTAGTAACTGAAACGTTGAAACACATCGCCTCCTCCTTCGCATACTTATGCAGGCGGTAGGAAATCTAAACTTTGTGTAAACCCAATAGGCAGGTGGAGTGAAGCAGCTACTCTACATTGCGATTTCCGTGTTCTTCGTTGCAAGGAATTGGCATCGGTTCATTGCGCAGTGCTGCAAATTGCGCCATACATTGTCAGCGCTTCCATTTTTATTTCCATCGAATCCCCTCCAAATCCACAGCATATACTTGACAACGGTTCTGTATAGTAAAAATACTCTATTCCCATTAACTTTATGCAATGCTTGCTAACTTATTCGCGACAGAAATGTCCTGTCGTGAACACCAGTTTAATGGCGGGCTTCTGGGCGGCTTGCCAGTGCAGATGTTTATGAATAAAGCACGCACTGCCCATATCGCTTGAAGCCGTTTTCTGAAGATGTGGGTATCCTTGCTGACCTAATTTCTATACAACGCGTGTTTATCTTGAGCAAACGCAGTAGTAAAGAAGCCAAAGCACGTTCGACCAAAGCATACTGCTTTAAGCTATCTACCGCCACCAGGTTCCATCAGCTGTCAGTGGTCGACACGGCAGCACCTTAATTGGCGTGGAAGACAATAAAGGTCTGAGTGGAGATGGAGGTGCCCGTTCTGAGACTGACTGTATACAGGCAGTGCTACCTGGGGACACGACCGGCCAAGCTAACTGCAGCGTTTTAAGACCCGCTGCAACAGCGGCAGTGCCGAAACGAACGCCTCGGTAATTACCGCTGGCAGGCCGCTTTTTTAGTCGTGTGGAGGATACTTCAGAATATGGTATTACTGGTCTTTAGCACAAAAAATGGGCAGTTTTCACGCTCTCGAACCCGCGCCGCGGCTTACACGAAGCGGCCCGCCACGGCAGCAGCGCGCCAGAGCCATCTGTCGCGGAAATCAGGAATGCGGGCCTCTACTCGCCCCGGCAGCCACCTCGGTAAACTCAACTCCCTTTATGTAACACCATGCACGCGGTTACGGTCTTCGGTAGCTTACGGGGCCATTTACGCATTGAACTTCGGCATTCGGCTTGGAATTTCACGAAAAGTACTCTGTGCGCACGGGCACAGGGTCCGCGGTGGCAAAAAAAGTTATTTCTTTTGCAGTGCGCAGCCAGAAGTGGCGAAGACCGGAGATGCGGAGCGGAACCCGGTCCGCTCCCCGCTTGCAGACGACGCTCGCTTTTCTAGCGCAACTCGCAACCGCAGCGCCGCGGTGGCGAGAGTCGCGGCCGGCTGCCTTCTCTCCATGGCCGCGGCGGGGAGATACGGAACTGAAACTAAAGCATGGCAAACTGTTCGCAAGGCGACGCAGTGAAACATCCCCCTCGCGAGGGGCACGATCAAATGCAGAGCATTTCCGGGGGCGCACGACGTTAAGTAATTTCCGTTACCTTAATGTTATTGCACTTGTGGCAACTGCTGACGAGAGAGCGCTCGTCAGCAGTAAAATCGGCAGCATCGGCGCACGTTGAGTCCGAGAGAGGGGAGAGAGTGTCCTTGAAACGTGCCTGGGCGCGCTATCGAATGTTAATCGCGCCGATAGCGAAACTTCTGAGCCGGGCATGTCGAGGCGAGCGATGCGGACAACTACGGACGCCAAGAACGGGTGACATCGTGAGTTAAAGAAATGCTGTGCATTGAAAATGGGTCGCCGTCAACGCTAGCAATTGTTTCATGGACACCAGATGGTTTAGTAGGTCAAGTGGATATCTGACATAAGCCGGCACGAGTAAAAGCACTTAGAATGTCTCGTGGGGTTTGTTACAGGAGGAATGGTGCATATTTTCGGCCAGTAATGCACATCATTGTACGTATTGAAAGAAAGAACAAATCCATACGAACAGTCCTAACGTGTATAAATAGGCTTCTGAAAAAAGAAAAAAAAAATTCACCATCTTCCCGTAGGGGAACCCTGAGTAGTATGCGAAGCAGCCATTGGGTCGACTCAAGTCGACGGCGATTAGGTTGTCCGCAGACATCATGCTCACCTCGTCTATGATCACGCATTACACGTTGCGGAAGGCCACGCGGAAGTGTTCAACTCGCTGGCGCTGAGGCCTCCGTCCTTGTTGGGGCCGGTGGTCCTCCGAGGGAGCTTGAAAGCCGCATGCACCGTGGTTCCTCCCACTGCCAGAGCCTCTTTTCCGGTGCTCGCGCAAATGACTAACGCGTTGTAGGCGGTGTTGTTGCCGGTGTTGCTGTACCGGTTGTAGAGGTCCATGGCAAGCCGGAGGACGTAAGTCTTGCCGCAACCGGCTGGTTCGTTGAAGAAGACCCGTAACGGAGGTGCTGACGGCGTCGTCTGCCGGTGGATGATGTCGCGCAGTAGTCATGTTGTTCCGCGTTTGTCATCCTCATCCAGTTGTAGTAGTCATCACGGTCCATGATATCCTGGCGCTTGCGCACGGCCGCGCACGGACTCGCGTGTTTGATCAGGCGCACGAAGTCTTGGCTCGGGATGAGGTCGGCGTCTTCGTGTTCATGGCAGCCGAAGGTGCTGCTCCTTCTTCTTGTTGTTCTTCTTGTGCCCTCTTCTTCGCGCAGCTGTCCGCGGCGCTGGCAATGGCGTTTACGCTGGCGTTGCAGGTGGCGTTACCGGCGGCTTTGCGCGTGGCACTCTTCGCGTCGTTTCGGGAGGAGGTTTCCTTGCGGGAAGATGACCCGCGGTGGTTGAACGCGAAGCTATCTCGTGACGGATTCTTTGGTTGACCAATTCCTAGGGGCATCCTGCCACAATCACCATTAGCGGTGCCTGGCCAGGCATGCGCAGAGGGGGTAGGGACGCCGCACGGCGGAGGGAGGGACATAGCCCCGAGCAAGAGATGCTTTGCATCTGAAAAAGGAATACACGACACAAAATTATTTCTTTGTTTTTTTTTTGTTGCTGTCGTTGTGGCTAATTAATTCAACGTAATACTAGTACCGCTGTTCTAAAAAGATATATTTCTGAAAATTCTCTTGCATGAAACGGGTCGTTCAGGGGCCGTCACGTTTTCTTTTCGGGCGGAATTGCTCCAGCTGTTCTTCCGCAACTGAGTGTGCCTTGCACCAACTCACAGTTTTTATTATTTTATGTCACAAGGGCTCCCACACACTCTTGAGCTTGGTACTGACTGAATCTATCAAGTCGTGATCCCCATTGAAACAACGAAATTTATGGCTGGTCTATTTCCCAAAATTTTTGATTTTTAGCTAGGTATTAGCGGAGTAAATCGGTACTAGCAACTTCGCTGACCGAGTTGCCTCCTGCTGCATCACGACACGGATATCTACAAGTTACTTACAGCATACATCAACGGGCGTAGCTCTTTTCGTTGTGTTAATATAGCAGCCCTCAATGTCGGAGTGGTGTGTGTCCTCGCTAGAAGGTTGCTATTAGTTATAATCACATATTACTCTGCTGTTTTATGTTTCACAACTCTTTGACGCGGAGAAATATGTACCGCGCGTAGCAAAATACGCGACGTCGTTGGCGGAGTTACCGTGACAGAAAAATGAGCATGAACAAGAAAGGTAGTAGACCCACTTGTCTGCGGCAACTTAACGTTTCAAGATCATGCAATGAACAACAACGGAGGGCGTGATAGCAAGAGCGGAACGTTTCCATCGTTCGGAAGGTTTTTACGATGCGTAAGGGGCTTATCAACGCTGTCCCATTACACGCTCCGGAAGAAAGCCTATAGGCATCCACAAGTGTTTCTAATGTTGTTTTTTGTTTATCATTACTGAAAAAGAGGAAGGCATTAAACATTATTGACAGGAGTTGTTAACGTTTTAACCAGAGGCCTTGGGGGTGAACAGCAATTTCATAAAAGAAGATTTATCCCAACCCGCAATACCATCGTCGCGTAATGAATGAATGAATGCATTTATTGTTAACAAGGAAAGGAAAGGCCAACAGCAGGTGTAGTTCGTCTCACCTAAGGGTGGACACCAGAACGCCTGCTGGTGTGGGGGGTGTGGGGAATGGGCTAAACAGTTGTACAGGAAAGGGAGTATAGAGAGGATAGGACACATATATACATATATACACATCTAGTAGATCATATATGTGCAGTATATACAAACTAAACGCCAAAACACGAAGAAAAAAAGAAAAAAGAAAATCTCCCACCTTCCCCACGCACACACAAAAGACGACCACAGTTCAGTTTCCTGGGGAGAAAGTGGAGAGCCGGGATGAGTCCAGAGGCGTCCAGGTAGGACCGCAGGGCCTCATGGACTCCATCCCGCTCTTTGGCACTGCCTGGCGACCACAGGAACTCTTCGAGAGGCCGAGCCCCTCCCGCGAAGGCAGCTAATAGTTCGGCCTTCCCTGTCACAAACTTGGGGCACTCCAGGACCAGATGCGGCGGGGTCTGGACCGCCGCCATGCGGTGCTGGCACGACGGGTCGTCAATGAGCGCCAGGCGGTGTTTTCGCTCAGCCGTCCACACGTGACCCACGCGGAGGCACAGGACAGCCGAGCGTTGCTGTCAGGGCATCCGTGTGGCCTGCACTGGTGGTGGGGTATCGCCAGCGGCCAACATCGGGTCAGGATGCTGGGCCCGCACATGCCGCTGGATCAGCAGGCGGGCATCATCCGCAGCTGCTATGGCTGCCGTGGCGAAGGGGGCAGCTCCTGGGCGTCGGCGGCCAGCTCGTCTGCCCTCTCGTTGCCCTCCAGCCCAATGTGGCCTGGCACCCTTTGCAGCCGCATGCGAGCTCCCGCTGAGCCAGCCTAGGACCGATTTGGAAAGGCGCTGCCAAATTCTGTGTGCGGTTTCATCAGCCCTGTTCTTGTAAAATGTTTTTTGACACACTTTCATGGCCATGCGGCGATACCAGAGAGGGTCTCTAGGGCTCCGATGTGGTAATGTGGGTCGAGTTTTTATTTCTCGAATAGTTTGCTTTCCGTATCTGAAGGAGACACTCTTCCTTGAAAAAGTAGCCGAATTAAGTTCGAAAAATTCTCGTAAAACTGTCTTAATGAGTTGATCTTATTGAGGATGATTTAGGAGCATCACTAGGTTTCGCAAATTGTTTTCCGGACTGCTGCTTCTCACGCCAGCGACAAAATCAGAACAACCCTACCGTTTCCCTAAAGCAGGCTTAAAAAGATATGTAAGCTCATTTACCTCCGAACCGCATAGGTATCCCGAACACTTGTTATATGCCGTAATTAGGTTGACAAAGTAACTCTTCTGAAGTAAGGGGTTACCAAGTTTCATTTTGGCGTTTCGCAGACTTTCCGATTCGTTCTTCTGACTGATTTTTTGGGGCAAATCGTCCTGTTTTACTCAAGTCTGCTTTTCAGAAGTCTTGAAAACAATTGAAACAATAAAGTGGAGAGACTGGCGTCACAATTCTTTTTTTCCCTTTTCTTTGAGCTCTTTATTTCCTGCTGCCTCGGGGTTGGAGGCGCAGATGGGTAATGTGATAGCAGCTTTGTGAGCTTCCGTATTCCGAATAAGTCAGTAGTTTTGTTAGCCTCCAAATTCACTTCGCATCAGAGATTTCAATTACAATAACAAGCGAAGATCGGCGAATGTTGTACACACCTTGTTTGCGCCTAGTTTGAGACAAATATAAAGTTTTCCTAAATGGAGAAAAAAAAATAATTTTTTTTCAGACGTGAAGAAGTAAAGTTGCCCACTTCGGGCAACTTTAGCACACGAAAGAAATAAAAGGGACTCACATCGTTCATTTTGCGCCTGCCAGTTTAGCAATACCATCTGGACGGCAGCCCAGCTAGAGGAGATTCTCTGCAGTTTATTTGTTGTAATAACGTGCTTAAAACACTCGCGCTGAGGCGGAGCCAAGTTTTTCATAAATTGCCTTCCGCACTATGAGTAAGTCATTGAGAAAGAATCAATAAAGGGATCGAGCTTCCCTATTCACGTGTTACGTGAGAATCTAAATTAAGCATACGCAGCAGCAAAGCTTTGCCTAGCGGCAAACGTCAATTTTCGGTTTCTACAGAAACGGTCCTCGCATTACGTGCACTCGAGCTGCTACTTTAGAATGGGGCAGAGAAAAAATCTTTTTCAGTTCTGCAATTTTTTAATTCCACTCGTAGGTGTACCTATTGTGCGAAGCATGCCCCATTCTGACCCACAATATGGAAACGATGGTGTTATGAAGCTATGTACGGGTTTTCCATGGTGCCTGCTTAAGTGTTTTGCGGAGCACCTGCAGGAAACACAATTACCAGGGCCAGAAAGCGACCGATTCACAGCGATTCGCCATAGCACAGAACTGTACGCAGAGTTATGTGTTCAGCTGTCGGTTTTAAACAATTTGGTCTGAAGAAGCGTACGCCTCGTACAAGAATCATGTTTTTTTTTTCAATACCAATAGTGTTCACATATACAATTACTATAAAAACAATAAAAAAATGGAGCGTTGTAGGACACACGCCACAAACGTTTGCAACAATATATTCACAAAAACTAATAAATGCCATTCATCCGTATTGGTATTTATACGCGGTGCTACGCTTTTCTTAGTTGCACCGGTTTCACGGAGGTTTGTACGATACGCTGCTAGAGTATTGAAAACACCTAATTTTTCTAGCATTTAGCATGGAATGACTTTGAAGGTAAACAGGTAGGGAAGCTCCGACAATGGCGGGGTGATTGTTGTAGTTATGTTGTGGAAGAACATTTTCATACAAGTTACGGCCAATTTCATTTCCTGAGCAGGAAGCATTCTGTACTGAAGTAAGAGCAGAATTGGAAGGGCTATATATGGCTGGGAAAGAGCATGTCAATATAGTTCGTCTATTACCTGAGCAGGAATATATACGATTTCCGTAGTGCCTTTTTACAGCATATTTTACTGCAGGCGATAAACAACCACAAGACGTATGCACTTTTTGCATCACTAGCACAGAGTCAGCAACAAAATAACGCCTTTAACAAGACGTAGGTGTAATTTCTGCATGGAGAAACGCCAGGCTGGTTTCCACAAGATTCTTTCTACAGTAAAGGACACTTCATAAACGGGAAACAGCCACAGAAAAACAGGCCACTTGCTAAAACTTGAGAACTTCAATGAAGTGGCACCACCGCTAAATCATTCTGCATCCCTGTTACTGAAAACGTAGTTGTGCAAACTCAAACACAATGAAACGCGACTTTCTTAAAAACAAAAATACAGAAATCCGCTCGCGTGTTCTCACCATGTTGCAATGAGTACATGAAACATGTAATCAAAAAAGCAACATTTTCTACAAACTCTGCTCTTCTCGTTCTTAAAACTAAGACGGCCTGCTGTGGGGGCGTTCATACTTGTCTTTGAAGTGTTGCGTAGCGTAGTGCCACAAAACATGTAAAAAGGTGGAGTCTGGTTTGCCACGCATGAACTGTTAGTAGGAACTTTTTTTCGAGAAATCCACAGCGAGTGTTCTTTCGCGTGATTTATAAATATTTTTGGCCCCTTCGATTTCTGTTTGTGATTGCGACACTCTTGAAAGAAAAAAGGCATCCTTTGGGAGTTAACGCAGCGAATAACTTTTTATCGATTCCCTTTGGCGGTAACTCTAAGGGGGGTCTGGATGCATTAATTAAGACTCAGCCCTAGTTTTATTTACATGCTTGGAAGGGCTTCATACGCGACTAGGTTCAACATTGGAATGGCTTCGAAAATGAACCGTTGCGTGATGAAACTTTTGTACTATCCACAGTTCTTATAATTCGTCTTGAAGCTTAAGTGTAAGAGCCATTTCACAGGATTGAAGGTCGTGAAGGAATCGTTGTTTCTTTTGGGACTTGCTGTAATTGATTCATCTGGCGCTCTTTTTTGGGCTCGTTTTACTTTTGAAAGAGCTGACTTAGGAATTGGAAATTCAATCTTTGCAACTCTTTAAAAAGCCACAATTTGAGCACATGCAGACACTCATAACGTCAAAGATTATACTTGGAGTTCTTAGAATACGGTCTTTCTAGAATCTCTGTCTCGTGTAATATGTAGAAGGATAGATGGCTGGAATTTGAAGTTCCTCATTGATCGACAGTACGACCTCTTGCACGCATATATCCGGAAGACGATGTTTATTTTACTTCTTGGTATACCCGAGTAATCGCAATTGATTCATTTCTTAAATGCAGTATGCGAACAGAGGCTTGGCAACCAACACTTCACTGCCCATTTCCCGTCCCTCTTCTACGCAATTCCTACTCACACCACCATCGCAATCAGTTTTTTGCGGCTACACATATGCTACCGCAATCACAACTATTTCCCAACTGCCATGGTGTCTATTCAGCAGAATGTGTGAAGGTGCCTTCCGTCAAAAGAAGTGCTTTTATAGTTGGCACATTGATATCCTATTGAGACCTTATGAAGCGAAGCTTTCTATGTCGCACTGATGACTCGTGTATGCACCGCAAAACGCACTGCAGAAAAACTAATTTTATCTAACGATGATGATGACTCTGGGTGAAGTGACGAAAAAACGTCTTTCCTGGTCGGAATCGAACCTGGGTCTCTCGTGATACGAAGCTGACGTCTATTCCACTGTGTCACCTCGTCATTTTCGAAGCACTTTGCTTCTAGAGAGGGCTGCATTGGAGGGGAAAATTAGTAATAAAAATTATGCACCCTTCTGTCTAATGAAGACGATGGGTGAACGCGATTCGTGCGAAATGAAATGGCGAGGAGTCAAACTCAAAGCCAATACGATCAAAAATCGAAACATGGTCGAAGTCAAAGCCAAAGGTCAACGAGTCAAAGTGCAAAGCGTCAGCGAATCATAGTCAGTACTCAGACTACAGCCAAAGAACCCGTCTCGAGAAAGCCTCGCGTGCAACTCTTGTTGTCGTTAGATGGAGTTGTGCATACTTTTTTGAAAAGGGCAGCCTGACAAACAAAGACGCTTGCACGGCCTAAATCCTACAGTGGTCTCCTTCATTGTTAGGAGAAAAGAAGTCCCTCTCATTAAGTTTGTGCTACTTGTAATTAGACTTTGTTTTCTGTGTGCGAGGCCATTAGCGGGGCAGAAGCAATTAGCGCACACTTACGGCATAAGAGCTCCTCACGCCGGCGGGATTTCTTTGTTCCAATTTAGAATCGAGGGGTTATAAAAACGAGAGATAAGGCACCTTCCTTGCTCCGCAGTTATGATGGGTTTCTAAAGACGTTTCTAGTAAAAACAACCCGGAGCTCCTCTCTTCACAATATTCTTGGGGCTTATCTACTACGGCGTTTCTCGCTGTGACCTAGAGCGCCCAAGCTTACTCTACATTTCCATGTTGATCTTCTCAAGTGACTGTGTCAGTTTTAGGGAGCTAGCTGCGTAAAATCTGGACAGTAGTATCTTTTATATTATTACTTCGCCTTTATTCAACGGATTTTTAAAGAGCCACTTGTTCGTATCAGGCCGTTAATGGCAACAGTAAAGAAATGGCCCAATGATAAATAAAAAAAGGAAGAAAAACAGGCTGCCAAGCTCTTTTTATATTCAAATTTGTGAGTGGCCTCATTTACTTCTATTGGGTATGTTAGTAAATACTCTCTTCTGTATGAAGCAAACCAAGAAAATAGCAGAGGAAAGCTTCCTGCAGTAGGCTCAAAATAAAGAGATCCGTAACGCAACGGACAGCGAAAAACCAATTTTCCTCTTTGTTCCTTGCGTTTTGTTACATGTGGCCTGAAAAAGAATTAGCACACGTATTACAGCGTCCTAAAGAATATGTCAGTATAATTGTAACTTATTTCGCATGTTTAAAGTTTTAAAAGCCTGTTCTTAATTCAGTGGAGTAATTTTAACTATTTTAGCCACAACTACAGCTTCCCTACTTGATGTTCTAGATACAAACACAAAAAGCTCCTAAATACGGCTGTTTAGGAGCATTTTTGGTCATGTATATTACCCTCTTAGCAAATCCTCTATGCAATACTCAACATGTCAAAGAGACGAAATGTTTTTAGAGGCTATTGTCTACTGCGAGCTTGGTCCATAATTCATCACATTAGAAACAATCCTGATTATCTTATATATGTACATATACTCACGTCGACTAGTCAGTTTCAACAGTTTTGGCTAAAATATTTTTATCTATCTGCCTCATTTGTGTGTTTTACCTCACTCTTTTCTTCGTTGCTTACACACATATCACGATGTGATGCCCAATGGTCACATGATATGAGGCAGAAATTTCAAGCTTGAACTTGGTTTGCAGATGGCTGATATATAGCTTTAAACATACGTCCTTCTCTTCAAAGAAGTTTAACGTGTAACCAACTTTTCCTTTCACTCAGAGATCTCGCCTGTTGTACGGTTTTGTTTTTGGTTCAACAACAGACGATGCCTCACTTGTGTAAAAGAACACCTCCCAAACAGGCCGAAGCGAGACGAACGGGTGGACATTAAGCGGTGCGCTCAATAAAGAGCTCTTTGTAGTTTAATCTCCTGGAAGAAGTGGTAGAAAATATCAGTACACTCAGCCATCAGTAAAGTTCACTCCCATCATGGCAGAAAAGCCGATTACGCTAAGGAGTTGAGAGTTCTACTACTGGCCACACCTTGCGTTGTCAGTAACTAGCAGCTACCCAGTTCAGTCGCATTAGGTTACCTTAAAGTCACGAAATATTTCTAAGATTTTCAAAGAGAAATAATACTTTTCGCCAGTAGAAGAAAGGCAGGATATAATACAACGTTGACAAGCTTACCGTCATGTGTTTACATTGCAGCGCGGAATTGGGAAGGTAAACTTATTTGTTCATTAGGGGAATCTACCTCTGCCGGGTTAGTTGAAAAAAAAAACGCTCACAATGTAATGCAACGGTAATGGTAATGATAACGTAATGGTAATGTAACGAACCAATCTGAGGTTCCACCTTTACTGCAAATAAACCGATCATTGCTGTCGGTTAATTTGCAGTAATGATGGAACCTCAAAGTGGTTCGTTCGAGCTAGTTTTGTTTGTTCTTTTAGAATGTTGGTAATGAGCGTTTTACGTGTAAGCTGGTGTACACAGTTTTATGTATTTTACAAACAAATTACAGTTGTCTGCGGAATGTTTACTGAAGTTTCATTGTATTTTGCCGAAACTTCAAGAAAACGTCATAGCGATTAAACCATCAGTCACCTTTAATCGTTATACAAAATATTGTTCAGAAATTTAAAATATACATGATTTTAAATACGAAATTCCTAACATTCCTTTTTCGTTGCTTGCATTACTCGCGGTCTATGATTTTGTGCACTGGCGAGGAATACCATACCAACTTAATTACTGCTGCCTTTAAACTAATATCCCTTAAGTGCAATTTCAGCATGTAGGTACAGGAGGGTGGTAGAAACGCGTTTTTGAAATATAGAGTAGAGACTCAATTTTCCTGCCAAGGATTCGTTCACCATAAAGCCATTTCATCGGTGAGGCAATATTCCCAGTGGTGATTTCAGAGAAGTTGGTTTATATAAAATGTATATGCAATTACATTTACTTTCAGTAAAGTTTATCTTTGTTATAACTGTCTACATCTGTTTTCGATCACCTATTTCCTAATTATAATTGCAATGTTTGTTACCAAATACATTAATTCCGGTTTTTATCTCTTCGGTGATTAATAAGGAGAAAAGCGGTCATTCCTTTACGCTGGCTGCCTTAAAAGTTTTCGGAAAACACATGCGTTGTTGCAAGGCCATTTTACTGTTCTGTTGGTGCTAAATGTGCTATCTAATGTTCGGTGTTTCCGTTGCGCTCAGATGTAGTATTGTGGCTTATTGATGAGTTTCCGGTTCTGTAGACGGCCGAACATTTCCTCCAAGTGCATTTTAACTTGAGCTGGAAGGCACGGTACAAAGAGGGGCACTCTACAGAATTCACAAAAAAGATTGCTTTATTATGTGGGTGTAGACCACACATTACTGTGAGCAACCCCGCTGCACAGGATTTTTTTTTCTTTTTTGCTTGTCCGGTGCGCGTCAATCCCGCAAAAGTAGTTTGGAAGGGAAGAAAAGATTGAGGTGGTGTTCTGTGAAGCTTGAAGGCTTGCCACTGCTTCCTTTAGAGACGACAAGACATAAGCCAGATTTTTGTTCTCATTTTCGCGCACAGCCGCATTCCTCGCATGTTATATTTAGTTCAGATTTCTTAGCTATATGGTTTGTTTTTCGAAACAAACTTGCAGCGGTTTGCGCTTTCGACGAACGCACAAACACTTGTTTACGCGTTTCATAGGTTACCGCAAAAAATTGTCAATAAACTGTTCCTTGTGCAAACTGAAGCGGCTAAACTGCATAGAGAGCTTGCGGTAGGTCCGAACAGCAAAAAACGCTGTGCGGAAATAAAGAAAACTTGGCGGAGAGCAGCCACAAGTATGGTTTCAAACGTGCCATTACGCCAGGAAAAAAATAGAGGCAATCTCGATGGCCTGTCAGAATTTAAGTGCTGTTGCACTGGAAATGGATGGACGTTAATATGACGTAAACAGCAAGAAAATGGTACATAGAACAGTTAGATAAACTTTGATGCGGTGCTATTGTTCTCGGTTGCTTTCTTCAGAAGTGAACGAAAAACACATTTGTCTAGTTTTTAGTTTTAGTTTGGGAATGTTGAGGCCGTTTGGCAGACGTTTTAAAAAGGCGATATGATATCAAGCCAATTACAACTACATTTAGCAACTCATATATGGAAGTAGTAATCCTTAGGTTTAGCTCAATTGCAATAAATGTAAAAAAAACTGCAACAAATATTGCCAATACTACAGGAAATAACTGCGCGTTTCCATTCATTCACTACTCTCTCACCGAGCGACCAGTGTACAGCATTTGCAAGGCTCTGGGAGAATCAACCTACAAGGAAAAAGTACTCTCCCGAGGTGGCTTTTCAGTAGCGTGGCATATGACAGAGGGCCTCTGTTATCATCTGATCCACGGCACAAGGCCACTTTTGCCCTACAAAGCAATGTTGCGGGTGAAGTACTTCCATGGCGTTGCTTAGTCCCTTGTTTTGCGTTTAGCCTAGCCACAATCCCATGTGCTAATTAAAACGGGGGTGCGCTCATCTCTGCTTTACCGAAACAGCAAGGCCTTATTCGAACGACAGAGTAAATAACCCAAGGCGCATTTTCTAGAAAATGCCTCAAGTATGTCACCTGATTATCAAACTTCCGGTTGTAGGAACGCCAAAAACGTCCAAAAAATTGGACACCACCTTCAGAATATAACGTCATCAATGTCGTACGGGCCATGACTTACTTGAGACTGTACGCCGATTTTTGCAACAATGCTAAAATACTTCTACACGTCATTAAACAGCATTTAGGCTCTGCACTGCGTAAGGCTCTACACTCAACTCAAACACTTGGTAAGGCTTCCGCATTTTTAAAGGCGACAGTCTTTTCTCGGGTACTTAAACCCGAGAAGTTTAGGCTGTCTTTCCCTCTGTTAGTCCGTTCATCGATTCAACCCAAGGGCCAAAAGGCTAAATAGAAAATTTTTGGAAATAAACGAATTCTTTAGGTCTTTTAAACGAACCTTTTATTTAAAAATTCATATGGGGCGCAAAAATTTGCTGAATCGTTAAACGTTTGTTTGCGCCCCATGCATCATGTCGATCTAGTTCTGAGTTTAACGAGTGACATAATATATTGTCTCTTTTTGGAATATCTATCTATGTTTTTTCACCCCTCGAAATGCTTAAAAGGGGATAAACCTACGGGCGGTTACGCCATGTGCTCTTAATTTGAAAAACGGTTTCACAGTACCCATGCGCTGCGCATGTCATTGTACGTTTGCACCCCGTTATGTCAAGGAACCTGGTGAATACCTCACATTATACTGGCTTCTCCATTTGAGAACTTTGGGCATTTGTCCTTTCCTTCTGACCAATTCCCAGCAACCAACTTCACACACGTGTGGTAGTAACACAGTTTGCTATGACCTGAGGGCAACTGAAACAAGAAAAAAATAAACAGGAGGAAAGGATGACACGGCGCACGGCCCAGAAAATTCGCGGTGTCCGCAGGTGACCAGCGCAAAGGGAGGGAACAGATAAAGAGCAAAACATCGGTAAGCCCAAATAAAATGCAGTGCACGTTCAAAGAGGCTGAACAGGATTCGACTTTTTAGTTATCCTTCTTTTCGTAAACGGGTTTTGGGGCGAGAACAAAAATCTGCAATGCTGCAGCTTGCAGTGCAGCAGCTTGGCATGAGAGAAGATTTTGAGTTGCTCTGAAGGTGACGGGTGCGCGGTATACACATCAAGCTAAATTAACTGCACGTCCCGCACGCGAATCAGGTGGACGTTCTCTATCCGCGGCACTGAGAGAGTGATTACCTGCAATGTTTACGACAACAGTGCAGCACACTCGAGGAGCCACTGCTGGAGCTCGCGAGTGCGTGGTTTGTTGGTTTGGTTCTTAGTGGAAGCAGGCGGTCAGGTGCGAAAGCTGCCAACCCAAACAAATTCACTCTGAAAACTTCTGAAAAAAGAGATCTGCAACTTCCTTTAGAACCTGGGATATTTTGTAGTGCAGAAAGCGAAGGAGTCTTTTATCGAGCTAAACTGCTTTAACCTTCCAATATCACTGAGCAGGCAGGGAGTTGCTTTGTGTAATTACTAGAAGGGTATTCTAGAGAAGCCGTGACATGTAACATGAATCGCAGTGACTTTGGCAGTTACCATGCGCAACCATGTGCCAAACCAATCGCTCAGAGAGCCTTGCATCCTTAGGTTGTGTGTCTTGAAACGAAAACACAAACTCATCGTTGCGGTAATAATTTTGCAGCTAGCGGCGCGTACAGGTCGTGTTCCAACAGCACGACGTCGCTATGTTTTTTGCTCTTCTCGGCACATTCTCTCCTCCCTCTGTTCTGCTGAACAGACGAAGAGGGCCTGCGCGTGCAGGGACGAAGCCGGAACAACGCCATCGGTGTCAACGTCTTATTCTTAATAATTGTCTTTAATAAATTAGACTTGATAATGGAGAAAATTTTTTGTGCGCTTCACCTGCTAGGAATAAAAAATGCGGACAGTTCCGAATAAAGGTGTGAATTTAGGTCAAATGCGTCGTAAGGAACAATTAGCGAGTTCAAAAAATACTTTGTGCGCGACCTATGTGTGTGACCGAAACATTCTGCGCATTAAAACTGTAGACTGCTGTATACGAGCTTATAAAATGCCATGAAAAGAAAATGCGAACGATGAATACACCATGACCGCTCTAAAGCGCTGCTGTAAAGCTCCCCTACGATAAGGACGTGTGCAGTAATTAGAAAACATGGTGTTGCTCCTGTATTTTGCCCCCTTTTGAACACGTAACACGCTCAGAGCAAAATTCGAAAGAGAATTCTCCATTTTATATTATCACTGCATGCTCATATGGTGAGGGTAGGAACCAAGCCCTGTCTTCGAAAGTTGAATGTACCAAGGTTTTCCCACCGCAAAACAAGAAGATTAGTGCCATGGAATACGACTCGGCATGGTAAAGGTGAATGTCAGCCACCAAAAGGACTGACATCTATAAAAGCTGCAGTATGTCTTCGTTTTTCACAGCCGGTATTTGCGTCCTCCCCTCGCTTCTGCCGCCAACAGTGGCAAATAAGGCTTCACTTTCATTAATCTGCAGCAATATCAACCACTTGACCATTTTGTTGGGAGTTGAGAACGTTTAATGCAGTGAAATTGCCTCTGTAGTGAATGCAGTGAAAGCTGCCTCTTTCAATGCTGCATATCATTTATGCCTATTTTCGCGGTAGAAGCAGCTCTTTTCCTTCTAATACTGTGTAGTCAAGGCAGATTAACAGATATGTCAGTACTTTTACCCGGAGCGAACCGCTTTAAATTACCTACCGGAACTGCAATAATGTTACGATATGCGTTTTTAGCCGATGTCATGCAGAGGATGTTTTGACCTTTACATTACTGCTTAATTAGATGCGATCTCTCTGCGGGGCAGGATCGGAAGTTATACTTACGGTTTCCGGATTGCGCTTGACCCCTACTTCACCGAAGGATAGATTCAACAAAGCATAGAGGGGGAAAAAAACTGGCGTGTTTGCTCCCATCCGAAACGTTCTTCTTCTTTATATTTCTTGATCCTCTTGCTTATTTTGTCGGCTAGCTTTTTCTCAAGCATCAAAAGAAACAAAGTCGTATGGGACACACCAGCGTTCAGGTGCTTTGAAAATATTCTTCCAATGCTGTTTCGCGGTACATGCCGGGAACCCGCTGTCGGGAAACAGCCATTTGTCTTCCGGGCAGCCCTAGATAACAGTTGATGCCACCCGCAGGCGCAAAAACGTCCCTTTCCAATTCTATTTTTACGTTCTTCGTATTTTGGTGTTACTTCTCGAGCACCCGAAACTTAGATGGTGCTTTGTTTTCGAACAATGAGAAGTCCTAGACGCATGCTCCCATAGAGTAATAAACATTCAAGAGTTAAGTCGATTGCGTTCTTTTCAAGAGGCTGATGTTAGCCTTGAGGTCGCCGTTCCTTGTATTTACATTCGTCTTATCTTTGTTCTTTAGAGTAAAATATATTTTTGTGTCCTTCATTGCCTCGCCCCTTTGTTTCGCACATAAACAATGCCGTCTTACGTACGCAACGTTTCAGTACCGCAATTTCATACGTATATGCTGAACTTCAGGGATGTTCGTGTACGCGTAAACGTTTATATTTATACGTACTTCTTCTGCTTCATGGAGAAATTGATGTCAGGCTGTTTTTTTGCGTTAATTTGAACTTTAACCTTTTGATTACGGCCTGACCTAAAACCATACAGCCCGTAATAACGGCAAGAAAAACCCAAGGTATAGTACTTTCTCAGCACTGGATCTCAGGTGACGCGCTCGCCGTTATTCTTGCACATGCGTCAAGGCACATCTTTTATGGTTTTAAACTTATAGCATTGAACGAAGTGTACGCACATATGATGACTATTTTGGCTATCTGTGTGGTGACTAAGCCATTTTGTCCGGTGTTTTATCTTTCACGAAATAATTTGTTTGCAGCGCTCGAATTTATTTGACAAAGGTCTTGGGATTATGATTTGGTCTACGTTTACCCCAGCCTCACACGCTGTATATGAATGGTTAATGCGTGATAATGCCTGTGCACAAACTTTTTATTAATATAATTATTTATATGAAAGACTCCGGTTCAGGGGCGTTGCATGAGGTGCTTTGTGGTTTTGTCTTCGTTACCCCTTTTCTGGGTGCTCTGAGTCGTACTCCACGGATGAATGCTGCCATATTAGTCGTTATATTTAACCCTATTATTTGTTATATTTTCAAATATTCAACGCCTTAAGGCGCATAGCTTCTAAATCCTCTCTCTCGAGTTTTCTGCAATTTCTCTTTCGAACTCTCGACACCAAACGGAAGGCTGTCGGGTGCATTATTGCGTCGCTGCTTCGTTGGGGAAGTTTATATGCTCGGGGACCTAGCAGTCAGAGATGCGGCTTGGAAAAGGCAAGATTTTTGCTTTCGTGCAAGCGTGTCACGTGGGCGACACCTTTTTGAGCAGTTGCAAATAAACTGCTGGAACGAAAACACGGACTTTGAATAATCCTGTCGTTATTAGGGATGTTCACACTATATTTACAAAAGCGGTTAAAGGACGTATCTGGGGGGTCAATCGGCATCAGTAAAACTGGACTAGATATATATCCACAGATTGCCTATGCAGGCTGTACTTGCACAACTCCTCAGAAAAGTCATGCCGCGGCCAAAAATTCTTGATATTTCTGTCTGTCTGTCTCTCTGTCTGTCTGTCTGTCTGTCTGTCTGTCTGTCTGTCTGTCTGTCTGTACTTAAACCCTTCTTCTGACCTTCTCGTCGTAACAAACGTATGTCCCGCCGCGTTGGCTCAGTGGCTAAGGCGTTGCGCTGCTGAGCACGACGGCACGGGTTCGATTCCCGGCCGCGACGGCCGCTTTTCTGATGGAGGCGAAAAGCAAAAATGCCCGTGTGTTCGAGATGTCGGCGGTCGTTAAAGATCTCCAGGTGGTCAAAATTATTCCGGAGCCCTCCACTACGGCAAAACATACGCAGTCTCTACATCCTCGCGATTGGCTCTTCCCTACATAATGGCCTTCTTTGATTTCCCTCACTATGTGCTTGCTGGGGAATCGTTCAAATGGATTGTTTATGTCGTCGACAGGACACAATTTTTTGTCCCGTGCTAAGCTGGAGGCTCAGTGCTCTGTTTTGGTCCTGTAAGTATGCTTGCGGCCACTGCAGATTGAATCGTCAGGAAATGTGAGTTGGTGATTAATCTTGCGTCTTGCTTTCGCAGCTGTAAAGAGGAATGTTGACATATACAGTTGTAGTAGCTGGAATTAACACGTCTATAACTTAGTAGCGTGCGTAACGGCTGCGGCGCTCTACGTGGGATCACTAAATAATCAAATGCATGTCAAAAAACCCATTTTTCAGGATGTGTACTTTTCACAGATAACAAATGCCTGTTGTGTAGCTTATTTAAGCAAAGCCCCTTTTAGCTACAAACTGCGCTCCAAAATGCAATTGGCACACCAGCTAGTAATTAAGAGCCGTCATGCTAAATGCCAAAATAAATGCCGCGGTTCGCACCTTAGCTCGGTTTGAAAGTAGTAGCTCACCTAATGTAATGTGTGAAGGGAGAACCATTCATTCACTTGAGTCAAGAGCAGATGCCGAAAGATGCAACATGAAGGGGACGCGGGAAAGGTTTTGAGAGAAACAAACCATTTATCTAGCTGCCACGGAATCTTAGCAGCTGAAGATCATTCCGGACACTCCACAGCATGATAGCAATTTTAAGAGATAAGTGCGGAAAAAGGTCTGAAACAAAACATGTAGAGAGCAAAGGTTACGAGCCAATGAATTGGAACACGCCCCGGGATTGGTAAAGTCTCAAGAACATACCACCTTTTAGGTTCCGTCGTTCAGTTTCGCCCTTAATTACACGTATTTTATTTTCGCGGCATTCATTACTGTGGAATCGAGACACTTTTCGTGCGACTTAGCGGAATGTCGAAGATAATAACTTCCTGTCAGGGCCATCATTCTTACAGCCTTCTGAGCCATTATCGTGGAGTGAATGGGAGATCGGGGAAGCGAAGGCTGTTAAAGGCACACGCTGGGCATAGGTCCTGTTCCAGCAAGTGATATATAATCTGCAGTTCTGAAGTTCCCTTAATAAATGTAGTGCCATATATTCTGTCCTTCTCTTAGTGCTTTTTACGAAAAGAACTGGAATCGTGACGCATAAAAAATGGACACTCTTATATAGAGTACCGCCTTTGGACAATTGCTTTTGCTCTCTCTGTTTTTTCTTCATCCCCAGTCTTCCGGGCAGCCGTATTCTCCATGCCATTTTCTTCGGCGTCTAAGCCAACGTTCGCTTTTATATACGTTCGCCAAAGCGGCTGGTGATATGGCGCACAATAGAATGGTTTATCATTGCTGATCTGCAGATGACGTTGTACGTTAAATTTCAGAAGAACGTAAAATAAAAAAAACGTTTTCTTTTATTTTAGCCGTTTCTGTTGCGTCTACAAACGCAGCAATGCTCCAGATCCGTATGTCTAATGTCTAAATGACTGCTACTGCTGGGGTGCCTAAGAAACACTTGAACACATCATACGTTGGTTACTCCTAAATAGACAAGTCAGAGTTTTCAGACAAGTCCAACCACATTGATTGTCACCCTTCACACTGGCAGCAATTTAAGGTTACAGCACGAATTAAAACTGTCGCAGAAAGTGGTCAAGCAAAAATCAGTCAAACATATTTTGTCTACGGTCACGCCAATGTAAGGTTCCAATGAACAAACCCGTCCAATAAAAGTATGGTGGCAATATCGGTGGATGTAGGATTAATGTAATAATGAAACAACGGAATACAATACGGACGCACGGTAGAAGAAATTGTTAACTTTTGAATATCATGCAAGTTACTTAGTGTTAGGTGTAGGGAGCGTTAAAAGGATATCAACGTATATCACGAAAATATACGTAGGCAAGTGCATGAGCTCTGCACTACACTATTTAGGTGACGCTCGTAAACATCATACGCTTCGGTAATTTAGTCCATAGTTGGATGGGCGCAGTCCCCATATACAACTCAAGTTTGCAATAGCTATTAATAGTGTTAATACTCCTTTCATATAAAAATTTAGCCTTAATTTTGCTATTTCATTCCTGATTTTTTGCACCGACGGCGTGTTTTGAAGCAGGAAGCTTCCACTCACGTGTCGTTTCGGTGAGACGCCCTCTAGCCGTGCATAAAGCATGCAAAGTTTGAAAAGCTTCAGTGACCGCCGTCAATCTCAATCATAAGTTTAAGTTCCAGCAGCCCGCAGTTTTGCACGCTCTTCAATCACAATAAATCAATTCGTTATCTGGCGCATATCTAATAAATGGAAGTGGACAGCTTGGGTTACGCACGCAGTGCTTTGGTTTCCCAAAAGCGTTGACTGAAGAGACGGCCGGATAAAGAGGAATATCGAAGCGATGCGACGCCGACTACTTAAATTTTGCTGGATGTTGTAGGATACTACCAACTGAGAAAACAGTAATGAGAATAACTTTAAGCCAGGAACGTGCCGAAGTCTTCTTGTGCTGAAATTATGACATTTGCCTCGTATGTTCCGAAGGACGCAAGTGAGTGCCTTTTCGGAAAAAGTGTCTTTATTACTTAATTTAGCTATAGGACACAAAAAAAGAAAGAAGGGGGCAAGGGCCGGTTGCTGAAGACAAACTGCAGGCTTTTCACAAATGCTGATGTGGGTTCTGGCGCTGTTACAGATGCAATCACGCCACTGTAACATTTTTTCGTATCCCATCTTCATGACAATGTATTGCTTAGAACAAAGACCCCGCATAGACAAGTGAGGACAATCAATCGCCACTGGATAAGGAAACGTAACCTTGCACAAATGTGGAATTTGTGTAACATACATTTTTTCTCTCGTCGACCCCTTGTTGCCCGCATGCATCAGTTGTGGGTTTTGTGCCCAAATAGTTGCAGGGCTTGCTCAAGACAATCGGGAAGAAACTTGGTGCGGTGCAATTCGAGCAATTTCCCTAATTACTTCTGACCACGGAGCCCTGAAAATTCAATCTGAATATCCGCCAAAAATTATCGTGTGTCCAGTCGTTCTCACTCTTGCTACAACAAATTTAGTATACAAGATTCAACAAGTCTGATTCCCTTTCACGTTTGTTTATCTTTCGATCAATGGAACAAATCGGCATTTGTTCAATGGAACAAATCGGCAAACTAAGCTACAAATGAGAAGTGCTGCCAAAATGAGTAAACCTTCGCACCACGAAACCTTTTAACTCCATGCTATAAGTTTGAATTTGCACAGCTGCCATCCTGCAACACAATAAAGTAAAGCTGGAGTGCGACTTCTATACGTTTCCAGTACAGTGTGTCCATCTGCTATCTGTTTTTGATGAAATACGAAAAACAGGACGCCCTGAGTAAAACAAACGCGGCACATGCAAACCGATATTAGCAGCCAAAGGTAAGTTTCAAGAGTGTTGAGAAATGGGAATAGCTAGAAAATGTAGGTGTTCCCTACAACCGAAAAGTCGTTGTAAAATAGTGGGCTAATGCAACTGCAACAAAATCTTGAGTTAATTTTTCCCCTGTTTTTCGAGTGTGTGGCGGTGAGCCACCTACAGACAACAAGGACGCACTAAAGCGAGAGCCACAGCCGACCTCTGCAACTCTACAACCCTACGCGCCACGACCATCTCTATATCAACGAGGGCTCCGGCATGGCGAAGTAATCCTTCAGTGGACGGCTTTTTTAAGCCGCCCTGCTTCCAAGCTCAAATTTCTGAATGCCGGCTGCCGGCGCGTGCCTCGGAACGCATCGCGTTTTGTTGGTTTCCCAACCTCGATAGGGTGGTTATTATAGGCTTCGAATTTTCTATGTTGAGTCGTCCGCAGTTTTACGTGATGAGTGCGTGACCAGCTCTAAGGGCTTTAACCACGGCTTGACATGGCTTTAATGCGGTTTTAACCGCGAGCTGGACGCAGCTGTCCGCACATAGAGGCTTGCGGTAACTGCGTGTTTTGTTTAACGGAAGGATAGACTATTTCTCCTCACAACAGCTATTACCGACAGTTATCTACTGAAGCATTGCCAGATATGCCCGCAATGCTGCTGTTGCAAGAAAAGTTGCTAACGCCAATAATAAATACGGTGCAAGTATATCCAGGCCACAAAATATGTGATCCGCCAGGAAAAAGTCGCATGTAATGTCGTAGGGCATGTGAAAGATGGAGGGAAAGCAACGAACGCACACCGGTAATGTTCTCAGTGGGATAATTTATGTCTGCGAATATTGTTCCGCCTGAATGAGCTGATGGGTTGATCGCAGCTGTAATACGTTCATCATGACACCAAGAAAGTTGATTGAAACCGAAATAATTGTAGCTAGTCAGCAGTGCAAGCACCGCTTAACCCGTACCTTGACGAGGTTTGCCTCTCGAAAGCACAAGCACTGTCCGAAGACTACCAAGAAAGGCGGTCAGCGTCCATAAACATAAAGGCCGTAACCACCAAGGAGGTTCACTGCTGTTAAAAAAATTGCTGTCACTTTCGAACTTGCCTGGCTTTAAAAAAACATCTTATACAGCTCGCTCACATGTGGAAAGCCGCTAAATTGGAGACAAATTTGAACGGCAGAAAATAAGAAATCCCAAAAATATATCTGCGGAAGCAGGTATTTTTGCCGATGCTAGCGTGGGTTTGAAGTAAATGCTCTTTTCAGAAAAAAAGCAAGCATACTTGAACGTTTCCCCAAAACCTCTAAGGAAACGTGCGAATAATAACAGTTGAACCACTGTGTCATATGACACGTATGACATATGACACATAAATAAACTCGAATATTCTGAAGCATGACATAGAATTAAAGAAGAAAAATACAATGTTGGGCACGATTACAGCAGGATACGCAATTAGCAAAGAAAACTCCTGATTACACTGGCTCACTCTATGTGAACAACTAGAATTCCTTTGCGCTTGTACAGAAGTGCTGCCAGAGGGCAGCGGAAAACATTGCATCAGGGGAGAAAGCAGCCGTGTCGCGCGGGTAATGCCTTCGTTTAATAGTTTTCCTGCGAAAGTTTAAAACTATTGACTTTTAAATGTTCGGGCTGTCAATGCTTGCCACCTTTGAAAGAAACCAAATTTATGGCGATGTGTGGCTGTGAGCCCACATTGCATGCTTTAGACATGCAGCGGAGCCCCGAGAGAATTGGGCGTGAGTGCCCTCTTTTGGTTTTCACAAATACAAGCACGCCCACACGCACGCACACATACGCACGCACTAACGCACGCAAAGTTCATCTTTAGGGCACGAAAACACATGGACACAGAAGACAAGCACATGTATGTATGTATGTATGTATGTATGTATGTATGTATGTATGTATGTATGTATGTATGTATGTATGTATGTATGTATGTATGTATGTATGTATGTATGTATGTATGTATGTATGTATGTATGTATGTATGTATGTATGTATGTATGTATGTATGTGTGTATGTGTGTGTATGTGTGTATGTGTGTATGTATGTATGTATGTATGTATGTATGTATGTAAGTATGTAAGAAGAAGAAGAAAGAAAGGAAAGGCCGGGAGGTTAACCAGGTGTACAGCCCGGTTTGCTACCCGGCACTCGGGGAATGGGGCTCAGGGAATAAAAGGGCGGGAGAAGAGGAAGAGATAGGAGTGGGAAAGCGCGCTCTCTAGTCCCGTTTCGGGCACTATAGTCTTTAACGCAAGTTCGTTTCACTCAGGAAACGTAAAAGGGCTTTCGCCGCCTTCTGCGAGGTCGATTGTAAAGACCGATGACTTAGAACAGTTTCCACTGTAAATGGCCGATTGTTCAATCGGCTGATCGCGGTGGCAATCACGCTCCTGTCCGACGAGTATTCCCCGCAGCGATAAAACACGTGTTCTATAGTCTCTTCCGCCCCACAGGTGTCACAGTGGGCACTGCTGGCCATCCCGATTAGGAAGAAGTAGGCTTTCGTGAAGGCCACTCCCAACCACAGTCTACAAAGTAAAGTTGGCAGGGGTCGAGACAGCCCATACGGAATACGGCGCTGAAGAAGAGGATCCTGAATATGCAGACGGGGATTCGAGAAGTCCAGTGTGTTCCATTGCTGCATAGTAATCCTGCGTGCAAAGGAGCGAAGTGTCCCGGCGGCATCGGTCCTTGAAAGCGAAAGCAGAATGGTGGGGTCGCTCTCATGGCCTGTAGGGGAAGCTTCAACCGCCAGCACGTTACCGATGACTCCGCAGTGACCTGGAAGCCACTGGAATATTACGTCATGGGCGGCTGTGATGGCTTGATGGAATTGTGCTCTTATCTCTGTCACCAGTTGGTGTAGGGGACCGTAGCGCAGGGCTACACGTAAGCTCTGTAAGGCAGCCTTGGAATCCGAGAAGATCGCCCAATTTTGGGGAGTAGCTCAGATGACATGATCAAGAGCCTCACGAATGGCTGCAAGTTCTGTAGCGGTCGCTAAGATCAAAGTGTAGAATCTCTTCTTATCAGCTTAATATGTATGTACGTATGTATGTATTTATGTATGTATGTATGTATTAAGTATGTATGTATGTATGTATGTATGTATGTATGTATGTATGTATGTATGTATGTATGTATGTATGTATGTATGTATGTATGTATGTATGTATGTATGTCTTAATTCAATAAACCTCTATTCGACAACCACTAAGCCTTACTCCAACGCGGAAATTCCTGCCTTCCTCTCTTCTGTTGATAATGAGGCTGGTAAGGATGTGCCACACAGCGAGCGATTCTAAAAGTTTAGTATACCATAACAAAGGTGCGCGGGATGCAACAGAAAATACAAGTCCCCCTCGTGTAATATTGAAAGCAGCAATGAAAATGTAACAAAAACATCATCATCAGCACAAAAACAGGAAATAACGATCTTGAAGGTAAACTTCTCCTCTAGAGAACTTTAGTAAAGGATTCAGGAAACATTTGCACCAGCATGCTTCAACACGGTGACGTCTTTCTTGTAGCACTGGATGCCTGTCTTCAAATAAGGGCCGCTAAGCAAGCACTCGAGATATTATTGCAAGGGTGCCCGCCCAGCTCTGAGGGCTCATTGCAAAACACCGAGGCAGGGAAGATGAAAGGACAAGATCCTGAGGCACTACGCGCCTCAGTAACCTTGCTTGTTTGTCTGGGATCAATGGCACAGAAAGAGGAAAGTGCCATAACAGCCCACTTTTCCACACGGATGTTTGCCCTCAACATTGACGCTGCTGAATCTCAACGCTGCACGGCAAAATATTTGCTCATCCGCTGTATGTGTTCCGCCAGAATGTTTTTAGTGTTTTCCGTCGTTGTTGGAAGTACGGAGCGATGACCTGAAAATTCGTTGCCATTGCCAATTATTTGGAAATCATATGCCCTACTGCTTTGAATTTATCATTAGTCGCATTTAGATACAGAAGCATAGAGAATAAATGTTTAATGAAGAAAACGATAGTCTTGGACCCCCGCTCGGTTGGAGGGGCTGCTTATGACGAGGTAGCCTTAGCCCCTAAGTGCAGACATCTTCGCAACGTGGTTAGGGTGTATCAGAAATCCTTCTCATTGTTTTCGAGAAGAACTTCGAGAGACGGGGTACGTTGCACGCCTAGGTATGGCGTAGATTTTATTGGAAACGTTAAGAAATGGGAGGCGAGAGGTCCAGGGTGTGAGACAAAGTCGAGAAAGTGCGCACTTCAGTAGTTATATATTCCCAAGCGTCACCAGAATAATGCTCTCTTGCTGTTAGTCGAGCTAAGGGGGAAGGCAGGTTAAGGTGAACGTTGCAATTGGAGTGTTAGAAGTCATTGTGGTATGATAGATCGGCCAGGAGTCAGTTGTATTTGAGTGACTGGATTTATTCACAGAGCTGTGTTTCCGATCAGGATCGATCTTTCCGAAGCTTCGTCAGGGGAGCCGAAGCATGTAATAATTATGGCATAAGGCCATCAGCAGTGAGGCATCGTTATCTACGTTCGTAGAGCAAGTTTGTCCGTCACAGTTATGCGTTTGTCTTCTCTACTTTAACCCTGGTTGAGGCCTGCTTCTTTTCACCGAAGGAGTACGCATGCTTAATAGGATGAAGGCGAATAGGCCAATATCCGCATGTAACAAAGCCGTCAAACGGTGAAACAGCCGCCGGACGCACGGGCTTGAACCACATGACCTGAGCCACATCACCAATGTGCTTCCTCCGGCCATTGCCAGCGGGTTGCGATTCCTTGTACTTTTTAACGCGCAGCTTTTACACGCTCACTTCAGGGGTTTTACGGCGTCCCTCGCCGTTTGCCTTGTAACCGCAAAAATCAGGAGGAAGCGTATAGAGAGTACAGCGAAATTGGAAGAAGGAGCCCGATATTCCGATGGGGCCGCGAGAGCCATGTTCCGGTGCGGCGACGCGCTCCGACACGACGACAGAGTAGCGCGTACAATCGTGCTTTCTTAGATGACGCAATCACTTCCTGAGACAAAAAAGTGCTGCCCCGGGCAGAGGAACAGCGCAGTTGAGACAGAATCTAGGGGTGCGCGCAGATGAAGCAGCAGCTATGCGCCGTCGCTGCGAAGACTGCAGTACGCGCTGCGCCCAAATTTGCCATAATCGTGTATTGTAATCGTCAGCCATTTTTTGTCAATTAACCGCAGCCTGTACGCGGTTAACCGGATCTGGGTTGTTTAAGCAATGCTAAACTTTTGGCCACATTCTAGGCGACAGCGCGAGGAAGCGTCTCTTCTTTAGCAGTTTTCATACTGATGCGGACAGCTCCAACGGCAATTTTTATTAGTTCTGATTTTATGTCGCCTCTTTTCGACGTCATTTACAACACTTTTTTCATTTCTTTTTTTACAAACCATTCCAACGTATATTTTTCACTACAAGAACGCTGTCCGCAACACTGATGTACTTGTTCTGCCTTTTGCTTTGCGCTGAAGAGTTGTTCCCACGTAGGAGCTTGGCCACCAGTTTTAGTGCTTTGGAATGGTCTTGCCGATACATCCCTCGTGTTTGCGCTTTCTGTTAGGCAAAGGATACTTTTGAAAAGGGCGCTGAAAATGATCCCAACGAAAAATGAGACGCCAAAAGACAGCGCACCAAGTCGACCCCAAAAAACCGATGCACGAAACCTGAACATATTCGCGAAGATAGGCTGCTTGGAATGTAAAAATTCATGATCTATTCAACACCGTGAAGGTAGATGAGCACCGGTGCTATTTCGAACATGAAATAGAGGTGGCAGAGAATTAAGGTATACATTTCTTGTGGTTGCACGAGGGTAAAAGAATCGGGTCGTCCGAGAGTGAGAGAGCTCGGTTTTTACACCGAGAGAGCGCATTGAGCGCACTGAAAATTGCACCGCCAGATAAAACACAGACGTTGCTGTCCGCAGCCGGCACTGCAGGCGCGAACACCCAGTGAACGTGAATGCCCCCAGCGCCTCCATGTATCTTCTTATGATGGCACGCGTCCTTAATCTTCCTCCTCTCGCTAACGCTCCCCCTTGAACAAGCTGGCAATGAGACGCTTCCAGTGGCATCCGCACGAGGCGCTGGCGTGACCTTGGTTCCGCTGGAATTCAGATTGACGCTACAAAGAACGATCCTTTATCCGGGTTTGACCTGGCATAATGAGCTCTGTTTATTATTTCAGTGCTAGACGCTGCCTGAAGCACGATACTACAAGAGTAAGGTAGCCGAATGTTGCCCTTAGGTTCCAGTTGCCTAGTTTTATTTTAAGGGCTATTATCTTAACTTCGATAGCATAAGGCAGGTAGAGGACGACCTGAGACACGATGGGCTCTTGCACCTAAAATTGTATGTTGTTGCAGAGCTTCACGCAAAACAACATGAGTGAATAGCTCGATGAAAACGTTTACCCGGAACCCCACAGTCTTTTTGGCCGAGCATTTCTTCGCAGTAAGAAGACCACAGAAGAAGGGGGAGGAGGAAGGGTCCGTTACTATGCCTCATTGAACTAAGAACTTTCATAGGGAAATTTTTGTCTGAAGGACGTCGCATATCGCAAGTATCAAATGGGCGCACATATATTTAAGCAAGGGTGTTTCTGGCGGTAACAGGTGAACACCACCTCATTGTTTTTCGAAGCTAAGTTATTAGTGCTTCTCGCAAAATCATTTTCGCGATTCCGGCGTTCATGCCCCAAAATGTCGTCCGCAATCTTTATTACTATCTTAGAGGTATTGTCCAAGAACAATAATATCTGGATCAATTAGGTCACGCTAACGCAATAACAGTAGCAACATATCCAGATATACGCTGCATAACTGAATGTTATAGTGCAGGAGTAGTGAACTTCATTTAAAATTTCGAAAGCCCGAAAGGTAAAAAAAACAGCAACTCATTAGCTTTGAGATATTTATTTAATAGTTTTTGTGGTAGCTGTTGAGGTATACGCTTCCTCGCATTTGCTCGTGAGAATGGTGTCTTCTCCACCTAATTTTCAATTTTACCCCAATATTGTTAACTTGTGAGTTCAAGAAAACTGCTCGTTATGGTGAACATAGCTGCCATAAAGTTAGGTGCACCTCTTCCGCCCCGGCGTGCCCCAAACAACTTCGCCTGTGCTGTGGTGCAACGACATCACACAGACCACGTCCGTCTATTTACGTACGCATGAGTCAGCGTTGCAGACATCTACCCTGCTCTCGTGCAGCAATAACGAAAATAGTTTTACTAAAGAGAGGATGCTATGCAGCGCAGAGGAAACATTTAGACAAACGTCCTGTGAGCATGATCAGTATTTATAAAACTTAACACTGAAATATTGACTACCGTATAGAAAAAAAACCTGCGTGGAGGTCCCAAGACACCTCAATGAAGACACCCGCAGTAGGTAAAAATGAATCACTTGACCTCCACTACTGCGCTCCTAGTGGAAGAGCTGTAGCTTCACTGAGCGGATTTGAATTTAAACTTTCCACGCGTTGAACTAGTAGTACCACTCGATGGCACATCTAAACAGTTGATTCTTTCAGCTGAGGTTTCTTTAATAGCGAAGCTGTTGAGCAGATCCCTTGTGTAATTAATGATACAGAGAAGATTACAAGTGCTCGGGAACGCGTGCCTCGAGCGCACATTCATCAGGCCAAGCATATCCACTTAGGGGAATTGGCCAACATCAGCCACAAAAAAAAAAAAAACTCCAGCGTTCGCCGTATCATGGCCACACTTCCCGCAAAGAAAAAGACACGTCATAGCGTACGCCCCTCGTTCGTTCGTCCTAGTGCTTTCGTCCGCATGCGCTCTGTACCGTATAAGCGCCACGGCTTGAACGTCGAAGCTGATGTCGGTGATTATTGACTCCACATGGCGCGGCCGCGGATGGTTCGCACGGCCGACGGAGAGGCCGTGCTTTGAGTAGCTCGCAATGCAAAGCATCTGCTAGGGTCGATAAATCGTGCTTGCAGAGTGACGCACAAGAACGACAGCCAGAACGATGAGTCACTGTTACTTTCTTCAACAAAAGGTCATTCAAATGCATTGCCGCCAACGTCAACCACGACACCACAACGATAATAAAACTAAAATTTGTGTCCGTCAATGATCACCTACAACAGCTTCGCCATTCCAGTCTTGTGCGGGAGTTCGAGCTTCCGACAATTTTAAATGCATAGCATTTTAGTAACTCACTATGTCACGCGGCGTTGGCGTGCCTTGTCGTAGTCCGCATGCGCGCCTTGTCGTAGTCCGCATGCGCGTCTTGTCGTAGTCCGCAGGCGCGCCTTGTCGTAGTCCGCAGCCAGGAAGAAATAACAGTTTCCGGCGCCCGGTTTCGAGCCCATGACGCCGCGGGCGGAACGCAAGGTGCCCGGCGCACTACCGACCGAGCCAGGAAACCGACACAGATTTCGATGCACCGAAAGCGCCTTATATCCTTCACTCATTTCTCGTTTGTTTCGAAAGCGCCACAAGTTGTCCCGCGCCTCCAAAAGATGGCGACACGGGTCCCGCGATCGAGAGATACGACTTGCCGGCGCACCCCCACGGAAATGTTGTGCATTTGATCGTGCCCCTCGCGAGGGGGATGTCTTTTTATAACTATGTTTTTTATCGTTTGGTGACTACCTAGGCTGCTCATCTGAAATAAAAAGCAATTTCAAGCACGCAAGTTTCTGTGAACAATCCTGCAGGTTTCCCGCGCCTAAATAAATATGTAAAGTGTACCTAAACTACTAATCCTGCCAAAAATAAAACTAAGTCTGAATGGGAGATTACCATGTAGAAGTGCACGTGACGAGTTTCGCAACAATATTGTAGCCATAAAATGGGGCACCTAAACTTTGTTATATACTTTCTATAACGACTAATTGCTCAGTGCCTTTTTTCAGCATCACTGAATTGTTTTTTTTATTCTGGAAAGGAATTCGGATAGGCATTATGCATCTTAAGAGGTCATTGTTTTCTCATATTGAAGATGGTAAACTTTGGACAGCCTCGTTTATAAATTTTAAACATTTGTGGCAGGGAAAATAATATTTTGCTCTCTGTCATTATCATGGTCATACCGACCTCATTATTACATATACTATAAAAGAATTTGCTGTGCAGCAGTGAATTTGCTGCAGTGCAGACGCAATGCATTACGGAGAGAATAGCTTTGTTTCAAAAAGTCTTCAGGGTGCATCTGTTAATCATACCTCAACGAAAATAGTCCAGGTATAAGCCCCGATAGAAGGCCACCATCGAAGTTATTTATGTGTGCTCGACCAGCGGTGCAGGCATAAATTGTGCCACAACAGTCTCAACAAATCCATCTCCATTAGCTTCTCTACTCTGACGCGGTTTGAAAGCTGAAAGTCACTAATGCTTCATTCGAGGCGTCTTGTACAGCATGAGATAAAAATGGCGCCTCGATAGCCTAATTGAGGTGCCGTGTAATTGTTCTGTTGTCTTTATTTTTCGGGACGTCCACCCCCATACAGCTAGCAGCCTTCCGCAAGAGCTCGTAACGGCAACACAAAGTTGCTCTAAAAGTAGTCATCCAGGTCAAAGCTGCACGTTCAATAATGATTTCAGAAAACTACCAAGCCATTTTTACAGAAAAAATTAATTACGCTTTAAAATCGAGATCATTAGAGCTTGTTATCGGACGACAGGCACTTGAGAAGTTTAAGGCATTAACCATTTCCTAAAGGAGCCTCCTCCTCGCTCTATACGGCAGCCAGCAATCAATTGTCACAAATGAGAAAAGACGGTGGCAAGGGGTGCACGTAGAAAATTCCTGACATAGTGACAATTGTTTTTACTTGGCCCTCTACACCAATTCTTTTTTAACAGAAATTTGAGATACCTTTTATTATATATTCTGTACTGTATATTCCCAATTGAATAATCCTTCACCATAGTACTGGCGCTCCTTGGCCTTGATGCCCTTGCGCCAAGAAAACCTAACATCAGCATCAATTGTCACAAATGACATGGTACGCGTCGACGTTGTCCTTAAAGCGAGTGGCTACGTTAAGGGAACCATCGGAGCATGGTGTTGTTACTAGCCGGCGTTGTGGTAATTTTCCGGGCAGTGGGGGACATTATTTAAAAACATAAGCGCGATTCTGCTCCCCTCAGAACAACGCATTGGGGTTATCTCGTTTTAGCCACTCTTACCTGCTCGGTTTACATCTTACGGCACCTGTGTACTAAAGCGGGACGTTCGCCACCTCGGTATGGGGAACTCAATGCACCCCCAATAGAGCTATCTCTGAGAAATTATGTGGCCTTAGAGGTTACGGCATAAAGCCATATTACCTCTTTAAGGATGCGATACGGCGACGTAGCCAGTAGCGGGATACATTCCTGCTTCGTATTACTGACGTGGCTGCCACTTCTGGACCAAATTCACCTTCCCGCTCCATTCTCTCCCTATTCTTTCCCTATTGTGCCATTTGATGGCGCTAGCAGTAGAACGCGGCAAAATTGCGTTGACTTGAGCAAATCTCCATACTGTTTATAGTGATTGGAGCAAAACGAGAGAGGAAGAGCTTGAGAGGTGGGCGCGAGAGGGAAGTGAGGCATGCATTCACGGGGAAAGGGTGGGGGGCAGAAGACTCATTTTTCGAAGACAGTCGCAGCAAAGTGAGAAGAACGACGCCATTGCGACTAACGTTAGGCCTAATATCGTACCGTTTTATACCCGCGTTCACAGTCAGCACGGAAGTTTTCTGATGAGAATTCTCTGGCACAGGCGCCATTCTTTCTTTGCATGCGTCAACTGTACCTTTGCTAAAAGAATATAGCCGGAGGCGATGAAGATTGTAGAAGTATGTTCTTCCCCTGATCACTCCACAGTGATCTAAAACGCGTTTTTAAGTATTTAGCAGAAGTTAAATTTGTGAATCTCACTTCGTACCACGCATACCTACAACCTGGCCCTCTACACCAGCCATCTCATTGTCTTTATTTGTCTTTACCCTGTTGCTAATTAATTTTAGTATGGCGCGACCTATCCTGTTAGGCAATGTATCATCTGTACTTCGCAAAACATTTTCCGCCAAAACTGAATCACAAACACAATTCCCGGCACCCGCCTTCCACCTTCGTCCTTTGACAACCCTCTGCCCGTGGCATAAAGGGAATCTGGGCCCAGTTACCAGACGTGGTTGATAAACTAGCTCTTAATTGCTGTCAGGTATCACCGCTTTCATTATTGAAGACCTCTTTGCATTTTAAACCGGTACATCCCCTGGTAGCGGTGTTTTTATAATTTTGTTTTGCATTCCTTTTTTATGTTGGTACCATCAATACCTCCCATTTGGCTATGCGCACTGGGGGAATTCTATGGCAACGCGATAGAAAAATTCTTACAATATATCAAGAGTGTCTTTAATGGACCGGTACTCTATGTGGCCTCTACTGTCGCTTGTCGGAAGGGGCCACGGATTCCCATGAACACCCCTCAACTGATTAGTAAAGAATGTACTCTGCTTCCAAGCATTAAACGAAACACATTGTTGTGTTAACTGTGAGACACCACGTCTCATAGCGGCATCTGCTCTGCTTCAGCGGCCAACGGTGCCACATGAAGGTGGCATTTCTTTCCGTTGTTCAGCTTTCTTTTTGTCGTGACGCTTAAAAGCACAAAAAGCACGGAGAGAGCCAAGATCTTTACTTGATCATCGCCATCCTCCGTAAAGCCTGTTCAAAACGGCTCGCACTTTTCTAACGAAGATTTAAATACAATGACAAAAGGTTGTTTTGACAATGCCTTTGTTCGGAGCCGCCAATGAAATTTGAGAATAGAGCTCCTAGATTACCTGGTGGGCATAAATCCCCGCCATTGCTCAACGTTTCCGTGAGGTACGGCCGCCTAGTAGTGTAAAACGTTTTGGGCGCAGTAGGGCAAAACCCATCAATGATTTTCATGGCTGTGCAGGCAGCATGGTCGATCGCGCCTATATTTTCTGAATTATGCTGCTCGCTGTTGCATATATTTGCTTTGGTGGTATGTCCGATAGGCTGTTGCAGTCTCTTCTATGAGCAATCTGTCTGCGCTTGTACTGCAAACGCCGTAATCTCTTAGCCGCTCAGGACGAGCCTTCGCTCCCGAAGCGTTTTTGTAGCGTGAGCTACACTGGCCGAGGTTGAGCAGTTTCATGTGGCTCTGGGAGAGCCGTGCTGCGCATGCGTGAGGAGCAGTGACTTCACACGGCGCACAGCTGGCGCGCCGGAGCCACCGCAGCTGCGATTGGAATAGATTGGATGGAAATCGTTGTAGCAGCGGTAAGTATCATAATCAGCTAATACTAGACAACCAGGAAACCTAAGAATAACCAGCCGAACCCTAGCTCACGCTACCTATATCGTTGCATAGCCGAGATAAGCCACTGCTATTTTTTTTTCACTCATTGCATTAGTGGGTTCGTTCACTCTATGCTTTGCCGATTGGTGAATGGCCTACGCCACGGTACTCGTGCGACCGGAGCTCGTTTTAAGCAGCACTCCGTGCGCCTTCATCAGCACGCTCCCATGTACCTTCCCCCGCTTTCATCCTCGCGCTCCCTCAGACATCACCGTCATTCAGTTGCCTGTCTTTTGTACTTCCGGGGCTCCCGTTCGCTAGCTTACGCCGGCGGTGACGTAAACGCCGCTGAACGCACGAACGGGCGCTTAGGAGTGGTGCTCTAAACATTGCGTACATTGCCGCTAGGTGACTCAGCTAGGCTGGAAACCTAGACATCGATTCAAAGAAATTACGTGATCATCCTCCAGACCGCAGGGCGCTTTACCGCTCCCCCGGCTCTATAACAATAGATGTGTGTACCTCCATGGGTGTCAGAACCATTAGCAGTCTGCTGTTATAATTTAACTGAAATGAAGCCACCGTAATCTCACAACCGTTCCAGCAGGCCCCCCAGATCAATTCGCTAAAACCACAGTAAAGCGATCTTCAACAGCCGCACATTTGTATGCTGGGATGAAAGTGTAACGCCATCAAGCAGCGTTCAGCGAATTTCTCAGAAAGAGTGCTATATCGCTCACAAAAATCAATCGTTTGGTCCATGTACTCCCGAGAAAAAAATTCCAACCCAATCCAAACATATGCCATCCATTCCATTAAAAGATGAATCGCCGCAAAAGATCTAGTAAAGCAGTCTAATCATGTCTCAGAGTAAGCATAGCAAAAATTGGTCTATTGATTGTACGATTTAACGTGCAGACGCAACGCCGGCTCTGAGGCGCGCCGTGGTGGAGGGCTCCAGGTTAAATTTTCCATCTGGGGACCTTTAAGGTGCGCCGAAATCTCGAGCATACGGGCGTTTTTGCTTTTCGCCTCCATCAGAAAAGCGGCCGCCGTGGCCGGGAATTGAACCCAAATCGTGCTTCGTGCTCAGCAGCAGCAAAGTAAAAACGAGAACAACTCAGTCTCTTCTTATAGGCAAAATGCTTAGCAAAATGGTTGTTATATTAGCACAACGACGTGGTGGTTACTGATGAACCAACCCTGAAACCGGAAAGCAAATTTGGTGCCTTATCCTTTTGGTTCATTTTAGCTGAATGAATTGGTCTAAAGGGCTGTTTGGAAATTGAATATTCGGTGTACAATACAAATCCTACTAAAACTGCATAGTTGGTTTTATGCTTTACTGGCAATTTTACGCAACAAACGGGCTTTGAAAGTTCGCTTAAAGCATCCGAAACAAGATAACAGTTGCCGTCCTGTGGCGAGAGTGTTATCGTATTTGTAGAATGGTGTGGTGTGTAGTGGGATATGAGCCAAAGCATTTAGTTAACAACACAGGGCTTATTGTGGTGTCACAACGTAAAACTTATTTTGTGCTTTAGGGGGTAATAGCTTGGCCGCACCAAGAAACGCTTTGCTCGAACAGCTCATCAAGTCATTAATTGACATCATTGCTTCTGCCTAAATGACAAAGCGTAAAAACAGACGGACGCTCTGTGCAACACATATTGGAGTGGCAAGAATGCTGTATTCTGCAGCGATATCCCACGCCTCGACAAAGAAAACGACGACGGTAATTATGCTGATTCGCACTTATCTTTTTAACAAATATCCTCCAGCGATTACAACGACTAGAGGAAAAACCATCGTTTACGCATTAGCGCATACCTTTAATGAGTAGGCTGCTGGTACACCAGGTTTTGGCACAATAAAACCTTACAGGGCTTGGTATACATGAAAAGTCTCAGAAAACGTTTCCGCCATTTGTACGGGTATCCCTTAACTATGGGGACGTACTTCCCTTTTTTCGAGATATTTCAAAGAAATGCTGGCCTATGAAATTCAGGAAGATTGGAGTGCTCATGAACTGCAAACAAACTGACCGATTGGTTCTGGAAATTTTAGACAAAAGAGGAAGATACAAAGGTATATATTTACTACAGAAATTGCACACCAGCTCCAACGAACCTGCTTAGAAATGAACCCGTTCTCCTTTTTTTTTCAGGCGTTTTAGTTTATGTCAGATGGGAAGTACACATTTTTTGCAGACTCACGGGCTTGCGGAAAGTTCACTAGAAAGGCGCATTCAGAGCATACAAAAATGCTCGTGCGAAAGTTGCATTGCGGTACGGGCAAACTAAAAACGCCCCCAAAATTGCATTCTCATGAGCCTGAAGATTGGTTTTAAAAATCAATTTCCAGAAACGCTTTCTTTAAGCTTAGCTATTAACTGCACATATTTTTTTACTGAGCAACCAACTTGGATATAACAGACCCTTCGGAAATAGGCCCATGTAAAAGTATTGGCCGAGTAATTGAATCTTCAAGGCTACCGTTTTCCGCGCGAAAAAAGTAAGGACGAGCTGGCTCGGTGAGTCCCGTTTCTGGCACGTTATATCTCGTAGTAAAATCCCGCGGTGGGATATTTCGAAGCCTGGCACGTTTATGGCAGCGAGATCTCGTCCATGTTTGCAGGTGGCCTCCATCTTTCACATCGTTGTAATCTCCGTTGGGCCCTCGGCAGACCTGCTCTTTTTATTTCACATAGGCAAGACGAAGTCTTAGCGCCGAAGTTTATTGGCAAGCTATCCCGAAGCCATAGGCTAAACTAGTGTGCCTTCGAAAATGCGTCTTCATCGTATACCAGCTATGTGAGCTCTGAGAGACACGTAGAGGTTTTTTATTCTTTTAGTGAGATAAGACGTCCCAACTTCGCGAGTGTTTTTTTTTTAATTTTTGTCGGCACCATTGTCCATCATATTCACTCACTTACTGAACATTGTTAAGCTTTAGCAATATTCTCTGCAGCCCAATGAATCATCATATTGAATTGGCATTCGACTTAACTTGGGGCGCCATTTACAGCGCCCCCAGTTAAGTCGAATAAGACATTATTGAAACCCTTGCTTTCCGAGTGATATTCAGGCAGGCTAATTCCTTTTAAAATTCTTCCTCCAGGGAATAGCCATTTTATCTTTGTAGGGGTGCAGTCGACATAATGGCGGAGTGAACGTAAGTGTCACAGTTGACAGGTATCCCTCGTCTTGAAAACCCTTCACGCAAGTCCTTAATCTTTTACGTTTATCCTTATTCTCTCTCATTTACATTCACATTCACCCGCTTCCTTTGTGCACCCTAACCAAACAGATAATCGAACCCCGAATAACCTATTTACCTTATACTCCGTTTTTTACCTTGCACACCCTAGTTTTGAACAAACTCATAAAATAACCGGTGGCCGGTGCTCACCCATCCTGTTATAGGGTGGCACTATACGCATCATTACGAACTCAACGACCTTGAGTGCAACTGCCAATTTCTGCCTCATTTCAGGGGTGGTGCGATGAGCTGGGGAACCAGAAGAATGGGTTGCCTCATCGATTAGCCCACTCAGTCAGAGAAATCGATTCATGCTCCGCAAGGAGCGGTAATCTAGGATGGCCACTCCTCCGAGTCACGGAAATGGAACGGCATCCCGGTGGCGGCAGAGAATGGCAATGTTCCTCGCTCTCTGAGTCTATTTTGTCGCAGACAAAGTGTTCGACGTTCCCTGCCCTTCTTTTTGTTTGCACTCACGCCGTTCCAGTTTTTATAACTGAGCTTTGTTTTTCCTCCCTGGTGTTTTTTTTTTGTTATCGCCCTTTAGCGACTCAGTAGCGGGGCTGCGTTTTCCAGCGTATTAGGAAAACCATTTCCCGCAAAACTATTTAAGTGACAACGAAATATATGTCAGTACACTTTAAACGAAAAGCTTTCGGGCTGAACTAAAACAGCAGGTCGTTTTAAGGAAGAAAATGTCGTGTAATCAACCCGTATCATCATTTGTGTGTCTTTCGGTAGGCTTACACTTTATCTCATCTCACGCGACACCAACGACTACACGTTGCAATACGAATCATTTATTAACTGTCAGAGAAAATGCTTCCTATACCTGTCCATTGAAAGTCCTCTAGTGGCTCCATACGCGCGTTGTGTATAAATTGTATGCTGTGATTTTACAATAAGTATGTTTGTAAGCTCTGAATACAATATTTATACATACAATAGTATTCGCGAGCATAAGAAAGTTTTCAATGCTGCTCTCGGGAATGAGGTGGGACGTAGAGAACACGGTTTAGGGAAGGTTTTGACCGAAATGGGTGCTGAGGTTGCTCATAGAAACCAGAATATTTTATAGGGTTTAATCTAAATCTTTTAACGATCTGTTTATAACTTAAAAAAGAAACTGATGCAAATTTTAAGGTTTCATTGAACCGATTTAAAATTTGATCTCTTATTAGATCATTTATCGGTAGTCTAGAGCCTTAGTTTACCCATAAGAGTTGGTGGAAAAGTATAGACTCTTAAGGGCTGCTGAAATAACTCCACATGAACGACACATTTTTGCAATATGTCTTTATGCTGCCTCAGTCGCGAAACAGCGATTTTCACATATTTCATGAGTAATATTGAATATTAACGGCACAAGCGTGAATTGCAGCGAGATGGCCAGTGCTGACTGTAATGTGATGGCATGACGTAGTGGCTCGTGAAATTTAGTTATTATTCATTTATTTTGTTTATTACGGGCAAATGTAAATTTTTTCTTTGTTTTTCTTTCCATATTACTTACATGAACTTTCGCTGCCCACTCGTTTGCACTATTCCTGCTACCACATCATCTCAACAGCGTAAACCAAGCCCGACTTCACATAACACTCTACAGAGCGTCATGTGGGAAGTGCCTGCGCCCGCGTTGCTTTTTTACATTGTCAAGATACTTCTCTGGATTTATTAGCAGGTGTTATCGGCCTAGCGCTCAGATCTGCGAAGCTTAACTCACTGAGGTGACTCTGACTCGGCTGCAGTGGATACTGCCCGCACTTTGCCAACAAATCTCACCCATTTCCTTCACCCGTTCTATTATTTGTTAGAACTTTCTTTTCGGGACTGGTTTTTCTCGCATCGCAGGCTGCCAAAGGATTACCGCTAATCTGAGTTGGAGTGGGGGATTGTGTCTTTCTATTCCAGGGATTCTGACAATGCGTCAAAACGCACAACAAAGGTTGATAAGCGCCAGAAACCCCTGGGCTGAAAGAGAACAAACACTGCAAAATCTTACAGCACCTTGCAAGTTGATACCTATTTGTTCGTTTCGTGTTACTGACTTGATAAAAACGAGAATCTGGAAAGGTCTGGCTTGGTTCTAAAGAAAACCCAAGAGACACTCGTCTGAAAAACTTGAATGACACGAAAAGTTGTCTGGGATGTTGGATAAAATAGGTTAGCATTGCATGTTGGTTTATTAGTATTAGACGTAATGTTTAGAGTGTAAGGGTTATGAGTTCTCGTTGGAAGAGGTATTCGCGCTCGCGAAGTCTCTGGTTCCATTGAAGTTGCTTCACAGGGGATCAACAGAACTAACATTACACGGCCCGACCAGAGCGGGTGCGGAACACTGCAACTGCCCACCGCCAGTGGCTTACGACTGATTTGATTTCGCGGAGAGGAAAAACGGAGAGGTGAAAACCCCCAAGAAATAAAGATGGAAACAAAACAACAAGATAAGAAACAAAAATCGAGGAGGCAGCAAAAAAAAAAAAAAGAGTGGTTGATGCCTTTTTTATAGGAATTGGTAAAACACGAAAGTTAAATCTGCCATCACAGGAGCGTTTACTGTGATAATCGCTATTTATATTACGTAGGTGTGGCACCGTTAGATGCAACAACGTTAGACACTGGAGTGCACGCGCAGGAACATTGCGTAAATCCGACTGAAACCGCCGCCCCTTGAAAACGGTGCCAACGAAACGGAACCAAAACCGAAAACAGAAGGTGGCGGAGGGTGTCTCAATTCACACGCGTCCCGCGTATACGAAGACGCTGGCATCGAGGCGCCAACTGTCGGTGCTTATTAGTGTCATGATGAACTGCTTCGCTTCACTTGTCCTAGACGGCAGCATCTCGTAGACGGCATCTGAATGAAGAAAGTAGTGGGAAAGATATAAGGCGCGTTCATAGACCGACTTGCGCTTGAATTCGTACCGCAGTGTGCAGAGCGCTGTGTACCTCCCGTGGCGGAAAAAGTGTACGTGGCTCGAATCCTGTTGGAGCCGCGTCAATGGAACTTTTTCTGGCGACGTCACTTCCGTGACGTACACTAAGCCGGCCAGATCTTCGTGTACGCGGTCATAAAACACTTTCGCGTTAGAAAACAAACCAACATCGGGGGTGTTTGGGTGGTAATATGAGTAAAAGTCAGATTGTTTTTCTATTCTTTTACTCCCAAATGGTTGCTCGCTGTGGTAAAAATAGACCTCGAGAGCTCGTGAGATTAGTTCCCAACATGCCACCTGGAACTGTTCACACGTTGTTGTTTTTTGATAGTAACATGGTGTCGTTAGCAACTTCGTGCAGCGTCCCCTCCGGGATAAACTATTTCGAGGGGGTGTGGCCGCAGCCTTAAAGTAAGTACTTAGTGATTCTTTCTTTAGTACTCGGTTACCCCTTGTTTGCGAAGGGCTAACGGCTACGAGCAACACAGCGTGATGCGCACGGAGCGGGCTGGCTTTTCTAACACAAGAACTACCCTGTTGTCGCATTTGTCCTGCCTGCCAATCTACCAATCTCTTATATACCCTGTTGTATTAGAAATTTTCGGATCCCATGTCAAAGCCCTATTAATGATGAAATCTTACAGCACAGACAGACAAAGGACACAGAAGAACGGACAAGACGGCATCTGGCTCGCAACTAGTATTTTATTGAAAAGGAGCAAAAATATACTACTTGAGATTCTGCACCCGGCTTGTGAATTCTTCTCTGTCATTAGGACAATCGTAGCAGGCAGTGGGACATTCAGAGCACAAATCGCACTTGATGATACTCGCCCCCTTTTGTGCATATTTGTAACACTTGTGCATTTAATACAATTCGCGTTCTCAAACCTTCCTCGGCGGATCTTCGTCTCCGTCGCGGGGGAGAAATACGCTACGCGTGCAGAGAACTACGCTGTGGTATGTCCCTCGGGCAACTTTTTGGATGCCCGAGTGCGCTCCAGTTGTGTGTAATTCGTCGTCTTTGTCCCGCCTAGCGCCAGCAATGTTCCGAACTTTTTATTGTTTCCTTTTCCTTAGCAAGGGAACTGGACCCCGCCGCTTAGAAATGCCAACTTCGAAGCATCCAGACCCGCGCTAATCCCCGCCGAGTAGTTAAAAGACAACTCATAAAGCAGAACAAACCATTCTCGTTCTCAAACCTTCCTGGGCCAATCTTCGTCTCCGTCGCGGGGAGGAAATACGCTACGCGTGCAGAGAACAACGCTGTGGTATGTCCTTTGGATTCGCGTTCGCACAGAGGCCCAGGACACAGCTCATGCACTCTCCGCCACGTGCAGATAATACGCTGCGTGTTCAGAGAACAAGGTTACGGTGCGTGCCCCCGGGCTACTTTTTATTTTTCTTCCTCTTAGTAAGCCACTTGCCCCTCAGCGAAGGAATTCTAATCCCGAAACTTCTCGAGCGCGCTAATCCCCTGACGTGTGTTTAACAGCCAACTCAGCAGGCACGTGCGCATTCGCGTTCGCACAGACTCCCGGGACTCAGCTCAGGAGCTCAGGCTACTACGGGGGAAGAAAATAGGCTGCGTGTTTTGTTACAATATGTCCCCCGGGCAACTTTTGATTTGTAGAAAGACCGTGGTTGGAATCCCGCTGCCAGACAATTCCTCTCCCCCCCCCCCAAAAAAAAAACAAAAAAACTTGCAATTCTGGAATCGCAGTTGAGGCTTGGGGTGCGGCCTGAACCCGGCGACCATTGCCGGTAACTCACTCCCTCACCAGAGCAGGATTGGCCACCCTGGTGTAGTAACGGCCACAACCTCCCATGAATACGCCAATTAACCCACGGCCCTCAGTATCCAGTGACTGCGAAGCAACTGACCACGGCGGCGGTCAGACCTGTGAAGCAGCAGGGGGTGCTAAGAATCCCTGGACCCGGATAGGCCTCCATTGGAATCTGAACCTGGCAACGCTTAACAGGAGCACCTTATCTAGTGAGGCGAGTCTACAGGTGTTGTTCGAGGAATTAAAGGGCATCGAAATTTGATGTCATAGGACTTAGTGAGGTTAGGAGAACAGGTGAAGCCTTTACGGTGCTGGAAAATGGAACTGGGCGTAGGATTTCTAGTCAATAAAAGCTTAGCTGGCAACATAGAAGAATGCTATAGCATTAACGAAAGGGCAGCCGGTCTTGTAATTAGGCTCAATAAGAGGTACAAGCTCAAGGTGGTACAGGGCTATGTCCCCACATCCAGCCATGACGACCAGGTAGTGGAACGCTTCTATGAAGATGTGGAATCGGCAATGGCTACAGTAAAAACACAGTATACCGTAGTTATGGGGAACTTCAATGCTAAAGTAAGCAAGAATCAGGCTGGAGACAAGTAGTTGGGAACTATGGTCTGGACTGTAGAAATAGCAGGGGGGACCTACTAGTTGAGTTTGCAGAACTGAATAACCTACGCATAATGAATACCTTCTTCTGTGAACGGGAGAGACGGAAGTGGACGTGGAGGAGCCTGAATGGAGAACATAAAAATAAAAAAAGACTTCATATTTTGCGATAACCGTGGCGTTGTGAAGGATGTGGAAGTGCTCGGAAGGATAAGGTGTAGTTACCATCGTATGGTAAGATCTCGAATCAAGCTACATTTGAGGAGGGACCGTAACAAGCTAGTACGAAAGAAGCCAAATAATGAGCTAACAGTAAGGCATAAAGTAGAAGAATTCAGGTTCACGCTTGCGAACCGATACTCAGCTCTTACCGAGGAAGCCGAGCTTACGACACAGGAAGCCAGCGACAACCTTACACAAATTATCACGGAGTGTGCAGTAGAAGTCGGGGGCACGATGGCTAGGCAGGATACTGGTAAACTTTCCCAGGAGACGAAATATCTAATTAGGAAACGGCAAACCATGACAATCTCCACCCCAGCTGACAGAATAGAATTAACGAAGCTTGCTAAGTTAATCAATAACTGTAAGACAGCTGACATATGGAAGTATAATATGGAGAGGATCGAATACGCTGTAAAGAACGGAGGTAGCCAGAAAGCAGTAAAGAGGCGTCTTGGCGTGGGGAAAAATCAGATGTATGCACTTAAAGACAAACAAGGCAATGTCATCACAAATAGGGATAACATAGTCACAGTGGCCGAGGAGTTCTATAGGTATCTGTACAGTAGCCAGGACATCCAGGATAATGCCGAACGAGATAGTTCAGAGGAGATAGACATCCCACCAGTAACGACCGAAGGAGTAAGGAAGGCTTTCAAAGAAATGAAAGGGGGCAAAGCACCTGGTGAGGATCAGATAACAGCAGACCTCTTGAAGGATGGCGGAGAAATTGTACTTGAAAAACTGGCAAACCTGTATACGCAATGCCTAATGACCGCAATGGTACCGGAATCTTGGAAGAACGCGAACATCATCCTAATCCCTAGGAAAGGTGACATGAAGGACCTGAAAAATTACAGGCCGAGCAGCTTACTGTCAGTCGTCTACAAGGTACTTACCAAGGTAACCGCTAACAGAATTTCTGCAACCTTAGATTTCAGTCAACCTAAAGAACAAGCAGGGTTTCGTAAAGGTAATTCAACAATAGACCATATTCACACGATCAATCAGGTGATAGAGAACTGCGCTGAGTATTCTGCACCCCTATATATAGCCTTCATAGATTATGAGAAAGATTTCGACTCGGTCGAAATTCTAGCAGTTATTCAGGCATTACGGAACCAGGGAGTAGATGAGCATTATGTAGCAATGCTTGAGAATATCTAGCGCAAAACTGGGACCAAAAGAATACCTTTTAAATGTCGTACTTACCTTTTCTTCGGCCATTGCTTATTTGTATTTTAAGTAATGCCAGATGTGCGATATAACAGTAGTGTGGTTAATCTTTTTTCTGTGCGCTGACAATGAAGTAACACTCGCTTTGGATGTGGGCGTGTGTAAGGTGGGTGTGTAGTACTGTGGGGTATAAATATATACCTAACAAACGTACGTTCTCCTTGAACTAAACGTCGCTCGCTGACATTTACTACCCGAGTGGGTAAGGTGTCACTTGTAGACAAAGGGAAATAAAGGACGGATGGCTTTGTATGCGGCGAGCTTGAAGACTTGAGAACAAATTTCTTCGTATGCTGCAATAACCGACTCCGCTTTTTTTGTCGGAAATTTGACGCCCATTTCATCACACTGCATCTGTTAAACTGTCACAGTGCGATAAACACTAAAGTTCCATAGCAGCGAAAATAAGTTCTCGAAATGTAAATGTTTTAATCACTCTCAGAATCTTTTATTACCGTTACCGTTCTTGTTTCTATGTGTATTTCCCTATCCATGATAACTGTGCTAAAATACGTGTCACTGAAACACCCAGGATATCCATGGTGTAATGACTCGGGTTCTTGAGCAATATAACCTTGTGATATACTCAAATCTCCTTTCAAATGTTCCTCTGGGGCTTCTGGAACCTTTCTATTTCAGCCCGCGAACATGCTTTACGATTGAAGAATACTCCAGCACTAACGGCTGGAAGCAGCTGACCGATTTTTGTTTCGATTCAGTTTAAGAAGCATTGTGTACTAAGGCTCATAAGTTGGCTACAGCGCGAACAGAAAAAAGCTGGTGGCTTATCTAACTAAATTCAAGTGTTCTTTGTGAGAAAGCCATACCTGCTTCAAGTTAGCATAAAAAAGCGGTAGTCTTCCAAATTTGTTTTTAGTGACGAGAGAACCGCGTGATCTCAGCTCAGGAAACGTTGCACATTGTTTCCCTAATGTATTTTAAATTCTCTTGAACTTTTCTGGCGAATTCCTGGCACGGTTTTATCGCAGCCGTAGATTGTGTAATGTCATTATCCGGGAATACGGATCCAGGCGCTCAGATAAGGGGAATTAGGGCCACACTTATCACCCTCCTCCTGGCTATGCTCATAGCTGATGATACGTGTTTGCGCGAGTAAACGAAAGTGGGATTTATAGTTGACGTGTGCTGCAGGAGAAAAACCCTTCGGGAACACAGAGGTGTGTACGCTCCGAGACTGTTCGCTGATAGAAGGGAACGTGACCGGGTTTTGTAGAGGTTTAGCCTCGGGTCATTTCAGCTCGCGTGGGGTGAGCTCCAGGCAAGAGCGATAAAACGCCATTAACGGGGCCATTGCATGTCTACGTGATGCGAGAAATGCACGGCTCCCGCGCTTCACAAGGCAGCGGCTGTTTCCGCGTGTTCATGCGAAGATGCGAAATATGCATGTGTCTAAGCAGAAAGCAAGCGAGGTTGATTTTTCAGCACTAAGGCTGTAAATTATCCAACCTTTTGACGTATTTAAAACTCCGTTTGGGTGAACAAAATGAAAAGTAGGGCTTCGAAATAAAATCAAAGCGCCCTTGTTAAAGGAAAAATGGCTATAACGGTAAAGTGCTTCGACCGTGTCAGAATGGCACAGTCGGAACCACGTCGGCTTCAAACCAAAGGAAATCAGGTTAAATTCGGAAGACGGGAAGCGTTTTTTTTTTTTTTTTTAAGGCGCAAGATTGCCTTCGCTGATCCTCGTCATCGTTTTTTGTGAGGTTCGCTTTCGTACCGTGAGTTCTGGTGCGACATCGAGAGTCATCCTTGACGCATGGAACCTTTGCTTTGAAACTTGAAACTGCAGGAGTATTCCTTGACGTACCTTTTACTACGCCCAGACTTGCGTGTAGGGCTCGTTACTTGCAGCTACCCTTATCCGTGTCGACACTGTCGCGTCCCCCGCGTTTCTGAGCCTCGTTGCAGGTAATTACTTACTGTAACGCCAGTTAAGAGTGCAACTCACGCGTAAACATCAGGCGAAAAATGTTTATTGTGAGATAATGGTTAGAAAAAAAGCAGGCATGCGGGTGCGCCTACATTTCCCAAGGAACTAACGAGGTGGAACTGTGCTGTTGCAAAAACAGAAATATATATTGGTGAGGGAAAGTTGATTATATGGTACTACGCAACACCTATATATTCTTTGATGTGGAATGTTAGCCTATAATAAGACATCTATGAACACTTTTTTTTCAGGTGAGGCATTTCAAAATATTACAAGATTAAGGTAATGCCCGTGTTGCTTCTCAAGTATCTGAAAGGCCGGCGCAGAAACGATACCTTCCACGTAAGCTGCAATGGCTGCAAAAATAAAAGGGACACAGAAATGTCTATGGTCGCCTACCAAAAAAAAAAAAATCAGTGTCGTTGTATGCTGGTCATCTTGAGAAGCACTCATTTTCCCTCCATGTTAGAGACTCATTTTTGCTCACTCCGATTCGGGAGATAAACCAGCTGAGGGGGAAACTCGCGGTTTTAGGAGTCGGCCCCATCGTAGTGGAGGAACAATAATGGGCTCTGTCGGATCAAATCTGCTTTTCCTAAAAACGTACACACGCCACACAATGCGGGTAGATACAGGGCACGGGGTGTGGAACTGCTCCGGCAGATCAAGGGCTCCCCTCACACGGTCCGCTTCGTGGATGTGGCTCAGTGCGGGCGCAAATCTGGCTTCGTCGCAACAGTAGTCAATCACGAAGGCCAAGTCACTTTCGCAGCCATCATCAGAGGCTCCACCCCGGCTAGGGCTTAGCAGGCAGCGATCGCTTTGGCACTCCTTGACGAAGAGAGAACTGAAATCTTCAGTGATCCGAGGGCGGCGGTTAGGGCGTTCACCTGTCTCCATCGCAGAAGAAGCATATAGAATACTCGACGGTAGAGTACTCCATCCACACACTATCACGTGGTGGCCGGAAAATCTCGGCTCCCAGCTTGATTTCCTTGCCAACCTCAACGACATCGCTCACGTCCAAGCGCCCGCACCAACCCACCACCACCACCACCAGAATCATCATAATCATAATCATCATCATCATAATCATCATCATCCTATCTACGCCCACTGCAGGGAAAAGGCCTCTCCCATTATTCTCCAATTACCTCGGTCCTGTGCCAACTGTGACCAATTTATCCCCGCAAACTTCTTGATCTCATCTGCCCATCTAACTTTCGGCCGCCTCCTGCAGCGCTTGACTTCTCTAGGGATCCACTCTGTTACCCTTAAAGAGCCGCGGTTATCTTGCCTTCGCATTACATGCCCTATGGCGTGTTACATGCCCTATTACATGCGTGTTACATGCCCTATGCCCTATTACATGCCCTATGGGTGCAGCGATGGCGTAGAGGTTGAACACCCTCCTCGCGTGCAGAAGGACCGTGGCTCGAATCCCGGTGCCGGACAATTCCCACCGGATTAAAAAAAAAATCCGCGTATTGATGGAAATTCGCCCAAAAGAGCTTGGGGTGCGGCCTGACCCCGGCGACCATTGCCCGTAATGCACTCCCTAACCAGAGCAGGATTGGCCACCCTGGTGTAGTAACGGCCACAACCTCCCATGAATACGCCAATTAACCAACCCACCGCGCAGACACAAATGCGAGTCCGCGCGGTGATTTAGAATGCGTGTCCGCGACCTAAGTCTGTCAAGCTCTGAGACATTATTTACACCTCTAATGAGGTAACTAAGCACTACTACCTTGACAGGTAAGTCTACTCTCCTCCCCACGGTAAACTAAACACAACACAGGCTATCACACTGCGCATGCTTCAGACAGGATCATATCCAAATTTGGCTTTATTTCACTGCATCAATCCAAACGGCTATAGTCGCGACTACCCGAGATGTGGACAGAAAAGAAGTTTAGACCACATGCTCTTTGGATGCCCCTCGTTACAGAGACGCCCGAATAGCTGCACCGAACAAGAGTGGAGCTCTGCGCTACGAAGCTACGAGTTTTCACGTCAGTTATTGGCTTTCCAAAGAGCCCATGATGCGGAGGTGAAGCTTGTGCTGCCCGTCCCAACGTGGAAGCGGCCCACGGCTTCATCAACCCCCTGAAAAGGGGGGCATTGGAGTCTCTCAGGACCACCAATAAAGTTCCTTGTCTGTCTGACTACCCGATGCGCAGTTCCCAATTACTACTGTCAGCAGTCGCGAGAGGGCCGCTACGTCCTCTGCTAACCCAGTAAATCTCTCTAACCTTCCTCCTACTCCTCTCCAACCTCGTGTTTACGAGCGTGCGGACGCGGTTGTGCAAGAGGAATTTACTGCGTAGAAAAGTCCGAAGGATTTTTATTTCGCGTAGCCGCTTTGCTTTAAGACGCTTTGGCAATTTCCCTACTTGAACTTGGCTTCGCTAGGCTAGTTTTTTTACTTCGTGAAGGGACCGCAAGCGAAAATAAACAGCTCACTTTTAAGAGGAACATGTGGCGGGTGGAGGGCGACCGTTTTTCGCCCTGCAATACCACCCACGCCCTTTACATCGGCTGAGAGGCGTCGCTTTACTGATTTACAGCGTCCCAAAAATCACCATGGTGCTGGGTTTTACCCACTTCCCCAATTAGCGTTACTTTTAAATCGATACCCCGTTCTCTTTCGGTAATTGATTTCAGTCGGGTTAGTCGAATGGAAGACGTTTGCTGCATTTGAAAACATAAGCGCGAGCTCAACACACATCGTGAAGGAACATCGCATCTCACCGACATTCAAGTTATAGTAAAAGGAGCATGTCAGCTCTTTTGTAAGAGCAGTGGCGAACCCACTTCCATGAGGTTTGCGGAGCGTTTTTATTTCAGAAAATTTGTGATGAGGCATGCGTATTTTTAATGGTAAGTATCCATTAGTTCCACACCGAACGGAGCCCCATTCGGAATCTTCCGTGACCCCTTTGGTCCTAAACATCGGTAAAGTAAATAACTGGAATATATTTCCAGGAGGGTTGTTCAGGGGTGGCGACGCATTTAATTATTTGATATTTTAGAGACACTGGCCATAAGGATTGTTAGCCGCATTTAAGAAAAAAAAACGTATTTGTTATCACGAACGGAGTCAAGAATGACGCCTGCTGCTTCTAAGAAGTTTATGGGAGTGAACTTGGCTGCCCACCAAACTACGACAAAAGCACCAACATAGGCACAGGCTTTAGAACAAACATAAGCACAAACGTAACCTCAACATACGGCACAAACATGAGAAGCATACGACAGCCATGACAGGCATATTTTAACAAGCTAGATTAGAACGACTTAATCATAAGGCAAATGTATCTGAAAGCACAACACAAACGCAAGTCTAACCACAATGTTCAGTTTCACGGCAGGCACACTCTTCAAGAACTCACAATAGAAAATTTTTAAGCTAGTTTTTTAGGTATTCGTTCGCCCTTTTCTTTCATGCACCAACGCCCATCAGGAAATGACGCCGTATTCTGGTACTCTACCTGGTCCATAGCGATTTTAAAAGCAAGTCTACGCATAAAAGTCTTAAATTTTGAGAATGCTTGTTGGTGTTTCTAACTCATATATTTGTTACCTGGCATCTAAAATTGGTTTTAACTGTTCTAACGCCTTATAAGCATTTGAATAAAATTTCATGAACTGTGAAAGTAATTTAAGGAGTTGCTAGCTGAAAGTGCTCCGTACACCTTCCCTACATGTTTGAACAAATTATATATAAAGAGGTGGTGAGACATTAGGCTGTGGTAAAAGGCAGCGAGGGCTACGCCAGGACGATGATTCGAGCCTGCAGCAGATTACCATTAAATCACAACGGCACCTCATAGAATTAAACCCGCGCTTTTTTTTCTGCTTGAGTTTACTTCACGTAGTATTCCATTTCGCATAAGCGCTCGCGTGACTTCACGACTCCGACGTCATCTATGCAGGGGTTTGCGAGCCGACTGCCAACATATTTCCGCATTGGGAAGTTTCATACTGCGTTAGAACAGTAAGAAATAGAAGAGCAAAACGCAGTAGAATCTGTTCTTCTGTTCTGAAGGCCTATTAGTCTGACAGTAACTCGACTGGTCCCCAAATCCTTGTTATCCACTTACAACTGACACATTATCGCCCTAGAGAACCGTACAAATGGTGTCCTTAATGAAAGTTGCATCTGGCTGATAGAAAACAATATTCCGCCAGAGTTAGGAGAGTTAACTACCCATTATCCCATCCTCGAACTCTCGTTCAGAGCTTCATTGTCGAATCACCCTTATAAAACAGTGAGGTGCATAGTCGTCTGCATTCGACTGAGCATGGTCCTCTTGCAGCGCTTAGGCTAAGTCTCGGTACCCATTTTGGTATCGGAACAAATAAGAATGCAGGAAGCGTTATCTTACGTTAGCGTGAAGAACATGTATTTAGGAGCACCTTAATCAGTACAGCGAAGAAGCAGGAAAATATTTTTCTGACAGCAACTCACTCGGAATAATCTCCACGTACGCTTGGAGGCGCGGGGAAGCCCAAAAAAATGCTTTGTATGTTGGGCTTGAAACCGGTTGGCAAAAATGCCTGAACGACAGCTACTTCGAAGGATTGGGGCTCCCCTTACGAGCTGTGGTGCATAGCATGCTCACATACAAAGCGAGAGGGGTAGCCGTCAAGCTTGATGTCGAGGAGGCTGAGTTATCGCACTGGGTCCCTCTGGAAATAAAGGCGAGGCCTTTTGGAGGGTTCAATATAACGACGCTTCTTTTTCATTGACTTTAACTTAATTTTTTTGTGAGTATTTTTCGATTGTGCTAAAAGGGCTCCGCATGCTGAAAGAAAAAAAAAAGTAACACTTCATAGCGCTCTCAGTAACAACGTGGCAATTCGAATCGGTATAAACCCTCACTTTGTCACAAAAATTGGTGGATAGATTTTTCAAACACAGTACCGAAACATTGCCCGATAGGCGTAACGGCAAACGTAACACAACTAGCTCAGAAATATTGGAGGAAACTGCTAGGAAGCAACCAAAACAAAGGGGGGGGGGGGGGGTGTTTGAGAAAGGCATGCTAAGCATACCCAAAATTTTGCTGCTAACCATACCCGAATAGGAAGAAGAGAAATTTGGTTCTGGAAATAGCGGTTAGTCTCAATATCTACAGAGAAAACGCGCTTCATTTCCGGCCTTCGAACTGTAGCATACTGAGGAGAGTTTCCCGAACTGTTAACAATACCATTGGCCAAAAGTTTGACGAGATGGTTTGGCATCACTGTTGTAACTTTGAGTTAAACCTGCAGAAGGACTTTTTCAGCTCATTTACATGAAAAAATACTTTTCTGTGGTTCGTTCTCCCGTAAATTTAATTAACTCCTAGACGGGCTGCCAGACGGCGGGGTGGGGCTGTAAACCACCGTCTTGTTCACGTTAACGAATTAAGGTTGTGAAACTTGATTGCATTACCAGGTAGTAAACCTGTTGGCTCACGCTTTTGCAAAGGTATGTAGACGTTTAACAGACATAATAGCTAGAAAAAGACGCAAAAGAATCACAGATACATCAACCCAACTTTTTCGCAAGGCAAATACCCTTTTTAATGCAATTTTAATTGAATAACCTTTTGCATGTTCCACCGCAATCTAAGTTTAAACTGGATTAGGAAATGTAATGAGGCCTGCAAGAGATTGCAGAAACGCCCACACTCAAGAAAAAAAGTTGAGCGATTAGTTTTCGAGAATCTACAATTCACTCTTTTCAAGCGCTTGTATTTTGAAGATTAGGGGTCTCTTTGAACTAATCTGGCTGTTCGTGCACTGTTCTCTGGCGGACGAACAGGTTCAATATTTTGAAAGTAATGATCTTTTCAGGCAACAAAGTTTGTAGCAATTACTCACTTTTCGTGCTCATGCCATACATTTTTTCTTCCCAAATTTAAACTTTTTTCCCAGAGCGTTCGAAAAAAATATTTCTCTGGTTGGAGAGCGGTGTGCCATATTTTAATACCTTTGATAGTATGGTGAGCGATAATTAAGAGTAAATCAGTGCTTTCAGCAAAGAAATAAAGAAAGGTTTTTGTGCTTTCCCAGTTATTACCTATACTACAAAAGAAATTTTAGACTATCTGGTTCCCATTCATTCTATGTGCATTAGTTAAGTCGCGTCATTAGGCGAAGCAAATGGAGCTTGCTTGTTTTCGCGGCGCGTGAGCACAAATTAGTGACAGTATAAATTGCTGCGTAGGAATTTTTTTGCTGTTTGTCTCTCGGCGGCCCGGGATGCCTATGGGTAGCCATCTACATGTATCGCACCTCTTTCACACCGCGGAGGGTGCCATAGTTTTAAAGCCAAGTTTTGAATGGAGAGGAGAAAAGTAAATCCGGCGGTCCTGTGTACGCAGGAAGCTCCACTGGTGGAATACCGTGCGCATGCGGGAAAACAAGAAGGCTGGAGAGGAGTTAGCAGTAAGAGAAAGGGATTGGCTTGGTTCATAGATGACGTAGCTACACTTTTGTATATACCTACGCTGGCAAGTGGGAACGGAGCATAGGAAGATGTGAAACGGCGGGGTAAACACCAGAAGCTCTTTCCAGCTTCGCTGCTTGACAATCTGTACAGAATTCATGGGAGCATTTTTTCTGTGCACTTTTTTCTTTCTCCGCTTATCCCCCTTTCTCCGAATCGGTTCGGCGCCTCTTGTCTCGCACCCGCCTTGGTGGATCAGTGGCTAAGGCGTTGTATTGCTGAGCACAAGGACGCGGGTTCGATTCCCGCAGCGGCAGCCGCTTTTCCGATGGAGGCGAAAAGCAATAACGCCCGTGTGTAGGAGATTTCGGCGCACGTTAAAGATCCCCTGGTGGTCAAAATAATCCGGAGCCCTCCACTACGCCGCGCCTCATCGCCTGCGTTGCGTCGGCGCGTTAAACGCTACAATCAATACAATCAATTTACAGCAACATTAGACATTTTTCGGGAAAAATATACCGCAAATTTTATTGGAAATCAAACCAAGAGAACAATTCAAGGAAGAAATAGAAAGTGATACGAAGTCTTTTTATCAAGCAAAAGGAATTCACAAATATAAAAAATATAAAACAAAATTGCGCATTAGTGATTGATTCTGTATATCATGATTGATATGTAAGCGATTGCAATAGAAATGTCTCGACTGTTATTATCATGGAATTTCGGAACAAATTTATTCCATCACCTTGTGGAGGGACTTCAATGCTTGAGTTTATTAAGCATTATACAATGCGTTGTCGAGTAAATTTTTAGGGTTATGTTATACTCCGTGGGTATGGAACAATTTTCTAGGATAGAGGACACGCGCACAATGTTCAGAATACGCAGAAAGATTTCTTACAATCGCCGTTTTAAGTACTTACGCACTAAGTTCTTCTGTCATTGTTTGAATAACTAGAGTTCTTGACAGACTCAAATGACTAAGTTGATTTTCTACTTTACAAAGCGTTGTTTCATACACATCCGTCAGGTGTTACCTGTGGGTGTGCGACACCGTACTAAGCGTCAGAGTGTGTGAACACAGCTGTTGCCGTCGTCGTCTTAGGGCTTGCGAAATATAACGAGAATGCCCGCTGTATATGAAAACAAAACAGACTGTGTTACTGCCAAACGGGCTGGCCTGGTGGCAGGGTCTTTTGACAATATAAACCAACGTATTTAAGCAGTCCCTGGACGGCATTTTCCACGCAGGAGAAACGACATAGCTTATGGCCGAGCACATTTGCTGCCCTAAATGTGAGGCCCCATAAAAAAAGAGATGTCGTTCAGTGCAACAGGTTAACTACGCATCTTTTGCGACGTTCGGACAACATGGGGTTAGCGTTTTTAGACTTTATGCGTATATAATAGCTTCGAGGTAAATTTTGAAGGGAACTTCGGAAGTGTATAAAAAGGGTTATTGAAAAAAATTTTATGTCTCTGTTTTACTCCTTTTCATGTGGCGCCTGCGTTGCTTGGTGGTGTGTTGGCCAGGTGAGTGAATCATGTTTTTTTTTAAGTGTAGAAACCTTGCAAGCATCTACCTACAATTTCTGCCCTACTTGGCAATAACATCAGGTATGAAATAGTTGCGTAATTTTATCTAGGCTGCTTCACTTATATTATAAGAGCAGGGTACAAATATCCTTGGGAGTATCTCTTAGATATTTATTGTGCATAGAAAAACGCAGATAATTCGTTTTATGTGAATCCAGAATGTCTTGCCAAAAATATTGGCAAGAGATATCACACCTTTTACGGCAAACGTTCTGTTGAAAACAACATATACGGAGTGTCCCAGCTATCATGCACCCAGATTTAAAAAAAATCCCCCCACCTCCCCGAAGGGGATCGTGCGGAAATGCGAATGCATTGGGTGCACCGAATTCTTCTTTGCGGTATCGTTGCCGCGAGGCATTCGACTTATCCGACTTTCATCGCTGTCAAGGCGCCAGTCGGCAAGCAGTCACGGAGAGAGGCGCGCGCTCCCTGCATTTATATGCGCAGCAAGCGGAGAGGGGCGCGCGCGAGCTCTCTCTCCGCCCCAAGCTCCGCGATGCGAGCGCCCTCACACGCCGAGCGCGCTCCTCCTCTCCCCTTGCCCTCCGCTACTCCGCACCTGCTCCGGTTGCTAGGCGCGCGCCACAGCTGTTGCTAGGCACACGCCGCTCAACGACGCAAGACAACCCGCGGCTAAGAAATGCATTCGCATTTAAAAAGCGCCGCTACTCAAGCAAAGCTTCGGGCATATTGTTTCCAGTACAGTGGAGTAGGGGCCGTAATGGTTCGCCATTGAGATGTAATAAATAATTGTAATTAATTGTCTAACTCGAGACGCACTGCCCGAATTATTAAAGTGTCAATGGGTCACTTGTAGGTACCCATGACAGGCATCTAAGTGCGGTATTTTCAGCGACGAACCAATTGCCTACTCATTTATTATGACTGCTACGGAAACACGGCGAAGTATGACAAATACCACGTGACGGCGCTCCCGCGCCATCATAACCCAGCGCCTTTAGGTAAGTTGAATGAAACCAACTGCTTTCAACCAACGCCCGAAGAGACGGCACATCAGCTTGATAATGGTATGCATGGGAGGAGCAGCAGCAGCAAGCGTCGCGGGGCGCGTGTGGCAGATAAGGCACAAACTCGGTCGCGATTTGTTTTTTATTTCTTTTGTTTGTTTCATTCAGGTGAATTCACAGGCCGCCTGTTCGTCGGCACTGTATATGATGCGCGCTGGACCAACGTCACGTGGTATTTTGTATATTTCGCGGGCTTTCTTTGTCAGTGAGAATAAATGAGTACGCAATTAGTTGGTTCCTGAAAATACCGCGGTAGTTACTTCTCCTGGGTTCCTACAAGTGCCTCATTGACAGTTTAATGATTAGGACAGTACTTGTAGAGCCAGATAAATAATTGCAATGCAATAACTACAGCTCATTAGAAAAAAATTACTGGCCGCTACTCCACTGTACAGGAAATAATATGGATCAGGTGTGGTTCGAGCATCGCCCTTTCTGTTTTTTTTTTATTAAAATTGCTCATGATAGCTCGAACAGCGTGTATATTGTTCGAGAAAGGCAGGCTGTAGTATTGTGATTGTTGAACGGGCGTGGATGATACAGGTGTCCGATTCACTTGCCTAGTATTGTTCATTACACAAGGACCTCAAGAGGTACAGCGATGATTTGTTACATCCTTTCTTCTTGCCTAGAGAATCGGTTTCAGTAGCGTTGGAGCAATTTATAAGAGTTTCATTATCGGCAAAATGCTGTTCATACACGCATTGTCCCCAGGTGTGGAACGCCATCAATATTATGAATGGAGGCTCTATTATCTGTACTTATTCTTTTGAAAAAGTAATGTATAGAATAGATATAGCAGCTACACTCGGAGAGAAAAATTAAGCCACTTATAATAATCCCAAACTAAAACTTGGAAAATTCGTGTATTTGCGAGAGTTTTAAAAGTCTCTTTTCTTTAGTCTGAATAATGTAGTTATTACTCACTGTATAAAAATTACACTTGTTTTGGCGGATTTACTATCAGAAACCACATGGAAATCCTCTCGCATTTGCTGTGGAGCCGATGTTAAAATTGTTTTTCCATGACTAATCCATTCGTACTGCAAGAACAGTCGAATATATATTATTTTTTGGCATATATAGCATCCTGCATGTGTAAAGTGGATTCCAGTTGGAGATTTGCAATGACATACAGTTCATTCATATGTGCAGCTGATAGGAGGATAATTTCTTCTTGTGGGCGTATTACTGAGCCAAAAGTTCTGTTCATCTTAAAGCTTGGACATATGGTACCGATGTCATTAACCACATCATACCTCGATTTGCCAGTGGTAGTTGGCAGTGACTCGAGCAACAAAGTCATGTACTGGTGCCGCCGAAAGTAATTGGAAAGAGCATTAGGGAATTCATTGAAAGGTTTTTTTTAAGTAACCAGGAAGGTATTTCTTTCTGGATGAACTCGTTTAAACGCACATGAGTGCAGCGGGGGAGCTTCTGGAAGAAAAAATTCGTATGAATTCGCGATACCATGTTGCAATTTCTTTTGGCGGCATCGGTACGAGTTCCACACAAGCAGAGGGATATTGCGAGGTAATTTGTTTTGTCATGAGTGCACGTGGTCACGTGATTCCACGCAAACAAATGAACAGTGTTTGTATTGTTTGGGCAGTTTTTGAAAACTATTTAACACGAAATGAAGACATGGTGGTTCAGTTACGGCGAAGAATAAAAGGTTTTCAAACAGTTTGGTTGGGACCACCATTGTTTGAATCTGGACGTTTATTAGCGTTCAAGTAAATGAAACAATACCGAATTTCTCCACCCTGAGGGTTCGTTTATGCGTGTGAATACGTTTCCGCACTATCAATGCTGGAAAGCACTAAAGCAAACGAGCTGGTTTTTTAAAATTTTCTAATTTCGAAGTCGCAATTTTGGAATTCATAGTTGACACACTTTGATACGTTTTCGAAGCCGCTAAGTGCATAGTACGTGATCCAGTGCTGTTCAAACAAATTTTAGGCAGAAGAATGGAAAGATGGGCTAGCTGGCGCAGATTCACGTGCTTTCTTCGCCTAAAGGAGATCGTAGGCATGGATTCCCCGACAGGACACTCGCTAACTAAAATTTGAGCACTTTTATGACGTGTTAGTGAATACCTTTTTCATAACTGTGGCTTTAGTGCTCGGTATATAGCCGACACAGGCACCATGTCGACATATTTTTGTTAGTGCCGAACGCCTAATACACGTTAAAGGAGATATGATGGCAACACAGCTTGTCTGGTTAGCCTCACCACAATTGCATTATCGCTGCTTGTAATAGTTGTTTTTTGCTTTTTCTTATCCTTGAATTTATCACGGCATGGATATTGAGAGGGGCTATGCTCTTTTTATTTCAGGACACAAGGCAACTATACGAAGTTTTGTGTAAAGGCTTAAAAGATATTTGGTTTACATTTTAACAAATTTTGAGTGCAGGAGAGGAGGCATGATGGTCAGATCTTTCGCATTAGGCTTTTAAATTCTCAAGTTTTTACCGCAAATGTACCTCCGATAAACAGGAAGCGCGCCCCACCACAATTAGCGCATTCTTTCCGCACATGACTTAAACACGCTGGAAACGTTAATAGCACTTTTACTTTGACCGTGTTTGAAGTTTTATCTATCCCAGGACAGCGTAGCAGAAATGTTGCGGGACAGCGTAGCAGAAAACTGCTAATTTCAAACTCTCAAGGTGTCGTATAGCACCGTTCTTGTTGAGGGAACCAAGTTCAAGACCACAAAATTTTATTTCAAAACATCTGGTATTTACAATAACGGATTCGAAGAAGCATGGCTGCACCATACCACGCATCTCTTTCTCACCATCAGAACGGCTCATTACATCTTCAGTCGCCTATATATGACACCCTTCACGAAGGCAAGACCGGCAGGGTAGCGAGTGCTTTTTACATGCGTGACATGAGGACCAGTTTTTACTGTGAATGTTGCAATAGAGATTTCTGTTGGGGAAAAACAGCAACAAAAAGACAGAATGATGCGAGTGTTTGTATCAAGAAGCTTCATACGAAGCGCTGGCTTTTATGGGTGACAGCGGCAACAGGACGGCTCATTATAGCGCTTGTGGTGCAAGAGCAGACAAAAAGAGAGAAGGAATTGCGACGTATTTGTGGTCCTTATTAGGGCAGTGGTAGCATCGTGTTGTTGAGTAGTGGCTTTATGGAAGGCTACACACAATGCATTGACTTTTTTGGTCACAGCTTGTGCTTGGTCTGGTTCTTTGTCTGGCCGCTAGGTATGACGGATCACCGCAGGTCCAGGTAGGTTGTTTTAGTCGTTCGGCGAATATGAGAGTCAGGAAGCCACGTTTTCTCGGCAGCCTTATTAGTTTCTATCACCAGACAAATCAATTTCGCCGTCCGAGCTTTGACTTGTTTGCATAACTGCCTACCTCTGTCAGTGTCCTTTTATCTGGAGCTTGTTCATCATTACTTCGGTTTTTAGTTCAGGGATTCTTTTATTGAATTCCTGTGTTTTCATATTCTAACGATCCAGAAAAATCTTGATACCGGTGTTACGTAAACGTTCAGTACCACCTTAACATTAAAAAATCATTTACATATGCGGTCATACTACACGAAAGGGGGGCGTCTGCTATGTTGTTTGTACTCCTATAAACCGTTCTTTGCTGCCATAGCCTAAAAATGTGGAATTGACAGCTAATGAGACCAGCGAAAGGGCGAGTATTTGTGTTCACTAAAAACAATGTTCTTTAAGTAAGAACGATTTTGTGGAGCTACAGGAAATTCGAATTCATATGCTGTGCCCTTGCGTTGTACTCTAACGGCTTTACCGATGAATCCTTTCATCTGCACGTAAACATATTCATTGAAGGTGGATTTCAAAACAGAACAAGAGCAATAAAATTGCGCACCAGACGCAAAAGTGCTTTTTGTGAGGCTTTTGTAGGAGAGACATCGATTGTGCCAGACGAGCATATTTTATACTGAGATTTTCAACACAAATTTCCGGCCCACTAACGAACCAGTTTTAGCCTATTTTTAAGAATGCCGGAGTAATTTGTTATCTGGTACTTTCATTTGAAACGTACCTGCAACGCTTAGTGGAGTGAACGCTTCCTGCAAAGCAGAAGGGTAATTTATGATGCCTTCCCCGTGCTTACATGCCGTATAGAAAGCATGCTGAGTCTCTTTTACCATGGGCCGTTTAAGCCATGCCTTGTTCAAGCAGCGGGAAAGTAGCGTCAGAATTCATTAGGAGAGTCTGGAGAACTCTCGTGCAGACCAAAGCTGGTTGAAGCGCCGTCATTATTGCTTCCTAAATTGTGCCCCACCAAGTCGGGCGCCTTTAATTTGCAGGGATTGGGCCGGCACTGCCATTTGTAAACCTAGTGTGCACCCCGCAGTTGACAGATATAAAAGATCATCGTTGCAAACTGCCCATCAGTTTAAAATATTTGTTCAGTGAGAAACATAATATTCATTTCCGAAGACAGTATTTGCTGGAGACGCAATTTGGTGTTGTCCAGCAATGCTCAAGTAAATACATTTTTTTTTTCAGAATATTTTGGGGATCTGTTTCCCCCCTAGCTGAAAGGCTTCTGTTGTTAGTATTGGTTGCAGCCAGATTGCTCGAGGCGGCCTTTTCCTCAACCGATTGAAATATTCCTGTTTATTTGAACAATTTGAACTCGCTTGAACAGATTTGCCGCGTTGTTGGAATGGGTATCTCAATCCATTTGTTGACATCTGCGTTTGGAGGGCTTAAATAGAATTGTGACTGCTTTGTTCGGAAAGACTGAAAGACACCTTCCATAACCAATGCAGCAAGGAGAAGTCTATATAAAAAGTGCTGTACAATAGGAGACTTTTTGTTATACGCTATCTAGAAATCACTGCCTGGAGCAAAAAACTGTCATGTTTTGCAAAATGGGACACCATTAAGGTTAAAAAGAGAGAGAGCGCACATTTATTGAGCAGCACAAGGGCATGATGAATTGAATTCGCTTCAAAGCAAGTCGCTTATAAAGCTCCGCCACTGCCTGCGATTTCTGTGGACTTATTCCGAATCCACGCTGCAAACGCCGCGTGCTATAAGGAAGGTAATGTTCTATCGTCAATTCCACTACGTATGAATGGTTTAGAAATTTTACTCTGAATTCCTGCTTCGGCACCGGCACTGTTGCGAATAGCACCGTCGTCCGTAAAACTACCATTTAGTTTTCACCAAAAAGTCAACACATTCATTTAAAAAAACACAAGAGCTGCGCAAAGGCAACATTGCTTTTCCAGAAAACACCGGTATTGAATTCTGTGTAGCGCACATGTCTATTCATCACAGTGGCAAATAGGCGCACATTAGGATTTTTTGCCTCTGAATGACTTCTGAACCTATTGCAATGTGACAAACTCCACCGAAGAAAATAATGGACTTGGCCTCAACACATTTATGATCACCTCTGCGAGTTAGGGCAATTCGTACAGCGATGAGCAGTCATACAATGAAGAAATAGAGCGTGTAGCTATGGTTAAAACTTGTAATTTCTTATTTGAATGACACTTGTAATTGGCAGAATGGATCTTAGGAACGCAAAGAGGATTTCGAAAGCCACACGAAATGGCCCGCACATTCACTACAAAAAGAGAGGCGACTATTACCTTGGTGTAGGTAGTAGATGGCCGCCACCTCCCGTGACCGACCAACTCAACTCTCGGCTCTCAGTCCCCAGCAGCTGTACAGAATCTATCCAAGGCGGCGGTCAGAACAGCGATGCAGAAGAGGGTGCTAAGAATCTCTGGGCCTCGGGACAGAATCTATCCAAGGCGGCGGTCAGAACAGCGATGCAGAAGAGGGTGCTAAGAATCTCTGGGCCTCGGTAGGCCGCCACCGGAACTTGACCCTGGCAACGTTCATCGGACACACTCTTTATAGCGAGGGAAGCTTAGCTGTACTGCTGGAGGAGCTCCCCGACATTAACCGTAATATTATAGTTTTAAGCGAAGGTAGAGCGACAGGAAAAGGCTTCATGGATCCCACTTGCGGGAATATTCTGTGCTACAAAGGACCGCGAGAGAATAAAAAAACACGGTGTGGTTTTTGTTACACGTAGAAATAGCAGTAAACGTGGAGGAAGTTTTCAGCATCAGAGAGGGAGTTGCGGCTGTTGTGACCAAGCTAAACAAGCGATACAGGTTAAAGATAGTACAGGCCTATGTACCAATAACCAGCTATGGTGACGAAGCCGTAGGTAGCTTCTACGTAAATGTTGAGTCAGCAATGAAGAAGGCAACAACACAGTTCACGATTGTGATGGGAGACTTTAACTCAAAGGTTGGTAGAAGCAAATGGGACAAAGGTGAGTGAGAAACTTGTGAATAGACAATTGCAACAGTCGAGGTATACTGATGGAATAAGGAGACAGAAAAAACCTGAGGTTGACGAGCACATTCGTTTACAAACGAAATAATAGAAAATGGACATGCAAAACTCCCGATGGTACAACAGAAAACGAAATTGACATCGTTTAAAGTGACAACCTGTGTATTGCGCAAGGCGTGTAGGTGCTAAGTAATACTGGGAGCAGTGATCATAAAATGTTTAGATGCAAGCTAAGGTTGAATTTCAAATGAAAAAGGAGGAAACTCGTGAAAACTAAGAGACCCCCCATGGAGTCATTCAGATACAGATCGCAGGAGTTTAAAATAACTCTTCAAAAGAAATTAGCGGTTCTAGACGACCACAACGAGGTCAATGTAGACAGGCTTAATGAGAAGCTAACATCGGCAATCAGTGAATCAGCAGCAGCTGTGGGAAAAGCAACATGTTGTAAACAAACTGGAAAAATTACTTCAAAAAAACGACGGAAATAATTGCCAGACGTAAGAACCTGAAAACATCGAGTACGGCAGATCACATTGAACTGACCGAGCTGGCGAAACCGATTAACAGATGTGAGATAAACGACATTCGTGCACATAACACGGAAGTCGTCGACAAAATGCTGCAAATAGGGGGAAGCTTGAAAGCAACTAAGAAAGCTAGCCATCGGCAACGACAGGATGTACGCACTCAGAGACGGGCTGGGCAACATGACGCACAACTTGGAGGAGATAATAAAGGTAGCACCGCTATTCTTCACCGGTCTGTATGCCAGTGACGTGATGCCAGGGGAAGCTGTTGAGAGCACAAGCTTAACTCGCGATGTACCACTGGTAACTAAAGAGGTGGTAGGAAGGGCAATCAAAGGAAGAGAAAAAGCTGCAAGTGACGACGGAATAACCGTAGATGTTTCAAAGGAGGGAGGAGATATGGTTCTGAAAAAACTCGCATGGACTATATTCGGAATGCCTGAAAAAATCAAAAAGCGCCCATTGCCTGTCAAAACGCCAAGATTACTCAATTAACAGAAAGGGAGATCCAAAGTACCTGACGAATTACAGACCCATCAGCCTACTTTCTGCTGCGTACAAGCTTTTTACCAAAGTTAAAGGGGTCCTGAAATACCTTCCGCCGATGCATGGATGTACATGCACCCAAATAAAGCAATGTATTTGCAATCTCCTCCCGCAAGAATTTTGTTAAAGCGATGAGTATTAGCTGAGAAATCGTAAATCAAAAACCGCGCATTATCGTCGCTCCGAGTTTCCTCCTCCTTTCGACTTACTCTCCGCTGTTGACGGCGCGCGAGCCTCGCCTCCCATGATGCTGCGCTCCGCAGCGGTGACGTACTTCCGCTATTGCGCTACTCAGACTGTCGTCTGCTACGGGCAAGCTTTGTTGACACCATGAATCCCGCACGCACTCCGCTCAAGGCCAGAAAAGCGAACGAAAAATGTGGCCGCATGTATGCGGCGGCCTGGCCTTGCCCTTTCGCGGTGTACGTTGCTGGCGGCACATGACTTTTTATCGGCGGCGAACTCGCAGCCGCACGGGGAGGGTCGTGCGCTCGTTCCCTTGATGCACCGCGCACTGTTTATCCAAAAAGCGCCGTATCAGATGTGGCCCCGCTGGTGCCGGGTCTTATTTTGCGGCGGTGGTAATTCCTGCCGGCGGCATGTGAAAAAGACATTTTGAACCGATACAGAACCCGTGCACAAAACGCTTCAATCATGTGACCAGTTCAGCTTGGGGCGACGCGTGGTGGAGAGCGGCAACGTTGGCAAAACATTCTCCGCCGCGGCTCTGAGCTTTCTAGCGCTGGAGCGAGCGCCATTTCTTTGACAATCTCAAACATCGGTTGCCTTGGCAACAAGGCACAAACCGCTCCAGAAGTCAGTTACGGTTCCGTGATCCCGGTTCTGCTTGGGGCCCCACCTCGCGGCATGTGGGCACTGCAGGCGTACCACCCACTCCTATTGGGAAGTGCGAGATGCGTTTGGCATTACAGGAGGCGATGGTGTGTGTGTTGTGGACGCCTTTGTTTCGCGATGAAATGCGACGTTGTGCTTCTGCGGGTGGATAGTTATTCCCATGGTCTGGATAATCTTTCTCGGGCGACGTACGACTCAACCTCGCATGGGGTATGTGCAGTGTGCGTGGCTAAAAGCCATCGGCTTGTGCGCCAGAGTTAAGTGACTTGCTGTTCGTCCCCGCAAACCGCGCGCGAGGTGAGTACCGAATTTACGACGGGCAGGAGGCAACCCATCCTCTGTCAATCGTGGTTCAGACTTTCAACGCATGTTGTGACGTTGTATTCGTTAGAAACGCATCTCTGGATTGTTTTGAAGCTGAATAAAATGTATGCGTCAAACCCGGGCATTCGGCTCAGGGCGTTCTCTGCGATTGCACGAAAGAAGTGCCACGGGGCTTGAACGCTTTCTTTATGGAACGTACTCAGGTAAGAGAATATCCATGTCATGTTATGGCCGTGTTGCATTTAATACAAACGGTTAAGCGTTTGTTTTACACTTGTTTCGTTTGTCGTAAAATGCCCAAGCACTCCGGCACTCCGCTGGCAGATCAGCCGGCGAGCCGACGCTGAGCAGACGACTCATCTCTTTGCCGGAAGTGCGTGAAAAAGCAGCCCAATAGCAGGATGTCTAGCTCATGACGAACATCTGGGAATCGATGATGTAGACATGTGAAGATGGCGGCGTCCACAAACACGAAGGAAAGGGTGAGAAAAAAACGACAAACTTTGCAACAAAAGTGTGAGCTTTCCGCTGCGCGTAAAAGAGTAATACTTGGCACAGAGGACGTTGACGACCCAATCTAACGGTTGCGCTAGTTCATTTAGTGTGCTCAAAATGCCTTTCAGGGCCCCTTTAAAATTAGCCTCATATGTGACAGTCTGGATTTCCAACAACACAGCGAGTACGCTGGGTTTAGGAAAATGTACTCAACTATGGGTTAAATTATTGTTGTCGGTACAGTGATAGAAAAATCCGCAGAATACGCTAAGCATACATGAAATTTATAGACTATGAGGAAGCGTTCGATTCCGTACTCACCGAAACCGCGCTACATGCACTAAAACACCAGAGAATAGAGGAGTCCTACATAAGACTCCAAGAAGACATATATAAATAATATACGGGCACAATAACCCTTCAAAGCAAAGAGACAAATTGCCGATCCGTAAACGAGTAAGACAGGGAGATACCATCTCGCCAAAACTATTCACAGCATGTCTGGAGCGGGCGTTTAGAAAGTTTGACTGGGAAAACTTAGGATTAAAGTGAAATGGGGATTACTTGAGTAATTTGGGTTTGCAGACGGCACAGTATTTGTGAGTGATTCATTGATTGTATTGTTTACGCGCCTACGAAACGCAGACGATGAGGCGCACCGTGATGGAGGGATCCGGATAAAATTTTGATCACCTGGAAATCTTTAACGTGCGCTGAAATCTCGTACACACGGGCGTTTGTGCTTTTCACCTTCATCAGAAAAGCGGTCGCCACGGCCAGGAATCAAATCTGCGTCTTCGTGTTCAGCAGCACATCGCCTTAGCCACTGAGCCACCGCGGCGGGTAACAAAGTATTTCTGAATAAGACTGCAGAACACCTGCAAACAATGTTTGAGGAACTACGGACAGAAAGCATGACCGTGGGGCTAAAAATAAATATGAATAAATCTAAAGTAATGAGTAATAAGCATGCAAAAAATGTCCTCTTCATCTTACGAAACGAAACACTAGAAGAAGTAAAAGACTACAACTGCCTCGAACAGATGGTTAGTGCTAACCCCAACCTCGAAAACGTTTTCCGGCGCAGAATAGGCATGGGTTGGGAAGCACTCGGCAAGGACTCCCAAATGATAAAAGGTAATTTACCTTTGTCACTCAAAAAAAATATGTACGTCCAGTGCATACTACCGGTTATGTCGCATGAAGCTGAAACTTGGTGGCTTACTAAACAACTAGAAAACAAACTTAGGTCGGCTCAACGGGCCATGAAACGAAGAATATTAGGAGTGCACCAGAGTAGCCTGATGATGATGATGACGACCAGTATTGTTGTTTGTACATAGGTCGTCTAGTTCTGCTGTCGCCAAAAAGCGGTCCAAGCAAGATCGGCCACTTGCTCATTCGAGCGATGGCGTGGATAGGAAGTGAAGTTTCCCACAATCTTGTTAAGGATGTTTGATGTTGGCATTTTTATAGTCGGTCGTCTGAGTGATATCAAAATGTCAAAGCGTCCATCGACAGGACTAGCGATGCGTGATTGGTTTGGAGCTAAAAATAGAAGTAGGCGGCCTGGGGGGAAAAGGCGGCGTTAGTGCGTGTATCTGCGCCTTCGAAAAATCGATTGAAGTCGTTGTGTTCGTTCTGCCCTTTTTATGTTGTGCTGGTCGCACCACGGTTCGCAGATGAAAAAATTTCTGAGGGCGTGAATCGTGCGCCCTTGTATTTGCCTAAGCATGCCTGACAACATTTGACTTACGATGTGTTCGCTGTGCTATTCCTGGTCTTTCCATAAGCTGAGTGCATGTTGCAATTACATCAGTCTAAAATGAAATGAGCTTTTCTTCACAAGAACGTTAGTACAGCCAAAACAGAACCGACGCAGAGTTTGAAACAATATTGTCGGCATGCGTCAAGCTGTTTTCAGGAGAATCGCAGAGTGAATGGAAGAAACAGCTGCACACGCACGAGTGTACAAGCTCTTGAAAAGAAGCCGAGTTTCTGTGAAAGTATACGGGGGCGCGTGGGTTATTAGTGGGCTTGTTCAACATTAGAACCACAAATTGCAACTAAAATTATATAAACAGATAAGTGTATAATGCCTTATAAGAATAGTCAAACTTTACCTGAAAGATGTAGCAATTTGGAGTAAGTTGGCCAAGGAAACCACGTTAAAGTCATATGCCGTGACTTTCGAAGAACGACATGTCCTGTGTAGGGTATTACTGCTTACACAATAGCTACTGCCATCTAGGAAATTTTTCAATATTAAAATGTGGCTTCAATGCGGGATCTGCAATCTTCGCAGTGCGGTAATACTTTTCTGTCACAGATGGTGTAGCTGAGATTTAAAGGACTACATATCCGACAACTTTAGCTATGGGTAGAGCCGTGTGTGCTAATACACTCATACATCTGTAATGTTTTCGTGATTGAAGAGTGCCTGTAGCATTTTATATCGAGCAAATCCTACTCGTGGAAGAAGTTGATACGAGCGGATGAAGTCTTGTACTTCCGCCGCCTTTAAAACAATTGCAGTTACAGTGACGAGTGCGTCGTTTGCAATCTCCATCTACAGGCCCCAGCCGCACAAAATAACGTATTTGACAGGCCAGCTAATCCGCACAATATCCAGGGATTGGTAATAAATCCCTGGAATTAAAAAGCTTCGTCACTAACACCACTTCAAAAAACTAAGTCAGTCACGAAAGGTGATTGGCTCCTATTCGCTGGGTGAAGAAACGAAGTGGTCTGCCTGGAGTTACCGAGTCTTGAATTTCCCCATTTAGAAGTTCGAAACGACAAAACCAGCACCGCCACCTGACCGCGAGATGTGAGTTATTGCTTCGACAGCGTCGGTTTTGTGGAGCTCCGCAGTCACCGTTCCTCTTTCGCTAGCACTGCCGGTTATTTGTTTGTATTTTGGTTGATTAATACTAGGGTTTAACGCCCCGACGCAACGCTGGCGATGAGGCGCGCCGTAGTGGAGGGCTGCTAATTAATTAACGCGGGAGGAAATCCCGTACACAGGGGCATTTTTGCTTTTCGCCTCCATCAGAATTGCGGCCGCCGCTGCCCCGAATCGAACCCGTGAACTCGTGTTGAGCAAATGTGTTGCAAAAGCTCTTTATTAAAATCCAGAGGTACCTTGGTCCGCGCAAGGTGTTTATTTTGTTCGGGCCATTTTATAGGTGTAGCATTTTTTGCGTGATTAGGCTAGGCTACTAGACCTGGAGAGATGCGGCCACGTATTAACGAGGCATTGAATTTATAGGAGTGGCTTCAACCGGAGTTGAGAGACAAAGCGCTGTGGAGGAGCTTGATTGCCATTTGTTTGTTCTTGGGGTAGAGTGCTCCTTATCCAGTTTCCTGTTAATTTGAGATATAGGAAGGCTGAAGGTCCTGTGAATACGGACCACGACCTGTTCAATTTGCATGAACAAGCCCACAAGGTCGCGGGTTCGATTCCCGGCCGCGGCGGCCGCTTTTCTGATGGAGGCGAAAAGCAAAAACGCCCGTGTGTACGAGATTTCGGCGCACGATAAAGATCCCCAGGTGGTCAAAATTAATCCGGAGCCCTCCACTACGGCGCGCCTCATCGCCTGCGTTGCGTCGGCGCGTTAAACCCCACAATCAATCAATGCATGAACAAGCCTTCGGTAACTCAGGCCCATTCCAGCCACGAAAGACCTTTATTCATAAAAAGAACCGCTAGGATTGCAATCTTTAAAATTTCGCGCAACAGGGTCGCTATGTTGGCAATAGTGGTGCAATAGAGGCAAGCGATAGAAACGGAGTTATCAGTGTGCTAACTGCACGTTATTATTCATCTGATACGATTAAACAGAAGTAGAGGCCGCACTACAATCAAGCAGTCATGTCACTTGGCCGTGGCGTATATAGGCGGCAACCAATCTTACAAACAAGATTCTGTTATGTCGTAAAGACGTACTATCGGCGTAAAATGAAACCAGAAAACGAAAATATGAACCAGAACGTGTAAATTGAAAAATACTCTTGGTAGAGTTCATATAATCACACACTATTGGTATATTTGGTAATCTACTTTTCCCAACTTTGTTTTTGTAACTAAGCTATGCGTCATTTTGGCTTGAAAGGAAAGAAATTGCGCTATTTGTGCGTTCAGGCTCATGTTTTCGTGTTGGCGTTTAATTTGACGCCGATAATACGCCGCTGGAAAGTATTCGTGGAGTCGCCATTGCTTCAGCTTTTCCCCCTAATATCTCCAATATTTGCTAGAAATTTGCCATAAAACTGGCATCCTTGGTATAGCGAAAAATTGGTGTTTTAATGCATGAATGTTTGATTAAATCTTCACGACCCCTTTATTTCTGAACCTACACCACATGTTTCCCTCGTTTCAACCGTTGTTCCTCCTGTCTCGTGTTTTCATTTCTCTACATGAGGAGAGGGTTTATTATCCAGTCTCTAGAAAGGACGCTGGGCCTCATCCATGTCTCCACAGGGGAAATAAATGCGTTTCTGAGGAGCACTCTCGACACCATTTTCATTTGAGAGGAAGGCTCACACCTCTAATTCTCCAAAAGGGCATATGAAGCTGGGGTCTGTGTCTTCAATTTGAAGGATGAAAACGCTACTGGGGATTGAAAACGTTGAAGTTTTACTGAATATTGAAAACAGTCGGGTCGATTGGACACAAAGGTTGCAGCTGTTCTCTTGGTCGTAATGCTAAAACAGCAGATTTCTAGCCATAAACCACGCGTCAGTATACAAGTATGCGGTTTTAAAATATAAAAAAACACATATAATTTTATTCTTCCTTTTTTGACACCTGTGATCCGGTAGTGTTGTAAAATCAGCCGGATATGTACAGGCTTGCCATATTGTCAGAGTTGATTAAACGAATCTTTTTTTCAACTTATCATTTGAAATAATAAAAGAGGCGCTAAGCAGACGAAGACAAAGTAGACACACACATAGCATACAGGCGCCATGGCACCTGTATGTGGTGTGTGTTTCTTCTTCGTCTTCGTCTGCTTAGCGCCCATTTTATTATTTCCAATAAGCATGAACCAACTAGCTAAACAAGTTTTATCGTTCAATTTCTCGTCCGCGATACGGCCGTCGCGTAATCGGTCTCTTTAACTCTTCGCGTCGCTCAGTTCTCATTGGCCTATAAACTTCTGTTGTCGCCTGCCTTCAAGTTTCGGCGGCTTTTTTAATGCGCGGCTGGCTGCTATCGCTCCATGCGGCGAAAAAGAAATTACACCATCTTCCTGTGGGGAACCAAAAGGAGGATGCGGAGCATCATAGGGGTTCCGTGTAGGTTCCATTGTGTTGCCGTTATGTTGCTTCATTTATCGGAGCACGAATGGGAACGTAGTGTGAACCCCCTCATGTAGAGACAGAGAAATGTAGAGAAATGTAGAGACAGCGAAGAGACCGACACCGGCGTTACCTGATCGAACACCTCCTGGTTCTCGTCTTTCTTTAGTGCGTGCTCACACTCCTACCCCGCTGCCCGCTCTCTTCGTCCTCTTCTCTGGTTGAGCTGCAGGCGAGTGGCGCTGCCCGCCACAGCTTTCCCACGGGAAATTCAACATCCTCCTGTAAAGTTTTCAGTTCGTCGTTTCCGTTGACGTTCAGCTTCGCGTGCCTTCGTTGTATCAGTAGCTTCTTGACGTAGCTTGAATGAGTCAAGGACATAAGGCGCGTTCGTAGCACTCGCTCCTGTCTCGGTTTTGTAGCGCAGTGGGAAGAGCGCCACGTACCTCCCGTTGCGGCCAGAGAGTCGTGGGATCGAAACCGGGCGCCGCCAACTATTATTTTTTATAGTGTAGGGGGAGAGGTGCGGATGGACAGACGACGGACGACGGACGACCGAGCCAAGAGATGCTTCGCATCTAATATTTTGTTGTATCTAGAGTATCGATTACTAGATATTGTATCGATTACTAGAAGTTGCATTAGTGAGCGCGTTCAATTGCAATCTGACCGGGCTCTGACTGGACTCTAATTGTACGCCGTTGACGCCGATTGTTGTCGAAGTCTTTTAGCAGCAAAATACCACTCTCACGGGAATCCTGATTTTCAATTCGATGCGCCTTGTAGGATTTTTGGATTGAGTCGATTTGGTAGCGCAAGGTTGACGTAAAGAGAGTGCTGTCTTCAAACTTACGGCCTATTCAAGGCAAAACCTCGAAACTCCTGTTGAAACACTGAAGTTGTCCAGTTTACACGCGTACTTGCTACAAACTTAACACGTCACTAGTGAAACAAAACCAGTGCTTAGCACTTCCGAAATGTATTTTTTTTGGACAAATTTGGGGTAATTGAGCTTTCATCATCATTTACGTGTATCTTCAAAGGCGGAAGAATAAATGTTCACAAGAACATAGTACATCTTCTTTATTATGTTTTTTGTGAATAGAACTCCACATGTGTCTCTAGTGTCGCAGCTTCCCTCTAAAAAACTGTAAGAATAGCGACAGCCCTTGAGAAATGTAATTTGAGCGGGGTAGCTGTTCCAACCCTTGGCACTCAGCAAAGTTTTTTTTCGTAGAGTTTCCGGACACATAACAGAGGAGCCTAAGCACATACCGTACGAGGCGGGAACGAAATCCACAACTTCTGGGGGGCTTCCAACAAACACCTCAGTAAGAAAGTGTCACCAAGTAAAAACCGCATCTTATTTTCCCCAACGCGTTATACTCCCGCCTACGTTTTCCACTCCTAGTAATTGCGTTTACCCGCACAAATCCCACTCTCGCCGACACACGCGCAGACACGCACGCATGGTAAGCAGCTTCATTTACCGCTACACTCCAAGCGAACCCGGAAACTCCGGAGTACTCGTCTACCCACACAGAAAAAAAACACTTTTAGTCGCATATGCAATGCCAAATTAAGCCTTTGAGAACTAGAAGAAGACGAGGTTGTTTAAACACTAGTTTTGAAGATATTCGTTCCGTTTTTTCGCGTTGCCAGTTCAGAGAGCTTTTTAAGGGCGCTGACAACTGCACTGGCCGAATAAGCCTTTGTTGGGATGAACGTTTCATGCCTGTCATTATTTTTTTCCTGGCCAGTTGGCTTCATAAATTGTTTCCTTGTCGTTATCATTATGATTGCACAGGAAGAATGTGGGGTATTCTAAAAAAGGCGAAACATACCCACCACATATTATTTTTTTTGGCAAACATCAGGGAGAGCGTGTAATCTTTGGTGCGTCTGCTGTATGCGTGGTTCATGTTTTCTTCGCGGGGAAAAGCGTGCCTTGACGATTAAAAAAACATTTTCTTCTTCTATTCTTCCTCAAATTTTCACTTGTTCAAAGCTGTCAGCTGGCCTCTTTCTTACATCCGTTGCATATATCCACATTGAGCAGTTTCCAGTCCATTGTTAATTATTTAGAAAGCACCAAGAGACGCCAATTCTCGTATTGGCACTCACACCGTTCACTTAAATATCTTCGATGCAGTTGGAAGGGAACGCTCTTCTTGCAAATTTTGTCTGCGTGAAGTCCACCGTTAATGCTCAACCCCTGGGGATGGCATTTGTGTGGTTATTTGGTATTCGGACATTGTGTATCAGCAGTTGCTTTTCAGCTGCTCTGATGGACAGCCCTGTTCATGTGCCCATTAGAAAGCTCCACTTCCGAAGGACTCTTTCGAAAGTTTTGTGACGCGGACGCCAAACCAGGTCGGTATTGTCTCCTCCAGACAAGCTTCGACCAGTCTGCTGCGAACGTTCGCTGCGGCAGGACACAAAGTTTAAAAGGCAAAAAAGGATCACGGAGCATGAGCTTTCTTTAAAAAAAAAACGATTGTCTTTTGTGGGCTACTTAAAAGTGAAATTTTTAGTCTGTCGGTCGGTCTCTATGAGTATCTATCGACTAAGCCTTCCGTCGAAAAGTGGAAATAATCCTGAAACGAGAGGTTTACGGAGGAAAAAATTTCCAGAACCAATAAATCTGGCAACCGACTTATTAGTCTAAATTGTTCAGCCAAAAAATTAGGCATATTTGAGGCACACCACCAATGTAAAACTTGTTCTCGCAGTGTTCTTTTAGATAAAAGTAAATATGTGGCGAATAGGGGATGATAGCAAATCAAAATACGCATTGCAAACGCTATTGTGACCAAAAACACTAAAAGAGCTCGTGCGAGCGTGGACCTCATGGAAATTGTGTTCTAAGTTCCGCAATTACAAGTGGTTCCTATAGTCGCAGTGAGCAGTAGAACGCAGGATAATTGAAAGGCCCGTAGTCAACCTCCTCCTTGTTTATCGCGGGAGGATTTAAAGGGAGGAGAGGAGCATTAGCGGTGGGCGGGGGATGGAAGAAAGGTATTTACGTATGTGAGGCGCCAGATGACTAACCTCTTTCGACGACTTTACAGCAAATACGCGGCAATTTTCTCGGAAGGTAAGAAAATGCCACTCGCTGAATCACCGGACGAACGGCTGCTCGTGCCTTTGGTTTGTCAGTTCGTCATTTGAGGGTGTTCTCCGGAAAACCGCCAAAATCAGTTTGTGCATGAAATTTGTGCTCAGTCACGCATGCGCTCTGATATCGGGAACGCATGCATGGTGGGGAATACATGCCGAAGAAGAGTGTCCCATTGAGTAAGTTTCTGGAGGCTTTTACTGTAAATGATTATTGAAGCTTTCTTAACGCCCGAGGAGTTTTACTATTGTCATAGCCTCGGAACGCTGTCATGCACTCTGCCCGCCATCTACAATGAATACCAACAGGTTTCGGAACGTTGAGTATCTCCCAGCGTTGCTTGAATCTTTTTGTGATTGTAGTTCTGGAACGTAGTATTATAATCCAAGCAACGGTGCGTGGGTTGAAATCTTCGGAGGAAATCTGGATCGCGCGTAATCCTAACGCAGCCTTCGGTGACGATAAGCCGGTGTCCTGATTTCTGATACCTGATAAAAAAATGCCCATGCCCAAAACCACAATAAATGAGGAAGATACCGAATCAGCGAACAGGAATTGCTCAGCGAAGCGCTAACATAAAAAAAATTCGGTGAAGATTGAGTTAGCAGCAACTGAGTTCTAGGTGGGTAAGTGTGCTAAGCAGTTTATACCCGCTGTTGTTGTCCGGAATAGTTGCCGTGCGATTTCGAGCAAGCTCATTTAGCTTAGTACCCCGCAAGTAAAGCCGTGGGTGAAAGGGCATCGTTTCCAGAGTAGTGTTCTGCGAGTGTACGACTTCTTTGCAGCAGTCCGGTGGAAGACTGTGGAGGATACTGAGAGGCAATGCATAGAGTGCCAGAATACCCTGCAACATGTGGTAACTGCCTCAGAGGATACTCAGATGGAGCGTCAGTGCCTAATGCGATGTGACGACTTCGATTCCCGTAAGCGTGGAGCGTATTATTTATCATCATCATCACCATCATCATCACCAACCTATCTACGCCCACTGAAGGGCAAAGGCCTCTCCCTTTAATCTCCAACTACCCCTGCCCTGTGCTAACTGCGACCAATTTATCCCCCCAAACTTCTTGATCTCATCTGCCCATCTGCCCCCTGCAGTGCTTGCCTTCTCTAGAGATCCACTCTGTTACCCTTAATGATCAACGGTTATCTTGCCTTCGCATTACATGCTCTGCCCACGTCCATTTCCTCACCTATCATCTTCCGTTCTATAGCTCGATGAGTCGTTCTCAATTTAAGTGGAACCCTCTTAGTGAACCTCCAAGTTTCTGCCCGTAGGTGAGTAACGGTAAGATGCACCTGTCATACACTTTCATCTTCAGGGAAAATGGTAGGCTGCAATTCATTATCTGAGAATGTCTGCTGTATCACTCAACCCATTCTTATCCTTCTATATATCTCCGCCTCATGGTTGGGATCCGGGGTCACAACTTGACCTAAGTAGATATATTCGCTTACCACTTCCACTGCCTCGCCACCTATCTCAAACCGCTGTGCTGTCCCGAGGTTATTGATAATTATTTTGGTTTTCTGCATATTAATTTTTAGGCCCACGGTTCTACTCTATTCGTCCAGTGTGGAAAGCATGCTTTGCAATTCGTCCCCCCATTCGTTGCAATTCGTGTTATTCATAACTTGCTTAAAAAAAGAGCCAACGGACGGCATTGGTTCCAGGGTAAGATTGTTTTTTTTTTAAGCGAAAATTCATAGTGGCACGTGTACTGCCTAAAGGTTGCAAGGTTCGCTAACACTGGTGAGAGAACATCACCATGAAGATAGCAAAGTAACAGTACTAAAGGCCTTCGCCGACATGGTATTATTACAATGTACAGCAAAACTGGTTTAGCGTCGGGCGCTCCGATTAAGGTAGTCCTTCATAAACAAGACTTTTCTCGAGAATCTTCGTTGTTATTTGTTCTTATATTTCAAATAGCAACAAATTACATATATACACCGACATGCACACCCCCTCCTCCAACGAACTGGCACACGCTAATGAAGACACATGCTGCAAAGGAAGAAAATGAAGACGTAAAATAAAAAAGAACAAAACATTTTTCTTTAAGGGAAGTGGTTTTAGGAGCCGAGCCAGAAAATTCTTTTTTCCCGAAATACTAGAAGTGAAATAGGGCGGCTGATGTTCCTAGCACAATTGGCATTTTCTGGCGACGATCTATACAGGAACTTGCCAGGATCGGTCGAAAGCAAACAGATAGGAGCTAGAGCTTGTTGTTAGTGGCCAAATACCAGAGGGAGCCAGAAAGCACAGCAGCGGGAATGAGGTTTGTGAGTCGAGGAAGCAAGGTGTACTGGTCCCAGGCCTACTAAGAGAAGATCCTTGAGAGCTATCGCTGTGCATTCGGCCGGGGCACCTCGGAATAGACCTTTCAGAATAGCGGAAATTTATTTAGCGGTACAACTAGAGGATGGGATGATCTGGTCAAAGAGCCAAGGCAACTGAGTTGGCTCCGTATCACAGCATAATCAATCAGTTCCTAATTTCCAAAAAAGCTACAAAAACTCTCCCTTTGAAAGCACCCGCCGCGGTGGTTCGGTGGCTAAGACGTTTCACTGCTGAGCCCAAGGACACGGGTTAGATTCCCGGCTTCGGTGGCCGCGCTTTTCAAATAGAAGGGAAAGACGAAAAGGCCGGTTTGTCGAGATTTGCGTGTGGATTAAAGATCCCCAATTTGTCAAAATTAGACTAGAGCTTCTTTACGACGGAGCTTATCATAGCCCAGTTGTAGCCGTGGAGCGTTGAACCACACAGCCAAAGCAGGCATCCCTCAAAAAGTTATTGTAAGCACAGTTTCGAAATTTATATGGACACCAGAAGTTTCTGTCACAGTTGATTCGCTCAGAAGTCGATAAGTGCATAAAGGGAAAATGAATTCTCAGGATAGATGAGAAATACGTGAGTGTCTTTTCTTGGCGCTGTATTAAAAAAAACATGATCGTTCTCTGAGGCATAACTTAGAAACCAGAATGACGCAATCTTCTATCAGCCTCGCTTGTGTCTTGTCCACAACGCAGTAGCAACAAGCATGTCTTAAGCTTTAGGTGCGGAGGTAACTGGGTAAGAAATCATTAAAATGAAGTTCGACTGGTAAAAGCCCTTTTCAACTTTCTCCTACATTAATTTTATGACTAAGAATTAATATTACAAGTAGGAATAACGAAGTAACGCAGACATAATATACAGCTTTTATTATTCCCTTCATCGTTCTATCTACTAGAAAAGAGAAAACATCCTTTCTTCAACCAATATAACTATGGCCGTAACCAGGAACCTCGTCCTCATGCTCCGATTATTGTTGCGCACTGCCAATTACACTTTGCCCTATTTCTGAGTAAAACATTATATTTTTGCCGGATATGGATAGCTGCGTTTTTTAGTCGGGATAAGTGCAAAGAACCTGGTCAAGTAGAGCACGAGAAGCGGAGAATAACGGGAGAACAAAGATGCGAAGAAAGCTTAACCCGGGTTCCATTTATCGCAAAGCACTTGTGCTCTGGTAATGGTTTGTCACACAAACTGCTTAAATAGGCAGCCTGATATGCTTAAATGCTATTTTACAAATAAAGGAAAAGGCTGTAAATGTAAGGTTGTATGGTGTGCGGCCTCATCCCCAGCGCTCGGCCGCAACTGGATGGGGGCAGAGGTTGTGGGCGAGCTGTCTAAAGCACTGGAACTAGCTCCTCCGAGATAGGATGTTCGAGTCACTGATACAGCTTGTTTCTTTTGTTAGTTGATTTCTTTTTATTAGGTGATCTTTTCTCTACTATAGTCACCGTGTTGCTCTGCAATCTTTATTGCTCCACGAGCGAATCGGCAAACTGCGTCCAGGCTGACACGGACGCGCTGGCCAATTCTAGTTGGCGTGGTGTCGACATAACCACCGACTGCGAGCCGGTATGGTTTCTAATCAGCCGACTCTGTGCCTGGCGTAACCACGCCGCTTATGAGACAGGGACGAGCCAGGTGGGCTGCAAAGGTGGGGGAGAAGCCCCTCGCAGTGTCGCAGCTAGCGTCTCCAATGACCAAAGGGCGTTCAACAACTGTAGCGGTATGGTGATTCCCAAAATATCGACAATGCCAAAACAACGACAATGATAACAACGGATGTCACGTATGTTGTCGCACATAACCAGCCGAGACTGGTTCAAATTACAATGTTTAATTTCGTCGAATCACATCGCAATTTGAATACGGGTCACTGCTGTTAATCGTTGCCGCCGCGCACAAATGTCGCAGGGTCGTTATTCTTGTTCCAGGCTTTATAAATAAGTGCTGCTTTGTCGATCGGATAAACGATGGTAAGTGTGTTTATTTGAGCCAGTCTATGCAATGCACACAAAAACAAAATGCCGACAAATTCAATTTGGGGTCCATTTAAGGCACACTCCTGAAACCGTTTTTAAATGCAATTCAACAGACTATCGGAGAATACCGCAGCCGTTCATAGCTTCACCTATTTTCGCCAGCTTCGTCTGGGCTAATTTTGAGAAAGCTTATGAAAGCAAGGATCTCTCTCTCTCTCTACCTCTCTCTATCCACCTTTGACTTGTCGAGAAGTCTATCTTGCTTTTGAGTCAGGCTATCCAAGTTATAGAAGGAAAAGCTTGCGTGCTCTGCAGCCCTTATGTAAAAACTCAGCCGTGCTTGCTTGCTGTGTTGCCGACATGCAACCATCGCATTCTACCTTGAACTCACTGAGACAGCGGCTACATTGTTTAGTGCAAGGGGTACTTCCACGCACAGCGTAGACATGCAATGACCTCGCTTATGCCCTTCTTATCGCTTTCGCCGGCAGCTCCCTCCATTTAGGCGGAAATGGCACGAGCTAATGTTCTCACAAACCCATGTCACGTTCGCTTCTATCAGCGGGCAGCCTTGGGACGTGGATGCCGTTCTTGCGCCGGCGATTTTTCCCCTACAGCGCACGTCAGCTATTAATCCCACTTTCCCTTATTCGCGGCAGCATGCATGCATCATCAGCCGGAACGAGGCCTTAAGCGTGGCCCTAATTTCCCTTGTCTGAGCACCTGGTTCAGCATTCCTGGATAACGACATTACAGTCTCCTAGAACTACGATAACTCCAGGCCTGGAAGGCTTCAACAAAGACCAAGAGTGATTCGGGGATATATTAAGAAAGGTAATTTGTAACGTTCACTGAGACGAGGTTACTTGACGGTTACCTCATTACAAACGAATTCGTGATGCGGGCTTCTTTGCCGGAAACACTGTAGGGGTCACTTTCTTCTTCAGGAGCTCGTTCACGTGACGATATGTATCTAATTACTGTAAGACGAAAAAGCTTTACTTGGAGCCTTCTGTTTTAAGTAAGCTACAGGCTACTTACGGAGCTTTATTAGCTGAATGCCCATTTTAGCGAAACGCGAGCGCAAATCGTGGGGCTCCTCGTGGATGGTTGAAACGTAAATTACGTTCGTCGGCTTAACAACTGCAATCGCTATAAAAGCGTCATAATATAAATTTTGAAGGTAATATTGCTATAACATTGACTGACACCACTGAAGAACCCACGCATTTGAAATGAAAACCTCCTGTGTGTTCAAGAGATAGTATTGAGGCAGTATTTTCAAGGATGGAGAAATCCAGATAGTGGCGAGAACGCGGCGACGATAATACGAGTTTGTGAGTCCCACAACAAAATTTGAATTTCACTCACTCATGCCGGCTGTTGCGACACACTTGTTTCTCACAAGTATATTTCGGTATTTTTAACAATTGTCAGAATGACCCGCTAGTAAGGTTGTACGGTAATTACGTTCTGCGTCTCCCGTACGTAGGAAACGCCACAGTTTGATGTAAGATTTTTCAAGAAAAAACGTACCAAAGCATTAAAAGTTTTGTGTGTTCTCTTTTTTATCGAAAATATTGTTGCCGTGATGCCATGTTTCTGCCGTTTATATTTCTTGATAGGTGCCCAAGCGGAGAACTTAGTCTTAATAACACCATAACAGAATATCTTTGTGTTTTTCTGGTCGGAACACTGTCATTTCTCGAACTTGGCAATTATGGTCCCGGTAGACTTGTTTTATGGACGCGATTTGTTCTCCTGTGTGGGCCTGTTGTTGAGTTGATATCAAAAAGCTAGACTCATTGATTTGAATGATTAAGGGGATTAAAGCGCCGAAGCTACACCTGAGGCTGTGAGATTCGCTGTGGTGCAGTGCTCCGGATTAATTTCGACCACCTGGCCATCTTTAATGTCCTCCTAAATTTCGACATACCTTCGATTTTCTTGTTCACCTCGAGCACAAAAAATAGCCACCGTGGCCGATATCGAACCCGCGACGTTGGGCTCAGCAGCACAGCCACTGATCTGCCACGGCAAATGTAGGTACACTAATTTTTGCACTCGCTCTTTTTCAGTCTCTTTAGCTTTTACACACACACACCAAGAGTAGAGTTGAAAAACCGCGGATGCGAGAAATTGAGCTGCAATCACAGCTGTGGTTAAGGTTGACGGTACGGTTTTCAGCTGAGCCGTAAAAAAGAAAAATTAATCGTGCCTTCATTCAACTGTGCACGCTTGAAAATGAAGTCTTTTGTTGAAAAATGCGTTTGTGTGGCAGAAACGTCGAGGGGAATCAGAGTTTAGGCGGTTCAAAGTTCTCACGGCCAGTTATCAGATTCCCACCCCGCGGGTGAATACCCAGAAAACAAAAGTTTTCATTGACATAGCTGACTCTGGGTTACAAGCTGATGCTTCTAGAAGTTTGCTGCGCTACAGTGTTTCCGCAAAACGGGCAGCAACAAGAATTGTTTTCCTCCGCTGACACAACCAGCAAGCCTAATTAGCCTCCGTTCTCACGAACTGGCGGAGCGAAGTGTTTTGTTGATTGAGATTCAGATGGCGCGGTGTTTCGGGCTGCCTCAAATGTGTCTCGGAGGAGGCTTCGTTGTTTATCAAGAAGGCAAGACATCAGAAAGTTAGAATGAAGTGTTTCCGTCGCGGCATTACGAGATGAACTCTCCCACTACACGCTGGCGTGGCTAAAATAACATTATCCTTCCGGCCGTTGGTCAGGGAATGCGAAGCACCTAACTATTCTATAGCATGAACATACCAGCCATGACGAATACCTATCTCGTTTGCTAAAAAAGTCGGTACAAGACTAATGAGCTGAATTCTAGGAGAATAAACTTCCGTGAAGGCATTCTTGGTCAATGCGCAATGGCGACACATAGAATACAAACGGGAATATATACGGAATATGAAAGGTGGAAAAATTTAGCACCCCTTCCTAAAGAAAGCTGAGGGAAACTCGAAATGTTAAAGTTCGTCCACCCTTCGCGGAAAGTCTTCCAATCAACAGAGCTTCAACAGCAGAAATCGTAAACGAAGAACGAACGCAATGGAAGATTTTTCTAGCTTAAAAAAACGCCCGTACGAGCGATCTAAATGTACACCGATATGTGGTTTGTGAGATAAAAGTATACTATTGGGCTCCTTCTTTATAATCGAAGCGCGCATTGTCTTATCTAGAACCGTTCCTATTTCGTGATTTTCAAGCAGCCGTTTTGCCACAATGCAAGCTCGGTTTCACGCATACGCCATGTGTCCGGAGTTCTTATCAGAACTTTTTTGTTGACCAACCGGTCTATGGGGAAATACATTATTTTTTCTGGCAAAAGGCCTGCGGTTCCCCTAACAATGAGTTAGCTTTATTATAAAAGGGACAATGGTCACATGTTCTTAAACCACCGAACGCTGAAACATGACCACTAGAAGCAGCGACATGGGCCACGTGGTCCACGTCGAGAAAGGCAACCACTAAGGCGAAGCCAAAAAACCCATACATTAAACCTACCTCCAGTGTAAAAATTTCAGGTCTGGGTGCTACCTCAAGTATTCCAGTAGAAGAATAGAGTAGCCCAACGCATCCCTTCGCCATAGTGACGGTTTGGCATTTCAAGGAGGATGTTAAGAAATGTTCGAATAAAATAAGTAGACATAGAATGCCCTTTTGACTTCTCTGATTTTCAATAGAACGCGGCTGCTGTGCGGCGAGCAACCAGACTCGGCTGTAGGTTTGATTTATAACTGAACAAGATAAGCAACTTATTTAACAAGAGGATTGCTTTCTGGATCAAGAACACCAAACATGAGATACAGGGAGAGAACATTGGAGTTATATTGAACTCAGCTCTAAATCTCAGCACTGTTTTATTATAATGCATATCACAATCCTACACGGACACGGACCGCGAACTGTCTTCAACAAAGCGTCAACATCAAGTTATTTTTTGTTTGAAAGCAATCTTGGTGGTGCCGCTATTTACAGTTTTTTTTATGGCCCTCCCGGTTTTTAAGAACCTGCTCCACAATCTGTCCTTACAAAGTCAAAGGAATTGGCCAAGTGCAGTGACAACAGCTGTCCGAAAAGTGATTAATTGCTTTTCGCGGACAATTTTAGGCGCTGAATCAATTGTCATCACTTTTCGTATAGCGAGGACAGCATAGGTTTGATATTTCAGCAGGCGCTGATTGAAAGAGCAAGAGAGGCAAGGAAACCCAAGACTTTCGGGATACGGAGACCGACTACAAATGTTTGATGCAAATAATGGTTTAATCGTCATCATCACATACCACGGCTGGCGTATAAGATAATGACGATACGGAGGGTGACTGATTATTATGTTTTGATGATCGGCATCTCTAGACAACCGTTTTACAGGGCCATAATGTGCAGTGTATTTGATTAAGGAGTTTCAATGATTAAGGCGTTTGGTAAGTGTACATTATGGAATATTAGTAATGGATGTGTGCTAGGCCAATAACGGCCCTACACAGCACAGCACCCACATGTCGCAGTACAGATCGACAGCTTCGTGGCCGGTGAGCCACACAGCAGAAGCGCTTGCGTGCAGACCAAGGCAAAAACACATCACCACAGCCAGATGACGACGACCGAACTCCTGACGTGTCTCACGGCATAAAACAGTCGGTTAAGAATTGACAACAGACTAAGCAGCAGTCTACCTAAGATTGCGGCAATCGCTGCGCCATTCTTCAAATCGCATAACGGCAAAGTAATAAGATCTGCCGCATACTGAAATATGCGCTTTTTTAAAACTGCAATAAATTCTTTGTGGTAATTTTAGTCAACTAAGTAAATTTGTTTTATATTTGGCCGAAATATCTTGCATGCACCAAAAACGTTATGAAGTAAGAAAGTCTCCACAAAATGCTTCGAAATTTTCATTCATAATTTTTTGTTGATATTATTTTAGGCCACTGGCAGGCCGAGTAGTCGCATTTGTTTACAGCAGATTTCAATATTATTAGCCTAGTTTTGTATTCCGCCTTATACATCTTACTACCTTAAGAGCGTTTAAAACGGGCTGGTTATCGTAGGGATGGCTATGATACAAAATATGAGGGCAAACCACTCCCCCGGATGTCCTCGACAACGCCTTCTGTGTTGGTATGCCGCGACACAGCACAGACCATGTCCATGTGTCTGCATACGCATAAACTGCGCACGTTTTGGAAATGTGCCCTCCTGTCGAGCTGCAACAGCAAGAGCTGGTTTATAAAGTAATAAATGCCGTGCAGCTTGAAGGAAATGATCAAACCAACTTTCTGAAGCCTTCAAATTATTCTTCATCCGCAAACTAGAAACTCGACGACGGCAGAAACACCCTGCGTGGAGATTTCCACGCGCTTTAGTTGGAGGCTTTGCCATTTTTTTATAAAAACCGCCACATGCCGATATCAATCACAAATCCTATACCACCCCTAGCTATGCCGTAAAACAGTTACACCAGTACAATATATTGCTTAACACAGGGAATTCATTGACTTGAGGTGTTGAGAATAGAAATACCAATGCACACCTAAATGAAAATGGATCACGTATATTCGCTAACACCAGAACGGCACCGCTGTTTTTTCAGTTCATTCGCTATTGGGAGCAGACAAATTCCGCAAGACTGTGCGAACAAATTGATGTCTATTCGCACCCTTCCTCTGACACTAGCCGTAACCTGGAAGTTAGTAATGCCATACTTGAGGCTCGCGGTGCAGTATGAGAAAAAATGGCACGGTGCTCGCCTAATTCAAAATCCCATTTAGCATTTTGTTCACTTTTTTTCGCCAGCTTCATGTATATACTGCGATTCACGCCGCAAAGCGTCATACGGGCAAGTGAAGACCAAAAATAAAAAAAAATAATCCATGACCGAACTGCGCATTGTATAATAAAAAACGGGAGAATCGCATGCCAATTTTCTACAGAAAAGTTACATTAACGCTTCAAAGGTACAGCTCATGAATAGCTGCTGGTAGAAGACATGCGGATCTGAATTTCAAGACCTGAACCTTTCCGCAAAGCAAGTCCCCTTACATCATGTCCGCTAGGAATCAATTGTAAAAGTTGACACGGCACTCGATAGGTTGACTGGCGATCGGCTTCATAAAGGGATTTGCTCCTTAAAACGAATTACATGAACACGATGTTTCTTAATAACGACCGCAGTGTGACTTATTTGCTGCACCGGCAGCGATTCTTATAAAATGGATGGGAAACTCAACTCTCCTTCGAAGAATTGATTAGGAATTTCCAGTTTTAATCAATGTTTAGCGTACTCTTTACGTCCGACGGCACCTGTTTCCTATGCCACAGGCAAGAGGGCCGTACGAAACATTGATGTTGGAAACGCCATGCTCCACTTACAGATTCGTTACTTCAAACTAAAACGAGGCTTTTTCTTATCGTGCTTTTTTTTTCGGACGCCGATGTATGAATTAACTCTATTAGTTAACCTTAAAAAAACTACAGCCTGAGGCTATCATGCTTATAGAAATGTGTTCCAACACTGCTTGCTTCAGGGGGTGCACGACGTCTGCTGCTAAAGGTTACCTCCTGCAGAATATTTGTTCTGTTTCCTTTTTAATATCTCATAAAAACGACCAAAGCACGCTCACGAAAGTTTTGTATTTTGAGCCGATTTGTTCATTGGGGCTCACTATAGCATGCGCCATCTGTCGAGACTATCAATTTATTTTCGTAGTGCACTTCCAAACACTCCTCCGCCCGGGATTGCAAGACAGCAAAGAAAAAAAAATAGCAGTGGCTTAGTTCGGCTATGGCAGGATATACGTAGCGTGAGCTAAGGTTCAGCAATCCCATCCAATCCAATTCAATCCAGTCCCATCCAGTCCAGACCAGTCCAGTCCAGTGCAGTCCAGTCCATCCAGTTCAGTCAAGTCCAGTCACGGCTCCTGGCGCCTGCGCAGCACGGCTCTCCTGGAGCCACCCGAAACAGCTATCAAGCGGCTCCGGCGCAGCGTAGACTTCGCTACTGCGCAACGGAGGCGCACAGCCGGCGACGCGCCGGCCCCAGTGCGTCTGCCGCGGCAATCACGTCACACTTCTAGAATGCGCAGACCGGCGAATGTGCAGACACAATTCTCTGCACACCCGTACACCAATTGGATTGGATTTGCAATCCAATCCGATCCATTGCTCCTCACGCTTTCCCAGCACAGCCCTTCAGGGTTCTCGCGAAACTGCTGAACCTCGGCCAGTGTAGCTTACGCTACGAAATTCTTTCCAACCATCGTTCCTGGCATCTGCCTTAAGCGGTCGCCGTCGGACAACGCTCCGCCCTAGATTAACGGGCACCTGGGCCCAATTAACGGACACGGCTCGTAATTGCTGTCAGGCATCAGCCCGCTCATTATGGAAGACCGCTTTTGTATACTAAGTAGGAACATCCCCGGCTAGCGGCCGGAGTTTTTATAGTCACCTTTTTTCTTTCTCCTTTCCGATTTGCGTAGCAGCGCCTTCAACGTTTTAGCACTCGCTGGATGAACTCTAGGATAAGGGGAGAACGAGAAAACCGGCAGAACCGCAAGTCGCGGTCTCTTGAGGGCTCCCAGTGGGCCTGCTGTTTAGTCAATCGACTATTTGTGGAGGCAACGGACGGTGCCTAATTATTTTGTTGACAACTGAAACATTCATTCAACACCAATTGGAATATTTTTTCATAATATGAAAAAAGTTTTATGGAAGGGTAATATTTACAGTAATGAATTCGGCAGCCATTTAGTATGTCAAACGCCAGTCTTAGTTGCCACCGCTGGAAACATTTGATGCGGAAACACAACGGTTTATGGAATGCGAATCAATTTGTAAGTTTTTGCGAAATAAAGTGTGAAAAGCAAATCCCGCTCCACTTTTGTTTTGTTGATATATGAGGTTTTAAAGTGCGCCTGAATTGAAAATTGTTTTGTACGCGTATTTTCGTGTTGAAATGCTTAAAACACCCGTAAGATGGCTAAAGCAATGATTTCTATAAACCGAAGTCTGACAAAGTTCAATCTAGGGAAATCCTCATATTAGTTTTGTAGGTGGCCGCCGAGGTTGCGTGGCCGAGCCGACGTTTATTTGCGTCGTGCCGGCTGTGGGTTGTGCCGGTTGTGCCATGGTCAAGACGTGGTGAGTAGAACCGGGTGCCGTTCCAGATGCGTGCCTAGTTTGTTCTGTGCACGAGCCAGTTAAGAATGATGCGAGTGAGACTAATGAAGGCGATGACGATGGCAGCGCAACAGGGCTCCCCAACCTTGCGCAGGGGATGGGGGGGGGGGCGTAACCGTGAAATCAAGACGTTTTACACCACGCGGTGAACGAGAACAAAAACTGAGTACGGTACACAAGTGCAGAAAGAACACAGAGGGTTGTGAATTCAGGCTGGGGGAGGAACTGTGAAAAACGGCTAGAAATATTTACATGTATATAGAGTATTTGTGCGTGGTCAGGAAGAGTGCCGTGGGCAGTCTGTGGTCGCCAGGGGTTGCTCAAAAGGTGTAGTGGAAGTCGGCAGCGAGGTAGCGTCTGGGAAGTGGCAATATCCATAGTTGTCGAAGCTGTGAGTGCGGGCGCGCACTCGCTGCTGGGTGCGGAGCGGCTGTTGCATTGAACGACTAGTTGGATATCACGCGTAACTTGATTAAGCGCGAGACGTTCTGGCGTGGCGCAGTGCAACGATGGTCGAAGTGCGCACTTCACTGCGCTTTGGCGTGAGCTTTGCGGCTGCGTCGCTGTCTGTCTGGGAAGCTCGCACACAGACAGTTGGAGGCGGCATCGCGTAGTTTTCCAGTGATGAGCTGTGCTTGCGGTATCGCGGCGTCTAATTCCCATCCTACGTGCCTGTTTTGTCTACCTTGCTCGTATTTGAAGGACAGCTGTGCTGGTGTTATAGCGTCCACCAAACGTTCTCCTGCAGCAACGAATCGGTCGAGGCCTGGTGGCAAGTTTGTGACGGGCGTCTTGATAGCATGGGGACACAAGATGCTTTTTTCGGCGACGTCTGTTGGGAGCACTGTCCCGCAATCTTTGATCCGGGCCTGCCGTCGCAACCAGGGTGTAAGGACTATTTTATGGCAAGGTTTTGTGCGACTCCAGAAATTCTTGCGCTGTCATTGGCAGCTGGAAGCTGTACCGCTAGACGCGGAGGACAGAGCTACCATATGCGAAAAGGGGAGTCGTCTGTAAGATCCGTCTCACCCATGCCTTTCAGCGAAGGCGCTGCAATCTCCCAGCTACGAGTGGAAGGACAGTAGACACTTGCGTGGTTCTGCGCTGCGGACGCGACAACCTCTGATGCTGCGTTATAAAGTTTGGTCGAACGCCAACTCCGTCGTGCTGCAAGTCGTAGCGGCGGTTCGTGTTTCCTGGCGAGGGGTTTCTCGGCATTCTGGAGAAGTTCCATCTACAGGTGCCGCTTAAACGCCAGCGTCGTGTGGTGCTTAAGGTCACCACATTTTGGTGGCATTAAGCAGCACTTTAGAGCAACGGGACCGACGTGGGTAATTACTCGATCACCATATTTCTGAAATCCTGCTCAGATTGGCCCTCACTTTCGCCAGAATCTAAAGGTCAATGATCAAGAGTATTTTTATGGCATCTGTGTAAGACGTTGCCCAGGAAAGTAATAATAGCGACTGTGCAGTGCATGTAGCCATGAACCTCTCCCTAGCCCTGCGCTTCAGCGAGGTGCTGCCGCCAGGGAGTCTTAAAAATGTACACCTCCAGTCCAACAGTAACCATCAATAAGTTTGATTGCAGTCCCTGCCAACTAGCCGGTTGCGCTAATATTCTCTGTTTGTTGCTGGGTGCTAAACATATATGCGTTTCGGGGTAAGTAGAAACGGTGTTTTAAATGCGGAGCATTTCTTAGGCTCGCCTGGTCCTCCGTCGTTGATGGCGGCGCCGTCCACACGCTCACTGCGCATGCGCAACTCTCCTCCTTACACCCACAGCTCCGCGATACTACACTATAAAAAAAAGAAATAGTTAGCGGCGCCCGGTTTTGATCCCACGACTCTCTGGCCGCAACGGGAGGTACGTGGCGCTCTTCCCACTGCGCTACAAAACCGAGACAGGAGCGAGTGCTACGAACGCGGCTTATGTCCTTGACTCATTCAAGCTACGTCAAGAAGCCACTGATACAACGAAGGCACGCGAAGCTGAACGTCAACGGAAACGACGAACTGAAAACTTTAGAGGGGGATGCTGAATTTCCCGTTGGAAAGCTGTGGCGGAAAGCACCACGCGCCTTGCAGCTCAACCAGCCCCATCCGCAGCGCCTCTGATGCTGATTGTGGCAGGATGCCCCTAGGGATTGGCCAACCAAAGAATCCATCACGAGATAGGTTCGCGTTCAACCACCGTCATCATCTTCCTGTAGGGGAACCGCCGAAGAAGAAGAAGAACGAGAAGACAAAGCTGGGAAGAGGAGGGCGTGTGCATTGCTCTCAGCCGGTGCACCAATGTCAACAACCTTTTCCTCACCAAAGCTGACGGAGACTACCGATTCTACCACAGAGACAACATCGACAAGCACATGATGGACGAGTTTCGGCGCCTCGAGAACCACCGCCTACTCACCGTAACACAAGAGCACTTGCGTGCCTTTGCCACCGGTGTGGACCCGGGCGCGGAATTCCCTCTGGCGCTAGTAAAAACCAGATCACTCAACATAACGGCAACACAATGGAACCACGCGGAACCGCCACGATGCTTCGCATCCTCATCAGGGTTCCCCACGGGAAGATGGTGTAATTTTTTTTAATTGCAGTTCCATGGCAAGGAGAACCATTTTAATAAAATTGAAAGAGAAACTTAGCCTAGCAGCTCTACGGCTAGCTGAAGTTCGCGCGTTAAAAAGGCCGTGCTTAAAACAGAATCTATATACCTGATGCTATAATTCGAGAGTAGCTTCCCCCACTTTCAGTTAAAACGAGAGCTTTCTTACTCTTTTTTTAGGTGCATTTGTGTTCTTTCAGATTTGCATATTGTTGCAAAGCGTCACAGTGTAGCGAGGATTTCTTCAAAATATCAAAAAGAGAACAACACAACGGTGCGACCAAAGTAAAACACGCTTGAGAGAATGACAGTGATAGCAAAACCGGAGGTCTGGATTGTTAAAATCAATACTCGGGAACGCTCTATTTGAACATCGCTATAAACTATATGTATTTCTTCTCAGCAACCACACTGCTTCCAAAGTACCCCGAGATAAAAATATCGGCTGAGAAATTGGATCTCCAAGACTACCGATATCCGCGCGATCTAAGTTCGGCAAGATCCGTTTCTGTCACATTATATAACACAGTGAAATCCCTCGATGGCATATTTCGAAGCTCGGCCCCTTTATGGCAACGAGAGCTCCTTTCTTTTTTCATGTTACTTCAAACTTCTACATCGTCTCTTTTTCTTGGGATCGACAAAACACTTCTGTTTTTTCTCCTTCTTCAGATGTGGTGAAATGAAGGATTTAGGATACCGCTGATGTTTATATACAAGCCATTTCAAAGCTTAACCAAGCATGTTCTCCAAAAATGCGTCTTCATCGCATTACCCTTCTGTGAGTTCCTAAAAGCAGATAGACCTGTTTCTTTATCCTTTAAAGGGTCTCTGCAACAGTTCCGATAAACGCTTTCACTCTTTGCATCAGGTTTAGAAGAATTGTCAAAGCTGTATTATTAACAGCACGGAGCACCACTGCGTGATTTGTTTGTTGCAGCAGAACTATTCGCCTTCCGTTTCTGCTTTGCGTTGTGGCTTTTCTTCTTTTATATAGTGGCTATCGAATGCGCTTATTGCTGCAAAAGAAACGAAGCGTCCAGTAGCCGCTATATTGCTGTAATGACGTACTTTGAGTGGTAGGAGAATTCCAAGGCTCGGGAAAGAGGGGGAAATCTATTTAGCAGGTTTCGAAGTTATCTGATGTGCATCTAGCAGTAATTTTTGGCTAAGGTACTTTTTGAACCTCTAGAGCAAGTACTAGATGCGTCTGTTCACTACCTTGTCAAAGCGTTTACGATTTGGAAAAAAGTCGAAAAAGGTGTTGCATAATTTCTTTAAGCCTTGTAATGTTTTGGGCATGTTCTTTACAAGGCAGGTAATGCTATATCAGTGGCTCTATCTACAGCATCCCCTGCATGATACGATGATAACGTAGCGTTATCCTTATTGTCTCTGCTTTCTCCCTTTCTTTGTGCAGAGTAACGCGAGGGACAATTAAATCCTTAACCAATGTACATTTTTATTCATTTTTTCAGCGAAACTCTCAAACGACCCCTGCCGGTCCTCATTACGCGACGACACTATTCCGCTTCCTTGGCCAACGCGTGAAAGGGTGGGTTTGCAATGCCTCATTTTCTACTCGACGTCATTGACAGAGACTCCCAATTGCTGCGCCTCACTTTCAGGGCACTAATATGAGCTGGGAAACCCGACGAATTGGTGGCAGCACCGATTAGCCCCGTCAAACAGAGAAGTATATTCCTGCTACGAGAGAAGCGGAAATCGGGGATGGCCACTGTCCTGAGTCACGGAGATGGAACGGAGCCCCCAGGCCAGCACTGAATAGCGAGTTTTTGTCCTCGAGTTTTTTCTGTAGCGGCCGGGGCCTTCGATGTTTCGTTGTATTCTTTTCATGCCCATTCTCATGGTTTTGGTTGTCTTCATTGAGCTTTATTTTTTTTGCTTACTGTATTTACCGTAACGCTTCTTAGTGGAGTAACACCGAGAAAAAGGCATTCGCTTTCCAGTATCTTGCGAAGCCCATATTGCGCCCGCTCATCAGAGCAGCAGGAAATTTTTCGGTCCACTTAAAGAAGGAGTTACCGGCTAAAGTAAGAACACCAAAGCATTTTAAGGGGTCAAAGTTTTATGAAAGGCCTCATGTCGTTACCTTTCTTGTCATGTATACCAACCCTATTGGCTTACATTGGCAGCCAATGATTTCAATTTCTCAACTTCGCATGACGAACGACCTCGGATCATTGCAGAAGATGCTTTAAATAGTTTAATAGAATTACCCTATGGAAAATGTATATGCGCGTGGTATATACATTTCGAGGTTCACTTTTGCAATTTGTTTTGTAAGCAGTAAGTCCCGTAAGCTTCAGACTGGAAATATTTACCGGTGGTCTCCGTTTATTATTACACAGAGTTCGTGACCTCTCCCATTCTCTCCCTCCAGGGTAGAATATTCTGATGGGGAATAAGTCATGCGCGTGTGCAGCTACAGACGTAGTGCTACCTTGTTCAGAAAAGAAAAATCTTGGCACGCGGGACTGCGCGATGCACGCAGGGCGGATCACATTTTCAAACACCGAATCTACGCTGTTGTTGCATTGGTTCTCGGAAGAAACCTCTTCCACGCTTTCATCTCCTTTATATGTAGTGTTGCATCTAAAATTGGCGGAATCCATAATAAGATAATATGCATCTACTCCAGGGCCCTCGTATACTTCTTTCCGATCGTCCAATGGCCTGCCAGCTCCGGCTACATCTGCGGAAAAATATCGATCCCGTTGCGATGACCTGTCGTTTGCCAAGGAATGTAAATAAGCAAAAGTCCATTCCAGAACTCATTCCTCTCCAGCGGGATGTTAGGCCAAACCTCCTCGCACTGTAAGACGCGACCTCTGCATATCCCGCGCTGACAAGACCAACCAGAAAAACTCTGGTCAGCGACAGAGTTGCCTGAAATATTAAGCATTCAAAGGCATTTTTGTTACAAAAGCCGCAGCGTAAAGCAGAAAAAATAAAGCGCTCTGAGAACAGTGCACTTAGTTGCCCCGGACAGCAGCATGTGGTTTCATCGATTCGATCGCTTCAATCGACCTGAATGATATCAGGCTAGACTTTGTACTGTTGACCACCAAGCGTTTAAATAAAGGGACCATGTAGACAGAGAAATACAAGTAATGTTTATCAAAAAACTACTTTTTGGCTAAATTGCAATGTCGCCAATTTTACCAAATACGTTAAACAAATATGGGAGACAATAAATAAATCAGATCCAGTAGCAGCGATCCTCCTGTAACTATCTCGGCAGGCTTTGTTCAGGCGTCTCAGACACATGTGTATACGATTGTCTACAGCCTGCCGAAGCCAGCGTGAAGAAACACAATTCTGCGATTCCACTTAGGTTTCTAGTTCTGTTTGACAGGCTGGGATTTTTTGCATGAACAAATTGGTGTTTACAACACTCCAAAAATTGCGTAATCACCGGCATCATCGATCTGTTTTACTTCCATTGCTTTTTTTAACGGCGGGCCACTGCGCCAGTGCGTATGAATTTCTTATTTCGGAAAGGATGCCTATAAGCGTTTGTTTTTAGAAATTGCGAATATATTCATTTCGACAGTACTTCAACTATGCCATTTCCTGCTTCCAAATGCTTTTGAGGACTGTTGAATCGCGGGTGACGCTGCGAACCTTGAAAGCTCGAAAAAGAACCCTCTCATCACTACGGACATATCAGCGGCAAGGATTCACCTAACGTAATTACGTTTAGCCTCTACGACGCGAATGCTCACAAAAATAAAACAAAGGTACAGGCGGGGTCATAATTATCTGCATGTACTTACACACCCTGCAAAATTTCAGTCCAGCAAAAAAAAAAAACGTAAGTCGATAACTTGCGAATCAAGATGGCGCAAAAACTAGAAGCTATCAAAAGCGGCTCGTTCAAGAAAAATACTGAGACGCTAAAATAGATCTTTCTATCTGCAAATACGCATGCTTGCAACAGGAAAACGGTTCGTGAGAATGGAATCACAAGTAGATTTCTAGCGTTTTATCCTCCTTTTTACAGCTGCTCGCTTAATTATGCATTGCGACCGTGCCTATCCCTGAAAGCTAGCAGCCGCAAACGGAGCTAACGGTTCACCGCGATTTGGGCAGGCAATTACCTTCGTCGAGTGCTGTCATACCGCGAAGGTGCGAGAGCGATAAGGGCAATTAACGGCGAGGGCCGAGAGCGATTAGTTCCCCGCGATGGCCGGAAACAGCGGTATGCCCTCGTTTCCGCCAAGTGGAAAAAAAAGTATCAAATTGATAAGACATTCCCTATTTTGTATCGTGGATACTTGGTGCATTCATTTTTGTATCGTGGATACTTAGCGCGTTCGGAAGGCGCCTCAATAAATGAATAATGTCCGACCAACCAGAGGGTCTGTTCAGTCAGATAAGTCGGGGAATGCACAGTGCTGCTTTGAGGGGCAGCGTCAAAAACGCAGTACCGGCTGACCTCAAGTTTCAGGTAGTAGTCCCGCAAGATTTAATTCCACTGAGCTCTAATTGCACGCTCCACGTGTGCAGCAAATGTGGAGAACACCATTTCAGGAAACCACAATCTAATTTTGTGTAAAGCACTGGATACAACACGACGCAAACAGTTTTCACAACCACACAGACTACGTGTTCCTGTCCACCCATCACTCTGTATATCAGATGATCCCATAGTTTCCCTTAAGTGTATTTTTAGCTTTTTGTTAAAAATTAAATTTTCGCAGTTCATTTCGTGTCCCGCATAATCATTCCCTAGCCATATAACCCTGCCTTTTTAGTTGCTATTTAAACTGCCAAAATTTAGTTGTATTTTTTTCCACAAAGTGATACCTGCTCATTAAGCAAAACACTCACCAGGTAACTTAGCTTGAAGGGGTAAAGATGTGACTAGAGCACGACAATAATTGCATCCAGATAGCCATTTGCGTTCCGCTAGCGCCTCCGCAATGTCAGACCATTTGATGAAAACGTTCCAACTGATTAGGGGCGCTCGTTCAAATCAGTTTGTGGCCAAATCAGGAGACAAGCGAGGGCTACCATCTTTTTTCCGGTAGCACAAGAAATGTCATAGGCGAGAAAACCATATCGCAAAATTCACCCCAGTTTGATATATGATATGATCTCACCGAGCGACCTCCCTTGAGACGTGACGCAATTAAGATATTTCCTTCCTTCTTGTGGATCCAGATGGCCCCGTATATTTCTTTGAATCTTTTGGCCCTCAGAGGTACTGCCCAAAAGTGGTCTTAAACAGCATTTCTTCCTTTCGGCTTCGTATTTAGAGTTTCAATGTGAGTTTTAATCAGAGTTTGAATCAGAGTTTCAATGAAGACACACAAGCATCTTACACATTAGCCAGCCATGTGGGGCAGAACAAGCGCGCTCTGTTTTGCCATCCACAGGAGGCCCATGTTTCACTTCCACAGCGGACCGGTTTGCTGCCTGCTATGTGTGTTATGTGGTCCGTTAGTCTATTCGAAGGACCGACAGATTGCACCGCTTTTTCAGCTTTGCGGGGACTGATTGGCGCGGCGAGAACGTTGTAATAACAGCCGGCATTTCACTTTTATATCAGTAATCTTATCACCCTGCACAGTAATACCATCAAGCATAGCTGAGAGGTTGACGAGTTACGCCGCATAGTCCGCACTCTTTTGCTGGCCGCAATACGTCGGTGCACTGTTTTTGACCATTAGTCGCTTCATTGAACCCACGGGGCATTGGATGTTCACGCGCAGTGAAGATGAGCACATCCGAAGCCGATTTTGTGGCTCAAAAGAAAAAATGGTACAAAAACGTGTCACTTCCCGACAAAGAAAAAAAATTTTGTGCTCTAGTGCGGCTACAACATAAGGTATATTTGTCACTCAACCGTTGCGCTATGCCACAGCGGCGTTTACCCTCGTCGCACCGCTTCGATATCACCGGGTACGATTGGCCCATGGTGTGGGAGACCTGGTTTTTCGAATCCGTGTTCAAAGCAACTTTGGTGCCCTTTCTGAGGCCGATGGGATTTTGTTAACAATGCCTGATCCATAATTATCTCAACTAGTGGCACCACAAAATTATTCTGCACATTTTTTATTCATTATTCTCTAATGGTGGTTCAAGCGCAACAATTCGGCATGCTGAGCGCTCACTTTTAAAAAAAACGTACAAAGCATATTTTGTGAAGGTTTGTGCTTGGCATATACGATAAAACCCTCCTGTTCCTCCTCCCCCCCCCCAAAGGGAAACATGCGTGTTTTCTCAGGTGTTTGTTTTGAATATATTTGGCAGATGTTATTCACCCGGTGTCTGTTAGGTCAACCAGAACACAAAAAGTTTGCCTCACAGGTAACGGTACGATGGAAATTTGCCTCCGGTTATAGAAGAAGGTCGAAACCAATACGCTGATAATTACGGAGCAGGAACGGACGCTGTAGACATCGTTTGCGCTGAAGCGCTTTATGGCCACTAAAACTGGTTGAGAGACTAAGTACTAAGTGCGGCGAATACACACATACGGCCTCTGAACAAACCTCCGCGTTTTTTATTTGCGCGCCGGGCAGAGCAATTTGCGCGGAACTAAGATTGAACATTTTGCTACTAAAAGTAGCACTAGGCCAGCCATTCATAATGACAGAACCATCTGTAGCTTCTAGCGTCGGTATGTGCGTCGGAATGCAAAAACAGCGCATGTCATTTGTACTTCGCACACCTTTTGGCCATCCAAACACCATTAGGCCCACTAACGACTTATACGGCACATTTGGCAGTGCGTGGTGATGCGGGTGGGAATTCTATGGTGGCATACCGAACAAAGTCTTGAAATATGAGACCGACATTACCCAAAATAAATGGCATGTCGCTGGCTTCCAGAATGCCCCAATACGAATCAGTAACTTCCGCTGTAGGAATTCGGACGCAGTTGGAAAGGTGAGGGACTGAACTGTTACACGGCTTTACTACAGGAGCCACTGCTCCGGCTGCGAATTCGTCGGTTACTTTTGTGTATTCGGTGTGGCCCTCTAGGAGTGATGGCGCTTGAGTTGGGGCGGAGAATATCAATCTCAAGCTCCGATTTTATCGTTTTATACACGAGCCAAAAGGGTGTGCTCAAAAACGATCGTAGATATTTGTGGTGTTTGTTGAAGTTTTTTTAGCCGTGCCAACAAATCGGACGGTACCCTTCGCTTCTTCGATCTAGCATGGGCGCGAAAACTTGACAATATGCAATCACTATTTCAGTGGCATCTGTCACTATGATTGATATGTTCACGCGTCAAGAAGTAACGGTAGTTTTTACCGTATAGGCATGAGATTTTTAACAATGTTGGATGGAAAGCTAAGGAGAACCTGTTTATACAACCTAGAGTACAGGCTATGTTACTACATTGCGGCCCGTGTTGAGAGCACAATTTCGCACGCATGCAAATCACGGCAAAAGAACCATCACGTCGAGCCTCTTTCGTGTGCTGATCCGTAAGCACTGTTATGTAATCTATAGCCATACCCTAGACTTTGCAGTAGAGCCTTTCGGAGAGATCCCAAATAAGCATAATTGACTCCTATCCTGCCAGCTGCTCAAACGTCATTTTAACCTTCCAGGCAAATTTTATGCAAACAACAGCCGAGCCCATATGTTTTCAGTTGGTGACCACAGAAGTTCAGGTCGATATGGCCGGACGCGTCATATAACTCGCGGAGGATCGTAATACACATATGACGATGTTTATTTTAAACTCGGCTACCACCGTTCTGTTTGCGTATGCCAACAGGCAATCCTTTTATGCTCTGAGGAAGGCCCCCATTACAAATGTTTAGCAAGTTTGCGTCCTTGCGACGGGAGCTCATGCTTCTCGTCCGCGGCAGTGGCTCGTAGCAGTCGTCTTTTTCTATGATGCAGGAATAATATTAAACGAAGCACTCAGCTTTCATCCATGTTTGTTGTCTCAGTTCGCGTATTTAAGCCATTAATTTGTCCAGGCTCAATTCGGAACACATAATCGCAATATGCCTCTCAAATATCAAAACAATGTGTTGTCTTCTACTGCGCTCTTTAAAATTGACTCGTTTTGTTTAAAGAATATTGCTGCGAGAAGCAGGAGAATTGGACACTGGCGCATAGCTCTAGCGGCCATCACCACCGACTGTGATGAGGCAGTGGAGAGCACGGACTCGTTGCTCCAGCTATCATCGCCTGTTGTACATAGATCGCCTCTCTCTGTGGCAATATCACGTAAACGCAACCCTCCATTTTCAATCATCGTTCGTCTCGTTAGTCGTTGCGCCACGAATCAAAATGTATTATATTTTGGCCCGACGACATACGCGCCGTGTAGCTGCGCCACTGTCGCTACTTTTTCAATTCACCTGATTTAAGCAGCCTTTACAAGCAGCCAGATCGTCTCATTTTGTTCCTTAATTTTGTGGTATGTGTGCTGTGAAGGCTGCGCTGGTAGAGAAAGCATTGGAGAATCGTGATTGGTGCAAATCAACTACTGCGCACCTGAGGGCGAACTTGACGGAATAAAAAAAGAATATGCGCTGTTCAACCTTGAATGAACATCCATTTCCACCGGGGATAATGGCCAACGCCGTTCGAGTATGTCTTTTTTTCTAGTCTGATCGGTTAATATTTCTCTCATCCATAGTTCATAACCCCTAAAAGGAAAATGATGAGAATATTTTTTCTTGAAACAAGGACCATCACTCCTAATCCAGCTAAATGCCATATATGCTTAAACCCTCAGTGTCCTGTTAAAGCGGGGCAGCAGGGATCAGCGCGTGCCACAAGATCTTAACACATACATGGCAAGTTCTGCGTAGTGATAGTGCGTGAGCGCTTTCCAAGAAATTGTTGAAATATACACTTCATGCAGACCCTTCAGCCATCCCTTCAATGTAGATCCACGATATTCCTAGCTAGCCCATCTGAGACCAGTAACAAAGGTAGAAGCAAGCTGATATTCCTACCTTGAACATCGCGTAAGCTTACTTTAAACGCAGCGCTGGGCCGCGATCTTGGTTTTGTGAACATAACTAAACTTCACCTCGCTTCTTCTGTGAATGAGTTTCAGTCATCGTAAATGCTCGATCTTAGGCTAGCGTAACAGCGACTCGTGTTGCGTAATTACCACAGTGTCATGCGTCGTGAGCAGTGCGGATCGCGAGCCAGTGGCTTTCCCCCTTCCATTTCTAGCACAAGTAGGTAAGCAACGCACCGTTACTCGTGGGGCACAGTTCTCTTTGTTTAAAGATGAGCAATAGCACACCACTGAGATTCTGTATACACGACGTACAAAAATGACTCAGAAGGGTTTTCTTATTTGGTAAAGCGCTAAAGGCCCCCGCACGGGGCACCTTGAGTATTCATGGTGACGGTGTTGGCGACACCGCGGACCCCGAGCCCCCAACATAAACTGTAACCTACCGTGGTGATGTGTTTAAAGGTGAAGGGTAGAAGCCTCAAACGGTGGCCGTCAGAGCCCAGGTCAAGCTCCGGCGGATGGGCTCCCTGTCTGTTTACCAGGCAGGGAGCTCCGGGACCTCTCAGGCTATCAGGGTAAGGTTTGAGAAGAAAGTACCCCCGTCCCCTGCTTTTTTCTATGCTGTATGGAAAATTCAAAACCCCCCTCCAAACGTGATCGGTCCCTGAAAAGGGGCCGCACCGAAGTATCTTTCCCTCCACTTTCAAGTATCAGCTTCCCAAAGCCAGACAAATACTCTCGTTTCCTTGTTGTCGAATCTCTTGATTCAGCTCGCCCTCTTGCTTCACAATCAGTATTTTTAATTACAAAATACCTTGATGGAATAATTGGGAAAACCTACAATGCCAAAAAACAACGCACAGGTGAAGTCCTTGTTGAAGTAAAAAACCAACAGCAGGCAACCACACTTCTTGGTCAGAAGAAAATGGTCGATCTGGACATCAGGGTCACACCCCACCGCAGCCTGAATAGCTCGCAGGGTGTGATCTCTGAGGCAGATCTTCTTAATGAGACAGATGCCGACATTCTTGAAGGTCTAAAGGATCAGGGTGTCACAGCCGTGCGCCGCATCACGATGCGTAGAGATGATAAGGTAATCCCCACGAAACACATTATCCTGACCTTCAACTGCTCCTCACTTCCTGACCATATCAACGCAGGGTTCATCCGATGCTCCATTCGTCCTTACATTCCAAACCCGCGCCTCTGCTTTAAGTGCCAGTGGTTCGGGCACGGAACCAACTCCTGCCGTGGTCGTCTGACCTGCGCAAAGTGCGCTCAGCATGATCATCCTTCCGATAATTGTCCATCGTCAACCCTCACCTGCGCCAACTGCCAGGGACCCCATGCCGCCTACTCTCGAACGTGCGAGAAGTTTAAGCAGGAGAAGGCGATCATTAATGTGAAGGTAACTGAGAACATCACCTTCCCAGAGGCGCGAAAGAGGTTCGCCTCTTTCCCCCTGGGGAGGTACGCCGACGCGGCTCGCCGGGGGGCGGAGCGGCGTCTGGTGTCCACAGGGACCCAGTTCAGCGAGTCTGACCTGGTCCCTCCTCCGCCCTTCCCTGGGGTGCCTCAGGCAGCCCAATCCGTTGCCACGCCGCTTGCTGAGGCAGCAGCGGTTGTGGTGACAACCTCTTCTGTGGGAACCGGTGCGGCTCCCGCCTCTGCCTCCCCGTCCTCCAGTGCGTTGGAGGTTGCCGACCGGATGGACACCGGGGGCCCCGCATCGGCTCCCGCCGCCACCGCCCCTCCCGTGCCACCTCTGGTGCCCCGGACGCCCTCGGCGGTGGCAGCTCAAACAAAGGGCTCCCGAAAGGGGGCCAAGTCCGGGGGGCCTGGTCCGCCGGGCACCCTTCTGGCATCCGACGAGGAGATGGATGTCACGCCGTTCCTGCCTGCTACGCAGCGCAAGGAGCGGCCTCCGATGTCCAAGCAGACAGAAAAGCCTAAAAATCCTAGAATAACAGCCCCGAAAGACGACACATGAACAAACACACACACACACTCCAGTTAGTCTTAAACTTAAATAATGGGAACAGAAAACATCATCCAATGGAACTGCAGAGGCCTCCTTAAAAATCTTGACGATGTGTATGAAATTCTGCATGCCAGTCAGCCAAGTGTCATGTGTCTCCAGGAAACCCACCTCAATTCTAAACAAACAAATTTCTTAAATAGGTACATGGTTTTCAGAAAGGACAGGGTTGGCTGCACACACTCTTCAGGAGGTGTGGCAATTGTCGCCCGGAAATCCTTAGCCTGCCACCCTGTCACTCTGAACACTGTCCTTGAGGCTGTAGCAATCCGTACGATAATATTTAATAGGTTAATAACGGTATGCTCCATTTACATTCGTCCTGATTTTGCACTTCTGAGCTCTGATTTCGAGGCGCTGGTTGACCAGCTGCCCGAACCATACATACTAACAGGCGACCTTAATGCGCACAACTCTCTTTGGGGCTCCTCCAGAACGGATGCCCGAGGTCGCCTGATAGAGAAGTTTCTTACATCCTCCGGAGCGTGCCTTTTCAACAAAAAAAGCCTACATACCATAACTTAGGACACAATACATACTCGCATCTTGACTTGGCGATTGGTTCTGCAGTTCTCTTTCCATGTCTTGAGTGGGATGTGGGTACGGACCCATATGGTAGTGACCATTTCCCCACTTCCCTAACGTACATAGGTAAAGGCCCGAGCAGTCCATCTTCCCATAATAGGTTGAATGAATCGAAAGCAAACTGGAGTACATTCACACAAACATCTCAACTACACCACGCATCCATAAAACACCTACACGTGGAGGAAGCAGCCCAACTCGTCACGGCGCACATACTCGACGCCGCCGAAAACTCCATGCCCCAGGCCTCCAGTGCGTCCCGCAACCCAAGGAGGCCCTGGTGGAACGAGGACTGTAGGCGGGCGCGAGAGGCCCAGAACAAGGCGTGGGGTGTCCTTCGCCGGTACCCCACGTCAGATAACCTCATTTCTTTTAAACGGGCAAAGGCTTTTGGGAAGCGAGTGCGCCGTGAGGCGAAAAGGGAGAGTTGGCGCACCTTCCTCACATCTATCAACTCATACACTGACACACACAAAGTCTGGACACGAATACGAAAACTAAAAGGACAACAGACACACAGCCTGCACCTGGTTAGTACAACAGGGGACACACTGGAAGACCAGGCCAACACGCTTGCACAACACTTCGAACACGTGTCCAGCTCTGCACACTACACAGACACTTTCCTGAAACATAAAAATACTTCTGAAAAAAAGTCCCTACATGACAATAACAGGTCAAAATCTGGTTATAATTCTGAATTTACACTGTATGAGTTGAGGGCTGCCCTGAGCACATGTAAACCTTCAGCTCCAGACGCAGATCAGATTACATACACCATGATACAACACCTACACCCAGATACACTTGAAACACTACTACACCTATACAATAACATATGGCTTTCGGGGCACATCCCAAAATCTTGGAAGGAGGCTATTGTAGTGGCGTTTCTGAAGGAGGGTAAAGACCCTTCTTCTCCTGCCAGTTATAGACCTATCGCCCTCACAAGCTGCCTGGGCAAGCTTCTCGAAAAGATGATCAACAGGAGACTCGTGTACTTTCTTGAGTACAATGGTCTTCTCGAGAGCTGCCAGGCGGGCTTCAGGGCGGGGCGGTCTACGAATGACCAACTAGTAGCGCTAGAATCTTACATTAAAGATGCCTATCTTCATAAGCAGTATTGCATGACCGTGTTCTTTGATATTGAAAAGGCATATGATACTACATGGCGCTATGGCATCCTTAGAGACCTCAAATCCTTTGGTATATCTGGTAACATGCTGAACACTCTGTCCAGCTACCTATCTTTACGAACATTTCGTGTCAGAGTTGGTTCGGCACTCTCAAACGTTCACGTGCAGGAGAATGGCGTACCTCAAGGTGGTGTTTTGAGCTGCACTTTGTTTATAGTCAAAATGAATTCAGTTCGGAAGGCATTGCCACCAACAATCTCCTGTTCGATGAATTCAGTTCGGAAGGCATTGCCACCAACAATCTCCTGTTCGATGTATGTGGACGACATACAAATATCATTTAAATCGTGTAATATGTCCATATGTGAACGACAGATCCAGCTTGGGGCAAACAAGCTTGCTCGCTGGGCGGATCAAAACGGTTTTAGGGTTAATCCTGGAAAGAGTACCTGCGTCGTTTTCTCAAGGAGGCGCGGTATCCAACCCGACCCTGAAATTAAATTGAATGGTGACTTGATTCCTGTAAAAAAGAAACACAAATTTCTAAGCGTCGTATTAGACGAGAAACTAACATTCATCCCTCACATCACACAAATAAAACATAAATGCATCAAAGCAATAAACATACTTAAGGTCCTTTCACACCACTCCTATGGCGCGGACAAGCAACTCCTCTTACGTGCCCCGCACGGGGCACCTTGAGCAATCTTGGTGACGGTACTGGCGATACCGCGGACCCCGAGACCCCAAACATAAGCTGGATCCAACCGTGGCGATGTGTTTATAGGTGGAGGGTTAGAAACCACGAACGGTGGCCGTCGGAGCCCAGGTCAAGCTCCGGCGGATGGGCTCCCTGTCTGTTCACCAGGCAGGGAGCTCCGGGACCTCTTTGGCTACCAGGGTAAGGTCAAAGAAGAAAGTACCCCCGTCTCCCTGCTTTCCAATGTATCATATGGCATTTTCCAAACCCCCTCCCAAACGTGATCGGCCCCCGAAAAGGGGCCGCACCGAAGCTTCGTTCCCACCACTTCCCAACTTGAGTATTTCGAAACCGAACAACTACCCTCGCTTCTTAGTAATAGAATCAGTTGACCAGTTGAACCCTCTTTCTTCAAAGTCAGTATTTCTCGTCTCCAAATTTCTTGAAGGTGTCATCGGTGAATCATATAAAGCCAAAAAACAAAGAACCGGTGAAATCCTTGTTGAAGTCAGTAGCCAGGATCAGGCTGATAAACTACTTGCACAAACCCGCATCGCCGATCTGGCCATCCGAGTCACGCCTCACCGCAGCCTAAACAGCTCCCAGGGCGTGATTTCCGAATATGACCTAATCAATGAATCTGAAGCTGACCTGCTGGAGGGCCTTCGTAGTCAGGGCGTAACAGCGGTCAGGCGCATAACCATCCGCAGAGACGACAAACAAATACCGACAAAGCACCTCATCCTAACCTTCGACAAGGCGACCCTTCCTGAATTCATCAACGCAGGTTACATTCGTTGTTCAGTCCGGCCTTACATCCCGAACCCACGGCGCTGCTTCAAGTGCCAACGGTTCGGGCACGGCACAAACACCTGTCGCGGCCGACTTACCTGCGCAAAATGCGCCCAGCACGATCACCCGGCCGAAAACTGCAACGTGCAACAACTTCTTTGTGTAAACTGCCAGGGTCCACATGCGGCCTACTCCAGAAAATGCGAAAAGTTTCAATTAGAAAAGAAAATCATTAACATCAAGGTCACTGAAAACATCACTTTCCCAGAGGCGCGGAAGAGGTTCGCCTCTTTCCCTCTGGGGATGTACGCCGACGCAGCTCGCCGGGGGGCGGAGCGGCGTCTGGTTTCGGCGGGGACCCAGTACCGCGAGTCGGACTTGGTCCCGCCCCCGCCCCCCCCTGGGTTGCCTCTGGCAGCCCAACCCGCCTCCGCACCGCTCGCTGAGCCAGCAGCGGCTGTGGTGGCATCCACGTCCGGTGGGGATGCGGCTGCACCCACCGTTTCCCCCTCTCTACCGGCCCGAAGCACACGCGAGGGCCCGGACGAGATGGAGACGGAGGCAGTCGCAGCGACCCCCTCCCCCGCCTCACTGCCTGTGCCATCTGTGGTGCTCCCCACGCCTTCGGCACTGGCAGCTAAGGCAAAGAACACCCGAAAGGGTACCACGTCAAGGGGGCCCAGTCCGCTGGGCACCCCCTTGCCTTCAGATGACGACATGGACGTCGAGCCCTTCCGGCTTTCATCGCAGCGGAAGGAACGGGCTGCGACGTCCAGGTCAGTGGAGAAGGCCAGAAAACCCCTTCCAAGAGTCCAAGCCCCGAAAGACCCTACATAAATAGCCACACCCCAGTAGCTCTGAACACATAATAATGGGAAGAGAAAATATTGTTCAATGGAACTGCAGAGGCCTTCTGAATAATCTTGACGACGTTTATGAGATTCTGCATGCCAATCAGCCAAGTATAATGTGTGTCCAGGAAACACATCTGAATTCCAAACACACAAATTTCTTGAATAGTTACATGGTATACAGGAAAGACAGGGATGGCTGCACACACTCTTCTGGCGGTGTTGCCATAATCACCCGCAAATCCTTAGCATGCCACCCTGTCACCTTGAACACTGTCCTTGAGGCTGTAGCAATACGCTTAATAATATTTAATAGGTTGATAACGGTATGCTCCGTATACATTCCTCCTGATGTTGCACTTACGAGCTCCGACTTCGAGGCGCTGGTTGACCAGCTGCCCGAACCATACATCCTTACAGGCGACCTTAATGCTCACAACACTCTTTGGGGCTCTTCTCGCACGGATGCCCGAGGTCGCCTTATAGAGAAATTCCTTACATCTTCAGGAGCATGCCTTTTCAACAATAAACAGCCTACATACCATAACATAGGACACAACACATACTCATGTCTTGACTTGGCGATTGGCTCCGCAGTTCTCTTTCCTCTTCTCGAGTGGGGTGTGGGCACTGACCCATATGGCAGTGACCACTTCCCCACCTCACTCACATACATAGGTAAAGGCCCATGCAGTCTATCTTCCCATAATAGGTTCAATGAAGCACGAGCTAACTGGAATACATTTACAGAGACATCCAAACTACACCACACATCCATAGGACACCTACACGTCGAAGAAGCTACCCAACTCCTCACGGCGCACATCCTCGACGCCGCCGAAAAGTCCATTCCCCACGCCTCTGGTGCCCCGCGCAACCAGCGGAGGCCGTGGTGGAATGAGGACTGTAGGCGGGCGCGAGAGGCCCAGAACAAGGCGTGGGGTATCCTGCGCAGGTACCCCACGTCGGGAAACCTTTTATTGTTCAAAAGGGCTAAGGCGATGGGAAAACGTGTGCGCCGTGAGGCAAAACGAGAGAGTTGGCGCTCATTCGCAACATCCATAAACTCTTACACTGACCCTCGCAAAGTCTGGACACGAATACGCAAACTAAAAGGACAACAGACACACAGCCTGCCCCTGGTCAGTACAACAGGGGACAAACTGGAAGACCAGGCTAACACACTCGCACAACACTTCCAACACGTGTCCAGTTCAGCACACTACACTAGCACTTTCATGAAACACAAACAATTGGCCGAAAAGAAGTCTTTACGTGATAATGATAAGTCAACCTCCTCTTATAACTCGGAGTTTTCACTTCATGAGCTGAGGACCGCTCTGAGCACTTGTAAACCCTCAGCTCCAGGCCCAGACAACATCACATATACAATGATACAGCACCTACACTCAGACACTCTTCTAACACTCCTCCACCCATATAACAAGATTTGGCTTTCGGGGCACATTCCTCGCTCTTGGAGGGAGGCCATAGTAGTGGCTTTCCTAAAAGAAGGGAAGGACTCTTCCTCTCCTTCTAGTTACCGGCCCATTGCTTTGACAAGCTGCCTGTGCAAGCTCCTCGAGAAGATGATAAACCGTAGGCTCGTGTACTTCCTTGAGTACAACGGTCTTATCGAGAGCTGCCAGGCAGGCTTCCGGGCAGGGCGATCCACAAATGATCAATTAGTTGCACTGGAATCTTACATAAAGGATGCCTTTATACACAGACAGTATTGCATGACCGTATTTTTTGATATCGAGAAAGCTTATGATACGGCATGGCGTTATGGCATTCTTGCAGACCTAAAATCCTATGGTGTGACAGGTAACATGCTTAATACTATTTCAAGTTACCTGTCCGAACGAACATTTCGTGTCAGGGTCGGTTCGGCACTTTCAAACGTTCACGTGCAGGAGAATGGCGTGCCTCAAGGTGGCGTATTGAGCTGCACCTTGTTTATAGTTAAGATGAACTCTCTCCGAAAGGCACTGCCGCCAACCATATCCTGCTTGATGTATGTAGATGACGTTCAAATATCTTTCAAATCATGTAACATATCCATTTGTGAACGTCAGGTCCAGCTTGGGATAAATAAACTTTCTCGCTGGGCAGATGAAAATGGGTTTAAACTTAATCCTTCTAAAAGTACCTGCGTTGTATTCTCAAAAAGGCGGGGCATCCTGCCCGATCCCGACTTAAAACTCTTTGGTGACTCGATTCCAGTAAAAAGAGAGCACAAGTTTTTGGGTGTGGTGTTTGACGAGAAACTCTCATTCATACCCCACATAAAACGACTCAAACAAAAATGCCTAAAAACAATGAATATTCTAAAAGTCCTGTCTCACCAATCGTACGGTGCAGACAAACAACTCCTGCTTCGACTTTATGCCGCGTTGGTGGGGTCACGGTTGGACTATGGAAGCGTTGTGTATGGGTCAGCCACAAAAACAGCACTTAAAATGCTCGACCCAGTGCTTCACTTAGGGCTTCGCCTGTCTTGTGGAGCGTTCCGTACCAGTCCTGTCCACAGTCTTTATGCAGAGTGCGACAAATGGTGCTTAGCGTACCAGCGAACTTATGTTGACCTCCTATATGCCTCCAAAATCTCATCAATGAATAACCATCCCTTTAAACCGGTTTTTAATGATACATCCACAACTAAACTCTTTTTAAACCGCCCATCAATTTCCGTTCCCTTCTCGCAGAGAGTGAGGGACGAGGTGACTATTCATGAGGTTTCCCTCTTAGATACATTCAAATCATCTCACACTGATCTTGTAGCACCATGGCATCTTCGTCCTGTAGCATGTGACTTGTCTTTCGTACAATACAATAAGAACAGGACACCAAGAAGTGGGATTTTGCAGCATTTCATGCATCTGCAGAATAAATACAGGGCTGCAGAGTTTTTCAGCGATGCATCTAAAACGTCCACTGCGGTGTCTTGTGCTGCGCATGGGCCCAATTTTGAAGCATGTAGAACAATGAATGTTAATACAAGTATTTTTACGGCAGAGGCATATGGCATATTTCTAGTTGTAAGTCACATAGTTGAACATCATATTCCTACATCCGTCATTTATACAGATTCGTTGAGCGTCGTCCGTGCATTATCATCTGGAAAGTAATCAAAAAACCATGTCATTAATCTTGTCTTCAGAACGATTATGGTAGCTTATTCTTCAAACCTTGGGGTGACTGTGTGTTGGGTGCCAGGCCACTCTGGCATTGGCGGTAAGGAAGTGGCGGATGAAATGGCCGCCAATGCTGCACTCCGAAACACAGTCGACATGTCAACACTACCTTACACAGACCTCAAGCCACACATTAGACAACAACTCCGTAAAACTTGGCAAGCAGACTGGAGCGAACAGACAGACAACAAAATACATGTAATAAAACCACACCTGGGACAATACACTACTGACTCACACAACAGGCACATTGAAGTTACCCTAGCTAGGTTACGGATAGGCCATACGCATGTAACGCACTCCCACCTGCTCACGGGATCTCCAAGACCCCTGTGTAGCAGGTGTGGGGAGGGCCTCTGCGTAGTCCACATACTAATCACATGCAAGGCACTTCACACAACACGACACAAACACTTCAGAGAACTCTACAGACAACATATTCCCCTACACCCATCTCTGTTTCTAGGTGACGATGCCATGGTTTCTGTGAAACGCGTTTTTAAATATTTGTCAGATGTTAAGTTTTTAAACCTCATTTCCTATCATGCCTAATCACATCTGGCCCTATACACCAGCCATCACCATTATCTTTCTAGATCTTACTATGTCCAGTTTGGACATTTTATACCTACCTTTTGTGGTAATCACTTGTTTTCATTAAATAACTTCTCTGGCGCTCTTTGCCCTCGTTGGCCTTGCGCCATTAAAGACCAACCATCATCATCAACTCCTCTTACGTGTCTTCAGAAGCTTGGTGGGGTCCCGCTTGGACTATGGGAGCGTGGTTTATGGGCCAGCAACAAAAACAGCGCTGAAAATGCTAGACCCAGTGCTTCACTTGGGCCTCCGCCTCTCGTCGGGCGCTTTCCGTACAAGCCCCGTACAAAGCCTATACGTCGAGTGCGATAAATGGTCCCTAGATCATCAGCGAACATACATAGATCTTCTGTACGCTTTTAAAATTTCGTCTATAACCGACCATCCTTTCAAACCATTTATTTGTGATGCACCCATGTCCCAACTTCTTCTTAATCGTCCATCTATCTCTGCTCAGTTCTCACATAGGGTGAGACAGGAAGTGTCAGAATTATCTATCACCTTTTCAGACACCTACAAATCAACCCTTTCCGACTTTTTACCACCGTGGCAGCTTCGCCCCGTGTCGTGCGATTTGTCGTTTGTAGCGATTGACAAAAAACGAGTACCCACAATTGTAATTCTTCAGCACTTCATGTTCCTTCAAGAGAAATACAAGTGTGCAGAATTTTTTAGCGACGCGTCAAAAACAGCCCGTATGGTTTCGTGTGCTGCGCACGGACCTGATTTTAGGGTATCTAACACCCTAAACTCGAAAAGCAGCATTTTTACGGCTGAAGCCTATGGCATATTTCTGGTTTTAAAGCACATAGTTCATCATAAAATTCCCAAGTCCATCATCTTTACAGATTCCTTGAGTGCAGTACGTGCATTGTCATCTAAGCAGCTTTCTAAAAACCATGTTATTCATTTAGTTTACAAAACCATTATGTCAGCGTATGCATTAAGTCTTGAAGTGACCATATGCTGGGTGCCAGGTCACTCGGGTATCACCGGAAACGAGACAGCAGATCAAATGGCCGCTGCTGCTGCACTTGCAAACACAGTGGACATAAGAACAATACCGTACACTGACCTTAAGTCACTCATTAGACAACACCTTCGCAATAAATGGCAAGCACACTGGAATGAACAGGCAGACAACAAACTACACGTTATCAAGACAGTCGTGGGAGCATACACCACTGACACACACAACAGGCACAATGAAGTTACCCTGGCTCGATTACGGATGGGCCACACGCATGCAACACACTCACACCTGCTCACGGGATCTCCAAGACCCTTGTGTAGCAGGTGTGGAGATGGCCTATCCGTGATCCATGTGCTACTTCAATGTAAAGCACTCCACACAACACGACAGAAACACTTCGCCGACCTCTACAGACAACACATTCCACTACACCCAGCATTGTTTTTAGGGGATGACCCCATGATTCCTGTACAACGCACCTTTAAGTTTCTTAGTGACATCAAGTTTTTACACCTCGTTTCCTATCACGCGTAGTGGCTTTTAAACACGATTTCATGCCACGCATAATCACAACCTGGCCTTTTACACCAGCCATCCTCATTGTCTTTTACTGAATTCATTTGTTTTTTGTTGAACGGTTTTAGCGTTTACGGTTACATCCTTCATACCTAATCACCGTTTTGGCGCTCTTTGCCCACGTCGGCCTTGCGCCATAAAACACCAAACATCATCATCATCAAAGCGCTAAAGGCGTTCAATAATATGCAGGAACATTTTCCAGGAAAAAAAAGCACGTTGTCACCACTTACGCACCGCCATCCATGGTATGCGTCGGCGAGGTGCCCTTATTGAAACGAGTGAAAAAATGTGAACAGTCGAAAGCAATTTCCTGAGAAGTGCTGTGGGAAAACCACCCACCTGGCATGTTCTGTTGTAGGTTCTCGCTAAAGCACCATGTATTCGGATTTTAGTTGAATGAGGGAAAAACTTGCTAATATTGCATGGCACCGACCCGTTGTATCCGGTGAAATATGAGTTTTGCTAGGTTGTCGCTAAAATAGGTTGCGGTGAGTTGTTGTTCCAAAACAAATAAACATGGCAGACAACCTTTAGTGAGAAGAGCGAAGCTTCTCTTTCATCACAACAGAGCGGCATATTCTTTTCCCCTCTTGAATTTTTTATTCAAGTGTTTTGTGTGGTGTAAGGACGCTTTGTTACGCGTAAGCGGCAAATTCCGTGGAGCTTGCGCCAAGGAGTTTCCTTTGTCAACTTGAAGACTTTTTACACGTCACCACGAACAAGAAAATACACAGCGGTACCGCCTGCATGGGGAGAGTGAGTGCGAATTTGGTGTTTATTAGCACCGACTAATGAACCCAGTCTGCGCATGCGTACGGGACACTGAGGACACCTCTTCATTAGAGCTGAAGCATGTTATATCACGAGACTCCCCAGAGTTTTCGTCCAACTGTGGCTGTAGCTTAAAAGTGGAGTATGTAGTTCATATTTACAAAGGTTTAACAATGAGAGTTTTTTTTGGGGTGGATTGACAATTCCTCGTTTAGGGCGCCAGTAAATGCAAGAAAATTCAGCTACTAAACGTTTTGGGATCCAGTTTACCAAACTAGGATAGTGCAACACAAATCCTGGACTCGAGTGCCTTCCCTCTGCGGCCGAAAGCACGTTTTATCCTGAATATAGGCTTTCTGAAAATTGTTCCAAAATAAGAAAAGATAAAATATAACTGACCGGACACAATTATTTACAATAAAGGAGGGGAAAGTTCCGCGACTATTTAGGGACATTAATGAATAATTTATTGACCAAAGCATGAATGATCCTAATGTTACAATGCATTTTATGTATTATTATGGCTACACACCAAGCCTATCAGAATTAGAGTCGGTCATAAAGAATCGACACAAAGCCCTACTACGAGCTGAAGCTTAAGACAATTGATCAGTTTTTGCACTCATGAAATGACTACAAGCACGCTGACAGCATCCCCATTTACATGCTCAAGTTCAGGTGATGACCATGCAACCCCTACAATTTGACTTTCACTCGAATGTGACTCTATCTCCCAGTCCCGACGGAGAGCATTGGATTGACCTAGAGGGTTGTTTCCCAGTCACAGCACTGCCTTGGATATTGGCACCGCTTTTGCGACTGAAAAAATGAAGATTTTTCTACACGGAATGAATTTTCCTCCAAGAAATTGGCCCTTATTTTGTTGTTGCATGTGAAACACTGAAGTAGTTCGAGATTCTATAGATTCAATGCATTTATTTCTTGTTTAAAATTTAGCCAACCGCAAGAACATTTGGCGGGCGTCTAACCAGTTCAGTCATAGTGGCAATACTGGCTAGATACCGGATTGATCTCTCCCAACGCCTGCGTGCTAACGCTATGTCCAAACAAGCGCACATTTTTATCAGTTTTTCACAATTGTGGCAATATATTGCATAATTTTTGAAAAATAATTAAAAGTGGGCGGCAATATTAGCGCACATAATTACTTCGTCGTGGAGGTAGCAATTGTCTAACAAGAGTAACTAGTGTGGCGCATACGACAAGCTGATGTAACCCTGCTTCTGTAGCACTGCGCAGAGCATGACGGAGAATTATCGAATTTAAAAGTACACAAAAAGGGAACATGTGCTGTGTATGCCCCATTGAATATTATGTCATTAGCGAACAGGAAAAGATCAAGTATAGCACACAACTGGCATAAATGAACAGCTTGCAATAGGTCCCACTTGTCATATCGGGATAATATTGGGAACGCCTTACAATGGAAAAAGGTCGCATGCTTCTTTTCATTCAGTCACCTCAAAAAGTTTGAATTTTGATTATGAAAGTTTTCGGTACGGCAAACAAATTCCACCAAAGTTTGAAGTGACAGGAAAGTGCATTTGGGCAGCCCTATAATGAACCCGGTCCGACCATCGCGCCCATCCCTGGAAAAGGAAACAACTAACAATATACCATCAGCGCGAAGTCAGAGAATAAGAAACAAAAAGTCGGTGTGTACCCAAGGGTCTCTATGCATCGATAAGTAAAGGTGGAGGGTAAACATACTTGTGGAAATTGAGGCGTTAATCACACCTTTTTCCTCTCTTCGGGCCACATCCGGGTTCATCCCCGAGAACCTAATAAGGTCATAGCTTAGGTTGTTGTTTCTTGTTGTTTTTTGCTCCATGCATGCTTGATTGTAAAGTGCCCAGTGCTGGATCTCACCCTTTCAATATCTTCAAGGTCTTGTTCGCTGTTTCCGGACAGGTCTTGGGAGCTATATGATAAACTTCGGGCTTTTAACTCCCAAGGTGCAGCTATTTGCTGAGGGCTTTATTAAAAGTATGATATAGGACCCTTATCCAGAAACTTTGTTCGCCACAGTTTGTATTTCGAAAAGACCGTTCATAAGCACAGCTTTATATGGCTAGGCCCCCTGGATTTGTCTTGCATGCGACCAAAAACGCCTTGCGACGAAGGCAACTTTTTTACGAGTTCCTAACAGAGTACGGTAGTAATTCCTGTTTTACCAAAACCTTCCCAAGAATGGTCGTGAGACAACTGGCATCCTGGAATACACTATCAATACACCGAGTAGCATTTGGTTGTCATAACAACTAAGTTTACACTGATGTTTTACACGTCACAGGTTACCTATGGGCTGTCAATTTAGGGTCATCAACTTCATGGAAAGGGGCCGCCCCGTGTGTTTTAGCTAAGATGAAACTCTAGTCCTTTGGGGTTTTGAGTAATCCCAATTTCAGGCTAGCATAACGGAGTAATAAAAAAATGACTACTTTTGAGTTCTCTGCCCACGGGATGAACGTGGATTTTATGCAGCCTAGCTTTTTATACACGCTCCCAGAGTAGCATATGCCTTATAATTGGGAATTCTTGAACAGGTACTCTGCTGGTTCCAATTCTCGGTGGTTTACGTTAATCAATCTGAAGTGGTTTTCTCAGCGTCTTTCGTTTGTCGTGTACTGTTACAAAAACGTTGGCGTTGAGGTGCGTTAGAGAACAACTTTGACCAGCTGACATGTACCCGGCAGACAACTAGGTTTGCGATTTCACGTGTTTGTTATAAGTAGACACCATATTTCACGCTAATGGCTATTTTATTTCCTTCTATCCTGTCGCTGCATTTTTATATATGAGCATGACTGAGGGGTTCAGAAATGCTGTTATGATTTTCTTATAATGAGTATAAATGCCACTTTTTGCATTTGTGCCTAAATTCTTTTAAATGTCGAATTTCAAAATCAGCGCCTAAATTAACACTAATTAGCTGCAACTTTCACTCTTTCCAGCCTTTTGATACGGTTGTTCATGTTACCGGGCAGCTAGCATCGACTTTTCTAAACTCCATGGGGTCCAACTAATTGGTCAAGTTCAACAAATACCCGCAAAACCATACTTCAATATATGCGATGGTCGAGCACGCGACAATGGCCATTTAACAGACATTTGTGCGGTGGGTTTGTTCTGGGGTAAGTGAAGGGCTATGTTCAGCTGCTGGCGCTTTTAATTGTCCTGTCATAAACAATTACATTTTTTTATATTCCTGTCGTACGTTCAGGTCGCGCACATCTTCATGTGAAATTATTTGCATTGAGTGTTTTAAAAAGACTGTTCCCTATAATTACTACGTTATGGACCTAAAACGGTATTTTCCCGCTTCTTTTTGGCTACTAAAACGCTCTTTTTTCGTTTCGCGGGCTCGTAAATATCAGGGCCAACCGTCGCCGGAATATTTTGGAGTTTGTTTCATTAGCTGTGCGTGTTTTGTTTAACTTCGGCGCAGTGGAAACGACTAAAAATTGCTTAAAATAGAAATGTAACCCTTCGTTCGCCTAGCAGGAACATATTCTGTGTGCAAGGCGTATAAATTGAGCAAGCACGTATTTCAAGCCGTGTATTGGCAATAGCATAACCATGTAGAAAAATGAGTTTTAATTTAAATACACCGGCTAAACTCAATCAGTAAATCAAAAAAGAAATCACTCATGTGTACCGACTACAATCAACCACTGAAGACACAGATCAGTCTTGGGAATTTGTAGAGCATATATTTTATGGGCTTAATTAAGCAGACGGAGAAATTTGCAATGGTTTGGTATAATGCCCCTGAAGTTTGTCATGTCCGTCAACATTTCTGGTAACAGTAGCCAAGTAGACATTATGGAGATGATGCCCCTTCGTAGCAGCGCAAGATCAATTTCCAAAAACATGTTTAATAAATTTATTCCAACGCGAATCCCTTTCCTTAAAACACCTATGCACACAGAACCTTTGCTCATTCATGGCTTCTCCGTGCATTTCAATGTATCCGAAATGAATCATTCTCTTTGATTTGTTTTCTCCTGCGTCGCTGCCTTTTATTCACTTATGCACACTGTAAACAATGCAGGCGCCATATATAAATGGGTTGTGGACTAAGACAGCAGAGACACGCTTTGCACACGCTAACAGCAGCGCGGTATCGAGCTCTGCGCGTTGGTAGCAGCGCATGATCAATTTTCAAAAAGAAGTTTAATGAGTGTATTGAAGCAAGGATCCCTTTTTCTAAAACATCCACGCACACAGAAGTTTCCTCATTCACGACTTCTCCATGCATCGACAATTTATCAGAAACGAATAATTCTCTCTAATTTTTTTTCTCATCTGTCGCTCCATTTTGTTCACTCATGCACATGGTAAACCATGTACCCCTTCTATTTTAATCTTTTTTGATTTAATCTTTTTTGATTATTTTAATCATTTTGTTTACTCATGCACATGGTAAACTATGTACCCCTTCTATTTTAATCTTTTTTGATATAAGACTGCAGATAGATGATTTGCGCACTCCAACATGAGCGCCAGTGGTGTGGTGCTCGTTTACAGCTCATAGCAGTAAAGATATGTGGTATAATACCCTGCTTTAGTTCCTCTCTGTAGCGCGTAAATAATTTAGCCGTTACTCGCGAAGAACTGTGCCGCGTTTTCCCGCCTTTTTTACTATGTAGTCATATTTTGTCGCTTCAAAGTCGCTTCGATCTACATGCATGTTTTTGTTGAGAACCTGGTACATATGCCCTCGTCGAAATTTCCACGTGCTTCCTGTTTGCCAATTCACTAACTTCGGGGCACAAAAAAATACAATAAGGTGCTCGCCAAAACCGGCAGCTCACACGTCAAAGGATGACACACCCACTTCAACGTCACGCGCTTTATGCGAAATCACGCTAAGTTAGCAGCAGAATTTGTACGCGCCCCATAAAATATAAATCGCTTGGCATATACTCAATGCTTTTCTTGGATGTACTATTACGAGCAATATGAAAGGGAACACAGGAACGCGCCGAAAACACCCTCAGACTCAGCTGTAAGTGATACGCAGCGGCCACCGTCGGAAACAAAGTGGTAAGGGGGATGCTGTTCTAACAACTGTTCCCATTCCCGCCGTTCGTCTTATCAGCTGTCGGACGATACGATATCATCGGCGAAATGACGTTAGCTGCTGCTTTGTAGAAATTCCAACGTGGTGGGAGTGCCAACAGTTAGTGGAAGACCGCCCTCCTTTCCCCCTTTGGTTTTCACAGCGCCATCCGCGTATCGCTCCGAGTCTGTTTCGAGGCTGTTTGCCACGCGTTCGTGTGTTCCCTTTCATATTCCTCATAATAGTACAATTGCTTTACACGCACGTCAAGATTGAAAAACAAACAATTTTATGCCACCACGACAGCCTAAAGAAAGGTTGTTGTATATGCTGCGGAAACGTTGTTCCCCAAATTTAGTGTTTTTGCATCCATGGGCTAAAATCATACCAAGAATACATCTAAATTTCCACCTCAAAGCTCGTCACTACACTAACCGAGAAATAGTGAAAAAAGGCAGCCGAAACAGGTTGAGGTTGTAAAACGTGGGAGCAGTGTACATACAGCTTGCTTCAGCAGTCAGTTTGATAAAGAATACCGTCTTACACAGACACGCTGAGAAGCCAAAATAACAGAATACCTTTTTTATAAAGATCCATTGATTGATTGAATATAGGGTTTAACGCACCCACGCAACACAGACGATGAGGTGCGCTGTAGTTGGGGGCTCCGGGTTAATTTTGACCACCTGGGAACCTTGATAAAGCTCGTTTAGGCATCAGCACAGGACGTTATGAAAAAAACATTGGCAATGGTAGCTCTCATTACGTGTCTTCTCGCGCTCGGAAAGATAGAAAGAATTGCGGCGTATTTATTGCCTGAGGTGTGTGCCATAACTTTTCACTGCCACAGCAGCTTCACATCGTTCGGCATTTTTAGCAAACGACGGGCGAGAACAATTTGTATTTTTTCTCCAGGTTTGTTTTCCTCTGGGAAATTTCTGGCCGTCAGGTAAGGCAGATCCCCACAGCTTCGGTCATTGTGTGTCGCTTGTTCGGCGACTTGAAAAATGGAGCTTCCTCTTGTGGAGGTAGCGTCATTGCTTTCCTGCATGAGGCTGATGGCTCTTCACTTTTAACCACTGAAAGACTCACTATGGACAAACTGGAGTTGCCGTTTTGAATGAGGAGGCCTTAGCCAAAAGACAAAGTAAATCCCGTTCTCTCTTTTACTTTTTTTTTCCGTTTTCTTGAGTAGTATTGGTAGCATTTGTGTTCAGAACATCGTGTTGTTTTGTTTCGCAATGATTTTGAAGTTTATGTGTTGTTCTTTCTCCAGGTATGGGTTACTTACTTGCACCAATCACCATAAGCTACACTAAGCTATAGTGTGAAATACAGGTGAAGGTAAGGACGTCGTCGAATTTATCGTAATTGTTTCTAGATTACTTTACAATTATCTCTGTACAACAAATATTTTGCTTTACCTTTCGTTGTACAGATGATAGGCTAGCAAACACGCACGACGGACCATTTCATTTTTGGGCTAAATCGTGTACTACCCTACAAAGTCAAGTGAACGACGACCTCCCGGTAGACATTTGTAGGGATGCTTAAGGAACATGCATGGAAACAGCTGGTTCCTAGCCTGGAAGTGCTTAGAGTTTAAGGATGCTTTGCTCCAAGTACGAGTTTTTTTGCAAGTTTTGGTGCTGTTTTTTTGTTTTGTCTTCCCAGTTTCAGTCACGTGCCTATGAGGTAGGTCCAGTGTTGAAGCAATGTAAAAGTGGCAAGAAAGTAGCAAGATCGAAACAATCACTTTTAAAAAGGCCTTGTGTAAGGTAGAAAGAAACCGCTGTTTGTCTTGGTGTGTTTGGGTCCAATATTTCCTCCTATCTTCAGAGACCACGTCATTTAAGGAAGGACTCAGCTTTGCAAGTGAAGGGTAACATTTATTGTTTAAGTGAAATATAAAGCATACTTATTTTTCAACCAAACATTATTTCCAGGTAAGAAGAGATCGGAAAAAGGACCGCTGTTGGAGAACATTCCGTGGACAAAAAACAGGCTAGACAATTGTGTACATTGAACATGGCAAAAACAGGCGACACCACAGGGGCGGGGGGGGGGGTAACTGGGACTTTCTAGGTCAAAGGAAGGACCATAGCTCGGGAAAGTATTGTGTTCAGGAGTGGCGCTTTGACCATACGCGCATATGGGTGCGGTAACAATGCTGCTGCGCATGCGCACGCGTCTGTTCGAACACCTGGAAGCGGAGCTCGCCACGCGGGGAGAAGAGGCGCTCCTCCTGCGTTGGTCGTTCCGCTTCATCATTGCGAACAGCGCACGTTTGGAAATTCGATATTGCACAATATTAGCCTTGTAACCAGTGTATCGAACCGAAAAAAATACCGGTTAGGTTACGGTTCTGGTTCAGGCGAAATCATTTCGTTCGGATTAACTTCCAGTTTGAAAAAATTAGGTACCGAACCGGTTCGCGAACCGGTTCGATGAGTTGAATTATCACTGAAATTAGAAAAAAAAAATTTATAGTTTAAAAATACAATCAAATAGACAAACAAAAAAATTAAAAATGCTGCTGTTCCCCAAGGGCAGTGCGGAATACCAAAGCAAACTTTAAACAATGACGAGATATTAGAAAAGCAGATGAAGTGGCGACGATTTACCACCTACTTTCTCGCCCAGACTTTATGTTCGCCTAGCGACTATTCATAAAGCCACCGCCAAGAGATATGACGGTGGTATATTTTTTCTGCCCTTTCCTTTTTTGTTGAGATCGCAATCGACGCTATGGAATTCCCCATCACGCTAACCTTGAAGCCTTGAATTTAGGCCTGCGTACAGGCGCGTTCTAATACCAGCGCTTAATACCAATGGCGCACATATTTTTATATTTGTAACAAAACAGAAAAATCCTACAAAATGCACATAAATACTACCAATGAATTAAAATATTTGCCCACCCTGAAAAATTTGTTACTGTTACCTTATCGAATGTGTTAGCCACACTTTTGTTGAAAGTAAGCTTTAGTTAACGCTCAGTCACTCCATTATTGCTGTGACCACTGCAATTCCTTTTGCGATAGCTACACCGAATGTGTGCATCCCAGTCAGCATGTCATCGTACCGCCTGAGTCCCGGCCATTGTTCGGTGTGCTACACTCCGGAATCTTACAACAGATTTTGCTGTTAAAAAATGAAAGGTAAATTTGACGCGCGGAGCGTGAGATGGGACTTTTTGGGTAGACGCTCTTTAATTCGTCCACAGCAGTACTCACCTCCCGAACGAGTAGCAGTAGAAGTAATTTAGCTGGTTGGGCAGTCAGTACAAGCTAACGTTCTAAAAAAAACAGATCTGAAATAGACAAAAGTGCGGAACAAGCAGAAATGATGGTCTTTGGGCGAATGGGACAGTATCAGATACCGGCCTGCCTTTCTGCACGTGTCATCTGCTTTATTACTGTTTCTGCTTCCAACACAAGGTCGAGGGCTGCAGTTTCTGGCCAAGAGATTAAGTGCGCACCATAACCGTTTTCCCTGACATATCTGTTGTTATTTGTACCTGTAAAAATACGAAACTTGTCCACTGTAATGTCCTCAAAAAGTGACTACGGAACTCACTTCTTACGCATTGATGACACGTTTGGTTGTGCAAGGCAGGGCAAAGAAAAGTATAGAGCAATATCTACGTTTTGGTGCTTTTTTGCTTGTTTGGTTTTACTTACTTTTTGCGTAATATTTTAAAACAACGTGATTCGCCTTTTCTTTTTTGTTGTTTTCCGTGTCAACACAGTTAAAAAACGCCGGCGCATTTGATGCCGCGTGCTATATCTCTGCTCCGAAGCGCAGCTGATGTTGCAGGCGGCTTGATTTATTTTAACCAGCTTGTGATATTAAACGTGGATCAAAATCTTTATACACGGACGTTCTCGATTTTAATCTACATCAGAAAAACGGTCGTGGGGAAGGGAGGTCGTGGCCACTTGTGGTTAGCAGCAAACGGCTTAGCCACTGAGAAGCTCCTGCGGTCACACTTGTCAACTATTAACAATGTGCAGGTGTCGGACATTTTATACAAATTATGAAATACAAAAAGTTTGCACACATCGGGCTTGGGCTTTTGCTGTTGCGCAGTGGAGCACTGCCTGATTGCTCCAGTAAAGTCGCAGCTAGGGAAGGGTCAAGTCATTTTATATCCCCTGCGAGCAGCCGAGAATGACATTTCATTTGGTCAGCTTGCACTACTCTCCCCCTTCCAGCAGCAACAGACCATTGCTACATTGGTGCTTATTCATTCCCCCGGTTGTTACATAGAGCTTGATAATATTCAATTTTCTCGATAGGAAAGTGCGCGAGCGGGTACGAAGTTGATGGTACGTGAAAGAAAAAAGTCCTGGATTGCACTGACTGTGCAATATCAACAATGAAGGGTTGAACCGTTTGGGCATGAACCGGTACTATTATTTCTTTTTTCGGTTTAGTACAGGTTCTGGTTCAGCGTGCTCAAAAAATAACGGTTTGGGTTCGGGTTCAGGTCCGGCAAAAATACTGGTTCAGTTTCGGTTTTTGGTTCAGTTCAGTTCCGGTTCGACACCCTGCTTGTAATCATACTAAAACAGGAACTAAAATTAGCCTCGTAAATAGAATAATTACGATACAAAGTTATCTGCAGTGTTCGCTTTATCATGTGTGTATATGTAACGGTCTAAGAGTAGCACTGCTATTAACATTCTTGATGTTTCGACCCAGAGTTTACTGTTTGAGTTTGTCGACAACTTTCTACTCTTTCTGTGTTGTACCCTGCGTGGTACAAAGTGTTACAACTTCTGTGCAGGCCAGCGTCAGCCATTTCTGGATTGCCGCAGTTGTGTGTGTTTCCATTTAGTTAGGTGTATTTGTTATCTGACTCATAGTTCCATCGAAGCGCGTCATGCATCTGCTCCGATGGACACATAAACAACGTTACAGACCATCGCGTTTCTGAACCTATAAAATAGAGCTAGTACAGATCATTGTTATGACCAAAAAATTTGAACCTGCTTCTACTCCCGTATTCTAAGCCATAGTGAATGAAAACTTCACGCCAACAGTGTTCCATAAGCATTTCGAATTTTCTTAAACTTGCTTGGCCAGAAATGAATTCACGCAGAGTTGAAAGGGGCGTAAATTTTTGTGCGTGAATGCCGACTTCCCCGGGATGTCTCACAGATGGCAGATAGTATCTGGAGCATCGCTTAAAAAATGTCTGGTAGTCGCACCTTTCAAGTGCCACTTTTAAAGAGAGGGGTAAACTATTTTCATTGGGAAATATTTGTTGCCCGATTTGGCCAATGTGTGATTTCGATCGAATGAGAAACCCTCCAAGAAATCAATTTTCTATTTTTTCCAACCTGTGTCTAAAGTGCAGTTGCTCGTGATTTTTATTGATATGAGTAATACATGCGATAGCTTCTTTTCTGTCGACTGTTTTCAAACTCTATAGTTATGGAGATGTGAGTTCGGAAATTACACACAGGAAGCATAATTTATATTTCTTGCGTGCTTCGCACCCCTCAGAAGCCGAGTACATGGGGAAAATAATTCAACGTAGTTTAAGCCCTGCCTCATTCCAGCCCTGGCAATTAGCGTCGACAGTCGTTATGAGCGCCTGCAAAGCTATCCCACGAGAAAAATCTCGGTGATGCGCAGGACGTTATTGCATTCCGGCCTTGCTGACCCTCACTTGGGATGATGAGTTCCGCTGCATTCCTGCACAAACCTCTAAATATTTGAGATTACTGGGTGTGCCAGGATGTTGAGAAATATCAGGAGTGAGATGTTCGCTTTTAAATATCGCGGAAAATTTCTCTGCTTTGTCAAATATTGGCGTGACCATAACTTCTATACGCCAACCTGCTAGCGGCGTACTAAAATTGTCGATCATTATTCTCAAGCCAGCACTTTTAAAACACCCGTTCTGGTTTCAGCAGTTTATAAGTGATGGCGGCACTAAAATCAGGCAGAGTGGTATCCATAAAGACAAGGCGAAGAAGTTCAGTAAGTATCGCTATACTCTTCAAACTTGCTATATTGTGAGGGCGATGCTTCTTATGTTTATTATTTTTGAACCGCACAAGACAATTTTTGTACACCTTATTAACGGTAGCCTGCATGTGAATACTTCTTTTGATTTTGTGAAAGAGAAACGCTCCAATAGCTAGGAGGTTTCAGAGTGTTTCGCGCACTCATGATAGCATACTGTGCCGAACTCAACAAATGCGCTACCGTATTTCTAGGTAGCGCACCCTTGGAGGTAATGGCAACCATAGAACCGCGTGCAAGTTTGAGGTGTTGCGAATGTGGAAACGTCATACATCACAGCAGCAGAACGTCAGCGGGAAAAAAAAAGGAACAATGCCGCTTAATGCGTTACCTCGTACGTTCTTAGGCAAGCACACCCGTCATAGACACCTTGACAACGTCTTAATACTTGAGCCACCGCCAATTTTCAATCCACGCAAAATTTTGAGCACCTATACCCAATAAGATGCAGCCACTCCTTAATTATACTTGTTACTATTTTTCCAGACCTACAATCTCCTGTATTCCCCGAAGCGGCAGTACCCTTGAGAAAGACAACTTGCTTTCGTTAGAGTGAAAGCTGGAGCAAAAATGCACCATTTTACTAACATTAATACGCATTCTATTTTTAGATATTCTTGCGATGATTACAATGAACAAGTCATAATTCCTACAACAGGCGAATCACACCAACAGTTTGAATCTCTGGTAGCACTCCGCACACAGCAAAACGTCCTCATTACCTCCAGTCCCTCATTTTTCCGAAACTCGATTGAGCGCGTCGCGTCCTCTGGTCCTTGTTTATGCCTGTCAGTGCGGGTCCACGCTGCGCAGCGATGGCACAGTTTGCTATACGACGCGAAGTGTGTTCTCTCGTGTTTGCTTAAGCGCGAGTGATGAGATTTGAAGGCTGCCACTGCCTACAGAAAGTGTTCGTCATTCCACTTTCAGTGTTTGCATGCACTTTCAGTGCACCGGTCATGTGTGATCACAGGATTCAGGGGGGGGGGGGGGTTCCTCTAACGGAAACTTTGCATGAGTTACAGAGGAACATAATGTAAAAGAATATGCAGGGAATTATGCACGCAGGTAGAAAGAAACAGGTGCATAAATACAAGGAAGCAGCCGGAAACGTTTTTCCGGCTTGAACAGCTGAATTTTCAGATTTTACAGCAGAACCTACAGCCTTTAGTTTTGAAAATGTTCTGAGTTTTTCACGCAGTGGCCATGTCGTGTTCGTTTCGCCGCTATGCACAGTAGTTCTCTCCTTTAGGGGATGTTTTCTTCTGAAAAACTAGCTTGACTCACGGCTGAAAACAAGAACTGAAGTTCCACTTAGAACCCTTTTCCCCGATTGGAAGTTCAGTTAGAAAGGAAGCAAAGAACTACGTTGGATCATAATTTTTTAAATTAAGATTCTGAAATATGAGCATCACTCCTGGCGAGTTATGTATCTTAGTTATTAACCTATCCATCAACATCATTCGCTTTGTTCTTGGGAGTGTTTTAGTTCCTATCTCCGTAACTATATAATAGCCCCTGTGAGGCTTTTGTTTAGCCGTACCCGTTAATAATCATTGCGTTGACCTTGACGACATGCTAACCAATGCCATATCATTGTTCGTTAAGCTGCCGATAGGGTTTGGCAATGCTAAACCGCAAAGGGTGTTGTTACGCCTAACTCAGGGCCTTCGCATGCCCGCGTCTTCCCTCCCCGTACCAGTAGTTCAGCTGGGATGAATCCATTTTTCATTCACCACCGGTTTTCTTGCGCCACATAAAACGACGCCGCCAATTCGGTCGCGAGGCCAGTACATACACGGGTTTGCTGCCTGGGGAAATTGTGAAAAGTGATTTGTGTGTCACATTTTAAGCATTCATATCCAAAAAACAACCCATGCAGCCTTTGACTAATGCTTACAGGCTAAACAATTTCAGGAATGTTTCAACTCGCGCACGGGGAGTTTTGTCCCGTTGTTTACCCAGTCGGCCATATTGCTGTTTATGCGTGCATCCCCCGCTATTTGCACAGCTAATTAATACTGGTTGGTCATTGACAAAACAATGACAAAAAACACTGCCACTGATCTTGAACGGGAAGAGGAATGTCCGTCTGATATCTCGACATCTCACTGTTTCTTGTTGGCTTCCAGTTTGCTTTATCGCCTTTCCGCCTGGGGCGGTTTCCGATTTCTCGCTAAAAATATTGCCGTCTCAGCTTACGCGGCCTAAAATCTCCGTAGCTTGCACATATCCACTTATGTATAGGCGGGGATGTGCGTTGTGTATTTATTGTGTTTAACCGACAGCTTCTTCTGTTTTTTTTTTGTTGCATTCCGTTGAAAAAGGATTGACCCCTTTCTATGAGTTCATGTAGTACTCCAAAAGATTGTGGTTGGCACGCATCAAAGGGCTTAGAGTTGAACCGGTGATTCTGGCCACAGAACGAGCGTTTACAAGATGAGAGCCTTGTAGCACCAAGCGAAGCAATTTATGCACAGCTATAAAGTTTTTTTCGAAAACAAAAACCAGCTGAATTTCAATTTTAAACAAGCCCCTACTCCATATTCGCAAATTACAACGTGTGGGAAGACTACAAACTATTTAACCGTGATGTGCTCTTCAACGTGAGGCCAAATTGTTGTGTAAGCGTGTGGTTCATGTTTTCAGCTCACCTGAAAACCCCCAGCAGTGATGACGTTTTTAATCAGTTATAACAGATTAATTTTTCTTATGAGGATATTATAGCTACAAGAAGCAACAGATCAATATCACTGCTTATGAAAGATAAGTGCATGCGCACGGAAACTCCTTATTCTTATACTAGAATATATTTCCTATTTTATGCGTAATGGTATAATCAAAGAATTTTTGATGCACTTAATGTGCGTCCCCAGAACTAGCGTATAGAAAGTGACGTTTCTCTACAACCTTTGGAGATTGGTCTCAATTGTGCAATTTAGCTTTCTACGAGTGTAATTTCGCCTTATATGCGCTGATACGTTCAATTTGCATAGGAACCGAAAAATAATTTCTGGCTTGCCTATAGTGGTCGTACGAAAAACGTGTTTGCGGCTCCCCGTTGACACCCAGCATTCATGGCATCAAATGTCGAGAATCTGAAGTGGTACTGCAAAACAAACCAATCACTAGTGCATACAGCTGTAGAGAAGTTCAACTACCAGCACAGGGCACAGTTTCTACTTGTCAACGTTATTTCACGAAAAGAGAACCCTGAGCACGCTCCAGAGGAAACTCAAGTACATAGTGAAGGGTATAGTTTTTTTATTAGAATTAGAAGTTCTATTGTTTCAGAAAGTAAAGAATCAAAATTTCCGCATCCAAATTGAAAGCACGCCTCGCAAACAGGCGGGGCAGTGTCAACAACAAAAAGAATACGACGGCGCACTGAAGAGAGCAGTGGTACTGCTAATGTGGCGCAGGCACTACCAAAAACAAAATGGAGAAGTGGAGGCGCTCCCGCACCACCAAGAATCTGGGCAGCTAACTACTCCCGTCTGCGCAACTGGCTGTAGTGGTCAACGAAGCTCAACACAATCATTTTTTCGCGGTTTTTGTCAGCGGAATAACGCAGGTCCAATTGTAACGCGAATAATTTTTTTGGATAACTCAAACTTTTGTAGCACTGTCTACCTTTGTTTTCAAACTTTATTTCCGAGTTCACTCGAGAACCTCTGAACTGACCCTATGAAACCACGGGCCTCCACAGTCACTACGCCTGATTGTCTAACTGTAGCTTCACAACTTAAAGACCAATATAAAAAAACGCACGCACACGCGTCTACTTATGCACTGAGTCTCTCAAGGGGAAAATGTTTCGAATGTTAAGATATTCGTAACATATAAATTCTTCCGGATAATTTGCATTAAATATTGTATGTCTAAATGCCGAGAAGTTACCAAAGAAGTTGAACGGGGGACATTTCTGGATTAATTTTCTTTCTTCAGTCCTCACACCCAAAGGTTTCACCATAGAATTCCTGAATTTTCTTAGATGTGCATCGTAGCAATTCATAGGCAAAAAAAAAAAAAACGTGACGTGGACAAGTTAGTTTCCGTATAATACAGTGTAGGCCGTTTTGTATAATATTGCTGGCTCGGCGAACTAGGTCCTTTTGTCTGCGTTCTTTTGGTCAATAAATAAGCTAGACCTATCTGCTATTGTGTTCGTTTGAGACGTTTGCGTATCTTGCTACATACATTTTTTACATCTCAAAAATATTTCGCAGCTATGAACGCGTTTTGAGCCAAGCGAAAAATCAAACAGGAGCCCTTGCCTGCATTGTCATGCCTGCCAGCCAGCGAGATACCAAAAACCTGCACTTAGGAGCGATATCATATTCTGGTAAACCAAGCTTTTTGCTCATTCCTCACCTGAAAAATTTCTCTGATAACGCGGTCGTCTCGTCACTTGTACCATCCGGCTCCCGCAGACGTAAAGCTTTCCTGCACCGTGGAAAATAAGCTAATTGAGTATGTACGTAATTAGGAATTTGTCTTCAGCGTAATTTAGCGCGATTTCGCAATAGGAAAGAGAAAGCACCGCATGGATAAACCATTTTTTCCGCATACTTGCTGTAGGGTTAGCTGCACACTGCATTTGTGTAGTCACTATATTGTATGTCGCATTTTTGCCAGCACAAAAGACCATCACGTTGCGAAACTAAGAGGAATTACGTGAGGCATCAGTAGGGCTAGTCGGTCCTCTTGTGTTTTGGAACAATCTGCTCCATTTAGTTTTTTTTAGACGTTTCTGGGCAGAGTCTAGAGGCGCGAAATTACTACCACACAGTTACTATCACCTAATTATTGCACAGAAGGTGCATTTCGCGACAATTGCAAGCAACACTTTCCTACCATGGGAAATACAACGCTACAACATCCAGGTAAAACATGAAACCTGCGCGCATAGTAGAACTAGAAAGAAAGGAAGGTAGCGTCGAGGTCCGGGGCAGCAGCAAGAGAGGTTGGCGGCGCAGAAGAACACGTTATTCTTGGCTGCCATTCTGACGTGTTTCGCTCTGTTCTTAGAGTTCTCGTGGCCTAAAAGGGCTTCTCCAAACAACACATATATGTCCTAACTGTAATCGATTTGCCAAAAAAAAAGGGTTGTGTGGGGTAATCCTTTGTTTTCTCCAACTCACATTGGGGCAGGAAAAAAATCTCCGTTAAATGTGCAGCGTATCAGGTTAGTTTAGATAATAAGTAAGCGCGTAGTTTTGAGCTAGTGACTCGCCACTACAACGAGAAATCAAATGTCATAGTATAGTTGCCATGTGAATAAATAACTGGCAGTCAGCCTGCTAGGTAAGGTCCTCGCCTGCACAAATTGTGACATTGTTTGACCACGAGGCGATAGTATGCACATTGTCTTTGTGTTTTTGTAACACAATGTTAATGGCCCAGAAAAAAAAAGGTCTGTGAATGCAATAAAAAATAAATAAAAATTGTCAGCTGATGAGTGCCATCGCAACGAAGGCTTTGAGTTTTGTTTGTGCGCTACTTCGGCGTGGTGTACGGGAAAAAAGCCATTTTGGCCACTTCACTTCTAATATGCCTCCATTATTTGCATCTCTGTGTTGGCTTGCTAATACGGCGCTTACCTTAAATTGCAGGTTGTGGGCAAGGTATCCAGAGCAACTTAACGAGCGTGATCCAACCTTCCTTCAGTTTTGGTCATGCCAAAGCCCATAACTTGAGCGAATGGAAATATGTTTGTTTTCAGGGAAGGAAGGATGTAAGGCAAAAAGAGGGGGCACTTTAAGACATTGCTAGAGTAGCGGTGACTGTATTTTGCTAGCATTAGTGTGGTGTTATCGGGCTATATGACAAAAGCAAAAAAAAACTAAGTTTTGAAGAATACGTGAAGGTTTCTGCTTATGAGGAAAGATAAATGCTGCAAGAATGATAAATCAAAAGCACAGTATGCAGCATAGACCACTGCTACAAAAGTATGATGGCTGCTTAACAAAAAAGAAAGAAATGTACCTCTAGAATAACAGCTAAGATTCCATTATAATTACAGTGCTACTGTACTGGCGGCTATCACCGTGAGCGGGTGGCTCAATTATTTCGCCGTTCATTCTCCTTTAAAGATGTTATTTGCGCTGGCATCGGGATGATCATTGCTTCACTGAATCAATAAAAGAATTAGAAAGAAAGGAAGAGTAAATGAAGCAAAAGCAAAAGCAAACCATAACATTTACCGCATGGTCTGTTTCCCAATAGCGCCACATGATCTCTTATTTATCCTGTTTACTTGTTTGATTACAATACTCACGCGGCAAAAACACGGTGCACCACCGATTGATAGCGTTCGAGCGCGAACCTCTGTTGAGCGCATGCAATAAAAAGGAAAGCAGAATTTACTGCCTTTATTCGAGTACCACGGGAGAGCGTTTGAGCTCTTCACAAATACACGAGGAGAAGAAACACCATACAGTTTTAAATTTACCCCGACAAAAATTTACCTGACGTGAGCACCTGCATAGTTGACGAAAAGCCTAAGCTTGAGTTATGCGCTCAGGGGTTTCTTGTTGGTACCTTGATCAGTAAAATAATTTCGAGTGGTGTTTATCTTAGTTTCTAGTTTCAATTTTGGTGAGGTCATTTTTTTAAAACTTAGTTCGGTTATTTTAAAAAGCCTATTGTTTTTAATTGGTCCACCCTTTTTTATTCGGCTGCGCCTTTCCTACCTTGGCGTCTTCGGCAGTGACAAAACTACCGTTTACTTTTGCAACACGCCGTTTGAAAAAACGTAGTTTTCATTAAATGACACCTTTAAGGATCATTTGCCCCCAGGTTGAACAAAGCCGCCAAACTGAAATCTGATAGACGCCAAAAGCGTTTTATTGCGGGAGGTGCGAGCGATTGCTTGAAATGCGTTACACGTGGGCGTACGCAGTTTTAAATATACAGAACAGAAAAAGTTTAGAAAATCAGCAAGATTCCCAAGGATAAGCTCGTGAGAAGATAGTATATGGGAATATCCTGAGCATATTAAATACATTCGGAAACAAATTTGGCATAAGCCACATAGTTATAAAACATTTGACAAAAATAGAAAATAATTAGCAGTGGCTTAGCTTGGCTATGCCAGGATATAGGTAGCGTGAGTTAAGCTTCAACTGGTTCTTTTTAGCTTTCCTGGTTGTCTAGGGTTAGCATGACTATCATACTTACTTGGGCTTCAATGACACACACGGTATACACATTTTGCGACACATGTATATTTATCAAGCGGCTCTAGCGCAGCTTCACCAATCGCCCCAGAGCTTAGCTGGTTCCACAGGCGCACGCCGGTGTTGCTGCGGCGCACGACACATCGGTTCCACACCCGGCCACCGCTCGCATAATCATCAAGTGGACTGGGCCGCCACGTGCGGAACGGAGGTAGGCAAAGACGCTGGACGCGTGGAGTGTGCTTCCACAGGCGCACGCTGGTGTTGCTGTGGCTCACGAGCATCGGTTCCACTCCAAGTCACCCCTTTCATGATCGTCAAGTGGACCGGGCCGCCACGTACCGCGCTTGCGCAGCACGGGTCTCCAGGAGCCATGCGAAACTGCTCAACTTCAGCCTTTGTAGCTCACGCTGAAAAAGAATAAATACATCAATAATCAGTAAGGCTTCACCTTTCCTTTGCTAGAAACGTTAAAAATGCACTGCCACAAAACATTACGAAAATTCACATGATTGAATTTCCAAAGATTTGACCAAAGTCTATGCGGTGAGATGTGTTTGGGAACGAACATGTATTGAAAAACGTATTTTTCAATGTATTCCCTATTTTCGCTGCGCACCGCTCTTATGCGAAAAGGCCCCCAGGTGCTTTCAGCACATTTCGGCGTGTAACGTTGATTAAGTATTTTTAAACACACTAAAAGCAAACGCGAAGGACACCCCCTTTAAAGACCATAGATATGATAGACCGGATCTGTTTTACGGACTATAAACCTGTTTACCGACTATTCAATTTCGGAAACAGAAATTCTAGTCGGTCATTTGTCGCTTATGAGGGGTCGTCCCGCGTAAGCGTCGCTTTTATTTTGCTGCAAATTGTCCTAAAAGTGTTACGACTACGAGTATACAAAACTTAACACGCAGTAAAACCCTACGCTTTAGATGTGTTGCAACAGGACTCTGCGGTGAGCTGGACTCTTCTATGAAGGAATGAACTAGGATCCCCTATGAAGTCAAGAAGGCGACGCGTCAAAATGCAACACAGAAAAACCACTCAAAATGTCAAACCGCTCCAGCAGGGGCGAGTTGAAGGCAAGCACAAAACTACCAGTAATCCCGCTCGTGCTGTTCCAGGCACAAGAAAAACAGTAGATAAAAGAAAATGACAGCATGTCCACTCCGTGGATGATGGCGAGAGCGCGGAGTACGGGGACTCTAAATGACATCCAAGTTGCGCCCCGAGTGACATCCGATTTGCGCCCCGACAGTCATTCGATTTGAGCCGTGAGTTGCAGGTTGATTATCTCCTAAACAAAACTGCCACTTGCGGCTCAAATTGAATTTCGCTTGATGGTCGTGCGCGTACGAATGGACGCGGACGGTCATTGGGAGGTCCTAAGGTACTGCGCGCCGTCACAGGCGAGGGAGTAAGCCGTTTGACTCTCAGATGCTAACTCACGGTCGTAGCACAGTGGATAAGGCGACTGCCACTAAGTCTGACTGGTCTACCAGACACAGGCTGAAATCCTGACGGTGCCTATGCGATTTTTTGCGATTGTAAATGCTATGCGCACGGACGCGGACGGACATTGTGCGGTCCTAAGGTTCTTCGCACCTAAAAGATGCGCAGTGTTTAGGGGGATGGCACGCGAGCAGTGCGAAGGCGGGAACTTACTAGCTTTCAACAAGTCTTCGTTCCAGTCATCACATGAGGAGAAAGAGGGGAGGATAAGAGCGCGAGAGCTGGGAGCGCAGAGCACAAAAGTTACGCGGCAGGGGCGGCAGACGACTGTCGCCTTCTGACGAAATTTGCAGTGAGGCAAGCAGATGCGCGGGCAATTTTCTTTTTTCGCCAGCTTCACTCTACTTCGCATTTTATTCGCATTACAACTGCCCTCCCGCTGTGACTCCAAGCACCCCAGCCTACTTTAAATAACTCCCGCTTTGCGACGAGTTTTTTTCGTTTCCCCTGGTACTTTCCGGCTACCCTCCTAATCAACCATGTGTCTTTTACCATTTCTATATCTACATCTATATCTATAGCTATATCTATTCCTATTTCTCTATCTATCCAAAATTGAAATGCGTTGTTTGCTGACGTGTTTCTTCCATACTGATGCATAGAAACAATAGGCCGAGTGTGCTCCAGCCTGATTTTAATGCTTTCCAAGATTGTAACTGAGGAAGCTTGGACTGAGTGACCGAAGATGAAAAACTCTGAGCGGCATAAATTAACTAATTTTGTAGGTCTTCTAATTTTCTGCGCACACCTACAATTTTTACGATTACTGGGAAGATGGGTAAACAGCAACACACGGCTAACGTCTCGATTCCTTGGTAAGCCCTAATAAATCCGTCCTAGCAAAAGCAGAAACGATGGCAACAGGGTTGATTTTTACTCAAATTTTATGAATACTTCATTTCTATTGAAAACTGAAGCAATTCGCCCAGCGCCACTTATTGTTCCAAGTTTGTTCACAATGCGCTGAACAATACCTGCAACCCGTGTGTCTTGTCATTGAGGGTCGGCAACAGCTATAACCAGTAGGCTACACTAAAGTGAACCTGGTGCACAATTTGTTGCCTTATCCGGTGTCAATTGGCGGTCGTTACACTTCGAACAGCGGCTTTTCTCTAAACGAGATGCATTCTGTCATGATTTCCGAAGATAAAACGACGGTACCAAGACGGCTTGTGTTTCTAATAACGCCCGATTCCAGCTTAGCACAAGTGAAAAGCGCGGGCATTTATCTTCGGCATCCGGTCCTTTGCCCCCATTTTTTTGTGTGGTCTCATGGAACCAGATTACGCAAAGAGACCGTTTTGCTAACAAGCCGTTTGTTGCTACTCGTATGCATCGCAGGAAAATATCCTCGCTGTGAACCGAGGATGTGTCGCAACGTGCTTGGCTCGATTTTGTTCTCATTAGGGTCATCTTTGTATTATTGCGTTAGCTATAGCAACCGAAAACACGTAGAAAAGCTTGAGCATTTTAGCAAGCGTCGTTTCTACTTTATTTATATTAAGTTTCCTCACCCAATGCCTGAAGAAACCACGATGCCACGCGTGGAATTGAAACATTCTTCTTAATACGCATGGGCCACCTAAAGAACTGACGTAGTGTGATGGGCGAGCGTGCTAAAGTGGCTTCCTTGTGACTAAAAATGCTTGAAACGCCAAATTCCCTTTTGTCTATGGACCACTCAAAACTTTGCATTTTTGCGCAGAGTTGGAGGCCATTTCTACGAAACTAGACACCCGTAGAAGCTTCATGCGTGGGAAGAAGTCATACGAAAACAATAAATAACGAAGAGAAAAACATGCGATATTCTTAGATGGTAGATGAGTACTATAATACCAATTATGGCAGGGGACTTTGTGTAGATAGTTGAGTTTGTGGAGTCGGCTTTTTGATGATTTATTTTGTAGCTGGCCAAATAGATAGGGGTGGCCAGCATATGTTAAACAGGAAGCGCTACGCCCAATCGCCTAGGTGAATTATTTTTGTTAAGTGCGTATGCTGCTGTCCTTGAAAAACATCATATGCGTGCAAGCGATCATATAGTTTGCCGTTTTATCTAGGACGCCGGATCCTCATTATATTCAGCTGTTTCACTGCGAGATGAGGGCTTTATCCGAAGGCGAAAATAGTCTAATAACAAAATAACTGGCTGTTAGGCGTTTGTTACGTTCATGATTGGAAAATCGCTATTGAAAAACAAAGACGAAACATAAAACACAAGACAATGAAGTGGGGTATTAAAACCGCTCGCACAACCCTACAAATGTTCAGTTTTATCGCATTCTGCGCAGTAACGACATACGTACGTACCTAAATGTTAATTATACCAATTTCCTTCTGCAACAGTTTTATTTGATGCCATAATACTGACAACGATAATATCCTCCGGGATGACCACAAAAGGTTCAGATTAAGTCTAAAAGGAAATTCTCTATTGTCTAATACCTGAAGAAAGTATGTATGACGTACTTGTATCTGTCTTCGGCACCGTAGTAGATGCAACGAGTTAAACTTGGGTACTCCAGTTCTATTCAAAGGAGCGTTTGTAAAAGGAAAGGAAGTTTCTAAACAGCAAGATTTTTGGCTCTATAAATTTTCTTATGAAAGTTTACGCCTTCAAAACATTCTGCGAGCAATGCCGTTTGCGAGTGAGTTGTGATGAACGTTTTCTTGGGCGCCGTTTGTCGACGAGCTACTGGGAGGAAAATAAAAGAAGGCGAACGCAGACTACAATGCAAAAAAGAAAGCTACAAAGACTACGACGGGCTGGAAGCTAGATTAAAGGTTCTGGAAGGGACGGAACAAGCAAAAGAAAATGAGGGAAGGAGGTAATTCGTATAAGGGCGTCCATTGTATTCTCGCTCACTGTTCGAGTTTTTGTTGTGGTTGTTGTTCAATTCCCTCAGAGATGTCCTCGATTTATGGCCAGACATTTATTGGGGAGCCTAGGGAGGCGGAGAATTAATCTCGAAAACAGACAACCGGTGCTCATGTTGTGCTCGCGACCGCCTTCGTCACCCCGATCCCCATTTATTTCATAATAATTGCTGACTGGCTTGATAAACTAGGCTGTTGACATGAATTTATTCTTTCAGATATGCCGCTCTGCTCTAAAAAGACTATCCAGATACCATATTAATGAGTGCTGAGTAGACGACAGTCGTGTAAATAAGCGAGAAGCGGAAAGGGAGCCTTAAAATCTCGTACGTATCTCTAAGTTATGAGAATGTCTTACAAATAATGATGTCTGTGCTAATTCATGGGCTACTAACCCTTACGGGATCCTCGGTAACGGATTGACTAGTAACCCTTGCTCTCTGAATTCTTTGTTTCGGAGCTTCCTCAGCAATCAGTATTAAAGTATCCTATGTGGTTCGTAATAGGAAGTGTTGTATGAATACGCTGCTAGGTGTTGGTATGTTCTCGAAATTTTTTTCAGCATGGCTACCTGAGAGCAGGGCTACAGGGCGTTAAAGTAAGAGCCGGGATTGTCCATAAATTCACATGGGGGAGACATATTTCTAATAGAGGGGCTCCTGAAGCTTGTGAACTCACAAAGCGCCATTCTGGAGTTATTTTCGGTGTTTTGCATTATGTCCCAGTGTCTAGCATGAAGCTGCGGAATTTGTTTGATACGCAATTCGGTCAGGTCTCTGGCGGCTCTCACCATGCCGCTGTTCCGCTCCTACAGTTTTATATTCACAGCGAAGATCGGTATTGAAGGTATTTGTAAGACAGAACCATATATATGCATATGTTCTTACAAATATGTCGATATTCTCCATGACCAGGAGATATATTTCCGCAGCCAAGCTTTCGTTTATCAAACCCGTCTTCCTTAGCATTTTGTATTCCGCGTTGCCGTGTTTTTTCAGCAAATTTTGCCATAATATATCCAAACCAACTCGCCCAACTATCTATCGTGCCCAGCCGGAACTCGTTTCTTCTACAAACCCTGTACTTAGACAAGGAAGCAGAAGTTTGGCAACGCCAATCGAATGTCACATTGCAGTCACTCTAAAACGGGCCTCATATCATCTGAAGCTGTTACGATACTGGGATTGCTGAATGATGTGTTTGGATTTTTCCAAATATTTTTTCTGTAATATTTTCTCTTTGAATTTTGATGTATTTATGCGGTGAGTCGTGCAAAAGGACTTTTGGTGCTCTACCCATTAAATGAGCGTCCAGAAGCGTATTCTGTTGAATTCGAGCTGGCGTGCGTTCTACGCAATTGGTTTTCCTGATGTTATGGGATCACTCTCACTTACCAGATATCCGGCCAATCGTTTTTACCGCAAAGGCCTGAAGTTCTCCATTCTGCAAAAAAAACGCCTTTGTTGCTGTTCAGTAAAAAAAGGTTACCACAGTAAAATGTATAAAAAAACACGTGGGATCAACGGGACTTCAGCCTGAACCTCCATAGGAGCAGGCTGTTGCTCTACCAAATGTACTATTTTATTTTTTATTTACCAACTGTTAAATCCCAGCCCCATACTTGAGCAGAACAAGCACCCTTGCGGTTGTTTTTGTTTCGTGGCACCTACGCACTCAGGAGATTGACCTGGAATCTCGAGCTTCGTTGGGCTGACATGCCCGCTGCTGAAAATTTGCAATACCATGAATTTTAAATGTAACATTGCAAAAATGTGCGTGCCGCGTGACACCTGCACGTGGTGGCACGCGACTAGTACAGCTGCACACCAGTCGCACGGAACTTCGATTGTAGGCAAGCTGTGGCGTGTGCCCACCAACTTGCTGGCGGAACTTCCTCTTTTAAATTTCAGCTTAGATATGTGGCCCCGAATGCCTGCTAAACGGGCTTTCTCTTCCTCCAACTGTAGGTCGAATAGCTCTTGCGAAAATGTTTTCTTCCTCCTTTCTCCTGATCCTCTGCTGATCCGCTGCCATTGCATGTGGTCGGCCCCGGATGCGACTAAAACATGCCCATTCCGATCAAACATGGCAATATAAAAAGTAAGCCCAACAAAGACTACTGCACTTTTTCCAACGAAAAGAGTTACCGATAACCAGTATCGTGTGGAAAGACCCCAATTTAGCAAAAATATGCAACCCAGTTTGCTTCCACTATTTCAGAATTTTTTTGCAGCCATCTAGCCAGCCGTTTCCATAAAGTACTACCGAAAGCGGAACTGACTCTCGATTTCTCGGCGCAAAATGAAAAAAGAGCCGGAATCAAAACGCTACCATGTCTACTTTGTTTTTTCTTTGTGCGGTTTGGTTCTTTTTTTATTGCAAATTTACTTCTTGAAGCCAATTAGAGACGAATGTTGAGGTTTTCTCACACCAGTGCTAATTTCACCACCGTTCATTTTTATATCACTTCAGTTGTATATGGGTAACCTGTATAGGCGAATGGATTTCAAAACAGCACTGCCACAGTTTGCACCAAGTAGCCCAAATCACCTTGTTATCTAAACAGGAGCCCCTTCAACCGGCGGACGTATTCGCTATCTTTCCCCCTTTCTCTAATGTTTATGCAATCGCTTCTGGTTTGACGTTAAATTGAGTCTCGTGGGAAAGTACAGCGGTGATATGGCAGCACTCAGACCTATGTGTGTGAAGCAATGGCCTATGTGTAGCACTGAATACGGTTGTTATAGAGAGAGAGGGGAGAGAGAACGGTGAGATAGCGACAAACTGATATATAGACAAAAAAGAGAGCCCACCGACTCCGTACCGCTGGTTAACTAGCCAAGCAGTATTATAGGGCTAGTGTTTCCGCGTGCGTTAAGCCTGTGCTACGCGACAAATTTAAACTGATACTTGAACGCTTGTAAGTGCGCCATATCTATTTACAACGGGGCACTCTATAGACAAATGCTTCAACGGCATTCGGATGGTCTTTAAAACTCCTGTAATAGCACAGGTATTACTCCTTAAATTGCTTAATAAAGGAGCAATACCTTTAATACCCCGTTTTCTTTATACGTTGCGGGGTCGGGGTATTTTGTTAAATTGCTGTTACTGTTAGCGACGTAGCTCGTTTTCAGGCGCCTGCTCTTCGGAAGTACGTATGACACCTTCCCGTCCCATTTCAAGGTAACTGGAGGCCAGTGTTCGGAATTGCGCCACGGACGTTTCTTCACCCTTAGCCCCATCGCTCCTGCCCGCCGTTGTCGCCTGAGCTGAATTTGAAGCAGTAACACTGTGCGCGTGCGGTATGCTGCGAGGGAGATAAGTCAATTTCTATTCCTTTACATCTGACTCATCTCTAACCTGGTTCATTCGGGAATGCGCACAGGGCTGCACAGAATAAATTTTTATTTTAAATACTGCCAATTTCGAGACAGACCATAGCAGGTGGGCTTCATACAGTTCCTGCTCGAAGTACAGCAATAGGCCTTACACTGGCCAAGTAACTGAACAAGAAGAAGGCTGTAGAATAGAAAAGGGCAACACGTTCGCACCTCACATGAAGATCTGTCTAGTCATACATCATCATTATTATCATCATCATCATATATGGTTCACCTTAAGGGGTCTTGCGGGTATTACATAAAGGGGCGGGCAAAACCATAATACAGATATAACACGAATACAGAAAATAATTCAGCAACAATGCAGACATGCAACGAATGTAAAGACTTGTCTGAATACATGACACCTTGGGATTTGCTTACATTTTATCCATATAAAGCTTCACTTTGGAAAATACTTTTTTCTTGTCGCGACATGACAATTTACGCTTGCCCTGAAAGTACCTTCTGGAAGGGTATGCGCCATGTTTTGATACGTCTCTGTTACAGTTTTGATCACTTGAGATGGGAATCAAGGGACATTTATAAACCAGATGATAAGAATTTCAAGTCAAACCCTTATTTACACTCCTTTATTTGCCAACTGGTAAAAAGACGTCGTTCAAGCGGCATGTTTGCAGCCTAGCCGAATTTTGAAGTTTTTTTATTGCGCGTCATTTATTGCTAGATGCCCTGAGCATAGAAGCTTTCCTAACGAAACTTGTCAATGTTTCTAGGGACAACATTTTTTTGGCTTTTGTTGGCCCTGCAAGGGATTGAGACAGTGCATGAGGACACTTCAGGAAAATCGAGCGAGAAGATTTCGAACATTGGTGCGTTAAAATATGTGTGTGCACATAAATACACCAAAAAAGAAGCAGCATTAATCCCCGGAGAAAGGTAGCTAAGAAATTCTGTCCTGATTTTAAAGTTTGCCGATAATAAAGCAGTGTACGAAATAAACCAATTCAAATGAAAAGGAACCATCACAGTGGTCAGGCGGGAATGTACATCGATCCAATACCATGAGAAGAGCATGTCCGTTCGAAGAAAAATGTCGGCCTTATCGCCAGTGTCCGTCCTTCAACTGACAACAAAAAAATATTTTGTAAGTTTATGGAATCCCACTTCTCTAGGCACTTCGCAACGCTTAGGATGATGATGGTTAGGTTGGGATATACGTTCGCTCAGAGCCCAGGAACTTGTTAAACATAAAAAGCTAGCGTAAGAACAAGCCATTTGTAAAAATTATTTGCAGTGAACGAATGAAATAAATGGGGTCAGAAACCATAAATTCTTACTGAATCACAAACACTTGATGATATCCAACTCATTAACGGTTTCCACACACGTTTTCATTTTTTATCTTTTTTCGTGTTATTTGTCTTCGCTAACTCATTGCTCATCGTCTTTCTGTCTTTCATTTTTTTTAAATTTATTTCCCTTTCGTTCTTCATATATGTCATGTTTTCATTTGTTATTTCTTTATTCCTAGCTTTCTATCTTCCGCTATCCCTTCTCTCCCGTTTATTTCGGTTTTTTCTCAATCTGTCTTCTCAGTTTCCTTCAACCTATGCTACGTATGGAGGTGTGGCTTAAAATCGGCGAGCAACATTATACCCAACGTAAAGGTTTGCTTTGTAGGCGGTGCTGTCCAGTCCCGCACACGGCCGTAATCAAACAGAGACTGCTTTGTTTTCCAAGTGGATAACCTTTCTCCTCCCAGTAGGAACTTGTATGGTTTTAGGGTACCACTAGCAAAATAACCGAGCAAAAAGCAACAACAAACGGAGGACTAAGCAAGTGAAAATCAAATAAAACGCAAACAAAAGTGGATTTCTTTAGGGAACCTTATGAGATCGTCCTTCTCTTATGCAATTTATTCTCATATTATGCAGTATACGCAAATGTACAATCAGACGACTTTATGCTGAATCAATAGCTCTTTTGTCCATAAAAAAAGATCTCTACTTAAGATGGAACACAATGGCTTGTTTCGGGGTTTCTACAAAATGATATCCCCCCCAGAAATGTACGCGGCGTTCTGCGGATGAAACTGACGGCGGAAACCGCTTATAATAACTGCGTCTCCTAAAGATATGAGTGGTTGAAAGAAACAAGAACGCGCTAGAAGGAAATAGCTTTTTTTTTCAACCGGAATAATAATAAAAAAAAAACAAGCACACAGGCTTCCGGGTAAATTTGTTGCGATGTGACCTATCTCCGGGGAGGGACACGCTTTCCGAAATCAATGCCTTGACGTGAAACTTGAAACAATTATATTCTTTTAGGTGTTAACAGATAATGTATTGTGTATTTAGGGCTCCTAAGTGATTTGAAGGCGAAACCCAACATATGTTGAATATTTTTTCACTGCTGCGTAGTATTTGTGGTGCCTTCACATTCACCTGTCATGCAGCACCCATCCCGTTAATTTTTGTTTCTTCCTGGCCCCGTACAAAGTTGCAGCTGTAGTTACACCACTTAGCTTCGGCTCTTGACGACCCTGGATCAAATCTCATTCGAACCCGAACAAGCATTTTCTTTTTAGAGCAGGCCGTAATTTTGTATTCGCATAGGCGCCAGCAACTACGGTCACTTATCGCATTTAATGAGAAATCTAAGGATTTCGCATTGAGATGTTTATCAAATTTTTTTAGATCTGTGCGAAATCAGGTTGTTTTATTTTTTACACTTGAATGAAAAAGAACATGAAAATAACCAGTTTTTTAGCACGCTTCAAAATTATATGAAAACTTAGATCTCTACTGCTGGAGCTAATTAATGTTTTTTCGCAAGAAAAGTGAACATCAAAAAAGGATACCATTTATTAAGCACGCAGGTTTGAGCGGTGCATGTATTGGTTTCATTTTTCTCATTTCTTTTTACCGACCCGAGCCAGATTTTAAAATATGAGGACTGGAATTTATGGGAAACTGAGTAAAACACGGATTAACTTATACTCTGAAGGCAGGGTGGAAAGTTTTCTTATCGTAGCATGATCCTTAAAGCCGTGCTCCTAGCTACCGGGTGGAGGCCACCAGGAGAACCACGGGCTAGGGCCACAAGATTTTATTTCGCTGTGTGCCAAATGATTTATACAATTATATAGCAGTTTCTTCTGCATGACGTGATCTACAGGTTGCAAGTAGGAACAAATTATGTGGGCGTCTGTTGCGAACGAAAAAGCTTTGTAGAGGTTTTTAGTTTAGGAATTCCAAGTTTAGTGAGAGAATTTAAACCGGACTGGGAAAGCGACCAGACGGGACACTAAGTTGCAACAAGTTTATTTCGCCATGCGGAATATATACCCTAAAAATATAAATCACATTAGTGCATTTTCAATATCCATGTCTTTATCTGTTTTCCTCATGTTATGTTTTATTTCGCGATGTTATAGATTCCAGCACGGTGAAAAATTTCCCCGCATTTCCCCGAGGGGAAGAATGTGAAAGTGCGAATGCACGAGTTGAATTTGCGCTGTTCGGTAATGTTCGCAAAAGAGAGATCACACACACACACACACACACACAACTACAAAGAAAGAAAGATGCATTTATTCACAGACACCTATTTGTGTTGTCGTTGTACTTGATTGCTAGAGCGGATCTCAGCTTTGAAATTTCGTGTCAGTACTCCTTTAAGCGGGTGCATTAGCCCTTCTCACGCCCGATTCCTGGCCAATCCCCCACGTGGGTATGTGCCATGCACAGACACCTATTTGTGTTGTCGTTGTACTTGATTGCTAGAGCGGATCTCAGCTTTGAAATTTCGTGTCAGTACTCCTTTAAGCGGGTGCATTAGCCCTTCTCACGCCCGATTCCTGGCCAATCCCCCACGTGGGTATGTGCCATGTCAGCGGCCAGGCAGCGCGCGCCCATCACCCCCCGTTGCCAAGGAAGACGAGGAGATTCCTGGCCAATCCCCCACGTGGGTATGTGCCATGCCAGCGGCCAGGCAGCGCGCGCCCATCTCCCCCCGTTGCCAAGGAACACGAGGAGCGCGCGCACCCGCAGCTGCTGCTATGTGGACGGACGGCGGTCGCCGGAATTCAGGGTCGCTTATAAAGTGCATTCGCACTTAATAAAATTGTTAGTCACCGCTCTGTCTTGTTACTTCCTCTGTCCCGTTTAAGTGCTTTTGTTAATCTTAGTATGTACAACATGCCCGAAGCAGCACGCTTTTTCAGTTAACAATTGCGCTTTAAAACTCAGCATCCATTCGCAGGTTTAGTGTTGTGGCTACAACAAGGGCGGTATTTCATAATACGCAGGCGAATCACTCTGAAAGAGCCGTTCCGATGGCTCGAAAGGCGAGTGAGCCTGTCAGTCTCCTCGAAAGCCACAACCACTTAATAAAAAAAAACGTAATGCTGGTCAAAGCTCTATTCTGGCTTATTTCGCAATAAATTTTACACAGCAGTGCTTCTGCGACGGTTCACTAAGCACTTTTCAGCGCAGTTAGAATAAACTAAAATACTTCCTAATGACCATAAATAAAGAAGTATTTTATATTATTTATGCGGAGACGTGCCTTGAGATATTCTCTGCATCATGCCACACAACCAGATGATACAAGTCGCTAAGTTTCTGTGGTCTGATGTAAGTGTGTTCACACAGTAAATTTGCCGCAAGAATCATGCCACACGCCGTAACTGTACCCATTATAGCAGGCATGTGTGGCAGTAATTTCAACCGTAATGATGAACAGCTTGAACGTTGTCCTGCCAGTACCGTGTGCTGTTCTTACGACAATCGTTTCAGACGCGAGGGCAATTTTGTGGCTCTGCATGGCCATTGAATGGCAGCACGTGAGGCTGGTTATTTCACCGCCTGAAACAACTTTTTATGCAATAAAAAACATCAAAATAATAGCTCAGCCAACGCAAAAAAGAGCCTACCAAATTAACGTAGGTTAGTCGAATTAGCTCTTTGCAAAAACATAAAAATCATAACGTGGCAAGAATCGCACTGGGAGGCTGGGGTGCCATTGAGGGCTAATAAGAAAGTATCAGCTAGTCTTTTATTGCGTTTCTCATTGCCGGGTGTTATGTTTGAGATACAACATCAACTGAAGGCTTTTGGAGCCTAAAAGCTACGAATTGGCCACGTATTCACTCGCTGCAATTGAACGTTCGAGGACGTCGCTCTTCTGGAGGCCCTGGTACAATGCTGCCTCTGCTCTCCCGTCTGCCCAAATCTCACGCTGTTATGATCCGGTCTCGGTCCTCCTTGACAAACACGATGAAGGTTTCGTTAAACAAATTAAATTTTGCCGCGTTGGTACTACTGCCGTGTCATTTGTTGGGACTTTTCTCACTGTTGCAAAGCACGATACGAAGCTTCCAGCACGAACTCTTATTGTATTTTTGGTGAACGTGCTGTTCTTAACTCGTTTTCTTTGCTATCGCATAATTACTCCACGGTTTCTTTATATACATGGACACTTCCAGTATCAGTTATATATTAGGGTGTTGCCTCTTATCTCCCTAGTGTTTTCTTTTGCTTAGCTATGTTGACAGGTCAAAGTTTGTTGCCATATTTGGAAGTTTGGAAATAGTATTGTCTGTGTTATTGTCTCCCTCAAGAGTTCTTATAACCTTTGACCAGTAGGTTGAACCAAGCGATACACAGAAGGACGCACAGACATACAAACAGGAAGACATACAGACAGAGAGACCGACCAAACTTTTCACGTTTAAGTAGCCCAAGAAAAACTATCGCCTTTAAAACAGTCAAATAGTCACTTCTTTGCGAACTGAAAAAAGTACGTACAAATATATAATTTACAGGTTTTAGAAGATTTCTGAACGCCGAGAATACTCACAAAAGAGCAGGACAGAAAAGGTATGTACTTAAAATGTCATTGTTGATGTGCGAAAAAAACTACCGAAGCACCTATAGTACGCACGACAGGCACCTTACTTCAAAGAATAATTTATACTTACTACAAAGGTCTTCTTCTAGGAGAACCTAATACAGCTAGAAAGAAGTTACCTTAATATTTCAACAAAGAGCGATCACTTCTCACCTTCCTTATCTATACATTGGCATGCCCATAAATAAAGTTTTTTCAGACTGTTTCTTATTCTGTGTCACATTCATGTACCGTTATATCGAATTGTTCAAAAAATGCTGCTGATATGGGTGCTGCGGACCTTTGTATAATGTTTTCGGGCCCAGCCAGGCAGTGGTACGTACCTTTACATCCCCTACAATACGTTTTTTGGGATTAAAAAGACTGAAATCAATGTCATGTATCAGGTTTACTTACATAGGACTTCTGTACCGCGCACCGTGTTACTGTCCGCGGGTATCCCTGCGTTCTTTTTCTGCTTTCTAACATCCCGTCCCTAGATTTCAAGAGACGGCTGGTGGTATTCGATAACTAAAAATAGAAATAAAAACACCCAGAACTTACCACTGAGGTTACCATCAACCCCTTCGAAACAACGCAGTCGACTTACCTTTTCAATGTTTACCATTCTCTCAGAACGGACAACGGAAACTTTTGATCCTTCCGAAGCACAGCCACATATAACTATGTTTGCGGTTCCCAAAAAGACAAATGAAAACAAACAAGGTAAAATTGGAGGGAAAAAACTTCTGTGCATCGCTTTTGCAGCTGCTGTTGGCACCAACTGTTTTCCAAAGATGCCAGGAAGACAAATGGCTGTTTCTGGGCCGCAGGTTTGCGGATATACAGCTAAACGACAAGTGAAGCAATCCCAAAGCACATAAGGACTTGTGCCTCCCAAGTCGGCTTTCCTTGTTTTACTTTACGATGATGTAGGCAGCGAGAAAACACCGAGCAAGATAAAACGAAAAACAGAAAGCCACAAGAATGTTTGGGGAGAGCAAAGCTTCCGGGTTGTTTTCTGTCTTAAATGGTTCCAGCCTATAACATAGGTATTCGTGCAACTCTCGACACCACGAGACAAAAGTAAGAAAGTGATACCGTAGCGCGCAGTAATATGATTTCTGCCTGATCAGAAATTAACTGGTTGAAATGTACAATTACAGTGAAGATAAAGATTAACAAAATAACGCTATACAGATTTTGGGTTATGAATTACGACAGCGGTTTAGCCAGAGCATAAACGTGAAACGACAAGAAATCTCCTTACGGTGTCTTAACGGGGCTGAGTATTTGAAGGCGGAGAGATTTTTAGCAACAATACTTAATACAAAGGAGCTGTAGCAATCAAAGAGGCAAAGATATACACTCATAGGAAGATGAAGTGCGAACACAAAAATATGGAGCTGAACATGCAAAATTTAAAACTACTGCTCGTGAAGGTCTCATAATGGCGCACTCTTCGTATATTTGGAAAGAAACATTTTCCACATTAGTTACTGTAATTCGGACACGCGTCAATTTGACTTGCCTTGGAGAAAATTGCGCTATTTTTGTCCTCCGGTTGATACTTTCTTGATCGAGTTTTATTTGGCCATGAGTGTAATTGCACAAGTTTGTTTCCATGAAAGTGATTCCAAAGAAGGACAGTCCCATCGCTCTCGAGAGTCAGTGGCGTGTCACCCGATACGCAACGACTTCAGCAAAATTATGGATTGGAAAAACGAACACTTCGAAGTAATAAAAGGCAGTGGCGGTCATCCCCTCTCTTTTCTATAAAGGGGATGAGTGTGTGATATGCTATTTGGTAATGGAGAAGAAGGGACGGCATTGTCTTTTTCTGTTGAAGGACTGACATAAAAAAGTCACACCTTTACTGTAAAGGGAGTATCGCCTTCCAATCAAGGCGATCGTACTCGGTATATCTTGTTGATACGCTGCGGTAAAGTAACGATGACCGGATTTTTCTTCTCGCCTCAACGATCTAGTTTCAAGTCATTACATTACGTTTTGTGGTATCGTATCCGCAAAAGATCTTCCCAAGAGGCCGATAAGCTTCGTCTCGATTCAAGGGACGCCGAAATCTCGGCATACGAGAGTGTCTTTTCGGCTCCATCAGAAAAGCGACCTCCGCGGCCGCGAGGGAATCAAACCCGCGTTCTTTGGCTCAATGAAACAGTTCCATTGCCACTGAGCCGTCACGGCGCATTTGTGTAAGGTTTAGTTAATGCTTGTTTTATAGGTTAAAACTTTTGGCACTGGATTTACGAACCGATCCCTAAAGTAGGTGCTTCCCGGTATGGTTCGCTGGTTGCGTTGAAAAGGCATCATCCTCCATTTTGTGGAAACAGCACACGTGCATGGCGGGTTACCTGCTTTCTCATATAACATGGGCCGTGAAAGGGGTGGTCGAGAATAAGCATTTCCAAGAGTAATATACAGAGCAACGCCCTCAAAGGTGACAAATTGAATGCGAGACAGCTCGTTTTCTTGTGATTCAAGTAGTAATGCCGACCAAGAAGTAAACAGAAAATATTGAAACTCCCCCTCATCTTTCTTCTTCACACAGCCGAAATATACGTTACAGGGTGAACGCACCTTACAAACTCTATGTATGCCCTTAAAGTGCGCATTTATGCCGTTTCTGAACTTCCAAGCTCATTTAGAAGTTGCGCTGACTAAATTCCTGTTTCTGGAATCAGTTTATCAAAGGATAAAAGCAGGAGCAAACACCATCAATCAATTAATTACTAATAACTCCATGGCACACAACTAACTATTTGCTCAGGGCTCTCAAATGTCTAAAATGGCTCTCAAGGTTAAGGTTAGGACCTTAGCATTATGGTAGAAGCCGCGCAATGTACTGCATTCTAATCACACCGCGGTTCATATTTAAAACTATTCCAGGTTGCAGCCGAGACTTTACATACTCCGTCAAAATATCAAACAAAAAAGCTTCCGTAAATTTGGAATTACCATTTCCGGGCTCCCTGTGGAGTTTGCGATGGGAAAAATCAATGAAACTTTATTCGCTTCGTTAGCTCTCGCACGACTCGTATTTATTTTCCAGTGAGTCGCAACGACAGAAAAAACTGTGGGAAAATATCTCGTTTAGAAAACGGACTAAGAACACTTGCAAATGGAATTTGCTGGAAAAAATCTATTTCAACACTTCGTGTGCAGTCAGTCTGACTTCCTTTTTTATTACATTTTGCGTTAATGCGCTCCGCTACCCTTCAGAGGCACGGTTGAACGCTCAGGAGGCAAACAGTCCGCGTTTGAGGACTGAGTATAGAACATTGTACTGGGTGTTGCTTTTCTTGAGTACTTGCTTTATGTCGTGATCGCAATGTGTCGCGTACTGGCGAAATGTCTTTCGCATGCTCTTTTTTTTTTTGCGCGGATCTTGCTGTTGAGTTCGTTACCGTTAATTACATCTATGCTTTTAGGGGGCTAACGCAAAACTAAAGTCTAAGATGGGGTATGGCATTTCACTTCTGTAAGTTTTTCAAAAAAGGTGATTTTCTTTCTAGGCATGTTTTTGCTTTTGAAGTCTCCTGTTTACATTAGTATCTTATGGTAATAATCCTCTTTGCGTTTGTAAATTTTGAAATTATAGCTGCGCCATTGTTATACACATCATTTTATAGTGGTTTTTTTACCACTGAAGCGAAAGGTACATATCTCCTCTGGTGGTTTAGCAGTGGCACCGGAATATGGTGTACGGAAGAACTAACATCAAGCAACTCGAATTTGTACTTGAAAAATGTGCTATAGTCAAACACTAAAATTCAGGAATTTTATTTTTGCATTTTAAATGGTAAAATATACAGATAAAACACATTCTTCGCAGACACAAATAGTTACCTTTCACGCGTTGTTATGCGAATAAAGGATTCCGCCTGTTCAGAGAGCGAAAAGAGAGTTACAAATTTGCGCACCAAACTTCACGCACCAACCACTTACAAATTTGAGCACCAAACTTTACCTCGGCAAAATATACGGCCTCATTCGGAGGTTCCCTAGAAGTTCACCTAAAACGTAAATTGCTTGTCCCAGGTGTAATCTTTCCTGGGCTACAAGTGTTAAAAAGAGAATGTTGTTCACAACACTCTGGGAACCCCTACGTCTTGTGGTGAGCTAATGTAAACGCTTCTTTTCAAGCACTGTCCCTCCCTACACCTCCCCGGTGCCGCTTCTGCTTGACCCTGTGCCACCTACGTCATCAGGGGTGGGAATGCAACACCAAATCAGCCATTCTTACCCCCCACTGCAGAATCTACATCATTGTAAAGCTAATTGGCTATTTTGTACTTTTGAGAACAGAAGACGACCCTTGTAGCAAGACCGCAAAGGCTCTTGGACAAAACACGCTCCCGCCCGCGAACTGCCATCACGTTTTCCGTTTAATGAAAGTTTACATCATTACCTAGCAAAGGCACTTCTCCTGGCTTTTATTGAACTTTACTCTAATATATTTTTAAATAAATCTAAGAGATCTACGGCATCGCCAACACACGTGGACAGCACCGTAAAGTGCAGGCACGGGACATTAAAAGAACGAAGGTTCCGAAAAGCATTTTACGATTCAGTTACCTCTGCAGAAAAGTTGGGGCCGCGTACCATGTAGAAAATTTGAAGGGCTAAAAAAGATTCGTTATAGCATTTCTCTTCAAAAGTCTTGAAGAAATAAAATCACCATTTAACACTTGGTAAAGTTACACTTCTGTAGATAACCTAAATGGGTTTTAGAGGGGATCACGACTGCAAATTGCATAATTCATCTTTTCTTTTTTTCATATTATTGCTAGAAAACAAAGACAATTTATTAAATTTAGGACGGCTGCTTTTGAAGGCGTCTGCTTCTTGAGCGTGCCCAACAAAATACGAGTCTTCCCAGTAGGATCATTGTTAAACTATGTGGGCAAGGAGAACAAGCGGGGTGAACCACTTTGTAGCTCCTAGGAGGGCAGTGGATAGTGGATAGAGGAAATAACAGAAGTGGACGCAGTTTTGTCTTTATTTCTGGGAAATTTCAAGTTGGTTCCAAGTTCAAACTAGGTCTGTACACTATTGAGACATCTTGTCCTAAAGAATTTCTTTTGTACAAAATAACCCCCAAATAAGCAAAACGACTTTTTACGTTACACACGGATTGTCTTCTCCCGAGGCCAAGCAAGATTAGGGGGAAAAGTAGGGTGGGAGAGAGTTTGAGATGGTAATTACTCAGCACTATGGAGTATATAAGATGCTTCCAAAAACTGCAGACAAAAGTATCAATAAAAACAAACCACGTAAGAAAATGAGCCCATCGGATGAACGGTTCTAGAAGCTTTCCAACCGCCTGATGAGGGAAAAAAAACTTTATATAATTAAATAACTTAATTAGCCTAATCAGCTTAAATAACAAGCTAAAGTTCTTCTTTTATGGTAAAGTAAGTGAATTGATCGCGTGTTTTAAGCCCGCTTCGAGAAAAGCACGGGGATGCTCACTTCTGTACAAGCTTGCAAACCAAGCTCCTGGAACAAGCTTGGGGTGACACATCTCGGGCTGTTATCGCCTGCTGTTTCGTTAATATATCAGTGTAAGTTTTCGTCTTTACTTCAGGTACCTATTTTTGAAAAAGCCAGCGTCACTTTTAGAGGCAGAGCGGAAACGCTTGGAGGGAACTATAAACGCAACCACTTAGGAAACGTAGGGGTCCACATTGACAGCTCGACGAAATCACTGAGTCTATGAAACAAAGTCTTTCCTGGCATTGAACTGATGTAACCGCGTTTGTAAAGATTAAACCGCACTGCTTGCAAAGTTGGTCCCACAAAAATCTTTAAAATAATGGTATGTAGGTAGGCATAAGGTTTGGCTTCAATTCGTGTCATAAGAAAAGGCTTGTGCAACCGTAGTGCGTCTAATCAAAACGCGGCCGAGGAAAGTAAAAAATTGGTAGTGCGAAATTATCTGGGGTGTTCACAAGTCTAGAAATCGAAACGCTAAAATGCAAGCTATTAAATGAAAAAAGGGTTGTGATAATATTAAAAGTGAGATAATGTGCTATTATCACTAAGAACTACGTTTCAGCGAAGAGGGAAAGAGGTGTTCCGCCATTGAAGGATGCTGCTTTTGGTTTCCTAATGTACTACGCCCTCTCGTTGTCCGGTTAATTACCAGTAGCCACCTATGTCACAACCTTACGAAGCATGAGCAAGTACGCTGAGGTTACTGGTGCCTGTTGACCACGAATATTGCATAACTGGAAAGCAATAGGTTTAGTAGCATCACATCTGTACAGGTGGAGCAACCACAACTTTCGTCAATTGCGAGGGTTTGCTGCTTGAAACATTAGCTCGGTGCAAAGCTTGGAGCAATGAGCGATTTCTTTTGACATCAATAATTTTGAACCGAAGAATTTCATCGAAAGGTCAGACACACGTAGGTGCGTATTCTAGGTTGAAAAACTTTCAATAGTACTCTCAAGTTATTTCTGTCACTGTCAAAGAATACTGTAAGGAATAAAAGTTGTGTTTTGAGATGTGTAAACCCCAATATTTCTGCAATAATACAGAATGCATTAGTTGTAACTACGGAAGAAAAGAGGCAATGCCTCCTGAACTTTCTTTCTGGGACGAGTATTTCTTCAAAAATAATTACTCTTTGTGAACAGCAGCTTATTTATGGCAAAAAGAAAGAATATATACTCACATAACGTATTCAACAGACGCTGAAATATAGAAATAATTTTCCCTGGTGCATTACGCTTTGCAATATATCTACCTAGTTTAAGTAGTGACCCCGGATCCCAACCATGAAGCAGAGATAATTAGAAGGATAAGAATGGCGCGTAGTGCATTCGGCAGGCATTCAAAGATAATGAATGGAAGCCCACCATTGTCTCTTAAGAAGAAAGTGTATGACAGCTCCATCTTACGGGTACCCACTTGCGGGACAGAAATCTGGAGTCTCATTGAAATAGTTCAACTTAAATTGAGGGAGACTGAGTGAGCAATGGAACGGAAGATGATTGGTATAACATTAAGAGACAAGAAGAAGCGGAGTGGGTCAGGGAACAAACATGTGTTAAGGACATATTAGTACAAACTGAGAAGAAATGGGTATGGGCGGGGTATTTACTGCGAAGGCAAGATAACCATTTGTCGTTAAGGGTAACAGAGTGAATCCCTAGAAAGGGCTTGCGTGGCAGGCGGAGGCAGGAAGGTAAATGTGCTGATGAGATGAAGAAGCTTGTGGGGACAAATTGGTCGCAATGAGCCCAGGACCGGCATAATTGGAGATCTTTGAGACAGGTTTTGCCCTGCAGTGGGAGTAGATGGGCGGATGATGATAGTTACTCTTTAGAATAATATGCATATTAATCAAAACGTTGATAGTATAGAGTAGTTGTTCCATTCAGTAGGTGTATTGAAGTAATTACTGGCAGAAGAAATGAACGAATCCTTCTGTAACAAACTGCTTGAGCTTTAGAAATACCTGCGCACTTGTCTCTGCATGCTACATGTTCATTAGGGCTCCAATAGTGCCAGCGCCCGGGCAATAAATGTCGGCAATGGCTACGACCCATGATGTGTTCTAAAGACTAACAGCGCACCTGATTAAGTGTCTACCCCACCCCTGCGAAAACATATTGCCGCGGACCATACATTGGGGGTTGCGAAGGCAATCGTTTCAGGTCTGTCGGTGTTGCAACTGATCGTAAAACAGGCGGTTAGCGCGGCCGCTAGAGTCCCCAGGGTGCACTATGTATCTGTGGGGTAATTCGCAAAATGATCACCTGCATGTCTTATCAGACTTTTCCTCGTCTTCCCACATTTCCTCATATTGATGTGTCTCGCACTGAAAAGCGATGGAGGCGGTTGGCGGGAGTTATCTCCAAGCAGGATGCTATGCCTCGAACGAGTTAGGCGTTCTTGACCACTGTGTTTGCTCGCAGTAAACATGTGTGGTATAAAACGGAGGTGATTAGTGACACCGATTGCGAATAAAGCGGGTGCAAGCATTCTATACAGTGAGTGACTTCTTTATAAGGGACCGATGGGGACATGCTGCTATGAATGCGCAATGCGCGATGATACACACCGGCCGGATCTCTTGGGGCAACGCTCAGCGAAAGTCAGCGTGTTGCAAACTGGTTCTAAAGAGATGATCATTTCTCAGAACGTTGTGTGTGCGGGCAGCCCAGCGATGCCAGGAAGGGTACCTAAAAAGGGGTCATCGGTTATGAGCTTCCACAGTCCAAGTCTTTTCATGACGTTAACAAAGTCATGTCACGACACGCTAAAGTGGCAGAATATAACTCGCTGTGGAAAGAGAGTTGATGCTATTCAAATGAGTATTCTAGCATGCAGTTTCAGCGCCCAACTTACGGAAGTCGTCCTAATGAACCGACGCCGCTTGTTTGAAACCACGAACAAAGAAGGTGAAGTTGTACGTGGCCATTGGGTGATGTTGAAATGCACAGTGCGCTAATGTCTTTCCACATCTAGTGTATCACCCGTACTGTTCATTGTGGGACAATTCATCAAGAGAACCTCTCGGTGTTTGTGTGGGCATACCCGCTGTGCGTCAACGGAGCTTCTCTTTGCCAAGTGTATTTGGTTGGAGCCAAATTACCGAATGAATCTGAAACACTCCTCCCAGCGGTTATCTGGCCGTATTATGAACGTTGTTTTCTGTGCAATCACGTAGCTGCCCCTTCCGGCTCACACAATGGGGGTATCTTTGATGCTTGAATGAACAAGTTTTCCGCCGAACGCATTAGGTTTATTTATTTATTTATTTATTTATTTATTTATGTATTTATTTATTTATATATTTCAAAACCTTCAGGGCCCGTCGGACGTTACAGAAGGGAGTGGTTAAGTATTCCAACAAAAAACTATTAGATACATGGAAAATCCGACATACAATGGCAGCAATAAGTACAAACATAAAAAAATTAAACACGTTAGACAAAGTGCTACAATAATATACAATGTTATACAGCATTCCAAAATACAATCATTGAGGTCGATATAAATTCTCGACAGCGGTTTTAAAATCGAGGGTATTATCAAGGGTTGCAACTGAAGAGGGCAGGTCATTCCATTCTTTAGTCGTTTTTACAAGAAAATAGTGGTGGAATGAATTCGTGCGGGCAAAAGGGATGTTAAGTTTGTTTGCGTGATCACTACGTGCAGATACGTATGCAGGTTCGGAAATGAGTTCGTCTTTATGACTCGGGCTGTATTAATAAATTTTGTCAAATAAACTGACGCGAGACAATTTCCTACGTAATGAAAGAAGAGGCAAGTTTAGAGAAAGCTTCATGGAGGATACGCTGGCAGTACGATGATAGACGGATAGTCTGAAGCGCGCGCTGCGATTCTGAGATAATTTTAAGGTGTTTCAAAGATGATCGAGGCCGGGATGCCGAACAGGCGTACTCGAATTTTGAACGAACAAGGGTCTTATACAGCCGAAGCTTTAGCGATGAAGCTGCCATGTAAAAATTTCGGCGTAATTAGCCCAGCATGCGGTTGGCGTTGTTGGCTATGTACTCGATGTGCTTTTCCCAAGATAGGTGAGCGGTATTGTGAACACCTAGATATTTGCATGACGTTACGTTTTCTAGCATAGAACCATCGAGGTTATGTTGCAAACATCGGAACAATGTGTGTTCCGATGTGTCAATTACTTCCGATTCCTATTACTTCCGATTCTCATTACTTTGCATTTTTTAGTATTTAGGCGCATAACGTTTCATGTAATGCGTGAGGTAGACAACATCGTTATAAGGCACTCCGAATAGCCCACAAAATGCTGATGGAGCCAGACAGCTTGACCCGGTGATAGCGGGCAAGGAAAGAGCGTGAACTCGGGAGAAGGAGCACACGATTGCGCTCAAAAGAGGAGATTGCGCTTAGTTGTGTTACTTATTTCCGAACCGGGAGAACCTCGTCAAGTCAGTACCTTCGCTAAAAAGAAGACATTCTGGCACAGCAAATATTTGAAGTCTCATGCGGTGTACACACAAAAATATATTGGAGTTGTTCGTAACCTTTGACGCTCCATGGGGACTGTCGAATTCCGACATCATTATTGGTTCCATCAAATCGACAGATCAAGCGGAATTTAGCTTACCCTACTAGCGGGTATTTAAAGGAGCATGAGGACAAAACATAAGTTCAGTTCAGCCTCGATAGAATTATACTGGCACCACTGTTAACGGACACTTCGCTCAAATAAGCTACATGACTTGAAAAAACGGAATGGCCATGGGACCCACTAGCTCATTTCCCGCAACAGAACCTATGATGTCATATGAACTCAGCTGTTCGATTGGCTGAGGATGGAAGAAGCAAACGCAAAAGAGGCACAGCTTATAGGTCTTCCGAACGAACCATTTGCGCTTAAGTGTAATGCGTATTCGTTTTACAGCAGTAAGAATGGTGCTGTAAACAATGAAAGTTACGAAAACGCACGTAAGCATAAAAGTACCGGTGCACACTGCTTTTGGTACTGGGCGCACGATGCTTGTTTCAGCTGCACAGCACTCCGCCACTTTGAAGTTGTTTTACAGGACACTGGCCGATTAGGGCAAGGGGCGTTGGCTTACGTGCCCCTATTTGTCGAGGATACCCCAGGTTTCACGAGACGATCACTTTTTACAGTAACAAAAACAAGCCAGGTGAAAATACGCTCAAAAACAAAGCAATGGCAGACAACGATTCGTGGATGACTATAGCAGCGCCATCTGGGAGGGCTGACGGACAGCAAGGCCGCAAACCCAAATGACGCAGTCGAAGTTCGCTTGAATACACGCCTTTCTGACGTCATTGCTGAAATTACGAAAACCCACAATTTGGCGCGAGGATCACAATTTTAACCTAAATTGATCAATTTCTCAGTGAATACGGCATCATTTGCTGCCGGACAAGTGGTGGGGGCACTATAAAACGCGAAATTGTATCGAATAAAACAAACGTATACTCTGTTCATGGCTCCTGTCAATATTAACGACAATTGCCTGAACTGCATAAGTGCCCACAAAAAAGAAGTTGAAGTGTATAGTGAGAGCAAAAGGTGGCATTTGAGAAATAAAATTGGATAAAAAGAAATCTTACTTTTTGGCATTCGCGAAAAATACGTATTTATTCTCTTCTCCGCGTTGAAAAGCATGAGTTAAAATTCGGGTGGCAAACAAAAGCTCTGTAATATTTTATGCATAGCAGGCCTTCAGAACTACACCCCTTAAAGTCAGAATACCAACTTTTTGGGACAATTTCGAAAATCTGGAGATCCAACTCAGGCCCCAATGCGTCCGTAACGGGAAATATAAATCCTTGCGCAATCCTTTCCGGATAAAACCGTACAATTGAGTAAACGTTAGGGGAGCTTGAAGAAAACCTTAGAGCAGCGAATATTTGAAAAACATGGTACAGCGTGTAAGCTGAAAAAGGGATCACGAGTGTGTACATTTTCGGTGCTCAAGATGAAGCTGGAGTAAGACTTTTTTGTGACCGTACAACTGAACGGAAAGTGCACGCGTGAGATATTCATGCCAAAACGAGGGAAGAGTAACACATGAATTCTTGATATTGCTCACGCGTTTACAAGACGCACCTCGATTCTGAAACAACCAATTTGGGGTCAACACTTAGCGCTCACAAATATTTCTAATTTTCTGTGAATTAAAGCATTCCTCCTATTTTTCGCATTGTTCCATTGTTCCCATTACTCCTGCAATCCGGTAAAATTTCCCTTTTTCAAATTTCAGCATTCTTGTTCCCACGTAGAAACCGCACACAGCCCTATGTTCGTTTAATCTGGGGCATTTACAATCTTGTGAGTGGGTGTCCGGGACGGTGTTCCAGGAAAGAGAAAAAGTTGCTTGAATGAGACACTTTCTGTATTATTAATGTAATACGCCCTAGAAATGGTTTTATCAAGTTACTCTTTCACACCGTTGTGTAGAATAAAAAAAAAGCAAAATGGGACCGTATTTTTATATGGGAGTCACCATCGACATGCTCAAACTACGCTAGAAGCTAAAGCCGAGTTTACATTTCGATTCATTTTATCCCGAGTTCTTGAAAAAAAAAACACAACCCTTCTGTAAAAGTTGCGTGTGAACGAGATTGTTTTTTCACGCTGCAGCTAAGATGACTACCAGCGCAAACTGTCGAAGTACAGGGAGTCCTGTGGATTCCTCAGTTTTTATTTATGGTTTCCGAATAGTCTCCAGCGACTGCCGCGTAGGCCTCGCGAAATAAGGAACCCAATTTCCTTGAGGATAGGATGACCTCGCGACCAGCGTGAGAATGTCCAACGCTTCCGCGTTTCCAAGTGTTTCCCTACGAGCGTAATTACCTGTCAGAATCGTGGCCGCCTGACGGCACGAAGGCCGTCCAGGAGCATGATTGGTTTTGGGGCATATAAAGAGGCATATCGTACTTCACGGATGGTCAGCACAATCCCGGCGCACCTTTTTCCGACAGTGAGATACCCCTTGACAGAATTGGGTAATTTTTAAGATGTGCCAATGGGCTTGCCGCACCACTTCGTAATGTGAAAGGAAGTGAGCTGGCGGTCGTCTGTACTGACATTTTAAATATTTTAATGTACAGGGCAACTGGGCCGTTTCTTGTGTTTCCACTCAAGCTTGGCATAAACATTGTAACCTTCGCAAGTGGTTCATACAGTTTTTGTGGACACTATGTTGAATAAACCAGACCGAGAAAAAACACCAAGTAATTGCTGTTTCATTTCTTTCAAAATGAGGTACTAAAGAGAATCACCTGGAAAAGTGTCCAGGTGAAAATTAAAGAGCATTCGTCAGGCGTTCTCGTAGCTTGAGCTCTATGTATTTCATCAAAAAGTATTTAAATTGGATGAAACGGCACGGGTTTTAGTATGGTCCCATGTTCCATAACCATATCAGGGCATCTAGCATCGACGCCTACAGAGAACGCTGATTTACCGTCGTGCATATTGTCGCGAGAATTCCACCTAGCCTTCATGTGCCTACATGTATGACAAAAGAAGATTAGCCGAAGGGGTGGTCTCTTCCTACGTATGCCCAAGGCTTCATGCAGTATTCTCCCCGTGCCATATTTTCCACATGAATTTCCCCGAGCACTTCGGGGATCACATTTCCGCATCGGTCTCTCCGCGATGGTGAACAAAACAATGAGTACTGTTGCCAAGGATAAGCGTTGGTCGCTCACAGCGAAGTGACAGAAAAATGAACCACTCGAGGAAGAGGGTGTAAGCGCGAGCGTATTCAGCATTCCCGCCTAAATTGGGGGACACAGCTCACGTTGCAAATAGCGAATTCAACATGCTCACGTCTATTTGGAAAGAAGACCCGGCAGATCGCTGCTGCCAGGCTGTTTCACTGCCGCAATTTCGGCTTTTATGCGCCCTCCGAAAACTGAGAGTACACAGCATTTGTGCGTCTTCATGCATAAAATCAGCCCAGTACGATGCCTCCCGTTACGCTTTTTTTGTCGTAATTATGCTCCAGAATAACGGATGGCATACTTAATCGTTCGTTATGGCTTTGGATGGAGTGTTTGGTATTGTGTAACGTAATACTCGCTGCAACCCGACAAATGGAGACCAGCATACGCCGTGATAAAATTGCTTTCTTTATTTTATTTATATTCTGGGATGTGAAATATAAATGTCTCATGTGTGAGTTATATTTAATAAACATGTTCGTGTAAACGGTTAGACGGCAAGAGAGTTTAGCTGGTACGTATTTTTAACGCTCAAGTTTACATGATTGCTTCACTGGGTCAACCATCAACATGCAGCAAGTGGTAAAAACGGAGGCAGCCATTGGGGAGTGTAAAGGCAGCGGTTTCCTGGTAGATTTGGCACTCGTTTCTAAAAGACAACAAATGCAAATCACTTAGTAACATCAAGATAATAATTAAATTATTTAGGTATTTCATATTCGGAAAACAAAATTTTAATCATACCACGTAAATTTATGTGCCTAAAATTTGACACAATGGTTCTGTTGCAGTAACTGGAGGGCCAGTTTATGGTGTGCGATCTGTAATGAAGACAGGTATCGAACCTAATCTGAAAGCAAACATTGGGTTAGTTTAGGTATTGCATTTAGTGGAGTGCTGGCCAATGCTGTTGGAAGTGAAGTCAGAAATATTCATTTGGGTTAGTCCTAATGTCCTAAGATCTTAATGATGGTTTCAGTGACAGTCGTACCGACCTTTCACACCCTAGGTAACAACCGTCAGCGAAAAGGGCCAGTTCATGTATGAATGTCAATATCCCAGGTATCACTCCTACCTTCTCTCCAATCGGTGTAGAAACGCACAGTTTAACCTAAAATCTTCTCACAGTTTAGTCCGGCGTGGAAATTCCCCTTCCAAAAGAGGGATGGTATGAAGAAATGTCACGGAGAAAAAGGTAGATTTGCAAAACACTCTTGTTATTATAAGTGTTATTACATTTTAACAAGAATCATAGTAGTAATTACGTGAACTCCTTTATGTCCACTGCAGGACACTGGCCTCTAGCATTTGTTCAGAAGGTGGCGGTCAACAACTCTACCACGATGGCAAGAGCCCGTTCTTGTTAGGGAGAGTGTCTTGCACCCAAGGAGCCTGCATAGTATGGCTTTACCTAGATAGGGCTCAGTGGTATCTAACAATGTTATCTCGGTCTAACTAGACATGTGTATATTCGTGGGCGTTATTTCAACAAAATTTCTAGGCTACTAAGGGAAAGGTTTAGAACCTATAAGGGTAGACAGCATAATTCGCAGCAGGAACAAAGTCTGCCAACTAGCAAGCTATAGTTCCGTTATAGTTGAGGGGCACACAACAATAATGAGTGAATTTTAGGACATCTACGCAGACCGAAGATTCTAAAGACAGCTATTAAACGTAGGAGCATCTTTACCAGTGTCAGATATGAATAAATGCCGAATGCAAGCATTACGATGGTTAGCTAAGGAAAAGATACGAACTTCGAACTGACTCAGTCACCAGGATGGTGAAAATGACAATCATAAGCAATGAAGAAGCTCTGTTAGTATGTATTAGGGGCAAAGCACCTTAAGTCCGAGGCTTGTCCGGCGTCCGGCGTCCATGCTCACGGCACGGCACCGTGTAAATGGAAACGTGAGTGAACAAAAGGTTCACAAAAGGTTAACAAGAATAAAATCAAAGGTTCACAAAAGATTAGAGATAGAGAGAGAGTGCTCCTGGACAGCCGTGCTGCGTTTTCGGGAGGAGCATTGGATCGGATTGTATTAGACCTAATTGGATTTGATTTTGGATTGGATAGGATAGGATAGGATAGGATAGGATAGGATAGGATAGGATTGAATTGAATTGAATTGAATTTTGATTTGGATTGGCTTGGATTTGATTAGATTGGAATGATTAAATTGAATTGTATGAGATTGGATTGGAAAAAGTTTTAGCAGCAGAAAGCACCCTCACGGGTGATTTACGGTATGAACGATCCCCAGTGCTTCGCCCACTCGTTATGATTCAATCAAGGAGATGCGTGAATTTTCGTAGTTATGGACTACACCTATTGCCGTCTTTAACGAATGGTAAAACAATCTACCGACAGATATATATGAATGCCAATGGCAAAGCATGTAACGGCTTTTGAATGAAGTAGAAAATACCTCTTCTTAGTATGAAAATGAAACCGACACCGCTACGTTATCCTAATTATGGAAACTTCAGGTTAGCACTAACCTGTTTGTTAAGTCCTTGAATTTAGACTGAGGTTTTACCTATCAAAATCATTTACTCTTCTGCTGCAGTCTGATTCTTGCGCTGTTCGAACAAGGTTAGAATTCACTTCTATTTAAGAAACATAAAGTCGCTGTCGCGTGCTAGACACGCCCCTGGTTGTATAATATAAAAATGCTGAACTGCCAAAACGTTTTCGTAGTGAAATATGAGTGCTTTTAAAATTGCAGAGTGCCATCCTGTCAAGGTGTTCTTCTCTAATTATGTTTCTGGCACGGCAATAAATCCCTGGCTACAGCAGCCAAGCATTGACTTTCGAAATGTATTTGCGAATGTCATCCGCGGTAAAGCTTATTTCCTGCAGCGAAAATTAAGAACAGTTTGCGAACACGAGTCTGTTCGTGTTGCAACTTCTATGCACAGAACAACTTTTCCCAGATAGTGAGCCGTTGCTTAGTACGTAGAGCAGAAGTTACGTTTCAGAAAATTGGTTTTGAGACACGAATGACTGTTAAGAAAAAACAACTGCACGGGTATGTGCGCAAGACCAAAATATGCTAATTCGGAGGTTGCTGCGTAAAAGGTCGTAGAAAGAAGACTTGAAGGAAAAAAAAATCAAAACAGTGGTACACGGTTGTTCCACATTAGTGGGGCTTACTTTCCATGTTCTTTTTTTTTTGTCTCGCTTCGCTCTTCTCCTAATTTGGGCGACTGGCACCGAGCACTCTATGTTATTTATCACTATGCGCTCAGTCTTGCGCTACTATTGCAAAATGACGTTTTTTTTTTGGGTTCAGGGCTACTAGATAGAGTGTGATTCAATATTCTATGCAATGTCTTTTATCAGTTTGGGTGTGAAAAATTCCACAGCGGTACCGTGGAAACAAACACTAAGAGACTGGAGACATGCTCCGTGCTTCTTCTAAGGTGGTTGTGCCGTAAACCTTCAAGATTGTTTTGTTGGGAAGTGCAAGGTTTTGATGGAAACAGGCTTTGTAATGCTTTTGCGAACAGCCGAAGTACGTTTACGGTGAAGGTAGGTGGGAATTGTTATCAATTCATTGTTATCAATTATAGAGAGAGAAAGCAGCGTCAAGTGTCTACTGAAAAATTAAAATGCTCATTTTGGAGGCCTGAAGCAAACTGGCAACGATTCGGGGGAGTGTCTCGCAGTTCATGAGATAAACCACGCTGAAAAATATTGACAGGAAACAACACGCACACTTGTCCCATTTGTTTTTTTTCCTCTTTCTCTGGTTTCTCACCCTGGTTTGCTTTATAGGCTTTAGGCCTTCCGCTGGTAAGTTTCGATGACGGATAAGGCACGACAAAAATACGTGGCTATTACAGACGAAACAAAATTAATAACGCACCGAAACCAAGCCACAAAAAGTAAACGTCACGAAGAAAACAGAAGCTCGGATTGTGCGCCACAGGAATTCTATAGTAAAAGAGATCGGCAGTCCTGAAAAAGAATTGCTGTTTTTATGGGGTGGCCGTTCCTCTTAATTGCAACTAGGGCTAAAAAAATACCTCCAGAAACGTGAAAGTTTCGCCTTGGTTGCAAACTACAATCAAATCCGACTTTCGAAATTTTAAGACCGAATGATTCTATATAGACCGGTGAAAGTGGGATATAAAAAAGGATATGTGGGTTTATATGCCTTAGCAGCATTGCGACGATGCTATTTTCCTTTTTTCTGAAGCTTTCGTCCTCTATTGCGAAGGAAACCTCATTTCAGTAATTTCTTATCGAGATAGCGCTGCGAGTGTTCCTGCCTGTTCATCAGCACTTGATTGCTGGATGGAGTGCACCCTCGAATGCTAAAATAGAATGAAAGTGGAGCCACGAATCACAAGAGGTCTCGAGCTAATCTGATTAGACTTGTCCTTTATAAAGAACACTGGCATTTAGGGGAGAACGAGTTTACAGAGCAGTTGAAAAAGAAGGACCGACCTTCGCCGTTCTTAACGACTGATTTCCCATCCACTCTTATCTTCGTAATCTACCCCCGGACACTTCATTTTTTATCAGATTTGATCGTACATTTTTGAGCATTAAACATTTGTAATAACGTATTCAACACAAAGGAAAGTTCAGGTGGTCATATTTGTTCGTTTGCTGGCTGCTGAAGGCGAAAACTACCGGAGTGAAATTTGATGGGCTCTAAACCGGAGGTAACTTCTAACCGCTCAATAAAGGCCTGGTAAGATAGCCCGAAATGTTACCTAACAAGAAGTGCTGGGTACCCGTGAAGACTTAGACTTTAACGGAAAAATGGTACGCCAACTTTATAGGCTGGCTCGCGAACCACAAGAAGTAAGCTTTACAAAGCATTGACTTTTTGCAACCATTTGGAACATGTCAAGGGTAAGTGTTGGCAGCAAGCAAGACATAATAATAGAAACACCTAACCGAAGGTACTACCCAGTGAAATACTGCACAGGAAGACAACAGTGTCTGCTGCAACGCAAACCCTGGAATAAAGTAGTATATATACACCACACCTTGCGAATTCGTTTAGAAATTTTTTTGAAGTACGCTAAAGTGCAAATTGTCTTTGTCGAACGAAATTTACCAGGAAAATTATGTTTCCCTCCGTTTTAGGATAAATGGCGATTGGGCTTTGTAAAACGATTACAAGTACTGTTTATCATCGTGACGGTTAAAAAATGATGATTGTATTCAGCCCTTGTTGGATAAGCTGAAACTCGCAAATATGCTGCTGGTGGACTCCAGTTTGACTCTGCAATAAATAAAATCAACAGGAGTACAAACAAAACCACACGTGTCAGAACTCAAATTATGAACAATTCCGAACGTTTGATGCAACCGAGTTTAATATGCAGCCTATTCGTGCTACACAAACACCGTTGATTTCGTATTTTCAGTGCAGTGAAATTCGTTTTATACGTTCTGTATGAGCTGGCCATACATCGGGTAACCACCTATTCATTTTTATAGGTAGGTTTTCAGACGACACAATACATTTTTTGCCGCTCCTTTAAAAAAAACTGGGCGTTTAGTGAACCATAGAACAGCTGAAGATGAAGCCTTGCAGAGAATCCAACAGGCAAGGTACTTTCGAATCCCATCCTAGACACACATTTTTTAAGTGTATCTTACTTGCACAACGCGTACTCTCTTAGCAATGCCATGCGGGCATTTTTAGAAATAGATCAAAATTCTTATGCGCAAATTTGCTTTTTCCTGAACATGAAAAGACGAAACCTTGATGACGTCCACCCATCTTGAGGGGCTTGGTCGATAAAAGACTGGCGACCCAGGTAATCGATTGACGGTTTTGGGGTTGTGTTGGGGAACTCCGAGCGCTGATGGTTATGCCCGTGCGCTTACTGCTGCAACTTCGCTGCAAATTTGCAGCGAACGCTCATTTTAGTCATCAACGGCTATAATTACAAGGGTAATATCAGGCTGTTCGAGATGGCCAAAAACCTTAGTAAACTTCGGGATGTGAGGCAGGGCGTAGCCTGATGGCTTGTAAATAAGAAAACGGGCAAAGGAAAACCCAACTAAAATATCTGCATTTTGTAATATATCTAACAGATCTTCTGAGGCTGCCAAGATGCCAATTTGCCGCAATAAACCAACCGAAAATGCAAGAAGTAAACTAAAAGAGAAATGCGTGCTCAGCAGGCTCGCAGGGGCCTGCCATGTACATGGCAGGCCCCTCCGAAAGGCAGGCTCCATGGCAGGCTCCGAAAGGCAAATTTAAAGCTGTCAGTTTGCAAGGTCTTTAGGGATGATCGGGAGCAGCGAGTACAACGCAGAAGATTTCATACGTGCAATATTTTATTGCATTTTTCGTAAATAAAAACTCCAAAACTGTGTTTTAAAAGTAACAAAAGCACTACTGAACATAAAATATTTATTTGGTTGGCATTATCGCAATCGTAGATAAAAAACACAACGTAACAGACTTTTCTAACACATAGGCACAAATCATAGTGGACTCCGTTAAGCCGTCCATACTGTGAGTTGTCGCTTTTACTCTGCGTTTAGCTTTTCTAGGCTGGACCCAAAACAAGAATATCCTTCATCCTAACTATGTGTTTGGAACAACCTTCCTAGAGATAATTGCGCAGTGCGCAAGTTTCTGTTTTCTTGTGCGGAATATTGCACACGCACGCATCCACCAAAGAACTGATGGTATCGCTCGTTCGTCTTGTTTGTCTCCTTGGTTCAGCCAGTAAATTTCAGGCCCAAACATGCGTGCACAAGGTTGATTACTGGTGATGAAAAGATGTTTTCGCACTACAACTTGGCAAAAAATGACAGCCCTCACAAAGCCAAATATTAGCACATGAACCGAGCTTTCAAAATGACTGTCATTTACATAGTTTCGAGTTCGAGGTTCTCGAAACCAGCAGCTGAAATTTTTTATGCAAGAGTAAATATCGAGGAAAGATGCCAAGAAGCGTTTGTGCAATGGGGCATCTCCGAAGGAGAAACTTAACTGGAGGTATTGCGCCCGGTTTTAGTTTTTCAAGTGAACTTCGATTGATTTATTGTAGGGTTGACCGCGCCGACGCAACGCGGGCGATGAGCCGTGCCGTAGTGGAGGGCTACGGATTAAGTTTGACCACTTGGGGACCTTTAAAGTGCGCCGAAATCTCAAGTTAGAAATCCAGTCATGGAAAGTACTCTGAATTAGCAATACAAAATCCAGTGTCCAAAGTACACATTATTTCCAGCCTCTGCATAAGGTAGATCATTTTTTATGTGTGTGAACTGTGTAAGAGAGATATAAGCTCGGAGCACGCAGCTCGTATGTAAATGCAGTTTTGTTATATCAGTATATGTAGAATGGCGCCCGTGAATGGAGTTTTTGTGAGCCAGTGCCTCCCATTTGATTAAGTTGTGGGCATCCGCAGTCAAAAAGAAGGTGAAGGTGTAGAGGGTGACAGTAAACTGATCAGTAGCGGTGGTTGTACGTGCTACCACCAAATGAAGAAACGGGCACTGGGGTTCTCAGTTTGTAATTCGCAAGTTGCCTTTTGGTAGAAATAAAAGCAGCGATAGATTTTATTTAGGTAAATTCTTGTTTTGCAACAAGAAGCAGTCTTGGGGCGTACTACATTCTTCAGCTGATCTTTGAAGGAAGGTTCTCACCAGCTTCTGAGTGCAGATGTTTCTGCACCAGTTTAATCTTCCTTCAATGAATACGTTTTGGAAGTAAGACATGTGAGCTGCGAAATACTTGTGCAGTAGTACGCTTTCCATCGAAACCTTCCTCTAGAAACAAAGAATACAATAAACCTCCGGGAGGTTCACTTCATACGAAAATTTATTGGAGAAGTGTCATGTGAAATGCCTAAAAAGCACTACGGTCGTATTTCTGTGCAATTCCAGTCTTTGTAACAATTACAAGCAGTGTCTTGATTAAACAAACTCTAGCGCAACATCAAGGGCGATGTTTCGGGGCTCTTCGGTGCCGGTGACAGGATCCAACAAACGGTAATATCTTACTGCTTGCTTGCGAAATGGACCCCCTTCACCATAATGAAAATAAATACTTTTAAGCTCAGACGAAGCGTACATGTTGAAAAGAATGATGTGCTTATCCGTAGCTCTAGCCCAATATTGGGCAAGCTGAGGACGTGGACATGGATAAGAAAGATGATTACCACTAAAGGCCGTGCTGGAAAGGGAGAACAGTAAGAGATTGGTATAACACGCTCCCGCAATTAGGGAGGGCTGCGTTTTGATGAGGCGGAAGAGTTATTTTCGGCTGATTGCTGCGGCAAGGTTCCTACTTCAACGTGAATCTGTCATATGTTGATGACAGCGCTAATGAGATGCGCTGCAAGGAATTGCGTATTACACCACTCGCACTGTTTATTTTCTCTGAAAAATTCTTTGCAAAAAGTAGGATCGTTCAGGCGCTACACTAATCAGGGATAGCTGTGATGGCCTTCATTGTGTTTAGTAGTGTCGATGTAGCTTTGCCTAGCCAGCCAATCCCATTCATTGCTTTGATCGCAGCCTAGGGTCGGTTGTCTTACGCAGAACACGAACGCCAACCGAACTAACAGCTTCGAGTTGAAATGGTAGAGTGTAAGCTGAAAGCAGAAGGTATTTCTTGCTACATTGAAATAATTTAAGGAGCGATGTGGTTTTACAGTGATAAGCTGATCGTCATTACTATGAAGAAACGTTTGAGGAAGAAACATTGTCATTCAGGTAAATGAAGCGGTACGAGGTGCGGCTCATAATTGACTAAAAAAATGACGCGTTTAAAAAGGCGAAGATTGGCAAGAGTTTGAGATCGACAACCGAAGGATGAGCAACATTTCCAGAGCATTTTTAGCTGTAACAGCCGCAATACGAGGCTTACAAAGACGGCGGTTGCGTTGAGTTATGTGTGCTAGTTGCCGCAGGAAAAGGATGATTTCAGTGAAATGCTTCCGAACTATGTGCTAGTGATGGTTCACAGCATGTAAGAAGGACATTAGATAAGTTAATACTCGTACAAAGCGTTTACAAAAAATATTTACAGTCATTTCGACGTCATTACATTTTCTATCAAAAATGTAGAGCCCTCCTTTTTTATGGAGGACGACCAGACCAGCCGGGTTCAGAATAATGAGTGGACGGAAAAAAACACGTTTGTTTTAATTTGCGATTTGAGCATACGTCCTAGTTAACTAGCTGAATGAATTTTGGAAGGAATATAGTTTTGTTGTCGCGCACAAAAATAGGCCTGTCCACCGTCCCCTTTTTTGTAGCTCATGTATTATCATTGTAGTCAATTTCACAATAATTACATTTCCTACGTAAACTAAGTAATTTAAAAAGGAAATGAAAAAAGGCGTATTCTCACAATTGCCTCAGCGGATATTTGTCGCGTGTATTTTGAGCTAGTTTTGAATAAACAAGACCACCGTTTTCTGTGAGCATGCTCCGCCATACTTGGCCGTGTATTTACAGAACACGGTATTCTGTTACGTTCACAACTTCTCTGTGAACTAACATACTATGGCAAGCAGATTGAACTGAGCGTAACATTGAAGTTGCATAAGCGGCTAAATTTGGAATAATGTTCTGTGGATGCCTACATCACACTGAGAGCTACAGGGCATTCATTGAAAAGGCGACTTTTTCAAAAGATTCAGAATTCTTCGCCGACATGATTTCTTACACGAACGCTGTAAAGGGAAACTGAATCCATAACACCTTCGCTGTACTATGTGTAAGGGGATTTTGCACTGTTATTACGTGAAACTTCGGTGATATTTCGTTTGCTTTGTTCTTCTGTGTTTTTTTGCAAGGCTCAAAATTCAAAATGGTGAAGTTATAACCACAGCGCTGCATGTAACGCTTTTTTGTGTCGGTCCATCGCTGTTTTTGTTACTTTAATGGCTGCAAACAAGCCCGCACTAATATGCTTTTGCAGTTAATGACAAAATGTTAGTGAGGTATGAGGGTGCATGAAATTACACGCCAACTACAGAAGAGGAAAGTAATCGGGAGATAACAAAGGAAGAAGGACAAATGAAAACAAATTCGATGCCCAAATTCAAATAACAACTAAGAAAGAAGCACAAATAGAAACAAACTCTACGCCCACATTCAAATAACCGCAGCTGAGATGAAGATTTACGTGACCGTTACCTGAAAGCGCGGTTAACGTAATTAAACCGCATGGACCCCGGATGGATGCTGCAGCTTGCGGAATGCAGCATGGAGGCTCTCTTCTGTGGTTTGCCGGCTTCGGTAAACAAACACTCGATCCCGCACGACTTCCGTTTGGTGGGCGCAGAGAATTAGTAATAAGCGCGTCCCAGAACAAGGTTCTTACAGCATGCAAGCACGCCTGATGAATGGTCTCAAACGAAGCAAAATACTTGCACAAAAAAGTGTGTAATTTCGGTGAACTGTAAGCAGGCAGCGTTCTCTTGTGAGATTTTTACTTTAGTGCTTCCCGGTTAACGCATGAGCAGAGCGGGTAAAGGCTCACGGAATTAAACCTTCAAGACTTACGAGTTTGCGAACGGTATGTATTAGTCAGCGATTGTGTGATACACCTGTGGTCCGAACTAATTGCAAACATCTGATAATTTCTAAATCTTAGTTAGTATCGTTTTTTGGCTGGTAAACTCGGCTTCTGGAAGTTCGGCCGTCCGCACCACCCGCAGTTTGCAATGCCAGACGGGAGCTGTGTGCCTTTCATAATAGTGATCTGTAAATAAACACTCTGCTCAGCGCGACCGCTAGTATCAGCAGACACACCGAAAACAAAACGTAGTAAATGTCGCTGACTGGCTTGCAGAACTATGCTGGGTAGACTTGAGATAGTGGAAGAACAAAACCAAAATATAAAGAAATATGTGTGCCTCGCTATGTCCGAAAAGGGGGCAAACACAATCATAGCAGGAGAAGAAGAAACGACATTCATTTAAGCCCTGTGCTCTATAGGCGCGGAATTATTGTCACGGCCGAATAACGAAAACAACTCATCAAGAAAACTTGGCATGCGTATCTGCTCTCTCCTCTACAATTGTGGAAAGACGTTAGTCTTCTGCCGCCGCTGTCACGTGAATGCCTTACTTCTCTTCCTTGCCACCTATCATGCTTTTCCCCTCCACTTTCCCTCTGCCCCCGAAGGACAAGGTGCAGAGCTGTTACAGTCAATACAGGTAAAATACAGCTTGAAATACGAAGTGATGAGTAATAAGAGAATTCGTTTGCTGCGTCGGTGTTACTTACACAATAGCATTATTGTGTTCAAATATTCGATTACTGTCCTATTTCCGCGTTTGTGCATTTGACTTGCCGTTTATATTACGAATGAAAAGACAATATACAGGCAAATATTATCAAACATTTTATTGCTATCAAAATAATGGAGAAGCCGGAACATTTTTCACTTTGATTTTAGTTCTTTGCGTTGAGCTGCTTTGAATGATCTTCGCAGTGCAGCTTTTATATCGCTGGTGAAATCTTTAAGAGCGTGGTTCAACAGTGCCGGGGGATAGTTGTACTTTTTTGTATTAGAGTTTGCTTTCCACAACCCCATGACGCACTTCAGCAGAACGTACAAAATGGAAAAACTATCTAAGCTTTTTCTCGTATTTCTTGGAATGTCAGGGAAAGTATTCCGGAAAGCGCAACACACTACTTGCAGTCATTCCAAGAGGGTTGTTGCAGCGTGCGCTCTCTTTTCAAGCTCAGTTGTGAAAGTAAAAATAAAACCACAACTTGGACAGCGCAATCACTTAAAGCATTCACTCCCCGGAAAACATAATTACTCTCTAGCTCTTGTTCGCTTTCTGTGAACAGAGACTAAAGAAGTTTTGTTCTGAAAGTGTGGTGGCGATGATGTTCCTTCTTTTCTTCAAGAACATACCGAAGAATATAAAATCTCCTCAAACAATCAGAACCGTGCCAGGCAATTTGGAAAAAAAACGCGCCATATGCTAACCCTTCCGGGTGTGACATTAATTACCGCCTTTCATTTTTGTTTCGGCCCAAGCGCCGAACGTTCTGCTTAACTGTGGTACTCGTTCTTTCTTTTGGCGGTGCTCGGGTAAATTGGTTGACTCGGAGCTACAGGGGTTTAACTCAAAGTGTTTGCCATCAGAAGGATTTTAGGCTTTTTGCGAAGAGATAATATCAGCAAAGCTCTTGCATGAACGACGGAAAGTAACGGCGACACATAACCTAGCTGATATTAGGGTATAACAGCAAACCCAAATAAGAATGGGCTCCGAGGTCTCGTTGCCCATTAGCCGACAACGTAATTTAAAGGACAAGCAATTACATTCCTTCCAACTCTAAATGCAATTACATTCCTTCCAGAGACACTGGAAGGACTCAACTCATTTGCCGGGCCAGGTTTAAGTAAAAGAAAAATGCGCCCGATTTCGTGCGGGCGTCACTAGAGTTACGCTGCACTGTAAGGAACGGGCCAAGGAAAAGCAAGGTCATGTAAGACTAGCAGTGCCTACTCTCAGATGCTGTGGAATGATATCAAGCTTCAGAAGATGTTGATGTGAACCCGGCATAAAAGATTTCAGCTGATATCAATGCTTCCAGATCTGATCCCAAGAGGACTGAACAAGACTTTACCTTGTTGCTTTGTACGGGCTGCGCTAGGGAGAGAGAGAGAAAGTGAGTGAGTGACTGGTTGAATGAGTGAGTGAGTTATTTGAGTGAGCCAATGAGTGGGTGAGGGACGCAGTGAGTGAGTGAAGAAATTTTTGAGTGAGTGAGTGAGTGAGCGAGCGAGTGACCGATTGATTGATCGACAGGCCGAGCCAGTCATTGAGTGAGTAAGTAAGAGAGTGAGGGAAACAGCGAGCGAGCGAGAAAGCAATCGGGCAAGTGAGTGAGCGAGTGTGCAAGTGTTCGAGTGAGCTGAGTTTAAAGCGGGGTTTAAAGCTGGGGGCGCTTTGAGGCTATTTTAAATTAGGGGTCGTCTTTTGAGTTTGCGTAGCATTACAAATGAATGCTACTCGTGTCAGTCTCGCACTATACATTTTTTTAAATGTTTCCGGTGTTTTTCTTGTGCGGTAGAAGTTCTTTTATGAAACGCTTTCCGATTGTAGTAGCCAGAAAACATGTTTCCCTTCATACGCACATATTTCTAATAGGGAGGTCAATTTGTGAGAGCTGCTTTCGTACTCTATATTCATAACGATCCTAAATATGATTCAGAAAATGGGAATATGCCATCGTCAGTGCAGGTGGATTACCTGCAAGGATGTAGAACATGAGAGACAGTTTATTTATTTATTTATTTATTTAAATATTCATTTATTTCTTTTGTTATATTTTGTTTTTTATATCATTTTTTTATTTATTTATTTATTTATTTATTTATTCTTTGTGCCCACAGCGCCTTTCTAAGGGTTAGAAGGGGGGGGGGGGAAACTAGAAATTCGTAAAAACAGGCAAACAATATTATCATTCAAAGCATGAGAAAGACAAAGCCGGCAAGTTCAACGAAAAATACGTCATTACACATATTTGATGCGAAATCATTAGGCAACTTTATCCATTCAGTAATGGTGTTGAAATATTGGACGAGGACTTTTATGTATTTTCATTATTTGGTATTGCACTTACAACATCTTTGTGACTGCTTTGTGACCCATAGGTTTGTTTACAACATCATACTTTGTGACTGATGGGCTTGGTGACAACATTAAAAATATGTGAGCCAGAGTTCAATCTGTGTACGGCCGTTATTGGGTAGAAGCGAGACTGGGGTTGGTGGGACGTTTCAAAGCACACTTCTCAAGTGCACGGCGAAGCATTTCTGGTCTGATTTCTAAACATGCACACTGAAGTCTTCAACGGCGATAACAGCAGCAGTGTCATTAGGGATAACCCATGCGAAGTGCACGCCATGAATATCCTGACATCCCACATGGCGTTGAATGAAGTTATATGCACAGTGCACACCGCAGTTAGGTCCTTCGCTCGCACGGCGCCAGTATCTTACAGTCACTGTCATTGTCCTCTTGCCAATTACGGGTTTATGTTTTTCTTGATGCCTATTCTTGACACCAAAATCTCGATCTTTGTAGCCAGCTGTTGAAAATTAATATGAATCACGCTACCACGGATCTCGCATACTCGACCATTATATTACCAATTCTGACCAATAGCAGCGATGGCCGTATTGAAAGCATTTGACTACGGTGACGAGCCACGTCGCGTTGGGGTGGCTTTATTAAATCCAAAGTCCTCGTGCAGTCTGATTACATGGTTGCGTAGAAGGATATAATCAGACGGCACGAGGACCTTTGATAGCACACATAGAAACTATCCATGTGCGCTGTCAACTCAAAACAAAAGCACTAAAACGCGACGGCCACTTGTACAAGATTTCTTCCCCAACTCGAAGTTTATAAACCTTGCCTTACATCAAGTCGGCTTCACAGCTCAAAGTGTCAAAGTCAAACCTCAAGCTAGAAATATCCCATCATTTTAAGGTGGTAATGTTTCAAGGGCAATGCGTAAGTTGCTTGCATATTACTAAGTTTTTTTCTAGGAACCCGGTTGTTGTGTTTCACGTTTAGCCATTGTGCACACAAAATATAACGGATGAAACTTACGGCCCTCCGAAATGGAGGTTTGAGTTATTTGCTTTTGGCTGCATATCTCGCAGGAGACATACTCTGCTTAGCTGACCAGAGATGTGAACCAGTCGAGGTGTTTTGCAACGCCCACGAAGCCCCGTGTAAAACCGGTGTTGTTGTTTTTCGTCCGGTTTGGGACACTGCAGCCACGGTCACAGTTGGGCTACATATCTCACCATTGCGGCCGACAGCAATTGTGCGCTATATAAATGGCAAGTGAGGTCTCCGTAAAGGCGAGCGTTAGTAAAAAAATAAAAAGGGCACGGCGAAAACTAGAGTGGTGTCAGAAACGGCTTAGGAGAGATTAACCCAACCCCTGGAGACTGGTAGACGCCGAAGCACTATTGCAGGGCCGCAGCGGAGTGAATACGACACCTTTTGCAGCCAAAAGTCAATGTCGATGGTATGAACGAGCTCTGGCTCACAATTGTTAACTTCTGGTTGCTAAGCAACTCGACTCCATTCAATCTCGACGGAAGGCTCTTTGTGCAAAGGAAGCCTCCGTGGACGCGGGCTTGACAGCCTAATTGAATCCAGCGGATCCTGTTTTATACCTAGGCTAGCCAACAATTTTAATTGCATCAGTGATATGATGCAATGTGCCAGTCGGCGCAATTGAAACTCACAGCCGCCCATACTCTCGCTGTACGGGTGAAGCACCGCAGGTATTACCAAAACACTATAAAAGGAGCCAGAAAAACGTTTACACGTTATGCTTTCGCGTGAGTTGGCTGGAAAATCATGTCAATGTTCCAAGCGTTGTTCTATTGACATAAGCGCGGAATCAGGGAATATGCAAGAAAAACATGCCTGTTTTAACGCAATAAAGGATAAAACGTCGTAACAAAACAATGTCGTAATGTTTAATCCAGTTAATGCAAGATGGTGCGTCAGCCTGGTTTTACGTATAAGCGCTATTTCCGCCAGGTGCCTCACACTTCCAACGAAACACGGCTACACTCATTTATTAGGGCTTTTCTATCAACCCACACCATATGAAAATAAAAACTTTTCTTTGAAGTACTCATATGTCAACGTACGGTAAACTGAAGTTACTAAAGGCATAAAACGGGAAATGGGGATTTACGGACCTGTGGTTGACCTACGTAACGAGCCTTACTAAAGTACAAGGATGTCTATAATTGCTACGCAGTTCTCCTGGGTGTATTTGCAAATCGGATGACATTAACCAACACATTCTGAGATTGCCGATATGTCTAGGAATGCTTCTCCGGCCTAACATTTTCTTAAAATCAGCGCTACTGAGCATTAGGTCGTGGGTTGGGATACTGGCCGCGGCAGCCATGCTGATTCAGGCGGGAAACAAAAACGCCAGTGCTTTAAGAAGCCGTTGCAAAACATAAAGGTGCTCTGTAATGTAATTCATCAATAGCCTCCCCTGCTGCGCTACTCGTAGCACAGGGCAACGTTCCACGTTTGAAACCTCAACGTGAACGGTAGAAAATTTCTTCGAAACTCGTGAAGCGTTGCGTTAATGCACTGTATTTCTTTGAAGCTCTTTATTTCCTTGAAGAGTTGCTTTTTTTTTCAATATGTGTGCAGGGTTTCTTGTATTTTATTTCGCGTATACAGTGAAAAAACACGAAACGATGAGGAGCCTAAAATCCAGTTCTTGTTTGCTGTGTCTGCTCCTTCTACTGTACCCTCTTAGCGCTTTTCAGGCAACCAGTCCTTTTGGACTAGGCCAATCTTCATTGTGTGCCTTGCTCCACAGAAGGAGGGATCCTTTCTTGTGAGATATATTTAAGGTTTTGTGTGCACTGATGCGATAGCCACATTTGGCATAAGTGTTGGATAAAAATACAACTTTACGATGTTTGGTCACACATCAGCGTGCATCATGGGACGGAATTCGTTTGCAGTGCCCTTGGAAGAAGTTTGTCGTGTATGTGCGGTCATTGTTATTGTTTACAGCTTTTCATCCATCGGATTGCGACACTGGACGAACGGATTCCGCCATTGCGGTACTGGTGCTGACCATACCATTTTAAATTCTTTTTTGATCCATGGTATACAGTATCCGCTGTATTTAACTCTCTACCCTGTGGGCACGCATTGCACATTCTACATGCGGGAAAAATTGACCCCACAAATCTACTATACCTGGGCTGTGCGCCAATGTTGTCTATAAAAAAAACTTTCTCTTCAGAGCTGGACTGGTAAAGTCGCCTATGTGCCTATAGCCTTCGCGCTGTTAGGGAGGTTTTTCAATACATATTTGCTCGTTGGCGCTTCTAGCCGGTGCTATTGGTCCGGGAAAACAATTGGTCCGGGATAGATTGGTCCGGGAAAACAATGTTTGCATAGAAGGCTTTTGTGACCATAGAACAGCTATGACAGGGAGCTGCGTGGTTGGGAATTTCTTGTGGGCTTCGCAAAAGCACAAGATCTCGAAGTAGGTTGCGAGTGTCTGCTTCTCTATCTTTCTTTCGTGTGCGTTTGTGAGAAGATAAATAGGCACTATTGCTTTTATGTGTTAATATAATTCTCAATACATATTTACCAAACATCTGAGCTTATTCGCACAGCGTTGGGCAGGGCTCATCTGTTCCGTCAAAGGCTGCCTAGATACAGCAGCGTAAAGGCTTAGAAAGGCTATGTTCACAACGGTTGTCCCGAAAGCACCGCGAAGGGCCAACAGGTTCCTAAGAATGGCCTCTTGGCCTGTATTATTCTTTATGAATTGTTACGGCAGGATGATATATTTTCCGACAGCATTTGTCGCTGAGTGAGGAGCCTTAGGCAATAGCTGTAACAAGTTTTTTGTATCCTCTCGCAACTTTGGTGCAGTGCTAGGGTTCTGTGGCACAGAGTGAAGATTTGGTTTCGGCCGACAACAGTAATATCAGGGAGTACCGGACAAACATTGTGTCACACTTCGATTGATAAAATAGAGGTATGACTTCAATGATAGTACGTAAACCATAAACTTTGGAATATGCAGCTTCGGAATACGGAGCTTCGAAATACGCAGCTTCGGATTGCGGAACGTAGGGGTAAACTGTGGACTCGAGCAGCGCAGGACAGGAGTGGCTGGAGGTAATGGTAGAGGGTTTCGCTCTGCAGTAAACCTGAGTAGGCTGATTATGACGAAGATGATGACGGGAACAAATCTATTAATCTCCGGAATTCACGAAACTTGTGTCCTTCAGTTTAACGCTCCCTGAAAAACTTCAATTGGCTGCAGGAGTTTGCAACGGCTGGCTGCCTGGTGTGTGCAGCAATATCATGTCGTGCCTTAGGCGCCTGCAGAACGCAATAAAGCACCCGCGTTATTTCATGCTAGGTTTGTCTAGTCAAGAAATGGGCAGCGCGTGCAATGGAAAAAAACCCCAAGATGTAAAAAAAAAACAAAAAAAGTCAGTAAACAGGAGTCTCGGTATTGCACGCAGGCGACATAACGCTGAGACGACAAACTCGGGAAGCGACAAACGTTTATTGTGGGCAAGCCCTGTCTCAATTTTATTTATTTGTTTCTTGGCTTTCTACACAACCTCCACTGAAATATAACGAAAATATCAAGACAAAAAATAAACATGGTCCGAAAGCGTTTAGCAAGCTTTATCGGAACCAGAAAGCGGTCTCGGCGAATACTGTGGAACAAAATTTCACTACCGGGTTTAAAGGTTTGCCGCTGAAGCGACTTTTTTCGCTTAAATATATTCAAACCGTCAAAAACTCCTTTAAAAATAACACCAATGCGTGGTCATGAAAAAGTAAATTAGATTATATAAAAAAAGACGATGTTTCCAAGTTTGTTTTATTCAGAATAGCGAACATGTTGCCGACGTTTGCTTCAAGCTGTGCTCAGCCAGAACATTTTATGCCACAGAATCCCAGTCAGCGGAACCTGTAAGCGGAAATCATCTGTTTCGGATAAGCACTACTTCATTATAGGCTCCGATAATAGAGGAAGACGGGTGAGGCCCTAGAAGGAGGTCTTAGCCCCCTTCGATTCTAACTTGCACGAGTTGAAAAGTAATGGCTCGTAAATACAAACAGAAAAACTGTTCGAGTGGTCCCAAACGGGACGCTCCATGCGCGCAGTCCCTTTCCCATAAAACGCGTCGTGTCTGGCTGGGCTATTGCTGACTCGTTTTCGCAGTCAAATCATTTTTCATCTGATATCGTTTTCCTGGCACATTACTGTCACTTGTTTCGCACCTGCTTTCAGTGGCAGCGACTAATCGACTTCCCGAAATTTTGTTCGATCTGTCGATAAAAAGCGCGAGGACGCAGGCAACAGAATGTCGAATGCTACGCGGGGGGTACAAAAGCTCATCCCAAACAATTATTGCGCTAATAATATAATTTTATTGATTCATTCGTACTCTCAAAGCCAGAGGATTTTTTGATAGGAGTGGATTACAAGGTTATACAGAAAAAAGTGACTGAACTGCAATAGCAAATAGTAGGCGGATAAGTACACTTACAGGGGCCCTGATATAATCATACAATGTAAACTAGTGCTCCGCAAAAATGATAACTTTTATCGGCAGCGGCGATTATTAGGGGAATATGACGTCGAAGTGATGAACGTCTTCAGGGAGGGATTTGGTGGTACATAATACTGTAGCCTCTTTATGTCGGGAAATAAACACGAAAGAGAATGTGCAAGAAAGACTACGTAGCTAAATGTTCTGGTGCAATTACGGCAAATATGGTATGACAATTTTTGAACCATACCTAGGCGAAAGTAGTATTGGCGACTTGAAGGTAGAGATTATAACAAGTCTTTTTTCGGGGACGGCCCAATGGCCACACGGTTTAAAATTGTCGAGAAATAACGCTGCTGCGTTGTTTTGTACAAGCTCGAGTAGTGTCAATAGGTTTTCGTGACTCGGGTGCTAGATAGATGCTACGTATTGCGACATAGAACGGAAGAATCATTTGTATAAAAGTGTTTTCGAAGCAGCAGGTGCTAAAAACAAGTAGCCACGAAAGTAGGATGTTTTGTGTGGGTAATATAAAATGAACCGTGTTTACGTACCAAGTAAACGGGTAAAGCCAGGACCGACCTCTGGGAAAAAGATAAATATTTCATACACTGAAAGAAAACGGGTTTTGGCTTATAGAGCAACAAAACCGTCGTCATCATTATCGACATAATAGTCATCATCATCAACAACAACAACACCATCATCATTGGTTGCCTTAAGGCTCGTTCTTCAAAACACATCCGAAGCCTTTGAATCTTACAAAAAAATTCCGCAGATTTTCAGAAAATAAATGTCACCCGAAGGTTGTTATAAAGATAAGAGGCACGCAATCGCTGTCGTTGGTATGCACGCATATATATTCTGATTATTTCACCTCCGCTCACTCAGTTACAAAAAAAAAAGAGTCATTCCCTGAAATTTTGCGCACTTCTTGACAGTTGTGAATAATAGTAATATTTACGGCGGCTAGGTTCCGCATAAAATATTTCTCAACGTTTCTCTTGTTAAAAAAAATTTAGGTGCGTGGAACGTGGATGTGCCTGTTGGACACTGCCCGCTGCAGTGTATGTTCTGTTTTCTCAGACGGCACATCATTCCGATCCGTTTAGCTCGGGTATTTTTTTCGTTGTGGAAATAAAAATGCAGACACTTGGGATACATATAATGCACTATGGCACATGTCGCGGTTAGCCAATTTATATTTGAAAAGTTCTATTGTATTCACAAGGGCCAAGCAGGAGCGTTTAAATGCGTAACCTTATTTTTGGCGGAAGCCACCCAAAGGAGCATAATGTCGCTTGCATCTACGTAATCAGGTGAGAGAGCGAAGGGTAGGCGCTGGAGCAACATTACTACCGACAAAGTATACTTTCGCTAAAAAACGTGCCAAGCGGCGTGCTTTAGCAAACATCATCCGAAAAACACACGAACTGGAGATGAAATGGGGATTCTAGGCTGCCGTAGTAGAAGACAATTACAAGGAAGTTCTTCTAGGCCGCAGTTGGAAATGTAGCCCTTGTAAGGTTACAAATATAATTCCCTAACCTGAATGTAGCAGACGCTTGAAAGACCAGGATCCTCAACGCAACTTTGAAGCACCTATTTCCAACAAAAATTTTAGCAACGGGGCCGTGTGCTGGAAAACACCGTTTAAGTAACTTTATTAAAAATGGGATAACAATCACGAGAACTGTGCCCACTCCTCGATTATCCAACTACGAGTGTACGACGGGGAGATCTTCTACAATAGGCTCATTTGGGTCCTCCGCGATATTTGAAGCCGTGTAACTTCTTCCGCTCATCTCAAATTTCTGACTAAGTTGATTATATTTTACCCGGTGATTCTCAAGGAAGTGCTCGAACGACCTCAACCTCAGCAACTTCTCTTGCATCCACACTGCGGGAACTGAGGTTGTAATCTTCATACATGGCTTTTTTTTCTTGTCTTTTTACTCCGTGTCGTATCAATCATTTGTATCTTACCTTATTCCTATTCGCTTTAGTGAAAACTATAGCATACACAGTAAAGAAACGCTGAAGTCAAGACTCCACCCTTTGAAATACCAGCAAGAACACGTTAGCAGCTATATGTTTCGTTCACTATCAGGAAGAAAAACACACCAGGTACAGCCACAGTGCACAAGGGCTGCATAAGCGGCAGTTGCCCAACCGTGCGCTTCTCTTATTTCGAGCACGCAATATCATTTCCATAAAAGCCCAGCGACTATGCCGTCACCGTTTGTTGCGACGAGGAGAACGTAACTCCCTTTTTCTCCAAAAAAGGAAACCCTCAAACGCAACCAACAATGTATATTTTTAGGCGTTTTTTCTCCAGATTGAGCGAAAGTAGAAGGCACAGACGACAAATGGAAAATGCAGCTCCTTTGTACATTTCTTGAAAAACCTTACCACCGCATATTTGGGCTTTTTTTCTTTTCGAGACTATTCGGTGCAGGGATAAGTATTATGTTAAAAGTACTGCAAAGCGGTTTCAATTCATTTTGATTTTCATCATCATCATCATCATCATCATCATCATCATCTCCACTGTAATCGTTAGCTTCATCCCCACCGTCACAACCAATATTACAACCATCATCATTATCCTTGTAGTGACTTTGTATCGCTGAGTTCACATTTCTGAAGTTACAATGAATGGGGGAGCCACCCGGAGTCTGGTCAGTACTTGCATCTGTTGCCTTATGCCCTATAGCGGCAGTAGCCAACACCGAACTGACCTTTCCCCACATGGCTTGGCGGATGCCCAGGCACGGCTTAGCGGCGCAGTCCTATAAGTTCTTCGAGTGCGAAACCAGCGCTGTAAAACGAGATGACGTCACGTGGGTTTACGACCTCTTTTGCAGCTAGGGACGCTGCCATTTGCTGAATAGCCTTTGAACGCTTTCACACCAGAAACATTTTTCAACGAGTGGCTAGTATTTATGCGTATGAAGTGAAAGGTCCTCTATTGTATTCCACAATTTCTGGAAAGGACGAGCAATGTATTTATAGTTGTTTTCGGCAACTCATGAACAATGTCGGCACTTTTCAAAATTTGCTCGAAAAAGTACCCCGTATACCGTACCACTAGCCGATCTTGCTAGTGAAAGAAACGTTTTGAAGGATCAATGTATCTCCTCTGGTTACACATGTTATTATTATCTGTTGAGTGGAAATGGCCCAGTGCTTTTCCCGCTCCTAGACAAAAATAAGAAGGGCATAATTGCGAAGTATTACCCAAGATTACTGAAACACTGTTGTGAACTTAGTGCAAGGGTACGTGTCGTGGTCTTAGGGGAAAATCCGGATGAGACATAATCCCACCGCAGCCTTCCATATATAGAAGCCTGGGCGTCTGGAGCCCGACAAGCAGTAGCAATAAGCTCAAGCAGCACAAACTGTATTATGCAGTGAGCCAAGATTAGCATAAAGAGCTTGCATAAACAAAGCTGGGGCGGAAATTGCGTTGGCAGCAACTAATATTCAGGTGCTTTATTGAACTAAGCTCTTTACGCACGTGCTGTTAGGTTTGTGCTGAGATGTTCAGCGGTACTTCAGCGTTCGCTGAGGCTGACCTTCATATTTGCGCTGTGAGTCCACCTATGCTGCTTAATTCTAAGGACACGCGAGTGAGGGTGTCCGTATGAAGTGTTTTGTTTCATGTGTATTATGCTGAAAGTGCAGAGTACAAATACAGTAGTATGGAGGACGTTGGAGGGTCCTGAGAAGCACCTTTTAGAATATCAGAAGGCCGCGAACCTTGTGGGCTCGCTGCTTGAGTTACCCCAGTGCCTAACGGGACATCAAGAGATAGATTCCCGTAAATGGGAAAGGTAATATCCGTAGTGCTTAGACACAATTGAGCTAGTGGGCGGCACTCTCAGCAAAGCAGGAGCGTTTCTTATAGGCATAAGAAAGCGTTGTGTTGGGAACCGTTCAAAATACCAAGCTTCGGAAACGGTACAATGAGGGCTTTACGCAACGCATACAAAAGTAAATGTGTGATTAAAAGGCTTCCAAGTACCTAACTGCAGAAAACGGATTGAGCGTCGTCCGCTTCTGTTAGGAAAAGTCAACACAAGCTGGGGGCATTGCAAGGAGGAGAATGAATACAATTTCGGTTTTATTTGTTTTGATGTTCTGAAGCACAAAATCACGAATACGCATAAATTAAAAGCCACCTCCTCCAACCAGCTCACCAAAACACACAGGCACACACGCGCAGAAACTTTGAATCCAGGAAGTGAATTTTACCGCACAAGATTAAGCCTACTTGAGGGCAGTGGTTAATGTTTGTAGCTGACTGTCCGCTTCGTGTTTCTCTCGCTACTGGAATAAAACCAGGTAAGTTGATGTTCTTGGGGGACTAAATGTAAACCACGCTTTCCCTAATGGGAAAAGCAGAAATATAAACTAGAGCAAGTGGTTGCAGATGGGAAGAATGTACACAGCACCCGCGAGCACAACCACAGCAAATCGTCTTTGGGAGGCTAGAATGGAGCGCGTATTACATGCTGCCGTACTAAGAGGAGACTCTTGGAGCTACAGTGGCTGAGTAATGGTGCGGCCTTCGGACCAGGCTTCCCTACTTAGGAGAAATTACTTCGACGATAAACCACCGAAATAGGCAAATTGGAACTGCAGCCAGCATACCCAATGGGGCCCTAGAACACTGCGTAGTAAAACATGCTTTTTCACTACAAAGTGGCACAAAACGTATTCTAGTTCACTCTAACAAAACGTTCCTTCCCAAAGCTAATGTAAGCACTGTACCGCTCTACCAGCTTGTATTATCAGCCATACTTTTTCCGGCACATCATTTGTCGGGAAGTCTACACACGCAAAACCAGAGAAATAATTACTATTCTGTTCGGGATACCCGTGTGTAGCTTTTTGTGGCCCTCTATTTATGGCAGAAGAAAATTACTAGCTCTAGCATAGCGGTGTAAACGGGATGACCTAACATTATATAAGCGCGGTTATGTCTCGGTCGCAAATCTGCGGAAATTAAAAAAAATGCCTTGGTGGTTTTTTTTAAAGAAGTTTATTGACTCTTGTAAAAGAGGAAGGTTACATGAGTATATATATCCAAAGGAGAGACCCATAGTTGATACTGCATTGGGAACCTCGTTTGGTTTGGTGCCACGGTTACTAGAATAAAAAACAAACAAAAATGAAAATCGTCTTTCAACAAAATTTTAACCTCCCCATTTCTGGAATTAGAGAAGTAACGAAGAATGTAACAGCTACGATTAAAAAAAACGAAGTAGAAGTGACGGTAACATCTTTATACTGGCATGAGTATTTAATGTGAAATAAAAGCGGAAACTACGGTACCAGAGCCACTACAACCGCAACCATCTCCGCTGTTCTCGTTCATATTCTCGTTATCAAAATGAGCTCTCGAATTAAGCCTTGCCCCTTCCCACGAACACATTCATGCAATTTTAATGAAGAACACGTTAGAATGAGGCACTTTATGATCCACAGGAATACCAAGAACACCACTAAAATACCGTAAAGGAAATAAGAGACCCACAATAAGCAAGAATACGAAGCTTCAAATCTGACGCATTGTCTCTAAAATTGTCAGTAGCGACTCGTATTGGTTTTCCGCCTTCACCTCGTATATAGACCCACCCACATGCAGACAGACTATTTTGCTTTAGCAAAATGGTTTCCGCCGGCAGTTTCCGCCGGGCATTTGCCAGGTGATGACAGCAACTTTTCGACAATCGTTTGGACAACAATCCTGGTTATAGCAGAGAGCCTCTGAGGTTGGAGCATTACCCACGATTTTGGGTCAAGGTAAAACAAAATTGCCTAAAGTTGAGTATACATTTGCGCACTGGGAGATAGTGACTCGAACATAGCGATTGTTTAAGTGCTAGGCTCAAGTTTCCCTATTATAGGGCTAACACATGCGGATGGGAGCGCAATCTAGTTCCAGGTTTCAGTTTCCCATTCTCACTCACGCAGAAATCAAAGCAGCAGTTAAAGCGAAATTTATTCAAAATGAGGCGGAATGTTGTGTCGGAATATACTACCGTAGTTAGGCATACATTGCGTTTCTCAAGACGTAGCGTAGACATTTTCGTTGCAGGACGATGTTTGCTTGATTTGTAGTGACCGTGCTTCTCCGTGCTTTCATGAAAGCAAAATATGGCGTTTTTTGCTGTGGAGGAAGTTTTCTTGCTTTTGCTAATGCCTGGCCATCGCACTGAAACGGCTCACTTATATTTCCTTCTTCCGAAAGGTATGTTGGCTGCAAATGCATGCGCACATAGAGGGGGTTCAGGTATCGAGGAAAGTGCTTGAGGGTGTCGATTAACATTTTGTGTATTTTTCTCTCTTCGCTCTGATTTTCAGCATACGTCCTTATCTTCCTCGAACAGGTGCAGAAGATCCCATTTTTCCAATGCCAGGTAACCACGAAAAACGAAAGGATGATAAACGTACCCAGAGAAGGTGCAGTCGATACCTTTTCAGAACTTATGTTTGATAGATTTTTGGCGCTCAGCACGTCAAAGTATGCTCCGTTGGGGAAAGTCGACCTCTGGAAATAACACCCCTCAGGTGTTTTGCAGTACCGTTGTGATAAAATCCCAAAACCAACATTTTATAGAAGTTACGTTGTTTTGACATTAGTCATTACCTTAGTAGCACAATAAAGGTTGTTCAGAAGGTGAACCCTAGGTTCAAGGCTTTGCAGTAATTTCTCGATTAGGGTACAAACGTATACATGTGCGGTATAAAAGGGCGTGATATGTTTGTAATATCTGCATCTCTCGAATACGATGTTGCCATATTTCTATACACTTTTGCAACTTGTAGCGTCAATGTAGAATTTCTTGTGAGTAAAACCATGAGACTTAAATTCTGCTTCAGAAACATACCTCAGCGTAAAATTAAGGTTCTACGGTACGGTGGCTCCTTGACCTAGAAGTAAGAGCTGAGTTCGATGATGCCCATAGCCTCTTGTCTCTGTTTAGGAATACTGCAGTGATTCAAAAGACTTTAGACTGATGTTCCAAAACTTGTCTTTGCGGTAATCGTACAGAGCTTTGTAGCCTAGCTCTTAAGACTGGCCGAAATACGGAAACAAAACAGGTCTCTTGCGTTTACTCACAGTAGCAAATATATTTTTTATATTGACAACAAAGAAAGAACACTAAAAATAATCATCATCATCATCACCACCAGCCTATCTACGCCCACTGCAGGGCAAAGGCCTCTCCCATTATTCTCCAATTACCTCGGTCCTGTGCCAACTGTGACCAATTTATCCCCGCAAACTTCTTGATCTCATCTGCCCATCTAACTTTCTGCCGCCCCCTGCAGCGCTTGCCTTCTCTAGGGATCCACTCTTGTTACCCTTAATGACCAGCGGTTATCTTGCCTTCGCATTACATGCCCTGGCCACATCCATTTCTTCTTCTTAATTTCTACTAATATGTCTTTTACACCAGTTTGCTCCCTGACCCACTCCGCTCTCTTCTTGTCCCTTAATGTTACACCTATCATTTTCCGCTCCATTGCCCGCTGAGTCGTTCTCAATTTAAGTTGAACCCTCTTAGTGAGCCTCCAAGTTTCTGCACCGTAGGTGAGTACCGGTAAGATGCAGCTGTCATACACTTTCTTCTTCAGCGACAATGGTAGGCTGCTATTCATTATCTGAGAATGCCTGCCATATGCGCCCCACCCCATTCTGATCCTTCTAATTATCTCTGCCTGATGGTTGGGATCTGGGGTCACAACTTGGTCACAAAAAGAATAGTGATCCCTATTAAGGGGCTTAAAAAGACGTTTAAATGTTTTTTTTTCTATTCAGTTGCAGCGGGCCGAACTTACAGATTGAAACAAAAATCGTTGAGGGGTGCATATGGCAGGGGGATGCCGACCGAATCAAGAACAAAACTCTTCCTGCCGATGCGACTGGCTGGCATGTCTTTTAACACTGCGGCGTATATAGGGGCCGACATTTTTTAAAGTTGTTTTTTATTCACACAAAAATACCCGCACACTTTCTGCCTCGCATAGAAATGTCATTCGGGAGTGTTCTCGTTGTTGTAGCTGTGCCAAAACCGAGGTGATTTGTAGTGATGCTACGGAAAGGCAGGGACCATTTATCGTTACAAGCCAGGTCTTGTTTGATTTTCTTTGTTGTCCTGGAGCCAAATTGAACGATAATAAAGCAGGGCTTTTAGCATACATTGACAGCCATGTTCTTCGCCACCTGCGTAGTAGTACCTTAGCTCTTGGACTTAAGACTTCGGAACGCGCCGATCCTATAAAGATACTAATAGTCTTCCCTTTAAAAACGACGTCTCGAAACTCCACAGCTTTCGATAATATATAAGCTTACTAGCAAGCGCACTGTCGGTAAATGTTTTTGCAGAAGAGTTACGAACGTGCTAGAGTGAAAGGGTAATAATATTAACTGTATTCACATAAAATCAGATTTATTTTCCATCAAAGGCGTTGGGGTCCCTTATACGACAAGCTGCTAGAAACGGCATGAAAGTGCCTGAGGGCCCTCGTACTGGTGTAAAGCATGTGATTGTGAGGTGAGGCGCTCATTTCGACGAAGTAACAAACCGGTACAAGTTCCTAAGGGTGCACAGTGAAACGAACTGCGAAAAAATACAATGAAAACCACGAGGAACAAATACAACAGGACAGAGCGCTACTGTAAAACATAAAATTATATACACGAAGAAAGCAGATAACACACACAAAAAATACGGCATTGATTACAGCCGACACGAGTGAAACCATCTTTTAACTAATGTCCAGATAATCAACTTCAAGGTTAGACACAGACACGGAGGGCACACTGACACACCTGTCCCCAATATATGGGCTGCCTCCGCAATTTTTGGCGACTTTCGGTAACGGTGTAGAAATAAAATCGAAGTTTCTTTAAACAGGGGATGGCGTCCACGCGACAAGCAATGTGCAGGTGGAAGCGTATCAGTGCACGCATGTTTGTGCAGGCAAAGCTTTCCCAAAACACTAAATATGGAAACTAACTTGATAGGTGTCAAAATTGCTGAGCAAAAAGAAAATATTAGCCATATTTCACCGAAAGCAGCAATGCAAAAATCGTACTCGCAGTGTTCTTTATTTGAAAATGCCTGTGGGCCTAGCCTTTGCGAGATATAAAAGTACGAGTTAAAACAATATTTTGAACCAAACGTACAAAGACAGCTCGTGCTAGCTAGGATGATAAGTAACACTTTATTTAAAATGATGCTAAAGGTAAAGCGCGCCAGGCTCGAACATAACCGCCTGTAAAATGAACTTATTGCGAGTAGTTAGCTGACCATCCGCCGTTGTGCTTTTTCGTTCGCCTGGGGTCACCGTTGATAACCCGTAAAGCGTGCGCCGCTCTTCCCTACTTATGTTTCAGCCAGGGGAATCGCGGGCACCGACTGTCGACACGACTGCCGTGAAAGGCATTCCACGCTTGTTCTGCGCCGCGTGAAAGAAGAGTATATGAGATGGCTGTGATTGCTAGGCGAGGTGAAATGATGGCGCCTTCCTGACCGCGCCACCCTGGAGCCCGGGACGCCACGCTTGGTATTAGGAATGGCGCTTGTTGCTTCAAAAGAGGTGTCGCTGGCAGCCGGCTCGGTTGGTTCTGAGACGCCGGAATAGGCGGGCACACCGGCCACTCGAACATCTAAAAGAGTTTCTCATTCTGTCGGTGCAAAATCATAGGCGCCAAAGCCAGCCTCCTAAGCCAAACAAAATGTTACCGTAGTCGGCCATGTCGCGGAGACGTAAACGCTACTGTTGTCAGCGTTTACGCTTTAGACGGCACCGTTGCTGCCGGTGCTTCGCTCGTAGTTTGGGACGCTATGGCTGCGTCACGAAAGAATGAAAGGAAAGCAGGCGGGAGAAATGCCCACTTTGCCAATTTCTCAGGAGATAACGCATCGTTGCTCCTCGAAGAAAAGCGGAGAGAGCTAAACAACGTATGATCTTACAGCTAAAACAATATTTAATTCAGCCTTGAGTGTCCCTTAAAACACCCTGCACAATCACCGTCAAAATACACAAACGAAGGTCCATAACGCGGCAATCAATATGGATAAAAAATAGAAAGCTATGAAAAAAGGCTCCATCAAAAAAATACTGAGACGCTAAAATATATCCTATTCTCATCTAAAAACGGTTCAGTAAAATTAAATAAAAATCAAAATCTAACATTGGGTCCACCTTTTTATGGTTGCCTGCTTAGTTCTGCATCTCGACCGTGCGTATCCCCAAACGCTAGCCTGCCGCATCAAAGTATCGCTTCGGAGCTAACGGTTCACCGCGAATTTCACGGGCAATTACCTTTCTCGAGTGCGGTAAAATCGCGAGGACGCGAGAGTGATACGAGCAATTAACGGTGAGGCTTGAGAACTATTAGATCCGCCCGTTGCCCGGAAATTGCGGTATGCCCTCATTTCCGATAAGTGCAAAGAGAAAAAAACAAAAAGATAATGCATTCCTTATTTTGTATTGTCGATATTTGGTGCGTTTGGAGGGCGCGTCAATGAATGATCAGGCTCCGGCAAAGGACACGATCTGTTCAGTCAGATAAGTTCGTGACATCACAGTGCTGCGGTCAAGGGCACCGTGCAAAATGCAGTACCAGCTGAACTCAAGCTTCGGTGTAGTAGTCACATAAGATTTAATTTTACAGAGCTGTAATTGCACGCTCCACGTGCGAAACAGGTGTGGAGAAGACCTATCCGTAAACCACATTCTAATATAGTATGAAGCCCTCGATGCAACCCGACGCAAACACATTTCACAACTCTACAGACTACTTGTTGCACTCGACCCATCACTCTTTATGTCAGATGATCTGAAAGTTCCTTTTAAGTGAGCTTTTAACTCTTTCTCGGAAATTCAATGATTGCAGGTCATCTTGTATTACGCATAATCATTACCTGGACATATACACCACATTTTCAGTTGGTTTTAAACCGTCGGTTGTCTACTTGAACTGCAACAAGTTAGTTCTCATTTACCCCACTTTTTTCTTGTATCTCTAATTTTCTTGGCGTTATTTGCGCTGATTGGGCTTGCGCCACAGAACCCAATCATCATCGTCATTTCATTGCACGCTCCAAATATCTAACACCTACTAAATTATACCAGAGTTCGTTTTGGCAAAGGAATTGGCATGTCAGATAATGCGAATAGAATTCGATGGATTTGAGGAGTGCCCGGTTTTTTGTTGACGCCCACCAAGCTTCTTAACGAACAAGTTAAGAAATAATACTAGTTTTCGAACTAAAACCTGTAAGAGCACCCAGAGGCACTTAGCTTTGAGAACTTACTGGATGAGAATGATAGATGGCCCCATGGGTCCCGCACTAGCCCCACGTGAGAGCTTGCAAACACTCACTCTCCGACTCTCGCAGCAACTCAGCAACACCCCGCAGTTGCACGCCGTCTAGGCCACACCTACAGCCACACAACCGTATCCTTTTCTACGTAGTTTTTAAAACAAAGGGAGAAGCTTTTTTAAACAATGTTAGAAGCTAAATACCTATTGTTAAGCTAGAAAAGAAGGCTATCAGCATTATTGGGACTGAATTGCACTACGTGTGCGATGGAATACAATTCAGAGTTTCACTTTGTATCGCTAATCATGTCACCTTGCCCAGTAATATCACCAAGCATAGCGGACACGTTGACAAGTTGGTCCACACTAGCTCGCTTGCCAAAATAAGACGGTGCGATGTATTTGACCGTTAGTCGCTTCATGGAACTGGCGCGGCATCAGACGTTCACGCACAATGAAAATTAGTACTTCAAAACAGATTTTGTGGCTGAGAAGAAAAAAAATTTACGCATTTCCACGAAGGGAATCATGACGAGTGGGTGAAGCACTGGGGATCGTTCTTACCGTAAATCACCCGTGAGACTGCTTACTGCTGCTAAAACAAGTTTCAATCCAACCCAATACAGTACAATACAATTCAATTTATTCCAATCCAATCTAATCCATTCTAATCCAATACAATCCAATCCAATTCAATTTAATCCAATCCAATGCAATGCTTCTCACGAATGCGCAGCACGGCTCTCCAGGAGCACACTCTCTCACTCTCACCATCTCTCTCTAACGTTTTGTGAAACTTTATTTTGTTCTTGTTATCCTTTCGTAAACCTTTTGTTCACAGATGCTTCGATTTACACGACGCTGTGCGTCCCTCTCTCTATCCCTCTGTCTTTCTCTCTCTCTCTATCTCTCTCTCTCTCTCTCTCTCTCTCTCTAACTTTTTTGAAACTGTTATTTTGTTCTCGTTAACCTTTTGTTAACCTTTTGTTCACAGATGTTTCGATTTACACAGTGCTGTGCCATGAGCGCGGACGCCAGACAGACGCCGGACACAGCCTCGGCCTTAATGTACTTCGCCCCTAACAAGGTAGACGAGCATGGGAATTCCCTTCAAAGAAACAGCATCCTTGTCCCTTACTGCGTGTGGAATAGCACGTTCAATACGTTGTTCTTCCTTACGCCGTGGCTTTTTGTTAACAATTCTGATTTGATACGCATCTTCGCTGGTAAGATCAAATAATTATTCTGGCCATTTCGTTATTCAGTGTTCTGTAACGGCAGCCCAGGTGCAAGAATTCAGCGTGCTGAGCTCTTACAACATAAAAAAAAACAAAGAGTTTGTTTTGCACGTTCGTGCATGATATTGAAGATTCGAGTACAGCTGTCTCCGCAGAAAGAAAATTGCGAGGTTTCGCAGGTTTTCTTTAATACGTTTGGCAGGTGTTATTATTACGGTGACCAATAAGTCCTCCAGCATACGGAAGATATGCCTCACAGGTAAATGTGCGATGGGCATCTGCTTGCGGATGTATATAAGGGGGAAAATCCCGTCGCATAGTGCCGCACGTCGGCTGAGAATTTTGCAGCAGGACCCAACGCTGTGAAATCGTTCGTGTGGAAGCACAAACAACCACAAAAACTAGTTCAAATATTATGTGCTAAGGGAAGCAAATAGACACCAACGCGCTCCGAACAAACCTTCCCGAGTTGTTCTATTGTTGGACGACTAAAGCAATTTGTGCGTATCAAATATTGAACATTTTGCTACACTTAGCAGTACTATTCCGCCGAATTCACAATGACGAACCATCTGTAGCTTCAAGCGTCGGCGTGGGCACCGGAATGTAATAACACCGCATTCCAAGTTTATACTCCACACACTTTTCGGTCGTCCAAACGCCATTACGCCCACTAACGACTTATACCGTAGAGTTGGATGTGCGTTGCGACTGTGGCGGAAATTCTACGGTGACATAGCGAAGAAATTTAGCAACAATGACGGCGACATTGCCCAAGTCATTTGCAAAGTCGCTTGCCTCCAAAATTCCCGATTTACAATCAGTGACTTCGGCTGCAGGAATTCCGACGCATTTGTAAAATGGAGGGCCTGAGCTGTTTTAGGATTCTCAACAGGAGCTACGGTCTAGGCCTTGAATTGGTCCTGTGCGATACTTCGCATAGTGGCGTCGATATCACCTTCAAACGTGATAGCACCGGAGTTAGGGCAGCGAATGCTATTCTCATACTCCAGTTTTACCCTTCAATGGACGCACTAACGGTGTGCGCAAAAAGGACAAAATATTGTGCGCTTTCATGTTGGCGGTGTTGCGTCAATCGTTTACAGCGGTAGCTACAAATGGGACCCTCACGTCTGGGACATAACACGGAAGCAAAAACTCCACTAACACTTTGCAATATGCCACCATAACATAAGCGGCATCGCTCTCTACGATCCGTACTTTCGGGTGTCAAATGTTAGCGATCGTTTTTTCCGTATGTGCACGAGATTTTTAACACTGTTGGGTGGCAAGCAAAAGATTACATGTTTACACAACCTCGAGTCCGGGCTGAGTGTATCATAATGCGGCAAGCTTTGAGAGCACATCGTCGAGTGCATGGAAACTCGCTAGCAAAACAGCCAGCACATCGAGCCTCTTTCATGTGTGCTGATCCATAGGCACTGTTATGTACTCTCAGCTGTCTCCGCCACTCGGATTAAAAGTTATACCCCTAAACTCTGCTGCGGAGCCTTTCTGCCAGATAATGAACCAGCATAATTCACGTCTGCCCTGTCAGCAGTTCTATCGTCAGTTCAGCCCTCCCGATAAATTTTATGCAAACAATAGCCGAGCCCATCTCTTTTCAGCTGGTGACCGCTGCGGATTAGATCAATAAGGTCAGGAGCGTCAAATAACTCGCGGAGAATCCGCATACAAACTGGGTCTCTTTGTTCTAAACTCGGCTATCGGAGTTCTGTTTGCATAGGGAATCCTTTGATGCGCTGAGTTAGGTCCTCATGACAAATGTTTGGAAGATTTGCGTCGCTGCGTCGGGAATTCATGCTGCTCGTACGCAGAGGCTCCTCAGGGCAGTCGTTTCTTGCAGGAGAAAGAAATGACAATAAATGAGGCACTCATTCTTTATGTATCTGTTTCATCAGTTCGCTCATATCAGCCATTAATTTTATCCTGGCCCACTTCGTGAACACATCAAAGCAATTTTCCTCTCAAACATCAAATTCATTCGTTGTCTGCTACTACTCTGTTTGAAATCGACTCCTTTTGTTTAAAGAATATTGCTGCGAGAAGCAGCAGAATTGGACACTGGCGCATAGCTCCAGGAGCACCAACCCCCGAAGATGATGAAGCAGTGGATAGCAAAGACTCGCTGTTTGATCTATCGTCGCCGCTTGTAGAGAGGTCTCATCTTTGTTGTGGCAGCATCATGTAAATACAACGCTCCACCCTCTACTCTCGTTCGTATCGTTCGTCCTTCCCCCACAAAACATGCTTTGAAGGAGGTTGAGGTGTTCATCGCCATACTGATTCCCTAAATTCGGATCGCCTCAGCTCTTGAACATCGCTTGAAAGCTTGTTTATCACATCGGCCCACCCCAGACGCAGTGACCCATGGCCGCACCGATTTCACAGCTGAGTGTCCCCAGCCCGCGACCCAACGCCGCAACGAGCCCCGACCTGAACAGATGATGACGTGAATCGCTTGCGCTGATCTACTGCGCGTCTCCAAGGGCTTTTGACCTTCCTTCGGGGCCTCGGCAGGCATCGCTGTTCCGGGGCTATTGTGTAGTTAGCACATCATCGGCATCAGGGGGGGGGGGGCAATGACGTCACTGTATTTTCTCATTTCACCCCCACAGAAATAGCCCCTTTGCTGTGGTCTCGAGCGGGCCGGTCGCTTTATACGGGGGAAAGGTTGATGGTATAGGAACCGAAAAATCTCTGTTGAAATGACTACGGTGGCGGAACTCGAATCTTCCCGAAATAAAGTCGAGTGCCAAAAAAAGAAGAAAAACAACACGAACGAGAGCGGACCCTATCAGGACGGTGTACTGCACTCGACTGTGCTCTTTTGTGCTTTACTGATACGGGTTTTCCATGGCTTTCTCTAGCGCTCAACCATCGTCGTTGTTTGACGGAGGGTTGCGTTTTTTGTCAAATTTTGCGTGTACTTGCCCCCCTCTCCTGATCCAGACTTCTTCAATGGTGCCAGAATGACGAAATCGGATAGACGTAGGCTTCATAACGAGGGGGACCTAGGCGCAATGCCATAAACAGCGAGCGTTTTAATATTTCTCCACGTTACCCACGATCACCATCATCGTCAGAGAAAGTTGACGTTTCTGCCGCAAGTTTTGGGTGAACTACAGACGACACCAGTGAGAAGCGAAAAGTGTCGCATTAAAAAGTGGACCCAGGAAACATCTGTTGTCTCGTTTGTCCAGCCTCCATAAAACTATATGTATTACATTTGAGCACGATGACATAGGCGCCGTGTAGCTGCGCTACTAACACTATATGATTTCACCACATTTGTGCAGTCGGAAAAGGGGTAAGATCCTGCTTAATTTTGTTCCTTAAGACTTTGGCGAGGGTGGTGGGATGTCTGTGCCTATCAAAACAGCGTTCGAGAATCGTGATTGCTGCAACTCAGCGACTGTGCGCCTAAGGACAGATTTCAGGGAAAGAAATGGAGTGTGCGCTGCTCGACGTTCAATTAACATCGATCACAAGCAGGGATAATCGCCAACGCCGTCCGCGTACGTTTTTTTTTCTAGTCTGACAAATTATATTTCTTTCTGTTACGAGCTCATAACAGCCAAAATAAATTAACAATGATATTTCTCATTAAAGCCCATGAACAGTTTTATCGTAGATAAATGCCATATATTCCCTAAGCACTCAGGGCCCGTTAAAACTAAGAGAGCAGAGATCCGCACTGCGTGAGATCAGAGCGCATATCATCTTTGCCCCGTAGTAATGGTGTATGAAGGCGTCAAGGAAAAATTCTTGAAATAGGTACTTGATGCGGAAGCTTCGAGCCTTCCGGTCCTTTTAGATCAATTATGTTCCTGATGGCCTCCTTTCGTGCACTCGTTACGCATTTCTGACAAGAGGGGTGTCCCAAAATTAGAAACAAGCTTCTTTTTGTTGCTTAAAAATCGCGTTAGCCTGTCTCAAAAGTAGAGCCTTGCACAAGAGTTGGTGGAGAGGGCATAGGTTTTTGGAGTTAATTTTAATACGTAGCATTCTTTGCCTAGTACCTCCACAGCCAGGAGCGTGCAACGCGCTCCATTTCCACAGCAATGCAGATTTCGCGAAAGTTCCAAATGTAATCGTTAGGAAAACGTAAATAACGTTAGATAAAAAAAAACGTTGAAGAAATATCTAATGATTGAATAATGTTAGATAATTTGTCGACAGAAATTTTGAATACTAAGAATAACAATATTATAAAAAAAGCAAAATGTCAAAACGTACACTGCATGGCATTTCCACAATAATGTAGATTTTGCGAAAGTTTCACCTCTAATCGAGCTCCGGGACCTTTTTTGACTACCAGGGTAAGGTCAAAGGAGAAAGTACCCCCGTCTCCCTGCTTTCCAATGTATCATATGGCATTTTCCAAACCCCCCCCCCCAGACGTGATCGGCCCCCGAAAAGGGGCCGCACCGAAGTACCTTTTCCTCCGTTGCAGTCAATCTCGCTCCCAAAGCCCGATAATTTCTCGCGCTTTCTGATCATGGACTCTGTTGACAAGACAAAACCAATCACTTCCCAGTCCGTCTTTCTAATCTCCAAGTATCTTGAAAGCCTTGTTGGAAAGTCGTACAAGGCTAAGAAACTGAAAACGGGAGAACTTTTGATTGAGGTAGACAACAAACAGCAGTCCGCAAACCTCCTTTCACAAACGCACATGGTCAATGTTGACATCAAGATCACGCCTCATCGCAGCCTTAATAGCTGCCAAGGCGTCATCTCTGATCCCGATCTTATAAGTAAAACTGAAGCCAATCTGCTCGAGGGCGTCCATGATCAGGGCGTGACGGCAGTGAGGCGAATAACCATACGCCGAAACGATCAAATCATACCTACCAAACACATCATCTTCACGTTTGACCGCTGAACACTTTCTGAGTCGGTCAGCGCAGGTTTCGTTAGATGTCCGGGCCGACCCTACGTGCGGAATCCATGCCGCTGCTATAAGTGTCAGCGGTTTGGCCACGGCACAAACTCTTGTCGTGGGAAACTGACGTGCGCCAAATGTGCAGCACAAGATCATCCAACCGATAACTGTGAATCTGAGCACTTCACCTGTCCGAACTGCCAGGGACCGCATGTGCCTATTCCAGATGTTGTGAGAAGTTTAAACAAGAGAAACAGATTATTGCCTTGAACGTAAACGAGAACATCACCTTCCCCGAGGCGCGAAAGAGGTTCGCCTCCTTTCCTCTGGGCAGGTACGCCGACGCAGCTCGCCGGGGGGCGGAGCGGCGTCTGGTTTCGGCGAGGACCCAGTACCGCGAGTCGGACTTGGTCCCGCCCCCTCCCCCCCCCCCACAGGGTTGCCCCAGGCAGCCCAACCAGCCTCTGCACCGCTCGCTCACCCAGCAGCGGCTGTGGTGGCAACGTCTGTTGGGGATGCCGCTGCATCCACTGCTTCCTCTCCACCGGCCCAAAGCACACGCAAGGGCACGGAGATGGAGACGGAGGAAGTCGCAGCGACCCCCTCCCCTACCTCACTGTCTGTGCGACCTGTCGTGCTCCCCACGCCTTCGGCACTGGCAGCGCAGGCAAAGAACGCCCGAAAGGGTACCACGTCAAGGGGGCCTAGTCCGCTGGGCACCCCCTTGCCTTCAGATGACGACATGGACGTCGAGCCCTTCCAGCTTTCATCGCAGCGGAAGGAACGGGCTGTAACGTCCAGGTCAGTAGAGAAGGCCAGAAAGCCCCTCCCAAGAGTCCAAGCCCCGAAAGACCCTACATAAATAATCACACTCCAGTAGATCTGAACACATAATAATGGGAAGAGAAAACATAGTTCAATGGAACTGCAGAGGCCTTCTGAATAATCTTGACGACGTGCATGAGATTCTGCATGCCAACCAGCCAAGTTTAATGTGTATCCAGGAAACACATCTGAATTCCAAAAACACAAATGTCTTGAATAGTTACCTGGTATACAGGAATGACAGGGATGGCTGCAACCACTCTTCTGACGGTGTGGCCATAATCGCCCGCAAATGCTTAGCATGCCACCCTGTCACATTGAACACCGTCCTTGAGGCTGTAGCCATTTGCACAATAATTTTTAATAGGTTGATAATGGTATGCTCCATCTACATCTCTCCTGATCTTGCACTTCTGAGCTCTGACTTTGAGGCGCTGGTCGACCAGCTTCCTGAACCGTACATCTTAACAGGCGACTTCAATGCACACAATTCTCTTTGGGGCTCTTCTCGCACGGATGCCCGAGGTCGCCTGATAGAGAAGTTTTTAACGTCCTCTGGAGCATGCCTTTTCAACAAGAAACAGCCTACATACCATAACATACGACACAATACATACTCAAATCTTGACTTGGCTATTGGTTCGGCAATTCTCTTTCCATGTCTTGAGTGGGGAGTGGGCACTGACCCATATGGCAGTGACCACTTCCCCACGTCACTAACATATATAGGTAAAGGCCCAAGCAGTTCATCTTCCCATAATAGGTTCAATGAAGCACGAGCTAACTAAAACACTTTTACAGAGACATCGAAACTACACCTCACATCCATAGGACACCTACACGTAGATGAAGCTACCCAACTCCTCACGGCGCACATCCTCGACGCCGCCGAAAAGTCCATTCCCCACGTCTCTGGTGCCCCGTGCAACCAGCGGAGGCCGTGGTGGAATGACGACTGTAGGCGGGCGCGAGAGGTCCAGAACAAGGCGTGGGGTATGCTTCGTCGGTACCCCACGTCGGGTAACCTTATTTTGTTCAAACGGGCCAGGGCGTTTGGAAAACGTGTGCGCCGTGAGGCAAAACGAGAGAGTTGGCACACCTTCGTGACATCCATTAATTCATACACAGACACACACAAAGTCTGGACACGTATACGCAAGCTCAAAGGACAACAGACACACAGCCTGCCCCTGGTTAGCACAACAGGGGACACACTGGAAGACCAGGCAAACACACTTGCACAACACTTCAAACACGTGCCTAGTTCAGCACACTACACAAACACTTTCATGAAACACAAAACATCTGCAAAAAAAACCCTTACACGACAAAGACAAATCAAAAACTTCTTACAACTCTGAATTCACTCTCTATGAGTTGAGGGCTGCCCTGAGCATGTGAAAACCTTCAGCTCCAGGCGCAGATAAGATTACGATACAGCACCTACACCCAGACACTCTTGAAACACTCTTACACCTATAAAATAAAATATGGCTTTCGGGGCACATTTCTCGCTCTTGGAGGGAGGCCATAGTAGTGGCTGTGCTAAAGGAAGGGAAGGACCCTTCCTCTCCTGCCAGTTATCGCCCCATTGCCCTGACAAGCTGCCTGTATAAACTCTTCGAGAAGATGATAAACAGGAGACTTGTGTACTTCTTAGAGTACAATGGTCTTCTCGAGAGCTTCCAGGCGGGCTACAGGGCGGGGCGATCTAGCAACGATAAACTCGTTGCGTTAGAGTCTTATATCAAAGATGCTTTCCTCCACAAGCAGTACTGTATGACAGTCTTCTTTGATCTTGAAAAGGCGTACGATACTGTTGGGCGGTACGGCTTCCTTAGCGACTTGAAGTCCTTTGGCATGTCGGGTAACATGATGAACACGCTTGCCAGTTACCTGTCTGAAAGAACGTTTCGCGCGCGAGTTGGAACTGCACTTTCTAGGGTTCATGTGCAGGAAAACGGCGTGCCGCCAGGTGGAGTTTTGAGTTGCACTTTGTTTATTGTAAAAATGAATTCTCTTCGTAAGGCGCTACCACCATCGATTTCCTGCTCCATTTATGTAGACGACGTTCAATTATCCTTTAAGTCTTGTAACCTGTCTGTCTGCGAGCGCCAAATCCAGCTTTGTGTTAACAAGCTAGCTGGTTGGGCAGACAGCAAAGGTTTTAAATTTAATCTAGGGAAGGGCACTTGTGTCTTGTTTTCCATGAGGCGTGGCATCCGGCCGGATCCAGAGATTATTCTCAATGGTGTCTCGATTCCTGTCAAGAAAGAACACAAGTTTTTAGGTATAATCTTTGACGAAAAGCTCACATTTATCCCACACATAAAACAACTAAAACATAAATGCTTAAAAACAATGACTATCCTGAAGGTTCTGTCGCACATTTCTTTTGGTGCTGACAAACAACTTCTTTTACGTGTTTTTACCAGCTTGATAGGCTCACGACTGGACTATGGTAGCGTTGTCTATGGGTGAGCCACTAAAACATCCCTCAGAATGCTGAACCCTGTGCTTCATCTAGGGCTCCGCTTGTCATGTGGTGCCTTTCGGACTAGTCCAGTCGAAAGTCTGTATGTAGAGTGCAACAAATGGAGCCTAGAACGTCAGCGAGCCTACACAGACCTGCTTTATGCTTTTAAAATCTCATCAACCCCGCACGGGGCACCTTGAGTATTCATGGTGACGGTGAGCAGCGACACCGCGGACCCCGAGCTCCCAACATAAGCCGTGTCCAACCGTGGCGACGTGTTTAAAGGTGAAGGGTAGAAGCCGTAAACGGTGGCCGTCGGAGCCTTTGTCAAGCTCCGGCCGATGGGCTCCCTGTCTGTCTACCAGGCAGGGAGCTCCGGGACCTCTTTGACTACCAGGGTAAGGTCAAAGGAGAAAGTACCCCCGTCTCCCTGCTTTTTTCTATGCCATATGGATAATTCAAACCCCCCCCCCCAAACGTGATCGGCCCCCGAAAAGGGGCCGCACCGAAGTTTCTTTTCCATTCCTACCAACCATCAACACTCCGAAACCTGACAACTATCCCCGGTTTTTGGTCCTTGAATCAGTAGATAAATCGAAACCCGTCTCCTCCCAGTCTGTATTCCTTGTCTCCAAGTTCCTTGAAGGAATCATTGGCAAATCTTTCGAGGCAAAAAAACTACGAACAGGCGAAGTACTAGTTGAAGTAAAAACTTAGCAGCAGTCCGCAATCCTCCTGAAACAAACCCGCATGGCAGATCTGGAGATCAAGGTCACACCCCACCGCAGCCTCAACAGCTCTCAGGGTGTGATCTCTGAGGCAGATCTCATTTCTGAAACCGATGCCGACCTTTTGGAAGGCTTAAGGGATCAGGGCGTCACGGCTGTAAAGCGCATATTCATACGCCGCGATGACAAACAAATAGCCACTAAACACATTATCCTGACCTTCGATAGATCCATCCTTCCAGAATCTATAAATGCCGGGTATATACATTGCCATGTCCGCCCGTACATCCCGAACCCACAGCGCTGTTTCAAGTGCCAACGGTTCGGGCATGGCACAAACTCTTGCCGTGGCCGACTTACCTGCGCTAAGTGCGGTCAGCATGACCATCCCTCAGAAAATTGTGAATCCGAAACCTTCAACTGTGCCAACTGCCAGGGATCCCATACAGCGTACTCGCGAAAATGTGAAAAGTTTAAGCAGGAGAAACAGATAATTGATGTCAAGGTAACAGAGAACATCAACTTCCCAGAGGCGCGGAAGAGGTTCGCCTCTTTCCCCCTGGGGAGGTACGCCGACGCAGCTCGCCGGGGGGCGGAGCGGCGTCTTGTTTCGGCGGGGACCCAGTACCGCGAGTCGGACTTGGTCCCGCCTCCGCCCCCCCCCTGGGTTGCCTCTGGCAGCCCAACCCGCCACCGCACCGCCTGCTAAGTCAGCAGCGGCTGTGATGGCATCCACGTCCGTTGGGGATGCTGTGGCACCCTCTGTTTCCTCCTCTCCACCGGCCCGAAGCACGTGCGAGGGCCCGGAGGAGATGGAGCTGGAGGAAACCGCAGCAGTTCCCACCTCCGCCGCACCGCCTGTGCCACCCGGGGCTCTCCTGACGCCCTCGGCGGTCGCGGCCAAAACGAAGGGCACCGCAAAGGGTGCCAGGTCCGGGGGGTCTGGTACGCCGGGTACCCCTTCGAAATCAGATGATGACTTGGATGTGGGACCCTTCCTGTCTGCTTCGCAGCGGAAGGAACGGGTCCCCCAATCTAAACCTCCAGAGGAGGTAAAGAAACCCCGTCCAAGAGTCCAAGCCCCGAAAGACCCTACATAAATAGTCACACTCCAGTAGCTCTAATACATAATAATGGGAAGAGAAAATATCGTTCAATGGAACTGCAGAGGCCTTCTAAATAATCTTGACGACGTCTATGAGATTCTGCATGCTAATCAGCCAAGTGTAATGTGTGTTCAGGAAACACACCTGAATTCCACGAACACAAATTTCTTGAATAGTTACCTAGTGTACAGAAAGGACAGGGTTGGCTGCACACACTCTTCTGGCGGTGTGGCCATAATCGCCCGCAAATCCTTAGCATGCCACCCTGTCACCTTGAACACTATCCTGGAGGCTGTGGCAATTCGAACGATAATATGTAGTAGGTTGATAACGGTATGCTCCATATACATTCCTCCTGATGTTTCACTTTTAAGCTCTGACTTCGAGGCGCTGGTTGACCAGCTGCCCGAACCATACATCCTGACAGGCGACCTTAATGCTCACAACACTCTTTGGGGCTCTTCTCGCACGGATGCCCGAGGTCGCCTTATAGAGAAATTCCTTACATCTTCAGGAGCATGCCTTTTCAACAGTAAACAGCCTACATACCATAACATAGGACACAACACATACTCATGTCTTGACTTGGCGATTGGCTCCGCAGTTTTTATTTCCTTTTCTCGAGTGGGGTGTGGGAACTGACCCATATAGCAGTGACCACTTCCCCACCTGACTTACATATATAGATAAAGGCCCAAGCAGTTCATCTTCCCATAATAGGTTCAATGAAGCACGAGCTAACTGGAATACATTTACAGAGACATCCAAACTACACCACACATCCATAGGACACCTATTCGTTGAAGAAGCTACCCAACTCCTCACGGCGCACATCCTCGACGCCGCCGAAAAGTCCATTCCCCACGTCTCTGGTGCCCCGCGCAACCAGCGGAGGCCGTGGTGGAATGAGGACTGTAGGCGGGCGCGAGAGGCCCAGAACAAGGCGTGGGGTATCCTTCGTCGGTACCCCACGTCGGGAAACCTCCTCTTGTTCAAACGGGCCAAGGCATTAGGAAAACGTGTGCGCCGTGAGGCAAAACGAGAGAGTTGGCGTACATTCATAACATCAATAAACTCCTACACAGACGCACGGAAAGTATGGACACGTATACGCAAACTCAAAGGACAACAGACACACAGCCTGCCCCTGGTCAGTACAACAGGGGACACTCTGGAAGACCAGGCTGACACACTCGCACAACACTTTCAACACGTGTCCAGTTCAGCACACTACACGAACACTTTTCTGAAACATAAAGCCTCTTGTGAAAAGAAGTCCCTACACGACAACAACAAATCACAGACTTCATACAACTGCCTGTTTTCACTACATGAGCTGAGGGCTGCTCTGAGCACGTGTAAACCCTCAGCTCCAGGCCCAGACAACATTACATATACAATGATACAGAACTTACACACAGACACTCTTGTAACACTTCTTCACCTTTTCAACAAGATATGGCTTTCGGGGCACATTCCAAAGTCTTGGAGGGATGCCATAGTTGTAGCATTCTTGAAAGAAGGGAAGGACCCTTCTTCTCCCGCTAGCTATCGACCCATTGCCCTGACCAGCTGCCTGTGCAAGCTTCTCGAGAAGATGATAAACCGGAAGCTCGTGTACTTTTTGGAGTATAACGGCCTTCTCGAGAGCTGCCAGGCAGGCTTCAGGGTGGGGCGATCCACGAATGATCAACTTGTGGCACTAGAGTCGTATATTAAGGATGCCTTCGTGCATAAACAGTTCTGTTTAACTGTGTTTTTCGACCTAGAAAAGGCCTATGACACCGATTGGCGTTATGGGATCCTTACTGACCTGAAGTCATTCGGTGTTTCTGGTAGTATGTTTAACACCCTTGCTAGCTATTTGTCGGAGAGAACCTTTCGCGTCAGAGTTGGTTCTGCACTGTCAAAGGTACACGTGCAAGAAAATGGCGTGCCGCAACCCGGAGTTCTAAGCTGCACTCTCTTCATAGTAAAAATGAACTCCCTTGGGAAGGCACTGCCGCCTACAATTTCTTACTCCATGTATGTAGATGATGTGCAGATATCTTTTAAATCATGTAATATGTCCATCTGCGAACGTCAAGTCCAGCTCGGCGTCAAGAAGCTTGCCGGCTGGGCAGACAAGAATGGTTTTAAAATTAATCCCGGAAAGAGCTCTTGTGTTGTATTCTCCAGGAAGCGTGGGGTCCACCCGGACCCAGACATCACTCTTGCGAATGTGCCAATTCCTGTGAACAAGGAGCACAAGTTTTTAGGCATTTTATTCGATGAAAAACTTACATTCATTCCTCATGTCAAACAGCTCAAATGTAAATGCCTAAAGGCAATGAATATTCTTAAGGTTCTCTCACATCAATCTTATGGGGCCGACAAACAACTCCTGCTGCGCCTGTACACAGCGTTGGTGGGGTCCCGGCTCGACTACGGCAGTGTCGTGTATGGGTCGGCGACAAAGACCGCACTGAGAATGCTCGACCCAGTGCTGCATCTTGGTCTTCGCCTCTCATGCGGCGCTTTCCGCACTAGCCCTGTCGAAAGCCTTTATGTCGAGTGCGACAAGTGGTGTCTAGGGCATCAGCGGGAGTATGTTGACCTGCTGTATGCATCTAAGATTGTGTCCCTTACCAACCATCCTTTTAATCCCATCATGAAGAATACATCAAACTTGCAACTCTTTTTAAACAGGCCATCCGTTTCCTTGCCTTTCTCTCTCAGAGTTAGGGAGGAGGCTTCTGCACTCACGGTCCCTCTTTCAGACACGCACAAGACACCCATTCAAAATTTCATCGCACCATGGCATCTTCGTCCTGTATCATGCGACCTGTCATTTACTCTTGTAGAAAAAATAGGGTACCCAAGAATGCAATTCTGCAGCACTTCCTGTTCCTGCAGGACAAGTACAGGTGCGCAGAATTCTATAGCGACGCGTCGAAAACTAGTTCTACGGTATCTTGTGCAGCGCACGGACCAAATTTTAGAGTAAGCAAAACAATGAATTTTCATAACAGTATTTACACGGCAGAAGCATATGGCATTTTACTCGTTACAAACCACATCATCAAACATAAAATTCCCAAGTCCATTGTGTACACAGACTCTCAAAGCGTTGTACAGGCACTGTCATTAGGAAGGTCATCTAAAAACTATGTCATAAATGCTCTTTTCAAGGTACTAATGTCTGCATATGCCTCAATTATTGAAATAACTATATGCTGGGTACCAGGGCATTGTGGAATCCCTGGCAATGAGGCCGCCGACCAAATGGCTGGTGATGCTGCTCTCATGACTACAGTTGACGTTACAACAGTACCTTACACCGACCTAAAGACACACATCAAACGACAGCTTCGTAACACATGGCACTTACACTGGAGTCAACAAACAGACAACAAACTACACATAATAAAACCACAACTTGGACGCTACATAACTGACTCACACAACAGATACACTGAAGTCGCCCTGGCTAGGCTGCGGATGGGCCACACACATGCGACGCACTCCCACCTGCTCACTGGTACTTCGGGACCCACGTGTAGCAGGTGTGGAAAGGGCCTATCCGTAGTCCACATACTAATCACATGCAAGGCACTTGACACAACACGACACAAACATTTCCCTGAATTATACAGACAACACATTCCTTTGCACCCATCATACTTTTTAGCCGACGAACCAATGTTTTCTAGTCAACGTGTTTTTAAGTTTTTAGCTGAGGTAAACTTTCTGCAGCTCTTGTCATATCATGTGTAATCACCCTGGCCCTATACACCAGCCATCTCCATTGTCTTTTGTTTTGCATCACCTTTACTTTTAGTCACATGTTTTAGTATGTACGGTCTCATCATAATTCAGTAACCTCTTCTTTGGCGCTCTTTGCCCATAGTCGGCCTTGCGCCAATAAAACCCAACTATCATCATAAAATCTCATCAATGCCTCACCATCCTTTTACATCAGTTTTTTATGATACATCCATATCTCAACTTCTTACTAATCGTCCATCAGTCTCGCCTCCCTTCGCTTTCAGAGTAAGAGAAGAAGCGTCGCAACTTGATGTCATGTTCTCAGACACCATGAAAACCTCCGCTACTGAACTTCTAGTACCGTGGCAGCTTCGCCCGATATCATGTGATGTATCTTTTATAAGTGTCAAGAAAAACAGAGTGCCTAGAAGCGCGAGCGTGCAACATTTCTTGTCCCTGCAGCACAAATTTAAGTGTGCTGAATTTTACACGGATGCTTCAAAAACTGCCACAACTGTTTCCTGTGCTGCGCATGGTGGCACCTTTTATGTCTGTAGAACTATGAATAGAAATACAAGTATCTTTACGGCAGAGGCCTATGGCATACTTCTTGTAGTTCAACATATTGTTTTAAGTCGAATTCCGAAATCTGTAATTTATACTGATTCTTTAAGTGTTGTGCCTACATTATCCTCACAGAAGTCTAAAAACCATGTGGTCAATGCTCTCATTAGTACTCTTATGTCTCTGCATGCGTTAAACCTTGAGGTAACCGTGTGCTGGGTGCTAGGGCACTCTGGAATTGCAGGTAGTGAGACCGCAGACCGAATGGCGGCCGCTGCTGCCCTTACAACTACCGTTGACATAACAACAATACCCTACACCGACCTCAAATCACACATCAGACAACACCTTCGCACAACATGGAGAGCACACTGGAATCAACAGACTGACAACAAACTACACATTATAAAGCCACTCTTGGGAGCATACACCACTGATACTCACAACAGACACAATGAAGTTACCCTGGCTCGATTACGGATAGGCCACACGCATGCAACACATTCCCACCTGCTCACGGGATCTCCATGACCCCTGTGTAGCAGGTGCGCGGAGGGCCTATCGGTAGTCCACATACTAATAACATGCAAGGCACTTCACACAACACGACACAAACACTTCAGAGAACTCTACAGACAACATATCCGACTACATCCTTCGCTGTTTCTAGGTGACGATGCCAGTGTTTCTATGAAACGTGTGTTTGATTATTTGTCAGATGTTAAGTTTTTAAAACTTATCTTATATCACGCATAGTCAAATCTGGCCCTATACACCAGCCATCACCATTACCTTTAATTGATTTTACTATGTTCGATTTACATGTTTTAAGTGCGAATGCACTTCTTAAGCGACCCTGAATCACGCGTCCACCGCCGTCCGTCCATCCGCACCACATACCCACTTAGGGCGATTGGCCAAGAAGAGTTCCTAATTTCTTTAGCACATACCCACTTAGGGCGATTGGCCAAGAAGAGTTCCTAATTTTTTTAGCACATACCCACTTAGGGCGATTGGCCAAGGAGAATTCTTTGGCATCACCCGTGCATTCCCACTTCCCCATCGACGACTGCTGCTTCGCCAGGAGCGGAAGTCGGGGCGAGTACTGCGGCATCTACCTCGTCGGTCACGTCTACGCGAACCTCGTGTCGTACGCCGTGTCCACCTCGCCGGTCAGGGACGAGTCGCCGTACAGTGCCGTCTACACCGACGCGTACTCGGGCGACAGAATCGTGGTCGTCACCCTCTACCTCGCGCCAAACATCTCGCGCGACGACGTCGTCGAATACGTGGACGCGGCGATGGAGAGTGTGGCCAGGCGCGTAAAGCCCTCGGACCCGGTCGTGGTTGTTGGGGACTTTAACGTGGACGTGCGAAAGGGCGGCGAGTGGTTGATGGAATACATGCTCGCCAACCACTCCATGACGTGCGTACCGCTAGAGGCTCCCACCACCATCAACGGCAGCTACATCGACCTGGCCTTTGCGAGGAACTGTCTGATACGCGCGGTCTTGCAACAACTCTTGACCGTACATTTCAGTGACCACAAGGCGGTCATAATGACCGTCAACTACGACAACACCAACAAGTGCTGAATAAAGAATACTGTCGTTTCACTTTACTTGCGTGTGTGTGTGATCTCCTCGAACATACACTTTAATTCACCAAGATTTCCAGAGAACGACTAACGGGGTGTGTGAATCCCCACTTGATCACGCGGGGGTGTTAAATGCAACTAACGGGCGAATGCCAACACAGTTCCACATAACTCCCCCTCATAGCATCACCCGTGCATTCGCACTTCCCCATGCTCCCCTTCGGGGAAATGCGGGTGAATTTTTTTATACCTACCTTTTTGTGGTAATCACTTCGCGTCATTATATAACTTCTTTTCTGGCGCTCTTTGCCCTCGTTGGCCTTGCGCCATGAAACACCAACCATCATCATCATCGTTTCACCTGTAATCGCTGTAAATGCACAAATGGAGATGGTTGGTTGAACGAAATTTAGAAAAAATGAAAGATTAGAACAATATAAAACAATCAGAAAAGGGCAGACAGTGTAATACCCTGCTTTTCCACAATATTGCAGATTTTGTGAATGATCCAAATGTAATCGTCAGAGTAACGTATAATGAGATGACTGGTCGGTAAATTTTGAAGATTAAAAATATCGAAAGCAAAAAAATTACAGAAAATATCATAAGGTATACCACATGGCATTTCCAGAATAACTTTGATTTCGCAAAAGTTTCACCTGTAATTGCTATAAATGCGTAAATGGAGATAATTGGTTGAACTAAATTTTAAAAAACTTAAAGACAAGAAATATAAAATAATTACGGAAAATAGCGAACCGGGTAACGCCGTGAAGTTCCACAATAAGGCAGATTTCGCAAAGGTTCCAAATGTAATCCATAGAATAACGTGCATGGAGATGATTGGTCGAGCAAAGCTGAAAAATACAAAAGTAACTAAAATGAAAAAAAAGAAGGAAATTGTCAAAACGTATACCGCATGGAATTTCCACAATAATGTCAATTTCGCGAAAGTTTCACTTCTAATCGTTGTAAGTGCGTAAATGAATACAATTGGTTGAAATATATTTTGAAAAACTGAAAAAATAAGAAAAGCATGAAATATTTACGGAAAATTGCGAACAGTGTAACGCTCTGCGTTTCCACAATAATGCAAATTTTGCGAAAGTTTTAAATGTAATCCTTATGGTAACGTAAAGTGAGGAAATTGGTCGGGCGATTTATTGAGAAACTACAACATCATAAAAACATTAAAAATTACGGAAAATTGCAAGACGCATAACGCACGGCATTTCTACAGTAATGAAGATGTCTCGAAAGTTTTACCTGTATTCGTTAAAATAGCGTAAATGGAGATAACTGGTCGGACAGGCATTAGAAAAAAAAAATTTGGCCCGAAAAAACTCACACTCAAACGGGCGGCATAGGAAGGCAACGCCTTCTTAGGTAACTCTGAATTTCGGCAGAATTTTTTTCTAAGGACGACATTCAGTAATCGTGAATGGTGGAACTCAAATTAGCAGTACCGCCCACTCTTGTACCGTAATTCCCATTGTACAAGCGTCGCCGAGCTGCGGCGATTGCAGGCAAACGAAGAGAAAGTATACCGGGCGAGTAGGTTACGTTTTCTGTTTTATTGTACACGCAGGTTACCAACGCATCGTTACACGTGAGGCAGTGTTCTCCGGGTTCGTAACAAAACATTAGAACACCAGAAAAATTCATTACACACGACTAGGTTTCGTTGCACACGACTAGCTAGGTTTGCTGTTCCAGCTGTTTGTTATAAGTGGCCAACGTTGGCCCGGAGATATTCGAGTTACGTAATCTGTTATTAGACGTACGGATTTTGTTTTGCTTCGACGCATTGGAAAAGACTGAAAATTAAGTTAACTACAAATGTAACCATTAGCTTGCATCTAAAACACATATTGTGTTCAATGCCTATAAAGAGAACAAACACGTATTCGAAGCAGAGTATGTGCTAAAGCATAATGATGAAGATGATCGGAAGTGTAAGGTAAATAGAACAGCTACACTAAATCAATTAATAAATCAATAAATCAATAAACGAACAAACTGGCCAGTCAGTCTTGTGTACGTTTAAGGAATAAGTTTTGTCCACTTAAACCGACGGCGAAATTTGCTACACTTGTGGGTGAATGTTCATGAAGTTTTTGATACCCGTAAATTTTGCTGGTAACAGTAGCCAAGCAGACATTATCGAGGAGTGCTCTTTTGTAGCAGCATATCAACAATTTCCAAAAACAAGGTGAGTGACTATCTTCAAGCAAGGGCCAATTTTCTTAAAACATGCACGCACACAAAACATTTACTCATGCACGACTTTTCCACGCATCGGCAATGTATCCGAAAGAAATCTAGCTCTCTCATTTATTTCCTGTTGTGTAGTTGCCCTTTATTCCCTTACGCATGGTGTAAGTAGTGCATAAGTCAATAAGTGAACAGTGCACAACCCTTATTTTGATGTTTTCTGGCCTAAGACTCCAGAGAAATGTTTTGCACGCGCCAACCAGAGCGCCAGTGGCATAGTGCTCTCTTAAGGCCAATGGCACTGTAAATATACCGTAGTATACAAGAGCTCACTTTAGTTCTTCTCGATACCCATAAATAATTTAGGGTAAACTACAATGGTCGCTGCCGCCCTTTCACATCATTTTTACCAGGCATTTTTTGTCGGGTTAAAGTCGCTTCGAGCTTCCCGTTTTTGTAGCGAACCTGGTGAATATGCTCTTGTCCAAATTTACCTGTTTGCCAGTTCTCTACTTTCGGGCCACAATTCAATGCCAGGAGATGCCCTCCAAAACCCTTATCCCACACCACAAAGAATGCACTCCCACTTCCATAACACGCGCTGTATGCAAAGTCACGCAAGGTTAGCAGCATAAATTGGACACACTTTGTAAAATATAAAGTGCTTGGGATTTTTTCGACAATGCTTGTTATCGATGTATTATTACTTTATAACTAGCCCTGCAAACAGGCCTTTAACGCCGCCTTAATAACCCATGGAAAGGTTGTTGCACCTATACGGGCAAACGTTGTTCCCAAAACGTAAGTTTTCTGCATCTCTTTGCAAAGATCACTAAAAGAATACGTTTAAATTTCCACCTAAAACGCGCTACTGAAATTTTTGAGCAATACAAAAAATAGCCTAAAAAGAAACCACTGTGTAATGCTAACAAGCTGTCCACATACAGGTTGCTCCAGATGTAACCTTTCTCAAAATACCATTACACCCAGATAGGCGGATACGCAACTATAAACGAAACGATACTCTTTTCATGGAGACTGCTTGTACTTAAGCTCAGGATTTTATGGGAAACAGTGCCACTAGTAGCACGGACCATGCCTCGTCTTGCGCTAGGAAAAAGGAAAAAGAGAAAGAATGGCTAAGCTTTAATTTCCTGACACGTGGGCTTACTCGTCAGTGCAGCAGTAACTTGGCATCGTTTGGCCTTATTACCAAACTATAGGTGAACCCGGTTTGCAAATTTAATAAATGCTTGTTTAGTCTAAAGATCTGCACGACCCTGACTGAGCAAGTTTGCACTGAGTGAAAGTCAACAACTTTGCGCGGGAAAAAATAACTCACTTTGGAGGTCTGCTCATTTGCTACGCACAACTGCGATTTCCGCGATTACTGCAAAGCTGGTGGAAGCAGCACCAGAAGGTTAACTTCTCGATTCCTTGCTAATCCCTAATAAGTTCGCCATAGCAAAAACTATGGCAACAGAATTATTTTTTGGGAAATTTTTCAGATCTTCGCTGTTTCGAAGTGTGAAGGAATCAGGCCAACGCCACATATTGTTAAACGTTTTCTCCCAATTGCTCTGAACAATACCCGCAGCCCGTGTATGTTGCCAATGAGAGTCGAGGACTCCTACAACCAGTAGGGGTACACTGAATTGCAACTGCTGCAAAATTTTGTTGCTTTATTCAGTGTCAATTGATGGTGGTTACATTTGGAACAGTGGCTTTAGCGTCAGCAAGAAACATTCTACCATGATTTTGGAAGATAAAGCGATGGTACGGCGGAGGCATGTGTTTGTAACCGCGGCCGATTCCAGCTCAGCGTAATTGGAAGGCGCGGCCATTTGTCTTCAGTATCCGGCCCTTGGCGTCTATTTTTTGTTTGGTCTCATGGAGTCAGATTGCGCAATGAAACAAGGGTTTTCTGACAAGCACTGAGTGGCTAGTTGGTTGCATTGCAAGACAATATCGTTGCCATGAACCGAGGAGATGTCGCCACGTGCTTGCTCCATTTTTTTCTTATTAGGGTCTTCTTCTGGTTAAGGGTGTTAGCTGGAATCGCCAAATCGCAGAAAAATTTAGCACCCTATGATACGTCGTTTCAACTTTCCTTTAATTTGAAGTTCCTTCAATCAACTACTAAAAAAGTGCAATACTGCATGTGGAACTGAAAAATTCGTCTTATGGTGCATGCTTTACGCAAAGAATTTAGAGTGTGATAGATGAGCAGGCTAAAATGCCTGCTGTATGAACAAAAATGTTTAAAATACCAAATTCTATTTCGGCCCTGGAGCGCTCTGGAATTTGTCTTTTTTACGCAGTGCCTGTCGCTTTTTCAACGTGGGATGATTTCATGTGCAGAAAAATACAGAATGAAACGAAATACGTGCAACCATGTTAGGGTTACGCGGGAGGGGAGTACCTGTAATACAATAATTAGCACCCATCATAAACATGAATTGCGTTTGTGAAGTGGGCCGTTTGATGCCATATTTCTTAGCTGATCAAATAGATAATGGTTACGAGCAACAGTGAAACAAGGAAGTGCGAAAGACTATTCGCTTAGACACACTATTTTGGTTAAGTACATGAACTGTTGTTCCTTAAAATGCATCATACTAATGCAGGCTACCCAATATTTAGCCATTTTATCTACTATTCGATCCTTATTTGATTAATTTGTTGTAGTTTTTACTATGAGCTCTATCTCAGGGTGAAGACAAGCTCCGCATTCACGATGAGTTGGGATAACAGAAATACTCACGCATCCTTGAAAACGTTTGTTATAGGGTCTTCTGCGCGCTAACCTTATACATACGTTTATAAATGTTCCATACACTACTCTTTCTCTGCGAGAGTTTAAGTGCAACTAGAATCCTAAAACTGCCCGATATCACAAGGGATGACCACAAAGCCTTCTAATGTAGTCTCAAAAACTCGCATCTCTCCTGTCTTATACACGGAGAAACGTTATATGAGGTACTTATCCCTTTCTTTCACACCGCCGCAGGCGGGACCTGTTAATTATCGCACACTGCACTTCTCATCAAAAAGTGTGTGTAAAAAGAAGGAAAAGTCTTAAACTTCGCAGTTCTTTGTCTGCACACATTTGTTTTTGAAGTTCTATGCCCTTATTGACATTCTGTGAGCTATGCCGTTTGCGAACGAGTTGGGATGAACATTTACTTTAGGCGCTGTTCTTCGGTCCACTGGGATGACAGTAAACAAAAACGAACGCGAACTAATTCAGACGCTAAACAGAAAGCCATAAAGGCTATGACGGACTAGAAGATTGGAGATGAACGTAGTGACAGAACAAGCGAAAAAAAATGAGGAAATAAGTCCTTTTATATAAGGGTGTTCATTCTATTCTGGGCCACGATTCCAGTTGTTCTGTCGTATATAGCACTGGGAGAGGTACTGGAGTTATGGCCCCACATTTATTACGGAACATAGGGAGCCGGCGAACTTATCTCGAAGACCACCGATGCCCGGTTGTGGCCTGGACAGCCTTCTTCGCCCCGATGCCCCATTCTCTTCATGATAATTGCGGAGGGGCTTTATGAATTAGGGTCTTGATGGGAACCTACTCTCTCGAACATTCCTCTCTGTCCTGATAAGATTGTCCAGATGCCATAATAATAAATGCTAGGAAGACGATAGACGTGCAAATAAGAGCGAAGCACGCAGCATTAAAATCTGTTACGTTTCTGAAAGTTTTGCCCAAGTTATGAAAATACTGAGGGTTGTGCTAACTGATTGGCTGCTAACCCTTGCTCTCGAGATTCTTTGTTTCGGAACTTCCGCAGCAGATCAGGTATTAGGTATTTCTTGTGGTTAGTAATACGAAGTATTGCATGAATATACTATTAGGTGAAGTATGTTCTCAATATTTGGTTGAACATATTCAAATTAGGCAGGGCGGCAGGTGGTTGAAGTTGACGTCTGGAATGTCTGAAATTCAAAGGTCGCGAAAAATTTTAATAGGGGGGGCTGTTTTGCTGGTCGTAATTTGTGCGACGTCATAAAAAACACAGTGTAATAGTTACTTGTCACGTTTATCGCGCACTTGAGCACACGCTTTTCGAGCAGCAGCCCCCGTCGTTCATGTTTGCGCTTAGCGCTCACAAAAAAAAATACCAAGAAAGCAGTTAATTTGCATCCCCACCCAAAGGGGGGGGGGGCGGAGCATAAGACAGGTTTGATTGAATGAAGGGTTTAACGCACCGACGGTAATCAGGCGATGAGTCGCGCCGTAGTGGAGGGCTCCGGATTAATTTTGACCACCTGGGGATCTTTACGTGCGCATAAATCTCGTGCACACGGGCGTTTTTGTTTTGCGCCTCCATCAAAAAAGCGGCCGCCGAGGCTGAGAATCGAACCCGTGACCTCGTGCTCAGCAGCACAACTCCGTAGCTACTGAGCCACCCTGGCAGGTAAGCATAAGACAGCCCGAGCTTCAGACGCCTAGTATTCGGAGGCGTTAGCGTTTGCGTACGGCTCTAAATAGTGTGGAATGGCGCTTACAGTTACGCTCTAAGCCTAATGATAGAAGCAGCGCAGCGTGGAGCCTTTTAATCACCCCACGGTTCATTTTGATAACCATCCCAGCTTTGAACCGAGACACTTACTAACGTTTCTAAAATATCAGAAAAAAAGATGTGCTAGAGTTAGAATGAACTTTCCCAGACTCCCTGTGGAGTTAGCACCGAGAGCAATGGATGAAAACGTAATCGCTTTCTTAATTGTCGCACTACTCGTTTTCACATTTCAGGCATTCGCAGAGAGAGAAAGAAACCGGAAAAGTATTTTGTTTAGAAAAGTAAATGAGAACAAATGCTTTGAATTTTACGAAAAAAAATATTCTTCCATCTCAGGAGTTCGTGGGCGGTAAACCTGATTCTATTTTTTACCATTTTGAGGCCCTAGGCTACGCTCCCCTTCAAAGGCACGGATGAATACTCCCGAGTCAAGCAGGCGGGGTTATAAGACCCAGTAAAGCAGACCTCGCAGCACATGTTTTTTTTCTTGAACACTTGCTTCAAGCACTGATGTCAGCACGGTGGGAAAAGGCGCAAAGCCTTGGGAATTTCTTTTTACAAATATTTCGGTTGATTTCGTAGCCCTTTTCTTACACCTATGGTTTGAGTAAGCCTGACGCAAACTGAATTTTATACCGGGGTATTTCGTCTCACTTCGTACGTTTGTGAGTATAGGCTATTGTGTTTGTTCGCATGTCCTTGTTTTTATATTGTGCCTCTTTACAGTAAGTATCGGGTGGAAATGAGTCTGCGTTTTTAGATGTCGTAGCTAATCTGTGCCCTTGTTCAAGGCCCCATTGTATAGTTGCTTTTAACTACTGCAGCAAAATGTTCATATGTCTTTCGTGGTCTAGCAGCTGTACCAAAATATGCTGTAGTGGAAAACTACCATTTAATTTGAACTTGTAATGGCAAAATATCGAGATCAAATACATTTTCGTAACCGCAGATATTATTATGATTTAATTAATATGGTATACTATAATATAAAATAATATGGTAGAATATGGTAATAACAAATGCTATAATTAAATATGGTATTATTAATTACGCCTGTTCAGAGAAGCGAAACAAAAGTTTCGTTTACCTAAACCAACATTTGCACGCCAAAATAACTCGCCTAACTACACTGCTTCTGTCAGAGCTTGACTAGCGGTTTACCTACAAAGCGCACCCTTGCCAACCCCAAGTCAGCAAGACATCTTATAACATTACCCCTTTATGCTTTTCCCTCAAGGCCAAACATGATTACGGCGAAAATGAGCGAGAAAGAGAGTTTCAGATGCTAATGACTCCCCGGTATTCATAATTTATTGTTCCAAACGTGACAGAATAGTCCCAGTAAAAACAAACCATATGAAAAAAATGAATCCATCAGAAGAACGGTTTGGGAAGTCTGCCAACCACCTCCTGAGAAAAGAAATGCCGTTAGTGCTATTGAATTACCTCATATGGTAATCAGCTTAAATAAGAAGCGAACGTTGTAGTTTGAAGGTTAAAGTAAGTGAACTTACCAGACGTTGTAATCCCGCTTTGCGAAAATCTCCGGGATGTGGCACTGCTTTACCAGCCTGCAAACCAAGCTTCTGGAACAAGCTTGGTGTGACACATCTCGACCCTAACACAGTCTACACCGACGCAGCAATGTACAAAAACAGCAGAGATGTGGTGGCGGCTGTCATACATTCTGACCACAACTTATTATACTGCTTGACTATTAAGAATACGAATCCCGAGGAAGCGGAGGACGGAGCAATAGCCCTCGGTTTCGCCCACGGAGAGAGACAACAGAAGAGCCTGCTCATAATTATGGACTCCAAGCAAGCACGCTACGACATCGTTAAAGGAAGAATACCGCGGGTGGGATAAAACATACTGAACAACATCAAGGCACGCACAGATTGACCTGGACCTGCGGTCACGAGGGATTGCCGGGGAAGGAAGCGGCTAACAGCACTGCTCGAGTACTGACGAACCGGGCCGGTGACAGCACGCCGCTTTTCACCCCACTTCCCAACGGCTGTGGGGAAAGACTGGAAGCACTCAGGGCAGCCATGGCGCTGTACCCGCCCCCTCACAAAAAGCTAAGCGCAATTCAAGCCACCTCCACGAGACAGATTCAATTGAATACTTATCCAAACCTCCACAGGTAAACTCTCATTTGCCCAAGGAAATACCGACCAGAATGTCCAACTTGCAGCAGCACACCCACACTATACCACATCACCTGGGCGTGGAACAGCCATTGGCGTGAACACACAACACAAGACAAAAAACTTGAGCTATGGCAGGCAGCCCTGGCCAGCTCGAGCATGGAAGACCAGCTCCATCTTGTCAACCTGGCCCGGGTGAAGACCACGCTCAGAGGAGTCCTGGATAAGGGACCCAACCCATCAACAACACCAAAAGTCTTGTTTTTCAATAAGTTTGTTCCTCCTCCTTTTCATCTCTTTTCTTGTTATTATTTTAGTGGAAGGTTTTGTCTTTATTCTCGGTGGTCATTTATCAGGAGCCCACGTCTCCTTCATAGACCGAATGAAAAAACATCACCTGCAATATGAACTCAACCACGAAATCACTTTAGGAGTGCAGAGATCCGCATTAGCAGCTCGAGGAAATCACTGAATTTGAGAGAGAAAGCTTTTCCTACCATGGATATGTGTGACCGTGTTCGTAAACGTTAAACTGAAACCGCTTGCCACGGTGTTCCTGAAAGAATCCTTAAAATAATTGCTTGAAAATAGCTATAAGGTTTGGAATCAATTCCTGTGTCAAGAAAAGGGTAATGCAACGGTAGGCCGCCTAGTAAAAACGTGGCCGAGCCAAAGAAAAATTTGGCTCTCCCAGAATTACGTGAGGCATTCAAAAGTCTGCAAAAAGGTAACAAAACACTTCGGAAACAGAAAAAAGATGTTTTATGGCAAAAAGTGAAACAATGCGAAATCATCCTCAATAACTACATTCTAGCGAGGAGGGCAAGCAGTGTTCCGCCATTGGCGGCGGCTGCATCTGCCCCCCGCCCGATCCCCCACAACAAAAGTACTACGCCTTCTCGTTTTTCTCTTAATGACGAGTGACCATGAAGTGACCACGAATAACGAGCGACCATGAGTGACCACGAATAACGAGCAATGCCACGAAGCGTAACGGAGTACGCTCGGGTGCTGGCGCCAGTTGGCCACCAAAGCCCCATGTCTACGTTCTGAGCAACCGCAGTTTTCATTAGTTTCCAGGGATTACTGCTTGAGTAGGACGCAAGTGCTATGCTTAGGGTGATGGGAATTCTTTGTAAACCAATAAACTTCGAACCGAGGAAGTTCTTCGAAAGGTAAGACGCAACTAAGTGTATAATCCTGGCTGAATAAGTTCTAATAGCTCAATCAGCTATTTATACGACAATAAAACAATACCGTAAGAATAAAGCTGTATTCTGGAAAAAACAAATCACAATATTTTTGCAAGAATACAGAATGCATGTGTTGCAAAACTAAAAAAAACAAGGGGTAATTCCTTCTGAACCCTAATTGTGTGGCAAGCATTTCTTTAAATATAATTACCCATTCAGAACAGCGGCCTACGTTCGCAGAAACAATTAATTTTTTACGCGCAACGTTAGCAATATAAAGGGAAGCAGTGTATTGATTTTCTGTCATGCATGGACTCTTTTAGAGCATCATACATTTTAGCCCAAACGATGTTAGTACTGATGAGTTATTTCTTTCCGCAGGTACATTCAGGTGTATTAGTGGCACAAGAAATGAACAGATATTTCTGCAACCAACACCGTCAGATATTAGAAGTTCCTGTTCACCCGTCGCTGCATTTAATAGATAGTCATTAAACACGCTAAAGCCCCCGGTTTCCGGCCAATGAATGTCGGCAATGGCTATGATCCATGTTTTGTGCTAAAGTCTCACAAAGACGCCTGATTAGGCACCCGCCACACGACGGCGAAAGAATCTTCCCAGGTGGACTTGCGAAGGCAATCGTTTTAGCTCTCTCGCTGTTGCAACTTGTTGTAAACCAGGCGGTTAGCTCGGTCCGTCGAGTCCCCAGGGCACACTACGTATCTTTACGGTCATTCGCAGAATGGCAGCTGGTATGTCCGGTCAGATCACTCCTCCCGACCGAACCTTTCCTCATATTGTCGTGTCTCTTACCGATAACTGGTGGAAGCTGGTTCTGCGATTTCGGTTCAATAAGGATGGCAAGCTCGAACGTGCTCGGCATGCCTAACTTCTGTATTAAATCGCGGAAAGCAAGTGTGATATACAAACGAGGTCATAGGGGTACCGAGTGCGAAGAAAACAGCAGCAGGCATTCTGCAAAGTGTGGATTTATTTATAAATGATCAGTGTGGACGTGCTCCTGCAGATGCGGAATGCGCAAGGGTAGACGCCAGCCAGCTCTCTTGGGGTGTAGCTCAGTGAAATACAGCACCTTGCAGTGAAAATGGCTCTAAAGAGATAGAAATTATATTTAAACACGTCTGCCTGAGCAGGTAGTAAAGCTATGTTATGAAGACAGCTATAAAGTGGTGATTGGTTATGCGCTTTCGGAGTTCCAATCTTTTTGTTGCGGTATGAAAGTAATTTTACAACACTCAAAGCGTGTGGCTCATGTTCGCTGTTAATATAGAGTTGACAATATTGAAATTAAAATTTGAGCATGCAGATTCAGCGCCATACTTTCAGATGCCGGCTTCATGAACCGACTTCATTGTTTGAAACCACGAACAGCTAAAGTTTAGTTGCAAATGACAATGGCACCACATCCATCCACATGGTTTGGGTGGGGTTTTAAAATTTTCGCATGCAAGTGGCCGAAGCCCTAATCAAGGCTGCAGTGCCCGACAAAAAGCGTGGAAGGCCATCTCTTGCAGAGATCCAAGCACCACAACCCGCAACAGGACAAAAAAAAAAGCAATAAGGTCGCTTCCTTGTGCCGACGTGCGCTATGACTGCTTTGCCCATTGGCCTCAAGCTCGGGACCAGAAAGAACCATCGAGGTGCAAGCTCGAGAAGGGCACAGGAAGGTCGTGAATATTCTGCATGAAATGTGCCGTACCACTCTGCTTGACGTAAGAGCGAATTTGCTTCCTCGCCTTCCACAAGTCAACTTTGCGGCCACCGAGGCGCTCTGTTCACAATTGTGTACAATGTTGTAAATAATAAACTTTCATAATAATTTTCAAAATTTTTGTGGTTTGGAATTTCTTACGTCCGGAAAAGTACATTTACACGGAAAATATTTTTTGTATCCCAAATTACAAGTGGCACCTGAAAGGGTTAAGATATGGAAGCAGAAATATGTACTCTTAATTAAATGCAAAAAACCACCTGCTATTTCGTTTGGTTTAGTAACAACCTGTACTCTCTGTCAATCTTTTTGATACCCAGAATAGCTTTTCTCTGTCCTAGACGCGTCTTGGGGCTGACAAATTTACTGAAAAGGTAATGCAGTTTATTTTACGGTCAGCAGCACTTTTAATCAGTTTGGAACATTAGTATCAAATAGCATAAAGACCGAAAACAACTAAACCAGGGTAACAAAACAAATACATTATATATGACAATCAATCTTCTTCGCTGCGTTTACTTTTTAATACTTTTTTCCCCTCGCACGTTTTGCAGCAAGATGATATCAGCACCTTTCGCTTCCCTGCTTCACATGATTACACGCTGCTTGCTTCTCCCCCGTAAGCCTTTGCTTATTCGAAAAAATTACTTCCGCTTAAGCCTCAGTTGCTGCATTAAAAATTTATTTCTCTACTGCAAAGTTGGACTTTTTTTTCTTGGGGCATCGGTCTTAATTAACAGGGCATAGCACAAACTTAACAAAATAACTAAGACAAAAGTAGAAACTGTGACTTTTGTTTTGTGTGCACTGAGGGAATATCTCAGCCGAGTTAAAATATTTTGCTAGTAGTAATTAGAGTAGCAGAAACAAATCGCACGCAAAATAAACAAATTATTTCTTAGACCTGGGAAGATGCGGAGACGCCAGCCGTTTATTTTTTTTCTCTGACTTGTGCAGTGTAATGTTTGGACAGAGCACGCGGCATTCTGGGGAATTAATGTTTTAGGCATTGGGGCTACCAACCCTCCAGTATCAGCAAGCACAGCGAGAAAGAGTCATGCACGTTCCACGAGCTCGCTATTGTATCTCCGTTCACGCCAAAGAAGTCTCAGGGAAAATCATTACTGTGAATGCTGAAGATGACTGATGCATGTCAACTGTTCGTGAAGTGGGAAGCGCAACGCAGGGATAAACAGTACAATCCTGCGTTGATTTTGTGACAAAATTACTGAAGTATTTATTTGTAAACACCTTTTCGGTTGGTGTTATTCCGCTTCGCTTCAATTGCATATTTCAGAACCAGTGGAATCTCGTGAAGTCAGCACGTTCAATAAAACGAAAACGTCCTGACACAGGAAATATTGGAAGTTCCCTGCGGTGTACTACAAAATATAAAGGAGTTGTGGGTAACATTCCAATCTCCAAGGGGACTGTCGATTTCCGACATTATTATTGGTTCTACTAAATCGACAGATCAAGCGGATGTGAGCTTACCGTACTAGCGGGTATTTTAAATACTAACTACAGTTGCCTCCACTGCGTGCCTAAGCGCCCACAAGAAGATATTGAAGCGTCAAGCGAGAAAGAAAGTGGCATTTCAAGGAGTGATGTTGTATGAGAAGAAGTAGGCAACGGTGTCCTGGTGGCTTTGGCAGTCTTTTTGTTAAAACAACGAATGTAAACCACTCTGTTTAATTGAGGTATTTATAAAAATTTAGATAAATGTAGATAACAAATACGTTTTTATATAAATGTATTTATAAAACAAAATATTCATCTTACCACGTAAATTTTGAAAGAAGGTTCAGCCTAGAATTCGACACAAAAGTTTGGTTGCAGTAACTTAAAGACCAGTTTATGGTGCGAGTTCGTTAGTGAAGAAAGGACTCCAACTTTATCTGAACGCCAACATTTGGTGACTTGCAGTACTGCATTTAATGAAGTGCTTTTCAGTACAGTTGGAAGCGTAAAGTTAAAAATATTCCTTGGGGTTAGTCCTAATGTCTCAAGTTTTTGAAGATGGTTTCCGTGATAGCTATACTGCCCTTTCTCACCCTCAGTGACAACCGTCACCGAAAAAGTCCAGTTAATGTCTGAATGTTAATATCACAGGTCTCACTCCGACCTTCTCTCCAATCGGTGTAGAAACGCACAGTTTAACTTAAAATAACCGATGGGACAATTAAGCCCCGCCTGCAAATTCCCCTTAACAAAAGGAGGCTGGTATGAAGACATCTCACAAAGAAAAAAAATGAATTTTGAAAGTAATATTTTTATTTTAGGTATAATACGTTTTAACACAACACGAATAGTAACTACTTCAGCTCATTTCTGTCCACTGCAGGACACTGGCCTCTCGCATTGGTTCGGGTGGTTTCAGTCAAATATTCCACAGGGATGGCAAGAGCCCATTCCCGTCAGAGAGAACTTCCTGCGCCCCAAGGAGCCTTGGTAGTATGACTTTACCTAGCTTGGGCTCAGTACTATCCAACCAGGTTATCTCTGTCGAAATTGGTAGCCGTATATATTGGTGGGTGGTGTTTCAACAAAATTTCTACGGTAGTGCTGCGACAGATTTAGAACCCCTTAAGGTATACAGCGTAATTCACAGCAGGAACAAAATCTGCCAACTGGCAAGCCTCAGTTACGTAATAGTTAAGGGGTACCTACAATATTTGCTGAATTTTATGTCATCTGCGCAGCATAAAAATTCGAAACACATAGACATAAGTATAGCGGCCTCTTTACCAGTGTAAAATATGAAGAAATGCCTAATGCAGGCATAGCGATGGTTAGCTCAAGAAAAAGATACGAACTTCGAAGAGATACAATGAATAAAATGCTTCAAATGTCAATGATAAGCAACAACGAACCTTTCTTAGTGTGTAGTGCAGTTATCGACTACACTTATTGCCAGGTTTAAATAATGCTAAATCAAGCGACCGACAGAAATATATGAATGCCAATGGGGATGGTTAAAACGGCTTTTGAATGAACTTGAAAACATCGATTAGCGTAAAACTTCTTGCCACGCCATTCCGTTATACCAATTCCGGGAGTTTTGGCTTAACACAAAGTTGTCCCGTACGTCCGTATATTTATACTGAGGTCTTATACTGAGAATTGGTACTGAGATATCAACAGATCAAATATATTTACTCTTCTGCTTCAGTGTGATTTTAGCACTGTTTGGACAAGGTTGGAGATTATTTCTATTTTAGATAAACAAAGTAGTCGCGTTCTCAACATGCCCCCGAGTGCATGTTAATAAAAGTTCTGAAGTTTCAAAATGTTTTCTTACTTAATTGTGAGACCTTTTAAAATAGCCGAATGCCATCTCGTGGAGGTTTTCTGCTGCAATAATGTCTCTGGCATACCATTAAATTACTGGGTACAGAAGCCAAGCATTGACTCTTCAAGTGTATTCGGAACATCATGCGAAGTAAGGCTTATTTCTTGCAGCAAAAGTAAGGAACAGTTTGCGCACACAAGTCAGTTCATGTAGCAGTTTCTATGCGCAGAACAGCTTCCCCAGGGTAATGAGCAGTTGTTTATTAGGTGGAAAAGAACTTGCCCTTCAGAAAACTTGTTTTGTATACAAGTGGCTGCGAGGAAAAATCAACCGCAGGAGCATGTGCGCGAATCAAAAATACCTTCTGCAGCAGGCTGATGTGTAAAAGTATACGAAAAAGAGATACCTCACATAAAAACAATAAAAACAGTGGTACAGGGATGTTACAGGCAAGTGGGGCTTACTAGCCTTTTTCTTTCTACTAGATTTTCCTTTCTTGTCTTAATTTGGGCGTCGGAGCACTGAGCAACACAGTTTATTTATGACTCTGTGCTCAGCCTTGCGCTACGATTTCAAATCTATCTTTGATGAGTTGGGTGCTACTAAAAAGAAGTGGGAATAAATATTGCACGCGTCGTAATTTATCGATTTGCAAGTAAAAATTTCGGACAGATGCACTGTGAACACAAACATTCAGCGACTGGAGACATTCTCTGTGCGTCTTCTAAGGTGGTCGTGGCAAGCGTTTCAAGGTTGTTTTGCTTGGAAGAACGAATTCGTGATGGAAATTGCCTTTTTAGTGCTTTTGTGACCACACGAATTTTGTTTAGGCGAAGTTATATGGCGATTGTAATCAATGAAGAAGAGAGAAGGACAGCGCCAATTGTTCACTAAAAAATAAAACTGTCTTTTGGGGGGCCTTAAGCAAAAGTGCAGGGATTTGGTGGAGTGTGTGGTGTTTTTGGAACAAACCACTCTAAAAGAAACATTGGCGTGAAAAAAACACACGAGTTTGCCCTGCTTGCTTCGTTCCCTATTTCCCTGCTTTCACACTCGGGTTTGCGTTGCGGGCTTTAGAGCTCCCCTACTCTATTGCCAATGAAGAGAAAGGCACGACAAAACGACGCGGCTATTCCAAGCTAAATAAATTCGTAATAAGCTTAAACAAAAGAGCAGTAAGAAAAGGTTAACGGTAATCTCAAAAGAGCCGCTCGGATTGCGAACCTCATTTGACAAAAATAGTCCTCAACAAAATTTGCTGTTTTAAAGGTGTTTCCTGTTCTCTGAATAGCCGAAAAGGCTAAAGAAATGCATCTTCTTACCCCCGGAATCTAAACTTGCGCCCCGGTTAGAAACTACAATCACAAGCGATTTCGGAAATTCAAATCTCGAATCATCCTATATGGAAAGGTGAAAATACGATATGAAAAAGTAACACGTTGATGACTATTCTTTAGTCAACATGAGGATGATGCTATTCTCCCATTTACTGAAGCTTTGGCCTTCTATTGCGAAGGTACGCTGACCTCAGACCTTTGTCATAGGTATAGTAAATACAGTAATAGTGCCTGTTTATCAGCAATTCCTTGTTGCGCGGAGTGGACCCGCGAATACTAAACCGAAATACAAGTGGATCCATAAATCACCACAGATCTTGAGAAAATATGATTTTTCTCGCCCTTAATAAGACCACGGCTCCACAGGGGATCACAAAATTACGAAGCCGTTGGAAAAAAAGTAACGACCTTCATTGTCGTAGCGGCCCATTAACCTCCACCCTTATCTTCGGGGTCGACCATTCACGTTTATTTTGTTATCAATTTTGATTATAAATTTTATACTCCTTTAATCCCATAAACAGGAAAAAGAAACATTAAAGACCACCTCGGCAACCGCCGATACAAATATTACTAAATATTGCCATCACTCTTTCTTGTTCCTTTTCTGTCTGTGGAAGGCGTAAATAACCTTGGAGAAATTGTAGGTACTCTAAACGGGAGGTGAATGAGAACCGCTCGTTTAGCCGTGTTAGGCCCGCCAGAGATAGCAGCCAGCAAGAACTGGCGCCCGTTTCTTTTCCTGGTGTTATTTAACAGGTGCTTGAATTTGTCCAATGTTGTGCCCACGTCATGGCATATTTGCGATTTGAAGATAGATGATTTCTTTGTAATATTGTAGCCTTCGCCCGTAAACAAAAACAGGTTGACTATCCTGACACCAGTGCGAAAATTGTAACACAATCCAAAATGAACGCACCCTGCAAAATTATAACGAGATTGAAACATCAGCATACGTATGGAGAGAGACAGAGAGTGAAATAACTGGGGATATAGAAAATTCAACCTAGCACTGAGCTTGGCTTGCCACCCCATACGCAAAAGAAAAAAACAAAAATAAGAGAAACACACGAGGACACAAAGAGCACAAAAAACGCGCGCTAAGCGGGCAAAAACTTTGAAAGAAGCAGAAACGCCCACTTAACACAGGAATATCAGTTACACTGATATAAAACATCTACACAATTTTGCCTAAGCCTAGATCATTCTCGGAGGGCAATCAATAGGGGCCCTGAAGCTCGTGTCGAAGCGACAGCCGAGCGCCATTGTCTGAGAACATCACTAAGTGGAAGACGCGCATCAGCAAGTAAAAACAATACCGTCTTAATGGGAAATGTGTGAGATGTTCCATAACGGTTACATAAAATATATGTGGCACAAGTTATTCAATTTTAATCAGGGTCACTGCTGTGTCGTTCTATCATTGTCGGACCACTAAACCAGGCAAAATAGAAGAATTAAAACTAGGGCGTGGAAGACCAAGACACTTTATCTATATCTTAACACATACACCGGTGAACTGAAAGGGAAGCTAATCAGCTAATCATCGTTCTTTTTAAGCAAACACAATACAACACTCCCTTGCCTTCAGTGCTGCTGCGACAATTAAAATATTATAGCGTAGTTGCAAGTTTATTCCGCCTATTTTTAACAGATATATGAAAACAATACTTTTATTACGTGTAACGGTATAATTTACTTGCGGGGTCAGCGATTTCACATTATTTGTAAGGGCTGTTGCACTTGCGGAGCGATATTTTATTCAGCGGCATGTCGTAAAACTTCTCCCTCAGGCTGAATAGAAGAAAAGAAGCTTGATAATCAAAAGCTCCTCGGTAAGGTTTTGAAAGGGTGCAGCTCGCATTTTAGACCCGTCTTGAGAACGGTATACTCGGACGCTTTACCTTGAATCGAAAGTAGATTTTACTTCGCGCAGATCTCCTAAAACTTTCCGCTGGTACAAATGTAAAAATTAGCAATCTTTTTCGACACGTCTATATTTTGTAACTTAGGGTGTATCGTTTCTCTGTAAAACGGTATAACTTTCCCCTGTTGATTAAGCAAATTGTACCACCTTTTAGGAAAGAAAAGTTGTCATATTTTAAAAAATTATTCGCTTTAAAATTCATTTGTGTCAATTTTTCTCCGTCCGATTTTTCATTTATTTTGAACATTGTATTTTTACTTCCTCACTGACCACTTAACGTTTGATGTCAGGGTCAAAAGATTCGACGTTCATTTTTCCGCCCCCCGCACGGGGCACCTTGAGCAATCTTGGTGACGGTACTGGCGATACCGCGGACCCCGAGCCCCCAAACATAAGCTGGATCCAACCGTGGTGATGGGTTTTTAAGGTGAAGGGTAGAAACCTCTAACGGTGGCCGTCGGAGCCCAGGTCAAGCTCCGGCGGATGGGCTCCCTGTCTGTCTACCAGGCAGGGAGCTCCGGGACCTCTTTGGCTACCAGGGTAAGGTCAAAGAAGAAAGTACCCCCGTCTCCCTGCTTTTATACTATGCTATATGGCATTTTCTAAACCCCCCCCCCCCAAACGTGATCGGCCCCCGAAAAGGGGCCGCACCGAAGTTTCTTTTCCACCACTTCCTAACTTGAGTCCTCCGAAACCGAACAACTATCCTCGCTTCATCGTGATGGAATCTGTAGACCAATCAAAACCTCTTGCTTCACAGTCTGTATTTCTCATTTCAAAGTTTCTTGACGGTATTGTTGGAGGGTCGTATAAGGCCAAAAAACAACGAACCGGTGAAATTCTTGTCGAGGTCAGTAGCCAGGATCAGGCCAATAAACTTCTTGCTCAAACCAGCATCGCCGATCTGCCAATCCGAGTCACGCCCCACCGCAGCTTAAACAGCTCCCAGGGCGTGATTTCCGAGTATGACCTGCTAAATGAATCTGAAACTGACCTGCTGGAGGGCCTTCGTAGTCAGGGCGTAACAGCAGTCAGGCGGATAACCATCCGCAGAGACGATAAACAAATACCGACAAAGCACCTCATCCTAACCTTTGACAAGTCCATCCTTCCAGAATTCATCAACGCAGGTTACATCCGATGTTCAGTCCAGCCGTACATCCCGAACCCGCGGCGCTGTTTCAAGTGCCAACGGCTCGGGCACGGCACAAACTCCTGTCGCGGCCGACTTACCTGCGCAAAATGCGCCCAGCACGACCACCCGTCTGACAACTGTAACGTTCAACAACTTCTTTGCGTAAACTGCCAGGGCCCACATGCGGCCTACTCCAGAAAATGTGAAAAGTTCCAATTACAAAAGAAAATCATTAACATCAAGGTCACTGAAAACATCACCTTCCCAGAGGCGCGGAAGAGGTTCGCCTCTTTCCCTCTGGGGAGGTACGCCGACGCAGCTCGCCGGGGGGCGGAGCGGCGTCTGGTTTCGGCGGGGACCCAGTACCGCGAGTCGGACTTGGTCCCGCCCCCGCCCCCCCCTGGGTTGCCTCTGGCAGCCCAACCCGCCTCCGCACCGCTGGCTGAGCCAGCAGCGGCTGTGGTGGCATCCACGTCCGGTGGGGATGCTGCTGCACCCACCGTTTCCCCCTCTCCACCGGCCCGAAGCACACGCGAGGGCCCGGACGAGATGGAGACGGAGGCAGTCGCAGCGACCCCCTCTCTCTCCTCACTGCCTGTGCCATCTGGGGTGCTCCCCACGCCTTCGGCACTGGCAGTGCAGGCAAAGAACACCCGAAAGGGTACCATGTCAAGGGGGCCCAGTCCGCTGGGCACCCCCTTGCCTTCAGATGACGACATGGACGTCGAGCCCTTCCGGCTTTCATCGCAGCGGAAGGAACGTGCTGCGACGTCCAGGTCAGTAGAGAAGGTCAGAAAACCCCTTCCAAGAGTGCAAGCCCCGAAAGACCCTACATAAATAGTCACACTCCAGTAGCTCTGAACACATAATAATGGGAAGAGAAAATATTGTTCAATGGAACTGCAGAGGCCTTCTGAATAATCTTGACGACGTTTATGAGATTCTGCATGCCAATCAGCCAAGTATAATGTGTGTCCAGGAAACACATCTGAATTTCAAACACACAAATTTCTTGAATAGTTACATGGTATACAGAAAAGACAGGGATGGCTGCACACACTCTTCTGGCGGTGTTGCCATAATCACCCGCAAATCCTTAGCATGCCACCCTGTCACCTTGAACACCGTCCTTGAGGCTGTAGCCGTCCGCACAATAATATTTGATAGATTGATAACGGTATGCTCCATATACATTCCTCCTAATGTTTCACTTTTAAGCTCTGACTTCGAGGCGCTGGTTGACCAGCTGCCCGAACCATACATCCTGACAGGCGACCTTAATGCTCACAACGCTCTTTGGGGCTCCTCTCGCACGGATGCCCGCGGTCGCCTTATAGAAAAATTTCTTACATCTTCAGGAGCATGCCTTTTCAATACTAAACAGCCTACATACCATAATATAGGACACAACACATACTCATGTCTTGACTTGGCGATTGGCTCCGCAGTTCTCTTTCCATGTCTTGAGTGGGGTGTGGGCACTGACCCATATGGCAGTGACCACTTCCCCACCTCACTTACATATATAGGTAAAGGCCCAAGCAGTTCATCTTCCCATAATAGGTTCAATGAAGCACGAGCTAACTGGAACACATTTACAGAGACATCCAAGCTACACCACACATCCATAGGACACCTACACGTTGAAGAAGCCACCCAACTGCTCACGGCGCACATCCTCGACGCCGCCGAAAAGTCCATTCCCCACGCCTCTGGTGCCCCGCGCTACCAGCGGAGGCCGTGGTGGAATGAGGACTGCAGGCGGGCGCGAGAGGCCCAGAACAAGGCGTGGGGTGTCCTTCGTCGGTACCCCACGTCGGGTAACCTCATTTTGTTCAAACGGGCCAAGGCGTTAGGTAAACGTGTGCGCCGTGAGGCAAAACGAGAGAGTTGGCGCTCATTGATAACATCTATAAACTCATACACAGACACACGCAAGGTATGGACACGTATACGCAAACTCAAAGGACAACAGACACACAGCCTGCCCCTGGTCAGTACAACAGGGGACACACTGGAAGACCAGGCTGACACACTCGCACAACACTTCCAAGACGTGTCCAGTTCAGAACACTACACGAACACTTTCCTGAAGTATAAAGCCTGTTGTGAAAAGAAGTCCCTACACGACAATAACAAATCACAGACTTCTTACAACTCCCTGTTTTCACTACATGAGTTGAGGGCTGCTCTGAACACGTGTAAACCCTCAGCTCCAGGCCCAGACAACATTACATACACAATGATACAACACCTACACGCAGACACACTTGAAGCACTTCAACATCTATATAATAAAATATGGCTTTCGGGGCACATTCCACACTCTTGGAGGGAGGCCATTGTAGTGGCTTTCTTGAAGGAGGGAAAGGACCCGTCGTCCCCCTCAAGTTACCGTCCAATAGCCCTGACGAGCTGCCTGTGCAAGCTCTTCGAGAAGATGATCAATCGCAGGCTTGTGTACTTCCTCGAGTACAATGGTCTTCTCGAGAGCTGCCAGGCAGGCTTTAGGGTGGGGCGATCGACGAACGATCAACTGGTTGCACTTGACTCATACATCAAGGATGCCTTCGTGCATAAGCAGTACTGCTTAACTGTATTTTTCGACCTCGAGAAGGCCTACGACACCGCTTGGCGTTATGGGATCCTTAGTGACCTCAGGTCATTCGGTGTTTCGGGTAATATGTTGAACACCCTTGTTAGTTATTTGTCGGAGAGAGCGTTCAGAGTAAGAGTTGGTTGTCCACTTTCAAAGGTTCACGTCCAAGAAAATGGCGTGCCGCAAGGTGGCGTCTTGAGTTGCACTCTCTTCATAGTAAAGATGAACTCTCTTGGAAAGGCACTGCCGCCAACAATCTCTTATTCTATGTATGTAGACGACGTGCAAATATCTTTTAAATCATGTAATATGTCAATATGCGAACGTCAAGTCCAGCTTGGTGTCAAGAAGCTTGCCGGCTGGGCAGACAAGAATGGGTTTAAATTGAATCCTGCAAAAAGCTCCTGCGTTGTGTTCTCCAGAAAGCGCGGTGTCCATCCGGACCCAGACATTACTCTGAATGGCGTGTCGCTTCCTGTGAACAAGGAGCACAAGTTCTTAGGTGTTGTGTTTGACCAGAAACTCACATTCATTCCACACATCAAGAAACTTAAACATAAATGTCTGAAAACAATGAATATACTTAAGGTTCTCTCCCATCAATCGTATGGTTCCGACAAAGAACTCCTACTACGGCTCTGTACTGCTTTGGTTGGGTCTCGTTTAGACTATGGCAGTGTGGTATATGGGTCGGCGACTAAAACAGCGTTGCGAATGCTTGACCCAGTGCTACACTTGGGGCTACGGCTTGCGTCGGGTGCTTTTCGCACTAGCCCTGTCGAGAGCCTGTATGCCGAGTGTAATAAGTGGAGCCTTGAGAACCAACGGACGTATATGGACTTACTTTATGCTTTTAAAATTTCATCTCTGAATAACCATCCTTTTTATCCTGTCTTTAACGACACATCAACATCACTGCTTTTTGTAAATCGCCCATCCGTTCCTCTGCCCTTTTCACTTAGAGTGAGAGAGCGAGCCTCGGATCTGAGCGCTTCGTTTTTAGACGTGTACAGATCATCCTTTTCAGACATTTTACCTCCTTGGAAAGTTCGTCCTGTGTCCTCCGACCTTTCTTTTATGAAACTTGACAAAAATCGGGTACCGCGAGCTGCAATACTGCAGCACTTTCTGTCTCTGCAGTTTAAATACCCACTTGCAGAATTTTACAGTGACGCGTCTAAAACCTCCACTATGGTCTCCTGCGCTGCTCATGGTCCGAATTTCAGTGCAGCCAGAACCATGAGCGTCCACACGACAATTTTTTCAGCAGAAGCGTACGGGATTTTGCTGGTTGTACGACACATACTTGAAAATCAAATTCCGAAGTCTATCATCTACACAGATTCCTTGAGTGTTGTTCGCGCACTGTCATCGCATACACCCCCCAAAAACCACATAGTTAATCTTGTATTTAACACTATCATGTCTGTGTATGCGCAGAAGCATCAGCTGCTCCTCTGCTGGGTTCCAGGACACGCTGGGATCGCTGGAAACGAGTTGGCAGACGAGAGGGCTGCTGCTGCTGCACTCAGGAACACTGTAGACATAACAACCGTACCCTACACAGACCTCAAACCACACATAAGACAACACCTGCGCAGAACATGGCAAACACACTGGGACGAACAGACAGACAACAAACTACATGTAATAAAGCCACACTTGGGACGGTACACAGCTGACTCACGCAACAGACACACGGAAGTCGCCTTGGGTAGGCTGCGGATAGGGCACACCCATGCGACGCACTCGTATCTGCTGACGGGATCTTCTAGACCCCAGTGCAGCAGGTGCGGAGAGGCCCTATCCGTAGTGCACATACTAATCACATGCAAGGCACTTCACACAACACGACACAAACACTTCAGAGAACTCTACAGACAACATATTCCCCTACATCCATCGTTTTTCCTAGGTGATGATGTCATTGTTTCTGTGAAACGTGTGTTTGAGTATTTGTCCGACGTTAAGTTTTTAAACCTCATTTCCTATCACGCATCATGAAATCTGGCCCTATACACCAGCCATGCTCATTGTCGTGTTGTGATTTTACTTTTGTTTTTGCTGATTTTAGTTTGTGTTTAAGGTTTCACCCCTATCATCGACTATTGTTTTGACGCTCTTTGCCCCAGTTGGCCTTGCGCCATAAACATCCAACGATCATCATCATCATCATTTTTCCGCCAACAATTTCATTTTACTGCTAATATATGTGGGATTGCCTGCTGGTGGAGAGAACCGGGGAAAATAGTACATAGGGATGGTCTACTAGGAGGTAGCCACTCGGAGGGCTAGGCTACCATTTATGTGGACTTTCAGGACGGCTACAAGTAGGGCTACCTCCAATAAGAGGCCCGTCACCAGGTGGGTGCTCCACAGCCAGCGTTAGCGCAAATAAACGATTAATTTCTCTCACAGAGTACACCGGAATTGGAAACATGAAACCAAAATTACTGACTTCAAAACTGTACTTGGACGCATTCTTTTATTACTAAAGGGCGGTCAGGCTAATTCCCAAATGAGCGCTTTGATAGCCTTGTCTAAGCACTTATGATTGACGCCTGATACCGTCAGCAAAGGTGCAATAAAAGCCAAAGCGCACTGTGTGAGAAAACGAGCCTGAAGCTTCCCCTTGTTTAGGGCTAGGGGCATGCAGCTTAGGGCGCAAGTGAAGATTCACAAAGGCGACTTTTATGGAGAAACAGGGGAGAAGTGGCTCAACGGACTTCGAGGCCTTCTCAGCGTTCCTGCGCGTGCAATAACCCCTGGAAATATTCATTCGGAATTGACTACGGTGCGCTGAAAGACTTACTACACAAAATGGAAAGAACACTCTCCCCCCATGTTTCCTTACTGGCTCGGACATCTCTCCTGCTTTTTTGAAGCCCGTAAGCTGCTCAACGCTCTCCCTAGGTGCGGAAAATTTTAAGTTTTTGGAAAATAAGGCCATCGTCTGAAGGCACCTCATGAGTATTAAGCAAGCTCAGTTAGTTTTTTTTTGTTGATGGTTGATTGGGCTGTTAGTCTTTGGCGTTTTGTTGTGATTGCAATCCTCTAAAGCAAATAAAAATCTCAGAAAATACTTCTCTTCTACTGTTACAGCCGGCAAACCCGTCAGAAATCGCTTTTTGGGTTGCAGCCATGGTGAACGTAGATATGCGGTATTTCTAAAATATCCTCTTGGTGAAAGATTACTTTGAGTAGCTGGTAAACTATATCAGAATAGATTTTCGAAGCAAGAGCACTATTACATTGAGTATCCTTGTACCTTTGGCACCCGTCTTTCGAAATGTTCGGTGGGTTGTTAAGTTACTGCACAAAGTTCCTGAACATCTGCTTCAGTTCAATTTACATTAGAGTGAGTACAAAGACACAGAGTGCCGGAAGTTCTGCCGAATTTCTTTACAGCCGTAACAGTGATTGCGACTATCTTCAAGTTTCAAAGAACTTGCCAAGGTATTCACTACGGTGAACATAATCTGAATGTTCATCGCAACAAAATTTTAGAACCCTTTTCTGGTAAATGCACGCTCTTCTCATAGTACGGCTTGAAAATTATGCTTTACAAAGGTAAAAAGCTGTCTCAGTAAGGCAACCAAGAACCATTCGTTTCTGTTTGATGTCTGTAAAAAAACCACATTTCTGTAGAGTTGTTAGCTTAGGGGCTAAAGAAACGATGGTTCCGTAGTATACTCTCGTAATACATTAGGTAGCTGAAAGCAAAAAGTATCAGCAACTAAAACGAACGGTCTTTTACATCATCTCGCGCATAGACATCATTGTAGAAACAATTTTGCTGCTAAAAGGGTAGATTATCGCAGATTAACGGAATCGCATTGAAATAAAAAGAACCTACAAAAGTACAATAACAATGTTTACAGGCAAAAAAAAAATCCGCCAAAAGGACGATCGCAGGCCACAATAAACGCTCACGAGAAACAAGACGGTGCGCTCTAGCGTTTGGAGATACCTCAGTCATTAAATGGCGCTAGAAGTCTTCATAAATGACACGTCTACAACTATCTCGTGCAATGCTTCCGAAATTGAATACGATATGATGAAGCGTAGAAGTTCTATTTTCTCTTCAAAGCAGCCGTAACCATTAAGAGTCGCCCTGGCAGCACGACGAATTTTTTTCAATTTGCGGAATGAACGGGTTGTACCTAGCACAGTGATGTTAATTTTTCGGTGTGTGGCTGTTCGTATAAATTTTATGGAATAGAATATGGTCGCAGTTTCCTACGTACACAACAAAACACCTCTAGTTAAACGTTTCCAAGAACACTGAACTTTCGTAAAACATTTTTTCTGTTCGGTGTGCACAGTGACCAGAAAACACGTACATTATTTTGGGGTTAATACTTGCCTGCATTATTTTCCGGAGAATGCAGGGTTGACATCAGCATGAAAAATTGTTTGGACGGCTTGTAGCATATTTTTAGCACCTTTGCTACTACAATACGGGTTCCATGTTAAATAACTTGCGGTAGAGATAACCCACATTTCAACGTAAAAATCTTACCTAATTTACACACACTGGCTAGAGAACAACAAAAACGTAGTTCTTCTCACAAAGGCACTGGAACCCACCAATCCGAGCCAGTCAGGGATAACAATACAGCGCAACAGAAACAAGGACTTGTTGCGGTCGCAGGACGAGCACGCAGGACGCACGCAAGACGGGCACCGTCCTGCGTGCCTCTGTTCAAGTCCTTGTTTCTGTTGCGCTGTATAGTCAAGATGAATCACCAACTCGCCAAATTCTGTACGCTGGTAAGTGTTCACCGCAAGCAAGGCATATTACGAGAAACATCTGTCTAAAAATACTACCCACCCAGAGATTATCCAAAGAAAACGTCATCACCCCTTCTGCAACGTGAATCTCCGACTAAGGAAGTGTAAATACACGCCTCCCTGGAAATTTCTAGAAAATCCTCTACGAAATTCGTTGAATGCAAAATGGAACAATTGAGCTGGATTTTCCGGAAGAATTGTAGACCTAAACGCCTCTCTTACTTAGGAAATAAATTGAGAGAGTGTTTAACAGGCATAAAAATCTTGGTCCTCTGTCTTACGCTACAGGACCTGAACATTCCGGTCCTGTGGTTGAATCTGAAGATCTCAAATCAGCGGCTAGTAGACTCTACTTGGATCGCGAATAAAATAAAATAGGAGGAGCACAAAAACACGAAACCCTTCTAAACTAAAACGCGCAACAATTGCAGAAGTTTCATTCAACAGGATAGGACACCGTTTCCAGGCTTGACCAGCCGTTTTTTGATATTGTTCAATGCCACGCTACTTACTGTAGTCGTAATGTGTGTGCTGGCCTTAACTTCTGTGAACCCCTATTCTTTTTTCACACGTAGGTTCCCACAAGATTCCTATAAAATGGTTTCCATAGCTTTAAAAAAAGCACTGTTTTTAGTGCACGACGAAAGGGCTGAAGATGAAGCCTCGCAGGGAATCCCAGAAGGCAAGGTACCACCGAAGGTAATTTACAACACAAAAGTTCGTACTACTTCCACAACGCCTGCTATTAGCACTTATATCCCTTCTGACCAAAGCGATCAATTCCATGCGCCATTTCTGGGAAATATCCCAGAATGTTGATGGACCGATCTCCATTTCCACAAAGTAGAAGTGAAGAAACTCTGATGACATGCGCCAACCTTGAGCTGCCTGGTCGATTAATGACTAGCGACCTAGGTAATCGATTCGCGGTTTCGGGGATGTGTTGGCGAACTCAGAGCGCTTATGGTAATGCCCGGCCATTTCCTCCTGCAACGTTCATGCAAATCTGCAGCGAACGTTATTCAACGGCTATGATTAGAAGGCAAATAGCGGGATGTTCGAAAGGGTAACAATCTGAGTAAAATACGGGCTTCATAGGACGTGAGCCAGGGCGTAGCCTCACTGCTTGGAAATGAGGAAAGGTGCAAAAGAACTGATATTAATAGTCTGCAGTTTTATACATCCATAAGATCTTTTGAGGCGGGCAAAAGCACCACTTTTACGCAATAAAGCAACAGAGAATGCCGGAAGCAAGCAAGAAGACAAACAGGTTTGCAGCAGGTTCGCAGGGCCCTACTATGCACATGCAATGGCTCGGAAACACAGAATTAAAACTGTCAATATTCAGTGTGATTTATGGGTCATCGCGAGCAGCTTGTCTGAGCCGGAGTATTTTGTAACGCGGAATATTTTATGGGCATTTTTTAGTAAATACCAAAGCCAAAACTGTGTTTGAAAAGTAACGAAAGCAGTAGTGCACATCAAATAATTTTTGTGTTGGCACGAGCGCAATTCTGGATAAAAAAGGGTTAGAAAGTTTTCAAACACACAGCCACAAATATTAGTAAAGCCCATAGCCCGCCTTCCACGCTGTGCATTTTCGCTCTTTCTGGATGTTTAGCTTGTTTAAGCTGAATCCATGACATGGCTATCCATCACCTTACTAGCTGTTTGGAAAAAGCTGCCTAGAGATAATGAGATAGTGGGCACAATTCTGCATTCTTGTTCAGATTCCTGCCATGCACGCCTCCACCGACGAGCCGGTGGTACCCTTCATTCGCCACTGATTTTTTTTACTCTCCTCGGTTCAGCCAGTAAAATTTGGGCGGAGATATGCGTGCACAATGTTGATTGCCGGTGATGAAACGATGTATGTAGAATGCAGCTTGGCAAAAGATGACGGCGCTGACAAAAAAGAAAAGAATTATTACAAAAACAAAAAGAGAAGCGCTTCCAGAAAGATTTCTAATCACATTCTTTTAAGTTCGGGGATCGGAAAACTAACGGCTGAAAAGTTTGATGCAATTCTAAATATCGAGAAAATATGCCAAGAAACGTTTGTACAGGAAAGCACCTCAGTAGGAAATGTTCGACCGGTCTTATTATGCCCGGTATTAAGTTTTCAACTGCACGTTCTTTTTTATACATGACGCAGTGAACGTACTCTGAATAATAACTACAAAAAGTAGTGTCGAGTGTATACAGTATTTCCAGCCAGTGTGTTAGGTAGATCATATTTTATGTGCGTGAATCATGTAAGAAAACTAAAAGCTCAGAGGACGCAGCCCGGATTCAGATACTGTTATGCTAAACGGTTATGTGTACGAAGATCACCCGAATGGGGTCACTGGGAGGCGGTGCCTCTAATTGTATTAACTTGAGGGTATTTTCAGACGAAATGAATGTGTAGATATAGAGGGTGACAGTAAACTTTGGTCTGAAGTGCAACATTTTGAGTGCGAACTACCGCCAAATGAAGAAATTTGAGCATTGGGGCCCTGGAGCAGTAATACGCAAGTTCTCCTTTGATAAAAAAAACAGCAATAAACTTTATTCAGTTAAAATATTTTTTGTAACAAGAAGTAGCCTTGGCGAGTACTAAATTCCTCAGATGATCTTTGAAGCATGGTTGTCACCAGCTTCTAAGCACGCATAATTATGCATCCTTTTATTCTTTATTCAATGAGCCCGTTTTCAAAGTTCAACGCACGAACATTGTTCGTGCAGTATTATACATTACCTTCCTCTGGACAAAAAATACAATAAACAGCGATGATGTTCAATTGATAAAACATTTATCGTAGGGAAGTGTCACTCGTAAAAGATAAAATGCAAACGCAGGTTCTGTGAAAACGCAGGTTTTGTAACAATTAAAACAATAGTGCCTTGATTGAACACGCTCCAATGAAACATGAAGGGAGATGTGTCCAGGTCCTCCTGGTGCCGGTGAAAGGTTCCAACAGGCCGCGATATCTTACTACTTACTCTTTCGAAGTTCGCCTCTTATGAAACTCCGACGAAGGGTGGACGTCGAAAAGAAGGCGGCGCTTACCCCTACCTACAGCGCAATGTCATTTACTGGGCAAGCTGACAGCGTGGACACCGATAAGAAAGACGATTACCACTGATGGCAGCGCCGGAAAGCGGGAACACTAATCGACCGTGATAACACGCTCCGGGTATCAAGGAGGGTGGGGCGTAGATGAGGCCGCGAAATTATTTCCCGCTTATCGTTTAGGGAGAGTTCCTACTTCGACCTCAGTCTGTCATATGTTGATGACAACGCTAATGGGATGTTCTGGAGAGTTTCGTGGATTATACCACTCGCAGTGTCCTTTTTTCTGTGCACAATTCCCTGTGAATATGCCCTTCCTCAAGGCGCTACACTAGTCAGGGATGGCACTGTTGGCCTCATTGTGTTCAGTGGTGTCTTAGCTGGCAAATCTTATTCAGTGCTTTGATCGCAACCTGGACTCTCTTGTCGTCCGCCGGACCAAAACACAAGAGAATTAACAGCTTCTAGTTGGAATGATAGTGTGAAAGTTTAAAGCAGAAGATACACTATACTGCACTTAACTAATTGTAGGGACGATCTGGTTTTAGAGGAAGAGGCTCAGGACGACTCAGAGCCAGAAACGTTGCCATCCAGGCAAATAGAGTGCTATGGTGTATGGCTCATATTTTGTAAAAAATGACGCGTTGAAGAAGACAAAAGGTGGCGAAACTTTGATATCGGCAAGTGTGGGAAGAACAGCACTTTCAATAAATGTTGCCGCTCTAACAGACTCCACAAAAGGCTTACAAAAACTATGTTTTGCGTTCAGGTATGTACGCTAGGCTCACCAGGCAAGGCGTGAGTCCAGTGAAATATTTTTGAAGTACTCTTCATAGATCATAGCACGTACGAAGGACATTGTAAACAAGCTATGACCGAATTGTACGAGTTTCACCTTATACACAGACGAAAAAATACCTCTTAAGTTGGAATATCTGCTTCAGTTCCTAGAACTGCGGATGTTGTTTAGACTTGTTTAATGCGCACGATTTGTAGCTGTGTCTAGCTTTAAAACTCAATTATAGTTCTTCGCTGATTATCCACTTGTACTTTGTTTAAGTCTTCTCCTTTGTACTGTAAAGTACTTTGCTGTACATTTCCCATATTGCTCTTTAGTGACTTGTGTTCTAAGTGTTGCTTGTATTTTTATGACTCAAACAGTAGAATTGCCAGCTTGTTTAATTTTGCTCCTTCATTGTACTGTGCCAAAGGGGGCTGGGGCCTCAGTCAGGCTTTGTACCCTTTAGTCCAAGCCTGCCTCCTCGTACTTCAGAGGGAATAAAATCTTTGAGTCTTTGAATCTTTGAAATTATTTCAACGTTATTACATTTTCTAACAAAATTTAGTGTCATTCTTTTGTGTGAAGAAGATGACCAGTGAATCTGGGTGCAGACCAAGAAGTGAAGGAAACAAAATACATTTGTTTGTAATTTGCGATTTATCATATGTCCTAGTTACTTAGCTTAATCAATTTAGAATAGGCTAGAGTTTTATTGTAGGGCACGAACATTTCGAAGCAAAAGCACATTTTCTGGAAAAAGTTAGTGCCCTTTCTTTGTGTGAAGGAGGATGACCAGCGAAACTGCACGCAGACTACAGAATGGACGAAACAAAAAATGTTTGCAATTCGCGATTAAACCATACGTGTTAGTTAACATGTCGAATTATTTAAGATGAAGCACAGCTATATTGTAACGCACGAACATGGGCCTGTCTTCACCTGCCCTCCCACCCCCCTTGCCTTGTCTTAGCCCATGTATTATCAGGAGACGTAAAGTTCACAATTTTTACAACTTCCCTGAGGACTATGTAATCTAAAATGTAAATGAACCGAGGCGTTTTTTTACATTCGTGTAGCGGCTAATTGTCATGTAAATACTTTGGGGGAGAGGCGGAAGAGGGGGGGGGTAGTTTTGCATCAGCATGAGAGCCGTTTTCACTAAGCATACATCCCCCATATATGGCCATGTAGTGACAGCAGAAGTTAATTTTGTCGCGTTCTCCGCTTCACTGTGAACTAATGGAGAGCAGATGGAACTCGGCGTGAGATTGAAGTCGTATGAGAGGCTAGTTTTAGAATAATTTTGAAGATACCTACACTACAATGAGAGCTACAGAGCGTTCACTGTAAAGTTGTCTTTCTCAAAGATTCAAAATTTTTTGTCGACGCTACTTTGGGCATGGATACTGTATTGGGAACACGACTCATATACAGCCTCGCTGTAATATTTGTCAGTGATTTTGTACGCTGCTTTCACGTGAAACTGCGAATATATTTCGTTTCTTCGCTCTCCTCTCCTTCTGTGGAAGGCTCAAAGACAAAACAGTGAAGTTAAAAAATGCGCTTGAAGAGGAGAAGAAAGTGTGGCAATACTGCAGGGGCTATCACCCTGTCTTGTCGCCGTTTATTGCGTTTTTCAATGGCTGTTTCTGTAACTTCAGGATGTACAAATGGATCAGCACTAATATGCTTTTGCAGTTTTTGACAAACCACTAACAAGACATGAGGGTGCACGAAAGTACAAGCCCAATACAAAACCACAAATTTATTAGGAGATAAAAAGGAAGAAGCAAAAATGAAAACAAATTATATGCAACACGTTTCAAGCACCGCAGCTCAGATAAAGATTTCCGTGGCCGTTACCTGAAGGCTGGTCAAAGTAATTAAATAGCGCGAAACCACGAAGGGAGTTAGAACTCGCCGTGTTCCGCGTGGAGGATCTCTTCTGGAATTGAGCGTCATCGCTAAACAAACACTCGGCCCAACCCGAGCTGCATTTGGGGTCTTCAGAAAAGAAATAATTCGCACGTCCGAGAACAAGCCTCTTAGAGCACGTAAGCACGCTTGAGGAGTGGTCTCAAATAAAGCAAAAAACTTTGTTAAAAACGTGAGTAGTCTGGATGAACTGTGAGCATGCAGCGTTCTCTTTTGTTATTTTCACTTGAGTGTGTGCCGCCTAAAAGCAGAGTGGGTAAACGCTCACGCTAGGAAATATTCAAGCCTTGCGTATTTGCTAACCGTATTAGTACGAGGTTGCATGCATTTAGAAATATTTTATGGCACGTGCGACTGCGATCATTCGTGAGTGGAAACTTTTGATCATTGGCAAATTATAATTCCCTATCCCTGTTGGCTTGTAATCTAGTTCTGGACGTTTTACTGTCCTCGCCTACGTCGCAATGATAGGTGGCAACTATGTGCCTTTAATAAAGGCAAAGTATAAATAAACACTACGCTTAGCGCAATCGCTAGTAGGAGCCTGCACAACAAAAAGAAAACATAATAAAGGAGGCTGACTGGGTTGCAAACCGGTACCATACACACGCTAAATAAAGGTTGAACAAAACCCAAATATGAGGGAAATATTCCCGCCCCGCAATGTCCTCTCCGTAGCCAAAAACAACCATAACAGGAGAAGAAACGAAGTTCCCAAGAACTGTGGGCCCAATAGGCTCGCAGTTGATTTCATGGCCGATTAAAGAAAATAAATGATGTAGAAAAAAAGCTGACTAGGGCTTTCGACTCGAGCGGCACCTCACTGCTGACGCGGCCGCTACCCCGTGAATGGCGCTGATGCGCACGCCCAAGGGACTGGCCACACACTGATTTCAGGGCTTAGTGAGCCGAAGCTGCACCTGGGGTATGAGAGGCGCCGTGGTGAAAAGCTCTTCCAGATTAACACTGACCACCTGAGGACATTTAATATGCGCCAAAATATCGACACAAGAGAATTTTTGGTTTTTCGCTTCCATCAGAAGAGCGGCTGCCGGACTAGCCCCACGCTCTGCTATAGCTAGTGGCTACCAAAGTGCAGTGCTTAGGAAGAAATTCTGGTATATTTTAACAGCGGAGCTTTTGCTGGTCGTCTGCTAAATGTTGTGCGGACCCCGCCGGGGTGGCTCAGTGGCTAAGGCGTTGCGCTGCTGAGCACGAAGATGCGGGTTCAATTCCTGGCCGCGGCTGCGGATATTCTGGTGGATTAATTAATTCAGAGCACCACAGTGCACGGCGCGCCTCATAGCCTGAGTTTATTCGGCGCGTTAAACCCTACAATAAATAAATAAATAAATAAATGAATGAATGAATAAATGAGTGAATAAATGAGTGAATAAATGAATGAATGAATGAATAAATGAATAAATAAATCAGTCAGTCAGTCAATCAATCAATCAATCAATCAATCAATCAGTCAATCAATGTTTTGCGTCACGCAGGGGTAGGAACAGGTTCCCAGGCGCACTGGTATTTTCGCAGAAACAGGTTCCCAGACACGCGTATAGAAGGCAAAGTATTCTCCCAGAATACAGGTGAAACCCTCCGGCCGTTGATCTTTAGTTAATTTTAGTTTAGTTAGGCTACGACCTCTGTTTAGCTGCCGATTCCTTTGCGGGAACCCTAGAATCTGCGCGGCGATCGCGCTGCCGTTTTCAGACGAGTTCCCGCTGACTTGTGAGTGGAACCGGGTTTAACTGAGTGGAACCGGGTGGAACTGAGTGGAACCGGGTTTAGTTTTGGTCACAAGTTGCGCTGTGAACAGTCTGAACATGAAAGAATGAATAAGAAAACGCCATGAAGAAGACTGACCTAGGAATGTTATCAGGTATATGACAAATATTTCCTAGAGGTCGTTGATACTCCAAAATTCCATTCCACGTTTATGTAAGGTTTCATCTATTCTTTGCTGGACAGTGTGAATGTTTCAAATTAGCTTTACTCGGTGCGGGATGTAATTTCTTAGGTACAATAGCGTGCCTAGAGGACCATACCACCAGTAACACACGGTGCATACAATGCCCCAACCACCATTCCAACCCCGCACGAAATTTGAAGATGCAGGTCATGGAATTTAAGGTCTCGCATGTTTATGTAAAAAAAAAACACGCACACGTATTTTAGTTCAACCCATAGCGCTTGAGCAGCACTGCAGAATCACAACTTGTGCACATTGTGCTACGCAGTGATCTTTCCAGGGCACTCCGCACAATTCATGCTTACTCTCACGTATTTTCGAATATCCAAGTTTCCTTTTTTGCCTGTTGTATTTCTTCATTACCTCATTATTTTTAACCCATTAAAATTATGCAGGCATCGGATATGCGCAAAGTACTGTGAAATGTTCTATATCGTGTAGACGTTTATGGAAACAGAAAAGAAGGGAGTCATCTGACGTGAAGCATTCCAGGCATTTGTGATCTACCGCAATTACAAAGAGCAACGCAAACACGATTTTTTTTATCCGAAGGAAGGTAGTTTTTTGAGCCGAGCAAACGCGACCACTTCTGTATTTCTGTGTATAGTGATGCAAATGGGTTACAAATTCCACTGGTTGGTCGTTACGAATAACCGGTCGGTGTTACTGAAGATAGTCAGTTCAACTACGTAGCATAAATAAGATCTATAATCAATACATAGCTCATTTCAATAGGTGTAGTTTGTCTTCAATAGAATGTATGGTGGCGCAGCTACTCTTATTAATTTAATGTACATAAATATCTTGCAAAAAAGAGATTCGGTGCTGCATCCCCGTACTACCCTTGCTTTAGCTGCCAGTGCGCACCAATCCCACAATTCCCCGTCTTAATTCTGCGCGTTAGGTTGAGTTGACAGCGCCTTATTTATATTTGTGCAGTTACTCCACGCAGTTTATCGATTGCCGCTATATCAGTGCAGTGTATATGTTTCATAATATGCATGGGAGCTCGCGTCATGTGGACGAACCCGTTCAAGTAAACGGCGCGGCTGTGGACATCCTAACACATTGGCTGGTCATCTGTCGAGATCCCTGTGCGTTTGCCTGCAGGTCGGTGGACGTTTCTCTTCTGCCGGGGGCGATAGACGGTAACTAGATCTTCCGTAAGTTTTCTCCTGATGTTTTGCTGGGGACTCAATCTCGTGCCTGTGCTTATTGGTCTTCCAATTCCTCCGATTCTGTTGGTGCTCCCCAGATACGACCGTAGTAAGTCCGATGCCGCTGTCGTTGCAGCCACTGTCCTATTAATCAGCCAGTATTTCTCTTTATGCGCCTTCTGATCTGGCACTTTATTGAGCGCTGCTCTGTCCTATCCTCAGCTCTGTGCACTGTTGCGTGTGTCTTTTGTTGTCGGATGCCTGCTTTGAAGCTTCCCCATTTTTTCCTGCCTGTATGCATTATGTTGATTGGATTTCTTTGATTTTGGAGTACACCAGCAAAAGCAGAGCGTAAGCGATGTGAAAAACGTGTACTCTATTGCTTTGAGTTCCTGGTGCTCACGGCTGCATATTTTGCACTCGAATATAGGCGCTTCTTAAGCAAGATGACTTTACGCCAAGCACTCCGAGGAGTTTTTCAGAGTTTGTACGGGCTTCAGGTTCTGGAAGCAAATAGTGTTTCGTCTATATGCTGGGTGTTTTGGTGAGTCTAACACGGACTTCATCCTTCCCTTCGTCGTTGTATCAAACACGATTGTTGTAAAACATCTCCAATCTGCTCGAACTAACCAATTAATCATTCTCTCATTGAGTTTGTGTTTAAAAGATGTTAAACGCGTGCGTTATTGTCCCCACTAACACATTGAAAACGCATCCACCTACGTTGTCGCATCTTACGCCAAAAGAATTAAGAACACACACACAATAGCAAAAACGTAAAAAAACGATCACAGCTAGCCGGAGCGTTAACGGCGGACTTAACACCGGGAATTCCGCACAGCGTTCGACCCCGCCATGCTAACCGGGGCATCGCTCACATAACGGCGCTGATGTGTTCATATGTTCTTTTTAGTTGGATTGCCTCTTTTTACCACGGCTCTATGTATTGTACACTATAACCCATTTTGCTCTACCTTGGGCCAATAGCACGGTTGCTATGAGCCCAGCATATTCTTTATTAATAAACAATAATTAACTTTTGCGTGAACCTGTTATTGACCGTAACTGTGCCCGAAGTTTACTTCGCACTGAGCGATGTTTTCATACATGCATAGTGACACCACGGTTTGTAGTCGTGATGATGTCGTGCCTAAATACACTTTGTGTTCATCCTCTTTGTTAAGGCAACAAGGCATTTCGCAAGACAACTGTCCAAGTGAGCTCTAATATGCGTTAAATTCTCATACCTAAACCTAAACTGTCATGCCAAAGTGCTGCCAAAGTTCATAAAGATGGCTTCACATATGAACGTGAATACCTGTTTTTGGTGTACAACGGCTTCAGTGAGGACGCTGAAGCTTCACTTGAATACGGTAGATGTATCTAAAGATACGCCGTGGTATGTCCATTGAAACCTTTTTGCTAGTATCTTCTGGTTTATTTGGATATACACGTCAAACCGAAGCAGCAAATTAAACATTCAGTCATTGTCTTCAACTATATACCGACGCTGAAAAAGTTTACTTCTTTTATGGCGCGATTTGTCAACAAACTTTTTTAAGAATAAAAGCCAAGTGCATGAAAATATATGGCGTTGGGCAATACAAAACGACCTCCACAAAGGTCTTTGTAGCTAGATGCGTTTCCTAAAATTCTCAGAAATTACAAGAAATGAAGATAAATACGGTTAGAAGAGAGCTTGCGTCAAACGAAACACCACGAGAAAATTTTGCGCAAATCAAGTTGCCATCCATGCCCCCGGGGCAAGAGCAAACATGCACACGAACAGCGGCAAACGAACCGGGTTGTCAACTGGTAACCTAACCGACCCGCCGCGCTAGCTCAGTGGCTCAGGCGTTGCGCTGCTGAGCACGAAGTCGAGGGTTCGATTCCCGGCTGTGGCTGCCGCTTTTCTGATGGAGGCGAAAAGCAAAAACGCCCGTGTGTACGAGATTTCGGTGCACGTTAAAGATTCCCTGGTGGTCAAAATTAATCCGGAGCCCTCCACTACGGCGCACCTCATCGCCCGCGTTGCGTGCGCGCGATAAACCCTACAATGAATCAATCAACTAATAACCACAGCAAGCCTGACGGCATTTTCATACTGTGGGGGTAATCTTGTACGTTCCCGTCCACACGATCCGATCTTCCCTGCACTACAAACAACTTGTGGATGGTGCAGGCGCAGTTTGAGCCGATAAGCTGTGTCTTCATAAAAAACTAAGATATTCGGAACTGTGGCTGTCGAGGCGACTCAAGCATTTTGATGAGAAAGATACACGGCGCATTCGATGTGTACTAACAGCTAAATAAAAACCACTGCGGAGATGTAACTGGACTACTTTAAATTGTGGAGACTCCTCCAGATTCAACTCCACAATTTCTCCTACATAATTTTTTACAAGTGTTTTGGACCACTCACACACTGCAAGAACTATTATATATTGGCATACGTAGAAACCAAATCTTTGTAGATGTATTACAGCAATTTCTGCCCGGAAAGGGGAGTCGACAGACAGACACAACAACAGACAGAGAGACCAAATTACCACGTTTGGTTTTCTCAAAGAAAACTGCTCTTTGCAAATCGGTTTTAAGAAAATCCCAGCCGTTAGTTTTCATATGCTTCTAGGTAACATCGCACTAATCTTCGCCCGTATTATCACATTTTCTCGTCGAAAATGTGGCTATAAACAACTACGCACAAAAATTTGTTCTTCGTTTGACACAAAGAAAACGAAACTCCCTACTATTATTCGCTTTCGGAGAAATTAAGGCAGCAGTAACCCACAGCCGCTAACATTATTGGGAGCCGTAAAACATATCAAATATTTCGTTCGTGTGCGCATACACAATAGCAGTTTTAATTTGTTCGACTATATAGATTTTATTCCCAGGTAATCAGACAACTTACGAAAAATTTATTGCCTCCTGCGCTGGGTTAATTTTCAAAAAACGAAGAGCAAGCACCCCTCGAGTGAACTAGGACAGGTAACCTAATTGCCTTTGTTAACCGTAAAGGGCTTTTTTGTAAGACGCAAGCTTTATCAGCAGTTAACACTAAGAAAACCAGCTTGTAACTTCACGTGGAGTGGATTTACTTGTCGTTTTTTTACTGCTGTTTGGAAGTCTTGATCCCAATCTGGGTTTTTTTCAAAAGCGATTGCTTTCATTCGTGTGAGACAGTTTTCCACGTTGCATATTTATAAAGCCTGAACCGACCCGACGCTGGCTCAATCTCACACCGATCTCAGAAGCACTGGAGAGTTTTTAGGAAAGGGTCCATTTTAGTGTTCATTTTTTCACTCCCTTTTCATACATTTGAGCGCAATAGCATCATTGTGTTCAAATAGTCGATTTCGTTCATATTTTGGAGTTAGTTTCGTCGACTTAGAGTTTCTATTACAAAAGAAAAGACAACTGCATAACTTTAAATTATAATCAGTTTTTTGTTGCTAGCAAGATTAATGGAGAAGTCGAAACATTTGTCATCTTCCCGTTTTTTGCGCTTAGCTTCTTTTCTGGGCTATCGCGGCTCACGTTTAATATCGATGGCTAAATATTTAAAAGTGAAGTTCATACGTGGACGGGGATAGTTGTAGGTGTTTTTCCTGTCACAGTTTCTTTTCCTAAACCTGATCATGGAATTTCGCAGAACGCCCAAACGCGCACAGTGGAGTCTGTAAGCTTTGCTCCCCTCAGGACGGCGAAAAATACCTACACCTTGCACGTACTTCTTGGAATGTCACCTTAACGTAATACGGCGAGTCCATGCCACACACAATTGCAGCCTTTGTGAGCGGATAACTATGGCGTGCGCCATCTTTATCAAGCTCAGTTACGGAACTGCAAAGAAAACCTAAAGACTTCTGACACGGCCAAGCATGAGCAATGGATAGTCTCTGTTCACGGAAAGAGGGCGATAGCTGAGGCCGTTTTGTTCTACAAGTATGGCGGTGAGTAGGTTCCTCCTTTTTTTCAAGACATTCAGGAGGATGGAAACTCTGCTCCAGGAATCTGAGCCCCCTCCTCGTTACCCCCCATACATGTTGGACGAGAACGCGCCATGGGCTAACGATTCCGGATTTCACGTTAATTACCGCTCTTTATTTTCGCTTTGCTGTAAGCGCGAACCGTCCTCTTTAACTGTTATGCTCTTTGTTTCTTTCGACAATACTCGAGCCCAAATGGTTGAGCCTGAGCCACAATATTCTCGAAGCGAGAAACTATTCTTTCCAAGCCTCTTGCTGAAACTCGGTGGATTAGCGCAAAGAAGAGAGCTGCTTTCCCTAAGTTTTTTATTCAATGTTGGCTTCCTCCCGGGCCGAGAAAGCCAGAGACAAACGTCTTTGATAACTGAGCAACATGATGCCGGGGAATAGGCAATATCTGTCGGCAACGTAGTGGGTCGTAGTTTCGAAGGTCAGCTAACCTCACCCTTCCCAAATCTGTTCACTCTTTGCTTCAATTCCGCTGTGTGAAAAAATCCCCAAAATATAAGCAATAGCCACAAATCACTTATGTCGGGAGTACAAACAGCTTTTGTAGCGGGTGGTGTTTTGGGGTAAAAATATAACCTTCTGCGTGCATTTCAGAAATTGCAAACTTTGTTTTCTACGCTCCAGCTCTTATTACAGGAATACCAGAGTTATTATTATTAGAAGGCAGCCTTCTGTTATACTTGTTCTTTTGTTATTAGTCGTCCATAAAAATGAGCTTCATAATTGTCTTGTGTATTTAACCATTACGTTATTGGCTGAAGATTGTTTGCTGCATCTTAACTTTACATTACTAATTAAAGTGATACCATCAATCTTCCGATTGTCGTATGTAATGTGCGTGTCTGTTTTCGTGCATAGCGTATAAAACGTAATTCTACAAATAATAAAAGCATGCGCGTGTCAATTAATCCCTCAGCTTGTAACGCTTCCATGTATATTCCTAATAATACCCCTTTATTATCAGTCAATTTGTATGATTGTATTGGTCCTACTATTGCCACCACCCTTCCTTCGCGGAAACACATTCAATACTAACCGCAGGCTTGGTTTCTTGCGACGCGAATTTTCTTCTGTGTGGATGCCAGTCAAAATAAATTCTTACAAAACGTACGTACGCTCTATGCTAGAAAGCGCATACGCCTTGAGGACCTCGGTCAAAGTACGATCATAATCTGCCAGTGTTTTCAGATTGGAAATAGGCTTCTACGCTCTCCCCTAGCGAAAATTTCCTCAGATTTTACCACCACTAAGTACGGCCACAATAACGTATTTTTTTGCTCGTGCACTTCTTCCTCACACGCAATATTCCAAAAACATCGCCTTTAAGATGGCGTCCTGGTGGGTTGTAGCGATCCATCTTATCAATGAGAGGGTGCCTCGCTACCTCAATAGTTATATAACGCAAGGAGTTACTTGATCATCTTGTTAATTAATGAACAAAACAAATTTTGAATAAGAAAACTAATAATTCGTATTTATATTTGTCGAACCGCCTATCACCCGGCTTTCAATGCAGTGCTCGCTTTGGTTTTCGACTATACTCGATTCGTATATTCCTATATTCTCGATACTCGATACTATATACTTTATTCGTATATTCGTATATTCCTATCAATTTACTCTGTCCTGATTTTACTGGTATTGTGTAATCAGCATGCCGTACAAAAATGTTGTAGCTCTTACAATGTCGAGAGTAATCGGTAGTGGTACGTCCTATATAAATAATTTCGAAGGTGCTATTTACTGGTTTCTTTGAAATACAAAATGTGAAATGTCAGTTCTCAATACATTTGCAGAGCTGAAAACCGAGAATATGTTTCGACCTTATGAGACACAAGCCATCCAGTATTGTGACTGGCTCTTACTGTACAAAGATAAAAAAACCTCTATTCAGGGAAAGGAAACCATGGTTCAAAGGAGTAACGCAATGGTTTCACCACTTTTCCCCAGATATTGTGTGGTGTAGCCGCAGGTACCTAAACACCAGTAGCCCCCACATTTCACTGCATTTTCAAAACATGGTGGCTAATTTCAGTCTCTGGCAACGCTGCTATCGACCTCGGAGCTGTGAAAAATCGCGCAGCCCGTTTTATTCTGTATACGTAATTACCTCATGCCAGTTCCACAGCCACAAAAAAACGTTTACCGTCAAAAATGTTTTGGTCGGTCTTTGTTTCACAAAATTCATCCTTATATTGCATCTTTAAAAGAGCAGCTTCTCTCTTCCCGCTCCTACATTTCACCTTGTTTCGACCAAGGCTTCAACGTAGGTGTGCCATCTTCCGCAACATATCATTACAGTGATTTCTTCAATCCCTAAACAAGCGTGTACAAGAACCGCCTTCCCACCGACATTGCATCCATCACAAACACTGTACCGTTCCGACTCTCCATTTTACAATAATCGTATTATGCCACTCAAATTTGTTATTCTGTAAAGCCTTTCTGTAAAGCCTCCGGGCACGGAAGGTATTCAAAGAAATAAAGAAAGAAATAAAACTCAAAATACCACCTTCATAGCAATGAACGTTTGTATGAAGCCATGGTACGAAGATATATTAGTGTGCAATTGCTCCTGATTACAATTTTATACCGCTGTCCCGTCACTGACAGCTTTGCCCATCAGCTGGAGTTAGGGCTTTTTTTGCCTAGAGGTAATATCAGGAAAGCTGTTGCATGAAAAGTGGAAAGTAACAGCCTCACATTACCTAGTTGAAATTAGGGTGTAAGAGCAAGCCCAGAAAAGAGGGTGCTCCAGGCTCTCGTTGCCTGTAAGCCGACGAAGAAATGAAGAGGACAAGCAATTACATTCCTTCCAACTTTATTACCGGCTTCAATGACTCACAAGCACCACTAAACAAATAGGAGGACTGGAGCCGTGGCCCATCAGTGTCATAAAAGCGTGGGACGGAATAGTCCGGACCCGGCCTTAAGTAAGGCCTGCTTCTATCTTTAGCGCAAAACCAATCACGCGTCCGGGAAAGTTCTGCCCGGTCTTCGGGCCATGATTCCGACAACGTAATTGAAGTCTTAAGGGAACACTTGAGAACGCCGATAGGCACTGGAAAGTCTCAACTCGCTTTCAAGGGCTGCCTTTGAGCATAAAAAGGGTGCGCCTGATTTGGTGCTGGCGGCATTAGAGTCAAGCCAGATCATTAAAACGGGCCCAAGGAAAGAAAAATCCCTTAATATTTAGATTGCTGAGTCGCAGACGCTGTTCTGTGATGTCAAGCTTGAGAACTATGTATGGGGCACCTGTACAAAAAGTTGCAGTTCGTTTCAAGGCTACGGTACAGGATCACAGTAGTGTTGAAGAAGAGTTTAGCTTCTTGCTTGGTTGTCACTTATTACGTCCTGGTGTTGTTGCTTCAAAAACCATTGTTTGCTGTCACCAGGTAAGTAAAACAAATGCTTGAAAAGGTATTTTAAACCACGCGTTGTGTCGTGCGACGTTACAAGAAGTGCATACAGTGCATACGTGGTAGATTACCATGAATTACTTAAAGGGGCCGATGGGAAGGACTCGATAACATCGAATATGAACCTCTTACACTGCTTTAAGAATCGTAAGTGGGCGCAATTCGACAAAAACTGTCGTGACATTGCAATATGAAAAGTACTTTCTATTCTTTTAGCAGAAAAACTCCGAAAAGATTTGAACTGTAACAAAACTGGAGCTCTAGTGGGGTGCAGACTGCAATAAATATTTATATTTGCTTTCGGGCAAGGCAAAGAACTCAACAAGAATAGAAGCCAAAACAATTTGCTAGTTTTTTTCTAAGCCTATAAAATAACAGAGACTTGCCCCCCCCCCCCCCCCCCCCCTCTGCTTCTGGGAACAGCGATCGCTAAAAAAGTTGTGGTTTCCGTCGAAGAGACAAAAATGCGAGTACACCAGCACCAGCTGACCACGTTTGCAAGACATTTTTTTTCCACTCTGACGGACATATATATATTGTTCGCTTAGCAGTCGACCTCAAATGATTGAGCAGGTGCTAGGAAAGCGGTAGCAGCAACTAGAAAAATATATGAAAGAACCAACAAGACTGCTCTTTCTGAAATCCGCAGCATTTATATACCTAGCGCTGGCTGTGGAAGCCTTTGGTGGCCTTAAATAAGAAAATGGAACAAGAAACAAAGCCAGCAAACCTTAAACCCTAGCCGAGGTGTATGATAAAAGAAGTATGGGAAGAAAAGTTGACGAATAGAATCGCCTTCGCAACACGGTGAAAAAAGCAATGGGTTGGGTGTTAATATGTTGCAGCGCCTATCCACCTAGGTTGATTTTTGGCGCTCGATAATACCTTAAAGGTCAACTTGAACAATCAGCTCGGAGACATTAATTTGGGAAGCATTTATGCGATTCTGGCGCGTGATCTTCCCCACTAACGTTATTTGAACGACATCGCAAGTTGTGCTGCCGCGCCAATAATGTCAGGAAAACTACGGTTGGTGAACGCTCATGTTCTCGTTTATGTCGCTACGTGCAATAATTAAACATCTTCAACGAGCACCGCATAGCGATCTCATTTTATTCGTTCCTTCTTGGTACGTTATCGCAAATTTTTTATTCGTTGTTCCAGCTGCTTATTCTTATAACCTTAACCAGTACTGGGGCACTCTGGCCAGCGATAGAAAACTCAGCGCTGAGCACGTTTTCCCAAAATTGTGGCTTTCCACCACGCGTCGCCCCAAGAATATTGGCTCACTGGGATAAAGCGCTGAGAAGGCTAGCGATTGCGGCAGAGCGGCAGGAGTAGAAGAGGCTGAGGGGTTTGACATTAAAAAAATACAGGCAGCGATACCGCGAATCACGTTACTTGCACGCCGGAGGCGATGCGGAGTTGCGATCCTTATCTGGTGTAAGGTAAAACCCAGTGGCAGATTTGGCAAGGTTGGAACGAAGACACTGCCTCAGGTTGCTCGGGTGCGACAGCAGACAAGTTACAAGAAAGCGCTCTTTCCTTGGGACACCTACGCTCCGGCGGACTCCGTCAGAAAACAGCAGGAGCAGCTGCAGCACGAGCAGCAGCATCCCCCCAGTGAAACCGGGAGATGTGCGAAAGCAAGCCTCGCTTTAAAGAATCTTGACCTCGTTGAGACCCATGGAACCGAAAACAACAAAACAAACTTGGTCTGCAGATTCCTTATACAGACAAGTCGACCGAACATTCATGCGCCTTCACGCAACAAAACCCTAGAAGTTCGAGTATGTTTTACCCGTTAAACAGATTGGCCAAGTCTGTTCGATTTGAAATCGCTGGGCTAATTGAGCTCCTTCCTACGACGTGTCGGCTCAGCTGGAGTAAACAGAGTTAACGGACGAGCCAAATATGTCCCAGCAGAGCAGTTCACGGTAAGCTACCTAGCTGTTCCCGTTCGCTTCAACTATAACTGCGAGGCGGATCAATACAAGGAAGCGCTCAGGCGGGGGACATCTAACCTGAGATGCAGGCGAACATTCCGCAAATGACAGCACGACGACACCGTAGGCCCTTGGGACCCGACCAGCCAAGGTAATTTCTTAGGTTATAGGACGGCATACAAGAGCGTATCCGAAGATACACTGGTTTCTTTGAGTGCGCCTGGTCAAATACTGTCGTCAGGGTGCCTCGATATGTATTCATACTTGCCCTTTCTACATAGCCATAGGTCTCACCCATTTAATGCACTTTAATGCGGGTACAGTACTTGCTGGGTTCCCGACGTGAGCGGTTGGTTGCCTTGGATATTTTCGGAACTGGAGCAAAGAGCTGCTACTACTGTTTTCTAGGCGAACGTCAGAGTGCACCAATTGATATTTGTATGATTCTATAATTTTCTTCCACCTAATTCCAGTGTTGAACAGGCTGTGCCAGCGGCATGCATATTTCGCAGATCGCTGGCTCTGTTTCGTTGCCTCATTTGAAATTTCAAAGGAGAACCAACAACTCTTTCACCTGCGTTTATTTGACGTTGTTCGGGTAATCTGTTGGCAAGGTCACCAATTACCTTGGTGGAATCCTAGATATAACTCTGCGAACCAGTATGCTGTCGGTGATTAGACCCCTGCTGCCGCGTCTGTCCTCCGACAGGCACGACACCACTGTGCACTAGTTTTATAGATTCTTTGCCAAGTATCGTGAGTGGAAAGTACTTTAAACAATTCATTACTCCCTTGTCTGAAAGCACTTGTTTTTCCGGTCCCCGAAACGCCATATCATAAATTTCTATTGAGAGCTTACGAAACTAAAGTAAAAAAAAAATCGAGGACGTATTCTGCACCGCTGTTTCGAAAACTCTACTATAAGAAACCTGCTAACTTCAGTATTTAACGGAAAAACAGGATCCGAGGATTTATAGCTTGCACTGAGTTAAAAAAAATCCTGCACCCCTCCATCTAACGACGACGATGGATGAATGCGAAGCTTTTTCGTGATGGATTCTTCGGTTAGCTCCTCCCACACTACGAGCATGTGAGACTCTGGAGGTACGCATCACTTTTCCAGAATACCCACAGCAACTGTCGGGTGGGAATTCCGCAGGCCTAATGTTCGGATTTGGAGTTGATGGTGCGATTCGGTACAAGCTGGCTGGCGTTTGCTTCAGCCATATCGAACTAAACAATTGTACAGACGTCTCCTTCTTAACTCGAGGGCCGAAGGTTCGATTCCGGGCATGGGGACCGTGTTTTCGTTCACTTCACCCACGATCATCCACCATCATCGTTAGAGAAATGTAGCCTTTCAGCCGGGCGTGTTGGCATACAGCGACATTATTGTGGAAACTAAAGCTTCGCTTAAAAGGTAACATGGCAGATCAGGGAAATATTACAAAATGATAAAAAAACAGTGGTTGAAATAAATTACAGCACGCTACTATAGCTGCGCTCTACTAAACAATGTCGCATTCAAAAAAAGTCCCTTTTGCTCTTCAGTTGGTATTGGCGCTAAGTCAGGAAAGCATTTGCAGCAAAAATAGCAAAAAGTTCACCGCAGCACCCTCCCTGCTCTCAAAGTTCTTTGCGTGCTCGACAGAAATCGTCTGTGCGAAAAGAAAGATCAAACACAAAGATGCGCGTTCGAAGTACGAGGCCACGTGCTACCCTCGGGCTAGAAACCGCTACAAGCATTCCTCTCCACTGCCCAGTCGTAAATCAAGCTCAGCGCACTAAGAATTTGAGCACTGAACCGAACGGCCAAGTTCGTCCATTTGTCTTGTCAGCTGGAATGTAATGGTGGCACCTCCGGAAGCGGGGTTCGGGAACCTGAAGAGCCAACCTACCGTCTTTTTAGGACAGCTTGCAGACTCGCCAGGACACAAAAAAGACCCTTTCAAAAATACATGTGAAAGGAGCACGAAGTTATATAACCACACGAAGCTAAAAAACCCGTAACAATAGGAGTCGCTCAGGGGGCTCTGCAGATGAAAAAGAGATGGCCAATACTGGGGCGAAAAATTCTCTCACGCAAACCGGTGAGTTCTACTTACCGGTGGTTTTAGCTTCGAATATTCAATCACCTCTTTATTTGTGATTCATTGTCGATTTCTTTATAGTTGTGTCAAACAGATACATAACCACAACTTTACGGCTTCGCTCCGTCGTTCCTTTTAAGTGCGAATGCACTTTATAAGCGACCCTGAATTCCGGCGACCGCCGTCCGTCCACATAGCAACAGCTGCGGGTGCGCGCGCTCCTCGTCTTCCTTGGCAACGGGGGGAGATGGGCGCGCGCTGCCTGGCCGCTGACATGACACATACCCACGTGGGGGATTGGCCAGGAATCTCCTCGTCTTCCTTGGCAACGGGGGGAGATGGGCGCGCGCTGCCTTGCTGCTGACATGGCACATACCCACGTGGGGGATTGGCCAGGAATCGGGCGTGAGAAGGGCTAATGCACCCGCTTAAAGGAGTACTGACACGAAATTTCAAAGCTGAGATCCGCTCTAGCAATCAAGTACAACGACAACTCTGTGCATGGCACATACCCACGTGGGGGATTGGCCAGGAATCGGGCGTGAGAAGGGCTAATGCACCCGCTTAAAGGAGTACTGACACGAAATTTCAAAGCTGAGATCAGCTGTAGCAATCAAGTACAACGACAACACAAATAGGTGTCTGTGAATAAATGCATCTTTCTTTCTTTGTAGTTGTGCGTGTGTGTGTGTGATCTCTCTTTCGCGAACATTACCGAACCGCGCAAATTCAACTCGTGCATTCGCACTTTCACATTCTTCCCCTCGGGGAAATGCGAAGAAATTTTCTTTCTTGCTCTCTGTTTTTACGCTCTGCCTCCCACTGTACTTCCTTATTTTTTCATACATCCCTGTTCTCTTCTTTCCTCCCTTTTTTTTCTCTGCTGTTTTTTTTCGTAATCCTCCTTTTTTTTCTTCTAAAGCGGTTTTCCCATTTACTTTCTTTTTTGCTTCTCGTGTTTTCCGTGTTCCGCTATTTCGCTTTTACTATTAATCTGGTGAACTAGTATGCCTAACCCTCCGTCCCTTCTTACGGCCTTTTTTTCTGCATGGCTTACAATCGTTATTGTTTGGTCCACTCCTTTATAATGCAGCGCATCTCTTGATTCTTCAGCCGAACGAGAGTTCCCATTCACTCGGCCCTTAAAAAATCTTATTTACAGGGTGTAATTTTCGTGCCGGGCCGTACGAACATCCACAGGAGGTCTCCAAGGTGAACAGCCTGTAGTCTATAGACCAAAGTAGGCAAGAAAAGTCGGCGAAACAGATCCGTAACCATCGAAAAAGGACTGCCGTTGAAGGCTGAGGCGGTCGGGCTGGGGTCCAGAAGCAGGAATGGCACTGCACCTTTGCATTAGGTCGTCGCAGTGTGCATTGAATATGTAGTACATACAAGGGGGGTATGTCACAACAAGAGAGCTTCCCAACCGCGGCAAACCGTACACGCGTGAAGCAAATAGCAATGCGATGCCAAAAACGTAAAATTACAGCAATGTATAATTTCAAAATTTCTTACACTGCGACTTAAAATACCACATAAGAAATAAATTCTTTCAGGTGTCCTGTATTAAATTATAAATGAACACCCACACAGGGGTGATGATGTTACGTCGGTACGTATACAGTTGAAACCTGCTTAATTTATCATTTTGGCATGGTGTGTGGGTCGCCAATATTAGGTGCATGCAATTCGTATGACTCCTTCAGCTATTTTTATTTTTTTGTAATGCATATTGTTGCGTGGGTGGACAGGCCTGCTCTATGAACAAACACTTATGTTTCGTGGTATTCTAAGATCTTTGCGATCCAAGCAAAGTTGGGATACATACAGGAAGTTGAACTAAATCGGAACTGCCTAGACAGAATGTGCGGTTCATCGCACTTCCCCTCCGAAAAGCTGTTGCCGCACGACACCGAAGTGGTGGCCCTACCTCTGAATACCTTAAAGGTATAACTTAATAACGTGTGAGTTCGAGCTAGTTGGTAATCCATAGGACGAATTTAAAGCACTAAAATTGAGACAGGGGACGAACGGGACAAGGACAAGCGCTATGTCGTTTTTGTAAATAAAATTTCAGTTGGAAGTAGCGCTTGTCGTTGTCCCGTTCGTCCCCTCTCAGAATTTTAGCGCTTTAAATTCGTACCTAAACAGGTTTACGTAGTACTACCTTCATGATTTTCGTTACAGCGATTCAGTATCTTTTTAGTCTCAACCTCTTTAGCAAAACCCCCCTTAGCGAACATGCCCAGTCAGATCACGAGGTATATTTTAGCGGAATTACCACCATGTCATTTCTACGACTGGACGATTGTCTCTCCCATGTAACACCAGCCGTTGCTATCTTTAAAGGCCCTAGCCGTTTCTTTACATTGATTCTTCGAATTGCTTCCCGGGACATACGAAATAAATAGAAGTACAAACACGCGGAAACATTTTAAACGAACTTTGTAGTTTTGTAATTATACACTTAGACATTATACATTCTACGTGTAGATGGACTTAAACATCAATCTTAGAAGTAGATTTAGACTTAGAATTTTACTTAAACTAAGACCTTGTACAGCTTCGTACTTGGTCACTTATTGCATTGCGAACCGCACGCGCGACAAGCCTTCGAACAAAACTTGGCTCTTAAAAGCTCGAAGTAGATATGGCCTAAGGGCGTGCCGTGCCGGTTGCGAATGAATGAATTATATTACGCGGGCTGCGTGAACGTGCGAATCCAGGGGCCACCGTCGAGAAGAATAGGATTTTCTTTGAGCCAATTCTTACCCGAGATTCATGCCAACCGGCGCAACAACCTTACGATTACGCACCCCTGCCACTAAAAAAATTATCATTTATAGGGAGACTTTGGTTGATAAAAAACAGTGCCTCATTGCAGCAAATTTACTTGTAAAGGAAAGTTTGACAGCCACCTAAATGCAGCCATACGGCTACAAAGAAAAGCTATACAGCTTTCTCGGAAACTTCGCAGTTGAAGAAAAATTCGTCCTGGAAACTTACTCCACCTTGGGGATTTCCCCTAAATCTGGTTGATCAAATTTACTTGTATTTGAGGAATTAGTCGAAATGCCAAACGTGCTTCGTAGTTTCCCGGCACGCAATCCTGTGTGCGCCTTACTTACCGGGCTATTATGTAAAAACAAGATTATTTGCGTTGTACTGCATTGGAAAATGTCTGGATCTCGAAGTAACGCTCAGAGATATTCAAGTTTCTATTTTATGCAGGCCATTTGCTTCTAAACCTGCCAGAAACGGGACGCCTTTGCAATGCCGTGACTTCAGACAGCGTGACGAGCATGGCTGTATATACCAGACTGCGGAAAGTAGCTCGACGCAGTTCTTCTCTATTGAATACGTGCCCGGGGTTCCTGCTTAGCTGGCGCCCTATTCTCCCTGATGGAGTCACGTCGGAAAGTTATATTTCAACGGCCTTCTTTCTCCACAAGAAAATGACATGGCTGTTTCTCCGCATTGCTGATTTCAGCACAAATTTTCTCGCTGCTTATAAAAGAAAATATTCCTTTTCTCAAATTTAATGGCGAAGTAGTTATAACAAACAAGAACTGCCTTTATGTTTAGCGTCACCTTTAGGAGGCGGCCATGCCATCTGCTCTCGATAAGGGCAGTTCATCAGGAAAAACTTTACACAACTATTTACCTAATAATATTAAAACTGTGCCTAAAGAAATTCCATAGGTTCTGAGCGGCAAACATTGGCATTCCACATTGAATTATGTCATGTTTCAAAGTACAAGAACGCTTCGCCAACTTCAGTAAAAGTTGAGCGTTCTTTTCTGCACACAAATATCGACTGCGGTTTAGGACGCAAAGCATCTTTACAGCTGGTTTGTCATGCTTTATACTCCGTTCTGTTAGCGCCGAATAACCGACATTGCACGCAGCTCTATAAAATATCGTTTCTTGTAGAGCGCATGTTCCCAAAGAAATTGAAATTACTTTTCCCAAGCACAAATGTTTCCCCTGCTTCCATTGCTAGTGAAGAATTAGTCACAAAATACTCTGCTGAGGTAAATACGAATTTGGCCTATATATGCCTAAAATAGATATTTGACGCCTAACACACTTTTTAGTTCCTATCGCTTCCATCAAAACTTCGTTGCTATCACAATCTCCTTTCAATCAAAGGGTACGTGGAGCCCCATTCTCTACGACGCGTCATGTGGCTCTACTGTGTGCCGCCTCACAGACCGCCTCACAGGGAGCGTCATACACAAGATAATTTCGTTACAGGACATTTATTTTAACGGAGTTATCTTCTAAGCCTAATTTTCTCCCTGGAATTAACTGTTTTTGCATTTTGAATCGCTGTAACAAGGGTTTGTACATGTATGGACTTAGGTTGCTGTCGCCGAGCCGCAGCAATTCGGACTCTTAGTCGTAGCTATTAGGTGGACATCAGAAGTGCTGCTGCCATTTCGCCTTGCCAGGTTTCCATCGTAACAAATTGTTATCGTGTCGCGGATAATTTTTCCACTCTTCGTTTCAATTGGCGTCTTTGTATTTTCACTTACAGGTGACAAACAATTAGGACGCAATTCGAAACCTTACCACCGTTTATCTCATCTTTTTTTTTTAGTCTTTGTGCAGTTATATCAATCACGTCGAAAAACACATTTTGCTTCAAGCAGTGTCGTAATTTGTGCAAATTAATTCTACAATCTGCGAGATCCACTGCTGAAAAAGGGGAGTAAAAATGGTTCATGAGGAAATTAACACCGCAGAGATTGCTGATGTTGCTGCTATTTTTATGACCTGCATTTATCTCCCTTGGGTAAAAAGGGCTGTCATTTGTAAATGGGGAAACAGTGCCATTCAGCAAGGCTGGTTATTTTGTCTTTATTGCAAATGCAGGGATTTCTGAGCAGGAATTTCAAGGCTCCGTCCCCCCTTCTATCTTGGAATATAACAATACGCCGTTTTAATATATTTCGCCCCCGTCTGAAATCCGTGACAGCTTTTTCTGCGAAGTGATTTGTGTAGAGTGGAGCCTGACGGTATTTATTTTACACTTGCTTTTTATTTCAACAAATTCTCGCTTCAAAGTTCTTTCGCTCGATTTCCTCAGAGTATTTTCTTTTACGTTACAAATCACTCGGCAGTGTCACGGAGGCGACGAAAAATATGGCAGTCTCTGGCGTATTGCTCGAAAACCTCGCTAGGTATATTTGTGCGCTTCGAAAACGAAGTAATTTGCGAGAGTCTGCAAAAGTTGAAGACTATCGGTAGACTGAAAAATTCTCACTCGAGTGACGCTGTTCATTCTGGCAGTTTCAAAAATACGGATAATTTCAGACCGAAAGTTTCATATCTTTGTTACTCCTCAAGGTGTGGAAAAGTTGATTGTCTCCAAAAGCCGCATTTTTTGTTCTCTCCTTGTCTAAGCGGCAAGAGGTTTCCAAGGTGTGATCAGTAATATTGCGTCCACGCTCTTTTTTCCATAACAGTTTTCCAAGGAGAATGAAAAGTTTTTCGGGAAGTCCTACGCGGGATAAACCGGCCGGTGTTTGACCATAAGGTTGAAATGACACAATAAAAGAAAGAGCAATTCAGGGAGACCAGCCGCTTCCTTGCCACTCGAGAACTGCGACGCAGTAACAATAAAGAGCTTTTTGTCTGTGCTACCACAGAAACTCTTGGAATTACACACAGTACCACGCTATCTCGCACAGTATTCGAGCAAGTTGTATGGCAACTATTTTTCTTGTATCTTAGCGCGCTTTTTTAGTTAGGGAAGCTTTGTTTTTCACTACAAACATTGGGGCTATTATCTAATATATTCGTACCTTGGTTTGGAAATCTCATATTTTCTAATTACTGCTGCAGTTTCATACTTCATGATCCGCGTACCAGTACCGATTACCGCGCCACGTATGGTACAAGGCATTCTTCGGAAGCAGCCACCCCGACCGGTGGAGCGAAAAACTCGAGAGCAAAGAATAGCTCCATTCGAGAGCTAACAAAAGCTCCCTTACATCGGTCTTGGCAATCGTGTCCGATACCAATCATCTTTTCAAGGACGCTACAACTATCCATCGCGCCCCATTTTTATTGAGTTTGCTGTTTGTCGTCGTTTTCTGCTACCAGAGCATAGCGCAACTCCCTCTGTCATTTCGTGATAACGATGAAAACGACGCGAAGGTGCCTTTCCTCGAAATTCTTCAGCCCTCTAGAGGCTGTCCTTGTTTAGCTACTTTCATTAGCTTAGATACTGCATTAGTGTGCTATGGGAGCGAAAGAAGTCTATTTATTGACGAGATTTCGTGAGCTGTTTTTGGTGTTTAGGTTTGAAGTTGCTCCCAAAGATCAAGTCGTCCTCTAAAAACCGTTGTGTTCTGCGGTGTTCGAACTTTGCACTGTAAGCTGCTCAATAACGTAAGTGCGAACAAGAAGCAAAAGACGTCTGGGGCTTATACAACCCGGAGATACCAAGGTGGCTGCCATTTCATTAGCGTTAGCTAATACACTCTGTTTGCTTTCTGCACGAACGAATTTTTGTCATTTGGATAGTAAACGCTATCCTGCTTAGCGAATGCTGCTAATCACGCACTCGCTCATTTGTTTCTCGCTCCTTGCCTTCTTTCCCTTTCTATCTCGCTCTCTCTTCTCTGCTGTCTTTCTTATGTTCACTTGGTACCACATAATTAAGTTTGCCGTTGGTTTCACTTCGAGCTAGTGCTTTAAACTATTTTGGCTGACAGGAGACTTGCAGATTTTCACCCGCTTTTTTAGGGACCTGCAAGGGAGTAAAAAGGTTCAGTGAATACTTTAATAAACAATGCACTTCTTTTCTTCTCATCTTCGCTATCGTTCATTCTGCCCCAGGTGGCGCTAGCGCTGTACTTTCTGTTACCCTTGCGTGTTCATTTCCTTTTGATTACGAGCATGCGTAGAGGCTTCCGACACTTCAGGGGCTTCAGGCACGCGCACATACTTCATTTGGTATACCCGGCTACTGCTCCCGCAGTAAAATATCACCGACCGGTAAAACATTGGGCTTGTGTAAATACCCGCTTCAGCTCAACAGTATTTAGTAACACAGTTCTTGATTAAACTTCTTTATAGACTTAGCTGATTAAGTGTATATCCCTTTTTATAAAGCGTGTTGGAATGGGTATGTGCTACCAGGCCAGGTGGCAAAGTATGGGGAAAATCTTTAAAGCACGTGCACAGAATACTTGTGGTCGACCCTTCGAGTGCTTGTGCAGTAATGTACTGAATGACTGATGAATTAATTGATTTAATTTGTTAACCGACTAAAATGATTGAGTTGATTGGGCGTTTCATGAAGTGTTTTCTTGTGCAGCTCTGCTTGAATGGGCTACTCGGTAGGTATCTTGACGTACCGAGTAGCCTATACCAGCTTGGTTAGGCTTCTGTGTGCGCACACAGACTAATTGTTCTCAAACGTCTCTGTGCTTGCGGAATAATAAAATTACTGCCCGTGTGCAGCAACGCGAAAAATTCCGAGTGCTGAAATCAATCTCTCTTTGCTATGAAGTGAGCTCGATTAAGAATACCCAGAACGCCAGTTGCTTAACTGCAAATTCAATTGGGGTTATGACCGAATACACAAGAGCACCGACACGTGAACCCAATAAGAAATGATTTTCAATAATGTTGGTGCACCCAGCTTCTGTCGTGACATTAGCAGGACACGGTGTATTTAGTGCTAAAAGAAACATGCATGGCAGTTTGAAATTACCTCATGGAAAAAAAACTCGGTTGCACGGAAGGTTCACAAAGCGTTTTCTAAATTTCTCGCACTTTCTCTATTTTTTCTTTGACACCTCTGCTGCCTGATGGTCGTCTGCCCAGGTAAGTGATTCCTGCTGTTTTACTAAGGCTGAAAAGCTGTGGTGGTTATGTTCCCCAAAACGCGCAAAATCTCTCAATGACCACGAGTCATCTACGTAGTTGGGAAACATACTCGGCAGAAAAGTAAAGAAATATTGTCGTCCTCCTGAAGTTGATATAGGGCTTCCGGGATTCAATAGAGTAGACTCTCGATAAGCGGAACTTCAAGGACCGGAAAAGTTTGTTCCGTTTAACAGGAGTTCCGTTTACTGCGACAGATGTTTTAAGGTGCAAACTTATGTGCGTACACACTTCTAAGGGCATTTTATGGAACTCTAACCACTAGAAAGTGACTGTAGCTGATAGTTTTCAGGAAGCAAGAAAAGTACAAGAAGCGTAGGCACAGCATTCTAAAAGTTTATGTAGCAACAATGAGTCGCTTTGCACTACAAAATGCGTAAATTATATTTGTTTGAGTCCTTGCAACTGCATCTTCACGGAGGCTAGACTCCTCAACGTCGCGCGTGCTTACGAGCCACCGAATTTAGAAGAAGGCAAACTGGTAATGAAGGACGAATAGCACAACGATTGCACGAAAGAGGCGACAGGAGGTGAGCCCTGTAGCCTCGGGGCCGAACGACTGCAACAAGAACTGCGATGTTGCATTCGTTGCGCTAACATAGCTAACCACTTACGAGACGAGGCTTACGAGGCCAACAAGGCTAAAGAAGCATGGAGGAAGAAAAAAAAACAAGAACGTAACAGCCGGAACCGTAAAAAGCTGATTCTTATGCCAGTGGATTTCACAAGAAGCTCCATTTCTGTTTCCGTTTACACGGTGATGCGGAAATTTTAGTTCCGATTACCAAGAGGTTTTTTACGTTATCTCAATGCAAAAGCAACCAAATTCCAGACAAATGTTCCGTTTAGGCGGCAATTCCGTTTAAGCGATTTCCGTTTATCGAGATTCTACTGTATTACGAAGCGCTTAGCTTGAAACAAAAGTACATCTCCATTCCCTCCGTCCGCCTGTTCCCCCCAAATACGCAGAAAACCTTTTTCATGAATGCACAAGGGTGCCTTCAGGACATTGGCGAAGTGCTTCCGACTATAAGGGCGGTATTGTTGGTACAAAACGGAACATCTGCGAATTACTGAGCCTACACTCTTTATTTTAAAGCCGATGAATAATATAGCAGCTATAAGTCATGGCGTAGAAGGTGCTTCCTTCACATTTCAGCGCAGGTTGAATCTCGTATTGTTTGGATTTCTAGTGTTAAGCCTTTCACGTTTAGCGTTAGCAGGAGAAATGATATTGCGCTCTAGCGTAAAAACCCCACGTTCGCGGCATTTCCATCTCGCGAACTGCAAAACGGAGGTGCCCAGTAAATTGTTTCTATTTTCGAGGGGTTTATCGCTGATATCGATTGAAACGTTTACAGCTGAAAACCAGCAATTTCAAGCGTTCGTTGGGCCCTAAGGAAGGGCTTTGGTGCAGAGGGCACAATTCTTACCAGTGGACCTTCATTTTCTACGGTTTTGTCGCATAAACTATGCAATTACAGGAACGTTGCTGGTCTATACCAAGAAGCCAGCTATAAGGGCGACTATTGTATCTTGTGAAGGCGATTTCTGAAATAATAAAAAATATCGAAAGAGTTAGTTGGCGACGAGTTTACACACGACTTAGTTAAGCTGCCGTTTTGAGAAAGAGTGTTGACATAGAAGCCTCTGTCTATCAAAAACAAGCAGGAAGATAGCAGGGGGTCTGTGTCAGGGATTTTCGACACGGCCGCCGCCTTTTATGGTTACAGCGACAATACAATGGTTCATAAAAACTCTTTGGTTCAGGGAACCTACAAAGGGAATGATTTGCGGCGTATGACTGGCCATCTTTAGAGAAGTGATAGCGTCACCTTGTTGAGTGATGCCTTTACGGTAGTCTATACATACACCATTTGGTTTCTTGTCACTGGTAGTGTTGTGGCTGCTACTATTTCTGGCCACTAGGAATGACAGATCCCTGCAGCTTCTGAAATCGTTCGGAAGGAGGTATGAGAGGAGGAAATCGGCCTCCCGGGCTACCTTATTGCTGTAGTCAAATTATTTGTGCTTCCAAGCTGTCGCTTGTTTGTAAAACAGCACGCCGCGGTCAGTGTCGTTGCATACATTTCGTAGTCATCCTTACTCTGCTTTTACTTTATACCTAATAAATGCGACTAATAAAACGTTTTTTTCTATCTAACATAAAAAAACAGCTTCACAGTCCTTAGTGCTAGTGCTTTCAAAGTTCTTAATTGATAAGAATAATTTGTGTAGGGTAATGTAGAATTATCTGCTTTAATACCCGAAAAGAGCATGGACGTGTTTTACATCTTGCGCAGTCAGGATGCGGTTCTTGCTGTTATGCTTGAAAAGAAAATATGCAGTTTGCAACTTGGCAAAGTGAGTAATGGATCGGCGACGTGGTCACGGTAAACTTTGTGCATTTCAATCAATGAAAACAATTATTCTTTGGCTACTCATGATGAGCATTTGTACATTTCCCTCATATATTGCTGCCTCATTCATTTGCCGATAATAAACATTTCATTGAATGCGGGAAGCCCGTGGAGCTGGATTCTGAATGCAAAATACAGCGAAACAATTGCGCATAAGCAGCGAATATACTTTATGTGAGAGTCGTCTGTTCGAATATGTAGGAATGCATAGCATGTGTGCACAATATACACACCAAAAATTAATATAGCAGCCTCCCCACTACTGTGGCCGCCTTGGCGTTCGCGCACTATTGTCAATAGTTTTTTAGCTGGGAAAAAACTCGCAATGTTGTAGATTAGTTTTGAGTAGTATCGTTTACTCTTATTAAAGAAAGCGCTTGATTTTGAGCAAGCGCTTTCTTTGAGCAAGCGTTTTGAGTAGTATCGTTTACTCTTATTAAAGAAAGCGCTTGCTCAAAATCACAGGCATTATATACGATCTATCCCCCCTACTTGCAGACTCAAAAGAAAGCACGCTTTTTGCAATTACAGAAGGCCTTTTAAGCCACCCTTTGTTGTAGTAGCGAGAAATTAGTGTCAAGATATATTACGAGGGTTTTAAAAACTGTCGTGCCCACAAAAGTTGGTTGTTGCGGTGTGCCGGTACTGCCGCACCACGTTGTGCCGCACCTCGTCTGGCGTCAGTAGTTAGCAAGAATTGTGCTCGCACCACTTTTTGTGGAGTCGGTGCGCATACCCAATTGGACTGTCGTACAAAAGATTTGCCTCCTGGAAAGACATCATCATCACCATCATAACATCAGCCTATTTACGCCCACTGAAGGGCAAAGGCCTCTCCCATTATTATCCAATTAACCCGGTCCTGTGCCAACTGCGACCAATTTATCCCCGCAAACTTTTTGATCTGATTTGCCCATCTAACTTTCTGTTGCCCTCTTCCCCTCATGCCTCCTCTAGGGATCCACTCTTTCACCCTTCATGACCAGCACTTTCGCATTACACGCCCTGCCTATGTCCATTTCTTCTTCTTAATTTCTACTCGTATGTCCTTAACACGCGTTTGTTCCCAGACCCACTCCACTCTAATCTTGTCCCTTAACGTTACACCTATCATCTTCCGTTCCATTGCTCACTGAGTCATCCCCAATTTAATTTGAAAGTGCGCATGAATAAAATTATTTTGTCAGCGAGTTCCATGCTCTTTACTTACGAAACCACGATCAGCTGCCTGCGCAATGTGGTCTTTTAGATGCAGCGCATCTCTTTAACTCTCCTTGTCCCGCGTCATTGTCGCGGCGTAGTCCGCATCCCTACCCCATTCTCCTCGCCGCGGCAGCTGCGCGCTCCCCCACTCTCACCGCAGCGCCATCTGTGCGTCAGCGCGGTCAGCGCGCAGCTTGCGCTCGGTTAAAAATTTACACCATCTTCCCGCGAGGGGAACCATGGGGTAGATGCGACGCATCGGGGGTGAACATGCTGCGTAAATAGGATACACAACAACAGCAATCCACACGCTGACGTCGCTAACATAAGAGAAACGCAACGGCAACCCCCGATGCATTGCATCTACCCCATGGTTCCCCTCGCGGAAAGATGGTGTAAATATTTTCTGTAACACTCGGGTTAACACTGCCTGAAACTTATGGTTCTTATTTCGGCAGTAACTGTTGCATTTTAAGCCTTCATACTAGGAGCATTCGCAACAGGGGGAAACAATGATGGCCTACTCTCAAGTCTGACATCACAAGTCATTCCATTGTGTGCAAATGTTGGTCATATTTTTAAGCGTTGAAGTTTGAGAGAAAACCATTGGTGTCGGGGTTTTTGTCCTAATGGTGTTCCGCGGTTTACAGCTGTCAAACAGATGATTCAATGTACTGCGTGTGTTTTGTAAGGGCTGTTATGCAAACTGTTACGTAGAATAGACACTTGGCCGTCTTCGCTCAGACTAATGTGGATGCTAGTACTGCACTGTGCCATTTTGGTTAGGTAATGTAAATTTCAATATTAATTACGCAGCAGTAAGTTCATAATTTCATAATTATTTCCTTTACTCGAACAAGTTTATTTCATCTCACTGCTCAGACACAGCAAGTACGGCTGCGTCGCCACTCAGTTTTTTTTTATAATATGAAATGGTTCTACCATTCGTTTTTTTGCTATGCCACATTATGAATACCAGTGCTTGCCACTCTACCTGCTTTGTTACCAACTCTATTGTAATTCAATGTACTCACAAGAAGTTGAATTTACAGTAGTGTGAGAAACGCTCCCGAAGCAGATAATACATTCGGCAACAATGCAGTTAGAGTAGCAAGCACTGGGTTTCTTAATATGTGGCGCTTTGAAAACGCCGAACAATTCTGCTTAAAAAAGGAGGTAACAGGAATATAATACAATTCCCGATAGTGCCATAAATTGTGTTCTTTACAAAAAAGCCCTTTGCATTGTTAAACCGCTATTTAAATATCAGCAAATTTGCTTTTATTCCCCGCGGAACAAATCGCACTTCGAGAGGAATGTAACGTTTCGTGGGTCATTCTAGCTCGTTTTAATGGGTTGCAAATTTCGAGCTGATATTCGATGTCACGAACACATGATTGCCTCTAGAATAGTGATGAATCAGAGCACCGTAAATTTTGCGCCTAGAAGTCGACGTACCGCCGCAAAGAACTTAATAGCCGTACACGGGCAATGCCGATATCACAGAATGCATTTACACGTGCGTGTTTACCGATGGCAGCAGCGAATAGGCGTGGACGGGAATTATACAGTCTCCAGAACTTGGATGAAGTTAGAGTAGTATGAGAAACGCTTCCGAAGCAGATAATAAAGTTGGAAACCAAACAGTTACAGTGGCAGGCTTTGCGTATAAAATTATTTGGTACGGGGTAAATGAGATATACCAGTAATGACTCCAGCCTACAGCCGTCGTGACTTGGACTTTGCGTATAATGTCTACAAATGTGGCCATGAATTATCTTAACAAAAACAGAACTTCGGTAGAGGTACGAATCGTAGAGCACATAAACTGCCGATAAGCGGCTATTACTGTGGGAACTGATCGACCCTTGATTTACATTTTCGTGCGTGTTGTTTTCCAAATAAAGAATATTCGGCCATCTTCCTGCAGTCAGAAGCACCGTTGTCTTCACTGACGTAGCGAGAACAAACGACAATGCAGGCCCGTTTCGTATGAAAGGATAGAAGATCACGCCATGTAATGGTATTTTAAATCATTTTGTGGACGAGGGCTCGAAACAAGATCCAAACATAATTTGCAATTCAAGCGCTGTTACCCAGGAGTAAGGGATGTCGACAGGACCCATCCCGCTAGGCTTGGAGCACTTTCGGCTATCACATTTAGATACTAGCGCAATGTCTTATTATTCTCAATTTTACCTAATGCCCATGTAGCTTAGGCCAAATTGTACATGCGGATTTCTTTCAGGTTTGCCGCAGCAAACGTATCTCTGTGTGGCGTTTTGGCATTTTATGCCAAAGCAATGGAAATTAAACTTTATATATATTTTTAATAGGCGCAGCAACCTTTCAGAAATAAACTATTCGGTGCAGCTTTGGACGCACGTAATTTTCACATCTCTATCTCCAGTTCACGAAACTTAGGAACACAGAACCGCATATCCGGATGCTCTGAGTGTACTCCCCGTCAGTTGCTAGTTGCACCTACATAACTAATCAAACCTTCTTTAAAGCATAACAGAAACCAGATAGGAGACGTGGATGATTTGGCGTTAAATAGAAAGGGAATAGTAACTAGACCCCGCTGCAGAGATAAGGCTGGTGGTTCATACTCATAGCATACCACTAATAGTAAGTACCTTTGATCTTGATAAATGTGGGCTCTTGACGTGCTGGTTAAAATTACCGCTAAGAAAATGCCCATGCTCACCCTTCTGATTTGTGAAAGACTGCCGTCCACTCTAGTTGTACCCTGCCAGCAGCCCCCCACACACAAAGACGCACGCACGCACACACACATACACACACACGTACACGCCTACGCGCATGCACGCACGCACGCACATACACATGTACACAGACACAGACATGCGCACACATACATGTTTGCGCGCGCACGTACGCACTTACGCACAAGTGCTGCACCAACATACGTGCGTGCGTGCACGCACGCGAACGTGCATCAAGAACAAACAGGCAAGCACGCCGACACACGCTCGCAGCCCCACACACAAACTTCCACGCACGCACACACGCAGGGAACTGTTAAGGAACTGTTTAGCAAAAACCGAATTTACCAAATTATATCAGCTTTTTTTAAACAGAGTACCCGCCAATTTATCTAATTAGGAAGTTTTTGTGCTGAAATTGGGGGAACTAAGAAGTCACAGTGCGAATGCGGCAACAAATATTAGAGCAAACTGAACAAGAACGCACTCAAAGTTTTGATTCAAGAAAAACCGGTTCATAATGCTGTGCGTAGGATAAACCTTATAATTAAAATTACATTGTATCAGCAAAGAAAGCGAGAGTACTCGAAGTTTACCTTAATTTTATCGCACTTCCTTACTAAGGAGGGAGTAAAACCAACCACATGACCAGGCAGGTCTCCGTGATTTTTTGCAAAGATCGGGTATTTATTTTCCGCCTAAATTTTTGTGCACGAGATTGCGGAGTGTTTGGTACAAAACGGGTTTATTTTACAATCTCACTTATCATTTATCGAAAAGAAACCCAAGTATAAAACCACGAGCAGAAGTGTTCGTTCAGCAGCCCACTTTCGATTACTGGAGCACCATTGAAAAATTTTAACAGACGCATCAGCAATGGTTATTTTTTACTGCGGCGAGATAATCAGCATGCCTCTCAAAGTACCACCTACACTCATAGCCTCTTACGGCCACCGCTGTTCAATGTCCATAAAAAGCAGCGGCGTGATTGGAAGCGAACGTGAACAAATCGCCCAAGAGATCGGCACCACGTGAATCGAAACAGGAATACTCAACGGCGGAAATCAAGTCTTTCGTGTTGCCAGAAAGCAGTCCAAGAAAAACTGCCCTCTTGCTTATTTGGAGCGATGGCGTGGGTAGGAAGTTTCCCGTAATCTACTTCTAAAATTTTGATGTTTGCATTTTTGTGCCATTTCACTGGGTGCGAACAAAATGCCAAAGTGCGTGCCGATGGGGTTTCAGGCACGTGAATGACTTGGCACTCAATATAGAAATGGAACAGCTGCCGCGAAGTGTCGTCGTTGCTGCAAGTTCCACCTCTTTCCAAAAATCGATCGACGGTGTCGTGTTCTCTTGTTCCTTTTTTAGTTGTGCTTCTAGCGCCGCCGTTCGGAGATGATGTTTTCCAGGACGTGAATTGTGTGTTCGTGTATTTGCCTAACAATGCGTGTAAATATGCAGTAATTCCTACATAGCGGCCTGGCTCCGCAGCTTCTGGTGTTTCCATCGGCCTACTGCAGGGTGTGATCACAGCTGTCTGTGACAGATTAAGCTATGAATTTATGTGATGCCCAGGCCCCTTCGTGCGTTAAAATAATACCTTCAAACAACCTTCCATAGGCCGACTGCCGGCTGTGATCACACCTGTCCGAAACAGATTGAGCTATAATTTTATGTGACACCGAGGCCCCTTCATACTTTAAAGTATTAACTTCAAACGAACAGACATAGATACGAAGAAAGACAGGTAGGTAGACAGACACACTCCGAGAGATTATACAGACAGATAGACCGACAGACAGACAGACCAATTGGACTATTGATTCATTGATTTATTGATGGATGTATAGATGGATGGATTGATGATTTGATTGAGGGATTTCTTGATTCATTGATTCAATGCTGCATTGATCGAATGAAGTATTTATTGTCTTATGGATTGATAGAATTACGAATAGATGGATGAATTGACTGATGAATGGATGGGTTGATTCAGGAATCGATTGATTGATGAGTAAATTCATTGATTGATCCATTGATTGACTTACTGATTGATTCACTGATTACTTGATTGATTGATTGCTTGTTTTATTGATGAATGGGGGATGAAGTCTTAGTAGATAGAAATAAAGACACCGTAGATATTAATAAAAATACGGAGCGATAAAAATAATTGAATTGATAAGCAAAGTTAGAGGGAAAAAATGAAAATATCTCATAGCTGGCTGCCCACATTCTTGAAATGTCGCAGAAGAGCGCGAAAATGTCTTCGGTTTAGATATAACTACTGCGAAGAAAGTTCGTCCTTTTAGTACAATGGCTGTACCTCTATAGTGGTTCTTCGTTGCTAGTATTTCTTTTGTTTCCACCGACTGAAATCTCGGAATCGAGTCCGGTTTCGTAAAAATGTCCCCATCGTGCTTACTTGAACGACGTTTACGGCATAGCTCGGTTCCACGTGTTCGCCTTACCTGACTAATTTAGGTCAACACCAAATCTAGCGCTTTTGCCCACTGAGACTCCTTTTTCTGCATTGGTGTCAAGATTTCGGTTAAAAATTTCGCATTAGTTGTAGTGAGTTTGCAGAAGCCTTCGCTGACATTCCATATAAAGCCATTGCCCTTAAGTATAGCATGGATTCACCAAAAAGCTGGAAATTTAACCCTGATGATCGAATGAGAATTCACCCCACGGTGATACTACAATTTGTGTATAACCGAGCCTTGCTAAATTAAACTTGGGGTGTCCAGGCCATTTTACAGTATATTTATAAAATGTATAGCCTTCGTCTGACAGTGATACATTTCGCACTGGCTGTTAATATAAAATATAAGTTTGGTTCATAGAAAAAGACCGGTTTGTCTCATTAGCAGACACACAGAAAAGACATAAAGGAGTGGCGACTGCCCAGCCACTTCCCGATAACTTTTTTGTGACCTTACAAAGTCTTGTATGGGTGAATCGCAGCCGCCAAGCTATCCTATCGCCAAGTCACACGAGTCGGCGATTGTGTTGAACCTTTTGTTCCGTTTAGTCGCATCACATGAATGCTAACGTTCCTTTAACACCCTGTAAATGACATTTTTGGCTCTGGCCCATGTAAATTCACTCTTGCCACTTCACTGTAGAGCTAATTTTGAAATACTCTTTCCTTTTTATTTAAAATACGTTTTTTATGGCTAGAATTGAGCGGAATAAGGTACTCAAGCCTAGTTTTTTTCTTTGTTCAACTTAAACAAGGTCGTATTTTGTCTTTATGGCCTCTTAAAGGTGTGACATTGTTCGGAGGAATCCAGCACCCCAAACCAGCTGCAGGCCGCGTTTTATTGAACCGGTATTGGAACAAAATGTGCGTATGTACCCCTAACTCCCCTCGCTCTCAATGCGTGCGGAGTACCAACGAGTTCATTGATGCTTAAAATTAGTGACTGCTGACTATCTGCGAAGGGCATGTCACTGCCGCCGACGTAAGTGGGTCCGAGGGTCACAAATTGCGAAATTTTCGCGGAATGCCACTTTGTTTTCCGCATATGTATGCCGCTTTGTTTGAAACGTAGTAGGTCCGTTTCCGCTCTACGGCAGCTTCGAAGATTTCGCCCCAGTAAAGTCGCTATAAAGCGGAAAGCTTCACAGTTTCAGGGATAAGTAGCTTATACCGTCCCACGGGCTGCCAAAGAGATACGGGATGTACAAGAATATGCCATGGGTAACCAGGAGCACCTTCCTCACACAGCGAGCAAAGATGGTCATCATCAGTTGCCACCTTTTCACAATGCGAGGCGTAGGGGTTAATGAAGCCGTAAACTTCAGCCATCACTACAGTAGGACGCGTTGCTGCATACTGTTTTAATGATTACAAAGAGTATGCAGATTAACTTTACGGAAGCTCAACTCATCGATTAATACAAGAGAGCGGTTGAGCTTCTTAAGGCAAAAGCTTCAGGTTTCGCTAAGTTTGACACATGATCGTCGTTGCAGTGCGTGCAGTTTTGCAGTTGGCGCTCATTTATAACGTCAATAAACTCCTACACAGACACACGAAAAGTATGGACACGAATACGCAAACTCAAAGGACAACAAATACACAGCTTGCCTCTGGTAAGCACAACAGGGGACACACTAGAAGACCAGGCTGACACACTTGCACAACACTTCCAACATATGCCCATTTCAGCACACCACACAAACACTTTCTTGGAACACAAAACCTTTGCAGAAAAGAATCCCTTACATGATAATAAGAAATCAAAATGTACTTACAACTGTGAATTTACAGTTCGTGATTTAAAGGCGGCCCTGAGTACATGTAAGCCTTCAGATCCGGGTGCAGACAGACAAAATTACACACACAATGATACAACACCTACACGTAGACAAACTTGAAACACTTCTTTAGTTATACAACAAGCAATGGCTTTCGGGGCGCCTTCCGATATCTTGACGGAAAGCGACAGTAGTAGACTTTATTACTAGGAATGTCAGGTGACATGTTGAGAAATCCTGAAAGCTACATGTCTAACCGAACATTTCGAGTGAGAGTTGGTTCTGCGCTTTCCAGAATTCATCTACAAGAAAACGGTGTGCCTTAGGGGGGACTATGGAGCTGCACATTGTTTATCGCAAAGATGCATTCACCGTGGAAGGCGCTTCCTTCAACAACTTCTTTATCCATGTACGTAGATGATGTGCACGTCTTCCAATTCTCGTAATCGGTCAATCTGCGCGCGCCAAGTTCAGCTTGGCTTTAATAACCTCGCTCGCTGGGCAAATCAAAATGGGTTCAAACATAATCCTGCAAAAAATACCTCTGTCGTATTTTCGAAGAGGCGCAGAATCCATGTAGATCCAAACATCAGGCTTAACGGCTACTCGATTCCTGTAAAAAAAGGAACGCAAGTTTTTAGAAGTTGTGTTGGACAAGAAACTCACATTTATACCTCACATTACAAAACGCAAACAGAAATGCCTTAAAACAATGAACATCCTTAATGTCCTGTCCCACCCGTCCTATGATGCAGATAGAGCTACTCGTGCGAGTTTTTACCAGCTTGGTGGGGTCTCGCTCGGATTCTGGGAGTGTGCTCCATGGGTCAGCAACAACAACAGCACTAACAATACTGGGCCCAGTGCTGCACCTGGGGCTTCGCCTGGGTTCGGGTGCAGTGCGCACTCTTCCCGTGCAGAGCCTATATGTCGAATATGACAAATGGTCGTACGATCACCAGCTAACATCCAGGGACCTTTTATAGGCGTTTAAAGTTTCATCATGGATCCACCGTCCTTTCAAACTTGTTGTCTGTGATCTGTCGGTTCTTTTACTCCGTACTTTGGTTGTGCACCTATTCATCGTACATTGTCTTACTAATGTTATCACCGTCCGCTTTCCGGTGTCAGCTTAGCGTATTGTAATTAGGTCGCCTTATATGTGTCTTTTCACTATATGTTTCTGGTATTTTTTACAAGTGCACCAAGACTTAAACGTCAACATTGTTCCTGGGAGCTGAACATGAATTCATGCATTTGTTCATTACCAATATAAGCAATGCCACTGTAGTTTTCTTGGTTATGCACTGCCGATTGACAATACGAATTTTATGGTAGAGTGCGGGACGAGTAGTCCAGCACAAGTGTAGCCGCAGCAAAGAATTGTTTAGTTTATTGTTGCAAAGCAGCGTCTCACGTCAGCAAACTATTTCTAGCGTATCAGGACACTTTACTCTTAGAGCGCGTGCGGTATCATTTCTAGTGTGGATATACCGTGAGTTACGTCATTGAGGGTGTTCATCACAATCACAGTCACCATTACCATCATTACTGTCGTCGTTCGCATCATCACCACAATCATCACAGCCGTCATCACAATAATCAACCTTGCCCTTACACTGTTGAGCTTATATTCCTGAGCTCATTGTTCTGAACATAGAATGGCTGGTTGAACCGCCTGGCGTTTCTCGTGACGTGCATCTGTTGCAATATCCCCGAAGGCGGCAGCCGCCAACACCACACTAACCACTTTTCTGGTGGGAAGGCGGATGCCCACTGGTTACCTAGCCTAGCCGTCTTTTTCACTCTTAGAATGAAATGCACCCGGTGCAAAACGAGTCGAAGTGAAGGGGTTTTAGGACCTCTTTCGCGGCTCCAGACACCGCAATTTGCTAATTTCCCATCGAACACTTTCGCAGTAAAAACATTTGGTGAGCGATCGTCTAGTATTTACATTTATGAAATAAGTGACCCCTATTTTCCCCAAAATATCTGATCAGAAATTGCCCTGTACTTTTGAGAGTTCTGCTCGGCCACGCATGCTTCGTGATAGCGGCGGCACGCCCACACCGAGAGACGCACAGCGACAGACGCAGACAGACGCACTAACGGCTGCTGCTGGAAAACATTTTTTGAACTTTTTGGATGGTCGATGTCGCTTTTCCTGATAGAGGCGTTTCTTATACTAACGGGAATTGAAAGGCTACAGTGTTTTTCCCGCACATAGTCATACATAATAAGTTCAGGATTGCGAAGTGCTACCTGAGATTACTGGAACATCGTCGGGAACTTATTTCCGGGACGAGGTAATGTATTCTGTGCAATGATACGTGGTTCATAAGTTATTGGGCAAATCCGGATAAGACGTAATATTGCGGCCGCTTTCCATGTGTATAGGCGTTGTGTCTGGTTGTCTGGAACCCGACAACACATGGGGACAAAAGCTAAAGCCCGGCAAAGGGTGTTAAGCAGTCAGCCGACATTAGCATAAAAATAGCTGGCACAAGCAAAGCTGGGGTGGAAACTGCATTGGCAGGAACAAGGATGAAGGTGTTTTAGTGTGCTAGGGTGTTTACGTGCGCGCTGTCAGGTGCGTACAGAGCTCTTCACAGGTTCCTCAGCGTGCGCTGAGGCTGCCCGTCAGAGTTGCGGTGGGAATCCAGCTAAGCTACCTAAATGTAATGACACGCAAGTGAGGCTGTGGGCATCAAGTATTTCGTTTAAGGTATACAGTAGCCGACCATGTTTTCGGTCTCCAAAAATTCAGACTTGTTGGATGTGCCGGACGTTTCCGAGGAACCGTCAGTTGTTCCATATGAGGAATGTACATGAAACACGGATGTTTCGCGCAAAATAAAGGCAAAAGCTTGATTTTCTGGACAAAATTTTCAGCGAGAGAGCCATGGTGCGACTTCCGAACGACACCACTTTGAATCCCAAGACAGCTGGCTAGTTTCGAGTTGGGTGGGGATTGGCTTGACTCCTGCCGGAGTAGCAAACTTTTATCTTGGAGGCTATAATTGTGCATGTAGCCTGCTGCGGAATCAATACAGAAGGCCGGGAACAGGTCATACCTGGCCAGTTTCTTTTAGACACCAGTTTTTTAGGCACCAGGTTACGCTGACTTATCAGCAACATCATCATCAGGTTTGTGTTGTAGCATTCGCGACTTCTTCAGTCCTAGCTGAATGAAATAAAGTTTGTTTTGCCTACTCGCGGATTTTTCGGACTGCTGTCCTATTTGGACCTTTTTTTGTTTCCCTCCAGGTCCGAAAAATCGGTCGGGTATTGAATTGTTCTGAAAGTGTGGTCCTATGGAAGACGCTGGAGGGTACTGAGACGCCCCCTTTACAATGCCACAAGGCGGCGAATATCGCCGGCTCGCTGCTTGAGATGTCCCAGTGCCAAATGCGATGTCTTGAGTTCGGTTCCCGCAACTGGGGAAGGTATTAGCAATTCTGCGTGTGGAAAAATGCGCTAGTTGGCGGCCTTCGCAGCATAGTATAGGATGGCCTTTTATGGGTAGTAAAAAAGCATTGTGTAGTGTACTGTTTAAAAAAAATGCGGTTGGTCCCCCTTGCATACGAACCGTTAAACACAAAAGTGAAATATGCCTTCACAGGAGCAGTTGAATGTTGTGCATCGATATGAACTTGCACATCACCATTCATATTTCGTCGGTATGGCACGATTATACACATTAACGTTAGACACTGGATTGCACCACGCCGGAGCATTGCGTAAATCCGACTGAAACCACAGTCGCTCGCACACTGTCCGTGCGAAGAAAACCAAACGGGTTGTCAGAGAATCGTTTGGTTAACACGCGGTCTGCTGCAGCAAAAAGAGCAGCGGACCATGTCACGGGCGCAACATTCGCAAGTCGGCGTTGTTAAGCTCCACCGCAGCTAACGCTGCGCGTCGCCGGTACACGTAGGTGCTGCCATCGAGGCGCCAACTACCGCCGCTCATTAGCGTCATGATGCACTACTTCGCTTCGCCTCTCCTAGCCGGCAGCACCATCTGAAGGGAAGGATATAAGGCCCGTTCGTCTTCCTATTTACGTATCTGTTGATAGCAGAGTTGGGAGCGCGTTTCGTACGTCCCATTGCGACGAAAGGGTTCGTGGCTACAATCCCGGCGCAGTCCCATCAATCGAAGTTATTCTGGCGATGTCATTTCCGTGACGAATATGACGTCAGTGAGATGTTGGTGGAGCTCGGCATAAAACACTTTCGTATTAAAAATCTAAAGGGAAGCTCCGCTGTTGAAGAAAATCGTAACGTTCCAAAGTATGGAATACGCGAACTTACGACGAGTCCAAGCGCTGCGATTACAAAAATAAAGACGCGGTGTTCACCTTTTTTGTATTCGAATGAGCATTCAAGGTCTAAAAAAAGAAGAACATCCGGTTTCGCTGCCAGTACAATCATAGCCATCACACCTGTTCTGGTTCTTCGCGTATGAGAATAGCAGTAGTGTTAGACCTTCGCGATTGCCATGAATAGGTGTATATCATTTTAACGGTGTAGTGCACGTTACGATCACGCATTTCAATCATCGCGAGTATCATGACGTCACTAAATCTGGCGTGAAAGAAGGAACTCAACCAGTATCAGGAAGAGTACCAAACTTCACCTCTGGGGTATCGCCTCTCAAACCGTCAGTGGCGCTTTGTATTAGCTGGCTGCTTTCACCCTCTATATAGGCCACCTCACATGCCGACACAGTATTCCACAAACACAAATTGGTGTGCGCTTATACGCAGTTTGCGCCGTGGATTCGGTTGGCTCCACCATTAAAATGATACCCACCTACTCATGGGAATGGCGAAGGTCTAACATTGCTGCTATTCTCATACGCGAAGAAGAACCAGAACAGGGGTGATGGCTTTGATTGTACTGGCAGTGAAACCGGATAACAATCCTGGTTATAGCAGCGATCCCGTAACGGGGCTGCATTACAGCACTATTTCATTCATGGGAAAACAAAATTGCCGCCAAGTTGAGTATACTTTCATGCAATGGCAGATAGCCGATTTCAATATAACGATACTTCACTGGCTAGGCACGACATTCACGACCATTAGGCAAGCACATGCGGAGGAGAATGCAATTTAGTTTCTCGTTTTAGCGTCCCGTCTTTACTCACACAGAAATCGAAAGCATCAGATAAAGCAAAGTTTATTCGAAATAAGGAAGATTATCTTGACTGAAAAGTATTACCAAATTTAGGAGGAGCTTTCGCTGTTAAGCATGTAGCTTTGAAACGTCCCTTACCGTACGGTGTATGATCGATTTTCACCGGGAATTCTCCCCTACCGTTTCACCGAAGTGAATGCTGACAATTCCAGGGGTCCAAGTTTTCTCACTCTTTCTGATTCATGCTTGTTGCCATGGAACGGGTCACTTACATTTGATTCGCCAAAAAAGTACGTTCACCTCAAATGAATGCAACTAAAGAAGGGTTCCCAGTATTGAAGAAAGTGCTTCAGGGTGTCGATAAATGTGTCGTGAATTTTTCCCTTTTTGTTCATTTTGCAGTAGCATTTGTTATCTGTGTCGACCAAGCGCCGGAGCTACACTGTCTCAATGCAAGATAAATACTAATGCCGAAAGGATGGTAAACGCGCTCAAGGGAACTGCAGTCAGTAAATCTTAAATAACGGACTTATGAATGCTAGAGTTTTGTGGCAGTTCGATAGGTTGCTGGCCATGAACACCTTGAAGTATATGAACTTGAAAAAATCGCAACTCCGAAAAAACGCTGTTCAAGTGCTTTGCAGTGTTTCTGGGGTGAAATCGTAAAGGCAACGTTTAATAAGAAATGTTTATGTCAAAGCCGCTTTTGTAGATCTGAATAAGACAAATCATGATTGGATTGAGTGTAATTGTCTTTCTAAGTTGTCACTACCTGCGAAACGCAACCCATGAGTGACATCAGGAAATTGTCCTCTGTCAACCGTGAGTTTTGAAGTTGAGTACGCAGGTGTCTGACTATAAAGTTCCGTTTAACGACGTGCGAAGAAGCGCCCATTAACATGAATAAGAATAAGAACGCTCGTGATTGCCGGCGTTCTTTTCTTGGTATTTCCAAGCGGAAGCTGGGTCTTTTGTGCCGTGTTCATCAGGGCTGTGTCCAAGCTAATAAGCCCTTTTCATGTCGTGTGATTATTGTTTTCGCTGGTCTTCAGGAGAGGTTATTTGAAGAAAATGAAGTCCGTTCTTTCTTTAAGTTTTCCGTGAACCTTTGAGCTGAAAGTACTACCTCGAGGTAAAAACCAAGGAAAGCGTTAATTACGTAGTACTCAGTGGAGTCAAAAAAGATGGCAATGAAGAGAGCGAGCTGGAGAGGGTGAAGAGCGAAAGGAAAAGAAAAAAGGAAACGAGTCTCTGATTAGTTGTCTGAGCTTAGCAGGAAACCGTTTACTTTTCAAAGAACAAAAATGTGTTCATTGCGGAAGAAAACTTGGTGTATCAGCTGACGCTACTAAAATGGCAGCAATCCTGGTATCCGTATGGTAGAATCGCTAAGCGGACCTTTGTTTCTTGTTGGCGCTAGCGTTTCTTAGAAGCTGACGCTGCGAAGTGCGAGTAAAGCGCAAGAAAACTGCCCTTCGAGTAGGTCTTGCTCTTTGGTAGTAGCCTCAAACGTAAAAACAACGCCGAAAAGGGCTCACAGAATCGCGTTAATAAATAAACTCCTTCGCTCGCTCTGAACACTAGCGCAGTATGTAAGCAAATGAAAAAAGCCTAAACTAGAGATATCTTCTAGAAGAATGAAGAATTGCCAGAACAGGCACGTTCGCGGCAGTACATCGTTATCACAGAGTGACAGAAAGATTTGGGGCCTAGCAATGGCCCGCTACGGGCTGGAAGGAAACAGGTTGTGACGCCAAGCAAACACCCTGAGTAAACAGGATGAGAGGGCTGAAGGATTCTTGGAAACATGAACGGTATCTTACACGGTTGCGAAGACGGATGCAGCCAGCAACGTAGGGAAACCACGACATAGATGATCCCGCGACGCGGTGCGACTCCCAACCCCGCCATAGAATGGCGCTGTTATTTCCTCACGTTTTCTTACTCCACCCGTCGGGATGATGGATTCGGAGCACTCGCTGGTGCAATGCACGGCGCCATAATCCCTACTGACACAGTGTTTACGAAGCAGACGTAAGCGGCTGTAACGGGATCTGATGCAGCAAGGTGACCTGAATATGGAAAAAGTTGCGGAAGAGATCAGTGTTTCAGGGAACGGTACCGTTGACTTTTAAAAGGCCTGTTACAATTGAGGGAATATATCCCTCATAACTTGCTCGAATACGGTGCAAGAAATCCTTTGCTCTGGGGGATAAGTTGTGGTTGTGTTACCATAAGAATCATTTCAGGAGTTCATCTGCTACTACAGTTAAAGAAACAACAAGGAAATGTTACCGAAGGAAAACGCCTGCAAAACCTACATGTAATTAGCGTTTGAAGTGTATGTCGATAGGTTCCCCTAAAGGAAAATCTAAAACATTTACAAACTAAACAGCGGAGGATCCTATGGTTCCTCTACTGCGCACTTTTAAGTTTCTTAGCGAAATCAGATTTTTTGCACCTCATTTGCTATCAGGCGTAGTTCTTTATACCTTATTTCATAACACGCATCACAACCTGGCCTCCTACACCAGCCATCCCCATTGTCTTTGACTAATTTTAATTGTGTTGTTGATGAGCAATTTGTGTTTATGTCGTCATCTCTCATATATAACCACGCTGTTGGCGCTCTTTGCCCCGGGTGGCCTTACGCCATAAAATCCAACCATCATCACCAAAATAAATGCAGTATTACATAACTGGGGCTCAGTTGTGTAATCCTTTAATACCTAATGCGAGCGAATTACTACGTTAGTGTGTGCACCTTGGTTCTTCTGTGCATTGCAGACCCGTGCTTTGAATAATAAATACTAAAAGTATTCATGACGGTGCTTTTGCGCTATTATGATTGCGCTATAATGTTTATTTTTTTTAATTTGTTAACATCTATTTTATTGCGCAGAATCTGTGAATCGCGTGGTTGAGGCATCTGTTAGGGCGCGTTCTCTTTTATTCTCAGCCTTCCCTTGGTTTTCGAGAAGAAATATGATCAAATTAAATAATATTGTCATTGGGGAAAGTATTGAAGTTAGAGAAAACCTGTTGTCAAAGCGATTGTTTTCCTTAAAATAAGACCTTCTAACAAGTTGTGGTTCTCTTCGTTGTTTTTTGGTCTTCTTGTGTCGGTAAATTGTGCTTTTATGAAAGTTTAAGAATCTTTCTTTGCACAAAAATCCTCCACATGCTACCTTCATCAAGAAACATGGAACAAACTCACACGCTAGGGCGATCAATTTAGCGGAAAAGCATGCCCGTTAATATAATGCTTTTTTAGTAAATATCAGTGTCACCTTTTTTTCCCTTAGGCAACGTGTTTGTGTTTACACTGTGCATAACTTCATTACATGTAACCATATATGCAGGAATATGATTTTTTTTCAATGCGTACGGAACACGGCGCCAAGGCCAAATAATTTTACGGCTCTACACCACCGTTCTATGCAAAAGTAACATGACCCCAAAAGGAATGGCTCATTTGCTCGACACGCCGCAGTCTTGGTCTTTTGAAAGCTAATCAATTCATTGGCCAAGTGCTCTGCAATGACGAGTTCCACACACAATGTTGCCAGCTTTGTTTAAGTTACGTAAACCGTACAAATTATTTTATAGAATCTGCCGTTAGGAATCTTACGTGCAATTTAAATAATTTGGAACAAAGATAAAGTGCGTTTACAGTCAAATTTGTGTCAAGTCTCTGCCTGGTGGACGCAAAAAAATACTCTTGCAGCTCTTGTTTTACTAATAGGGTAATAAAGCTAAGAGCGAAAATTACGTATCTACTCCTTAAAACAGTTTGCGCTTGGAAGCGATGTATGCTATGTTACTGTGAATAAACGACGTAACTTGGTCAATTTATTGAGGTGAACAGAGTTTACAGCAGCGCTAAATACGAGATTTGGAGTCTTGTGAAATAACTAATACTCAACACATAAAATCCTAAATATTTATTTCGATTCCATGCTGTCAAAGTGAACGGCCAGACAGCGTCGTTCAAGGAAACATTTTCCACGTTACGGCTGTGCTCTACCATTGGGAACCACTCTTGCAAACTACTTCGCGCTCCTCGCGTATAAATATCCCAAGCAAAATTCCGGAGCAATAACGCCGGCGGCTGCCCCGCTTTTTGTTATTCCTGTCAGTGAACCAAGTGCATTCTAAAGTTTGAGAGAATATATTTAAAAGAAATCGAGCAGAACAACTTTGAACCTGGGCCTTATAAAAAAAAGTTTAGGATGAATACTTGTCAGTATACTCCCTACGAATGACTGCTGCACAAACCGTTCTCTTGGCTATTGAACAGCGAGAAACAGAAATAAAATGACACACAAACAAAATACAATATGTAAGAGGAAAGTTTGACAATCGCTACTCAGACACTTTGCATCTGCGATAAAGATAAAATCGCCAGTTCGATGTAGATAACTATCGTACCGCTTCAGAAAAGACTGCGTTTTACGACCAAGGGAAAGCAATAAGGGTCCAAGATATAGAGAAACGTCAGCAGCTTCTAAGGGGCAAGTTTTTTTATGCGGCGTTATTTTGCTTATTTTGATCTTTTTTTAGGTTCAAATCGAGTGTGTGAACATACGTGCGCAAATTACAACTTTACCCAAATCCACATTTCGCGATTTTGGTCGATACTAATCACCGAATAAAAACGAACGTTTAAAAACAAAACCCATTTTTTTTAAGACAACGCTTCGCTTTGGGTGAACACAAGTGTCATTTGAAACCGCGAATATAGAGATGCGTAGTGAACTGCAGAATAAACAACTTATCGGCGAGATAAAGATAGTCATATCGCAGGAAAATGACACAGGCAGAAATTTAACTAGAATACAGTCTAGCAAACTGAGATTACAACTCTAGTTTTTCAATAAGCACCAGGTCTCACTTAGTGGCTGGAATATAAACGTACACTAACAATAGTGACAGCGATCTTAGAGAAAATCCGCACCTAAAGAGAAAAATATATTAGCAGGGAACCGTAAAGAAAATGAATTGGGAGACATTCCGGTTTACCTTATGAGAAAGGAAATTCGATGGGCGGGTGAGGTAATGTGGATGAAGTAGAGTAGGTACACCATCCGTGTAAATTGGAAATTTGGAAATAGTAAACAAAGGAGCGGAAGGCGAACAATTCAATAAAAAGACTAGCTAGAAATAAATGTTTGGAGGCAAAGAACGCACAAGTAAAGCACAAGATAGATTTTGATTTGATTGTAAGGTTTAACGCGCCGACGCAACGTAGGCGATGAGTGGCCCCGTAGTGGAGGGCTCCGGATTAATTTGGGCGACCTGTGAACTTTTAACGTGCTCCGAAATCTCGTACACACGCGCGTTTTTGCTTTCCGCCTTCATCAGAAAACCGGCCGCCACGGCCGGGAATCGAATCAGCGACCTCGCGCTCAGCAGCGCAACGCGCAAAGCATCAAAGCACAAGATAGAAGTGCGTGTAAATCTTTGTGGTGGGCCTTTGTCCTGCAGTGCATTTAAAGATGTTCAACAAGGTGATTATAATGATCACGGTGATAATGAGTGGTTCTAATTGACTACGGCGGCTTCTTTCCAAAGGTATAAAAATATTGTCGTGCTGCTCATTAACTCGCCGATGGATAGCACAGCGAGGTTATGCTGTTACAACTGAGCCATAATTCCATCAGGGAATTTCTACTTTTCTGGCGAACTGTTTCCGTGTGTATCCTTGTCGTTTTATCTTGGTGATACTGTCCACGTCTCTGCGAATGGAGAATCGGTTAGTCTTCTTTTTTGCTACTAAGGTATATCATCAGGTTCCGGTGCATAACACGCCGTATTTGTCAACTGGAAGTAGGTGCATGACAAGTCGCACAAATGCGGCCCGAAATTCACACTATCCTGCGATTCTTCTGTGCACGGTATTGAACACAATCGCTTGTATTTCAAGGGTTCAACAATAAGTCTGCATTTGTTTTTGTGAAGACTTCTAATGTGGCCGCTAGATTCACTGAAGTGAATTTGCTGAAAATAAATGTGTGAACAAGACTAACTTACATTCAACTCCTTTCTTTTAATTTGTGCATTACTCTCATGCCGCTGCAGGCGTCAAGCACTACACACAGGAAGAAGACTGAAGCACAATTACCGTAACTAAAATCAGAATAAAATTCTTTAAAAGGAAAAAGAGAAAAGAGGATGCAAAATAGAGCAGCTCCCATCTTTTTTCCACCATATTTCAGCTTCAGCCTCAGTACTAGCAGCACCAGTAATAAAGAAGACCGTTTACGTTGCATTCATCTCTAAGAATCTAAGGCGTTTTACCCAAAAGAAGAGTTTAAAACATCTCCAATAACATATGCTCGTCGTTGCCATAAATCGGCCATTCTAGATTAAGGTTTATTTTCTGTGTGTGTTTTGGTTTAACATTTAAGGGCAGGAATCAGGAGGGAAGAGCTTTTATTACAGAATACCGAATAAAAAATGCGAGAGAAAACGTGTTCGATGATTATTCGATGATGACCACGAAGGCTATGTGGTGCGGATGCACGCAAGGTTCTTAAAGCGTCACTTAAGTCAGTTTGAACCTCTCTTTGGAACCATAAGCTATAACGTAACGACATTTGTCAGAAATTAGCCTGTCACTTTAAGTGTATACCCCGTTATACGCAGACATGGCCAAAAATTGAGTGACCCGTACGCAGGTGACCAGTTGGTAATTTTACCCCCGGGTGGGTTACCGACTGTTCATTCCATCCACTACCCCCTCATGGGTGCCAGAGTAGTATCATATTTCCGTCGTCATTTTTATTGATGCTCAATTGAAGGACGGTTATGACGGAAGACAATGACTTGCCTAGGAAATACTCTAAAATTTGCGTGCATGCTTGAACATTCCGTCAGCGATAGAACCTTCGATATGCTTATCAAATTTCTAAACATTGCTTTACCAGCATTGTTACCATTGAAGTGTTCGGGACATTTGTATCGGTTAGCCCGGTTTATTAAGGCAACGGCAGTACAATTGCTTAGGCCATTACGTTTTCTTCTTTGTTGGTGTGTCCTTTACTGGGTGTTGGAGCACCCTCCTAGTTGAAACTCAGGCTGAATTGCGGAGACAACGAAAGAATGAGCTGACGCGTTGGGGCACGGCAGAGGAACCTAAAGTGTGCCTTACTTCCTTTCACTGGCGGTGAAGACTAATTAAACTGTCGGTGTCAAGGCTGAAATGGAGGGTACGGTTGTTTGTTAGGCAAGGAGCGTAAATAATTTAAAGCGAAGTGTTCGATCCACGAAACTTGAGGGCTCGACCACCTCGCAGTTTCCTGTTTAATCGCGGACGGGTGGAGACCATTCTAAGTAAATTGCCCTTGGGTTTCGCAATATATTACAACTCAGCCATTCGTTGAAGTCAGCATTGTATCTCTGAGAGGTGCTACAGACAATATACTCCACTAGCAGCGCTTCCCATCTTTGAAATTCGTCGCACATTTCGTTTCGAATAATTGACAATGGCCCCTTGAAACTTTTTCACTTGGTTACCTTGCACGATGTGGAAAGTTCGATAATGGCTATCCTTGTACGAGACACGAATGGATGTTCATGAGTGCTTGAACTGCGGATCAATACGAATGCAAATCAGCAACGTTCGGCGATTATGTTCAGCCGATCTATTGACTTTAGTGCGCAAGGACGCAGGGCGAAAATCGTTATTCTGCCTTTTAAGAGCAAAGCACCTGAGGGGTTCGGGTTGTCGTCGTCTTCTGTCGTTGTCTCCTGTAGTCATGACACTTAGGCACTGGGCGACTCGTATTCGAACGTCTCAAGCTCAAACGTAACGCCCACTAAGAGAAAAGTGTGTAATGAATAAAACTGGTTGAAAATAGACAAACAGGATTTAAAGATTTGTGCAACGCTCCCTGTCCGCTTCAGCAATCGTCAAGAGCAAGCAGAGCCTGTTTCTAGACGAGTTATAATTTGTGGTACACTAAAATACGCTTCGGTAGTCGGCGCTAGGCCTGATTGGCTTGGGCATTCGGTCGAAGCTAGAAAAGGCGTACCTACTTGTGCTTGGGGTCTTGTTGATCAGTAGAGCATGTGTAACGTGCTGGCCGTACGCGCAGTGTTCGACCTTCTAGACTCAATGGAGTAGCCGGAGGGAGGGGGGGGGGCACTGTTGGAGTACGTTTTGGCAACTTCCCGCTCAATGTTATATGACGAACGTACTGCCAGTCCCTCTGTCAAGCAGTCACCGCCATTTTATTCTGGTGTTGTCCAAACACTGTTGTCCAAACTGAGAAACGTACAGTCTATCTCGCCAAGCCTAAATTTTAGAGAACGTAGAGCAGGCGAATTGTCCGAAAAGTTGGCAATAAACCAGTTAGATAATAAAAAGATAGCAACATCACGCGGCATCCGCTGGCATCAGCTGGCTTCGGCGGTACTTGCGTCTGATGTCCCGCATTTCGGATGGTTGCGTGGCTGGGAAGTTCTTCCAACGAGTGACCGTCTGGCAAGATTCGGCATTGTGCGTTCCTCGCGGTGCCCGCACTGCGGCATACTGAAACCTTGAAACATGCCTTGTTTCAGTGTGGTGTAGCGGTAACGTTTTTGACAGGGTTAAGCATGTTGTTGGTTCTTATACTCAGAATGAGCACACGTTCAAATGACGTGTTGGTCTGCTTCCTGATGTGTGCGAGTGTTTTTGTAGCATGGCGAAATCGTGGTGCCACCTGTCTTCGCGCCCGACCACAACGGGCGATGTTTTCACATCTGTGGCGTGTGTGATCGATCATTCTGAGTCACTTAGAAAATAAGTTTAGGGGAAGAAGCCTTCGTGTTACGCTGGTCTACGCGCTTCATATTGGTCAGGAACAACATTCTGAGCATCAGTATGAAACCGTATTGAGATTCAACGAGTTTCTGAACTATTTTTGTGAACACCTGTGAACTTGTTGTGGGTTGATTTTGCAGTAGCATTTTGTACAACTCCAGACATTTGTTGTGCAAAGTGTTGACTGCCCGAAGTACTAGGAAAGAGCTTGGGTTTTTTTTCTGTTTTTAGCAGGGTGTCGAACCGAAACCGAACCGAACCGGAAACCGGAACTGAACCGGTATTTTTGCCGGAACTGAACCCGAACCCGAACCGTTATGTTTTGAGCACGCTGAAACCGAACCGGAACTGAACCGAAAAAATAAATAACGGTTACCGGTTCATGCCGAAACGGTTCGACCCTCCGTTGTTGATATTGCACAGTCAACGTGATTCAGGCCTTTTTTTTCTGTCACGTACAGTCGGCAAAAGGCTTGTCTATAACGCTTGAGCGGCGTGTTCCGGACTGCGCGGGAGACACCTAGTGATAACGCATGGTTTGAGATTGTAGAATGTTAGCATGCGCGGCCCGCATCAGCACGATGGCTGTGTGCCTCCTCGCTGTGCCACAACTGTGGTGCAACTTCGTACCCGCTCGCGCACTTGTCCCTCCAGACAATTGAACACTATCACGCTCTATGTAACAACAGGGAAAATGAATGAGCACCAATGTAGCAATGGTCTGTTGCTGCTGGAAGAGCGAGCGTAGTGCAAGCAGACCAAACGAAATGTAACTCTCCGTAGCTTGCAGGGGATATAAAACGACTTTGCCCTTCCCTAGCTGCGACTTTATTGGAGCAATCAGGCTGCAGGAGTGCTCCACTGCGCAACAGCGAAAGCCCACACTTGATGTGTGCAAACTTTTTGCATTTCGTAATTTGTTTAAAAGGTCCGACACCTGCAAATTGTTAATACTTGACAAGTGTGACCGCAGGAGCTGCTCAGTGGCTAAGCCGTTTGCTGCTGATGCAGTCTTGTCTCTTTCAGATCTGCAGTTTTTCGAATGTGCACTTGTACTGACTGCCCAACTCGCTACATTACTTCTACTGCTCGTTCCGGAGGGGAGTACTGCTGTGGACGAATTAGCGAGCGTCTACCCATAAAAGTCCCATCTCATGCTCCGCGCGTAAAATTTGCCTTTCATTTTGTAACAGAATAATTTGTTATATGATTCCGCAATGTAGCACATGGAACGATGGCCGGGGGTCAGGCCGTACGATGACATACTGCATGATTGTAATGCACACATCCGGTATAGCTATCGCAAAATGAATTGCAGCGGTCAGAGCATCAATGCAGTGGCTGAGCGTTAACTAAAGCTTACTTTTAACAAAAGTGTGGCTAACACATTCGATAAGGTGACAGCTAACAAATTATTCACCGTTACCAAATAATCTAATTCATTGGTACTATTTATGTGCCTGTTGTAGAATTTTTCTGTTTTGTTACAAATATAAAGAATGTGCTCCATTGGTATTAAGCGCTGGTATTTGAACGCGCCAGTACGCAGGCCTAAATTTAAGGATTCAAGGTTAGCGTGATGAGCGATTCCATAGCGACGATTGCAATTTCAACAAAAAAGGAAAGGGCGGAAAATATTATGAATAGTCGCTAGGACAACATAAAGTCTGGGTGAGAAAGTAGGTGGTAAATCGTCGCCACTTCACCTGCTTTTGTAATATCTGGTAATTGTTTAAGTTTGCTTTGAAATTGCGCCACTGCCCTTGGGGAACAGCAGCATTTTGAATTTTGTTTATATTTTGATTTGACTGTCGTTTGAAACTACGAAATGGTTTTTTTTTTTTAATTTCAGGGATAATTCAAGTTATCGAACCGGTTCGCGAACCGGTTCAAGCTCCCGAACCGGTTCGCGAACCGGTTCGGTATGTGATTTTGTCGAACCGGAACTGAACCGGAACGAAATGATTTCGCCTGAACCAGAACCGTAACCGAACCGGTATTTTTTTCGGTTCGACACACTGGTTTTTAGAGCATCGCTTTTACCACTAGTCGCTGCGCGCTCATATGTGGTTTAATAATAAATTCTCTTTTCACACGCGAGGAGAAGCCTCCAGTGCGAGGCGCGGCCATTGGACTGCGCTCGCGTTAAGCCCTGCCACTAAGCCGAACTGAGGCAGATTGGGCATGCATATTGCCTAAATCTGGTTCAACGCAAGAAAGGCGCCACCGCCTCTGCAAGCGTGCGATTTCTCTTTCCAACTGCGATTTTGGAGCGCCCGATCAGGGTGCGCAGTGTAGCAAGAGAGACTTGCAGTCTTTCAACACACTTATACACTGCATGCTTCGCCCCACTCCCTGTTTCAACTTAGTGGAGATGACCCTGTTCTTTAAAGGGCCACAACAGGGCACACCATTCAGATTTCTCAGGACGGAGCAACACCATTATGCTTGCATTCCAAAAGCAAAAGGCCCTCAATCAATCAATCAATCAATCAATCAATCAATCAATCAATCAATCAATCAATCAATCAATCAATCAATCAATCAATCAATCAATCAATCAATCAATCAATCAGTCAGTCAGTCAGTCAGTCAGTCAGTCAGTCAGTCAGTCAGTCAGTCAATGAATGAATGAATGAATGAATGAATGAATGAATGAATGAATGAATGAATGAATGAATGAATGAATGAATGAATCAATCAATCAATCAATCAATCAATCAATCAATCAATCAATCAATCAATCAATCAATCAATCAATCAATCAATCAATCAATCAATCAATCAATCAATCAATCAATCAATCAATCAATCAATCAATCAATTGTTACAAGGCTTTATCAAGCATCTGTGTACATCTGTCAAAGCGTAAAAGCAGCGGAGAGAATATTAGTAGTGGCGTTAACGAGTGACCAATATATAGTTTTGTAAGGATACCTGTCTAGATTTCCTGTATGGTGAGTTTTCCTATATTTTAAACCGATCGCAGATTCTTTTAGAAATAACGAAAAGAAAGAGGTCGTGCGACATTTGAGGGTTAAGGAAACTACAGTTTGGGGCATGTTCATTTTGGAACATTGAGAGTGGCAGACCCCAGGCTTTTCACAACTGGTGGCATTCACCCCTCCTGCCCACATTTTGTACTCAAAGCAAACACGAATAATACTGAAAGCAGGGCCACATAACAAGAGCAAATAAACCAAACAGAAATTAAAAATGAACATGTATTCACCAGGATTTTAAAACGGCGGCTGAGAAACCAAATCGCAATGTTGACGTAGGTGTCAACAACGTGAACAAAATAGCTGAAAATTCTTAACGAGAGTTATGCATGATAAACAGACAAAAATTGTGCCCGACAATTCGCTTCTTTCAATTGAGTTTTTTTAACTCTAAAGATAGCATGTATTATGCGCTTGCCTAGTAATTTTTAATTTGATAGCCTTTTGGTGAATTAAGGTGAAGATGTTCACATAAGGTTTTAATTACCAGGGTTCAGATGGTTTCATAAGATATTATGTGGCTGGTAATTATAAGTAATGTGGTAGAGTATATAAAACGAAAATTTGGCGCGCTGTCGTGATTTTTTTGTGCTAATGTGTGGGGGAGAAAACAGAAAGCATACCGCACTAAGCACAAGCTTTCGTATTTTCCGAGCGAAAAGCTTTACTGAAGGCAAGCACATGTATTTTGCGATGCGACGTAGGAAATACAAAGCCTGTCTTTCAGCCCCTACAATTCGTACAAATAAGCACAATTCAAGGTAAGAGGACTGCTTTCTTCTACAGGCTCCCACCTCACACCTTTCTCTTTAATCTAATCTTTCCAAAGGCAAATTTGCATTGAACACTGTTACTCGGTTCATTTATTTGCGGTCAATTTAAGGTGGGTTTGGAGCTCACAGAAGAGCACACTTCGCATAAACATATGAATATTGCTTCTCAGCCCATTCCCAAATGGAGAAACTGGTTCTCAACGCACGAGAGGGCCATTTTGAGAGCCATTCAGCCATTCGGCCGCTCATTAGCGAAAGCCATGTGCTAGTCGACGTCCGTATATGGCCCCTGCGAGGGAAATACCAGTGTACGGAGCTGGTTCTCTTTTACCAGCCGAACTATTCAACTTTTTTAGTTTCGCCGTCAACCGTTTCGCCAGAAGGAACAGAGAGCACGTGAGCGTGCGTCTCGTGAGGAGCGCCCGATGTCAGCCAGTGCGACCTTCAAGAACACTGTGCCCAGCGTTCATGGCGTGATCAGTAGCGTTTTTGTACTCCCCAGTTCACGTGCCTTCGCCCCCCGAAGTAGGGAGTGTAGAGGCGGAGTTCGCACTTCAGACGCCGAGTACGCAAAGCTGGTGGCCGCGTGTTGTACGACATGCTAACGCGGTACACTTTGGGAGAGAGGTGAAAGCCTGCGACGATACGATTCGGTTTTGGTTTTTTTGGTATTTTTGGTTTTGAGCAGGGAGCCATTATTTGCAGGAATCACTAATCACCCATTTGTAGGCATGAACCTTTCTGGCTTATAAGCTCTCTCGACGGAAACGGGGGTAACGAATAATTGGTGTTACGTACTTACTCGCTAAACGGTTGAGTAAGCAGAATGACTTCCGAACGCCAAACTTGACACTCAGGCTATCACCATATAACTTGCACTTTACTATAGCCTATAGCCAGCGTCTTCCGTATATCCCGGAAGGAGAATTCCTTCCCCTACGCTTTAAATACATTCCTAGTGCCCTGGCGGGGGATTCATGTGCGGAGCGACATGGTTAGTGGCTGCTGCAATATGGCGAAACCGTCGGGAGCAGCAGCGCAAAACTAATAGGCACGCTGCAGGAGAAAAGTGAACGTATGCATAAATAAGAATACGAAGACATACAGAATAAGGCGGTGACATGAATAAAAACGAGTATCAGCGAAAAAGTCACAAGAGAAGGAAAAATCGGCCGTCGGGAAACAAAATCGTAATAACATCAAATTTTTTTTTTCAAATCAAATCACGTCTTTATTTATTTTCCTTTTGTTACAGAGCATGAGCCAATCACAAAAAGCTGCTGTTTCAAGCAGCTTGACGAGGTGGCTGGCCCAGTACTGGCAGCAATGATCGGCGCAGATTTTAACAGAAAAGTAAAGTCATACATACTCACACACAGTATACATTTTCATTCGTGTGACCTAATACAGCATACAGATAAAAAACGCAACGAGGAACACACTTGAACTCGCACACACGAAAATATAATGATAACCGCTATCTTACTATTCGTGATAGCAAAAAAAAAAGAAAAAAGAAAACAGAACAAAAGGATCCTCTCTCTGCAACTTCGTTTTTTCCAGTTGCGAACATCAGTTGAACAAAAGAAACCAAATATAAGAGCGCATCAAAGAAACAAATCGTGAAGACGTTTTCTTGACAAAATAGCAATATGAATGTTTTGCGCTTCAAATTTGTTGAGTAGTTGTGGAAGAATGTAAGAGAGTGATTGCATGTCATAATTATTGCGTGGTATCGGTACAAGCCATGTTTCGGTAAAGCGCGTATCATACAATCCCGTTTTCTTCTTTAACTCAGATAGGCCAGCCAAATATGCATCATTATTCTTCACTCGCAGGCAAAATGAACGCGCTAAGTGGTAATCATAAAAATTATTTGCTTTGATTATGCGGTACTGGCGAAATAATTCCGCTGTAGGATCCAAAAACGGCACGTTTGCAATGATTCGCACAACTCTTTTCTGCAACAGATAAAGCGTGTTCAAATTCTTCATAGTAGTCGTTCCCCAGACTAAATGAGCGTATCTAATATGGGGTAGAATTAAAGAATTATACAGAAAAAGTTTTATACGCTCAGGTAAGACAAACCTATGTTTGTTTATTATGCCTACAGTTTGGTAAACCTTTTTACTTATTGTTTCGACATGCTTATCCCAACTAAGAGTACTGGAAAGATGAACCCCTAGGACTTTAAAATATTCCACTACCTCAATGTGTTCAGTACCAAGTGTTATTTTAGGCGAAGTGACAATTTTATTTTTTGGACGAAAAAGAATTGCTTTTGTTTTTGCTAGGTTAATTGTTAGGGCATTTTGTTTTGTCCAGTTTAAGAGCTTGTATAGGCTGCGGTTGGAGATTGTTTCGATTTCGCTAGTACTCTTTCCTGTGACTAAGAGACTGGTGTCGTCTGCGTAACAAATTAACGAAAGTTCAGGCTTTTGGAATAGTGTGTGAAGATCGTTTATGTACACACTGAAAAGCAGTGGCCCTAAAATACTTACCTGAGGGACACCTGTGCTTATGGTTTTTAATTTTGAAGAAAACTCGTTTAACGACACATATTGTTTACGGTTTTTTAAGTAAGACGCAATCAAATTAAGCGCCACGCCATGCACTCCGTAGAACTGCATTTTTTTAATCAAGATACTATGGCTGATTGAGTCGAATGCTTTTGACAAGTCTATATAAATCCCTAGAGTCAAACTGTGGCATCTGAAGCTATGAACAATTATTTCCTTTTGTTTTAGTAGTGCAGTTTCAGTTGAGCAATTTTTTCTAAAGCCATGTTGAAAGCTGTTTAGAATTGAGTGTTTAGTGAAGAATGTAGTGAACCGGGAGTGCATCAATTTTTCGGCAACCTTTGAAAATAGGGGCAAGATCGATATGGGCCTGTAGTTTTTGAACACGTTTTTATCACCTCCTTTAAAAATTAGAATTACTTTTGCTATTTGCATATTCATAGGGAATGATCCTGTGGATAGGATTAAGTTGATTACATGTGTCAAAGGAGGAGCAATCAAGTCGGCCGCGTACTTAATCGGCTTTATTTGTAGTGTGTCTACATCTGCAGCACTGCTATTTTTCAGATTGATAATTGCGGACATAACTTCTTGCTCATCAGTGGGTGAAAGAAATATCGAGCTCTGGTTTGGTGTTAACTCTTCAATCATTAAGTTATCGTCGGCTGTTGATGTAGAAAATTGGCTTACGAAGAAATCATTAAATAAGTTAGCTAGTTTGTCTTGGGATACCTTTTCACCCTCATAGCAGATAACCAGGTTTTCATTCTTATTTACGAACCGCGGTAGTATAGAGTTTATTTTTTTCCACGTAAGGTCAGAGCGTCCTACATCGTGTGAAAATACGTCGTTGTAGTAAAAAATCTTAGCTTTTCTAATAATTTTCACCAGATTGTTACGCAAGGTTTTGAATTCGCCAAACGCGGCGAGATCTTTAGAGCGAATGAATTTTTTATACAAGCGGTTTTTCAAGCTTATTAGGTCTAAGATGGCTTTGCTTATCCAAGGCTTTCGGCAGTGTTTAGTTAAGTACAGTGTTTTAACAGGAAATGCGGCCTTGTAAACATTGCAAAATTCATCTATGAAACAATCATACGCTTCGTCTGAGGTAGATTTCGAATATACATTTTCCCATGTAACACTCGCTAAAATATCTCTGAACCGTTGTAAGTTCGCTACCGACATATCTCGAAAAACCCTTTTTTCATTGTTATTCTTTTGAGACGTCACAGCAGATATAAACATACACACAGGTAGATGGTCACTTAAATCGACAGCAATGACATCAGCCTTAATTAAAGAGGGTTCAATATTGGTGACAACGAAATCAAGAAGTGTGCAAGATGTTTCAGTAACTCTGGTGGCAGTTGTAAGAATGACATCGAAACCGTGCATAGCAATTATGGAGGACAGCGATTCCTTTTTGTTGCTGTTTTCGAGCATGTTTACGTTGAAATCACCGCCTAGGGTGAGTTTAAGTTTATTCAGTGTGGCGAATTCCAGCAAGCGCTCCAGATAGCTGGAAAAAGTCTGGAAACATCCACTAGGTGGTCGATATAGGCCGACGAACATATGTCTACCATGAACAACTGCTACGGTCTCATAATCATTCGTGACAACTGTAAATTCCTTTTAATTTTCGCATGAAAGCGATTTGTTAAATGAACATATATGCTCTTTAAAATCTACAAATTGGAGGAGAGGAGAAGAAAAAAGAGAAAAAGGAGAACAGCTCGGAATAGACCGATGAACAGAACACCAGGGGAGGCATAGTGGTGAAACTGGACGCGAGGAACTTAACTCTGGCTGAACGGAATTATCAAAATACAACATGTCTTTATTTTATACAACCTTTTCGCAATTAGATGACAGGTTTTGATAAACTATGCACAATAACCATGATGTAAGGCACGTAAACTGTTAATGACTGCATGATTCACGCCGAATTGGCTGGTACACCAAATAACAGATTATATGGATTCCAAGAACTGTCTACTATTGACTAAAAACTCTTACGCGGAATATTCATTTCTGTATCCTTAAGTTGTTCCCTTGGTATTTTAGAAAATCGTCAACCCAGACAGCGCCGTTTCTTTTAAATTTTGCCTTTTGGGTGGTATTATCCGGGGGCAGGGCCCCGTATTAGATGACAAAGCGGACTTAGTTTGCTGACTGTTTTTGCGTTTTTGTCTATTTGAGTTGTGACTTTATCTTGTTGTGGAGGCGAAGTTAATAGAGCTTTGAAATCTCGTTAGTTCATTGAATGTTTGTGTAATTTTTACACGTTTCTTTTTCCACGTAATCACGCAAGGGTACTGGATTAGACGCCTTTGAGCAAAAATAGAAACAATGAATTACATTCAGAGGCACTAAAGGGCTCCAAAAATTACAGGATTCGAGTGGCTGGCAGTTCACTTACAAATTATTCGTCCTCATTAGGGAATATAGGAGACAATTGTCATAGTGATGTTGAGAACATTGATCCATTTATTGGCAACGTGAATAGACCCATAGCTAACATGTAAAACACTAAGCTTTTAATTCACCCCCCCTAGCTCTGGCCACTTTTTATACTTGAGGTGCTGTCCCGGTGTTTTCTTTTTTGTTGGAAGTAACCGATTTCTATTGCTTTATGCTTTGGCCCGTCCTTTCTATTTTTCTACGGAGTGTATTTGTGCTCCCTTTTCTCCACACGCCCTTTAAGAAACAGCGGGTTGGCTCTCCAGATTCCCTATCCCCATTTTCGGAGGGAGCACCACCGAATTCCGAGAGACAGGACAAATGCGCGAACCTGGCCGTGAGGCTCAGGCCACTTATTCTTCCTGTCCTGAGCTTGATATACGGCACTGTAGTGGTGCGGCATGCGCGCAGCGGTTTCTAGGGAAACCTTCGCACGTTGTTTCGGACTTCTATCTCCGTTTATTTGTTTGGATTTTTGTTTTCATGGACGATTTCTCTCGCGGACGCACTGAACTTGGAGAGTAGCCAGAGTACCGTGATGCAGTATTTTGCCCTTTTTCCTACAACTGATTTCCTGGGTGCCCCACAACATCAAATCATAAGCAAAAAAAGATGGTTTGTGTCCCTTTTTCTGGCATCATCCTTTTCTATGCCCTGTTTAAAATGCAAGGGCGGCAACCCCCATTTTTCTGCCACACTTTCAAATTAAGGCCGGTATCGCTCTACCGATGATAAATACTTCATCGCGTTCTTTTGGCACTGTAGTTGTCTTCAAATGTAAAACGTGAAGTTTCGAATGCTTAACAAAAACATCATTTGTTAAGTGCTGTACGAAACACTCAAGATGTTAGGGTATATAAACTCTGCAAACAACACAAGAATCTTGGGCATAATAGTTCTTTTGCTATCTGCCCTACCACCAGAACCGGTGTGACGATTAGTAGTCAAACCTGTCACAAAATAAGGATCTTTGGTTTTTTACCACTGAGGTGCAGGTGGGCGCACCAGTTTGTGTTACGCAATTTTGTGAACGAAACTTGATTCAGAGAACGGAGTACGTCAACAACATTGCTGCAATTTTACTGAAAGCACGCGGAAGAAAAATATAAAAAGGGCAGTTTAGGGATGAGGCTACGATTGATTCTAGAATATCTGAAAAACTCGTATAAGTTGCACCATCTGTTATGTATAAAATTAGGATGGAGAACCCTGTGCAATCCGAACAAGGGAAAAGGGCCCAGTACAGCTCCCCCCCCCCCCCGCAAAAAAAAGCTCTTAGCGGCTCTTGGAGTGGAGTTTATAAGTAGTCCTTCATTATATAGAGCCCTATTCCAGAAACAGATGGTAGAAACCAACCTAACTAGAAAAAGTTCAGTTCTCTTTCGTTCTATGACGAATCCTGACAAGCCAAGGTGGAGACAGTCTGAGAAGTCCACAAATAATTGTTTATAATTCTAGTTGAGCATACTTCCTAGATCATTAGATGAATGAAGCTTGAAAACAGTGAATTTTGATCTAGCAAAGAAACGTGAAGTTTCCGCAGGCAGCTTAATAGCCAACATTCGAAACGTTCCACCACGGAGGACAGTATTCAGGTCGCAACGGGCCGTGAGACGCTCACATTGAAACTGGACTGTCCCACCAGCGCAACGGGCATCTCATTGGTGAGCACTGGGTGTTTGGCTGCGCGTGCACGCCTCAGCAGTCCTCCCCTCCATTCCTCCATCTTGCAGGCAGAACCGGAACGAATGGTATGTACGTGTTCAGACGTCAATGATACCGGCCAGAGTGTCGCTCTGCAAGTTCTTCAAACTGTGCGGGAAATACACCAGCCAAATCGTAACACCAGGACCCCCTCGAGACGGAACCACGTCACACTTGCTCTTGGATGAAAAAAAATGTCGATGTACACCGATTAATTCAAGCACCTTATATGTGGAGATGTGGAGCTTAGTTTGAAAAGAGCGTACGATGTTCCAAGGGTGTTGAAAACTAGTACATTAGCGAATCATGCGCTTCCACACTTAGCAGAATATTTTTGTAGTCCTCTTTCCTGCACAATAAGCTTTCCACCAACGTGTCCTAAGAGGGGAAGGGAAGCACAGTGGTGAACACTGCAGATGACAAACATTGCATCAACAGAATAAGTTAACATCAATATATAGGAGCAATGAGTGCGTATAAACAAATTTAAATTCATTGACTGGCTGAAGTAACTGTTTACTAAAATCGCTAGTATGTTAGGATAGAGATTGGGGTATTGATCCAGAATAGCCACGTTTTGCGAAAAAGGTTTATTTAATATTCGTATTATTTGCTTATATCAAGCGTTTCTAAGAGTATGGGCTCTTCTTTTGGTGTGTTTCTGAGACGAGCACAACAGTAATCGCTTATTTTCGTATCTTGTGAAGTAGTTATTTATTGTAATAGTTGGCGTATAAAACCTCAGGGAAGTGACCGATTGCGTGCGTCTACCCGGAGGGCGAGGGATCTAGGGTAAAGAAGACTGTGCCCCGCATCATCTTTTCGTTTTGGTGGGTTATACTCATTGTTTCTTCGAAATATATGGTACTCGTTCTTTCAGTTACAATAGTTAATTTTTTATACCATTGCACAAAATTGTACCATTTCTGTGCAATGGTATCATTCTACAAAAATTGTACCATTAATTATTTTCTTATTTTGTTGACAGACAAGAATTTATACTGTTCGCGTTAGAAGTACTCGAAAAAAGTGCTTACGCATTTGGAAGTCTAAAATGGGTGCGTGGACCGCTTATCTCTAAGGATGACCCCGAATACCAAATGAAGAAGATTCCGGAGAATTGCGATAGTTTCCTTCAGGCGCAAAAAAAAAACCTTCTCTTTGGCTAGCCATGCAAGCTACAAATTTACCTGTTCGTCTTTTCCCAAAGGCACCATACTTCCAGGTGCAGTCAGTTGCAGAATAGCCTCCTGCATTATGAGCAAATTGTTGTCGGTAGCACGCGCTTTCCTCATACTATTGAGTCTCGCACTGCCAATAATTGGAAGGTACTGGTGCGATGTAATTTGCAGCAACGTGTTCAGACCCAAAGCATTTGGTTCCGGTAAAAGGCTGTTTCCTCTCAGCGAAATCGCACATGGGGAAAACGAGCTCAACATGGCACACCAATTGCGAATGAAAAAGCACAAATCAAATTGATTTCCGTGCAAATAAACTGGACTTGGTGTGTACTAGTGTGAATGCGTAAGTATCCGGCATTTATATTTTATAAAGACAACTAGCTCACATCACGTTTTGCGTAAACGTTTGTCTTCAAATGTTCGACATTGCTTACATGTGCCATGGAATTACAATAAACGTCACAAAAACACCAAAAAATGTTGGCACTGTCCAATGGCCAGGAAAAACGGGTGCTTCACAAGAATGTTTCATAATGGGAATATAGAGGGAGCACTTAATTAAAGCAAAAACGCCTAGTTTTAAGCAGCTGGCACGCCAAATACAAAGGCTGTAATGCCTCAAGAAGTCCTTACGAAGATCATATTGCTATGAGGTACTAGTTTGGCATATAAAGGTATTCTGTGCCGAGAGAAAAGTAAGCAGAAAAATAAACGAGAGTACAAACGCGTGCCAACGCCAACCGCATATGATAATTTTTTCTCCCCCGCTAGAATTAGGAGCGGTGCCATTTGAACACCTTTTGATGTCATTCCACAAAGGGTAGGGGGTGAAAATGTGGCATGTTGAGAAAGCCATTCCGGTTCCCATCGTTCGCAAGAATGGATCAACCACCTCGGTGGTTTGACTACGAGACACGTAATCAAACTCATGACACTCATGACCCCGAGAAATGTGATTGTCCTTGTTTCTTATAGGCTGCAGAAGTTCCAGGCTATGTGGCCATGCATTTATATAGAGAAATAGGAGCAGGAATGCTGTTGCCCTAAATGGTCCACGAATCCACAAATCCAGCGTACCTACATTGCTTTCTCCCGAATGTCGATCTAAGTAATCGTTTTCTTAGTAAGCGTAGGCTTGATCACCACCGTCATTGCAATCCAACCACAGGAAACATGCTCTAATATGCGTGCCTCTATACATTTCTTTGCCCCTAGAAGTTGTATGTGTGATTTTGTTTGCTGTGGTAGCTGGTAGAAAGATACTTTTAAGTGGCTTTTTGCCGTACGCTTTCTTTTCTTCTAGCTACGCATGAGAAAGTGTCCCTGCGCATAAATGCCCATGGCGCCACCACGGTCGTTGGCGGTTCTGTACGTAGGTAAATTAAAACTCATCGGGATGCCGAGAGAAGTAGTGTGTTATTCAATTGCAGATGTTAGGGGTTCTTCCTGCGTGCACAAAGAAAACAGGGAATACCTAGCCAATGAAATCAGTAAAAATATGGAGAAAAAAGAAATGCCTCCGGAAAATTCGGTCTGTACTTCCAAATACTAATCTATAACGATACATCCAACGCCTTGTTTCGCCTGAAAGTGGTAGCTCTGAGGCTCTACTTCTGGCTACATCACTGAGAATTCTTCAGCTATATCGCTGCTATGAACACATACCAGCGGTTTTGTTGTAGAAGCGCTACATAAATTATTGTTTTTGAAAAGCGTTTTTAGTTCATACATTTCGCCATAAGAGGGACGAACAAATATGCAGGGACGAGGAAAATAAACTTTGTCATTACCATACACAAAACAATTGACATTTATTGCAAGCTATCAAGCTACTTTCCGTCCTAACTGCCTACTTCGCAAAAACATTTCAGAAAAAACGGTGATTGTTGTTTTTACTTTTATTTTGGCATCGTCAAAAAGCAGAGAATTCTGTACACGGGACATCGTTTGCACCAGTTTGAGACCGTGCCACCGTGCCCTCAATATCGAAGCAATAATGGCGGAGGACATCAGCTGCCGAAAGCGCTTCATTAAGCGTCGGACGGCTTGACATACTCCGCCTCTTCGGTGCTTAGAGCAGCACCAGCTGCCACGACATCGGCGATGTTGCCTTCGTCCGAGGGGCTCACAGTGATGGTAACGTCATCGTCGACACTCAAGAAAATCTAGAAGGGCACTACTATCAGCATAGCATCCAGAACGTTGGCGAAATGTTCACACAGTTCACCGATGCTGCCGTCTTGGTCAGGACTCGCTGACTGGGCGGGTTTCGTCGTGCGTCCCGTGCGTCGAAAACAGTTACGGAAAGTGTCGGGCGTCACGCCGCGCACTGCGAGGCTCAAAGGCTCAATCACCCCTCCAGGCACTGCATTTCAGTGGCAATCCTAGGCGCGCTGTGTTCTATATATCAGATGTGAACTTCGTTATAAGAAATAGGTTTCGCGTGTATTTTCGTAACTGATTTGGTTTTATTCGATATATAACATGATTCGCTCTGTCCGGATTTGTTATAACCGGGTTTGCCTGCAGTGATGTTTGTTAGACTGGTCATTAATACACAAATTTGATTTTATAATACTTTCTGAGTAATTTTGCGCACTCAGAAACTCGGTGTTGCAGGGATTCATAAAAGACGGACCGGCGTTATTGTGCAGCAACCTAGTAAGCTGCGAACAAATACCTCAAAACATGAACAAAATTGTATTGAAAAACTAGGCGCACATTAGCGCTGCCATATCCAAACATGCCCGCTTTTGTTGTCTCCTTTCTCTCTATCAAGGTTAGTTATTCATTTAGTGTGGCATCTTTATTCAATGCTTCTGGGAGCTTATTTGAGACGAAACATGAATCAGAGAAGTTGAAGCGCTAAATATAGAAAAAAAAGTTCCCACTCGATAAAATGCACTCGCTCCCTTTATTTCAAAACAAAGCATGAGTTTAAAGAAGACAAAGCTAAAAATGGCAAGTTAAATCCATGCCACGAGAAGCAATTAAGCGGGCGGTTTCATTGTGGCAACCGCTAATAAATCCATGTTTTTTTCCAAAAACGCACTTTCAGGATAACAACGGCAATTATTTTTTATAGGAGAATTTTTTGGCATGGTGGTTGCTCGTTCTCAAAAAATACCACAGCTTGCGAAAGAAAGAGTCGTTCGTTTGTTGCCTCATTACTTCCGGGCAAAAGTGATGTCGGAAAGGAACGTGTCAAATTAGGGGGCACAGACAAAGTCAAGCCGCGTATGAATGGCTTTTTGTCTGTGCTCCCAACATTCGTACGTATAAATGAATCTCAAATAAAGCTTGTTCGATTGATTGAATCGTCAGAGAACATAAAAATGCAGTAGAATATTCGTGCCCGAACACACGTTAGTTGACTTTTCCTAGTGCTGACTTTCTGCGTTTATTCACGTCTATTATTTACTGTTACATAGACAACAGCATATTATGTAAGCCTTGGAAGCTGGGCATTCATATATAAGCGCCACGAAGAAGTTCTCGCTCCTTCACGGTTTCCAAAGAAGCTATCTGGAGGAAACACAATATTACAAAGTAGCACCCGCATTCTAACAGGTAACACGTGTGAACAAACGCATGTTCCTCTCTTAAAAGGTTTTAAAGATGATAGTCTTTCTAGCGTTACCCGCCTATAGTTGTTCTGTATGTCTTGATATCGCGGCCGGTAAAAACAGCTTCATATCACGCAGAAATATTTTGGTCTTTTGCATTTGCCAATAGAGAATACCTCTGAGCAATTTGCGGGCGGCAAAAAACTATCCTCGTATTTGAATTTTATGGGGAAAAACAATAGCGTCTTGGAGCAGCTTCTGCAACATAAAGTAGCTCCACTACTGCATCCTCGTACTTGTGGCGCTTCAGCTGTATGTATTCATGGATCCTACACACAATGAGATCTCCCAATGCACGTGGTTTATTGCCTCCACGGGGCGGCTCTCTGCTTGTTAGTTGCTAGCAACGACGATGCTTGTCGATTGCAACTACTTCACTACAGTCCAGATGCTGTCTCTCCCGCGGGTAAGCTCACCTCGTGTGAAATAAAGGCCCAAGATAATCAGCATGGCTCGGGAAATTCCACCTAGAGGGTTTAGGTTACTAGTCGAGAACCCGACTTATTTCCTGCACTTCGGTGAATGGTGCTTTCTTTCTGTGGCATTGGACGCTAGCTAGAGTATGCTGACTGGTCAGAACCGAAGCTGCATGACCGAACAATGCGGGTTTTATGACGCCTTCCGCTTCTGACGTACCTTGAGCTTGCCTGACAGCGAATGGTTTGACTTTTTCGACATGTGCCAGGGCTTTATGTATGTCATAAAGACAGATTAAAAGTTGAGACCATGATAGGGTGGGGGGGGGGGTGAGTTTGCTTCATCAAAGCTACTTTACAGGTGTGCTTTTTCTTAGGACCACAGCGGGATGGAATAGAGGTCCCAAGCCACTCACTTCACCATTCAGCCTTTAGGCGAAACACCGTCTGCGTTAAGTAGAGTGTGAGGCCCGTTATTCGTCTCGAAACTTGGCTCAGAACTCGACGTAAAGTAAATTTGTTTCTGAAATAACTTTAGGTGGATGTAAAGTACTGCGCCGGTGAGCAGAAATAACACATACCGATAACGCTACAGTTTACAAGCCTGCTCTGAAAGCGTAAAGATGCAATCAGATAAAATAACAGTGGCAATGAAATTATTAGAAACTTCTAATAAGAGCTCCGCAAGGAAATAGCAAATGCAAGTGTACGGTGTTCACCATACGACACAAACGTGCTCAAGGGAGTGCCACACAAGCACTTTCCAAAGAGAAAGGCCGGTTGAGCAGTACGACAGTTGCCGCAAAAACAGCAGAAACGCAATTGGTAAGGCCGTAACCGGTGGACAATGTACAGAAACGGGGAAATCGCCAGACAAATACGGTAGGTGGGAGGGAGATTTATTCGTCAGCAAAAGGTCAGGAGAAAACTTGACCGAAGATTTAGTTAGCGTCCACCACTAGCGAGAAGAACTACAGGCTAGCGAACTAAAAGAAAACGAACCAGGTTCTTGACACCTCGCAATCCAGCGTAGCCTGATGGGATGTTCATAGACGGGACCGTTTTCCTGGACTTTTACAAGACGCGAAAGGCACGCGTGGGGTGTACGGGCATCACCAATCAGTCAACTGCGTCGACGTTAGACTGCTGCACACGCAAGAGGCCCTCTAGAGCCAACCTAAATACGTTGCAGTAAACCGTAATAATGTGGAATCGATGCTCACTGACATGTGAAGGGACGCCAGTTCAAATATACAACACAACGTTAGTTTTACTCTTTACAAAAGTTTTATGCATGTTATTTATACACATTCCTACTCCAACTATTGTATCCTTGTATACGCAACCACAACAACCTCAAAACTGGACAAACTACCTATCCTTGAAAAACGGGTGCTTGCCGTGATTTTGATTAGCCGTACAGGCATACAACACAACAGTTACTTACATTATTCGAGATTGTAAGCATATTCAACCATTACAGGCGCCGATTCTTCCGGTACTAGCAACACGAAAAAGTAGAGGGCTAAATCTGCTCTCAAGTCTTCCATCCCTAAAACTGTTCGCAACGCTATATCCACCGTGCCATGAACCTCATTTGGCATTACCCTCTGACCGCACAAGCTGTGGCCATCACATAATTGACATCAACTGTCCATAACAATAAATGCACTCACTGATGAGAGAATTGACATTATTTATTGTCCACCTACCGTTTTAGGAAAATTACATGTCGACAACATGTTTAAACATCATAATTTACAGTTTATTATTATTTATTTATTATAATTTTTAATATAGAATTACAAAAATAGTTGCAGGGTCTTTTAAATGCACAGCGTCCGCTTCCAACGGCGTTTCCCTTTCCCAATGACGTCTTCTTGGTCTCCTTTTCACAATAAAGCTGGTCATTCATTCATTCATTCATTCATTCATTCATTCATTCATTCACTCATTCATTCATTCATTCCTAAGATATCTGTGGCGGAATAAAAAGAAGAAATTTGGACTCTCAGCTTTCTCTCTGCAGACGTATAAATTGGGCTTAGGAATACGAACAGCAATTTTCTTCGTCCCACTCAAAGAAAGCGCGGCAGTGTACGACTAGAACTTATCAAATGTTACAAACGCTACAAAAGGAAACAAATTTTTTCACTCATCCTAATAGTGGCGCACCGTTTTTTTTTTCGCGCAACAAAAAAGAGATTCGCTGGTATACCCATTGCATTGGAGCTGACGTGATTAGTGAGAGGCTGTATAATCACGGATATACCATCATCCTCTTCCGTTCGCTTTTGTGGTAGAGGTGCAGTTAATAATTTTGTGGTCCCGACCTTCAATGCCAGTTCCTGGCACCCTGAACATAAAATACAGGAGGCCGAACTAAAATAACAGCCAAGGTGGTTTGCTCCGCCACCGCAAATGGTTGCAGCAGAAATAGAGGCCGGTATAAGCTGCATGGTGACAGCTTGGTGCAGCCTCCGTTAGACGGTTCATCAGTCGCGCTGCAGTATATTTTACTGCTTCCACGATGTTGGCCTAGGTGCTGTAGATGTTATACGGTAGAGTGGGGTAATCCGGCCCAAGAATTAACGAACTCTTTTCTCATTAACAATACGGCAGACCTCGACGGAAAGACACTGCCCTCAAGTCAGGCGAAAAATTGCTCAACCAACCACATTTGTAATCTTGTTCCGCCATGTTTGATAACATTAGCAGATGCGTTTTTTGATGCGTGAGATATGGTAAAGTATTGCGGCCGTGTGTGCACTCGCACTCACAAGTGACAGTTACTGTGGGAATACATCAGAGCGTTTTCTCGGTTGTCATGCCGCATGAGCGTGGCGGCGTGTTTTCGAAATACTGTAATCGTAGCGAACTGTCAGTTTCATAAAATATTTTCAGCTGCACAAAAATTTCAAATCATTGAGATTGAAGCGCCTTCATTAGGTATTCAGTAATCAGCAATGCCCGCTCATAAGCCTTTCGTTAGAGTATTCTCCAAAAAAGAGGCGAAATATGAATAAGGTATGCGACTAGTTCACAGCTCTCACACCAAAGGTGCGGTGGAACGAGCGTCGGTAGATAGCAGAGCTGAAACTGGCAAAATGAACATTAAAAGTGAAACACACGCGATCTACAGAAAACAAAATCCCTAAAAGTTGCCCCTTGCAGAACAACCGGTTTTATCCTTGCAATAGCGAGCAACAGTTTCTATTGTAGGTCATCAACAAGTGTAGGAATTCCAGTGGAGAATGCGTTCACGTTATCCTACTTGTTTCTCAACATAACGTTGGTTCCCGCCTATATAGGCTGAAGACACTCACAGTCGGACATAATGAACCGGTAGAAAATTTCTTTCTAGAGCTCCTTCTGGGCCCAAATAATTCTTGGCATCTTTCCGTGATACTTCCTGTTGCAGGCGAAATTGTTGCTCGTGGTTTCGATTAACTTAAATGAGGTAACTTTGATTCACTGTCCTTCTGGAACTCGCTTCTTTGCATTTATTAAAATATTTTCTATTGGCCTTTTTGGGAAGGCCGTCATCGCACGCCAAGCTGTAGAAAGTAAACACGGAGTTTACTCACCGTGATCAACTCTGTGTACGCAGTTTACTGCCCAAACCTCACTGGCTCAACAGAGGAGACAAAAGATAATGGTGAACAAACGGTACAATATGGTACAATATACGAACTCGTTCGTGAAGGCGTGGGTATACAATACTCCCTACAAGAAAAAGAAACACTTCCTTCAAACAAAGTACAAAGCTCTTTTTAAATAACCAATGAGATGCGGAGGGGCTATACCATGGGTGCAGTACAAAAAACCCGAACACGGAGAAAAACAAAACTTTAGGTTGTTTACGGCGCAGAAATGGGTCAGTACCCTTCATGTCTGTGCGTCGCGTAAAGCTGTTTATTTGAAAGGAAAAAGTGTTCACCTTTTTCATTTACGTAAGGGTACCTTCATTCCAATGGAGTAATTATTCGATGTAAGAGGATAAAGTAAGGTGTTTATACGCCGCCCATTTTTACCTCTGCAACAACCAATTTACATTTCTCTTTCACAGAAAAGCACTAATAACACAGCACATGCCTTGTTAAACCTGCCGCCATTGACAATCTCGAAAGTACTTAAAAATATGGCAATTTCTAATTCCTTCTTTTAGAACATTTGCGTGGTGAAGGACACTATGAGATCGAGTGCAAACGGATTTCTCTTCTGGGGCTTTTTTATTGCTTTCTTGGTTACTTTATTAACTAACGTGCCGTTTCGACAGCCTGAAAAGAGCGTGTAAAATTTGAAGTACACCGTATTTACTCGACTAATGATCGCACTTTTTTTCGCAAAAATATGATGCAAATTTAGGAATGCGATCATTACGCGAGGTAAATTCTTCACGAAAGCAGTTTTAGCGCGGAAAACGCACGCAAGTTGGTGGTCACAATTTTATAGTAGGTCTCATAGACATATTAGGCATAATCAATAAAAACATAGCAAAACCTTCAAGGACCACCGACAGTCGCGTTGCAAAGTGACACAAAATCTAGTGCTTTCATGAGTTACGTAACGCGCAGGGAAAAGTTGGCTCCGAGGTGCGAACAGGTCGACCACTAAGTGGCAGCTGCTGTCACAGTGCGGGAAACGGCTGCCGACGACATAAGCTGAGCGCATGTTCTTCGTTGTCTTGTGAGTACATTATGTGCAGTTAGTGCGAGTTTTTTTCGCACCAAAAATAAACTCATGCATGCCGATATCGCTAATATTGGCAAGTCTGCGGCAATGACGTAGCCATGTCCGCTTTGAAATAGGAGGAAACATATCTAAGCACGACCATCGTCAGCTGGACTTGGCATATGTCTGCGGCAAGTTCAGGGCGCGGTCATTGCGCGGGAAAGAAAAAAAAGTCGTATTTTCACGACAAACTTCAGGGGTGCGATTGTTACGCCAGTGCGATCATTATGCGAGTAAATACAGTATTTGATAGAATGCAGCCTTTTTTATTGCAGCTTCGTTACACATTTCCTCAATTGCGAGCAATGAGGCTACGCCCTGGCTCACGTCCGATGGTGCCCGACATTCACTTCTGATTACGCGCTCGAACAACTTGAGTTTTTCACTTTGATCATAGCGTTCACTACTTCCCATCAGGCGTTCGCTGCAGTGCTGTTGCAGCAAGAACTGCCCACGCATAGTCATTAGCGCTCGGAACTCGCCAACACATCCCCGAAACCACCAATCGATGAGCTCGGTCGCCATTCAGTAATTGACAAGTCTGCCCTAGGTGGGCACCCGTCATCAGAGTTTGCTCATTTGAAATTTGCGGAAATGGAGTTGGGAGCATAAAAATTCTGGACGGTATTACAAATATTGTAGATATCCTAGATTGCTTTCGAAATGGAGGTAGGTATCAATAAAGATTCTACGCGTTGTGGAAGTAATGTGCCGTTAAAAAATGCGTGTTTTGATTTGGTTTAGTAGACGCGAGGTGTGATTGCATTCTTCGCATTGTTTCATATTTATCAATTTCATGCAGCGCCATAGAAGAGAGCTTGCGTCAAAAACTATGGGCATAAACAGTACATGGTGTTGTCTTTAAATCTACTTGTGAAAATGCTTCGGTTACGAAATGTACAGCCAGTACCTGCGCCCAATTTAACTGGTAATAGTGCGGTATTAAGAATAGGAAATTGAAGCGGTGGGTCCACCTAGGAAACTGTGCGCAATCATCTCCTTTTGCACTGACCTTTGGTCAGCTTTATACATTTCCGCTCTTGTAAGTTTGGCCTGTTGTTTTGTCCTACGGGTATTTGTCACGTGTGTCGTCGAAATAAATTCTAGAATCCACCTGTGCCCACCTTTCAGATTACACAGCATGACCTTCGTACAAGCATGTTGTTTTTTCAGCAGTATGACAATATTCGGTATTCTTTTTTACATTAAGAAAATTTTAATATAATCTCTCAACCCACAGAAGCGTACTTGTCATTTCTTTTTTCTACGAAATTTTGTTCTATTGTAATTTGCACCTTCATTTTATTTTTAATAGAATACGTTTTAAAATCAAATAGCAGTGAGACGGTTAGGAGCAACGATAAACGTTTTTTGCCTTGATAAATTTTTGGTGGGTCGTGTCTCAGTGCAGGTTTATTTCGCATTATGCCCCGCATGCAGCCAATTCCTTGTTTCAGGCCTGCATTGGCATTTGTAAAATTCAGTGCCTGTGTATGACACGGCCTTTTTTTGCTGTCCTGTACTCAATTTGTGGAAATGAGGTAGAATCTCCACTGTGGCTTACGGTCTTCCACAATGCAGCGAATAATTGCAGAACCTGCATTGCAGTGTGCCCAGAATTGTCGCCACGGGAATGTCCTCAGGGCGTGAATTGTAATGTCTGCACACAGAAAGGAATCCTTTTTGGTTGGATTACCTCAAGGGGACATCATTGTTGGGGAAATCAATAGTTTATGCTTAAAAAATGTGAAACGCATTTGTACTACACTTATGTTCCCTACAGGAAATGGATCCGGATGTCTGTTGTAGAAAACATTAGATATACAAAAGCAGAGCGACCGCACGTACAGTCAGAAAATAACTGCTATGTCTGTGGTATTTGTAACAAAATTCTACTAAACTATTTGCACTTGTCATTGACTTCATGCTCTGGTGTAAAAGTAATATACTTAGCTGCGGTGACATTTTAAAATAACATAACAAATGCGCATAAAGTTCTGAACGCTTTCAAGTACCAGCAGTACAAAGACATTAAATTTTACAGGGCTCCATCTTGAAACATTTGTTCTGGTACACTTTACACTGAAATAAAAGGCAACATGTACCCAGAGAAAATTTCAAAAACGCATATAGTCAAGCTCAGCACGGCTGCAGCCTTACAAAATGTTGCTCCTGTGTTTGGAAACGATAGTAATAAAAAAAAACGTTTTCCCCGAAGAATAATTTGTGTTACAAGATTACAACTACAAACGTTTGCGAAATGCCAGCTGCCCTATTAGAATGGCAACAACCGACACCAGCCTAACATGCCTAATACCCGTGAGTAGAACACATGATGCGCCGTTGTGATCCTCCAGAGAACACAAACTATCCGTACTTTAGGTGAGGGTTGAGCAACTTACATGCTTCCAACAAGAACCCGCTTCGACGAACCAGGTGGGAGTCCTCCTCGCTCTTCTTTTTATGTCAGTTGATTGCGCTGTGCTAAACCTTACTAAGCGCCCCAGTCGCTTCCGACTGAATATTTTATGGCGTAACGGCACGCGTAGTGCCGCTAGAAAAACATGAAGTCCCTGGTGGCCGCGGATCCCCAACTTCTCTATGAAAGTCGCCGGCTGTGCCAGTCTCGTCTTGCTAATTACTTGTTCCCCCACCTGCATACCCCGAGCACTAATTTCGGGGTGCCGTGAGGTAGTCGAATTTTATATTTGTATCTCTTTTTACCAGAGTGCATCCTGTCGTTCCTCCTACATTCACCGACGGTGTTACCTGTAAAGCACAAAAGCAAAGTCAAATCTCCACATGAAACAAAGCAATATTGATGTAGGCATGGCTTATAGCCTTTTCAGCAGGCGCTATTGACACAGAATAAACAAGAATACTTTTGTTATGCTTGTCTTTCTTTTCTCAACAAAACACTTTTTTTCTGATGAGAAAAATGAGTGCCCATAAATCTAGCACACGAAATTCAAGAACTGTAGTTCCCATGTGCCGAAGCTGAAATAAATTTAGAGCTTAAAAATTCCCTCGTTCCGCTGTGCATTGACTTACTACAAATTGCTAGCAAAACCGTAAGCTCACTTGGTTTCAATTTTGAACCGGCATGGCGAGCATACAGGTACAGTTAAAGACCTACCAAAACTTGCCACGTTGCACACCAATCTCGCGAAAAGGTTCAGTGGGATTGTGCTTGCCCTCCAGCAATCGAGGTACGCTTCTACATACAGGCTAAACCAATCAGGCCCCCTGCGGGAAGGCGTAGTTCTTTGCGGCCACGACACTGGCACATAATTACAGCCACAGAGAAACACTTGGGAATGCGGGGCCACTGGCAACTCTCAGGTTGGTCGCGAGGCCGTCATCTATGCAAGGCAATAGGGTTTCTTATTTCGTGTGACCCAAGCTGCATACCCGCGGGGCATGATAGGAACCAGCCCCAAGAAACACGGTACTCCACAACACTGACAAAGTTTGGAGTTGTTGCTGATAGACGTGTGCGGTGAATTGCGAAAAAATTCCCCGCATTTCCGCGAGGGGAAGAATGGGAAAGTGCGAATGCACGAGTGGAATTTGCGCGGTTCGGTAATGTTCGCGAAAGAGTGATCACACACACACACACAACTACAAAGAAAGAAAGATGCATTTATTCACTGACACCTATTTGTGTTGTCGTTGTACTTGATTGCTAGAGCGGATCTCAGCTTTGAAATTTCGTGTCAGTACTCCTTTAAGAGGGTGCATTAGCCCTTCTCACGCCCGATTCCTGGCCAATCCCCCACTTGGGTATTTGCCATGTCAGCGGCCAGGCAGCGCGCGCCCACCTCCCCCCGTTGCCAAGGAAGACGAGGAGATTCCTGGCCAATCCCCATCTCCCCCCGTTGCCAAGGAAGACGAAGAGATTCCTGGCCAATCCCCCACGTGGGTATGCCGTGCGGACATCGCGGGTGGACGCAGGTTCAGGGTCGCTTAAGAAGTGCATCGCACTTAAAAAATGTCGTTTACCCGTCTAACGTTACGGCTAGATATTTAACTTCTTCAGCCACTACCCACTAAGGTATACTTACTGCTCATACTGCGCCTGAAGCTGCGTGTACCGATTGATGTAAGAGTTTCAAGAAAATGTTAGGGCCATTGTGCCGGTGCCCACGCGAATACCTGACAGTTGCAGTAGGTATTTGAGCAAAACAGTAAATACCCACCCAGATTCGCATACCTGCGTGGTGTACTAGAAAAAGCTTTAAATAGAAGAATGTATGTTGTTGTAGCGCGCGTTATTGTAGGTGCTTTTGGCGCATGCACCAACAAAGCAGCCAATGAATCATCCATTCAAATACTTACAGCGGGACAAAATATGAGAGTTTTTACAGGAAACCTTGGCTTGAACGCATACCCATAGTGATACGAAGGTCTTAGGTGGACACCGAGTTTCACATTATTAAAATGAGGTATTGCATCACATTTCGGTACCAAGTAATTACGTGGCGTGGCGCGGTATTCCATGGTTGGAACAAGGAATTCATTTGCAATATTTTACTAACTCTACAACGAAGATACACAGTTTCCTACCCAAGTTTCTAAAGCTCATAAAACGGTAGTATTGATAACAAAAATCAAACGTAGTCTTTAGGTATTGTTAAAAAAAACATTTTCTTTAAAAATGCTTATAGGGCGTGGGAATTTGATGAATAGTTAAACTTTTTTCGGTACTCCGTCTCAATAGCTTCAGTGGCTCATAAAAATAAAGTGTAAAACAATATCTTGACTGCTTCTCGAATAACGCCATAACAGTTTTGATTCCCTCCCCGAAATGGTTAAAATGGAATAAAACTACGCACGTTGCGCCATGTGCACTTATATTTAAAAAACGGTTTAATCGGTCGCGTGCGCTTACGCATGGTTTTGAAAGTCTTTACGAGAGCATATGAAGTGGCCTGATGAATTTTTTTTTATTATACAGCATTCAGCACTTGAACAGCTTGGGCTTCTCTCCTTCGCTTCTGACCAATCCCCTGCAATCAACTTCGCACACGATCGTATTAACAATATTTGCTGTGTCCTTACCGTAATGATAACTAGAAGAATCATTTAAACTTGAAGAAATGATACAACAGGTCACCTCCCAATGAATTTGCGGTTCCCCCTAGTGAAAAAAAAACAGAGGCAAAAAACAGGTAAAAAGCAGCACATCGACAACCACGAAAAATTCAGTGGACATTAGAAAAGGCTGAATAGGTTTGCGATGAGATAGGAAATCGAGTTGCCCTTAGGGCTGACGGATCCACGGTTTACACTTCAGGCTAAATTAACTGCAAGTCCTGCACGCCAGTCAGCTGGACGTCTCCTATTCTCTGCGCTGACAGAGTAATTACCTTCTATGTTTACCAAAAGAGGGTAGCACACTCGAAGAGCCACTGGTGGCAGCTGGCGTGTCACTGAGTTTTTGGTTTGGTTGACGCTGGGAGCTGACGCGTTGGGGCGAAATCAACCTACAGTAAGCAATTCATTTCTGAAAGCTCCGAAAAAAGAGCACCGCTTCTTCTGTTACCACACGGGATAGCTGAAATGAAGAAAGTCGATGGCATCCCTTATAATACAAAACAATTGTAACCTGAAATGATTAGTGACCGGGCACGGATATACAACGTGGGATTACAAGAAAGGCGTAACAAAACCGCTACGTGTAGCGCGAATCGCAACGACAAGGGAAGTTGCAACACGCCACCACGTGCATGAAACTGGTGAATCACTCCGCTAATACTTTCGCAGCTAGCAGTGCTTGGAGCAAGTGTTACAACAACGTGACACCTTTATAGTGCTTGTCCCTGTCGGCATAGTCTCCCTTCATTCGTCCTTCTGCGCAGGCGAAGAGCAGACGCGCATGCCGTGACAAAGCCAAAATAACGACCTCGGGTTTTGCGTTTTATTGTTAGTAATGGTTTTTAGCAATTAGCCTGATAATAAAAATACTTTCCTCTGCACTCCGCGATAAAATTCTGGAGCACATAGTTTACAATAAAGGTGTCCACCTGAACAAATGCAGTGTTAGCTACACTAAGCGAGTACAAAAAGGACCTTTTTTGTACGACATATGCGTGGGAACTAAACATTCCTGCAATCACAATTCTAGAATGCTTTATACATGCCGAAAAAATGGAATGAAAAGAAAACACGAACCATCCATGAAGTGATCCAAAACGCTGGGGTAAAAGTACGCTGCCATGTGAACGTGGGTAGATATTACCGAACATGGTGGTGCGGTCAGTACTAGGCCATTTTTTGCCCACTTAAGGTTCTTTTTAGCAAAATTTAAAATAAACTTCTGCCTTAATTTCAAGAGTAAACATATTGTCATGGCACGAAATTGAATTTTCGCTGTTTTCAATATCTAAACCACTGTCAAGCACTGCTCGTGAAGTCTCGTGAAACGGCGGCGGCTTTTATGGGCTTCTATGGCTTTTTTTACTGCAAAACGTAGAGTAATTAGCTGATGAGAGACGTTTATGGTGCGCACTAAACCATCGACATCATTCTGTGTGGCGTATGAAGAACAGAAACCAAGTTTCTATCCGATGGCCTTGCTTTTCCAGTAGGCAGGTTTTCAAGAGGGCTGCTGTTTGAGCTGGTAGTTGGGCCGCCGAACGTGAGCAGGAAAATGTCGCTGAGCGATGGCGTCATCTCTTGCGCTGGCACCACGGTAGCCTTGCCTCACCGCGCTCAGGCGGGACCCGTGCCGCCACCTCTGCGGAGGCGCGATATAACTGGTAGAAGCACCGCTTTGGAAACGTTTTCCGGGGAGGCGCAATACAAGTGCTACATGGATATATTTGAAAACGTGTCGTGGGGTGACTCGCTCTGTTACTTGTTGCGACGACTGGTGCAATCTTGACGCTGTTCCCTCTGTACCCTCCAGTAATCTTGAAGCTTCACCGCAAAGCTGGTGGGCATGCCTACTTTGTACATACTTTAATAACCTGTAGTTTATTGCTGTTTGGGGGGCAATAGACGACACCACGCAGAAAGCTTTGCCCGGTCTCCAAGCATAACCATGCATAAACTTAACCTTACCAAGAATCAGCTAGTTGGGGACGCTAGTATCGCTGTTTGCCCAGTGTTTGAGCAACAAGTGCGAAGCTGCTCCAATATTTAATCCTTCGTGTCGTGCTCAGAAATTGCTTTAAAGGGAAGCTGCGCCGTCTCACCTGTAATCTGCCGTGTTCGCCAACAAAAACAAGTGTGCACTACACCGTTTTTCCCTTCCTTCTCTCCAGATTAGGCAATAGCGCATACTGTGTCATCCTCGGTTCCCTCACACAGCAGAGGATGACACGTGAGCGAATACCTCCCTCAATAAAAAGAGCAGCGTCATTCCGTTCAATAAAGGGTAAGGAGGAATGATGTTGGTGAGAAGTGGGATACACTCCAGTTTCTTTTTACACATCCAAATGCATGCCTCCCGGATCCGCCAATCCTCCTGCGGTCCTCGAAGATGGGGCCACAGGCCATTGGCTCTCCAGGGCAAATTTGTTGCCCTTCCTTTGCTTTGTCTCTGTTAAGACAAACCCATGGGATTACACAGTTGCTTCTTCGACTTCTGCAGATTGTTTGTGGCCATTTTAATTGCACCCTGAGCTCTCTGCCCTCTAATACTGTGCCCAGTTAATGCATATATCAAAGAGGTTCTACGAACTTTGGTCCTGAGCGAACCACCCTAAATTCTCCGCCGAAAGTTTTAAATGTTGCGATATGCGTTAATATACGAAGTCGTGCAGCAGGCATTTTACTCTGACCTGTACGTTGCTGCTCATTCAGAGGTGATTAAATGCGGGGAGGATCGCTGTTTGTACTAACGGAGTCAGACTTCTGCTTCACCCCTACTATATTGGCGGGTTGATTTAAATACGCAAAGCGGAAATACCAACAGGCCTGTGTTCGCCAACCCAAACGTTCTTCTTTGTATTTCTTGACCTTTGTGATTGTTTAGCCTGGTCATTTCTAAGGAAACAAAACCGTCCTATAATTCTCTCAAGCAGCAAAAGAAACCAAGTTGCATGGGACACATTATAATTCAGGTGTTTTGTGAAAAAACTTCCAATGCTTCTTTGCGGTATATCTCAAAACCCACTCACGAAATACAGCAATTTATCTTCCAGGCAGCCCTCGAAAACCGTTGGTGCCACCAGCAGCCGGAAAAACTTAACCTTCCAACTCTCTTTTTACGATTTTCGTCCTTTTGATGTTAGCTCTCAATCACCAGAAACTTATACGGGGCTTTGTTTTCGAACAATGAGAAGTCTAGAGGCGTGTTCTCAGAGGAAGAACATTCGAGAGTTAAGAAGATTGCGCTCTATTCACAGTCACATGTTGACCTTGGCATCGCATTGCGAGAGTTCGTCGTATTTAAATTAATTTTATGGTTGTTCTTTAGAGTAAAATATTTTGCGCGTTTTTCGCACATCAACAACAGTGTTTTATTTACGTAAAATTTCAGTGCAGTGCTTTCATCTGCATACGCTGGAGTTCCGAAGTTTTTCGTGTAAGACCCAACTTTTATATTCATACGTACTTCTTCCGCTTCCAAGATAAATGAGTATCAGGCTGTTTTTATGTTGAAAAACACTTACACCCATTGCTTTCAATGTGACCTAAAACCATGCAGTGCGTCTTAAAAGTGCAAAAGAAAACCCGGGTGGATCTTTTTTAGCACTGAACCTCAGAAAAAGCGGCCGGCGTGATCCTTGTACATGTGTCAGTGGCACATAATTCACGGCTGTAATAGTTACAGCAATCACCGGGATGTACTCGCGCATTATATATATTTGGGCTTTGTGTTTTGTGACAACGCCGCTATTTCCTATGTGTTTTCTTTTACCTAAAAATTTGTAGCAGGTGTCGAAATTCATTTGAAAAAGTGCTCGGACTTATGGTTTGGTGCATATGTTTTACCTTATCTTCACACGCTGAATATGAATAGCGGATGCCTGAGAAGGCGTATACACAAACTTTTTATTTATTTATTTAGTCCCAAAAATATGGTTTAGGGGCGTTGCATGAAGCGATTAAGTATTAATCATTTGTTATTTAGGTTTTTTGGTGTTCTGACTCACCTTTACCTAACCACTAACGCTGCCCGATTCTATATTATATTTACTTATATACAAGCGCCTAAAGGCACATAGCTTTTAAATCCTCTAGCTCGAGTTTGCTAGAATATCTTTTGAACTCTCCAAACCAAAAGAAAGACTGTCGAGTGCAATACTGCGCAGAATTGTCGTTCGAGCAGTGTATATGCACAGGGATTGAGAAATCAGGGATTCGTCATAGAAAAGGGCTGAGTTCGGCAATGGTGCAAGCGGGTCACTTGCACGACGCCTTTTTGAGCAGTTCGCAAAGAAAAGACTGGAAAGAAAACACGGGGTTTGAATCTTCTCCTTGTTGTTGACTATGTGCACAGACAATTTATAAAACCTGTAATAGATATCTCTCCTTCGTGATTTTGTGTCATGAAACTGGGACTCCATATGTATCCACACATTGCCTATGCAGGCGCTACTTGCAGGGTTGGTCTGAATTGTCATGCGCGGCAAAACAAGTATTTAGCTTTAACTTTCTTGGTCTGCCCGTGTCTGATTCACCCCTCCTTCTCCCCTTCTGCTCGTAACAAATGTATTGAGTGATACAAAATTTCATTGGTTTTTCACAAAATAGTACTGCTTCAGGCTCCTAATGCTACCGCAGCAACTCTACACCTTCGGGCGGGCTTCATCCAAACATAGAACGAAGGGTCCAAACGGAGACCATAAATACTGAAAAAATGAGAAAAATGTTTTAGCTATTGGAGAGGCCTACAGTCATGTCTTCCAGGAACAACAAAAATGCCATAAAAATGGTCAGCTTTCTATTGTTGTCATGAGCTGCATTCAGGTGGATGTGAAATTTTCCTTCGCAAAAATGGACTCTATTTATGACGAGAAGCAGCCTCGTCGGCGAAGTAAGGGAGACCAAAGTTGCTTCTCTGAAACAACTCGACCGGAAAGTTTACAAAAAAGCACAAAGAGAGGCAGGCGCAACCAGAATGCCACCAACGAAAAAAGTTCACCTTCAGGCATATTGACGTCAGCTCCTTTTTATCTCGATAAGGGTAATTCGGGAGAGAATCATAATTTAGGTTTTTATTATGGAAAGTGCTCCGCGGTTGCAGATAACTTGGGGTATTCGGGAGGTAAACTGGACAATATATTTTCACAGAAATAGGGTCTGCCTGGAAGATTGGTGTTTCTGGATAATTTATCTCGAAATACGTTCGGGTTCCATTTGTTTGGGTTAACTTTACGGTTTTTTCCTCTTACTACACTCAGCGAGTTTTTGTGGGAACCTGCACCCAGACACGCGCCAAAGCAGGGGAGCTGGAAAGTATCAGCAGACACTAAAGTATCTTTTGACGCACCAGCCGATCAAGCGAAAATAAGAGCAAGAGCAAGAGCAGGAACCTGCAGCATAATACCTGCGCCGTTTCTCTAATATGAAGTCTATAGGGCACTGTACACTTCAATAAACTTTTTCGTCAAGGGCCGGCATTGGCAGTATCCATAATACGGGTTTTTTTTTCGGCGGTAAGAAGAAATTCCGCTTGCCACAACAAGACCTTTCTCGACTGCTTTTTTGGCGGAATAAAGTGTTGGGCTTGAACCAAATGCGGACTCTTTATATCCTCGGTACTGGGGTACAGCTATGAAAAACTCGTTGCAACTGACTTCCCTTTCTTCTCGTCGTAAGTTCTTTCGCCTGTGCCTTTTTCATAAAATCTTCCATAACAGCCCACACCTCCGAGCTAATCTTTTTCTTTCACCGTCCTACGTGTCATCTCGCATCAATCATGCGCACAAAGTTGGTATACCGGTATGTCAAACAAGCACGCGTTCTGAATCTTTTGTCCCACGCACCAGCAAAAAATGGACCAGCTTCCTGGCGCGACGGCTGTGATTACTGATTATCAGCTGTTTCGCCCTGAACTAACAAACATTGTAAACTGAGATTACTTATGACGTGTGCTTTGTGTGTTCTAATGTATTTCGTAGCTAGCATTGTATAGTAAGATTATGTATATTATGTCACTAGATCTTTTTTATTGTGCTTTTGTGTCGTAACTTTATCATCTAAAATTGCTTATTCGAAATACGTTGAATCCTGTACTCCCCTTTACTCACGTTCTGAATTCTTTTTTTGTAAAACCCACTCCCCTCTTCAATGCCTCTGGCCCTGAGGGTACAATAAATAAATAAATAAATAAACCAATAAATAAATAAAAATAATAAATAAATAAATAGACAAATAAATAAATAAATAAATAAATAAATAAATAAATAAATAAATAAATAAATAAATAAATAAATAAATAAATACCGTTCTTGGTGGCCTTGTCGCATTTCCCTCACTATAACCTTGTGTGGCAATTGTTGAGCCGCTGGCTTTATGAAACATGATCATTTCGTCCGCAGGAGACAATTTTACGCCGCGGACTTAGCTGGGTATGACGCGCAACGGAAATGGGAAAAGTGGAGGCTTGACGTCACGTTTTGTTCTTGTAAAAACGCTTGCGGCAACTTCACACGTAATAATCAGAAAATTTAGGTTTGTAATTAACCTACCATAAAATGTCCTACTTTCACAGCGGTATAAAAGTTTTAAAATATAGAGTTGTGGTAGCTGCAGTTATACGTGTGCACTTCGGGAGACGTGCTTAACGACTGCGGCAGTACAAACAAGGTGCGTAATTATCAAATCTCCGAAAAAAGCGCAATTGCCATATTCATGTACATTTTCCATCGGGGAGCTATGCCTCTTTACAACCTATTTACAGAAAGCCTGGGGAGCTAAACACTATTAGCAAAAAGCAGATTGGCAACACAGCTAGGGTTTGAGAGCAATCGTGCTGAGTGGGAAAAATAAATTGTGCCGATCGCATCTTACCTCCAATTGAAAAGAATGGGCAGTGGCATAGCATGTGTTATGTGTAGAGCAACACCCGCTTTTTTCTACAGTGAACAGAATATGCACATAAAAATGCAACAAAAACGTGGTGCAGGAAAGGTTTTGAGATAAACAAAAATCCATCTTGCTTCTACGGGATCTTAGCACCTGAAGGGTGTTCCGGACACACTTGATCATCGGACTAATTTCCACAGCAAACTCCGCAGGAGGATCGAAGGAAAAAATCTGGAAAGCAGAGGTTACGAGCCAGTGAATTGGAACAGGTCTCGGAACATTTCAAACTCGCTCTAGCAACATCCGATCTAACGAATTTCTCCATGTAACGAAGAAATTCGGATTCTCCCGCAGGTAAATACACGGCTCAATGCTTTATGAATTTGAATTAACAACATATTCTCAGCTCCATTTCGTATTAACAATATATTTAGAGTTCCGTAATGTCTTAACACGAGCATAAAAAGGATATCCCGCGCAGTTCCTGGAAACAGCTTAGTCGGGTTAACGAGGTGGCAGCAGATCTAAGCTTCCATGACTTTCTTAGTGCTTACGCTGACTCATGCACGTAGGAGGCTTTCAACGATGAAGAAATATTCCAATACAATTGGTGTCAGACGTTGATTACCAAGAAGCAGTTCAAACCCATGCTCCTGCTTCAGGTGAAGTTGCGGACGCTACTGGCTAGCCTAGGTCCATTTCTGGGGCTCACGAAGGAACCCAAGACGCATTGAACGCACTTGCGTGCTAACAAACGTCTGTCCACCCTATGCTGATAAAGCGCACGCAGGCAAAAGTTAGACTTTTTCGTCGGGGAAGGAAGTTTCACTCATTGCTAAATCATCGGAAGGTGAGCGCTGCGGCCACCCCAGTTACGTTAGAATTCTCGCTGCTGGTTTGTGCCTCCATTTATTCACCAAATTGATAGGATCAACTGCTTGTAAAATAGCTGTCCCGATTTTACAAAGTTCTCGATACAACTAAATAATTTCAGGTTCTAGGTGACTTTGCTTGATGGCGTTTTAACTGCAATGGAAACCCTTATTTTAATCTCTCAAAAACGTACGACATTTTAGGTTCTGTTTTGTGATTAGCCTGTGAGCTCACGTCTGCAGTCTTTGAAACATTCGTTAAAATGAAATTCGGGCAACCATCTGATGATCATACGGAATGTCGAGTGAAATAAGTTCACATCAAGACCATAATTCTCAAAGCCCTCTCAGCAGTTACAATGAAGTGAATGGAGCATCGGAGGCGAAGGCTGTCAAGGCCGCACGCTGGCAACTGTCCTCTATCAGCAAGGAAGGTAAAGACTCCGGTTCTAAGGTTACCGTAATAAATTGGGTGCCTTATCTTCGCCCCTTCTCTCAGTGCCTTCAAGAAAAAAAAACTCCGGTGGAAAGGACGCGCTTCTACGGAGTACCTCTTTTTGAAAATTGCTTTTGCTTACATTGACTCTTCCTTCTTCCCCAATCTTCCCGACAGTCGTGTTCTCCTTGGCCTTTTGTTCTGTGTCTCAGCTGACGTTCGTGTTATACATTGTTTTCAGAGCGGCTGTTGGCACGTTGCGCAGTAAAAACATCCATCATAACTGGCCCGCATATGGGATTGGTCGTGGAATGTTGGAAGACCGTAAAACATTGAAAAACGGTTTTCTTCTGTCAGCCGTTTCTGGAGCTTTTGGAAACACCGCTCTGCTTTAGATTCGTTTGCCTAAAGTCTAGATGACTGAGCAGCTGGAGTCACGAAGGGGAAGTCCAGCACGTCATATGTTATTTCCCCCTCAGTAGAGAGACCGGAGTTTTCAGGCAAGTCCAGACACATCGATTGTGATCCTTTCACACCGACTGATCTTGTAGAATAAAAGTACGTATTTAAACTCTCGCTGAAATTAACTAAAGGGAAATCATTCAAAAATTTCTGCTGTAGTAGCAGAATTGTGAAGTTCGAATACACAACCCGTATAATAAAAGTTGAGTGGAGACGTCGGCGCAGACAGGTGAGTTAAATACGGATTTTATAGTAAAAAACCGTTAAATGTGGGTTATCCCCCGCACGGGGCACCTTGAGTAATCTTGGTGACGGTACTGGCGATACCGCGGACCCCGAGCCCCCAAACATAAGCTGGATCCAACCGTGGCGTAGTGTTTATAGGTGGAGGGTTAGAAACCACGAACGGTGGCCGTCGGAGCCCAGGTCAAGCTCCGGCGGATGGGCTCCCTGTCTGTTCACCAGGCAGGGAGCTCCGGGACCTCTTTGACTACCAGGGTAAGGTCAAGGAAGAAAGTACCCCCGTCTCCCTGCTTTTTCCTATGCCATATGGATAAATCAAACCCCCCCCCCAGACGTGATCGGCCCCCTAAAAGGGGCCGCACCGAAGTATCTTTTCCTTCTTTGCCTTCTATCTCGCTCCCAAAGCCAGATAACTACCCTCGTTTTTTGATCATGGAATCTGTGGACAAATCGAAGCCGGTTTCCTCTCAATCGGTATTTCTTGTTTCTAAATACCTTGAAGGTATCATCGGCAAAACATATGACGCCAAAAAACTCAGAACTGGTGAAGTGCTAGTTGAAGTTAAAACCAAGCAGCAATCTACAATCCTCCTGAAACAAACCCGCATGGCAGATCTGGAGATCAGGGTCACACCCCACCGCAGCCTCAACAGTTGTCAAGGTGTGATCTCTGAGGCAGATCTCCTAACCGAGACAGAGACTGATCTGCTCGAAGGCCTAAAAGAACAAGGCGTGACAGCAGTAAGGCGCATCGTCATCAGGAGAGAGAACAAAGAAATAGCCACCAAACATTTGATCCTTACTTTTGACCGCTGCACACTGCCCGAGCATGTCAACGCAGGTTTCATCCGTTGTTCTGTCCGGCCGTACATCCCGAACCCGAGGCGCTGTTTGAAGTGCCAGAGGTTCGGGCATGGTACCAACTCCTGTCGAGGCAGAACAAAATGTGCCAAATGCGCCCAGCATGATCATCTCTCTGACAACTGCACTGCAACCAACTTCACCTGCCCGAATTGCCAGGGTCCACACGCAGCATACTCTCGCGCTTGTGAAAAGTTTCATCTTGAAAAAAAAATCATTAACCTTAAGATAACCGAAAACATCACCTTCCCAGAGGCGCGAAAGAGGTTCGCCTCCTTCCCTTTGGGCAGATACGCCGACGCAGCTCGCCGGGGGGCGGAGCGGCGTTTGGTTTCAGCGGGGACCCAGTACCGCGAGTCGGACTTGGTCCCGCCCCCGCACCCCCCTGGGTTGCCTATGGCAGCCCAACCCACCTCCGCACCGCCCGCTCACCCAGCAGCGCCTGTGGTGGCAACAACGTCTGTTGGGGATGCCGCTGCATCCACTGCTTCCTCTCCACCGGCCCAAAGCACACGCAAGGGCACGGAGATGGAGACGGAGGCAGTCGCAGCGACCCCCTCCCCCGCCTCACTGCCTGTGCCACCTGTGGTGCTCCCCACGCCTTCGGCACTGGCAGCGCAGGTAAAGAACACCCGAAAGGGTACCACGTCAAGGGGGCCCAGTCCGCTGGCCACCCCCTTGCCATCAGATGACGACATGGACGTCGAGCCCTTCCGGCTTTCATCGCAGCGGAAGGAACGGGCTGCGACGTCCAGGTCAGTAGAGAAGGTCAGAAAACCCCCTCCAAGAGTGCAAGCCCCGAAAGACCCTACATAAATAATCACACTCCAGTAGCTCTAACACATCATAATGGGAAGAGAAAACATTGTTCAATGGAACTGCAGAGGCCTTCTGAATAATCTTGACGACGTGCATGAGATTCTGCATGCCAATCAGCCAAGTTTAATGTGTGTCCAGGAAACACATCTTAATTCCAAACACACAAATTTCTTGAATAGTTACCTGGTATACAGGAAAGACAGGGATGGCTGCACAGACTCTTCTGGCGGTGTGGCCATAATTGCCCGCAAATCCTTAGCATGCCACCCTGTCACCTTGAACACTGTCCTTGAGGCTGTAGCAATTCGAACAATAATATTTAATAGGTTGATAACGGTATGCTCCATATACATTCCTCCTGATGTCTCACTCTCGAGCTCTGACTTCGAGGCGCTGGTTGACCAACTGCCCGAACCATACATCCTTACAGGCGACCTTAATGCTCACAACTCTCTTTGGGGCTCTTCCAGAACGGATGCCCGAGGTCGCCTGATAGAGAAATTCCTTACATCTTCTGGAGCATGCCTTTTCAACAATAAACAGCCTACATACCATACCATAGGACATAACACATACTCATGTCTTGACTTGGCTATTGGTTCTGCAATTCTCTTTCCATGTCTCGAATGGGGCGTGGGCACAGACCCATATGGTAGTGACCATTTCCCCACTTCATTAACGCATATAGGTACAGGCCCGAGCAGTCCATCTTCCCATAAAAGGTTTAATGAAGCAAGAGCTAACTGGAATACATTTACAGAGACATCCAAACTACACCACACATCCATAGGACACCTACACGTCGAAGAAGCTACCCAACTGCTCACGGCGCACATCCTCGACGCCGCCGAAAGGTCCATTCCCCACACCTCTGGTGCCCCGCGCAACCAGCGGAGGCCGTGGTGGAATGAGAACTGTAGGCGGGCACGAGAGGCCCAGAACAAGGCGTGGGGTATCCTTCGTCGGTACCCCACGTCGAGTAACCTCCTTTTGTTCAAACGGGCCAAGGCGTTCGGAAAACGTGTGCGCCGTGAGGCAAAACGCGATAGTTGGCGCACATTCATAACATCAATTAACTCCTACACAGACACACGGAAAGTATGGACACGTATACGCAAGCTAAAAGGACAACAGACACACAGCCTGCCCCTGGTTAGCACAACAGGGGACACTCTGGAAGACCAGGCTGACACACTCGCACAACACTTCCAGCACGTGTCCAGTTCAGCACACTACACGAACACTTTCCTGAAACATAAAGCCTCTTGTGAAAAGAAGTCCCTACACGACAACAACAAATCACAGACTTCTTACAACTCTCTGTTTTCACTACATGAGCTGAGGGCTGCTCTGAGCACGTGTAAACCCTCAGCTCCAGGCCCAGACAACATCACATACACAATGATACAACACCTGCACGCAGACACTCTTCTAACACTCTTACACCTCTATAACAAGATTTGGCTTTCGGGGCACATTCCAAACTCTTGGAAGGAGGCTATAGTTGTAGCTTTCCTGAAGGAGGGAAAGGACCCGTCGTCCCCCTCAAGTTACCGTCCTATTGCCTTGACGAGCTGCCTGTGCAAGCTCTTCGAGAAGATGATAAACCGCAGGCTCGTGTACTTCCTTGAGTACAACGGTCTTCTCGAGAGCTGCCAGGCAGGCTTCAGGGCGGGGCGATCCACGAATGATCACCTCGTAGCTCTTGAATCTTACATTAGGATGCCTTCGTGCATAAACAGTATGTCGTGACTGTGTTTTTTGACCTCGAGAAGGCCTACGACACCGCTTGGCGCTACGGGATCCTCAGTGACCTGAAGTCTTTCGGTGTTTCGGGCCATATGCTCAACACTCTGGCTAGTTATCTGTCCCACAGAACGTTTCGCGTGAGAGTTGGTAGCGCACTGTCAAGGATTCATGTGCAAGAAAACGGCGTGCCCCAAGGTGGAGTTTTAAGCTGTACTCTTTTTATAATTAAAATGAACTCTCTTGGGAAGGCATTGCCACCTACCATTTCTTACTCTATGTATGTAGACGACGTACAGATATCTTTTAAATCTTGTAATATGTCAATCTGTGAACGTCAGGTCCAGCTTGGTGTTAAAAAACTTGCCAGCTGGGCAGACAATAATGGTTTTAAAATTAATCCTGGAAAGAGCTCTTGTGTTGTATTCTCCAGGAAGCGTGGGGTCCACCCGGACCCAGACATCACTCTTGCGAATGTGCCTATTCCTGTGAACAAGGAGCACAAGTTTTTAGACATTTTATTCGATGAAAAACTTACATTCATCCCTCATATCAAACAGCTCAAATGTAAATGCCTAAAATCAATGAACATTCTTAAGGTTCTCTCACATCAATCTTATGGGGCCGACAAACAACTCCTGCTGCGCCTGTACACGGCGTTGGTGGGGTCTCGGCTCGACTACGGAGCTCGTGTATGGGTCGGCGACAAAGACCGCACTGAGAATGCTCGACCCAGTGCTGCATCTTGGCCTTCGCCTCTCATGCGGCGCTTTCCGCACTAGCCCTGTCGAAAGCCTTTATGTCGAGTGCGACAAGTGGTGTCTAGGGCATCAGCGGGAGTATGTTGATCTGCTATATGCATCTAAGATTGTATCCCTTACCAACCATCCTTTTAATCCTATCATGAACAATACATCAAACTTGCAACTCTTTTTAAACAGGCCATCCATTTCCTTACCTTTCTCTCTCAGAGTTAGGGAGGAGGCTTCTGCACTCACGGTCCCTCTTTCAGACACGCACAAGACACCCATCCATAATTTAATTCCACCATGGCATCTACATCCTATATCATGCGACTTATCATTCACATTAGTAGAAAAAAATATGGCACCCAGAAGTGCAATTCTTCAGCACTTCCTGTTCCTGCAGGACAAGTACAGGTGCGCAGAATTCTATAGCGACGCGTCGAAAACTGGTTTTACTGTATCTTGTGCAGCGCACGGACCAAATTTTACCGTAACTAAAACAATGAATTTTCATAGCAGTATTTACACGGCAGAAGCCTATGGCATTTTACTCGTTTCAAACCACATCCTCGAACATAAAATTCCAAAGTACATCATCTACACAGATTTTCTAAGCGTTGTACAGCACTGTCATCCGGAAAGTCATCTAAAAACTATGTCATAAATGCTCTTTTCAAGGTACTAATGTCTGCATATGCCTCAAATCTTGAAATAACTATATGCTGGGTACCAGGGCATTGTGGAATCCCTGGCAATGAGGCCGCCGACCAAATGGCTGGTGATGCTGCTCTCATGACTACAGTTGACGTTACAACAGTACCTTACACCGACCTAAAGACACACATCAGACGACAGCTTCGTAACACATGGCAATTACACTGGAGTCAACAAACAGACAACAAACTACACGTAATAAAACCACAACTTGGACGTTACATAACTGACTCACACAACAGATACACTGAAGTCGCCCTGGCTAGGCTGCGGATAGGCCGCACACATGTTACGCACTCCCACCTGCTCACTGGAACTTCGGGACCCACGTGTAGCAGGTGTGGAAAGGGCCTATCCGTAGTCCACATACTAATCACATGCAAGGCACTTGACACAACACGACACAAACATTTCCCTGAATTATACAGACGACACATTCCTTTGCACCCATCATACTTTTTAGCCGACGAACCAATGTTTTCTAGTCAACGTGTTTTTAAGTTTTTAGCTGAGGTAAACTTTCTGCAGCTCTTGTCATATCATGTGTAATCACCCTGGCCCTATACACCAGCCATCTCCATTGTCTTTTGTTTTGCATCACCTTTACTTTTAGTCACATGTTTTAGTACTTATGGTCTCATCATAATTCAGTAACCTCTTCTTTGGCGCTCTTTGCCCATAGTCGGCCTTGCGCCAATAAAACGCAACTATCATTATCATTAGTGGTTAAGGTTTCACCCTCATATATGACTATTGTTTTGGCGCTCTTTGCCCCAGTTGGCCTTGCGCCATAGAGGAAGCAAGAAGTAAGTAAATGTGGGTTATCTTGCAGTTTACTTACAGTTATGTGTATGTTGCCTTAAATACATTGCAACTTATTTAACAAATATGTGGCCAAGTGCATGGGCCCAACAGTACTTAATTTAGGTTCACTCGTAAACGTCACACACTTCGCGATTTAGTCGGAGCTTCGATGTACGCAGTCTCTAAATTCCATACAGGGTTATGATGGCTAATAATACTACCACAACTACTCTCATTAAAACGTTAGAATTACGTTTGTGATTTTATTCTTGATCTTCTACGCCGATGGCGTTTTTTGAGGCAAGAAGCTTCCACTGAAAGAGAGTTTCACTTCTACGTGTTCTGGCTCTGCATAATCAATCGAAAGTTTGGTACGCTTCACTGACCACAGGCATCCTCAATCATCAGTATACTTTCAGTCCAAACAGAAAGTGGCTTATCACGCTCATCAATCCCACTCCATCAATTTCTTATGCAGCGGATACCCGATAAGGGGTAATGGACAGCTTGGGTTACCCATGCAACACTTTGGTTGCCTGAAAGCGTTAGCTGAACAGATGCCCGGATGAAGACAAAGATCTAAACGACATCACGCAGGCCCCAGAAATTTTGCTTCGAGTTGTGTGATGCTGGCAACGTCATTACGCAGAGAAAACACTAATGTGGATGACATCGAGGCAGGCATGTGGCAACGTTTCCCTTTGTCTTGAAGTAGGCCCCTTGCGTAGTACGGTCCGAACGACGCAAGTGAGTGCCCGTTCACAGAAATAGCCTCTTTATTTTGTATTTGGGCTACAGAACCCAAGAGAAAAAGAAAACAAGGGACAAGGGCCGGTTGCCAAACACAAATGGCTGGGCTTTTAACCAAGTCTAAGTTCAGTTGTGGCCCTGTCACAAACACATCCCTTTTGTAATATCGTTTCGTCATCATTTCCTGTGTAACGTTATTTCAAGCCACTTTGTAACTACGTTTCGTCTCCCAACTTTATGACGGAGTGCTTGTCGTTAAGGGAAGAACAGCTACTAGAGAAGTAAGAAAAACCTATCGCCAGTAGATACGAAAAGAAAATCTTGAACAAATGGTGATTGAGCGTGACGTAGTGTTGGTTGATCTCATCAACATCTCATTGCCAATATGCATCGGATGAGGGTATTTGGTCCTAAAATGGGGCGGGCTAAATGAAAGCATTCGGGAACAAACTTGTCACAATTTAAGGCATTGCCCTAATTCTTTCAAGCGTTCAAGCCCTCAAAATCTAGTCTGGAAATCATCGTGTTTTTACTGGATTTTATTATTTCCAGGAGCAATTTATTAAGTACGAATCAACTGTTTTTATTTTTGGCATTTGTTCCATCTTTAGATCAAGTCAGAAGACCTATCAGAATGAGTAATTCTTAGTCTCACCTAATTTCTAACTGGTTGCGCCAAGTCCGTATTTGCACAGCTGCCAACCTGCCACACCTTAAACTCACAATAGATTGTACAGTGTATGATGTTACTCACTCTTCCTCCACATAATAATCAACTAGAGCATAAATGCCTCAAAACGATAAATATTCTAAATGTCCTCCCACACTAATCCTATGGTGCGAATAAGGAGATTCTTCTGCGTGTTTTTACCAGTTCATTGGGATCTCCTTTGGACCACGGTAGTGTTGTCTACGGGTCAGGAACACAAACAGCAGTCAAAATGCTCGACTAAGTACTGCACTTTTCCCCACTGCCCAGTGTGGCTCATTCCGTACTCGCCCTGGCCAGAGTCTTTAACCATAGTGTCACAACTGGTGCTTATCACACTAGCGAACCTATATTGACTCGTTATACAGCTTTAAATACATATCAATGGATAAACATCTTTTAAACCCGTTTTTAAATATACATCCACAAACCAGATCTTTTGAAAGCACCCAAGCATTTCTGCACCTTTCGCGCTCAGAGTCAAAGAGCAAGTCTCTAAACTGCTGCCTTTTTAGATACCAGTAAAACATCTTGAAGTATGATTTTACCACCATAGCATGTTCGGCCTGTGCATTGCGACTTCTCATTCGTAAAAACAGAGAAATATCGAGGTCCAAGACTCGCGTTTCTGCAGCACTTCTTGTTTTTACAGAATAAATATACCGCTCAGAATTTTACAACCATGCCTCCCAAACATCCTACACCGTGTCCTGTACTGCGCACGGACCACATTCTGCTGCAAATAAAACTATTAATATAAACACCAGTATTTACACTGTGAAGGCGTGTGCAAATTTTTAAATGCAGAGCATTTCTTAGCCTCGCCTGTTCCTGCGTCGGACGGTGTCAACAGTTTCGCGTCCGCAGCAGGTGCGCCTCTCCTTCCCTCCTCTCTCTCAACAGCAGCTGGCGCGCGCATGCGTCGTAGTCAGCCCGTTCGCTCCGTCGCGGTCTCGGCCTAACAGGTGCGTGATAGCAGCGCGGTGGGTCGTGGAAGGGCGCGCGCTGCTTGCGCATGCGCGCTCTCCCCCCCGTACTGCTCTCCCTCTACTGCGCGCGCTGCAAATATAGCGGCTAGCGGTCGCTCGTGCTTCAGTCACTGCGTTGCTCCTTCCTTCCTTGGTTGACACTCGTGCCCACGTTTACTCGTGTCTGCTACTCCAGCATCACGGAAGAAGCGATGGAAGCAACACTGCCTTCAATCAGTACTGAGCCCCAATGCTCTGCATTTACTCGTGTTCCCCTCGCGGGAAGGCGCGGGAATTTTTTTTGTTGCAAGTTATATCAGTGAGCATATTGTCCCTGCGTCTGTAATTTATACCGACTCTTTGCGGGTTGTTCAAGCATTGTCATCCACAATGTTCTAAAAAAACTACGTCATCAATCTCGTCCTAAATACTATTATCTCTGCATATGCCTCAAATCTTCTACGGTGTGTTGAGTGCCTGTCCACTCTGGGAGAGCCCGCAATGAGACCGCGGACCTGATGGCCGTTGCTGCTGTACTTACAAATACACGGTACAAACTAACAGTACCCTACACTTACTTCCACCCACACATCGGAAAGCACTTTCTCCATACATGGCAAGAAAAATGGAATAGTGAGAAAGGCAAGTGACACGTAATAAAACCGCATTTGGAACCCTACACCGCGTACAAACGCAACAGAAACACAGAAGTCACCTTGGCCAGGTTATGGATAGGTCACACGCAGGCGACGCACTCGCACCTCCTCACTCAGTCTTCAATACCCATGTTTAGCAGGTGTGGGGGAGGGGGCTATCGGTAGTCCAGATTCTGATCACATGCAAGGCACTCCTTAGAACACGACAGAAACACTTCAGAGAACATTACAGACGACAGACTCCACTACACACATCGTTGTTTTTGGGTGACGAGGCCATGGTTTTTTTAAACGTGTTTTAAGTATTTTTCAGATGTTTAGTTTTGTAGACCTTCTTCAGTATCATGCATATTCAAGACTGGCTCTATACACCAGGCATCACCGTCGCCTTTGATTGATTTCGCTATTTGTAAGACTTTCACATTTTATTACCTACTTTTTTGTGGTAATCACTTTTGTTTGGCCCTCTTTCTTTGCCTTAGCTGGCATTGCCAAAAAATCCAAAACACTTCATCATCAACCAGAGGCATGGATGCTGCAATCCAGGCAGTTAGAACCTGGATTGCAGCATTCTCTAACTGCCCAAACATGATCGGTCCCTATACAGGGGCAGCGCCGAAGTTTCTTTTCCTCCATTGCCTTTGATCCCACTCTTAAAGCCCTATAATTTCTCCTGCTTTTTGATTATGGAATCTCTTTATAAGTCAAAACCCATCACTTCCCAGTCTATGGTTCTGATCTCGAAGCTTCTCGCAAGCCTTATTGGCAAGTCGTACAAGGCTAAGAAATTCTCAACGGGAAAAGTCCGGATTGAAGTTGAAAACAAACAACCATCCTCTATCGTTCTTGTACAGACGCGCATGGTCGATGTTGAAATCAAGACCACGTGCCATCGCAGCCCTAATAGCTCCCAAGGCGAGATATCTGATTGGGATTTAATATGTGAGACCGAAGCCTATCTACTCGATGGCATTTGTGACCGGGCGTGATGGCAGTGAGGCAAATCATCATACGTTGAAACGACCAAATAATATAAACCAAAGAGATAATCTTGACAGTTGACTGCTTGACACTTTCTGAGTGAGTCAACGCAGGCTTCATGAGATGTCCGGTCCGAACCTACGTACCCAACCCACGCCGCTGCTTCAAGTGTCAGTGGTTTGGGCACGGCAGCACTTCTTGCCGTGGTAAACTGACATGCGGAAAATGTGCAGCATAAGATCACCCAACCGACAATTGTGAATCACAGAGCTTCAGCTTTGGAAACTGCCAGGGACTGTACGCTGCCTATTCCAGGAGTTGTGAAAGGTTCAAGCAAAAAAGCAGATAGTTACCTTAAAAGACAACGGGAACATCACCTTCCTACTAGAGCCAAGGAAGTTCGGCTGTTCCCCCCTGGGGAGGTAAGCTGACGTTGCTCGCCGGGGGGAGGAGCGGCGTCTGGATTCCACGGGGACACAGTTCAGGGGGTCTGACCTGGGTCCCCGTAGTAACTCCACCTGTTACCGCGCCGCCTGCCAAAGAGGTAGCGGTTGTGATAGACACCAGTACCGATGGGGCCAATGCAGATCTTCTCGTCCCTGCCTCCACGGTCCATGTACACATTAGGGCGCTGAGGAGATGGTGTGGACAGACCCGCAGCCACCCCCTCCCCCGACGCACTGCCTATACCACCTGTGGCGCTCCACTTGCCCTCGACACTGGCAGCACAAGCAAAGAGCACTCCAAAGGTTGCCTAGTCCAGGGGGACCGGTCCACTGGGAACCCCCGTGACTTTGGATGACGACATGGATGTCGAGCCGTTCCTGCTTGCATAACAGCAAAAGAAATGATAATCAGCGTCCAGGTCCGTAGAGAAAGTGAAAAAACCCCTCCAGGAGTTCAAGCTCAGAAAAACCATGAATAAACACGGACAAATTCCAGTTGCTCAAAACTTAAATAATGGGAAGAGAAAATATGGCGCAATGGAACTGCGGATGCCTTCTTCGAAGTCTTAATGATGTCTATGAGTTATCCAACTAGATATGAGTTGAAGAGTGATGTCTCTAGGAAGCCCATTTCAACTCAAAACACTCAAATTTATTGAATAGTACATAGTAACACATTACGTCAGTTCCAACATGGAGAGTGGCTCGTCAACTGACATATTCCAATTAGATCTAAGTAATGCCTTTGATACACTTAACCACAATATTCTGGTGACAAAAACAGCGCAGCTGGACTATACACATGATTAAGAGGGTGTAAACTAGGAAGAGAGGAATGAAAGAGGCTGATACCCTGCGTTTTGTAGATGCATTCGTCATTTCAAGGATAACCTACATCACGCCGTACCTTTTACTGAACAAGAGCGACATAAATATCCTCAATATACTCATACGGAAGTCAGGGGAGAATGCCATCATACTACCCATGAGCGCGTCCACAGATAAGCTGCTCAGGGTGGGCCTACACAACACCGCAGAAGAATTGATCGTAGGTTATCTATCCAGCCAAAAGGCCAGACCCAGCTGAACTAAAGAGGGAAGAAAAATTTTCCTCAAGATAGGGTGGGCGTCCCTCGACTCGACCTCGCAGGGGCAGATACCAACCCCTGGCGCCAGTGTTTAATTATTCATTTACTACCAAGTATGCACCCCACCCATCACGAGGCCAGAAGAGCAGCGAGAGCCGGAGCGCTCAACACGAGCTTTCGAAAAGACCCCGGAGTCGTATACACGGACGCCTCCCGCTGCAGATGCAAGCCATACGCAACGATAGCGATATCGACCAAGACCAGTCTCCTTGTAAGCGCAACAGTCAAGACCAGGGACAATACTTAAGAGGAGGAGATGGCAATTGCTCTGGCCCGCACACAGACGCCGGCACAAATGACTGTCACCGAGTCGCAGCAAGCATATAGGAACTACCAATCAGGATGGGTGTCTCCAACGACCCTTGGATTGCTGCAGAACAAAATAGCAAAAAGAAAAAATTGGGCCCATCTCCCCGCGAGGGGGACTCGAGTAAATGCGTCGCAGAGGGGTGGGTGTATTGCGTTAACGTTTAGTGTTTGGGGACTTGGTGGTAGTGAATGCATTGTATGAGCTGCTTCTTGACGTAGTTTGAATGAGACAAGGATATAAGGCGCGTTCGTAGCCTTTGAATCTGTGTCGGCTTTGTGGCGCAGTGGGAAGAGCACCATGCAGCTTGCGTTCCGCCCGCAGGTTCGTGGGATCGAAACCAGGCGCCGATAAGTATTATTTTTTTATATAGTGTAGGGGGAGGGGTGCGGACCTGTTGTTGAGAGCGAGGAGGGTAGCGTGATGCGGGAGAGGAGGAGTGGGGGAGAGGGCGCCCCGGCGCGCTGAGCTGTTGCGGACGGACGGTGGACGCTACATGTGAGTTAAAGAAATGCTCTGCATTTAAAATCAAATTGGTGTGGACGCCTGGGCACGCCTCCATGGAGGGTAACGAGTTTTCCGATCAACAAGCCTGCGCACTTGCACCCCAGGCTGCGCAGGAAGGTTTGGAACACTGCCTGCTCATCACTTTCAGGGAAATCACGCAGCACAATCGGCTAGAAAGACAGACACTATCGGCTAGAAAGACAGCCACTCCCTCCCTTCATCCTAGCATCTCTAAGGAGCAGCAGACAGTCTTTTGCCTCATTCGACCTGGATCCTTCGCCCACCCAAGAATGCTACACCTCTTGTTCCCGGAACAATACTGGGCAGAATGCAACTATTGTAAAAAACCAGCATCACCCCACCACATATTTGGGAAGTGCAACTTTAGCTCAGAACATCCACTCTCCTGAACCCCCCCCTTTGTTTTAGAGCGCAATTGGAGAGTTTGATGTTCAGCTCCTTACTGGTGGCCCAGCTAGCGCTGGTCGACCGGGCGCAGGCGCCCACGACGTCATATGGGCTCCAGTTAATAAGGAACCACTCCCAATTTAGACACTCAATGAATTTATTCTCTCTCTCTCTCTCTCTTTCTAGGCACATTGCTCTTCTGGTTAACGCGCTCTCTGTTGGGGCGGTCAAAGCGAGTCATTTAGCATGTATCACTCTCTGGGCAGCCTACCTTTGTCCCTGAAGAAGAAATTGTATAACAGCTGCATCTCACCAGTACTCACCTACGGGGCGGAAACTTGGAGGCTCACTGAGAGGGTACAACTTAAATTTAGGACGACTCAGCGAGCAATGGAACGGAAGGTGATAGGTGTAGCCTTGAGGGACAAGAAGCGAGCGGAGTGGATCAGGGAAGAAATGAGTGTTAAGGACATATTGGTAGAATTTAGGAAGAAGAAATGGTCGTGGGCGGGGCATGTAGTGCGAAGGCAAGATAACCGTTGGTCATTAAGGGTAAAAGAGTGGATCCTTAGACAAGGCAAGCGGGGCAGAGGGCGACAGAAAATTAGATGGGCAGATGAGATCAAGAAGTTTGCTAGGATAAATTGGTCGCAGTTAGCACAGGACCGGGGTAATTCGAGATACATGGGAGAGGCCTTTGCATGCATTGGGCGTAGATAGGCTTGTATTGAGGATGATGTTGACTCCGTGAAAGCTACTACTCCCTAACTGGTGGTCCCCAGGGCTCTATACTTAATCTCATTCTCTTCTGCCTCTATGTTAATGACATGCCGCCGTCGAATGATGTTTCGCTTTTGCATTACGTGGAATATACAACTATTCTGGCCGTGTCTCTTCATCCGATCAGTCTTGTGCCCCCTTGCAAGACCACCTAACTTGTGCTTCTCTCTGGGCAACACCCAACTATCTCTTCATCACCGACACAAAGGGTATTTTGCTCCGTTTTCATTACAGCAAGCGTGCTCCCTCACGCATCTATACACTTGATGACTCTCTGCTACGTGAAGTTCCGTCAGCGGCAATTCAATGACTCATGTACACCTCAACTCCTGACTTCTTACTTCACAGCTCCAACACAGTGGACAAGGCACGTCGTACAGTCGGTTTCATGATGCCCACAACAAAACTTTATGCTCCTGCGGCTTTTTGCGCACTATACTCTTCCGTCGTGTGGCCAAGACTTGAATATTGCTTGTCTATGCGGAGCACGCATCCTCTTCACCTGCCCAATATGCCAGAGAGCCTCCAGCACCGTACCATCTGAACGCTATTCACTCGCCTAGGGTGCAGTCGTGAAGTCCATTCACGACATGAGGTGTGATTGCAACACCTCGAAAGGAAAATGCTCCAGCACCGGCGCACTTTGGCCCATGTGGGCTTTCTCTGCCACTGTCTGGACAGATCCCGCGGAGACACTTACATCTGTAGTGCAGTCCTCTGTAACAAGCCAATGAGTCAACCTGAAGCAGGGAATTCGAGGACTGTGTGCCATCAGAGCTCCCTCATTCTAGCCGCAGTGCGGGCCTTTCTCTCTGCCCCTCCAGGAGTGTGATCACGCCTCTAGACCGACCGTGAGGCGACTAGGTCGCTATGCAGAGCTAGAACAAGATGCTGAGCGCTCATCTTTAGTCCCCACCCTGGGTGAATAGCTAGCAGGCGCTCCGTGTGCGGGTTTTCACCTACCTGCCACGCCTAGCACTGTTTTACTTCTAGTACTTGACTTCTTTACACTCGTTTACTTATTCGTCTGCTGTTCATGAACTTTATTGACTTTCATTCTGTGACTTCAGCATGAGCCATCCTTTCGCTCGTTTCTCTTTTACTTACTTTTTTTTACTGTCACGTCTTACTTCAGTCAGATATGCCTCACTGCTAGGGCTTACCTGTGCGCATGAGTGGGTGCTTCTAGGTGCTTGTTTTTGTGTGTGTTTGTGCAAAAAATGTGTAGCTTTCTTTGTGCGTAACCAACACTATTACCCTTATATGTTTTGCAGGATATGTGCACTTTGTAGCGTGCGTTTATGTTTCCTTGCGCCAGACACCCCGGCTGTTCGTGGGCATTCAAATAAACTATTGATTGATGAATCATCGTCATCATCTCCACACCATCATCATGATCATTTTTATGTTTATTAATATGCTAGAAATAGGATGCTTGGCGAATTTCGGAAGTGTGTTTCCGTGCACCTGGGCAACAATCTGTGCTGCTTGATGTAGCAGACCAGTGGAAATTATCGAACAGAACTCGCACAACGGTAATTATATTTCGATGATTAGCGACAACTGAAGCGCATTCCAAGAAATATGGTGCCGATTACTGCTATTTGCATGAAACAAAGCGGGTGGCACTCCCCTCTTTTGTATTTCAAAGGCTATTTTTATTTTATAAATACAAGCTCACTTCAAATTTTACCAGCTCTTGAGAAGAAATACGTCATGACTGCAGCAAAGTGGGCGAGCAGGAAAAGAATGGATGTAAAATAAAAAAGGGCCTGAAAACGCGTTTATAATTACATCGTCCAAGAATTTTCTGCACGTCTGCACGATGGTACTTTGGGGAGATCATGATTTATGTTTCTGAATGCATGCGCTAGTTCCTGATGTCCTTCTTTTCACCGAGCACGGAACATATTGAGCCCCCTTCAGAATATTATATATCGGACAATTGCCCGCCTTCAGAACAATCACTGTTCTAGAGGTAAATATCTTTGCTAAGTTTCTGTGAAGGCGTCTAAGTACGTCCCTAAGGTAAACATTAGGTCGTCAGGCTAAAGAAAAAGAGGTACTCACAGGGAGTAGGCAATCACCTCCGCTCATAATGGATGTTCAGTGATGGAGAAATAGCAAAAGTTAATTTTCATTTCTTAAAAGGCGCTATTCAGATCCTAGTACAAAGCTTTTACGAATGCATAAATCACGGTTCTCAAACGGTATTTCGAACGTTACATTCTTTAAAACCGAAATAAGTAAATATCAATTAAAAGGATGGGACTCTATCTTGCTCTTTTTACCAATTAAAGCAAGAAGAAGGTGAACACAAAATCAGAAAGTACGCTCTTGCGCAGGCACACTGCACTAATTTCATCGTGCGTTATTATAATAAATTTTTTTGTAAAAAAAGGCGCTTATATTAGAGTTGCCAGATATGAAAGAATAAAATTCCCTGAGGTGACTTACAAATAATAAGCTCATAAAAGAAGCACAGACAAAGTAATGAGTGAGTCGATCGATCTAACGGAATCGACGTACATTACGATCAAGTACCTGGTTCGACGTACCTTTTGTCTATCACAAGCTACGATTGCAGAAGCTAGACGATTCACCCCCGGGGACGACAAACATGTCATGACGTGCAGACGCAGGGACGCCATTTGCTAAACATTTGTGATGAGGCCCAACCTTAGCGCTACTCCGGATGGCCGGGTTGACATAGGCAAATAGAAGGCGGTTTGGCGATCTCGTGACAAACAACTCCGTGTTTGCATAAGTATTCGGCCGCAGCGTTTTTGGTCTTCTGACTCAACCTCATCACCAGTGGTCATGAATACGAAAAAGAGGGGCTCGGGTATTGTTTGCATGAAATCTGACTGGACACATCACACGACCATCAAGCACCTGGTTTGTCGAGTCAATAATGTGGGGACCTGCTTTTACTGAAATGCTCGGCAGAATGGTTCCCGGGTTGGAATTTCCAGTGAAATGGTTAGGAAGTTTAGAGTACCGTACACTACTTACGAATGAGCGCCCAAGAGAAAGGCTTGCGCCCGTATATGTTCTTGCCACCAAGCTCATTTGAGTGGTACGATAAACTTTCGAAATCTGTCGCTATATCCTAAACTCAATCTGGGGTCTATGTGCTCGTATGACCTATTTGCTTGGGAAAATATGGAGGGAAAGTTTTTGTACATGAACGTGAAAAGATACCGCTAAATATTGATGTTGGTATGTCGCCATAACACATACATAAGTAATTGAATGAATAGTTGAATACTGTTGGCGCACTTTCCCTGCAAACGTCATACAGTGAATAGTCGGAATAGTCGTAGTATGTGCAGAGCAAAAATTCTACCCCGCGGTAACAGTTTCATTGTACTTAAGAGGGCTATACTGTGTTGCAACTAGCCAGCCGGACGGTAAAGCATGCAACTAGATATTGCAGCTGTGCAGAGCTCAACTGCGCGAAATTATGCCAAACACAGACAAAAACTGAACAATAGGGCTACAGACTTTGGGAAATGACAGAAAATGTGTACGATTATAACAATATTTCTTTAGTATTCAACTGCTCCAAAGAAATCGGACTTCATCACCTGCTATAGGAACCGTGAGACGACAAATGCATTTTCTTTCATTCTAGCCAAAACTGTATCAATTCATACCTGCACAGTTCGGAATGCTCTATAAAAACCCATGTTTTTATCGAAATTGGTGTACAACCACACCTATTACAGTGAGAAAGGGAGAGTGCTGGCAGCGCGTGACTACTTTAATTTCCAGCAACAACAATGTTAGCACTAGCCTTTTTAGACTACATAAAAAAATCCGGATCGGGACACGGCAGATAGGTCTTAATTAGTGAGAAATAGGTACAGCATTATTGATCAAACTCCCTTCCTACCCGCCAATGTTCTATGTTCTGTGGAACCCTGGCAAGTAGGCGCGCGACGTAATTCTGCGCATGAAGTTCCCTTTGCATTGGACTGCATAAATAGCTTGTTTACCCATGGGAACAAGCCACGCAAGCACGCGATAACAGCTATTTTTTCTTTGTTTGCACTAGCGACAACGACGCGTGGTCATTTGGAGTCCTTGATTGGTTTGGAGCCCTTTCCAACGTACTCACTGAAACGTTGCTTATACATAATGCATGCATGATAATCGAGCAGACCTCGACAAGCAAGTTAGAAGAGGGCAGTCATTAGGGTTACATCTTGATGTTTTGGGACCCGAGTGCGAGAGGGCAGTAAGAATTATAACAGTCACTCCGAGTGGCTTACACAGAGAGCAAAAACAAAAGATGCTGTTATCCCACATATGTCCCTCAAGACGGCTAACAATGCGTCGCTTGGCAACGCAATGTAGGTGGGTCTATTGGCGAGGCAAAAAAGTTCGTACGCTTTTGTGATGACGTTTACCAGTAAATCGAAGGCTGGTTGGAAAAAACGCTGACTGCTTTTGTTTAACCCTGAGCTGCACGGGGCTTGTTTCCTAATTCTCGAGAAGCTGCCGTGCGTTTTCGCAGTTCCGATTAACAGATTGGTGACGTTAATTACCGTGATTGCAAAGAAAAGTTATCCGCAACCAAGCACCCTTCCTTCAGATCATTTAACGGTTGTGGTTGCACCCTGATGTTTGAAGACACTGTGGCGTTGCTCTGAACACAACTCTCAACAACGCATCCGTGAGCTGTTAGATTGGTTACACATAAAAATTGATGGAGCGCTAGATATTTGATTCTTTAGCACATGGCGTAGCGAATTTCATAGAATGCTTGAGTAAGAATATATTGCATTTCTTACTGGAGAAAGGTAAGGCTGTTGTGGCTACACCTTTAGAAACTGTTATTTTGGTTACTCATGAATAAATTCATAGTCGTCGTGGTGCCCATGTTTCCACTACTTTGTGATTTGAACACTCTCGTTTCCCATTGGCACCTCTGTACAGCTCCCTGGAAAAGGTCTGTGCTGTACAACGAACTCAGAAAATCTTACATGTGCTCTGGTCAAAAGATGAATGGAACTGACGCCTAGCGCCGTCAGGCTCGAATTTATTTGGTAGCATAGAGGCGCTAGGATCAACACAACAAATTACCTGACGTCTGGTGTCGTTGGGCATAAATTCAGTGGATGGCAAAGAGCATAGACCGCCAGTTGCAAGCCCTGGCCAGCACGTGTTTTCTTGGCTTGGTGCCGTGACATAGAAAAGCCATGATGTCTTTTCGCAAAAGTTCTCAACTTGGATACAAATTGGTACACGCGTAGCCAAAGAACGCTTGGGGGTACAAATAGGGCCGACAATCACAGAAAAGGGATTTTTCATTTAACGAATCAACGAACGGCCCCAAACCATTTCTCGTCGAATTAGAATAGGTTCACATGTTTCGCTTACAATCGATTCCTGATCTTCCATATTCTCCCATTTCGGCTTTACCCGACTTCGTCTTCTTCCTCTAAACCTTGGATTCATACGTCAGCGGGAGACGCTTTTCAATCACTCAAAGTGCCACCTTGGTCGTCATTGCGCGCTCCGCGATCCTCCGCAATTTGCGATAAGACGAAAATCAAGGAAATCTCTGTGCAGCAACTCTGTTATTGACCAAGAACTCTAGAGAAGTACGGCAAATTGTTTACAGGAGAGTGTGTTCATTTTGCAGTCTCACCAGCTTGTGAAACAAGCATCTTAGTTGTATCGATATCAAATACATTTCCCATGAGAAAGCGTGCACTTAAGAAATTCAAGTCGCTGCTAACGGTGAATCTTCAGGAGCAATATTCGGAACCTAGAATATTTATAGATGCTTCTCATCTCCGTTTACCCCACCTGCGGAATTTCAAACGATTCATGCTTATTATCGTCAAGATGCAGAAAAATTAGCATATTTCTCAACAATTTTTACACACACTGTAGACGGTTTCCTTGGTGCAAATATGCCTACGACGGCATCTAGCGAGCACACCCATGGACACTTCCCCAACCGACAGGCAGACATCCACACACACACCGAAATGCGCACGCCATACGCAGAGAAAATAATAGGGCAACCAAAGTACCAGGCACAGCGGCAAGTAGCATCGACTGGTATAATTCTCAGTAGAGCCTGGAGACTGCTAAACATATATTTCGTCCCCGTTCATAGGCCCAGTGTTCAGATGGTGCTTTCGAGTACGTAGTTATCATTTGTTCTGTTAGTTATTTCTGAACACTCCGCTCAATCTTGTGTCACGTTGTGTCGTCGTTTCCTTGTCCCGTCTTTTTGCGCTGTTTCCAATTTCAGTTGCCAAATCACGTTGGTTGTCTCACGGTGAATATCCTCTTTAGTTACTACCCACACAGTTCTCTCACCAAATATAAATCCACTTGAAAGGCATGGCTCTGAGTGGTCTTTGAAAAGATCGCCTTCTTTTTGAATTGGTTGTGATATCAAAACTCTGCTTAGTGCCGTCTTTCTGCTCTTGTAAAGAAACACTGCACGCTTCATAGGTTCGTGAAAGCTCGCAGGGCACTTCTGGAAAACCGAAGGGGCTTTATAAGTGATAAAAACAAGCTTGAACAGGGTGTCATTCGTCGGGTGACTGGGAATCAGTGTTCAGTTTTTGTCTTATATTTTTCTTACGGCAAGCCAAATGTATAAGTGAATTCTCGTTAGGATGCTATGCCGTATACAACACAAATTCCACACTGTTATTCTAGAAATAACAAAACGACTAGGTTAAGTTTTTCCCTAGTTCTCTATAAGGTATTGAGAACAATTTGTTGTTCATTACGCTTTTGTGCCATTCTTAATCTTTTGTTGTATTTGAATGCATTCAACCCCTTTTAAATATACGCTAGTGATTATTATACTTTGCAAATGCCAATAATGTTCTTTACCCAGCCAAACAGCTGTGCGACCTAATGTTTTCAAAATAAATGCTCTTTCTTCCACTGTTTCCAACGAGACTTTTTCATCATTTTTTTGCAGTACCCGAAGAGTAAGGTGCTGTGCTTCAGTTTCAATAACTGAATCGTGGATAGAGAACATCGTTTAAAGGAGGATACAAGCTTAAGCGGCAGCTGTGGAATCGTGGTGTGCGTGGTTTGTGATGTGGTGACTCCCAACTAAGCAGTGTCGGATCACATCAAGGTGGAAATGACTTGACAGCGGCTCCTTCGATAGAGAAACAGACACCGGACATGGTAAGTGAGATGACGTTTATTTTACCTGTATTTCTTTTGGGTTTTTTGAACGACAAAAAGGAAAGCTCGTGTTCATTGATTATTCATTGCGTTCTGAAAGGTACAGAACAAACAAAAACATCGTTTTAACATGCTGACCGCTCAGTTACTTTTTGTGCTTGTTTGTAACGGGGGCGAGGACAAAGAGAGTTCCCAGATTCACTAATAATAGCTTCTGGCGGCACTGTGTGCAGTGATAATATTTTCTGGCCAAAGGGCCATGTCTCTACCTATAGCAGCCAAGCAGCTGATAATTTCTAATAATGAAGGGAGGACCTGTTGAAGCTAGTTAATATTAAACGTAAAAATGGAGACAAAAGGCAAAATATTATTTTAGGCGACGTATTGCACAGAAATATAGACTTCAACATACCCTCAATAAATCAGCAGGTGGTCACTTACAAACGATTAAAAAAACGAATTTCAATGACACAGAAGATCACCGTGCAAAGCAATTCTAGCCGCCCAGTTATTCAGGTAAATAGATAAGGGTAGCCGTTGTTAGCACTGAACCAGAGGTCGAAGATAAGTGAAACGTGAGTTTTCGCAAAGTAAAAATAAGGTAAAATTTCGAGGCGGCTCACCCGGTAAAGCTAAGTGGCCAAGCACAATAGGGCTTTATACACTGCTGTTGCTCAGTGGCTAAGGCGTTGTGCTGCTGAGAACGAAATCCCGGGTTCGATTCCCGGCCGCGGCGGCTGCTTTTATGATGGAGGCGAAAAGCAAAAACGCCCGTGTGTTCGAAATTTCGGCGCACGTTAAAGGACCACAGGTGGTCAAAATTAATAGGGAGCCCTCCACTACGGCGCGCATCATCGCCTGCGTTGCGTCGGCGCGTTAAACTCTACAATCAATCCTAATAGGGCTTTCTCAGTAGTCTATAAACAAATGTGTAAGCTCTATTTTCATACACTACGTAATATTGCTGCCTTTGTCGATTCGCTTATTGATTAAATGGTTGATTGATTGATCGATAATTAGTCTATTCAGGGATTCATTCATTGATTACGGGGAAAATTGCGCTCGAATAATAAGAGGCTCTTGGGGTTGCTTTACCCTGTTTATTTACAATTATGTGTGGGCGTAACCGCGAACTCCGCGTCCTCTCAATTGACTTGTACAGAATATACCATGCAGAAACGGGTTGTACAGAAGATCTTCTACAGAAAGGACTTTCACGAAGCGGTTAACAACGGTTGATGAAAAGAATGCCGGGAGTTCGATGAAAGGGCCTTAATAAATGGCCGGGAACACTGCCGCAATCTCTCCCCTCGCCCGCCGCCCTGCTAGTTCCCGCTTCTTAGTGTCATCTTACCGGTGAGGGTGGTTTCAGTAGTTTTAGGCATTTCTCGAAGCTTATTTGGAAATCTTTACTTGCACAGCTACCATCGCGAAACAAAGAATAAATTATGGGGGCTCGCCATTTGCATTTGAAAATTTGGGAGGGCGTGGAAACCTCAATTTATGCTCTGTAGGGCGGAAAGTTCACCTGTGAATATGGTATAAGTATGTTTAGGTATTTTGCGAAGGCCACATTGAAAATCTGTAACTGCAGAGCTGGTATCGCGAAACAAAGAATAAATCAAGGGCCTCTGCCCAAATACCTCGTTCCAAGCCGCGGTACCTCACTAGCTAAGGCGTTGTGGTACTGAGTAGAAGGACTGGGGTTTCAAATTCCCCGCCGTGGCGGCCGCTTTCCTGATGGACGCGAAAAGGAACAATGAACGTGTGTTTGATATTTCGGTGCACATTACAGATGCCAACGTTACCAAAGTTAATCCGGAGCTCTCCACTACGGCGTGCCTCATCGCCGGTGCAGCGTCGCCGTGTTAAACTCCGCAATCAATCAATCGAAAAAAATTGGAAACGTCCAATTTATGCTTCGCACTGCTGAAACTTTACCCATGAATGCGCTGTCAATAGTTTTAGGTATTTCAGGAAGGCTATTATGGAAATTCTGGAAACTATACAATTTTCTAAAACTCTAGTATTAGTATTAGAATTTAACCAAAATGTTCACATGCTGGAGAAATTGTAGTCAAGTGTAAACAAGCGAGAACAAAGAAAGTTAAGCGGCGAACAGTATGGGTGCAAGCCCCTATGTAAGTTAAGTGTTAGACTTACTCGTTTTAGTACGTTTCTAAGTTTTGTTTCGAATCCTATTCTATGCCATGTGGTCTCTCGGATGCTGTTTGTCTATCACCAAAGTGATGTGGTTGCACACACGTAGGTACCGGTTTCCTGCATAATTAATGAGAATTTTTAGGTAATAAAAAACAAGATCTCCAAGTCCGGATCGACTTCATATCTTTTTGTCTGAAGGTTATTGTAAATTTTATAACCGAAAGGCTTCGCTTTTAGGAATTGGCTGAAGCTTTGTTTTTTCGAGGCAGCCTTTTTTGAACTGACGAAAGTATTCTCAGTGATATAAAAAATTAAATTTCGCTTGATGAGATTTGACGAAGTGTGCCAAAGGGTATCTGAGCCCTGTCGCTGCGGAGTGTGTTGTGTGCCCCGCTCAGAGTTCTTGCCGCTTTATTCGGACTAACTCAGCGTCACCTTCCATTACCGCTGCGCTATAACCGCTCATGAATCAACTGCTTTCCGCAAAACGTAAAACCGCAGCCTATGAAGTTAAAAAAGCCAGAACCCAAATTAAAAAAAAGGTGAAAGTGCGCCGTAAATTGAACTCTCCGCAAAGCAAGTCATTTGTCAGGCTGCAATGTAGATTACCTTGCTCATAATACACTCTGAAAATAGCAATGTATCACCGTGATTTCTACTACGCTTGAATGGTAAGAAAATTGTAGTCTGCGATGCGAAGTCAGCACAATCAATATTGCTAATACCACGGTCATGCATCTGAATCTTCGTGCCTAGAAGCCTGCACATGACCGCAAAAAGACAGGCAATGCGGATTTCACAGAAAGCACTGGTATTCAAAGGTGTCTAGCGTACGCAACTACTCCTCGCAGCTGCAACTAGCTGAAAGTAGGCCTAGGCGTATACTTTACAATAGTACGTGGTTCTTTTTTTCCTCCGCATCAAGTCGGAATTTATGGTTTTGTGACAACTTCACCAACGAAGTTCAAGGGGCACGTAAGAGAAAACCGAAGTTCGCCTAAATAGATAGATTGACACCCGCAGAAAACGAATATACCAGTCTTTCGGGCCATACCTTCAAAATATTTCCATAAATAATAAAAAAACTGATGCTATCAGTCGCCCAGCAGGGAGGAAGTAAATGGCGACTGAGCGGGGTGGCCAAGAGTAACGTGACAAGCAACAGAACGAGAACCGTGGACATAAGCTCTCAAAAAACACATAAAATCTTTCTTTGCACGTTCACTTTCGTAAGTGACAAACAATAATGGATGTGGAGGTACAATTTGAAGCCGTGTCGACATTCGCAAGCTGCAAGCCGTGGCGCTGGTGGCGGTTGCGATTCTTTTTGTAGGTTAGGCGCAGTCACATGTCTGCTATGTCCTGGTTTACATCATGGCGGCAAGCAGCGCGTCGTGTTGCCCAACGGTTTCTACTCCCGCCTACGTTTTCCACTCATCCTAATTGCCTTTTGCCACACAAACCCTTTTCTCAGACCCACGCCGGCTGCCAACTCGGGGCCGCAGAGTACACAGCTTCCGTTATCGCTACGCCCCAGGCGAACCCGGAAACTCCAGAATGCTCCCGCAACCCCCTACTGAAAAAAAGAACTACAAGCTGCAGTTACCAAGAGAGGTTTTTGGCAGCTAGGGACGCGAATAATGTGATACTTTCTCGGACATATTCGTTTAGTGTTCTTGTGATCCCCATTCAAAGTAGTTGTTAACGCTGCTGGCAACTGGACGGACCGATTGATCCCTGATGGGGATGATCGGCCATGAGTGTAATTCCTTTATTCCTTTCAATGATCTCTACAGAAAAAGTTCATTTTCGTTGTCATTACGGCTGCACAAAAGAGAATACAGCGTATTTCGATCAACGCGCAAACATTTTTGTTGACAAACATCAGTGAGGGCGCACAAATGTTTATGCGTATGGTTGTATGCGCGACTTGTTTTTAGCTAAAGAGAGTGTGTGCCGTCGCCGAAACAACACCTTAGTTGCATTTCTCCGAGGCTTTATTTGTGGGATGGTATACGAGCGCCTCTATCTTATATTCGTCATATAATTCCGGATCTACCAGTTTCCAGGATTCGGCTTGTTCTTTAATAAAGAAGCGTCACTTCTCGCCCTGGCACTCGCCCGTTCGCGTAAAGTTTATCGATGCAGTTGCACAAAAACCTACCCTCGGGCGGATTTCTTCCGCGCGAACGCCAACTTGAAAGCTCATCTCCTGGGTATAGAATTTCACGGGTTATTTAATACTAGGCTGTTTTGTTGCAGCGGTTGTTTTTCAGTCGTGCTGACGGACCTAGCTGTTGAAGTGCTGATTACGGGGCTCCGCTTCCGAAGGAGTCTTCGAAAGTTCTGTGACGTAGACGCCAAACTAGGTCAGTCTTGTCCCCTCCAGACATGTTTCGACCGTTTCCTGGGGTTTTAAAGCAATGTTAAAACGGTGAGATGCCCTGAGCCGGAGGGCTTATTAGCTTTTCGGATAAAAAAACCGCCACTCGCTGAATCATCGGACGCCGCGTGGGTAACGGGGCTGTTTCTTTTGAGAGTTCAGTATTTTAGTGTGTTTTCCAGAGACTACCAAGAGCAGTTCGTGTTTGAGAGCTCTGTTTAGTCGCGCATGCGTTGTGATACTGGGGACGCACAAATGGGGACGAATACACGCCGATAAAAAGTACCCCGTATAGTACGCTTGTGTAAGCTGTTGCTGGAAATTATTATTAAATTTTTGAACGCCCGCTGTATCCCCTCGTCCTACCGATCTTTATTCTTGCAACGGCATTTGAGCATGGTACTGCGCTCTTCCGCTGGTCTGCCGGTTATAATTACAAGTTGTCGAGTGTTCAGTCTCTACTTGAGTTGCTAGAATATTTTCGTTAATGTACTTCTGAGCCGAAGTATTACATACCAAACATCGGTACGCGGCTTGTAATCGTCGGGAGAAATCTGGATCATACGTAATCCTATCGCAAATGTTTCTGTAGGGAGGCCCGTTATACACATTTCTGAAGCACGGCAAAGATTTACTAATGCAGAGAACTTCCCATTCTGCAAGGATTATCTCGTAGCAGCAAAAAAGGGATTACTTACCGAAGTCCCAACATAAAAGAACGGGGTGAATATTCAGTTTGCAGAAACAATTCCAGGTGCTTCAGAATTCTAAGCTGTTTATTCCTGCTAAGTGTTCCCGTAACAATTGCTGTGGAAATCTAAGCTCTTCAAGCACAGTAGGGTTTATGTAAGCCTGTGGGTGGGAATGGCATTGTTTCCAGTATAATGTTGTGCCGGAGAAAGTCCTGATTGCAGTTCTGTCGATGACGATGAAGGATACTGAGAGTCAATGTTTAGAATACCGGAAAGAAGTGCATCATGTGATTCATTTGTGTGCGACACTCCAGTACCTAATTTGATGTCATGAATTCGATTCCAACAATTACGGAAGGCATTATTTATAGTGTATTCTTGACGAGAAAAATGAGCCAGCGGGCACCATTGGCCACACCGTAAGAGAACCTGTGAATGCAAAAGCAGAAAATCACGCTGTTACATGTACAAGGGAAAGGTTGCAGTCTTTGAAAACTCTCGTAGGCGAACATCATCATAAAGTTATAAAAGTAACTTGATGTAATAAAGGCGTCGCCCCAGAAAATACTGAACTGTAACAAAATGGGTTTAGCGTCGTGCGCCCGAGTAAGATAGCCGTACACAAGCACAGGGAATTGCAAAGAACGTTAAGACCACAACCTCGGTTGCTATTTGCTCTCAAGTTTTCAATTACGCGGGAGTACACATATACACGCAAATTCACACTCCCTGCCCCAGCCAACTCACACACCCATATGCGCAAAAATAGTTAAAGCCCACATGCTAAAGAGGTAACAGCAAAAATAACAAAGCATTTTCACTTGAGGAGAGTGGTTTTTCGAGCCTACAGTCCAGCTTCTCCTCTTCCCGAAAGACCAGACAAAAACACGGCGTTGATAGTGGTATCAAAGTTCATATTGCGCTGCTATGGAACTGAAAATGATCGTGCCAGGATTGATGGAAATGAAACCGAGAACCAAGAGGACGTTGTTTCTGGCAAGAACGGCGCAGAAAACGAGAATGCTCAGCTGCTGCAGTGAGTCGAGGAGACATCACGTATTCTGCTTGGACGTCTCAGTGAGACGTTTTTGTGCACTAATATACGTGCACTATGCGCACTAATACAATAATGAAAACAAGTATGATTAGCGGATATATATTACTAAAGACAACTTCAAACGTTTGCTGAGCCGAAGTAACCTGGAGGTTACCTCACTAAAAAAATTTGTTGTGCTGGCCGGAAACAGAGTAGGGGTTTAGTTTCTCCGAAAGGCGCCGTTTATGCAAAACAGTATCTTTTTCAAGTGAGAAGACGAGCCTTTAGCTAGAGCCTTCAGTTTTAAAGTGAACCTTTCTGGGCTTCACCTGTGCCGTACATTATGAATCCTTAACGCGGTACAGGAAACGCAACTCTGCACAATTGAAAGCACCTTAATAAGAAAACGCTTCCCCTGGTCGCAATCGAACCTCGGTCTAACGCGTAATGAAGCCGACGTGTATTCCTTGTTTTCTTTATTGTCTGATTTGGATTCAATTGTTACACGCTCACACTATAGATTGATGTCACTAACCACCCTGTCATACTTCAAACTGGTAGCTAATATTTCTCTAATTCCATCACAATTAGGTCATCCATAATACTCACCACATCATTATGCTCCTGCACGGCGTACTCTTTCCTAAGAATACAGATATTTTTAGTTAAACAATTACCCACAGAAATAGCTTCGACGTCGCTGTTTTCTACAGTCATTCTGTTGCTCTAATGGAGTAAAATCCATGTTGGAAAAAACATCGTACGGCATGGTATCGTGTTCTATGTAAAGGTGGCGTATTCCATAATTTCATTCCTCACCAGTACCGTCTATCGTTACGCCGAAACACACAGCAAGAAACGCGACGTTCACAATATCGCCTCCAAAAACAAACGCTGCCCGTGGTCGGAATAAAACGTGGGGGCCTCGCCTTATAGACCCGACGTCAATTCGAGTGCGTCATTCCAACACGGTTGAACCAGTGCGGATTTTGTACTTTGACGTTGACTCGGGCTGCATGAAAGAACGCTTTTTGTTTTCGTTATCTTTTTGTTCAAAAAGGGGGCTTCTGACTTTTTTACGAAGCTACACCCTACTTACAAAGCCTTTATTGCCAAACGCCTTCTTTGGCTAAAGCCAAGCCTAAATCGTTCACCAGCTTTCAGTGAACACTGCTCCTGGATTGTTCCAGAGAAAGGTAGTTAGTAGGCTAAAAATGCAAGCCCTGTGAAAGCGTCTTACAGTAAATTTAAAAATGCATATAATTTTAATGGGAGGTGATATCGATGAACACCCTGAGCCTTTATTTAATGGACCTCTTGTGTGTTCAGGTGATAGCAGCCTGCTCTCTTATCAAAGGTGGAGAAATATACGTAGCGGTGAGAAGATGCTCACGATGATAACAGGTTCTGAGCACCATAACATTTACCTTACAATCACTTATACTCGTGGTTACAACACACTACTTCCTTATAAGTGTACTCTTTTGTTGTTTCAGAACGGCGATAATGGCACTCTAGCAACGCGGACACAGTAGCTACATTCTATGCCTCTCGAACGTGTACTAGCCACAGTTTGATTTAAAAATCATTTTTCAAAAGACGTGAGATTGTATATTAAATATCGTGGCTCCTGATTTCTGACAAGATGTGCCTCGTTATGCCATTTTTTTCAGAAGTGTATAGTAAAAGCTGCATTCATAGAGAACGAATTTGACTTTTAAAAATCATCATGCATCTGCCCAATGCGACGTAAATGTTTGTTTCCTTTCATGCCCACCTCCCACGCCCTTCCTATTACTTCTGCTCCTCTCACAATAAATACGGTGGAGGTTCGCTCAGGCCAATTCAACTTTCCGCCGTTTCACTGCTCCCACTACATCTACGGGAACCTTTAGTTAGTTCTTCACTTCTTGAACTGCCGCCACGAGGCCTAAAGTGTGGTGCGAGCACTCTTTCGGGCAAAACTGTTATGAACGCGTATTTTTTACTTTCTGTAAAAAAAAGAAGCCGATAAGTATTTTAAGTTTAAAGAAGTCTGCAATATCACCTATGTATTGATGTGTTGCATGAAACATGCTTAAAGATCAACATTTATTAAACAATTGTTAAATATCGTTAAACAGAAAATTTGTGGACAGAAATAAAGCGCGATTTAGAAATTGGTGGTTTTGAAAAATGTAGTTTGCGTGAATTTCTGGTTCAGCAACATCATTAGCTTTGGCTGGGTGGATGAATCGAGCGGTAGACAGGCAGACAGAGTAAAATAATACAGTTAAGAGACAGAAAAAACAGTCTTTAATAAGAGAGTATATTGTGTTTCTCGTCGGAACGTCAAATGTAATTACTGCCCGGAAAAATTTGTTTCGTCGGACGAGATTCGTTCTCCGGCACTGTCCTATGTTTGAGTTGGTTTCGAAAACCTGGACTCATTCTCCTGCTCTCTCTGTCTCTCTTCCAGTCTTTTTATCTCGTTCACACTCAATATGTATGCGCGGAATAGAAAAACAACCGAGGTGAGAAAATGAGTGGTTGCCTCATCTGCAGGAAAGGATGAATGTAGACAGTGCCGAACTTAGCAGAAAAAAGGGAGAAATAATCATTTTTTCAGCACCCTGTGCACACCGAAAATGAATCCCAATGTTGAAAATTTCGTTTCTGTTGCAGACAGAATGAGGCGAACTCAAGGTTTCTGCACTTCAGAGTTTGCATGGTCCTTTACCAGTGTACGACCAAGAAAATTATTCTACGGGAAGCAAGGAAGATGCAGTCGCATAGCTGTCTGACGGTTGCACTCTGAAGATTTTGGATGTTCCATGCGCCTAAACTTCTGGTGCGACGAGGAGCAGCCAAATTTATTTTCCTTCAGTGGCATAGCACCGTAATTAGCCTCTCTTGTCACGAACGTGGTAGGCCTACATTTTTAAATTTAGATTCAGGGGCGCAGAGTTTTCAAGCTGGCTGGCTCGTCTGAAGGCTGGAGCCTCATCGTTCAACACTGACCCAAGGCCTGAACTGTACAGTTGCAAACTTTGAAACAAGTGTTGCCATTTTGGCATTTGGAGAACTCTTTCACTACATGCCCGTTTTGCTAAAATGACATAAAAGAGATATCCTCCCGACAAGTGTTAAGGGTATGCGTAGCACAAAATTACTCAATCTCATGAAAAATGCAGCCACGTGAAATCCCTATGTCGTTTGGACTGTACGTGGCCTCGCTAATGCGACAACAGAAGGGAAGTGAAATGCAAAAAAAAAGAGAACGGCAAATCAAACCATGTGCGCGTTAAGCCACGCGCGAAAGTGTGTTTTGTTTTTTTATTGATGAGATGTGCATAAATGAAGATACAAAACGATGTCCCTGAGCGAAGACCTGATATTGGATCTCGTCCAGGTAATGTCATAAACGATCGCACACTATAAAGGAGTCAAAACCCAAACAAACCAACGAGAAATTATCAATAAACAAAACTTCAGAAATAGTAAAAAATAACTTGGACCAAACATAAACACTAGATGCGGCTGTTTTGAACTGCTGCCTTAGATTTGCGTACAGAAATGTTACACTTTTTACACATTTGACAGGTTTTAGACTATTTTTGTGAAATCTTCAGGGCTACTTGCTACCCGATGACACATGGGTTTATGTTTAACTGCTTTTTTCATTCTGCGTGCACTGCATGAAACAACGCAGGTGTGATCTTTGAAACTGTCCAATTCATTTCTTTTTGTTGAGAAACAGATGAATATATTTGCCTCCTAGCCCCTCTTGGATAATCCTCGTTGGTTTGGCAGTTCGTACAGGTAAATAAATAAATAAATAAATAAATAAATAAATAAATAAATAAATAAATAAATAAATAAATAAATAAATAAATAAATAAATAAATAAATAAATAAATAAAAATAGAACTAAATAAATAAATGAAAATAACTAAACAAATGAATAATGGATAAATAAATAACAGGTTTATTCACTCGCATACGTATTCACAGACATAAAAAAATCCTGCAAAACTAGGTATAACAAGTTCCGCCGTGAATGATTAATTCAGGAGAGTTCCCTTCAATAAACTTGCACAGTTTGTAAAGGTTGTCGTATTCCTCAATCGTGCACAGGGTGATAACTTACGAAAAAAATCTGACTGAATGTGAAATAATTATCAAAGCTCGCTAGAGGACACTGTAGCAAAGAAACGAAGTGCACAAGCTTTCTCATTTTTTTTTCTTTTGAGCCAGAACATTGTCTGAATACGAGAATAATCTGCAGATCGGCAGGTTCATATCATAACATGTTGCAAAAAACGCGGTAGTACAGAAGGCTTACGGTAGAACACAGGGAAAGGGGTCGCGAAGAAGTGCTTGTCCACTTAAATTCTCTCCTCTTCGTGTGTACTTTCACGTTTTTCAAGTAAGTTGCTTAACAAGCTGTTTTGGCATCAGTAGGGTCGTTTTTTTTATTCTGTGAGGGAATTAAGAAGGAATGCTTCAAGTACTTTTACTCCTCGTCTTGAGTTGGTAAACGCTCAACCTTATGATTCCTTTCTTTTTATTATTTTCCTTCACGACAAGTGTTAAGTGCCATTTTAATTATCGTGGTCACAAACAGACAAATATATTTCTTGGGGATGCCTCGAGGCCTCAGGGTTGAAGGAGTGGGTTAATAATGTCCGGCCATGGCTGCCTCCCAAACGAAGTGCCGCAACGCGGCCAACGTATCTTGGCGCCGACCACGTTTGCCTGACCCAGTCCTCATAGGAGAGGACCCAGGCAGGACGATATTTTGCGCGAAGACGATCTAGTGCACCGCAGTACCAAACGAGATGGCAGGTTGTTGGGGTCACGTCTGCTTTGCAGGTGAAGCATCGGACTGGTCTGGGAAACGCAGCTTTGGAATCACCGTTGTGGAGGTTGCATTCGCGGGATATCGGTTGGGGCGGGTAAATCCTCCTTCGAGCAACCACGTCGTCTTTATAAGCCTTCTCCAACCGGGTCGGGTTTAGGAACACCTAAGCACCTTGCGGTATCCAGGGGGTGTGGGTTCGTCGCATCGGAGAATATTCAGAATTTCTGTACGGCGGCGCTCGACATATGGATTACCAGGCAGCGCAATTGGTCTTACATTCAGTATGATCTGGGAGTGGTGTAATGAAGACTCGCTCGCAAGTGCATGAGCTTTCTCGTTTCATGGGTGCACTTTATGTCCAAGATTCCAGCGTTCCGTTACGAGTACCCCAAAGTAAGCCCTGAGGGCCTCGCATATATGTTTGGCAGCGTGGGCGGTTTCACCACCCTAATAATTACAAATCCTTCATAATTACGTATATTCCTTGCAATGCCGTACAAATATCGCAGCTATGCGAGAAATTGCATAAAACATTTGTGTCCGCTAAAAAGGCTGAGAAATAGAAAAGTAACGCACAATGATCAGTATAGGCGTCGAACGAACCCCGGCCCCGCTGTCCTTTCCATTCATTCGGCACTGGAAGCAGACATAATGGCGACAACACACTTCGAACCAATCAATGTTCACTTGCTCCCTTCTTGTAACAGTACCCTTAAACTGGTAGGAAGAACTCACTCGCGGTTCCCGGTACACTATGACAAAATGTGGCACCACGCTTGCCAAGTTCAGGTTCCCTTTTAGCGTTCGGTTCTGCTTATTTAACAATGCCCTTCTGTAAAATTTTGCCCGCCTTCTGTAGCCGTTCGTTCTGCCAAGCTAACGGCGTTAGAAAACGAATGACATCCACAGTAGAACTGGGCGTTTTATGATCAAAACGGGAACATATCATGCATATTTATTAGAAAACGTGGAGCATTCCAAGTCGCGTCCTCAGGAGGGCTCCCACTCTAATAAAGCTGCTAATTCGTCAACAGCCTTTTTGAAGAGGCCACGGACCCTGCCCAATAGTTTTTTTGACAACTGAAACATTTACACAACTCTAATTTAGTTTTTTTGTAGTATGGAAAACGCCGTGTCGATAGGTAGCATTTACAGAATTGCGTGTGGAAGCTATTCGTTATGTGAAACGGCAGTCTTATTTCCCATCAATGGTAATAGGGCGGATGAAAAATCAAGATCGTCTGGCGTTGACCAACACCAACTTCTTTGGTGTTGAAATATCAGAAATCGAAGCATCGATTAAATTAAAAATTGTCGAGTACGCGTGTATTTCGGTTTGTGTGATTAGAACTCTCTCAAGATCACTAGAGTGCTGGTTTGGGCCAGTTGGTATATAGGACATTCGAAAAGGTTGGCAGCGCTTACACACACAAATATAAAGAGAGAGAAAAAAACAAATTCCGCAAGGGGGCCCTGTGCGTGTTCACTCTGTTTGTACTTGTCTGTGTCAACTCTACCAAACTTTTGCAATTTCCTACAAGAAGGGTAAATTAAAGATTTTACAAACCTTGCTGTGAAGAAGTTTATTCTAGGAAAATTCTTATTTTAGTCTAATATTTTTACGCTGCCAACTCCGTTAATTTCATGTAAAATCCCTAAATCGCAGTCTGAGGGAAAAAGCCACCGTCAAGCGGAGTCTACGTCCTTCTTCCCTATGTTCGTGAGGAGCGCTTGACGCCCAAAATTTACTCCAGACTGGAGCGGTCGTAAATGCCCATTTTAACAGGGAAGAAGGAATTATCTTAGAGTGGATAGGGATGACCTTCTTTGGGTGCAGGCCCGTATGATAAGCAATCCATGTTGAAGCTTCCACATGCAGTTTCCGCAGTTGTCGAAAAAGCCTAGGGGTAGGACTATAATACTTTCGTGCTTACAACTTCTCGGAGTTGCTGACGCGTCGTCGGAGATGTTTGTCGGAGATGCAGCTGTCGGAGATGTTTGTCGGAGATGTTTGTCGGAGATGTCGGAGATGCAGCCAATTAGAAAGTTAGCTATCAAAATCCTTCTTGAACTTACAAGAAATATTGAGGGTCAATTGGGTTCTTGTCGTGTTCTTTCCGTTACTATGACTATGACTCTTCTGCGATAACCTCGTTAAGGCTACATCTAGGCACAACGTTATGCAGCCGTAAGGCTGATATGTATAACCTGGCAAGCCACGCCAGATTCAATGAGTGTGTTGTTGAGTTTTCAAGGTAACATCCACGTTACAGCTGAAAATGTTACGTTAGGCCTAACATGATGCTGACACATTCCCCCGATCGCATTGAAGGTTTCAGTGGATGCTCTGCAGGTTTCAGTGGCTGTGGAATGATAGCTCTGTTAACGTAACCGGGCGTGTATCCGCATTCCCATCACGCAGCAAGCTCTCCATAGTCAGAAAAGCTTCTGAAATATGGAAAAATACATTTTCAGTGGCTGCGTTTAAGAAACTCACAATGCCGGTTGTCTTCATTACAATAAACAACATCGTTTAGAATACGCGTCATACAGTTTTACGGATCCGTTAAAAAGACAACCTAAAGTCTTGTGAAGATTATTCAACACCAAAATTACCAATTTCAATTTCTGTGATTGTTAAATCAGCAAAATAGCTTCTGCCAACAGGGGCCTTTTTTCACCAAGCTACTTTTTAGCTTCTGGCTCCTGCTCCAATCCTGTAGCCGTTAAAACTCCAGCCTGATAGCCTGCAATGATGTCGTCATCATAATCATAATCATCATCATCATCATCATCATCATCACTGCCATTTTGGTTTTTTCCACTGCAGTTCACGACCTCTCCCCAAAGACCTCCGGCCACGTCCATAGACTTCTAGCTAAATACACCCTTTGCCCCCGAATTTCGTAGTTCATCCCTTCACTGAGTCCTTGGCCGACCCTCTTGGCAGCCACCCTGCAAAACTACAAATGCAAAATATTTACGGTGTACGAAATTAAGTCTAGTTATAGTCATTATACAGTTATGCTATCTTGCCCGTAGGCCTCCTCTTCTTACCAAGATTTGTTATCACGTAATTGCATTTCCATCCCGGGACCATATGCTTCTTATCTCCAGCCCTCCTGTACTGTGCTGCCATTAGCAGATCGCTCCCTGAAGATGCCCGACTCCCTGCTGCGTTCACCGTCCGGCCACACACCCATCCAATAAATCTTCCCTCATCTTACTCTTTGAGGCCCCGAGGCTGGTTCACGAACAAGGACGCAAAGCAGCATCAGTCTGCTTATTGCTAGTAGTGCCTCCCAATTCCTTACAAAATAACGTTGAAAGCCCCTATACGCCTACATTATCTCTGCGTTGAGAACTGACTTCACCCTATTGCTTTACTTCCCAGAGAATATTGATTATATATAATTTATTAAAATATAAGGGCCAAATGTAAGGGTCTTAATAGTGCCTCACATGCACGTGATGGTGACTTTACTACATTTATTGTCTTCGACCCTTGTAAACCGTATGAAGTGAACGTAAAAAGAATGAATTTACAACAAAGTTCCTCAGAAGCTATCACAACCCCTCCCCGTCAACGCTCAGACAATAATAAGTTTAAAAAAAGCGATCTTTCTTGTGATCATAATCTCTCGACAAACGTTCTTCAACTGTCCTGTAAAAAAACTTCAATGGAAACTATGACTGCGTTTGACCTATCTGGATGCTTGACTGAAGCCTTCTGAAGGCTAGAGTTCCGTTTGGTCATCTTTTTCTGAGCCTTTGTTGAGACTATGTGCACAGGCTGAGACGCGTGTATCGAAAGCCAATGTGCGAATTGTTTCACCGATGTACATGACATGCCTTTTTATTTGTATGCGCTGCGCGGACCGCGTACGCATAAAGGCATGACGGGGGGGAGCAGGGAGAACTTTCTGTGTTAAATGACATACCCCTTGTTTCACAGATATTACTGATTTGCTTCGACGACCAACGATTCCTTTTTTGGTGAAAAATAAGTGTTGCTCTTTAACGGTTCGCGTTTACTTTTTTTTGGTGAGGTTTAAACAGAACGTTACTGCTCCCGTAGCGAGGCGGGCACTTACTGGATAATTGCCATATTCCTGATATCCTAAGGAGATTCGCTCTCACGTACGTCACAAAGGTTGAAAGTCCGTGATCAATGTTTGTTTTGGCGTCATGTTAGTCGGCGACACTCAGAAAAAAAAGAAAAGCAAAGCCCTTTCATCGGTAGCCACGAACCTCTCTATCCTAGTGTTTCTCTGGGGTACTGCAATCAGGTAGTTTTGAAAGGTCCTCTTACAGTCCCCCAATCGCCATCAATAATATTAGTAGCTGTCCTGTCCTTTTGCTCGAAGAACCTCTGCGCATTGTTGTACCCTGTTAAACAAATGTGCGCGGGTACTAAGAAAAAAATGCAATGTTGATGTTGGTTCAAATGCAATAAGAAACACTTTAAGAAAACGGAGACAGAAATAACGCTGCACTGCCAACTGAAGTTTATGGCTTAAAAAGTTGTGAGATAGAAAGGCGAACATCTATTCGTAGAATTTCACAGTAGCTTCCAACTCACAATACTACGAAGAGGACGCTTGCTTATACCTTTTTGGGTCCCAGCGTATTACATACGTGCATGCATTTTTTGTAAATGTTCACAGACTGGCGGAGATTTGAACTTAAAGCGGAAATCCAATGCCCTAATGTACTCCAAAGAAACGTTCCTTCGGGGCGATCAAAGTAAAAAACGCTAGCAAGAAAGGCAGTGCTAGAAAAATTTGAAGATCGGATTCTTAAAATCAATATTAAGGAAGGCTCCATTTAAAGGTTGCTGCAGAATAAACGTATATTTTTGCCTGCAACCACACACCTTACAGAATATCCACCGATAGAAGTATCGACCGTGAAATTGGATAGCCGTGACTACCAACTTCGAGCGACAACAGTTCGCCAAGGGCCATTTCCGTCACAGTATATCCCCTTGGAAAAGCCCTCGGTGCTGTATTTCGAAGCACGGCCCGCTTATGGCAACCAGAGGTTCTTACGTTTTCCAGGTGACCTCCATCTTTTAACTCGTGTTTATTTTTTTAGACCGAGAGCACACTTCTGTTTTTTTTCTTCTTCAGATAGGATAGAATAAGGTGTTAAGGTTACATATAAAGTTTATTTACAGGCAACTCTAAAGCCGCCAGTTACGCAAGCGTATGCTCCAAAAATGCGTATTCATGGCATCAGACGTGTGAGTTCCGAGAGGCACATGGACCTGTTTTATTCTTACACTTAGTAATATTGGGGACCTGTTCTTTGAGACTCTGAAAATATTCGTATCAATGGCAACATCTGCAGCAACGCTAGAACGATCGTATCAGAAAATTCTTAAATAACCGCTTCCGGAGGGAACAAGTCGATAAAATTATAGCCTTTATGACTTATTCCCTAGGGAAATATTCATTTTACAATCGGATTCGTGCCATCAACAGGACACTTTCACCGGGATGTCCAGGACATGTCCGAGGCTTAAGAAGATTAGAAATAATTGTTCTTTTTAAGCTGTGAAGGTGGTTAGACTGCGAAGCTATAAACGAAACCCACCACAATGACCTATGCGACGTCGCTTGAATTGACGCACATGACTCTACAAAGACTGAAACCAGAGGCGACCGATCGCAGCAGTGAAGGCAGAAAGAAAACGGAGAGGAAAGTCAAGAGAAGGGTCAGGAGGAAGACGGCACCCGCGGCTATGGCGGCATCTGTCTCACTGCCTCCCCTCACTTTTGTTTCATGGGTCGCCGCGAAAGAGCCCCCTCACCTTACCCAGACGCTTTTCCGTTCGCGTTAATCCAAACCACGTGAACGCCGTTATCATAAATTATGCGGTATGCGTTTCACACGAGGGTTTCGAATGAACGCAGGTGGTAGACCCGTCGCGGTGGTCGTTGTGTGCACCGTCTGTCTTCCCGGTTCCTCGTGTAGTCGGTAAGACGACAGGTTGTCGCTCCATTACTCTATTCGCGTGGAGGTTCGATCCCTGGCTGCCCCAGTAATTTCTTTTAATTATTCGTGGCAGCTTTGTGTTGACGCCGACGGACGCGACCGAACCCTTGGCTGGTAGAGGTATACCACTTCGCAGTAAAATAAAAAAAAATAGGCGAACAATTAGGCGCACGCGATGACTCTGACAGTCCTCTGCTGGACCAATGTTTATACTCCTCTGGCAGCCAGCACTCTCGCTGTACAAAACATCGTCTGGCATGCACGGTACAAAACACTGGAGTGGTCGTGGTAATATAATTTCTAGCGAGTAGCTGGTAGCATTCAGTTCATTTTAGTGAAATCCTGTGCCAGCTGAAACCGCGTTTACCTCTAAATTTTAATGTAGTAATCACTCTGCATTTTATGAAAAAAAGTCTCACCCTTATTGACAATACGGAGCTGAGTGCATAATCAATACGAACCATTGATGATCCTCCTTGTAAACACTTCATTGTGCTCGTAGCGCGCAATTTTTCTTCCATGCCAGCAATGATTAAACCATTCTTCTGTAATAAATAGCTACGATTGATTCGATTAACTTTTCAATCCCTCTTTTGAGTGGTGTCTTAGGCCCGAATTTTAAAAGCTTCCTTACCTTACCCCATTTCCTCACCTTACTGAAGAAGCCCTTCATGCTCCCTTACAGTGGGGCGACCTTGCAGCTCCGATCCTCATTTTTGAAGCCTCCCTCAACCTCCCTTAACAAAGGGCGCCCTTACTCCCGTCAAGGAAGCCATTCGTGCACATGGGTGCGAGGGTAAGCGTAATTTGTTCTTAAAATGGGCCTTATTAGCCGTGATATGCATGCAATTTGTCGTGTTTTACATTTATACGGGCATATAGATTGAATGTTTGCTTATTTCGCAGTTCTTGAAACAAGTTGTACCGGTGGGTTACTACAGTTGGTCGTAAGCCAAATCTAGTCTGGCAACAGTCTAACGTTGATTTTTGTGAACATCGCATTTACCGTCGAAACGTGCGAACCAACGTTTTGTGCGAGCGTAGCGCCAGTATAACCATGCCCGGGAAAGTGGATTACACTGAAGAAAAAAAAGAACTTCTCCAAGAACTGGTACGAAAATACAAAAACTTTGTAGGGTGCAAGAAGTGTAACGCCGTGTCGCTGCAAGCGAACCCTAAAGTGTGGAAGCGGCTTTGCAACGAATACAACATCATGCCCAACATGCGCCCGCGGAATGTAAAACAACTCCCCGTCATTAGCGTTTCCTCTTCGTTGCGTTTGGCTGCCGCACGTACTTTGGAAACAGGCGCAAGCACACCGCCTGCGTAACTTCCCAGAGCACATTGCTGACCATGGGCTGCGAAACGTTGACGAGGTCGCGCGACCACCTTTAACCGTCAAAAGAAGTTCTAATTGCGAGATAATAGGTGTTAGTGCGATGAAAAATCGTGCTAGGGATCGTTATCAGCGCTTATTTAAAGGCGGCGATCTGATATCTTCCGGGATGCTAACACTACGCTGACCGGCCGCGGAGGTTCGCTGGTCCGACCGGTCACCGCGGCGCACGGTGCGCCGAGCGGCCGCGCTATCTGCGCGGAAGCATCGAAACATGCTACGGCAGATGTCTCGGTCACCGATCGCTCAAACTGCAATTATAGCTGAAATAAACTTTCACATGCGAGAAAGGGGATGATAGTGTGGTGAAAAGTTGTGTTAGGGATTGTCATTCGCAGTTGCACAGATAACGGCGATCAAATGTCCGCCCCGATGCTAAGCCGAAAGTTCCCAACACCTGAACCGACCCGAGGAACGCAAGCCGGTTGCGGGCTGTAAGGGACTCGCCGCACGAGAGCGCGTTGCGTTTGGGTTCCCCTAACGACTTGGGGAGCTGCCTAGTAACTTGAGCAGCGGCGGAAACGGGGCACCCCTTCTGTCTGAGTTCTCGCGCAGGCAGAGTTTCTCCAGCATTTTAATCACTGCTGCCTTGAAGAAGCGGTTGCGGAATGAAAACTCGTCGTCGCTGTACAGCTCCATCGGGTTGAGGTGGTCTTGCGGCTGCCTCATCGTGAGGGACGGATACGGACACGTCGCCGCACATGAAGTCGTCCACCCGCAGGCAAAACCGTGCAAAGTCCGCCCAGCTGTCGTACGGAGCAATAAAATCGGACGCCATAGCCGTCGCGTTCCTCCCGCAACACCGCCGGACCGAGCTCCAAGCGTTCCGCGCGGCCTAACGAGGCGTGTGCAAAGTGCTGCCGAGAAGTGTGCGTCCAGTTGAAAGAGCGGGGTAAGGTCGCATCAAGGTAGGCCGCGAGCTACCTTGCAGTAAGAAGACATGAAAGGAGTGTTTCGTAAGGACGCCTCAGTAGGGAACGTTCCAAAATAAAACTAAGGCCTCCTTACGAGTTCTAAGGCGACCTTAGTAAGGTAAGGAAGGTTTTAAAATTTGGGCCTTAATAATTCAGCGGGTATTAAGCTGCTGGGACCATTGATTTCTGGAGGGCGACCTTTGTAGTGCTCAGTAACTGCTCCCCTAAAATGTGAACGGCGGAAATGTGACCCTGCCAAGGATTGCGTTGGTAGCGTTACATGCTTTTCGTATGAGCAGTTTTATTTTCTTCAATATTGCAGTCCCGGTCCTTGCGTGAGGCCTTCATTGTGTATAAGCAATATCGGGAACGATTAGTCGAAATATTTTAATAAACAGACAATTTTCTGCTTGTGTTTCGAACTCTGTTATATTCGGTCACACGTTCAATATTTCCGTGAAATACGTTTATGGGTTTTATTGAAACATCTATCATTACGTCAGTGGGATGGCAGTGCAAGTCTGATGCCGCAGTTTAAAGCACCTCCTGAGCGGTCGCCACTGGTCTGCCTGCGAAAGACGTCATAGAGTAAAACAAACTGGAAATTTTACTTGGCCGGTGGGTTTCTTTCCGCGGGTGTCTTTCCAGGGATGAACATTTTCGCAGCACTGTTCTTTCCACCTCTCTCGCCACCACCGGCGCTTCCCTCACAGGTTTTTTAACCCTCAGTACACCGTTGCCTCTTCCAGAATTCGTGCGATCAGGCGACAACTGCTGTATCGCGGTTATCAGCAGGATACCCGTGAAGAACAGCAACTTTTCCGATTGGAACGCCGACGTGAGCCAATAACGGTAATACATTATTAAAGGTATCAAAACCTCACCATAGCAAAATCAGCCTTCATAAAAGCTTCCCTGGCTTCCAACTTCACGGAGAGGAAGGGCTCTGGATGCTTCCTGGCCGCTTGGCAATTGCATCACCGGCTTCTTTTGTGAAAGGAAACGAAAGAAATATTCAGATGTTTGCCTACGTACCTTTTTATTCTTTTTTCTTTGAGACAGAGACACCATACCTCTGCTTTGGCCAACGCTTTGGAGGGTGGCGTTGTAATGCCTCATAAGGCACTCGACGACTTTGGCAGTGACTGCCATTTGCGGCGGCTCACTTTTCCGGCGGTAATAGAGGTTGGGGAAAGCTGAAGAAAAGGAAGTATCTTGTGTTAGCCTTCTCAAGCAGAGAAATTGATTCCAGCTACGAGAGAAGCGGTAATCGGGATGGCAACTGTCCTGAGTCACAGAGAGGAAACGAAGCCCCGACACGAGCACGGAATCGCAACGGTTATCGTCTTCCGAGTCTCTTTTGTAGCAGCCAGGGCTTCCGATGTTCCGTGCTATCATTTTCATGTCCACTCTTACGGTTTCGATTCTCGTCGTGGAGCGTTTTTTTTTATCGCAAGCTGTTTTTTTTTCTGACTCTCCTTACGCGCCTTATTACGGGGGAGAAGCGCATTTGCTTTGAATCCTCTATGGCGTAGAGCTCGTCAGATGAGAAGGAACTTTCTTGGTCCACTTTAAACTCTGAAGTGTTCTGCTCAAGTGAACACATAACATTATTTTAAGGGGCAAAACTTTATGAATCCACCCATCTTATTCCATTCATTCGCGTCAATGCGAAGCCTTCTGGGAATTATCGCAGATAATGATTACTTTTCGTTTCTTCTGTGAAAGTCTCATTTGCAATAGGTAACGACTTTGGACCACTGCAGAAAACGCTTCCTACATGTCAATGCAATGTCCAGAATAGTTCTGTGTGTGCGTGGTGCAAACATTTTAGGCTTCAGTTTTTACAGTCTGCATACAAATCAGTTCAGCATGGAATAGTGGTGTATACAACAAAACTGTCAAACACCGGAAAATGCTTACGGCTGGTCGCAGAACCGGGGAAGGATGAAAAGGGATGGGTTGGGGAATGTTTCCGCTTAAAAAGGCATTTTGGATGCCCATAGATAGTTAAAGCTTTTATGGAGTGTATAATCTGTTTCTGTGCGACGACTCTTTGGTCAAGCAAAATAAGTCAAGTAAATTTTCCAATGTCTTGCCTGTGGCTGCATTAGACCGTTAATAAGGGTAATTAGGTTTTTGACTATTTACTGTTAGCGTACAGACTGCGTTTATCCTTATTCGGGCTGAGAAGAATCGCATGCGTTGTTCTAGGCAGCTGAATTACCTACAGAAATCACGCCAAACTTGTTTCAATGTGTTTTAGTGCTACCTCAGTGTTGAAACTTTAAGTTTTCACCATTATTCCGGTCATAACGACTGTTAGCCATACAGTTGCCAATGACAGTGAGACGAACACTGGTGATAATGAAACGATATGTCCTGGCATTTTTTAACTCATTTTATTTGGTTTCGTATAGGTGACTCTGAACGTGTGCTGTTTGTTTTGTGTTATTATAGGCATAAAATTTTTGCTGACCTATTCTCACTCTGCGCCTGCTACCACATAATCATCCAAGCCAGCCTGGCTAGGCAAGACATTGTACAGAACGGTACCTGGACACACGCTGGTTATTTACATTGTCAAGCAACTTCTCTTGAATCATTTAGCAGACGTTATCGGCTTAGCGTCCACATAGGCAAAGAGTAACTCGGGGAACTGCCTTTGACTTGGATGCAGTTGACACAGCCCCAACTTCTCAAACTAGTCTCTGCGATTCCCTTCACCTTTTTTCCTGCTTATGTGAGCTTTCTTTTTGTTCGGTGTTCTTTCTTCGTATCGTAGGCTCTCAGAGGATTATCGATAATCCGAATCGGAGTGGAGGATTTCGCCTTTTTATTCCCCTGCATTTAACTCCGTGTTAAAGAACACGCCGAAGGTTGCTAGGCGGCAGCAGCCGCTGCGCTGGAGGTATACAAGCAACGGAACCTCTTCCTTCAGCTTTCAAGTCTATGTTCGTGTACAGCTTGCGCGTACTGGCTGATAAATAAGGGAAGCTGCAAAATTCCTCGAGATTTTACAGAAAAACCAAGGGGCACTCGCGCTACCGACATACTTGTGACCCGCAGGGGTTTATTTGTAGTTTGATTAGACAATATAGAAGTACTGCTTTCTCCATTATAATAAATGTAATGTTTGGGGTCCAAAGGTCTTAAGCTCTCATTAGGAGACTCAATTGCGCCTTCTGAGTCGCTCCTTGTATTCGAGCTGTTCCTCAGTAATTGAGTAGTCCAAACTTTGCGTTGCGTAAAACTGCAGATTAGAAACAACACAATTGCCTACATGCTTCGGCGTAACAATGACTTCAATATGGGACGGAGGACGCGAGTGGTGGCAAAGCCCTGACAAAAATGGAGATAGAAAACAATAAAAAAAAATTAAACAACAGCTAACAAAATAAACAAGAAGCCTGAAATAGAAATAAAATCATTCCCCGTGTTTGGTTTTTCTTTTCATTTTTGTTATTTCATAGCGACCATCCAAAATGCGTTATCGTTGTGGGGAGAACATAACTCCGAACCACATATGCTTTGTAAGTAGCTTGCTACAGAAAAAAGAGGTACCGGTGGTGTCTATATATTCTTAGGCAGAGTTGGTGGTCTTGTAAATTCTTCCCTTCCATGAAGGAATATTCTGATGGGAAAAAAGTCATGCGCGCACGCAAGTTCCTACATTACGTATCCCTGTTCAGAATGCGGCAGAGGTCTCAATCTACAATGTGTGGTGCGCATGTGGTGGATCAGCTTTTTAAACACAAAAACAGCGGCCTCGTCTCATTCGTACTCGGGAGAAACATCCTACCGGCTTCGAACCCTTGAATAATGTTGCATCAAAAATTTCTTGAGTCTCTAATAAGGTCTTATGCATGCGCCAATCGCGTGATTCTCGTATATCTCGTGCCGTTCGTCAAACAACCGGCTGCGGTCCCATCTGCGGAAAAATAGTGATGGGGTTTGGTTCAATATTTATTTATTTATTTATTTATTTATTTATTTATTTATTTATTTATTTATTTATTTATTTATTTATTTATTTATTTATTTATTTATTTATTTATTTATTTATTTATTTATTTATTTATTTATTTATTTATTTATTTATTTATTTATTTATTTATTTATTAAGCATAGCTAGAAGAACAAAGGAATTGGAGTGGGAGGGTTACAGACCACAAAGACGAAGAACTAAAAATAAAGGAGGTTTCAGTTTGCACAAATGAAAGAAATAACTGAAGTGGAGTGCGAAAAATACACCACTGTCAAAACTGAGGATATATTTACGTGCAATTCAATAATACATAGCTCAAATGGGACCGAGAGCGCATTTCCCTGCGACGTTTTGCAGCACAACGCAGCATAAAAACGCATTCCCGCACACAAATGTCAGAAGTGAACACAAATACATAATACAAAGCCATCATTTGCCAACAAATCTCAAGAAGGAAGATTTTTCTTCAACAACTGATGCCCCTCCTGCGCGACATTCGGTCAAACCTACCGCCTGTGTAAGACGCGATCTCTTCGTTATGAACGCCACAGCCTGAAGTCGAATCAATAAAGCGCTCGGAGAAGGTTTCATTTGTAACTCCGGATGGCCAGCAAGTTTTTGTGGCGGCTCGTACACTGATGGGGACTTGAAGGATAGCCGGCTACACGTAGGACAGTTAACCACCAAGCATTTAAGAAAAGGACCACAAAGACAAAATACAAGTTATGTTAACTGTAAAACACTGCTTTGTCTCAATACAATGATGCAATTTCAGCGCGTAAAATAAACAATTAGGGTAAATAACAAGGAATACGGTTCAAGTAGCAAAGATATACCGGGAACTTCCCCGAATGCCCTTATGGCATCGTGGACGGTTTTGTGCGCTACTGACGACCATAGAACACACCCACCCTCACGAAACAGTACTGCGTGATTGCACGGGTGATTTTTGGTTCATTTGGTTGGCAGACGGCCGGGTTTTGTATCTGTACAGTTTTGTTTGCAACGCTAACTAGTTTACTATATTCCGCATCATGTACGTCCTTTTCACTCCCATTGTATTTTTACTGCGTGCCATCGGGCAAATGTATATAAATTCCTAATCCCAGCAAACATACCTTTTAGCTTCATGTAATCTCACTTGATAAAGTATTAACGTTGACAGAAGTTTATTTATGCGGATACTTTTTCATGCTTGGGGGTTATTTTGACGACTTTTACAGCAAGGAGCATTGAAGAAAAACTGGCAGGCTGAGGGATAACCCTTATTATAAGAGATATATCAGCGGCAAGAATTCATCTACCGTCAATACTTTGGGATCTGCAGCGCCCATATTCACAAAACAAAACAGAGGAAATGACCTGATAAGCAATATTTTTATGTCTTGAGAACGCCCTAGCTGCACAACCTCCGCTCTAATAAAGAGCTAATGGAGGATAACGCGAGAAACAGAACCAAACATAAATCAAAGGCTAACAAGTCCAGCAAGCTCAAGAAACAAAGTTCTGACGTGATGAAACACATTTACTGCGATTTAACACCACGCAAGCATGTAAGAGTGAAGCTATTTATAAATGCTCAACATAAAGTCGAATCGCAACTTTTTATCTTTGTCCGATTTCACCTACACTGCCAACGTGCGTGTTTCCGGAAGCCAAGCTGCCGGTACAAACTATCGCTGAGGGGGTAACGGTTCACCGCACTGGCGACAGGCAATTACTTTCGTGGAGTTCGGTCGTATAGCGAAGGCTTGAGAGCGATACGGGCAATTACCGCTGAGGCACGAGTGCGATTACAGCTATCCGCTGGCCGGAAATTGCGATGTGCGGCATTTTCGTTTAATGAGAAAAGAAACAACACAAATACAATACGTTCCCGGCTTCGAAATATGCATAAGGACCGATGGAAGCTCAATAAATGATTAGGCTCAAACAAACTACGTAATCTGTTCTGTGAGGTGAGTCGGTAACTTCAGCGTCAGCATCGTAATGATGACTTCATTTGATGGTATTCAGTCTTAATTGCACGCTTCCATTTCACATCTGAGGGCTTGTACCGACGCTACTTGACGACGACTTTCAGGAAGAGAGCCTCCTGTACCCAACTCGTTGATAAAATAGCTGATGTCTTCATTCTATACGTAGCAAAAGAGCGCTTGATTTTTCCTACCTTCTGATGAGGCGTAGATTTCTTCGCCGTGGTGACTACAATTATATGAGAGGACTGGGCTATCACTTGTTTACCTGGCATATCCGATTTGCTGTTGCAACCGTAATTATGCAGCGCTGCCCAGAGGTTGTTCGAGGATCATAAAGTGTGAGAGTATACAAAAAGGCAATACGTTCTGTGAATGCCCCAGATAATCTTGTCTCATGAACAAACAGAAAAAAATTCAAGAGTAGTAGATCATAGGCATTAGTATCCAGCGGCTTCACATAGACATACACGATATACGGGAGTAAATTGGGGCCTTGTTTAACGATAAAAATTGCCTTCGCTTTTGTTTTCATGCAGCAAATCCGAGAAACTTCAAGCACCTTGTTGTTCAAAATATTCTGAAAGGCAAACAAATACTAGCACGAACGTTTGAAGTGGCTGCAAGTTGCGTTTGCACTGCCGTATTAGACCCTGTCCAACGACCACGCCGTGCCCAGAAAAGGAAACAACTAAAAATATCGCATCAGCGCGAAGCCAGAGAATAAGCCAGCAGAACGTCTGTGTGTACCCAAAGGTTCCTACGCATTGATAAGTAAACGTGGAGTTTAAGCATACTTGCGCAAATCGAGCTATTATGAACCTCTTTCCTCTTTTGAGCGCGCCTTCCGGGTTCTTACTGGAGAACCTAACGAGGCCGAGGCCATAGCAGAGGTCGCTATTTCTTGATGTTTTGCTGCGCACGTGCTTCATTATTAGCGCCGTTGTTTGCTATCGCAGGACACGGCTTGGGAAACACTGGATAAACTTTGCACTTTCAAGTACCAGTATGGGCTGTTTGCTAAAGACTTTATTAAAAGTGCGAATTAGAAGCCTTATCTATAAAACTTGTTCTTTCCAGTGTGAAATTTTCAAAAGAACGTTTTTAAATTGAAGCTTTCTTTGGCTTGGTTTTTTGCATTTTTCCTGTGCGTTACTTAAACCGCCTGGAGGCCAGGCCAACTTATTACGAAGGCTGTGCAAAAATCGTATGCCGTTCTTGTTAATGGAAACCTTCCCAAAACAATTATAGGACAATTGACAGCTAAGCCTTGTAATAATTAGTTAGCTTATAGTGAACTCTTAACAGCGAAGCTATTGAGCATATCATTATTTTTTTTTGGTCCGCTGTTAAAACACCAAGAAACTGCTAAGCGAACGTGTCTGCGTGCAACGCAGCGACGCCCCCGCCGCATGTTTGTCAAGCTAAGCTTACTGACTTAGGGATATTGGACAAGATTAGCCAAACAGAAATACTTGTTTTCGTCTCCTTGGAGCTCGTGAGAGAACCGACAGTTTTTCGGTGCTTATATGATTGTTTTTTTAGATATTGGTGGCGTGAGAACAATTAGCATGTTATAGTTCCTGCAGAAGGCGACACTCGAGATTAAATTTGCTCTAAAAAAAGGAACGTTTGGCACACAGCGAAATGTCCCTTCATTACCTCCAGTTCTTCGTTTTTCCGAAAATCGATCGAGCGCGTCGCGTTCTCTCATCCTTGTTTATGCCTGTCAGTGCCGGTCGACGCTGCGCGGTGGTGACACAGTTTGCTATACGACTTGAAGTGTGCGCTGTCGTGTTTGCTTAAGCCCGAGGATGAGATTTGAAGGCTGCCGCTTTCTAGACTTCGTGTTCGCCGTGCCACGCCTGGCGTCTCCCCGGGCGCACCGGCCGTGTGTAATCAGAGGATTCTGGGTGCGTACCTCCCACACGACGCCAAAACCTTTCCACGCAATGCATGAAAATATGAAGTGGAGCGAGGGCCAGCGATGGATGCGCACTGGCAAAACTAAAGAAACTTGGAAACAAAAGAGAAAATAGCATTTCTTCTTGGCTTGAAGCGGAACATTTGTACCATAACGTTCTAACTTGTTTGTTTCATGGCAGCATACGTTATTTCTTTCTTTTTATAGGTGATATGTAAAACAGTGAGGTTATTTTTTCAACGTTCTTCATGTTTCGCCAAGTAGGGCAATATCTAGGTTGCCGTTACAACTTTACGGGACAACCAGCTATTCTCTGAAAATATCAAAAAGTGTGAGTATCCCTTATACCTGACTTATGTACCTACATCTTTCTTCTTTTCTATCGTTATCACTTACTCCATTCCTTTCCGTACTTTACTTTCTCTATTGTATATGTAAGAGCAGTCGTTAGGCCTATGTGACGGTGTAACACTCGCTTACCCTACCGCTGAGCCTACTACAATTTTATTTATATTGTGCCCAATTTATTTATATATATATATATCTTAACTATATTGCATACCTTCCCTGCCGATACGAAACTGTTGCAATAGAATACACTCAGATCTGACATAGACAAAAGTAACTCAGGGAAAGCCTACAAAGCAACGCCAAAGTGCATGTTGTCAAGCTGCGGGTACCAGTGTACAAGGTGAGCAACTAAAGCATGATTTAAAGTCTAATGTCTTGCCATCACATATCGGTGGCCTGCCTGCTTGCCTGTGCGACGCTAGCAGTTCTGCTAGGTTCAGCTCAACTTTTTAATCGGCGCCATGCCACTTCACCCACGCCAAAAGAAGCCAAATGACAAGAAGCAGAACACGACAAGAGTGTCAAGCCTGCGTTCGGTGGCAGTGGGAATAAAAAAGGTTGATATGCTATTTTAATTACAAAGCCATCGAAGGCAGCCCCTCCTTAACAGCTCCTATTGCTGCGCTCGTATTGCTGTGCACGCGCAATACGAGCTGCCTTGAGAGCTGGAGGTACTGATGGGAGTGAACAGGAGGCTGCCTATGGTGGCTAGCGAACGAAAGGGCTTCCGGAGGGAGCTGTCCAAAGGGCAGGTCAAGTGGTGACCGGTACGTCCGCCAAGATCCACAGAAACTTCAAGAGCGGTGAACATAAATAACGGAATAATTATGGCGGAAACTTAGAACATTGCAATTAGGTGGAGACAAAATCCCGCTTGTGAAACTGGGCTTTTGCCTTCACCTTCTTGGAATGTTCTGAGTATCCGTAAAAATTTACTGAGGGGGGCGCTGAAGTACTAAGAGTACTGGGTCTACGTAATGCCACTTCGGAGAGGCTCCTTTATAATTCTATTTCGCGAAACTCCAACTTGGTCAAACATTTCGCTCCAGTCACTCCTGTATCCGTTTACTTAAAATGCTGCTAACGTCATAAAAGTACTGGAAAACAAATCGGCCGCAGTGTCGGCGACCTTTTTAAGTGACCCGTACCTATTCGCTGTAGCGGCAAAGGATATCAGTTGTCGTTTCTTTGGTACTCATTAACGCAAGAGGTGTTTCCGTTACACGAACTTCAACGAAATGATTTCCGAGGGGCTGTTGTATATGCACGTAACTTGGTTCAGAAGTCAGCGATGAATTTAAACACGACAAAATTAAATAATGAAATGTGTGACTGAGAAGGGTTTTGGTATTTTATTGAGTTCTTCAACGCCAGCACTGTGATTACTACCCTAATTCGATTAAATACTTCTGAAGTTTCTGGGAAGGTTCCATTATTGGAATAGCATTCACTGTGGCGCTGCTAATAGCACTACCAACACATTTTTCTTCGCTGACTCCTTAAAGGAACAAGATGGGAGGCCTACAACAGAGGCTCTCAAATATCCTCAAATAAAGATGCAATAAAACAATGTAAAACCGGGGAGAAAACACCGAAGGCCTACAAAAAAAGTACACGATGTTACCTCGGTGCCGACGATGTTTCCCGAATTGAACTTGACTGCTAGTGCAGCGTGATCTGTCTAGCCAAAATATCAAAGTTCCCGTAGCCAGACATGTGTAACTCCGGTTAGTTGTGTTACGCAACTCGTTCGTTCGTCACAGATCACAAACTTAGTTTAACACAAGCTGGGAATTACGAATGTCTCTGTAAAGTTTTCACTATTACTGTTTTAGGCGCGAAAATATGGAGCGTTGTCATGGCCAAGAAAGAAAATTTCTCTAACGCTTAAGTGGGTATGGTAGCATAAAGACACAGCGTACACCGCCCTTCTCTACATCAAGTTTCTTTGGAATTGCTTTTGCAAATGAGCCCAAATTTGTGTTACGAAGTCATTTATTCAGTTCCCCATAAAAACTGTATGATACCAAAAAACAAAAGTCCTATGCCCTCTAGTAAGTTGCTCCCAAAGGCCCCCTGTATTACTAAGGTGCGCAGCGAAGTCATCCCCGCTATATTCAGCTTCTTAATACAACCACGTTGGCTTCCTGGAATAGCTTTTTTCCAGTGCAGCATGATATTTGTCGAAGAAAATAGCGAGTACCTTAGGAACTTTATTCATTTCTTGCATAGCACCCAACTCCACAAAACACCCGCTCTGCGGCACCAGAATGCTGTTCAGTGATCTTTGCTAGAAGAGACGTAAAGAATACCTCGGAAGACACTTTTACAAGGCCAACAAAGACAGTAGTACATGATGACAGGGTGCCAAACGACCTTTAATAACCACAGTCGTGTTTGGTAAAGGGGCACGTTTTTTTTTTTATGGGTAAACAACGAGAAAATGCTTATCCTTATAAAAATATTGACCACTCAGGACACCAACAGAATTTGAATATCCAGCGGTATTGTTGGCAATTTTTTAAAAATACTATTAGACTTTCAAGAACAATAATGACTACCACAACTTACCAATGGTGATATACTGTTATCGTTATCGCCTTTCTGTTTGTCCCGTCAAGGATGATAAAAATGTAGGCGCAGACGTGGTGAGTATCCGACATCTTTTCGATAATACCGAACACTCTATACTGAGAGAGGATCGTAGAATTCCTCCTTCTCAAAATATATCCGCCAATATACTCATACACAAGGCGCATTACCCGGCACTCGAAAGCAGTACTTTCCTACCAAAGGCATTGGGAAGCTAAAACAACATAACCTATAGAGACACAATGACAACATAAAAGGAAATAGGAAGGAAGATGCGAGACAATGACGCCCGGTGCGGCAACAATGGGCTTCGGAGTACTAGCTATTCTGTGCTGCCATTCAGCCTGTACTCTGAGAGTCCCCATGGCACATAAGGGCTTCTATCCAAACAAGCCCGCTTTCCTTCGTTACTGAAATCGATTTGCTAAAGCATAGGGCTGCGTGAATGAATGCTTTGTTTTCTCCAACTCACACTGGTCGACGAAAAACTTTGCTGCAAACATTGATCGTACCAGCATGAATTAAATAAAAAGTCAGTAGGCATTTTTGGCCTAGTCACGCGCTAGTGTCTACGTAAGCAATAAACTGGGATTATGCCTGCTTTACGACATCCTAGGACATAAGAAATGCTACAATCGTTCCATCGCCGGGCATAATCGCCGGGCAGAACGACCCAGAGAAGCAAGCCCCTGTAGTCTGTTGACGCATTAGTACTTAAAGGAAAACAATGTCCTGTCCATCAGTGGCTTCGCAACAAATGCGTTGACGTTTCGCACAGAACTCCATTTTAATCTAGACGATATAAGCATTTTAACAATTTTATGTATGTTATGCCACAAATATTGGCTTATAATGGCGGCTTGCCACTACTGCGCTTCCTATTCATTGTATTAGTGGCTCTTTAGCTACTTAACTATAGTGAAGACGGTTCTTTAATGTTGGTCGAGGAACCGAAAGCTTGACCAAATGAACACGTGTTTCTGTTCAGAGAATGAAGGTTATCATGTATAACAGAGGCACTACCTTTTTCAAACAATAGTGGAGTGGTGTTGTGTTTTGTACTGAATGTAACGTTAATTTCATTCGGCTACTTTCTAAGAAAACGCAAATGAAGTAACAACGATGTGAAGTTTTCTTTTTACAACATAAAATTAATTGTGAAACAAAAATCAATGCTACACCGCAGTAGTCAGTCTACGCCACCCCTAAAAACGGGTTGTTCTTTAAAAAAAAAAAACAGCCAAGAACGTACCTCCAAAATCACAAGTATGTCGATCATGAACAACGTGTACATGTCCATAAAATCACACTGGTGCTGTCCTAGTGTCCTAGCGGTAAATTCCAATATGTTCTTCTTGAGCCCGTTTGATTGTTTATGAGCTAGGATCGGACGTTCGTGACACAATTATTCTAAAAGAGACAGCGAAAGGACAGGATAAAATAATAGAATAAGCCGAAAACAAAGTTTAACGTTCAATGCATTGTCTGTTTCCTACTAGTTGCTCATGATTCCTGATTTATCATACGGACGTATTCAAAGAGGGCAATCACGTGGCCCAAAGTTGGCGCACCTTTAAAAAATAGCGTTCAAATTCAAACCTAAGTGGAGTGAATGGTAATAGGAAAGAAACCTTTGAAAACACACAGTAAATACAGGATTCAGGAAAACAGGATAGTAATTATTCGAGTTGTCCGGCAGAGTGTTAGTGCTCGTTACAAATACACGAGGCGCTGAAAAACCATCCGCTCCTAAAACACCCTTGAATAACAAGAAAATGGGCCGAAGGCACGTATCTGCCGACTTAGTGAAAGGAGGAAGCTTAGGTTACAACCTACATGGCTCACTTCTTACAGTGTGGGAAGTAAGTTAAATTCAAGGATGAAGCTTCTCTGTGAATTTCTACTTTTAATTTTCGCGAGGCTAGATTGAGAAAACTTCATGAGTTCTTGTTAAAAGCGAGTAGTTTTTTTTTAGATCTTCTGTTTGTGATTCGGCTGCGTCTTTTCTACAGTGGCGTTGTCGGCTGCAGTGAAACCACCATATTCTGAGTTCCTGATTTTCAAAGCACCAGGTCGGGTGAGCAAGCTTACTCATTGCAACATTTTTATAACTGTCACAACGGAGCTGCGCCTACGCTGCCACGTAGCGCACTGCCGCATTTCCTCACGGACTATCAGAAATATTTACGCATCTCCACGAAGCGAATCATGACGAGTCGGCGAAGCACTGGGGATTGTTCTTACCGTAAATCACACGTGGCATTGCCCACTCGCGCAAGTAAATTAGTGACAACGCGTGTGTACAGTGTACGCCATTCCAATCCAATCCGATAAAATTCAATTTAATGCAATTGAATTCAATCCAATGCAATCCAGTCCAATCCAATCCAACCCAAATCCAATCTAATCCAATCCAATTTAATGCAATTCTCCTCGCGCATGCGCAGCACTGTGTACACAGACGCCAAAGGACAAGCCGCGGACAAAGCGAGGTCCTACGGTGCTTCGCCCGTAATATAACGATCTTTCCTTCTCTCTCCTGGTGCTTTCAGGCTACTCCAGTATTGGATTCTGTGGCAGCTAGCGTTTCCACCTCTGCCTCAAACTGAATGTAACTGGTTATTTTGAAGTTATTCTTGTATGTTGTATAAAAACGTCAAAAGGCGGTACACCAGCATGAGTCCAAGGCTTTGCACGACCTGTAATGAGCTAATCAGAATTAAGTAAAAGCAAGCTGAAAACTGCGCGGCTGAGATAAAGTCATTTTGCTATATCTTGGCCATGGATGTGCAACCTTAAAACATACACTATTACTTAAAAGCATTGTGAAAAACCACAGAGAAAGCAAATATCTCGATCGATTATTAAAACGCAAAAAATTCGTTCAAGCCAAAACTAGAATGACTGCAAGAACGTGAGCTTTTGTGTAAATCTTCAGAATATTTTCTTTTCTGAGAAGTTTGAAGCAATCCGACAAACGTCACTAATAGTTCCAAGTTTGTTCTCTATGGTCCTGTGGGAGTTTTCCAGCTTAATTGAACAATAATCAAAACCCGCGCATATTTCCAGTCACAGTCGACGATAGCTACAAATAGTAGGTTGAACTGAATTACGATTGCTGCAAGATTTTGTGGCCTGATTCGGTTGCTTTACAATTCTAATAATGGCTCTTTCTTCAACGAGAAGCATTCCGTCACACTCTACGAACACAAGTCTATGATATGGTGGCGGGTTGTGTTTGCAACAGCCCATATTCAAGCTCAGCATACGTGAAAAGAGCGTTAATTCTTTTTGAGAAACCGGCCATTGCCTCTTCTTTTTTTCGCTGTCTTCTGGCCAGATTCCGTAAAAAAAGAACTGTTTTCCCGATCGGCACTCTGTTGCGCCCTCGGGTGCAGCGGAAGTAACATCCCTCTTTACGGACCGAGTGGGCGTCTCCATGTGGGAGGCTCTGAGTCATCATCATTAGTGTGTAATACCATTAGGCGTGTTAGCTAGCACACTACAACTCAGAGCTAAACTTTAAACTTTGTCATCTCTATCTTTGTGTTTATATTGAGTTTCACCCTCAACAACTAAAATACCGCGATAATGCATATGAAACCGCAGCACTGCTTTAATGATAAATTGCGAGCACGTGGAATTTACGGAGTGTGATAGACCCGCATGCTAAGGCGCTTGGCTTGTAAATAAAAATACTGTGCGCCCTAGTGACTGACTCTACGCGCCGAGCTTCCCACATGGTTTCCCCTCCATCAATGTGCCATCAGGACATCGTCTTCGTCTTCTTACCCCTCCCGTTCTTCATCAGCCCATCATTGTTTGGACGAGCGACGCTTTGTTATCATCATCGTTGTTCGAGGTCCCTTCTCGATCGGGTTCGGGCTGCTTCTTGCCAAATAAAGGGCCTTCTAGCCTTCAACCAAGCCTTCTCACCGGAGCCTCTCAATAAATAAAATGCATTATTCCTTTTTAAATGCAGAGCATTTTAGTAACTCACGATGTCACCCGCGTTGGCGTCCGTAGTCCGCATCACTACGTAGTCCGCACCCTACACTATATAAAGAAATAATACCTTCCGGCGCCAGGTTTCGATCCCACTACTCTGCGGGCGGAACGCAAGGTACACGGCACTTTACCGACTGCTCCACGGAGCCGACACAGAATGGAAGGTTACGCACGCGCCTTATATCCTTGACTCATTCAACCGTCGGCCACAGGTGCGCCCTCTCCCCCGCGTCGTCCTCGCCTTCTCTCCGCTCGCAACACCCTCTCTCGCCGCGTTCGGTTCGCGTTCATGTGGTGGCGTGATTTCGGCGCTATAACACTCTCTCGCGAAGGGCATTGGATTGGATTGGCTTGGATTGGATTTGGATTGGGTTGGATTAAAGTGGATTGTGTTGCGTCATAGCCGCGCCACGTTGCGTCGTAGCCTCTCCACGTTGCGTAATAGCCGCGGCAGGGGGTTCACGGCACGTTTCACGTTTCACCATCGACTTCATCGACAATGTCTACGCTGGAAGACAACAATTACAACAACAACAACCAATACGTAATCCATAAGACTTGCAGGCACGCCCCCCGCGGAAATGCTCTGCATTTGATCGTGCCCCTCGCGAGGGGGATGTTTTTTGTTTTTACGCGCCAAAATAAATACACTTCACAAAAGTTTCAGTCTTGATAATCCTGAGTTAGCGGATCGATTTTTGTCACTTCAGAGTTGTGAATTTGGCCTTTTAGTATCGGAGCTGTTCGAGCTTAACATTGGTGTGTTCATGTTAGTAAGAAAATGACAGAGAAAAAAATCTCTGTCGTGAGCCGTCTGGCACAACCTTGGGGCCGTTCCATAGGCGGAGCCAACCCTCGCTTTGCTAGGGCGTAACTGCTCGGACGCGGCGACTGTCTACGACACATACCGCATCGTTACTCTTCGCCCAACGCATCATTTGCAGTCCCGCAAAAAACATGAGTCGGCTGGAAAAGGGTGCACCTACTGAGAAGGAAAAACCGTAGCGCCAGCGCCTTCATGTCGCTGTTCGAGAACATATGAGAGGGCTATAATTCAACCCCGAGTTGGATCACGCCGAAGCCCGCCACTCCTAAACGCAGTGAACAGCGGAAGACCCCGAGTGCCGCCAGAGGATTGGCCGGCAAAACGACCTCTGCCTTCAAGTAATGTACAACTTCTAACGTGAAGCCCGCAAATTCATGGATGGCGCGAATGACCCATTCTAGCATGAATTCCTGAGAACTGAGTTTGGCCACAACTGTCGTGTCTGCGATAGGCTAATTTGGCACCACCTAGCATAACCAAGCAAAACTTCTCAGAACGTGAAGAAAATAGGTCGACTTTCAGTTCCGGTGCTTCCGCGGCCTTTGCAGGATGTGCCATTTTTTATGCATGGCTGGAGGCCGTTTCAGTGAAACTGCACTTCCGTAAATGCTTCAGCCGTGGAAAGATGTATGTGCCAGAAATATAAAGACTGAAAATAAAGAAAAACCTTCTACCTTATTAGGTGGGAGAGATCTGCCTATAACACAAGAACTAGCAATAATCCTAAACTTGAATTGAATTTGTGAAAAAGGCCTTGGAATCCTTATTGCTAAGGTGAGCAAGTGGATAATGGTCCCGAGCATTAACTAAGAGCAGTGGAACTGAGCCAATGTGCTGGGCTGCATTATTTTTAAGTAAACACGTTTGTGTCCTCCATAATTCCCGTACACATACACGATACGTCATATTCGGGGGTTTTATCTACTATGCCATCCTTAATTTATTCACCTGTTTCACTGTAAGGAACATGTCGTCTATAAACGCGAAGATACGCAAATCATTTTCGATTGGGTGGGGAATTGAACCAGGCTCCCAACTTTAGAAAATAGCAAGTTGGGTCGCCTTCAGCGCCCTATCCTCGAACTTACGTCAATAAATGTTAATTATACTACTGGCCTTCTGCTATAGTTCTATTTGGTACTAGAAATCTACAACTGCCTAAAATCCTAAGTGGCGATCGTGTAGGGAATTAAAGTACGTAGTCTCAAAAGTCCATTTATTTCCAGTGTTGCACACAAAGAAGCAATATAGGACATACTTACTGTATTTTCGGCACTGCAGCGGGTGTAATAAATTAGACTTCGGAAACTCCGGTTGCAAACAAAGGAGCTCTTTCAGAAGGAGCAGAAATTGCAAAACGAACAAATCCCTTCACTGTTGAAAAATGTCTTCCCGAAGTTTTAGGCTCTCCATGACATTCTTCGAACGCTGCCATTGGCGAATGAACTGTTGTGAACGTTTATCTTGGTCGCCATTTATCCAGCTACTGAGGCAGAAATAAATAAAAGTGAACAGCGACTAAGACGAAGAACAGAAAGCCGTGAAGCCCGTGAAAGCCGTGAAGCTGTGAAAGGCTCTGGTGAGAAGATTGTGGATGAAGGGCGTGACAGATCACGAAAAAGAAAATAAGGAAAGGATGTACTTCATATACGACCATTCATTCTATTCTGGGTCACGATATGGGTGTTTTTTGTGTGTCCAAAACACTGGGAGAAGATCTGGAGTTATGGCACCACATTTATTAGCGAACCTAGGGAGCCGGAGAATTGATCTCGGAAGAAGATACCCGGTGCCCACGGTGTTATCTTGAGAGCCTTAGTCGCCACGAGGCACCAATCACACCATGATAATTGGTGATTCGGCTTTATGAATTATGGTCTTGATGGCAGTCTACTTTCTCGGAAATTGCACAAGGTTCTAAGAAGATTATAGAAACTGCTGAAAAACAAACCAGTGAACAAATGCTACACGAAATGGAGAAAGAAGGCACAAGGACCGTCACTGGTTATATAAACATTAACAGCAATACCAAAATAGCAGGCCCATACTTCCACATTACCAAGTTGTCAAAATATGATAATGAATATGATAATGATAATGATAAGACAGCTGCATCTTACCGGTACTCACCTACAGGGCAGAAACTTGGAGACTCACTAAGAGGGTTCAACTTAAATTGAGAACGACTCAGCGGGCAATGGAGCGGAAAATGATAGGTGTAACATAAATGAACAAGAAGAGAGCGGAGTGGGTCAGGGAACAAACGCTTGTTAAGGACATGTTATAAGAAATTAAGAAGAGCAAAGGGACGAGGGCAGGGCATGTAATGTGAAGGCAAGAAAACCGTTGGTCATGAAGGGTAACCGAGTGGATCTCTAGAGAAGGCAAGCGTTGCAGGGGGCGGCAGAAAATTAGATGGGTAGATGAGATCACGAAGTTTGCTGTGATAAATTGGTCGCAGTTAGCTGAGGACTGGGGTAACTGGAGATTAATGGGAGAGGCCTTTGCCCTGCAGTGGACGTAGATAGGCGTGGGATGATAATGATAATGACGATGATGATAATGAATTTTTCGAAGACAACTGAAGTGTAAATAAGGTAGAAGCAGAAAGACAGTCTTAGGCTCTTGTACGTTACTGCTACTTATAAATGGCCTACAAATCTCGAAACTTCTACTAAAAAATAATACGCGCAAAAGTCTGCTTTTATAATCTGCTTTCAAACACCTCTGGAACTGGCGCTTCTTCCCTACCCTCGGCTCACTATGGCGTTATTGTGGAAAAGCTTAACCACACTAGCCATTCCAACTCCTCAGTGCAAAATCTGCCGCAGCGGGAAAATTCGCTGACCACTTGGATCGTTAGAGAATAGAAGACCATCCTTGTAGCGAGACCGTACGTGTTCCTGGACGAAGTAGTACTCCAACGTGCGAGCGGAAATACCGCTTTCAACTTGATTCAACAAACGTTTTCTTGATTATTTCGCACCAGTAATTTTTCTGGCAACAGTTTAACTGTACTCAAAGAAAATCTTAATGGACATTTATAGGAAAAATCAGAGCAATTGGCAACGGACGTGGCCGGCACCATACAGTGCAGGTATTGGGCCATTGAGGACTGCTGTCTTCTCCAACCAAATATAGCTACGCCGTCTTATTGTTCCATTAATCCCCCTAGCAACATAGGTTGTAAGGCTACAAAAGGCGACTCGGTGCGCTCAGGTTCTGGTGCCAGTTGGGAACCATTGTTGCATAACTGAAAAGGTCATTGAAAAGTATAGTAACCAACCACCTGAGGCCGCGGACCAAGCACAGTTTTAATTGTTGGCAACTCATTACGGCCGGAAATAGGGAGGTAAAACCAAGCTAAGAGCAAGGTATCAGTTTTTGAGGCATAACAAATTTGAGCTTACGATGTTAATCCAGAGTTAAGAAACACGTATGTGCATAATTCCGGCTGTATATCCTGCATGAGTGGTAAATACCTTGTACCAATAACTTACATTGATTACAATCACACAACACCAGAAGATGTGTTTTAAATGCAGAGCATTTCTTTAACTCACGATGTCACCCGGCGTTGTCGGCGTGCCTCGGCGTCCGCAACAGCCGTTCCAGGTGCACCCTCTCCCCCACTCTTCCTCTCCCACATCACGCTACCCTCCTCGCTCTCAACAACAGGTCCACACCCCTCCCCCTACACTATATAAAAAATAATACTTACCGGCGCCTGGTTTCGATCCCACGACGCTGCGGGCGGAACGCAAGGTACATGGTGCTCTACCCACTGCGCCACAAAGCCGACACAGAATGGAAGGCTACGAACGCGCCTTATATCCTTGACTCATTCAAACTACGCCAAGAAGCTGCTGATACAACGCATTCACTACCTGTGGGCGGAACGCGAGGTACATGGTGCTCTTCCCACTGCACCACAAAACCGACACAGAATGAAAGGCTACGAACGCGCCTTATATCCTTGACTAATTCAAACTACGTCAAGAAGCTGCTGATACAACGCATTCACTACCACCAACTCCCCAAACACTAAACGGTAACGCAATACACCCACCCCTTATGCGACGCATTTACTGAAGTCCCCCTCGCGGGGAGATGGGCCCTTTTTATTTTTAAATGCAGAGCATTTCAGTAACTCACGATGTTACCCGCGTTGGCGTCCGTAGTCCACACCGCACCCCTCCCTACTATATAAAAAGAACTACTATCCGGCGCCAGGTTTCGATCCCTCGACCCTGCGGGCGGAACGCAATGTACACGGCGCTCTACCGACTGCGCCACAAAGCCGACACAGAATGGGAGGCTACGACGCGCCTTATATCCTTGACTGATTCAAATTACTGCTGACGAGCGCTCTCTCGTCAGCAGTTGCCACAAGTGCAACAACATTAACGTAACGCAAACTACTTAACGTCGTGCGCCCCCGGAAATGCTCTGCATTTGATCGTGCCCCTCGCGAGGGGGATGTTGACGCTACGCTACCTCTTGCAGAGACTGAGTGCAACCGCCGAGAACAAGATCCCACGAGTTGCGCGCGCGCTGTGGACTGGTAGCGCCATCTGTCAGATGCGACGCAAACTACTATCAAGGCAGTGCGGAAAACGAACGCGCGAAATACAAACCGGGCTGTGAGTTTGTAATAAAGCCTGATTTATTGCAAACAATATTTACACGATGCTGAAAGGACTTAACGAAATAGTTTTACTCTAGCTGACAGGCAAAATTCCTGGCTGGTGCATACAGGACGTAGCGTGGGTATTCCATAACAGGAGAAACAATTTTCCCGGCGTCCTGTGCAGAACAGCGTATGAAGCACCAAGGGTGAGAAAACTCTCGAAAACAGGCGTTCAGCGCCTTGCCGCTGCATTTCGGGAAGAAAACAAATGCAGGTGATGTATAAAACTTTCATAAAACGTGATGGTGAACGCCTTGTCCTACCTTGTGTTCATGCACTGTGAAACTGTTATGCCGTGGGATTCACTCCTTAACCTACATCGTAGACAGAACCCTCTGATGTCCATCGATTGCCCTGGTTAGAAGCTGCCTGTATTTTTTTATTTGATGCTTAGTTAGTCAGGATATTGGGCAAAAATACAAAATGTAAAAGTTTTAACGGCGGTATTCTCAGGCGGTGCCCCTGAGCGTTATTTTGGAAAACTAACATTCCTCCGAAAATCAACTAACTTCAGGAAGCAGCAGTCAAGTTATTGCAGAAAGAAATCATTTAGTTTGACAAAACGTTAGCACCAGAAAGTAGTGCAGAAAAATAATTATTTCTTTGAATTCTCTTTTTGACGTACCATACAGGTTAAAAAAGTTCTGAGAATTTATTAGTTTTATTATAGTAGGCACCTTCATGTCCATTACTGGCAGGGGCAATCTTTCCATAACAAGCGTCATTAAACATTCGCAGTAGCTCCGCACTTGCTTCTGCAGGTATTGTACATTCTCTAAATGTGCTCAAGCCACGTGTGTCCTGCAATACTTGTCGGCAATGATGTCAACCTTTGCTCTTGTGCTAAGGAGTGACAATGGCTTCTCACTAAGCTCCCATGCCACTACAACGGTAACATCTTGCCAGGGGGGATTTCTAGGGCCATCGTTTAGCTCAGTCACTGTTAAAGCTGGTCGTAAATGTAGGCGCTTGGCTCGTTTTTTTTTTGTCACCAGAGCGCCCTCTGTTTCTATGCAGTCGATAACGTAATAATCTCCTGACTACGCAGAGACGTTTCGCCACCTCTGGACCTTTTCTGATATTGCTATTATTTTCACTCTGAACTGATAGAAGCTGGTACCTCGATTTAGCTTTGAGGCGGATTCTAATCTTGAACGTGCTTGGCCTGTTTAACTATAGTGTTTGCTCGCGGTAAACATGCGTGGTATATAAAACAAGGTCATCAGGGATGCCGACTGCGAAGAAAACTGCTGAAGCATATTGGACACTGCATGATTTATTTTTAAACGACAAGTTTGGGCGTGTGGTGCAAATGCGTCGTGCCCAAGAGCTGACACCGGCCAGATTTCGTTACCTAGGACTCAGTTAAAGGCAGTACCTCGCAATACAACTGGCTCTAAAACGATAGAAATGTTTGAATTGTATACCTGCGCAGCGACACAGAAATGTCACGGGGAAAGCCAAGAAACTATCAATGGTTAAGTGCTTTTGTAGTCCTAATTATTTTTTCGATGCTAATAAAATGTTACGCCGCGCCGATCATTGGAATAATTCTCTCCGTGGCAATAGGGTTGATGCAAATAAAATATTCAAGCATGCAGGTTTTATGTCAGATCCGCCGCCTTGTGCAATAAACTAGCGGCATTTGTTTGCAGCCACGAATAAAGACAGTGAAGTTTCAAGTGACTACGGAACTCCACCCATCGACTGTTTATGTGTTGGTAAAGGCAGAGTGGATGCATAAAAACCTTGTTGGACGCGCTCGTGTATTTTCCTATTTCAGGTGCCACTGGTGCTGTTCATTGTTAAAGATATCATCCAGGGCACGTCTTGAGGTTTTTACTTGAATACTCGCGGCTACCCAACGCGACTTCGTTTTTCACATGTGCATTCGACTGTGCGACGAATCACCAGATGCATTTAAACTGTCCCTGCCATCAACCCTCCAGTCACACTCTGAACTGCGTGGCATCTCCAATTTTTAGATTCTCCCTTCGGGCTCTCAGCATAGGCGAGGTGTTTTGCTTTATGCGTGAATAGCCACTTTTTAAGGCGAAAGCCTCGGATTTCTGTTTTATGGAATGCGTGAGGTAGATGGAATCGCCCAAAAACTCGCGCGAGCAGGATAGCGCGAACCACTAATTGCGCACCAGGAAAGACATGAGCCTGGTAGCCAGAGCCAGGTATCGCACGCCGGGTAAGAATAAAGGCAGGGAAGAAGGAAGGCTCTGATAAAGGGTGACCCAGCACGCTCCTGGAAAACAGGCTCCGTAAAGCTCACTCATTAAGAGGACGGACCACGCGTCAAAAAAAAATAATAATAAAGGCAGCTTCTAACCAGGGCAATCGATGGACATCAGATTCAGAGGGTTCGGTCTACGATGCAGGTTAAGGAGTGAATACCACGGCATAACAGTTTCACAGTGCATGAACACAAGGTAGGACTAGGCTTTCACCATCACGTTTTATGAAAGTTTTATACATTCCCTGTATTTGTTGTCTTCCCGAAATGCAGCGGCAAGGCGCTGAACGCCTGTTTTCGAGAGTTTTCTCACCCTTGGTGCTTCATACGCTGTTGTGCACAGGACGCAGGGAAAATTGTTTCTCCTGTTATGGAACACCCACGCTACGTCCTGTATGCTCCAGCCAGGAATTTTGCCTGTCATCTAGAGTAAAACTATTTCGTTAAGTCCTTTCAGCATCGTGTAAATATTGTTTGCAATAAAGCAGGCTTTATTACAAAAAGATATCATTATCATAATATTATTATTAGCCCTAAACGTTAATACTCATCCCGCTTATAACCATGATACATGTACACGCAGCCATAATTTCTTCCTTTTGGTCCGTTTATCCGTCAGACACTTCTTTTTTCGGAGCAAAAAGGTGCATCTCCATTAAAAGAAGAGCAAATGTCATTCTCATTATTGCTTGCTTCTCTGTCTCACACACTTGTACTCAACGCGTCCTATGCATCTGTGACTGCACCGTCGCTGTGCAGCCTTTTCGAATTTCGCAAAGCCACTTCGCGGAAACTTTAAGGGGAAAAATTACTGTCCTGACTAATGCCGTTGTAGGCCGATTCACCCTGCAGGAAAGCCAACTTTTTCTGGCGGTGATAATGAATGATTGTGGGTGCAGTGAAAGAAAAAAAAACGCTTCCTGCGGCCGGAATCGGACCTGGGACCCTCGTGTAATCAAGCCGGCGTCTATCGAATTGCGTCACTTCGACGTCGAAGACGCGAATGCCAAGCAGAAAGTTCCGGTTCGGCCGGTACACCCCAAACCCGTACGTTACGCCTACGGAGTACACACCCGAAAGTTGCTGTGAGTATTTTCGAAAAGGTGTGCGTACCTCCTGCTCAGCATATACTCGCCGTGTCGGATTGGGCAACCAAAGCATTTATTAGGGGAAAGCATCGCGTCAATCTATCGTCGTCGTTAGACGGAGGAGTGCATATCTTTGTTTGATATCAAACCAGCGGCGGGCACTAGTTGTATTGAGTACCCTTATTTTTACATCGCCGCCTATGGACAAGTCAAGACTTAAGCAAATGTATTTTCATAATATTTGGCTCTGCATGACATTTTAGCTGTATTGACGGAGAGACAATTCATGTGCCGTATTCCGGGTATTCCTAAGATAGCTAATTTATTTTTTAAATCACATTAAGCGCTGTAATGGCCTTTCCCAAAGCGGGAAATTATATATTAAATACATGGCCATGGTCATGGTCATGAGATACCATTAGTTGCGTGTGGCACGTTTTATTATTGCATGCATACTTATTTGAATAAGTTATTTCAATAACTTAGTGCCAACTACAATCTTTAGCAGTTGAGTTTCTATTTCTCTTGTCTTCTCTCCAGCCAGTGTCACCTTCCCGTGCACCAGTCAGAGCCGCTAAAAAAGAAGATTTTCGTTAATAGCACACGTTTCAACTTAGTCAAAAAGTCAATATTTAAGATCGAGCACTTCCGCCTGAAAGATTAAAACAGAAATATAAATTTTACGAAAAAAATGTTCCGGTGCTTTGTTTGTGTGTGTGTGTGTTTCACACAGCCGGTATTTCGATCGATTTCGTTCGTCCTCGATTAGCTGGTCTCCGTCCTAGACGCCTTGTGAAGATGAGAAATTTTCTCAATATTGCCGGAAGGCAGTAATATTACGGTAAGCGGCGCTTTTAATCATCTTGTAACAAACACATCAACTAGAAATTTAAATACAAACAGCACACATACAGCAGAAAAAATAAAATTTTCATATTACACTGAAATTTCTGCGGTGAGTGTATTTATTAGATTATATTTTACTTTCCTTGATTTGCACTAACATCTTTTCGCCGCCTTTCGCTTCCCTGCTTCGCGTGATTACACACTGCTGGTTTTGTTCACCAAGCCATTCCTAATTTAAAGTAATGAGTTCGCCCTAGCCTAAGTTACATCCTTCAAGCATTTTTTCCTGGTACACACGTGCACCTTTGCGTCTTCGGGCGCCGATCTAAATAAATACGACGTAGCAAAAGTGAACAAAATACTCTACCCAGACGTAGAACGCTAAAGTTTGTTTGTGTGGCACGGAGGTCTTTCAACAGACTTAAAATATTTTTCTTGTAGCAACCAACAAGAAGATACAAATTGGACGCAGAATTAACAACTTAATTTTTCAACCTGGCACAGACGCCTGAGCCACGAGTTGTTAATTTTTTTTCGCGACTGGTACATTGAAAATTTTGGCGAAGGCATGCGGTACACGTAGAAGTGAATATTTTATCCATCGTAGGCACCAAGCCTCCAGTGTTGTTGGACGCAGAGCGAGAAAGCGTCATGCCGGTTCCACGAGATCACCATTACGCCTTGATTGTCAAGAAAGAACGCCGCTTGGGAAAATGATATTGTCACCTCGATCTTTACTTTCTGACAAGGCAGAAAATGAAGGTAATAAATTTGAAGTGAGGCCCAGAGCATTATTCATGCAATAACTGCATGGAATATTTTTATCAGAAGAACCTACGTGAAACCTTCAATTTATGTAGCTTTGATACACTGGAAGTTGCCAATATATTTTTTTAATTCTGTAATACCGCCGGTATTTGTGGTGTACTAGCAAAAATTCTCCGAGACAGCAACTGCAGTTTCGATAATATTGCCCGCAGGCCTGTCTCCGTCCAGTGCGCATGCAAAAGAAGAAGTCGGTTCTTTTCCAATGGTCTGTCCTGAACGGACGTTGATTAGGTCATTTGTTAGTCGCTGTGAAAATACAGGTTAGTATGCGTGTGCGCGCTGCACATTCCTGATAATTTTCTGAATTGCAAATGCGTCACAATGGCAAAGCTACCCCCGACAGCAGAGCAAGTTTTATTTTACCTCGCCTGGTGTTTTGCGGTAACCAGACACATCTCGTTCCCTTTAAGGTAGCGACCAAAAAATCGTGTACAGAGTGTACGTATCCTGTGCATCCATACGAATTACGACTTCAATGTCTCTTTTGTAGCTCTTGTTCTGTGAACGGGCTAATGTATTGAAACCCTAACGTGCAAAACGTTCACCGCTATTAAAAGTGAATTTGCGTTGCCTGACGATTCCAGAATCCCGCTACCTAGTTCACCAATTCAATGTTGTCCACGGTATAAATTTTGGAACTTCTCCGCAAGAGTTTGAATATAGATGTCTGACTTGTTTATCCCTAGTAGGCATGCGGAAACGAAACCAAACTGTCTCATATCGTAGTTGTGGGCTGAAAAAAAATCGCTGATGTAGCCGGGAGAAAAGAGAACAAAAAAAATAATGTTCACTTTTGTCTTTTCTGGTTAGCTACACCGTATATATAATCTAGTTTTGTTGAAATAATGTGTAAGTATAGAAGCACAGCCTAAGCCGAATTTAATAGAAGACAAAACCTCGTGTCATAGCCAACTATAACTGCAATGCAGATTTGTCTTGAAGAGATGATACCAAAAGGGTTGTTCAATATACGTATGTGCTGTATGACTTAAAGCAGCCAACACGTTAATGGTAATGCCGCAAACGTGGTTCATTGTTAAACATCAACTTTAGTTTCACAGAAGTGCACCCTTAGCAACTATTGACAAAATAATTATTTCAGGATTATCAGCTTCTTTCTCGTCAAAAATACAGTGCATTCAATTCCGGGGAATTGTTTTAGCTACACGAAGCGCAGTGATTGAATACTGGCGCTAACTTTCGCTTGAAACAATTTTGTTTCATCTGAAATAGCAAAAACTACTTTATTGTAAACATTCAGCACGTCTGTGCCAATAAAAACTGCCGAAGTGGTAGTTTTGGTTGGTCACTGACACAAGATAATTATTTCAGCGCAGAATGACCCCACTACCGTTATGTCAAGGCAAAGGCGAGCACGTATACAGAAAAAAATGTCTTACGCCGAACGCCAAAAGAAACTATATGCATGGCCCCTGTTCGTGAGCTTTACAATCCAAGGTAGGGCTTTAGCATAGTATTAAAAAGTTGATTTTATGGAAATAAAAAGACAAATATTTTATGGCATACTCATTGTTTTCTTGGGTGATTTCATTTGATTCGACTGATATAATTCTCAAGCAGAGGTATCAGTATCTACAAAAACAGGAAGATATCCTGACACACGTAATAATATCAGGTCGTTGTGGTGTACCGAAAAATAGCCGTTGTTCATAATATTCAAAGTTACAATATCTCTCTTTCTGCTATTGAAATTAAATCGATTTTCTAACATTCCTATTCATTCCACAATTTTGACAGGTTAAGCTGTGGTTGGCATGACCAATTAGCGGTTTTTATAGCAACCATCATTCACTGTCGTGCATAAGCGCCAACAAAGAGGATTTGAAGTGTCCCACGTGAAAAATAAGTGCCATTCGAAGAAATGAAATTGTGTCAAAAAAATTAATATGAGAAAAAAATAATCAATACATCAATAATCAATAAAAAAATATTTAATAAAACAAATCAGCACAATCTAGGCGTGCTCCACAGTGAAAAGCATGAGATCAAACGGGGGCGACAGGACAACTCTCTGTTATATATTAAGCTTAAAAACGCTATTGCCCAGCACTCCGCAACTTGGAATATCGAATATTTTGTGCCTGTTTTTATAATGTTTGGTCCTACCTCAGGCCCCCGTCCTTCCTGATCACCAATAATAACTCCTCTCGGGAATTGTTTTAAGCTAAAACGAGTAAACGTGTACAAGGTTTAAAAGGTTGAACGAAAACTTGTCGTGGCTTATACTGAAACAACCTCGTACGCTCTGTAACTTTTGGTACGGTATTGCCAGTGTTTTTTTTTCGGTTCTGGCGTTCAAGTTCCAGTAGATAATTAATGTGGGAGAGCAATAGACTGCAAGTCAATCCCAGTGCTCAACAACTGAGCTGAGTTTAACCCATGAGCTAGGATAAAACGACAATACCGGCCACATGACTCCGTCCTCTTCCGGTTGGTTTGAGCAGAATTGCACTGTCACCGTACAGACCTGACTGTAAGCCAGCTTCGGCCCCAACTTCTAACGCTCAAAAATGTTGTAATTTTTTATGAAGTGTAGCATTGAACACATTTGCGGTTTGTAATCGTGCGAAATACCTCTTTTTCAAATTTCAGCAGCCTTGTTTCGAGGTAGAAGCAGCCGATTTGTAAACTTTATTATGTTCTGTAGAATTTACAATTTGTCAACGCCTTTAGCTTACAATAGTCTATGAAAGCGAGAAAGTGCCCGAGTAGCCACGTTATTTTTTTACTCGGCTAAGCTATATAATCGTTTATGAAAACTTAACTCGTTCTGTCACGAAGATATTTTGAAGAAAACAAAGTAAAGCGTCTAATCACACCAAATTGCGTTACGTGAGTAACACTGAATACGCTGTAACCAGCAAACAATGTAAAGCTTACCTCAAAGTTGGTATGCTTTTATTTCAGGGTTTTAAAAACATCATTCCGTACCGCTTGTTTGGCAATGATTTTGTTTTTACGCTGCGGATCAAATGACCCTCAGAAGCAGCTCCCAGATCTCAGGGAGTCTTGTGGAGTCCTCTGTTTCTTTGAGATGGTTTCCAAATAGACTCCCGTGATGGCCGTTGAGGCTACACGAAATAAGGATCCCCATTTCCTTCCGTATAGCCGACATAGCTACCAACGTGAGCGTTTCCAGCCCCCCGTATGCCCACACATTTCCCTACGAGTGTAATTACGTGTCGGAATAGTGGCCGCTAGACACTACGAAGGCCTCCCAAGAGCGTGATTGCTTTCGGGCCAAATATAGAAGCACATCTCACTTGAGGGAAGGGTCAACAAAATCCCCCGCCAAGTTTCCGGCACTGATTGGACACGTGCGAGGTATTTGTAGTTGAAGTGGGCCTACACGCTTGCCTTGCCAGTCATAAATTAAAAAGAAGGGAGCTGACCGTTCTTTACTCAACGTTAATATTTTCTAAGATTTTGAAGTATAGGGTCACAAGATTTTTTTCTTGCATGCGCACTCAAGCCTTGTACCGATATCAGCGCCGTGGCTAATGGTTCTTAATCGTCCTTTGGGTGATTTCCTATGCTTTTTGTCTAATCATAAATGCATGTTCTGTTGGGGCAATATCCAAAGAACCAGAAAAAAATTGCAGTTTTATTTTTACCAAAATAGGCTGCAACATATGATCATCTGGACACGTGTCGAGATGGTTGTTGAAGCAAATTTAAAATAAATTCAACCGCGAAGTTTTGAATACGAAAGTACACTTGCGTCCGAAGCGGAAAATTTTCCTAACTCTCGCACTCGCTTCCGTAAAATGCGAATAAAGACAGGAAAGTATGCCCCTGCGACTAGGCTATAAGCGTATTCTGTACTCTATATTATGCCCTGAAGTTCATACCAAAGAACATTTTGTCAATTAGGAGATGAATTGTGTACCATAACATGACATGACCAGAATAGAAATTGTTATAAATTTCCCTATATTAGAAACAAACTCTTCTGATGATTTTTGCTTTATTAAGCGTAAATGCTACCCTTGCATCGAATTACTATTTTGGGGTGGACCCGGAGACCATGTTTTTATGACACGTTCTCACAATCCTAACCCCGTTCTCCACTTGCCTCGATCAACACATGTCGGCTGTTCAGCACGGAACAGAACGTGCAAGAGGTAGTATCTAGGGAGAATAAAGACAAATGAAGTAACATATGGCAGCATTTTTGCCTTTGGGGCCATCGTTCTTTTACAGACTGCTCATATCGCCTTTGAAAAGGTTTTTGCAGCAGTACAGATACGTGTACTCAGGAAGCCGACTCTAAAGGTGCTCTTTGTATAGCAGTCTACAGGGATACATACCATTCTGTGAAGACTTTTGTTGGAAGGTATCGGCCTTGATGTTTTTATTGCACACCTGCTATGTAATTCGTGAAAACACATCTTCTTGGCTAAGTAGTTGCGTGTAGTAGTAAAGTCCATTTAGAAGGGCTGGGTATATACACCGTCACGGAAATATATCAGGGTATGTGAAAGTGGATAATAAAAGGTACTAAATAAAGCCTTCGTAGTTTTGTAATACGCTGGTCATGTGACGCCAGAAAATATTTGCAGCAGCTCAAATGCGTATTGTACAGAAGCTGGCTTTAATGAAGCTCTGGGTATTGGAGAAGGGGCTTGAGGATTTACTAGAAAATTCCTACCAAGTAATTTCTCGAAATGTTTTAACGCTGGCTTGGCTCGAGTGAACCTGCCACGCAATAATAAAGTAGCCTGTCAAGCCTCTTTAAGTGCTACTGTACTTCAGAGGACACTGATCGCTTTCCAACTACTTACTGTTGCAAGGGCATGTTTAACGTGAAGAAGAAAATTTCAAGACACCAAGCTTCAAATTATTCGAACACTTCGGATTAAAAATGCATTGGTGTGAAGGAACAAATATATCGGCGTTCATAGGAAAGTGCCCTCTCAGCATAAAGGGAAATGTCTCAATGTAGGCATGAATGGCTTTTCGTAACTTGTGCTCGTTTTATTCCTTCGAAAGGGAATGAAGTGAAACGAGGCGGCACACTTTCTTGGCGGCCATCTGTTTCCTAATTGTCTCAGAGCACCATTCCTAGACGGCAATAGTGCACACTGATTTACGGTTGCGGCAAGTTCCCCCAGCCCTCCCGCTAACCTTCATGGCTACTGAATGCAATATGACTGAAGAATCTTAGGCCGAATGGTGGTCGCATGCTACGTATGCCAAAGACTTCATGTCGTATTCCCATTGTGCCCTATCTTTCCCATTCGAGTTTTCCTTATTCGCTTGCGGGCTCACATTCCAGCCCTATTGTCGCTGTGATCATGAACGAAACAATGGTCACCACTATTTGGGATAAGCGTTACCCGCTTAGACGTGACACAAAAATGGGCCATTCAGCGCGGAAGGCGTAAGCATTAGCGTATTCCGCAATTCTGCCTAGATTCGTGCAGACGGCTCCCCCTGCAATGGTGAATTCTCCATCCTCACGCCTATATAAAGAAACAGAGAGCGGATTGCCGCTACCAGGCTGTTATCCTGTTGCAGTTCCTGCTTTTATGCGCGCTCCGAAATCTCGGAGTACACCATGCTCATATTTCTGAGTGCCATAAATCAGTAGAGTACGGTTCCTCCTCATAACATCAGATAAATGACTCAGCCGTCTTACCTAATAGCATGTAGTGAAACAACTACCGAAACAACGGGAAGAGAACGCAGCTCCAGTATGAATTCCAAGCATCGCGCTAAGGATTATGAAAAATTCCTCTACTTTTTGTTGTAGGAGTTTTTTGGTCTAGTTCTGTTCCCGTTCTACTTGGCCGTTCAGTTTCGTGCCACTGCCAAAGTAAAACAAAATGCTTCTAGCGGCTGATTTTATTAGAACTCGGCTACATGTTTTTCTTATCCCCTTTCTATCGCGCCATTTATTAGGAAAATAGCAGCTGTATCTCGACTCACCCTTTTATGTTCTCCGATGATTGGTTATGCTTACAGTTAATAGATGTCCGGAGTAAACCTGCTGCTAATTAGGGTGTATTTTTCTTGCACAGTCCCGAAAAGTTGGCTGCCCTTTATAAATTTCCGCCCAACTGGTGAATTAGCCACAGCCCCACAACTATGTGTGCATGATTACCCGTATAGTCTTCGTCGTTTCTAGTTTGCTTTTGAGCATTTCTTCTGCAATCTGACCTGTGTATTCGGACGCTTACTTTTTTATCTTTCTACACGTGCGGGTTAAATACACGCGGGTTGCTGATAATGCACGCAATAAGATAAGGCCGGCTCCCTAACAACACCAGTTGCCATTTTTTTTATTGCTTCTCGTCGGTAGTGTTGTCTCCTCACCCGCTTTGTGAGCTTTGTCTCAATTTTAAAACCGCGTCTTTTATGCGCAACTTGAACATTGTCCAAGCAACTACTATTCTCGGGGCACTCAGGTCTGATTATGAGGCGTACCGCGGCGACGCTACACCGGCGGTGAGAAGCGCCGCAGTCGAGGGCTCCAGATTAATGTTTACGTACTCATTCAATGCAAGGCACTTGACACAACACGACTGGAACATTTCCCGGAATTATACACAAAACACATTCTCTTGCATCCATCAGACATTTTAGCCGCCGAAACAATGTTTTCCTAGTCAGCGTGTTGTTAACGTTTTTGCTGACGTAAAATTTCTCCAGCTCTTGTCATATCACGTATAATCATCCTGGCCCTATACACCATCCATCTCCATTGTATTTTGTATTGCGTCACTTTTACTTATACTGAGAGGTTTTAGTATTTAGAGTCTCATCAACCCTTAAATAACTTGTTTTCTGGTGCTCTTTGCCCTATGACGGCCTTGAGCCATTAAACATCAACCATCATCATCATCGAAATATTTTGACTACCTAGAGATCTTTAACCTGCGCCGAAATCTCGCACACATGGGGTACTAAGGTCTGCTGACGTGTTTTGAAGGCGAAATCTTGATGGTAATTGTTACCACATTCTCTACTGCTATGTCCCATGCCCGTCTCTTTCTTCGCTTTCTCTGTTAACCGCAGCGCTGTTTTGGTTTCAGCGTGGTCCGGTGGTGTTTTCAAAAATACCAAGAAAACATACCTACCGCACATGAGCATGCGCATTGTGAGAGGCGCCAGGCGTTGTCCAGCTCGACCTTCGAGAACATTCTGCACAGCGTTCATGGCGTGATCTCTCTAGTTTTCTCCTCTGTGGCAGTTAGCGTGCCTTCGCGCCTGAAAAGGGGTACAGATTGGGGAGATCGGCCACAGATGTCATGTTTGCAAAGCGGCTTGCCACCGGTTCTAGCAAGCGCAATTTACTTTGGAGGCGTTCTGAAAGCCTGTGGACAAAAGGATCCAAGCCTGCCAGTCATGGAGGCCTTTCAGCGGCAAGATCGGAAATGTATGTTAGGTGCAATAATCAGATGTCTCCAAAAAAGGGAAAAAAGGTCAGCGAGCTCTGGTGTTTTTCCAGCCTTGCAGCATTCGTGCAAGCTTCGCCATTTTTTTCGACATCTCACGTGAATTACTGCAATCGGTTTTTTTTCCTCCTACAGCGTGTTTGCGTCTCCTTAATCGCCTTTGGTTCTCCGTGTCACTACCCGAAACGCGTTGGCGAGCAGACTGGTACATGTCCCTACTTCCCCAGAATAACGGTTCTGCGCCGCCCGTGTTCACCTTTTCTACTCCCATGCCATCACGTACTGGTGTCACGCGGCAGGGAATATGAAGAAACTTTTATGTTTCCAACTTGAAGTTTTGTGAATTTTGTGAAGGTGGTGCATTAGCTTGAGAAAGCTTCCGCTTCCAGGCAAATCCCTTAAGTGGGTATGTGTAACGAAGAAACGAAAAGAAAACGGCAACACCTTTTAAAACGAAGCTTTGATGTCTCACTGGGGGCATCCGTACGAAACAAAAGTCGCATTACTGGGAAGTCAACCTTCCCTGACCCGCCGCACGGGGCACCTTGAGTAATCTTGGTGACGGTACTGGCGATACCGCGGACCTCGAGCCCCAAAACATACGCTGGATCCAACCGTGGTGATGTGTTTATAAGTGGAGGGTTAGAAACCACGAACGGTGGCCGTCGGAGCCTTGGTCAAGCTCCGGCCGATGGGCTCCCTGCCTGTCTACCAGGCAGGGAGGTCCGGGACCTCTTTGACTACCAGGGTAAAGTCAAAAGAGAAAGCACCCCCGTCTCCCTGCTTTCCAATGTATCATATGGCATTTTCCAAACCCCCCCCCCCCCAAAAAGTGATCGGCTACAGAAAAGGGGCCGCACCGAAGCTTCATTCCCAGCCTTGCCAACAATTGCATCCCAAAAGCCAGATAACTATCCGCGCTTCTTGATTCTTGAATCTCTTGACAAGTCAAATCCTATCTCCTCCCAGTCAGTGTTCCTTATCACCAAATTCTTTGAAGGCATCTTGGGCAAGTCTTTCCAAGCCAAGAAACTGAGAACCGGCGAAGTTCTGGTCGAGGTGAACACTCACCACCAAGCCACAAGCCTCCTTACCCAGAATCGCATGGCAGATCTGGACATCAGAGTCACACCCCACCGTAGCCTCAATAGCTCTCAGGGTGTGATTTCTGAGCCAGATCTGATAAATGAGACGGAAGCCGATCTGCTCGAAGGTCTGAAAGGCGAGGGCGTGACGGCAGTGAGGCGCATCACCATGCGGCGAGATGATAAACAGATCATGACAAAGCATATTATCTTGATATTTGACCGTTCCACACTCCCCGAATCCATCAAAGCAGGTTTCATTCATTGTTCTGTCCGGCCGTACATCCCGAACACGAGCGCTGTTTCAAGTGCCAACGGTTCGGGCATGGCACTACCGCCTGCCGTGGTCAACTAACATGCGCCAAGTGTGCACAACATGATCATGCATCAGACAACTGCCCATCGCAAACCCTCATCTGTGTTAACTGCCACGGACCCCACGGGGTCTACTCTAGAACATACGAGAAATTCAAGCAGGAGAAGGAAATTATCAGAGTGAAAGTCACTGAGAACCTTACCTTCCCAGAGGCGCGAAAGAGGTTCGCCTCCTTCCCCCTGGGGAGGTATGCCGACGCAGCTCGCCGGGGGGCGGAGCGGCGTCTGGTTTCGGCGGGGACCCAGTACCGCGAGTCGGACTTGGTCCCGCCTCGCCCCCCCCCCCCCCCTGGCTTGCCTCTGGCAGCCCAACCCGCCTCCGCACCGCTCGCTGAGCCAGCAGCGGTTAAGGTGGCAACCTCTTCCGTCGGGACCGGTGCCGCTCCCGTCCCTGCCTCCCCACCGTCCAATGCGTGGGAGGGTGCCATGGACACCACGAGCCCCGCACCGGCTCCCACCGCCACCGCACCACCCGTGCCACTTCTGGTTCCTCCGGCACCACCGGCGGTGGCGGGTCAAACGAAGGGCCCCCGAAGGGGGGCCAAGTCCGGGGGGCCCGGTTCGATGGGCACACCCAGGACATCGGACGACGAGATGGACGTCGTGCCGTTCTTGCCTGCAACGCAGCGCAAGGAGCGGCCTCCGACGTTCAAGCCTACAGATAGGCCGCCCAAAAATCCCAATCCAAAAGTCACAGCCCCGAAAGACGACACATAAACATACACACTCCAGTAGCTCTCACACTAAATAATGGGAAGAGAAATTATTGTTCAATGGAACTGCAGAGGCCTTCTGAATAATCTTGACGACGCGTATGAGCTTCTGCATGCCAATCAGCCAAGTGTAATGTGTGTTCAGGAAACACACCTGAATTCCAAAAACACAAATTTCTTGAATAGTTACCTGGTATACAGAAAGGACAGGGATGGCTGCCCACACCCTTCTGGCGGTGTGGCCATAATCGCCCGAAATCCTTAGCATGCCAATCTGTCACCTTGAACACCGTCCTTGAGGCTGTAGTCATCCGCACAATAATTTTCAATAGGTTGGTAACGGTATGCTCCATCTACTTCTCTCCTGATCTTGCACTTCTGAGCTCTGACTTCGAGGCATTGGTTGACGTGCTGCCCGAACCATACATCTTAACAGGCGACCCTAATGCTCACAATTCTCTATGGGGCTCTTCTCGTATGGATGCCTGGGGTCGCCTGATAGAGAGGTTTCTTACATCTTCAGGAGGATGCCTTTTCAACAATAAACAGCCTACATACCATAACATAGGACACAACACATACTCATATCCTGACTTGGCGATTGGCTCCGCAGTTCTCTTTCCTCTTCTCGAATGGGGTGTGGGCACTGACCCATATGGTAGTGACCACCTCCCCACTTCACTGACGTATATAGGTACAGGCCCGAGCAGTCCATCTTCCCAAAACAGGTTCAATGAAACAAGAGCTAACAGGAATACATTTACAGAGACATCCAAACTACACCACAGATACATAGGACACCTACAGATTGACGAAGCTACCCAACTCCTCACGGCGCACATCCTCGACACCGCCGAAAGGTCCATTCCCCACGCCTCTGGTGACCAGCACAACCAGCGGAGGCCGTGGTGGAATGAGGACTGTAGGCGGGCGCGAGAGGCCCAGAACAAGGCGTGGGGTATCCTTCCTCGGTACCCCACGTCGGGAAACCTCCTCTTGTTCAAGCGGGCCAAGGCGTTAGGAAAACGTGTGCGCCGTGAGGCAAAACGAGAGAGTTGGCGTACATTCATAACATCAATAAACTCCTACACAGACACACGGAAAGTATGGACTCGTATACGCAAACTCAAAGGACAACAGACACACAGCCTGCCTCTGGTCAGCACTACAGGGGACACACTCGAAGACCAGGCTGACACACTCGCACAACACTTCCAACACGTTTCTAGTTCAGCACACTACAAAAACACTTTCATGAAACGCAAAGAAATGGCCGAAAAGAAGCCTATACTAGATAACAATAGCCCAAGATCTTCTTATAACTCAGAGTTTTCACTGCATGAGCTGAGGGCTGCTTTAAGCACGTGTAAACCCTCAGCTCCCGGCCCAGACAACATCACATACACAATGATACCACACCTGCACGCAGACACTCTTCTAGCACTCTTACACCTATATAACAAGATTTGGCTTTCGGGTCACATTCCAAACTCTTGGAAGGAGGCTATAGTTGTAGCTTTCCTGAAGAAGGGAAAGGACCCGTTGTCCCCCTCAAGATACCGTCCAATAGCCCTGACGAGCTGCCTGTGCAAGCTTCTCGAGAAGATGATAAATCGCAGGCTTGTGTACTTCCTTGAGTACAACGGTCTTCTCGAGAGCTGCCAGTAAGGCTTCAGGGCAGGGCGATCCACGAACGATCAACTCGTAGCTCTTGAATCATATATAAAGAATGCCTTCGTGCATAAACAGTATTGTGTAACTGTGTTTTTCGACCTCGAGAAGGCCTACGACACCGCTTGGCGGTACGGGATCCTCAGTGACCTCAAGTCATTCGGTGTCTCGGGTAACATGTTAAACACTCTTGCCAGTTACTTGTCAGAAAGAACGTTTCGAGTGAGAGTCGGTGGTGCACTCTCAAGGGTTCACGTGCAAGAAAATGTCGTGCCACAAGGTGGTGTGTTAAGCTGCATTCTCTTCATAGTTAAGATGAACTCCCTTGGGAAGGCTTTGCCACCTACAATCTCCTATACTATGTATGTAGATGACGTCCAGATATCCTATAAATCCTGTAATATGTCAATCTGCGAACGTCAAGTCCAGCTTGGTGTCAAGAAATTTGCCGGCTGGGCAGACAAGAATGGTTTTAAATTGAATCCTGCAAAATGTTCCTGTGTTGTGTTCTCCAGGAAGCATGGGGTCCATTGAGACCCAGACATTCATCTTAATGGCGTGTCGCTTCCTGTGAGCAAGGAGCACAAATTCTTAGGTGTGGTGTTTGACCACAAACCCACATTCATTCCCCACATCAAGGAACTTAAAAATAAATGTCTCAAAACAATGAATATACTTGAGGTTCTCTCCCACCAATCCTATGGTTCCGACAAAGAACTCTTGCTTCGCCTGTATACTGCTTTGGTTGGGTCTCGTTTGGACTATGGCAGTGTGGTGTATGGGTCGGCGACTAAGACAGCCTTGCGAATGCTTGACCCTGTGCTACACTTGGGCCTTCGTCTTCCCTCGGGTGCTTTTCGCAACTAGCCCTGCTGAGAGTCTTTATGTCAAGTGTAATAAGTGGAGCCTTGAGAACCAACGAACGTACATGGACTTACTTTATGCTTTTAAAATTTCGTCGCTGAATAATCATCCTTTTTATCCTGTCTTTAACGATACATCAACATCTCTGCTCTTTGTAAATCGTCCATCCGTTCCTCTGCCCTTTTCACTTAGAGTGAGAGAGCGAGCCTCGGATCCCAGTGCTGCGTTTTTAGATGTGTACAGGTCGTCCTTTTTTACCAGTATACCGCCTTGGCAAGTTCGCCCTGTGTCGTGCGACCTTTCTTTTATGAGACTTGACAAAAATCGTGTATCACGAGCTGCAATACTGCAGCACTTTCTGTCTCTGCAGTTTAAATACACATGTACAGAATTTTATAGTGACGCTTCTAAAACCTCCACTATGGTGTCGTGCGCTACTCATGGTCCAAATTTCAATGATGCCAGAACCATGAGGGTGCACACAACAATTTTTTGAGCAGAAGCGTATGGAATTTTACTGATTGTACGACACATTCTTGAAAATCAAATCCCCAAATCCATCATCTATACAGATTCTTTTAGTGTTGTTCGCGCACTGTCATCGCACAAGCCCCCCAAAAACCACATAGTTAATCTTGTATTCAACACTATCATGTCCGTGTATGCACAAAAGCATGAGCTGGTCCTCTGCTGGGTCCCAGGACACGCAGAGATCGCTGGGAACGAGTTGGCAGACGAGAGGGCCGCTGCTGCTGCACTCAGGAACACCGTAGACATTACAACGATGCCCTACACAGACCTCAAGCCATACATAAGGCAACACCTGCGCAGAACATGGCAAACACACTGAGACGAACAGACAGGCAACAAACTACATGTAATAAAGCCACACTTGGGACGGAACACAGCTGACTCACACAACAGACACACGGAAGTCGCCTTCGATAGGCTGCGGATAGGGCACACCCATGCGACGCCCTCGTATCTGCTGGCGGGATCTTCTAGACCCCAGTGCAGCAGGTGCGGAGAGGCCCTATCCATAGTGCACATACTAATCACATGCAAGGCACTTCACACAACACGACACAAACACTTCAGAGAACTCTACAGACAACATATTCCCCTACATCCATCGCTGTTTCTAGGTGACGATGCCATGTTTTCCGTGAAACGTGTGTTTGAGTACTTGTCAGACGTGAAGTTTTTAAACCTCATTTCCTATCACGCATAATCAAATCAGGCCCTATACACCAGCCATCACCATTGCCGTTAATTGATTTTATGGTTATTTTGGCTTTAGTAGCCACTATTTTCTTTTAGACACTTTTGTTTGGCGCTCTTTGCCCCAGCTGGCCTTGCGCCAAAAAACTCTAACCTTCATCAACTTTCCCTGACCATGATGACGGTCATGGAAGCAATCGAACCTGAGTCCCTCGCGTTATGAAGCCGACGTCTATCCGATTGCGTCCTTTTAATTTTGTTTTCTTTATTACAAGGGAGAATACTCTGAGACGTGATAACACGAGCACTGCATAGTGAAGCCAACAGCAGAATACGCTGGAGTTACGAGAAGCACTTATACATGAAAACTGATGCAAAAATACAAAAGCGTTCATAACAGAAAACCAGTCAGGTGGTTGGAAAAGCGAGTTATACACACTATGTACAAATGCCACAGTTTCTCGGAAATATCACTTATTTTTTCTTGGTAGCTGAGCATGCCTATCACATAAGCGACATCGCCACAGACTGTACAAACCAACCAGCACAAACATATGATAAGGTGGCTCACCAGAATAGTCGAATGGCAAAAATCGGTTTGAGAAATGCGTAATATCCAAGTCTTTTCTTAACGTTCACTGTAAAACGTCCCAGAAAAAGACAGTCTCTGCAATCTATAAAACAGTGATCAATTGTCTTTGGTAGATAACAGAGCCGACAGACTGTGGACCAAGCTATAAACAGACCCCTGTCTTTAAACCAAGTTTTAACAAGGACCATGCCAGTGTGCATTTTAATGAAAAAGGTTTTAGCACCCTGCGGAGCACACATTTTACACACTATATTGAGGACATCCTGGTGCGGGTACTGGAGGAACGGAAAACCTGCATTGTCGAAGAAGTTTGGATGTGGAAAGGCGTTCATCATCATCATCATCATCAAGACGCTATTTGTGTCCTCTAATAAACAAAGTCTTCTATCATTGACCTCCACCTGCTCAGAAAGCTTCGCTTGCAATCATTTTGGTCATTACACGGAGGGGAGGATGATTTTGTTCTATCGAGGATCAAAAGCAGTATAGCTTTATCCCAACCTGAACTAAATGGTCTTGGTTGAGCCCTGAAAGGAAGCAACTCGCACTTTCTTAGCAGCTTAACAAGAACACTTTTAGTAGCTTTACCGCAAAACCGAAAGTAGATTTCATCCAACATTAACCTCCTGAAAACTGGCTCTTTGGAAAAATTTAGAAGTTTCTTGGTCCTTTATTCTGATCAATATTTTGTAATTGGGAGTGTCTCGCAGCTGTAGGAAGCGGTATAGATTCTTTGAGGTTCACTCAGCCAATTGTATAACCTTTTAAGTCCAAAGCTGTTCATACATAAAAAAATACTGTAGGCATCATAATTGGTTTTATCTTCTGGTAACTTTTCAATTTTTCAGCTGATTATCTATTTCGAATTTTTACTTCTTTGTTGCCCACCCGAGAACTGATTCCCGGTTCCAAAACATTTACTTGCATTTTTTCGCCGAATTTTCCATCATGCTGCTAATGTATTAGGTATTGACTGTTCGTCAAGAGGACAGAAAAAAATAATACCCTTCCACTGAATGATAAAGCTGTCGAACGTGAAGAGCAGTGATTTGCCATAATGGGCTGTAGCGCCGTTACCCGCTCACTGCTGCCACCCAACGGATTTTAAATTTCCCGCCTTCGCAGTGATCACGCGCCCCCTGCAGAAAACTGCGTAGTGGGCGCGTGCAGTTTCTGTGTGTGTTTGGTTTCCCTCCCGCACGTGCAGGCGTTGCACTGCCACTTTTTTAAAGACGATAGTCTTCCTTGGGATACTTAAACCCAGAAATTTTGGTTTGTCTGTATGTCTGTCTGTCCCTCTGTCTGTCTGTGACTCGATTCAGCCACCCGGCCAAAGCAAAACAATGCCTGCGCAATAGTCTTATATGGTCACAGCTAAATATACCCGTCTATGTCCGTTGTAATGTTCACACTTGTCAACATTGTTGAAGAACAAGACATTACGCAAATATGAGACAACAAATCAATACAGAATTGATATTTGCAGTGTTCCTTTATAAAAATCAAACATGCTTGATTTTTTCGAAATTAAATACTTCATCAACTGCAGAAAAAAAATTCAATCCGCCGTCGCCTGATGTCGCCCGCGCAACTATAGCTTCTGGCGCCATTTTAAGAAATCAACCGGCAACAGTTACCCAAGGTTCAACTAGTTAGGTTCCACGTTCTGCTTGCAAAGCACGTGGAGTAGGGAAACGCGGTTCTATAAACGTTTAAGTAGGGCGCCTCGATTAACGAGCGTTTTCGCCGTACGGCAGCGTTCGCATCGAGACACCCGGTTTGGAGAAGTGGAACGCGGGAACTTAAAATGATTTAAGCGAACCTTTGGCGTCTTTTCTTCGGGAGGAGCGCGACGCAAGAGGAACAACATGAGACGTGAGAGGGAAAGCGAAGGGAGGCATTTACTTCGCAAAAGCCGATAAAGGCTATCGTCTTTTGACGGCATTTACAACGAAAGGAGCAGATACGCGGCCAATGTTTTGCCTTACTTTCGTAGAAACCAACCCAAAGAGCGTTCCTAACTAAGTGAACGCGGGCGCTGCCAGTTAATTACGTATATGTGCCTCAAATATACCTACAGTTTCTTTGCCGTAAACAGAGGGGAACAGGTATGACAAGCGTCAACGGTTAACGAGTTTCGAATGCTTATGAATATATAAGCCGCTTGACTTTTGAAGCCTCTGGGGCACGCCACGAAGACGCCCGCTACGACGGAACGCCGTGTGGCTCGAGTTGCGTCGAGCGAGCGAGTTACGACGTCATGGCGAGCCTATAAAGTGCTCTGCAATTATTAGTCAAGCACAGGGCTACCTATATTAGAACGCCCCTAAGCGGCCGCTGCTCCCAGATCAGCGCCCGCCATAATAAAAGTTAATTTTCCGCTCAGTGTATTCCAAACTTCCATACCCTGAATAAAGAATACGCACTGCACAATGTCCCCTTCTACGCATCTCGTCATAATCAATAAAAGGTGTGGAGGCTAATTTCACATTGAACACGCACGATATCACCACCTGCGGCATGAAAAAGGTCCTAGCTAAGCTTTGTTTATTGCTTCGTTCTATAGAACTAGGAGATATGTAAAACTCACAGCTTCGTTTTTCAGTTTTTTTTTTCGGATAAGATAACAGATCCCAAAGTCTCTAACACCGCTTTCACCCATCTGGAGTTTTGTCTAGGCTGTTCTTAGGGCTCATCACCGTCCTTGAATGTGCGAAGAAGACGAGGTGCATTCGAGGGGAGAGATATAGATTTCTCATACCTCACGGCATCCCTAGTATACCACTTGAAGCATGCAGCTGAGGGCGCGAGTAGTAAGTCGGTGAGTTTTATAGAGAAGTTGGTAAGCCGCGTCCGCAAGAGACTTCGTGTTCTTCTCAGCGGTCCTGCACGTGATGTATCCCCATAAATTATTCATTCTGGCTTGAATACGGTGGTCTAAAATGTTTGCCTCAACACAACGCAGTGACTCAAAAAGAAGGAAAAGGAACACTCGGCTTCCGCATTTCCTCCCTGGCTTGGTCAACCGGACTGTAATTAGAAGCCCGTCAGCTGCTGAATGGTCACCTAAGGCGCCGAAAATTCTAGGTTTGGGAAGATAGAGCCAGCGTCTCACAGGATCTTACGGGTATTAAGGAAGCTCGGTCGGTTTTATTTGTTGGTATTTTAAGGGCAGAGAACTTTGTGACCTCGCCTTGTCGTCGTAGCTCACTAACGGTCGATGACAAGCGACTGCCGGAATCAGGCGGCGCAGCGAGATAACGGACCCAAGTAGAGCCTCGTTTACCGTCGTCTGGGAGTCACGCTGAGGCTTTGAAAACGAGGAGGTTTAAATAGTCATAACCGTTCGAACCTCGTGAACCGCTGGCGCTTGTCATACATTTTCCCGTTGTTTAGCGCAGGGAAACCTGCAGGTCCATATCACGCAAAATCTGTGTATATAACCGGCCGTCCCCGCGTTCATTTAGTTACGAACGTTCGTTGGGTTGGTTTTTACGATAGTCAGTGAACAAAGCGGCCGCGCAGTAAAAAAAATGGCGCGTTCTAAATGACAGAGATAGGCTCCAGCAGCGCAAGAAAAAAATTACGCTTTCGAAATGACGTAAAAAAGCTATAGCATACGAAATGAACAGAGCTCCAGCGCGAAAGGAACAGAACTCCCGCTGGCGCAGTTTCAGGCAGGGGGCACGCGAGCACTGCGAAGGCGGGAAATTTGAATTGCATATTCTTTAAGAGAAGAGTGAGACAAGGCAGCGATGAGCGTGATGCGGGTAGCCGTGAGCGGATAACGGTGCCGCCACCCATTATGGCGAATTCCTGCTATGCACTTCCGGGAGCTCATTTACTGAAACTGCTTTAATTTATATTTTGGGACGTTGGGCTTTCTCCTTGCGTAACGTTTTCAATAATTGCAAGCAACTAAACATTGCAGAAAATATTTATCTTGCATTGTTACCGATACCAAGGAAGTTGCGAATCGCTCGTAGGGTTGCAGCAGTGGTAAGCCCAAATGTACGTTACCTCTAAAATATTTTTGGGTAAATATTCCTCCTTAATACTTGGAAAGCTGTACCAGAACAGTTTTTGCAAGAACGACCGCTGGCAGGCAGGAAATCGTTGTACCTGAGGTGCCGAAGTGTGTTCGAAATGTTCTGCGCGTTTTTAGTTTGCTTCAAACAGTCATAGGACCGACGTTGTATTTCTATTCACGCGCGATAATATAAGCGCAGATGAGTGTTCGGCGGGCGGTCCACCGGGTCTTGATAAAACGGGGATCGCGACTATCTTCTGCAATACCCGTAACAGTGACGGTTCATGTCGCTTGCTCTACTTTCATCCGACTTGGCTAGATAATCAGTATTGTGAATGCATCTTGGATGTTTATAGCTACAATACTGTGCAACCATTTTCTGCTAAAAACGGGAAGTGCGTAATTGCTTCAAATTACAATAGCAGTAAAACACGTTTCAGAGAAGCAAGAACGGGTATAAGTAAGGCAACCGAAACCTTGAGTTTCTGTATGATGCCTGTTCTGAAACCGCATAAATGCAGAGTATTTTCAGCTGATGTGCTAAAGAACAATTATTGCGTAGTAACCTTTCGAAATGCAGTAGGTAGCTCAAAGCCAAACAAATGTCAACAACCAAACTAAACGTACGCCACCTCAAACTGACAGTAGCCATCCTGGTCCTGACAATATCTAGTGAAAAAATGGATTAGAAATCTTTTACGAACAAGAAAACACCGGTAACTTACGCGTACCGAACCAACACAAAACAAACTTCCCGGGTACCGCTAAAAATACGTTCACAGATAACTTTACCCTTAAGGTTAAGTATAATTATTTTGGGGTGTAATGCAAACAACTATTTCGTGCTATACAGTTTCGATAACTGAATATGATAGGAGTCATTGTATGAGTTCAAATTTCTCTTCAAAGCAGTCGGAACTCCGTGTAAACGCCCTGGAAGCTGGAAGAATTCTTTCAATACGCGGAATGAAAATGTTGCACCTAAGTGCATTGCTGATTGTGATTGGTTAAGTTTTATGCAATAAGAATATGGTCGTTATTCTTTTCTTGTCCATGAAAAAACCTGCTTTGCAGACGCTTAGAAGAAACTGCTCTTACGCCATGTCCTTTTGGTGTTGAATGGCGAGAGTGACAACGTTTATTTTTAAGAAAACGCTAAAATACATTTTTTCTGCTTAATGCTCCGCGGTTTCATTTTCAGGCACGCGCAAAGTTTACATCAGCAGGTAAAATTGTTCAGAAAGCTTCCAGCATATTATGTGGTACCTTTGCCATTGTGGATAAAGTTCGAAGCGAAAGTTCGATGCGTCTAGAGGTCACAAAACCCTGTTTCCGGGAAAGACACACTTATTTCATATTCCCAATGTCGCGCCCATAACTGTGGACGTGGCGTATGCCCTTGCCGTCCATCCCGTATAGCGCATTCGTTTTATGTGTAGGATCCCACGCAACGCAATAGGCATTGAACCATTAGAACTAGCTCTTATAACTAGCTAGCTCTTATAACTAGCATTAGAACAAGCTTTTAGTGTACCAAGAAAGAGCTGAAGTTGAAGTTTCGCCGAGAATTCAATAAGACAAAGTACCACGAAGCCCACCCAACTCAGGCATCCTTAAAACGCAGATTACTTTCTCAACACTTACTTTCTTCATTGATATCCCGTAAAAGCGAAGTATTCAAGTTCATGTGCAGTTTTCGGGAAATAGTTCGGAATGTTTATGTTCCCGTCTCAATTTCCCCAGGCTCAAAATTAATGAACCCTCATGGCGTGCGCCCATCTGAAGCAGCGTCTTCGATCGATGACTGGTGACCCAGCTAATCGATTTGTGGTTTCGGGAATGTGTTGGCGATATCTGAGCGCTAATGACCACGCGCGGCAATTTCCTCCCCCGACCACGCTACCAATCTGCGTCCAACGGCTGATGACCGTTTCCTCTGCCAGGACTAAAACGCATATCTCCAGCTGTATCTAAAGTTAAAAATTTTACTGAAAGACGCGCTACATCGTACGTGAGCCCGGGCTTGTGGCTTGCGAGTAAGGGAAGGTGCGAAAAAGCTCCAATTAATAGGGTGCATTCTGTCATATTCTGTGCATTGCATAAGCTCTGTCGTTTTTATAGATGGTGCTTAATATTTATAAAAAATGCACTAACCCGGCTTGCCGGATTAAGATAACATTGGTGTCTACAGGGCCCGCACACCAGAACCTTGGAACGTAAATAAATTGCGCGCAAACAACGGCACAGGACTACCCAATACTTGTTACCTAGAGTGTTAAATACTGTTTTCATAAATAGGAAAGTCTCCGTTCAAATGCTTTAATTCAGACCGTTGTGGTTTATGATTTGTAAGCGCAATGCACTGTAATGAGAGTTGTTTTCAGTATGTAGCTGACTTTTTAATTGCCCTGATTTGAATTGAGAGCTGTATTACACTTGCTGTGAACAACACGCGGTTTTTATTAGTGCACTGGTATTGCTCTTGTTTCCTAAATTGCTACACATGCTTTGTGTTCCTCTGGTCATACTTGACTTGCAGATGTGTGCGTGAGATAGCCAGGGCCCCTCAAGCTGTTTCAGCTGCTTTTTTCTGGTGTTCCTGGAACATGGTTGTGCAATAAACCCGATTCAATATTCATCAAATCTTTTTGGGGGTGCCAAAACCCCACTTTAGGCAACAAAGCAGACTATCATGGAATAAAGAAAGTAAATAACAACTGCGTTTGTGCAAGGCTCACAGCGCTGTCCATGGGCATGGGTTAAAAAAAAGCTAAAAAAGTCAAGGTTTATATTTATTAAGGAAAACAGCGAGCGGCATTTGTAATACGCAATATTTCATTCTTATTTTTGTTTTCATAAATACCAAAGACTAAATTAGGGTTGATAATTGAAATACTAGTGCAATGGCGTCATTTTGTATCCGCTTGCATGAAATATTTATTGAGTTGGAGGGATGACAATCGCCGATAGAACAAAAAAACTTTACCTGCAGTTAAGTTACTTTAGCATACTGCCACGAATAATAGCGGTGTTTGTTTAGCTGCCACAGTACTGGTATTCCAGTCTCACTGGGCTTTTGAATATATTTAATCCAAAGACCAAAACAGGCTCACCTCCACCTCGAGTGTGGTAACAATCTTTCTACAGATAATAAACAGCAGTTAAGTTTTTTTACGTAGTATTTTATATGGACGTCTCCTAAAACGAGGCGTTAATTTATATTGTTTATTCGATAATTTCTTATCTCCTCTGTTTAGCCACGAATATTATGCGAGTCACATCGAGCACAGAGGTGATCGCCGGTGATGAAAGTCAGTGTGTCGTCACAAGAGTTTTGACAAAAAAGGCCCTCTACAAAAAACAAGATATTTCCGGACATACAAAGAAACGAGCTTGCGAAAGCATTGCTAATCAAATTTATTTAAGACCTAGGTTCGCGAAACCAGCAGCTCCCATTCTCCACGCAAACGAAAAAACGGAGGGAACATATTAGGAAAACTTTGCACAAGCAGGAAACAATAAAAGTAGACTTTTGTGTTTAAAATACAAATTGTGATGGTTTACAAGGCTGAACTAAAGCTGGGATATGGGGTGAGTGGCAGTGAATGGCTCCGGGTTACGTCTCGCCACTGCGGATCTTTAACGTTTGCGAAAATATGTACACACAGGCGTTATTGCTCTTCTTTTCTATCTGAAAAGGAGCCACCATGGCTGTCATAGAACCCGTGTCTTTGGCCTTTACAGCGCAACGCCTTAGCCACTAAGCCCATGCAGCACCTGAAAAGAATTTTCACCGTTGGCATTGTGCCCGGTTTTCCGCGGCACTTCCTCTGTCTTATGGAAAGTAACGGAAGTTGCTGCAAGTATAAATAAATTTTTTTGTGTCGTAAGGATAAAACATTTCTATTAAGTGTGTAAGGTCCAGCAGCAGCAATGAATTCAGCCGGGACAAAGCGCTGAAGATCCTGAAGCCACATCGGACGGAAGGGAATGGAACACATCTTCGGCTTGTCTTCGAACGGCTCGTCTCGGCTGGTCGTCAGTTCGGTCTTTCAGGCTGAGGACACGGTGCGGGGGACATCGTCGTGTTCTGGTCTCGGCTGGACTCGGGATTCCCGGCGTGGCTGGGGGCACGGTGCGGGGGACATCGTCGTGTTCTGGTCTCGGCTGGGCTAGGGATTCCCTTGGTGCCTGCGTCCACACCGGTGCGATGCGATGCTGGGGCCAGGATGGGGATGATGAAACCGTACACTCCACCAAATGTAACGTGATGGTAGATGACACGAACCATGTGGTAATGAAGCGTTATATTTACAGGAAGCGATGGACTATATTCATGCAGCCATAACAGCCCGGGCCAGCTGCGCCCCGCACCGAGCTTCCTTTCTCCTTGTCGTCATTTTGTGGTGCGCCATGGCGGCGCGGGTATTGTCCTGTGCCGTTGTGATATTCAACACTCCAACATTCTACACTCAGCGTAATGGTAGCGCCGTTTTGGCAATGATTGTCATGAAATTATTTTCGCGACAGTGTTGATTAAACAAGAATTGCCGCCGTTTTCCGTTACCTCCCATTGCCCCCTCTATATAGACGGCCATTCATTAACAGCAGACATGATCCTGTACCGTTTACATAGTCACTGTACACTAATGTATTATGACAAGGAAGCAAATACTCCGTAATGCTGAAGTCGTCTTGATGGCTAATTTTAGTATTATTTGTTCAGGATACTTACACAACACAGAGCTACAGGGTATGGAATAAATACTTGGTGTTGTCAAAACTTCAAAATTACTTTTCGACGCCACTTCGCACCTCGACATTGTATGGGGAAATCGACTCAACCAGACGTTCTCTAATAAATCTGTGCTGTTTTTGCACTGCTATTACACAAAACTGCAACCATATTACGTCTTCGTTTCTCTTCTGGCTACTTGTGTAACTCTGAAAGGTGAAAAATGATTACATGATCTGAGGGTGCACAAAACAGGGAAGCAAGCTCAGAGGAACAATGTCATTCGGAGAAAAAAAGGTCCCCACAAAAAAAAAGGCTATACGCAAGTTTTAATTACCGAAGCTTAGATGATTTCCGGAACCGCAACATCAAAGGCCGGATAACGTTATTAAATAGCGAGGAACTCGGATGAAAGTTCTGACTGGCTGCACGCAAAGTGGAGGTTCTCTTCTGTGGTCTGCCGGCTTCGATAAACAAGCACTCTATTCCGCACGGCTCGAAGTAATAAATAATATGCACTTCGCAGAACAGGGCCTTCATTGCACGGAAAAACTCTTGAGGCATGGTCTCAATGGAAGCAAAATACTTCATTGAATAAACAAACAATTTTGGTGAATTGCGAGCCGAAGTATCTGGTGATGTTTTCGGTATAGTGAGGCCCGCATAACGGATCAGCAGAGAGGCATAAATGTTCAAGAAGTAAAATTCTCGAGCTTAGCGCGTCTGCGAACGGAATAACACAGTACGATATCGCGTGCCCAGTCTAATGTTTTATGCCGCGTCCACCTGGGCTTATTCCCACATAAGTCTGTTTCATAGTTCTGTATTTAATATTGGATCGCATTTTCTTTGCTGCTAGCGTTGTGTTGTGGCAAGTTCGGTCGTGGTACTAATTGCACTACAGCAGATTTTCCTCGACTGCGAAACCATTCATCTTTATTTGTGGACGTTGTATAAAAACATTAAAATATAAGGCGCTCAGCGTAATCACTAGCAGCAGCAAGCCAACCAAAACAAATCTTTCAGAAAAGACAAACGTTGACGCTGCACAATCACGACAAAAGGTAGAACAGAACGATACGTGCGCTGGCGGAACGGAACGACAGCGGTAGGTAAAAAGATTCAACTGTTGTTCCTGGCTAACCTGTGGTCTAAACATTGTTTGCCTGTAGCCAACAAGTCGAACTGATCCTAGATAAACGATGCTCGATTAGATAAAACCAGGGTAGTTAAGACGAGATTAAGGAAGAGCAGAAATAAAATATGGCCAGTTGCACAAATAACTATCATGACCGAAACACGATGCTCGTTTCCACGGCTTCCACTCGTTCACCTTGTTGCTGTTCGAGTTGCTAAACAATGGCGGCCACTGCATTAGCTTCGATTTTTGCAGGCTTTGAAGCTTCGTGAGGTTATGTATAACGGGCTCACGTGACCGCTTTGGGTTGGGGTTTTCAGCAGACAACTTTGCCTATGCTAGAAGTATCGCTGCGTGCCATGGCCATTCAAGGTGAGACTTAATGATCAGGCGCCTGAGAAACAGCTCTTTTATCCTTTCCTAGTCACGTGGGGAAGGAAACGCGAAAATGTCTCTGTTTGTCTGTGTATCTCTCCCATAAATCGGCAACATATTTTGCCTAGGTGATCTGCGCGACCGGGATGACTGATCCAGGGCAGTTAGTAAGTGCATCGTCACTCACCTGGGATGAGCAGTCAGCATGCATTCCTGGGTCACTTATACAGCCCTGTAACCACCGTGCACACCTTTTCTTCACGAGTCACATAATAGGTGTCAAGGGCATTCGGACTTTCCTAACTTCCTCGACGAACCTCGTTCCCCTAAAACGCACTCTTTTCCTTGAAATTTTTTACAAGCGCGCCGGTCATGTATGACTGACGTGGCTGCCAAGAAATTTCGGAGCAACATGAAGTTACGGTGGGGCATGAACCATGTTGATGTATTACCGCTGCGGTATTGAGCTTGCAAGTCTTATTAGTGTAGTTTTGTAGCTGCAGCAAAGAACGAAGAGCTGCGCAGATAAGACGAGTAATCATAGTAACCAATAGGTTCTGAAACAGGTACTGAGGTATGGGTGGGTTTAATGAAGTGTGGTATTGTTCACCCCTTTTGTCAAGCACCTCTAACTGCACGGAGTAGCCCTCTCCACGACCCCGTCTTGCTCCTTTTCATCTTCCGGGATGTCTACTCCGAAGTTCATACCAAACAGGTCACTCTGGATATGGGTCTACCCGCAGCCAGGGGAGCTAGAATGCAGACCTTAGGCTGCACCTTGCCCACACGGAACAGCACTGGAATATCAGTGGCATCAAATAGGTTTCGATTACATCGTGTTGTATGGAGGCTCGAAGCTATACGGCTGTCTTCAAATGCAATAGTCCAATAGTTCAAATCCAACAGTTCAATACCGTATCGCTGATTAACCCAGAAACATTCCGCAATCACCTACACAAGCGTTTTTCTACGTAAAACCACCAAACAGGAACGCTGGCGTTCCTTTCTGTTAGCACCATGATGTTTTCCTTTTTCTTTATTTTCTTTTTTTGTGGTTTCGGCTACCACACTCGATGTTATTATTGCTTGTACTTTTTTTCTTGCCACTGTTGCTCGCAGTTATCATGTTCTTTTTCTCTTGTTTCACTAACTTGTTGCTGTAATGTATATCTAGTTTTTGTATTACTTCTCTTGTTATTTTTTGATTATCTGCTCTTTTTCCCCCTTACCCAATGCCGTGCTGGGCCTGTGGGGTATATTGCATAAATAAATAAACAAATAAAATGCAATAACACCACGCAATTCACGCTCTCACATCAGCAGAACTTGCCGATGTGTCAAAAAACAAGCAAAGCATTGGAAAATACTCGCCGAACCGCCACTAATGAAATGTAATGCTCTAAAGGAAACATTCGCTGCAAGTACTGAGGCGGCAAGCCAATTATTTACTCCGTCCACTGAATTTACTAACTAGTTTCACACTAGTTCACTTAGCTTCTGAATGTTGATTTTCCCATTCGCTGCAGCTCATCGCTTTGAATAGCGTAAAACCACATTGTTCAAGTTACAAAGACTCGTAGTAAGGAAATTTTTCTTTCCAACACCGGTTACACTAAAAAAACACAAGTTAAAATCTGTTTTATCCAACGGTACAAAATTCTAGTTAAAATTATTATAGCTGTTGTTATTTGTATTCAAGAGAAGCAATACTAATGCAGCCGCATTTAAAAAAACACTCTATAGAATTTAAAAACACATTATCGGCTGAAATCGAGGCTTCGACGGACGCCCGTCTGTTCGGGAATGACACTGAAGTACATAATAAAGAATACGCCGACCACCAGAGAAAATAAAACAACTAAAACAATGACGTTTCGGCACCCCGAACGGGAGCAGTGTGAACAAGGCTCCCGTTCGGGGTGCCGAAACGTCATTGTTTTAGTTGTTTTATTTTCTGTGGTGGTCGGCGTATTCTTTATTATGTACTTCACATTATCGGCTGCTGTATACACGTACGTCTATCGCTTTAGCTGTCAGCGCGCACCCATCGCACATCGTCCCGTCTACACTCACATGCTCAAGTTTAATACCGCCTAGTTAAGTTTGATTTGATAGGGCCTTCACTATATTTGTTATGTTATTGTTACGCTAGGATCGTGGATAACCCAGTGAGAGGAATGCCGGACGCACACACTGGACGAAGTGTATTTACATTGGAGGCGTTGGACGTCCACTCTAAGAAAATAAAGGTAACTAAAAAAAATATTCACAAAGCGGGTTCAGTTAGCTTTCTGCGGCCTCACCCAGAGGGCCGCTCGCCTTGGTGACCGATTTCGACGGTCTCGTAACGGAAGGCACGTCGACCGGACGTCTGACGTGGGAATGCCCAATCCAACTGTGCCCTGTCTCGGTCGCCCTGCGCTTCCCTGTTTGGTTGGTTGGTTGGTTGGTTGGATCCTTAAGTCACAGCCCGCAGGTCTTGCTTGCACCATGCCTTCGTCTTCCTCTTCTCGGTGGTGTATCGCGCAATATGAAATCTTTCAATATTTTCACCGTGCCCCTCCGAGCCACTCATCACAGTTATAACGTGGAAACCATTTACCGATCGCATCCATGTTCTAACAGCGAACGTGGGACATTTCATGCGGGTAGGCTCGTATGCTGTAGAAGAGAAAGTTGAAAGAAATGATACGGCTATAAAAATCTTGTTTAGAATTTGGTCTAGCAGTCTAGAATTTGGTTCGTTTGACTATAGTCCGGTGGATGTTTCTTTTCACCATGGGCCATGCACGCTAAGGCTAATCACATCTTTGTAGCGTTTTCTCCTTCAGTATTCCGGCCGCTCAATCTACTGCCTACCCATGTTGGCTTCCTAGTTCTCTGATGTTATGCGCGGGTACCAGATACGACCATACTAATCGCGTTCTCTCCCGTTTTTTGCCGCCCCTGCTCTATTAGTCATCTTCTATTTTACATAATGCACTGGTTGTGCTGCAACCCCATTTAGCGCGTGTGTGGCGTATGGTGCGACTGTGGAATGTTGCTTTTTTGTATTGGTACTGGGGTTTTATTGGTAGTAATTTTTTTCCCCTCAAATCCCGTTCTCGCACACACACCGGCTTCGAACGCGTTCGCGGAGTACACAGCTCTGTTTATCGCTACGCCCCAGGCGACTGCAGAAACACCGGAATGCTCGGCTACCCACAGACGTATAAAAAACCAGCATAAGCTGCGTGTAAAACATGGGAATTTCGGCTACTGGACATTCGCACGGCCATAACAGGACAATTTTCAGACGTATTCATTTACGTTGTTTTGATGTAGGGTAAAAGTAGTTTTTAATGGCGGTGGCAACTTGACTATCCGACTAATCCTTCGACGTTACATCTAGCAATACCTGAACATATTATGATATTCCGTGATGGTTCCTATTAACTGTGGGTCCTTTTCGTTACACTTTTAGTGCTCCTAAAAGCCTGTAGAGTATTCCAAGAGCAAAAAAGGCTCGCTGGTCCTTAAGTCGAATCTCGAGGAACACCATATAAAAGAGCTTAAAGGTGGTCATTACCCTGCTTTTTGAACATTGCTGCCTAGTAAGACCTTACGCATGTACTTATTTGACAGTTTGTCTGTTATTTGTCGTTTGACCAGCAAATATGTTTTTTGGTAAAAATTTGCGAAACATTACAATACTCCTTGCGTCTGTGTTTGCACTTTCTAATTTTCTTAGAGTGGAGTCTCTGCCCCCCCTCCCCCCCAAAATGTCGTTTTATTCTCGCGTCCATAAGTTTTCAGTTGCGTAAAGGTGTCATCGTGCCTGCATCTTGCATTCGTTATGTATATTCGCATCTGGCAGTTCAGTAGCTTTTCTCCACTACACGCGGTGCACTAAACTCCAAGAACGCTCTTTCTCACGGCGCCTCTCATTCCGTTACAGCAAAGGCATTCGATGCACTTGTATGAAAATTCATCCTCGTTCGGATTTGGACGGCGTTAATGCCAGCTTCAACGCTTAAATTCTTACAAACGCGTCTGACTGCCTATTTTCTACCAGCTTGACTTGCCGGTTGAAATTCGGCGTTTGCGATGGGCAGCGCTATTGATGTCCTGATTACAAAGTTTCGCTTCCGAAGGGCTCTTATGGAATTCTGTGACATAGACACCAAGCCAGACCTGTTATTGTGATTTCCTTACACGCTACCACCGGCTCACTAAGATATCACCCGTGGTACAAAATGAACTTTTAAACAGCAGAAAAAGGTATTCTGAAGGGAAGCTCTGTTTAGGGCTGCAAAGCGCCCCTTGCTCCGTGATAAAACTCGTGGATAACTGTACCGCTTTCTCCTAGGTTCGTTAATGAAGAATGTCATGCGAACACTAACTCTAATTTATCATCCATAGCGGAGCCGCTTGATCAATACAGAACTTGGTTGACACGAATGCGGGTAAAGTTTACCCTCAATAAACTAGATAATTAAGTGTGACCGTGAGATAAGATCTGGTTTGGTTTAGCTTCTTGCTTCGAAGTAGGCAAATGATGACTGTAATTTTATGCTCTTTCCATCGCGCTACAAAACGTTGCTGCGGCATGCACAAACTTTCAGTTTTACACAGACGCCACAGTGAAGTAAAATAAACAAGAAAACAAACGCAGTCAGTAGGTATTATCGATACGTTTTTATTGCAGGGACGGTTAATGCACACATTTTTATGTCATTGAGTCTTGCTTTCTTCGTGGATTGCGGTGAGAAGCCAAAACCCTGATAACCAGTTTTCAGGACAGTAGCTTCCTCCTTAACCCTCCCCTGTCTTATTTCTCATGAGTTCAGTGCCTTCTGTCAGTTCACTTGTAGTACCACGTGGTGCGCCTAGTCAACACATATACGTGCACGTTGTTTCAGCAAAATATTTAGTTGTAAAACTGCGCCCGCTGGTGCCCTTTCTAGTATTTGTCCTGTTGCGTAGTTGCTATTTCATCATGCAACCTTTGGCCAATCGCGTTCTAAAGCCAATATTCAACCTTAGCGTTAGGTCACCGTAAAGCTGAGCCTACCGAAAAGGCGCCAACGTCAAATATTTGTACGACGCGCTGCGGTTGCCGGTGGCCACATTAGATTTTAAAGCATAACATTAGGGGTAATATCAAACCGTCGTTTCCGCCCACCCATGACGCGCGACATGATGAAAGATCAACGCTTCTCCGGGTTCGTAGCTATGCATAGGCATGGTGCGGCTGTAATACGCGTACTAGCCAACTTTACCTTCTGGCTACTAACTTGTATATATATCTACAAACTTAGGTCATGGCTTGCAATTAATCGGGACTCATTAGTTGTTTGCTAACTTCACTTAGTGTTTAAGGTTTCACCCCTCATATATGACTATTGTTTTGGCGCTCTTTGCCCCAGTTGGCCTTGCGCCATAAACATCCAACCACCATCATCATCATCATAATCATCATCATCATCTCATTAGTTGTTCCAGTTGCCGTAAAAAACGTACACATGTCCCCTCCTGCAGGACCGTCCTCCTTGAGCTTTTTTAAGTGTAGTATTTAATAGCTTTGCCTGACAAACCATATCTGCTTGTGAAATTACAACGCCGGGTAAGCGCATGAAACAGGCATGTTACTTATGCAACAAAAAGCAGTGAAAGTATAAAAGTTGGTGGCTTGCTGTTGTAATGATACTCGGCTGCTGCGTAGACATTCGTCTCGTCCTGTACGTATTGATGGTTTGTGTTCTTTCGCAGAGACAGTTATATCGCTTGTTTCGCCAGAATCTGTGTTGGGCCACTTCTTTGTGGTATTTATTGGCGGCATTGTAGGGAATATACAAAAACATTCGACTATTGGCGAACTGCGGCATTCGTTATGAATACGTTCGGAGCCCGAGAGTAGCGAAAATACAAGCTTCGTGCTATATTTCGCCAACCCGCATTAACAAGGGCAACATGTAGCTATGTCCATCACACGCAAACAGTACTGGCAAAAGCTTACATATTCAATCAACCAACACAGTATTTCATGGATTGAGTAATAGAAATATTTACGATTAATCATCACGTCGGATATTATACTAAATTGGTTCATTTTATACTTCAAAATGAAGCTATGCGTGAACCGTAATACGCCCCAATGTCGACGCAAGCTTCGTCCCTTGAAGTTGGGTTAATTGTGCACAAAAACGTTATTACGCCGTTTTCGAATCCACCTAAGTTGTGTGAGATCGTTGAAAGCAGGTCAACATCGCAAAAAGAGAAAATTCTAAAGGCAACATGCATGTGCGATTGCTTTACAACTGCTACAGCTGGATCCAGTCTGCATACGCTCATTTTGAAACAATCAGAACTGGATGGACTACGAAGTAGCGTCTTTGTGAAAGGATCAATTATTTGTATTTTACCAGAAGCGGCTACGAAAAAGTAAAAACAACCGTTTCTCATTTTCGGTGCCATGCTATTTATTGAAATTACGTTCTTTTTCTTATGCTTCAAAATTTCTCTATTAACACACATTGAAAGTTGCTGCTCAGAGCTTGCGAGAAAACCTGTGACCCTGATGCCACAGTCCTCTGTTTTGACAAAAGTCGTAGGGCGGGTTAGTCGAGCACCGGAACCGCGCTAGAAAAGCTGAAGCAGAATTTCTCCAGATACGCTCTTGATTTATGTCTCTCAAGGATATTCAACATTGTAGCTGGAGAAATAACATAGTAGAGGTATAGGAAAATCCGGGAGCATGGAATGTATTATAACAGCGCAGAATGCGGAGCTGTTGGGCGTACATGGCCAAGGTGTTCGTATTACAAAGTACAAAAATAGGCTGCTTGTCGTTATAATTCCAGGATTCATTGAATAAACGCAACGTATGTGGATCGTGACAGAATTTCGCCTCAACAGCACTGGTGAACTATTTTGCATCAGCAACGTCCCTTGAGTTTAATTTTTAAAATGCAGTCAGCATTTCGTTTGATTGTATTTCTTTTCGACTCTGGTCATGCCTTTTGGTTTTAGGAAGTTTAATTTTCTGCGAGTAGTTTAAAAAACTGTAGGTTGGCAGTCCCGACTCCCGTTCCCCGTTTACGGAGGGGCCACCATTTCATTCCGGGAGACAAGACAAATGCGGGAACTTGGCCGTGAGGTTCACGCCACCCATCCTTTGTGCCATGGCTTGATTTACTGCTTTGTAGTAGAGGGGCGTGCGTGCAGCAGTTTCCATGGAGACGTTCGCGCATTGTTTCCTTCGATTTTTTTTTATTTCATATGGACGACCTGTTTCGCGTACGCACAGAACGCGCTGAGCACAGAGTTTCACTGGACTGATTTGCTTTTCTTGCTGCAATTGCTTTCGTGTGCGCACGCGATTAAGAATTCATGAGCAAAGAAAGCTGGTTTTTGTACGCCGCATTGATCAGTCGAGCGGACCCACAAGCCTGTGAAGTAGTTTGTTTGTTGCGTTCTTTTTCTTCTTTTCAAATCTCCAATACTTCTTCTATGGTAGTTTTTGGAACCCTGTACAGAAAAACAATGCTTTGAACCACATTTTTTACCCCGCCTTAAAAAGTCTGCAAGTTCCACTCTACGTCACGTATTTATTTATTTATTTATTTATTTATTTATTTATTTATTTATTTATTTATTTATTTATTTATATTTATTTATTTATTTATTTATTGTTTATTAACATATTTATTCATTTATTTATATATTTTAAAACCAAGCAGCGTTACGTGCTTGAAGGATTTGACGTGTTTGATTTCTTTAGCTGTTGCCACGGTGTTAGATGTCTAACGGACGTGTTGAACTTCGTCTAGACACTTTAATGATTGGACAATGATGGGGTGGCTGTTTCGAACTGTTTAAGATACTTCGCAACTGCGGAGTTCGTTAGGCTTAGGAGGGATAGAAGTGAAGGGTGCAAGGAACTAAAGAAGCCATTCAGCAAACAAGCGAATACTGCTTCGATGCCCTTCAGCAGCCTAAAACTGCGAATACTACTCCACGAAACGTGAATGTTGTCTTGGAAATAACGGCAACTGGATTTTCAGTACTGCACCCAAGAGCGGAACTCACATAAATTGCTTACACTTCGGTTTGCAGGCGTGCGTCGAATACGGGTCAGATGTCTCCGAATAAGATACAGAAAAGTATTACAAAGTTAACAGCGGAGCTCTGCAAGCGAAGAAGAAGAGCACGTCTGCAGCGTTCACAAGCGAAACACACGCGGTCAATGAAGTGCAAGAGAGATACAGCTTAGTGCCCGGAAAAAAAACTCGATTGGTACGCTTGTCACCGGGGAGCACACACAGAATCGGAGAAATTAGAAGGCGTATAAGGGTAGGGGTAGATTGCATCACTAGCAAAGCAGAATACTTCAGGGAAACTCTTGGTAGCGTCTACAGCCCCCGCGACAAGAGAAACATCTACCGGGATGCAGGCCACCAAACTTGTTCCCCGATAGCTCACCGTTCAGCGGGATAGGATTTTCATAGCCCTGCCTGTTTTTTTAAGCCTGTTCTTCCGCACGACGCGAGCTCAGCCGCATTCGAGGTCATACATTCAATCTAGCCCTACGGCAGTGATCGGAATGCAGTGTGTACATTAGAATGTACTATGTATACAGCAAGTACTTCTGAAGCGAATTAAGAACGTGCACTGAGCCAAGACAATGCGTGATTGGTGCTCACTAACAACAGAAGCATCATTACTACAGAGATGCAGGAACGCGTTGCCTCTTCTTGATTGTCAGGTTCTGGCACGGTTTTGAATAAAACGGCTTCAAAACAGGGCTTCAAAACAAAATACATTTTCTGGTAGACACGCTGAATGTTTTTAAATAACCCGCCAAGGTGGCTTAGTGGCTATGGCGTTGTGCTGCTGACCATAAGGACGCGCGTTCAATTCCCAGCCGCGGTGGCCGCTTTCCTCATGGAGGTGAAAAGCGAAAACGCCTGCGTGTACGAGATTTCGGCGCACGTTTAAGATCTCCAGGTGGTCAAACTGAATCTGGAGGCCTCCACTACGCCGCGCCTTATCACCTGCGTTGCGTCTGTGCGTTAAACCCCACAATCAAATCAAATCAGAAAGGTTTTGAAATAATCCCGCAAGGGCACCTTGAGAATTCATGGTGACGGTGAGCAGCGACACCGCGGACCCCGAGCTCCCAACATAAGCCGTGTCCAACCGTGGCGAGGTGTTTAAAGGTGAAGGGTAGAAGCCGTAAACGGTGGCCGTCGGAGCGTTGGTCAAGCTCCGGCCGATGGGCTCCTTGCTTGTCTACCAGGCAGGGAGCTCCGGGACCTCTTTGACTACCAGGGTAAGGTCAAAGAAGAAAGTACCCCAGTCTCCCTGCTTTTATAGTATGCCCTATGGTACTTACCACCCCCCCCCCCAAACGTTATCGGTCCCTGAAAAGGGGCCGCACCGAAGTATCTTTTCCTTCATTGCCATCTTTAACATTTCCTGAACCGGATAATTTTTCTCGATTTCTTGTGATGAAATCGCTCAATCCAACCCAACCTCTTGTATCGCAGTCAGTCTTCTTGATCGCAAAATCTCTTGAAGCCATAATAGGAAAATCATATAGGTGCAAAAAACAAAGGTCTGGTGAACCACTAATCGAGGTAAATGACAAACAGCAGTCCACGAAGCTTCTAGCTCAGACTAGACTAGCTGAGCTAGACATCAGGGTCACACCCCATCGGAGCCTCAACAGCTCGCAAGGTGTGATATCCGAAACGGATCTCTTGAACGAAACAGATGCGGATCTCCTTGACGGCTTGAAGGATCAGGGCGTCACTGCCGTCAGACGCATCACTATCCACAGAGACGACAAGGAGATTCCCACCAAGCACATTATCTTGACATTTGACCGCGCAGTTCTTCCACAACACATAAATGCAAGTTTTATCCGTTGCTCCATCCGTCCCTACATCCCGAACCCGCGGCGCTATTTCAAGTGCCAGCGGTTCGGGCACGGTACAAACTCTTGCCGTGGCCGAACGACGTGTGCAAAATGCGCGTCGCATGACCATCCGAGCGACAACTGTCCATCCGACATCCTCTCTTGTGTGAACTGCGGGGGGGGGCGCATGCAGCCTATTCCCGCAAGTGCGAAAAATTTCAAACTGAAAAAAAGATAATCAACATCAAGGCAACTGACAACATCACCTTCCCAGAGGCGCGGAAGAGGTTTGCCTCTTTCCCCCTGGGGAGGTACGCCGACGCAGCTCGCCGGGGGGCGGAGCGGCGTCTGGTTTCCACAGGGACCCAGTTCAGCGAGCCTGACCTGGTCCCTGCCCCCCCCCCCCCCTGGGTTGCCTCAGGCAGCCCAATCTGCCACCACGCCGGTTGCTGAGGCAGCAGCGGTTGTGGTGCCAACCTCTTCCGTTGTGACCGGTGCCGCTCCCGCCGCTTCGTCTCCTTTCTCCAGTGCGTTGGAGGGTGTCGAGGGAATGGACATCGGGGGCCCCGCATCGGCTCCCACCGTCACCGCACCGCCCGTGCCACTTCTGGCGTCCCCGACCTCCGCGGCGGTGGCGGCTCAAATGAAGGTCTCCCGAAGTGGGACCAAGTCCGGGGGCCCGGTTCGACGGGCACCCCCAGGACATGTGATGACGAAATGGACGTCGCGCCGTTCCTGCCTGCAACGCAGCGCAAGGAGCGGCCTCCGACGGCCAAGCCAGTAGAAAGGCCTAAAAAGCCTAATCCAAGAGTAACGGCCCCGAAAGACGACACATGAACACACACGAACACACACACTACAGTCATTCTTAAATTTAAATAATGGGAACACAAAACATCGTCCAATGGAACTGCAGAGGCCTCCTTAAAAATCTTGACGATGTGTATGAGATTCTGCATGCCAGTTAGCCAAGTATCATGTGTCTCCAGGAAACCCACCTCAATTCTAAACAAACAAATTTCTTATATAGGTACATGGTATTCAGAAAGGACAGGGTTGGCTGCACCCACTCTTCAGGAGGTGTGGCCATTATCGCCCGGAAATCATTAGCATGCCACCCTCTCTCTTTAAACACTGTCCTCGAGGCTGTAGCGACCCGTAAAATAATATTTCATAGGTTGATAACGGTATGCTCCATTTACATCTCTCCTGATTTAGCACTTCTGAGCTCTGATTTCGAGGCACTGGTTGACCAGCTACCCGAACCATACATACTAACAGGCGACCTTAATGCGCACAACTCTCTTTGGGGCTCCTCCAGAACGGATGCCCGAGGTCGCCTGATAGAGAAGTTTCTTACATCCTCCGGAGCATGTCTTTTCAACAAAAAACAGCCTACATACCATACCTAAGGACACAATACATACTCGCATCTTGACTTGGCTATTGGTTCCGCAGTTCTCTTTCCATGTCTTGAGTGGGGTGTGGGCACACACCCATATGGTAGTGACCATTTCCCCACTTCATTAACGTATATAGGTATAGGCCCGAGCAGTCCATCTTCCCATAAAAAGTTTAATGAGTCAAAAGCAAACTGGAGCACATTCACACAAACATCTCAACTATACCACACATCCATAGAACCCCTACACGTGGAGGAAGCCGCCCAACTCGTCACGGCGCACATCCTCGACGCCGCCGAAAAGTCCATTCCCCAGGCCTCCAGTGGGTCCAGCACCCCGAGGAGGCCCTGGTGGAACGAGGACTGCAGGTGGGCGCGAGAGGCCCAAAGCCTAAAATCCGTACCAATTATGGCAAGCTGAATACTACTCCTATTCAGCTTGCCATAATTCCTAACTAAACCAAACTCCTACCTAAAATCCGCGCCAATTATGGCAAGCTGAATACTACTTTTGTGGCTGTAAATAACTGGAAATCTCTCCCCACAGAAACAAAACAATCGCTATCTTTAACAAGCTTTAAGAAAAATCTCCGTGAATATTTACTCAACCTCAATGAATAATTTGCTTAACTGGTTGGACCCTATGTTTTTACGCTATATTTTCATTGCACTCCTGACCTGTTTATTGCTTTACTATTTTTGCGACATTGTTTTCAACGATATTTGTTAAATTTCTCACAGTGCACATATAACATCCATAAAAAGCTCTTAGAGTTGTATTTCGCACTAACGCATTATATCTTCTTTTCACTGCTGACTTTGCTGCAAAATTGAACTTTTTATTTTCTATGTGTAATAGGAGGTCCCCCTCCAGCCTCGTGTTCTGGGACCTCCTTCTGTATATTTTGTTATGTAAATATGTTTACGGCAAATAAATTTCTTCCTCTTCTTCTTCTTCAAAAAACAAGGCGTGGGGTGTCCTTCGCCGGCACCCCACGTCAGATACCCTCATTTCTTTTAAACGGGCAAAATCTTTTAAGAAGCGAGTGCGTCGTGAGGCGAAAAGGGAGAGTTGGCGCACCTTCCTCACTTCCACCAACTCATACACTGATACACACAAAGTCTGGACACATATACGCAAGCTGAAAGGACAACAGACACACAGCCTACCCCTGGTTAGGACAACAGGGGACACACTCGAAGACCAGGCCAACACACTTGCACATCACTTCAAACATGTTTCCAGCTCATCACACTACAGAAACACTTTCATGAAGCACAAAACGTCTGCGGAAAAGAAGTCCCTGCGTGATAGAAACAAGTCGCGCAATTCTTACAATTCTCCTTTCTCAATTCATGAGCTGAAGGCTGCTCTGAGGACATGTAAGCCTTCAGCTCCAGGTGCAGACAAAGTCACATACACCATGATACAACACCTACACCCAGACACTCTTGAAACAATCCTACATCTATACAACAACATGTGGCTTTCGGGGCACATTCCTCGCTCTTGGAGGGAGGCCATAGTAGTGGCTTTCCAGAAAGAAGGAAAGGACCCTTGCTCTCCCGCTAGCTATCGGCCCATCGCCCTTACAAGCTGCCTTTGCAAGCTCCTCGAGAAGATGATAAACAGAAGACTTGTGTACTTCCTTGAGTACAACAGTCTTCTCGAGGGCTGCCAGGCAGGCTTCAGGGCGGGGCGATCTACAAATGACCAACTTGTCGCCCTTGAATCATACATAAAGGACGCTTTCATACACAAACAGTTTTGCACAACGGTGTTTTTTTAATTTTGAGAAGGCCTATGACACCGCTTGGCGTTACGGGATCCTCAGTGACCTAAAGTGTTTCGGTATTTCGGGCCATATGCTCACCACCCTTGCTATTTATTTGTCCTGAAAGAACGTTTCGCGTGAGAGTAGGTAGCGCACTCTCAAGAGTTCATGTGCAAGAAAACGGCGTTCCGCAAGGTGGAGTGCTAAGCTGCGCTCTGTTCATAGTTAAGATGAACTCCCTTGGGAAGGCATTGCCACCTACAATTTCTTATTCAATGTATGTAGACGACATCCAGGTATCTTTTAAATCATGTAATATGTCCATCTTTGAGCGTCAAGTCCAGCTCGGTGTCAAAAAACTTGCCAGCTGGGCAGACAAGAACGGTTTTAAACTTAACCCAGAAAAAAGCACCTGTGTTGTCTTCTCCAGGAGGCGTGGGATCCATCCGGACCCAGACATTATCCTTAATGGCGTATCGATTCCTGTGAGGAAGGAACACATGTTTTTAGGTGTGGTGTTGGATGAAATGCTTACGTTCATCCCTCACATTAAAAATTGAAACATAAATGTCTAAAGGCTCTCAACATTCTTAAAACCTTGTCCCACCAGTCGTATGGAACGGATAAGCAACTCCTGTTACGTATTTTCACAAGCCTAGTGGGGTCTAGATTGGACTATGGGAGTGTTGTGTATGGGTCAGCCACTGAAACAGCACTTAAAATGCTCGACCCAGTGCTTCACTTGGGTCTTCGCCTCTCTTGTGGCGCATTCCGTACGAGCCCTGTACAGAGTCTTTACGCAGAGTGTGACAAATGGTGCTTATCACACCAGCGAACCTATGTTGACTTGTTATATGCCTCTAAAATTTCATCAATGGACAACTATCCTTTAAAACCGGTTTTTAATTATACATCCACATCAAAGCTCTTTTTAAATCACCCATCTATTCCTGTTCCCTTCTCGCTCAGAGTAAGGGACGAGGTCACTATTCATGAGGTCTCCTTTGTAGACACATTCAAGTCATCTATCACTTATCTTGTAGCACCATTGCATCTTTGTCCTGTTGCATGTGACTTGTCTTTCTTAAAATACAATAAGAACAGGACACCAAAAAGTGGGATTGTACAGCATTTCATGTATGTGCAGGATAAATACAAGGCTGCAGAGTTTTTCAGCGATGCATCGAAAACGTTCACTACAGTGTCTTGTGCGGCGCATAGGCCGAATTTTGAAGCATATAGAACAATGAATGTAAAGACAAGTATTTTTACGGCAGAAGCATATGGCATTTTTCTTGTTGTAAGTCACATAATTGAACATCATGTTCCTAAATTCATCATCTATACAGATTCGCTGAGTGTCGTCCGTACATTGTCATCAGAAGAGTCCTCGAAAAACCATGTAGTTAACCTTGTCTTGAAATCAATTGTGCTGGCATATTCTTCAACCTTGAGGTGACTGTGTGTTGGGTGCGAGGCCCCTCTGGCATCGGCGGAAATGAACTGGCGGATGAAATGGCCGCCAATGCTACACTCTGAAACACAGTAGACATAACAACATTACCTCACACAGACCTCAAGCCACACATAAGACAACACTTGCGCAGAACGTGGCAAACACACTGGAATGAACAGACAGACAACAAACTACATGTAATAAAGCCAAACTTGGGACGGTACACATCTGACTCGCACAACAGACACACGGAAGTCGCCTTGGGTAGGCTGCGGATAGGGCACACCCATGCAACGCACTCGTATCTGCTGACGGGATCTTCTAGACCCCAGTGCAGCAGGTGCGGAGAGGCCCTATCCGTAGTGCACATACTAATTACATGCAAGGCACTTCGCACAACACGTCACAAACACTTCAGAGAACTCTACAGACAACATATCCCACTACATCCATCGCTGTTTCTAGGTGACGATGCCATTTTTTCCGTGAAACGTGCGTTTGAGTACTTGTCAAACGTGAAGTTTTTAAACCTCATCTCCTATCACGCATAATCAAATCTGGCCCTATACACCAGCCATCACCATTGCCGTTAATTGATTTTATTGTTATTTTGGCTTTATTAGCCACTATTTTATTTTAGATACTTTTGTTTGGCGCTCTTTGCCCCAGCTGGCCTTGCGCCAAAAAACTATAACCATCATCATCATCAGGTTTTGAAATAAGATTTATAACGAATTTGTAGCTTTTGTATTTAAGAACTTTGAACTAGGTTTACCCAGTGACACCGATGTTGCAACGGAATAATTATGTTTCTTCACAAATTTGTGAGCGCAGGTAGGTGGTTTGGTATGATTCAAAGTAATGAGCCTGTGGTAACTGCGGTAATCCATGTCTTTATTCTTTGTGGACTTTCGTGGAAATGGGTAATACATATGCTCAACCGAATACTTTGTTGCTTCATGGATCAGTTCTATCAAAAAATGTCTCTGCAGCGTATTAAACTTTTTACGGGCGGTTCAACAAGTATTTTAGAATAGTTAGGACTGTTTGGTATCACACATTGGAAAGGAATGCTGATTCAGAGCGCGCGTTGTTCCTGATTGCTCAACAGAAGTGGCAAGTAGTGACTCCCTAAACTGTATTACTTCCTCTGCAGCGCAAAAAGCCCGTATTGCCAATATCCAAAAACCAAAAGTTAACAGCAAAAACAAGGGTACGAAATTACAGTGCCGGATTTATCGAACATTTGCTACAAGAAATGAGTCGAAGCACAAGCAACGCAAAACATTTGCAAGAGGAAGCAACATCGCGCTGTCTTATCGGTTCGCAGACATGCTAAACTTCGGGGTTCTATTGCGTGAAAATTTACCACATGGTTATCATGCGTTATGAAGGCCGCACTAAACCGAAAACATCATCAGAGAACGCGGCCGACTATTCAATGGATTAATTTACTTATGTACACAGGGATATTCCTTTTGAAACCGCCTGCCTGGAGCTCTGGCATGCTATCGGCACGTCGTTTTGCACCGCGCAGACTGTTTATTCCCATCGCACGCAACCGCGAGGCATGCGGCTTCGAGTAATTGTTTACCGAAGGCGGCGTATCCCAAAAGAGATTCTCCACGCTTCATTCCGGGACTAACAACATCACTCCACGGTCCGTGGTATATAATTACGTTGTTCCCTATGGTTTGAAGTGAAGCATAATGAAACTGCTTTTCCGCCGAGATAATTCAAATCTGGGTATCGATATTTTCATTTCCAGTTTTTTCTCATAACTTTCTGATAATATTGTTACGTAGTCGGAAAACAGATCAAGCGAATCATGGTTAAGAACGGTGACTGTCTATTTACGTTATGTACGTATCAGCCATGACAGAGCTGGCGCGAAGTACGCTCAGCTTCTTCGTCGTCGTAGTCGTTCTTGGGTCAAGGCTGTGTAAGCGTTGCCCATCCATATTCCGTAACTATAACTTTGGCTTTTAAATTCGTCATCCTATGCATCTAGTCATCCAGTTTTCTCTTAGCTTTTTCTGGTACTTATCCATGGCCAGCGAGCCACTGATAAAGAATTATCATTTTGGTATGAACAAAGTCGCTCATTGCTTGATTTTGTTCGTAGGAATTGAATGCATAAAATAACTCGAGAGAGGGAGGGAGAGAGAGAGAATAAAATATTATTTACCGTAAGTGCTGATGGCGGGGCACTCCCCCGGTGGCCCCCCTTATTCCGGGATACCCAGGCTACGACTTCCCATTCACGAGCTCTTTACCAGTCCTTGATTGTGGCCATTGTCCGGATCGACCAGGCGAGCAACCACTGCTCAAAAGATGGGAAGAGGATATGGGTAGGTTTGAATTTTGTTGGCACTCCAATACCTGGTACTACAGGGTGCCGCACGTTGAACACAAATGGCAAATGGAGGCATACCGAGTGGGGTAGATGTAATGGACGAGGGTGCTGTAGGTATAGGAAGTTGCCTGGAATCGCCTTAGACTGGTGGCTTCTTCTCTGCTTAACCGAGGATTATGTTTTGGGAGTTTTCTTCTTCCAAGTCTATAATTTTCCAAACGTCTGAATACCGGACAAGTTGGTCCGTTTGATGCCAGCGGAGAACATTCCGTCTGAGTTAATGGCCTGGTGTATGTACGTGCGGGCGGCGATGTGAGCCATCTCATTACCGTCGGTCGATTCATGCCCAGGAACCCAGACGATTTCCATCCCAGGTAGCTGTGCCACGGTTTTCAGAATGGCCAGTGCTGGTGTAGCGATTCGTCCTCGCTGATACCTTCGACATGCCCCTTGCGAGTCAGTTAGTGTTGTGATGGAGTCCTTGCTGGGCGTGGCAGCCTGGGCAATGGCAACTTCCTCCGCAGCTCCTATTCAGGTTGAACCTAAAGTCATAGCTGTCATTTCCTGACCGGCCGCGTCAACAACGCAGATGATGTGGCCTGGATGGTTTGGCCATACGGTTGGGTCGCTGAATCTTGTTGATTTATTACTTCCATGCTAGGTGTTCACGGATTTAACCCGCCGCGGTGGCTCAGTGGCTAAGGCGTTGTGCTGCTGAGCACGAGGTCGCGGGTTCGATTCCCGGCCGCGGCGGCCGCTTTTCTGATGGAGGCGAAAAGCAAAAACGCCCGTGTGTACGAGATTTCGGCGCACGATAAAGATCCCCAGGTGGTCAAAATTAATCCGGAGCCCTCCACTACGGCGCGCCTCATCGCCTGCGTTGCGTCGGCGCGTTAAACCCAACAATCAATCAATCAATCAATGTTCACAGATTTCGCTCTAGCGAAACGACGTGCCTTGTTATGAACGGGTTGCATATTTTTTGGTATCGGTAGACCTCGAATGTGCTGTCGAATCTGTAATAAAACACGTGTCTTGTGGTCTTGCATGGGTGGCGTCGCATATCTTAGCTGTCTCAAAGTGGTCCTTCCCGCGGGGTCCTTCCCGTCGTCCTTCCCGTGTAGAGCCACGTGTGTGAATTCAAGTGACGTCGCATGGGCAATTGTAGTGGGTGTCGTTTAAAGCTTTGCTTTCCAACCACCTTCAGAGCGTAGATTGGAGCCAATTTTTTCTGCTGCTGTTCACTGTTTTAAAATGGGAAATAATTCCAACTTAGAGGTTGCTATTGTTGAAGACATTTATTGACCAGGATGGATGTAGGAACTGCAGGGTGGACGGAGTGAATTTGTCAGGACGACGCAGCCTCTGTGCTAGCTTTGGGCATGCTTTGGTGACGTTGCAGCATGAAACTGCATAAGCTTCTAAAAAGGGTTGAAGAGGGGGATGTCCCCTTATAATCGAATGCTATGCCAAAATCAAGCGCGTTTGTTTTTGCGGGTGTTGAGACCAGAAACAGAAAGAAAATTTGGTTGATCCCTCTTCCTTATAAGTCGGTAAAACACGAAAGTGAAATGTGCCTTTAGAGGAGCAGTTGGATGCTTTTTGTGCATCGATATGAACTTGCACAACGCTATTTATACTTCGCCGGTATGGCACCGTTATATACATGCACGTTAGACACTGGATTGTACGCGGAGGAGCATTGCGTAAATCCGACTGAAACCACAGGCGCTCGCAAACAGTCCGTGCGAACGAAACCAAACGGGCTGTGAGCGAATCTTTTGGTGAACACGCGTTCCGCTGCAGCAAAAGGAGCAGCGGATCGTGCTACGAGCGCGACATTCGCAAGTCTTCGTCGAACTTACCCCGTGGTCGTCGTTTTACAGGCTCTCAGCAGGTTACGCTGCGCGTGTGCCGCACACGTAGGCGCGTAAGGCCCCTAAAGTGTTGTAGGGGAATTAGTAGGCGCAGGCTTCGAGCCGCCAACTGTCGGCGCTCATTAGCGTCATGATGCACTACTTCGCTTCGTCTCTCCTAGACGGTAGTACCATCTGCAGGAAAGGATATAAGGCGCGTTTGTCGTCATGCTTACGCGCATCTGTTCCCAGTGCAGTCGGGAACGCGTTTCGTACCTACCGTTGCGTTGAAAGAGTTGGTGGTTCAAATCCCGGTGCAGCCGCGTCAATAAAAGTTTTTCGAGGTGTCTTTTCCCTGGCGGATATTTCGAAAGTCAGATCTTGGAGGAATCCGGCATCAAAAATTTTCTTTTTTTAACCGAAATGCGTTTACTTTCTTATTCAAGCCGTTGGCATGGCAATAGTTTGTTCACAGCACACACTGGATGACGGCGTCTACTGCAGTGAAAGGGGGGCGGAGGTAGAGGGTGGCGGCAGGAGAGGTCTGAGGACGTCTTATCCCCGCTCGCACCGTTGCTGCTTTCACAGCAATGTGACGATTATCACAGTCTTGTGCTCGAATGTTTACACTTCTTTCCGTAGTTATTAGCATTCCCGAGACCTGCACCCTTAAAGTACCTCAGGAGCTTTTTTCCGGAAGCAGGCATTTTTCGAATTATGCGGCACCCGCTGCCAAACCCTCATCCCGTGAAACTACGAATGATTGTCAACAGTCGATGCTTTTGTACGATACCACCATTTATTGTTGTTCTTTACCCAGTCTATGAAAATGAGGTAGGATCTGCACATCGGCTCACGGTTTTTCTTTGCTGCAAAAAGTAATACAGAACGCGTATTGAATTCTCCACAAATTCGCGGTTTCAATGCACGGTTTCAATGCCCGCATCACGCAGAAACAAATCGTTCTTGATTGCTTTACCTCTTTCCTCTTTTTCAGGCTTTAATAATTTATCACACATCAGCACTGTATTTCGTTTTAAAAGAAGACTGCGAATTTTGTCACAATAAGCATTCAAAGGTTAATAATGCTATTGAATATATGACCAAATCGAGGAAAACACAGCGGGCGACATGAACAGGCACCGTTTGCGACGTTCATGAAAATAGTTATAACACTGTCATAACAAAATAACGTTGTAACATTTGAATTTATCAGTCCTAATGCTTTTGAGTAAATTTAAAGTTATACACAGTTACTGTGACTTTTCACAATAACATAAAAATAATACTAACAGCTTCTAACGCTTTTATGTGCTTAGGGTACAAAGTTAATGTTTATTTTGCCAACACTTTAAACTTTTCTTTTAATGCAATTTATCAAGCATTAAAAAGCAATACTGAACGAAGAGAACGTTTTAAAAAATTACAAGACGCCGTTCTACAATGCTAAAGCCCTATAAAAGAATTTCTGTTGAGTTCAAAAGCGGCAGTAATAAAAGGTAAATATCGCCCGGGAAGATTTATATTCGGTAGCGAATTTCGACTGGAAAACTATGCGAAAGTCCAACTATTCCATCAGAATATCAAGAAACAAAACCAGCAAAGAATGCCTAATACCCGTGCGTAGATCTCATAAGACGCCGTCCTGATCCTCCAGAGAACTGCAAGTTTTCGTGCCTCAGGTGAGCGTTGTGCAGCTTACGGGCTTTAAACTACGGCCCGGTCCACCGAACTAGGTGGGATGCATGTAGGTGGAGTAGTGCTTCCTTTTTTTTTAGTCAGTTCTGGGCACTGTGGTAAGCCTTCGAAAGCACCGAACTCGCTTGAGAATAAATATTTCATAGGGCTACTGCACAAGCAGTGCCCCCAGAAAAAAGCATGAAGTCCCTTGCGGTCATGGCTCAGTAACTTCTACATAAAAGCCCCCGACTTTGTCACTCTCGCATTACTACTTGCGCCATCGGCCCCATTCCCCCGAGCTCTAGTCCAGAAGCGCCTGTTATTATTGGATTTATATACCTCTATCTCACTCTCACCGAGTGTATCTCGAATTTTCTGGTACACTCGCCGACGTTCGTAAGTCCAAAGCACAACAGCGTGGACAAAACTGGACATAGATAAAAACTGTGTGAACAGTTTTGGACGAGTTATCTCGCCGGCAAAAACACAAGAACCAAAACATAGAAACAAAACAAGAAACATAGCTCACAGTTGAAGTTAGCAGAAAGAAAAAGGCCCAGCTATAACCTTTTTTGTGCTGAAGGAGGTGTTTCCTAGTTGTGTTCAGTGCGAACTTACCCTGGACTTCCTTTAAGTATTACGAAAGAACGGGCCCGGTGGACGTGACCGTGGGCCGAGTGTAAATTTGATTTCACGTTCCCTGTCTTGATGTAATGTGAGTTAAAGTTTAACATTTTATTTGAGATATTTGATCTTGGAGCATTTGCCCGGTAAGGGGCCTTCTAGTCAGTGAAGCACAAGACCACTGTTCAGGCGTCACGATTGAACACGTCAGTAAGAAATAAAATTCGAATCTTCTGAACGTGACATGAAATCTTAGGTGATCAACAAAGCAAAATGTTAAGAGCGAGGTAGCTAACAAATAAAACAGAAACAAAAACTCACAAAAACGCCTTTTCAGTGGAATAGTTTTAGAAACATGATTTAGTTTTATGGAAAAATGGTGGTGTATGTTGTCTAATGAACAGTGAATGATTTACTCGATTTTATACTTCTACCACACACCAGCCTTAACAAACTAAATATTTATAAAAAAATGTGACCAAAATCATTGACTATCCTATGTAATTCGAAAGTTTCATAGGGTCACAAAAAAAAATGTAATTTATTGTCGCACAAAGCTTCTGAGAGTTCGATTTCAAAGGGGCTCGGTAGGGCAAGAAATTACCGTCGAAGTGCTCGCTCAGAAGTATTTCGTTCAAAGTGCGATTCTTTCCATCCTTTTGTTATTGAGCGAACCCTACGCCATCAACCTAAGAAAAAGGTTTCGTGGAAAGCAGCCAAATAAAGCATTGTCGCGCAAGTGCAGAAGCTTACAAAATAATAAAACTATCTAACCATGAAAAGAAAACCCGATGGTTACAAGCCAGGACAGTGTCATTGTGTTCATGTTTAAGAGCTAACCAAATTTTGCACGGTGGAGTTGGATTTGATAGTCGCTAAAGCACAGAAGGAAACACAGAGCTCCAATGGTCTTCTGTAGAGAAAAGAGGTTGTCCTATAATAGGCTCATCTTCCCTTTACGTCTCTCTGGCATAGAGGTGCAGAGGAAATTTTTGCAGTTTCCTCCTCCCTTTTTGTTCATCACTGTTGCCTCAATTGACGCTCCTAAAAGTGTTGAGGGACCCTTCCCGCACCCCACCATTAAATAACAAGGGCCTTCCGACCGTTATATTGGTCCTACCCTCTAAGACACGCATCGCGCCCAAGCATAAGTACTCTGGGGGATAACGTTCGCGCACGTTGTATATGTTGGTAATTGATTTTGAAGGTAAGTTTCGCTTGATGTGAACAGGCTGACAGACACGGGAAAAAACGTATACCTTCACGGAAAGCCGGCGGTTTTTCCCGTTTTCACGTTTTTTTCCCGTGTCCGTCTCGGTGTTCACATGAAGTGCAACTTACATTCAAAAGCATGTTTATAAACTAGCAAGACATCAAGCTTTACTGGTAATCGATACTAGGAACATTACTAGATATAACCAACAATTTTAAGAGCTTGTGTATTGCTGTTTAAAGTTAATTCTCTTATGTCTCTTAAGGAAGTTCCCTTAAGGATCGGAGCTAGCGACTTTAGAAAACTTCGCCAACCGGCTCAAATTTTCCTCTGGTTGTGTACCTGCATCCGAAGCTCCGCTTGAGTAAAAGACGTTACTGCGGCGGTGATGAATTTAGTGATTGTGTTTGGTTACTGGTGTGCTGATTCGCTACTACACAGTGTTATGTGACATCCTGCACCAGCTGCCATTAGGTATCGTGTTCAGGACGCTCCTTCCTAGCCAACAGAAGAATATGCCGGGATGAAGGCCTTTTAAAGGTTTCGGGGATGACGTCACTGTCCAGTGGTTGGTGGTATTTCCCGGAGTTTTATGCGCCACGGCAAGGAGATTGGGGCGGCCAGCACAAAGTAGGGTTAACAAGAATCCCCGGTCGCCGAACAGATAGTCCGGAGGGTCGACGATGTCCGCATGCTCAAGCCAGTGTGAGCGTCAAGCAAGGTCCTTAGCTCAGCGGAACACTGCAGCAGGCTGGCGAACCAAAAGAAGAACTCTTATAACAAGCATCGATAAAGAATCGTGTTCAAGCCGTTCCAGCCTAGCCAATGTGGCGAAGTGGAGAAATAAATTACCAGGCATTTCTAGGAAAGCATTTTGGACAGCGGTTACAAAAATATTTCTTATCCGATTGAATAACGGCACTTGGCGCCACTTAGAATAAATTTTATAACTTGTTCAAGCCAGAATAAATTACAATTATCACAACAAATAGGGCAGTCTTGATTACTTGTATACTTTCGAATGCAAATAAGTTAAAAGGATCTCCCTTGTTTGAGTTGTTCATGAAAAATTAATTATTAATATTTGTTTTCGAAATTGCTGAGGTAGTGCTGTCAAGAATAGAGCATTATTATTAAGACATAACGACAATAAATGCGTAACTGCAACCGAGCGCAATCCTTGGTGGTTGTTTATGCGTGAAGAAACTGTGTGAGGCTTTTTAAAAGGATGAAAGATCCCCGCACCGGGCACCTTGTGTTTTCAAGGGGACAATATTGGTTACACCTGCGATTCAAACTCTGATACTCACGCTGTATCCAACCATGGCAAGGTGTTTTGACGTGAAGGGTAGAAGCCTTGAATGGTGGCAGGCGGAGCCCTGGCCAAACTCCGTCCGGTGTGCTCCCTGTATGTTTACCTAAAAGGGGGGTCGGAGACCTCTATGGCCAACTGAGTAAAGCAAGCGAAGAGGGATCCCCATTCCCCGCTTTCTGTATTTGCCGAATCGTAAATTCAAACACCCCAAAAATCCTGATCATTTTATGAAAAGGGGCAGCGCTGGAGTGTCCTTTCCACTACTTTCTTTTACCATCTCTACTAAGCCTGACACCTACTCTCGCATTCTTGGGAACGAGTCAGTTGATTCAGCAAGACCACTCGCTTAACTGTCTGTATTTCTGAAGTCAAACTTTGGGGAAAGTATAATATGAAAATAAAATCCCGGGACTGGAGAAATCCTTATTCACGGGAATAGTAATCAGTCAGCCAAGAACCACCTGAAACAAACCCGTTTGGTCAAACTGCATATCATGGTCACACCGTATTGGAGCCTTAACCGCTCCCAGGGGGTCAGCTCTGCCCCATATCTTATATCCGAAACGGAAGCCAACCTACTGGAAGGCCTGAAGGAACATGGCGGCACGGCTGTGAGGAGCATCGCGATCCATCAAAATGATAAGGAGATCCCGACAAAGCATCTCACCCTGACCTTCAACCGCTCTGCACTCCGCGAACCTGTTAACCCCGGTTTTATAAAATGTAAAGTTTTATTAAGTTTTATAAAGTTTTATAAAGTTTTAATAATGTAAACATCATCATCATCAGTATCTGGGGTCACATCTTGGAAGCGGTGACGTAGAAACGGAGTGGTTATTCTGGGCTAAATGTCAGGGCTGACAGCCGGCATACTCCCGGATTCACGAGGTTCAAACTTGAGAAACAGATTGTAAACTAAAGTAACAGAAAACATCACATTGTCACAGGCGTGGAAGAGGTTCGCTTCTTTCGCGCTGGGGAGCTGCGCCAACGCAGCTCACCGGGGGGCGCAGCAGCGTTTGGTTTAGGCGACAACTCCTGTCAGCGAGACCGATGTGGTCCAGCTCTCCCCGTCCTCGGTTGCCTTAAACAGCCCCCTTGTCACCACACCACAGGGCAGCCCGCAGCGGCTAAGGTTGCAACAAACGACAGGAGTCATGCTGCTCCTTCCGTCTGTGCTACCTCGGCCTTCCAGTATGCCTGAAGGCTCGGAGGAAATGGACGTAGAGGGACTCTCGGTGCCTCCCGACCCCGCCGCACCAGTGGTGGCACCGTTGGCGCTCTAAAAAACCTCGCTAGCAGCGGCTCAGACAAAGGGCATCCGGAAATGTGTGTTCTTCAACGATATTGGTCCTTCGGGTACTGAGACGACCTCCGACCACAACATGGACGTCGTACTGTTTCTGACTGTAACGCAGCGCAAGGAAGACCTTTCGACGTCCAAGGCTGCAGAGGAACAAAAAAGTCAAAATCACTGCACCGAAAGACAAAACATAAGCGTATATTCCCATCGCTCTTGACTATAAATAATGGGAAGACAAAATATCACGCAGCGGAATTGAAGGGACCTTTTTATTGATTGTAGGGTTTAACGCGGCGATACAACGCAGCCGATGAGGCGTGCCGTAGTGGATAGCTCTGGATTTATTTTGACCACCTGGGATCTTTACGTGCGCCGAAATCTCGTACACACGGGCGTTTTTGCTTTTCGCCTCTATCAAAAAAGGGGCCGCCGCTACCGGTAATTGAACCCATGTCTTCGCGCTTATCAGCGCAATGCCTTAGTCACTGAGCCACCGCGGCTGGTGGGGCCTTGTTATAAATCTCGGTGATGTATGTAAGTTACTGCATGCCAGCCAAACAAGGGTCACGTGCTTACAAGAAACAAGTTAAGAAAAACAAACTTCCTCATCTTGTATCCAGAAAGCACAGGGATGGCGCACAACGTCTTCTGGTGGTGTGGCCGTAGTCGCCTAGAAACTGTAACCATTTCATCCCATCACTCCGAGCACTATCCCTGACGCTGCTACTCGAACAATAATCTTCAATTCACTAATACTAATGCGCTCCTTGTAGGTCCTTCCTGTTTATAGGCTTTCTAGTACTAATTTTTACACGCTGATAGATCGGTTATGTTATTAGCAGGTGGCCTCAATGCTCATAATTACATCTGGGGCTCCCCTTACGCGGATGACCGAGGTAACCTCAGTTAAAAGTTCCCAAAATCATCAGAAACATTTCTTTTTAACCAGAAACAGAACACATACAACATAGCCCACCACACATACTGACACCTCTACTTAGCTTTTGGCTGAGAACTTGCCTTCCCGCCTCTAGAATTGGAAGTGTACACCAGCCCATACGTTGTGATCAAGTCCCAACTACAGTAACATACATAGGTAAAGGTTTTCCGTTACTTGAGTAAGCTTTGTTGTGGGGCCGCTTGCCCCTTCGTTCGACCCTGAATATGATTGCACAAAACAATTATTCCAACGTCGCTGTTTGCCCTGATGGCTTAGAGGCATTTTTTTCTCAATAAAGGCTGTCCATTCATTTTTTACGTTCCCAGTTCTGCCAATTCCAAATGTGGCGCATTTGGTTGCCGGATGCTGCCCGAAATTTCCTCTCTCCTCTTCCAGAAAATTATGTTAACTCATAATAAAAACATGACTATTCTGAAAAATACACACATCAATGTTCTTTTTTTCTGACATTACAGTTGCCTTTTTCTTATACAGAGCACTAGTTCAATACTCAAGAAATTGTGGCAGCGGTTAAGAGATCTATTGATATATGAGGTAGTTGTTCCACAGTTAAGTCAAAGTTTTCTTTTGCATTCGCGAATAGGTTGCACAAACCATGAGACATATAAAAGCTCAGAAAATACAAAAAAAACTTTGACACTGCCGGTATTTGAACAGATGACGTTGGTGGAGTGCGTGCGAAGCTTACACCCCGTCGCCACGCTTACGTAGGAAAACCATTTGCAAAAACAAACTTATCATAGATGGACACAAACCCCTCATTTCTCGCCTCTGTTTCCTCTTTGATTTGTAGAATCCCTCACTGGCAAACTGAACATTTCTTCAAGACCGGTGGCGCAATAAGCTTCCCTGAAGCCACAACAATATCTAATACCGAGCAACTGCTCTGCTACGGCAAAGCAATTGATTGTAAATGCATGCATGGCTGTGGCTGCTATTTCTCACATCAAAAATACTGCTTCGTATGATATTTTTTAAATCTTTACCGTAACAATTTTCAACGGTATTGATTCCTTCTAACCTATATGGCCTTCCGTAACTTTTCTTCTGCATTTACCTGATATTATATTGTCTATAAGCGTGCCGTTCACAAGCGCATATGCCGTTTGCTGCTTCAGGGAAACAGATTAGCCGCCGAAGCGCACGTCCGCATCGTCAGTAGCAAACATGCTGATCTTATTACCACTAGTGTTGAGCTGTATGGGCTTTATGGATCTTACTAAGTTTATTACAGTCTAGAGATTAACAAAACAGATCGGTATCTATTACCGGGCAAATGTCTGGGCGCAGTTTTTACTTCTTGGTTTTACTTGGTCGATTCTTGGTCGATTCCCATCTTCCTGTCGGCCTACTGGTTTTGTCTACGTTTTCGGTCTGCGAGGTGGTCACACTGCGTCAAATTTTCATCTGCCGAAGTGCATATTTGTGTCGCCGTCGACGTCGTATAAAAACGCAGTCTGCCAACTCAGAATTCACGTCGCCGTCATGCCGTCGTCGTGTCGGCCTAATGTGAGCGCGCCTTTACGAGAAGCTTCTAATACAGTAAAAAGGTAAATATAGACGAAAATGGCTGGACGTAAGCGTGCTGCAGGAAGCGTTAAATAATACAAGCTGCCCCGACAGCCCACCGACGCTGAGCAGACGTCCGTTCTCTTCGCCTGAAGTGGGAGAAAAGGCAGTCCGATAGCAGGATGTCTGCGTCGTGATGCACGTGATAGAACCGATGACGTACGTGCGTGTAAATGGCGGTTCGAAACACAGGAAGGAAAGTGTGGGAAAGCGGCGGCAAACTTTGCAACAAAAGTGTGAGCTTTTCGCTGCGCGTAAGGATGCCATATTTGACACAAATGACGCTGAGCTCCGAATCAAACGACTGTACTTGTTCATTTAGTGCACTCAAAGCTCCTTTCCCTGCCCCTTTAGAGTGTGGGGACTCTTGTTTCTCTACGCCTCTCCTGCACGTGTTTTCGCGAGATGGGAGCCGAATTTTGGGTAGCCGGCGCGTCATGTGAGTCGTGACCTCTTCGTCACCTCAGTGACGCGCCGAACCAGCTCGCCGCAAACGTGTGCGCTAGGGCGCGGGGGAAGGAGGAACAGTTTGTCGCCTTCCTTCGCGCCACCCTCTCCCTGACCAGGGGAATACATCCTCTCCCCTGGAGCTCACCTGCTGGACAAACGAGCATTCCACCGGGAGTCGACTGGGCGATTTGGTCGCAATCGGTTGGCTAGGCAGTGCCTACTCCGTATGCTCCGATGACGGTGAACCCAATTGGCTCCAGGGGACTGTGCTGAGAGATTTTTTTCCTGATCGGTCGCAAGGTATGCCCCCCTGCTCCCGCGGCTGTGATGAGGTCTGAGGTCTGAGTTTCGCTGCTTGAGCGAGCGAACGGAGCCACTGTCTCCCTGCAAGCGATAGTCGTGTTGTCTTGTATGGCCCTGCACCTGCAGGCAATAAAGCCTTACTTTGGATTGCCGGAGCTTGTCTACCGCATGTGAGTACCCGAAGCCCTGTATTCCGCAGGTGCTAGTGTACGGCACGTAGCCGGACAGGTGCTAGTGTACGGCACGTAGCACAGGACCCCTAGCCGGGGTCCTGTGCTATCCCCTACGTTAGCCCACAAAAGAAATTCCAAAACACGGCAAATGTCCTTTGATGTCGGGAAGCGGTGCGGCGGGATTTCCCTGATCCTGCAGCAAGCGAGGTCCGATTGCATATACACCTTGAAACCAACGAAGCTCCCGACGCGCTGTAGTAGTCCTTTGCGGCTACGACTAACCCGAAAATGCACCAGTAGCAAAACACTTCGGAACTTGGGTCCTCTGAAAAACATCAGCTTGGTCGCGAGGACGGCATCTACGCAAAGGAAGGGGGATAGTTAGTCAGCCCCGCCGAAGCGGCATGCAAGCAGGACTAGTCGGGAACGAGCCCAAAAACTTGCGGCACTCCACAGCACTGGTTTAAATCATGGAGCTCTTGCTGATAGTCATGTGATGTGAATCGAGAAATAACTGCTACATTAGGATATTCAAGTATAAGCCACCAAAAGTATATTCCTTCCTCATCCTAAAAGTCACAAGTGCATATAGAAAGCCCAGCTCTTACACACTCGCGCGTTTCAGACAATTAGGGGCCTAAGTTAGGATATCCGAATTTACAAGATGGCGCGAAGATTCGAAGCTTGATGTCGAGTAGGTTGGCGCTAAAAGCAATTTACTCCCAAAATGATACGGTTTAAGGTACAAACAGCGCAGGAACAGGACGATAAGAGGATCACACAAACACGGCGCGGACTTATTTTGTTGTTTATTCTCGCAACAGGCAATACACATGAAAAGACAGAAAACACGTGACATAATAACCTAGGAATGACAAATAGAAAAACAAAAATAAAAGCAAAAACTCATGATAAAAGAAAAAAATGAAAACAAACAATATTCTACGGCACAATAATCTGCACTGCTGTTAAATCTGCAGCCACCAGCACGATTTATATTAGACCGCACTCACAATCCCTCCTAGCCACCAACATAGTGAATTTCTTTCCCGGTAAGGGCGACGGAGTGTTTGCTAATAAAATCCTGCAAACGGGTGTGAATTTTCTAGGCTTATCTCATTTCCCGCCGTAGCCTGTCCTGATACACGACCACCACGTGGAACTGCTCAAGCGAAGGTGAGCACCCTGGGCAATTTGCAACGTGCGCAGCAAGCGTGCTCCTTGTGGCGTTTCTTACATCAAACGCGTGCTCACGCAGGTGATCACTGAAGCAGCGACCTGTTTGGCCCACTTATGACCTTTTACGCGACAATGGTATCTCATAGATAACCTCTTCCCGGCACTGGACGAAGGAGTTTGCATGTTTCTTCGTGGATGTTTTTTTTTTTTTTGCTTCATTGGGGTGCTGCCTCAATGATCGCTTTGGGAGCACGCGTGATATCTAAGAAACGCAACAAAGAGCACGCTCGCTGCGCACCTTGCACATTGCTCAAGGTGCTCGCCTTCACTTGAGGAGTGCCATGTGGTGGCCAGGTATCAGGACAGGCTGCGGCGGGACATCAGAGCAGCCTGGGAAATCCACACCCGTCAGCAGGATTGCTTCAGCACACCCTCCGTCGCTCTTACGGGGAAATACATTGACTATCTTGGTAGCTAGGAGAGATTGTGAGGGCGCTCTGATATAAATTGTGCTAGTTGGTGCAGATTTAACAGGAGCGCAGATTACTGTGCCATAGGAGATTTTTCTTTTTTAATTTTTTTCTTTTATTATTGTTTTTGAATTTGTAATTCCTACGTTAGTACGTTACGTGTTTTCTGTCTTTGCATATTTATTGCCAGCTCTCGACAATAAGCACCAGTTGTTACTCAGCGCCATGTATGTGTTATCCTCTTATCGTCCAGTTCCTGTGCTGTTCGTGACTCAGTTATGCACCAACTCGCCCGTTTAAATCCGTGTTGCAGATAAGGTTTGCTTTGTTTTCCGACCTCGTGTGGGTCATGATTTGCTCGATCACAACTATAAAATGATGCACACTTTATTTTATCAATTTTTGGCGGCCAGCGATTCTTTAGATTGCGCACGGCGAGAGTTTTTGTCCTCCCCATGTTTTCAAATCCTTGTAGGGGGTTTATAATTAGTTTTGCTGTGCGCTTATGAAAGGTGGCCACTGGGATCGACATCAGATCTCTGTTATTTCAGCAAACCCAGCCCTGCTAAATCATTTTACTCTAAAGAAAAACTAATACCAGACGGAAAGTATCCGTTGCGGAAGCCTCAGGTTTTCTTTTTGCAGCAACCGACATGCACACAGGAGTTATTTTGTGAAGATGTTCCTTCAACCGTGACAATTATTTCGCGTTTTAGCGGGTCCTCATTTTCATCGAGGGCGCTCCATCGACCACACTATAGGGGAAATTTAGCAATTGAAGCCAATGACGATGTTAACACAAACAGAGTCGTCTTGTGTGGTGTGCGTTTTATCTGCGCCATTACAAAAACCATTGGGTCTCATTATGCAGCCGTTTAGGGTGAGTTAAGGCTGCAAAAGTTTAGTCATGCGCCAGTGGCATTTTGGCGTGCCTACGAAGATGTTCTCACGCTATACGTACGGACGTATGTCTGCATATTAGTAGGGCTAGTAAGCGCGTTCTGTGCTAAATTATGTCACTCTTGTACAAAAAGGCAAAGCTGTCTCCCCAGGAATTTTTCTTAACGCAGGACGGATAAATTTTTGCAAGCAGATACAGAAATTACTTCGGTTGTCAGGATATAAGCCTTTTAGTTTAGCCAACAAAAATAAGCGAATGGAAGGTGCATAGTAGGTGAAACATAAAACTTGCTACGTTGGAAGCTAAGTGTGGCTGCACGTGTTCAACGAAAATATAGTAGTTGTGATAACATTGTTAGTGTACGTGAGTGGCTAAAGGCTAGCTTTTGTTACCATATAACAGAAGGTCTAACCATGAAGAGCGCACAACGTGCTTGACGCTTCTCATTGGATACACGGAGTTTCCAATTATCTGATTTACGTTTTTTTCGGTAATGACAACAAAATTTTTACTTGCCTAAAAAAATTTAAAAATATGGCTTCACGTCTGCGTCACCTCACATCCATTTTTTGGCCACTTTGACCTTGAAAAAACAGTAAAGAAACCACCAAATGCATAGAAAGGAACCTCATCGATTTTGGCTGCTTCAGGCTTTTTTGCGCACAAGATTTATTTTCTTCAGCGGACACTCCGACATAAGGTACGCATTTCTTATTATACGCGAAGAAAAGACAATACCGGTCACATGCCAGTTGAAAAGTTCCGATGTAGATGATGAGAATATTAGGTGGTGAACAAAGGCGTGGTGGAGCGGGGTATCGGGATTCTGTCACGTTCTAGGTGTCGTTATTCCACTCACATCAAGGTGACTCCACCCACCTCGTGAATGCCCGCAATATAAACATTACAAGAAATCATAAACCCCCGTTAAACTACGGTGATGGTGGAACACCAAAGCTTTCTTGTGATGAATTATTTGGCTTTCTAATCCCACCGCAAGAGTGAGTGCTACTCTGGAGGTACGCACCACTTTTCTCGAATACCCGTACCAACTCTCAGGTGTGCCATCCGCAGGTCCAACGTTTCAGTTTGGGGTGCATCCGTGCCAGCTGCTTTGCGTTCGCTTCGACCGTGTCGAAATAGAGCGATCAGATAGAGGCCGGTTTCATAACGCAAGGGACCCAGATTGGACTCCAGCCACCAGAAGCTTTTTTTCTTTCTCTTTCACTTCACCCACGATAATTCATTTTCACCGCCACAGAAAGTTCGCTGTCCTGCAGGGCGTATTAGCGTACAACCGCATCAAGGAGAAAAGGAAGGGTCCGTTTTAAAAGTTTACAAAACGGCGGGTATGAACGAGAAATTGGGGTCTAGCTAATTCGCACGGGAGCATAAGTTGCTTCATCGCTCTTTGTAAGCATTTCTTTCCCTTCCTGTAAGATCAGGGTAACTTCTTTTTTTACACCTAATCCTAGAAAAGGCCGGCAGTTTAGCCTACTCTAAGGGAAAACTATTAGTCATGTGGGATTTCCTAAGCTAGAAGATGACTAGAATAAAGCACATTGCGGAGCCCACGAGAAAATGAATTAACCCTTTGACGCCCAGTGTCGCTTAGGAGCAACAACTCAAACAATATTTTTTTCTCTCGCACTTTGTTGTTTTTTCTACATTTACCCCTTCTGAGGACGGACAACGGATGGAGGACATTCAAAAGATAAAGGAAAAACGGCAGCACCTACTTCTGAGGGCTAAAGAAATATTGTTTACGCGTGTCCACTCGCATCGAGCCCGGGTAGCTCATTGGGTTAGTGACACGTAACCGAAATGGTGAAATTTCGTTGTTATTACAAATGATAGCAATTCAAACTTTTCACTTGAACCATAGATCACGATCATCAAGGTAGCTTTCTTGTTCAAGTGATAAATGGGCAGCCAGAATCCACTGTTTCCATGGGCCCAGTGTGCCCTAGTGTCCGTCTTAATGACCCAAAAATTTTTCTGACTTCATGTTTGAGAGGGCGGAAGTCCTTTTAGATCAGAGAAAACGTCTCACACACTTAAGACCCGCCGCGGTGGCTCAGTGGCTAAGGCGTTGCGCTGCTGAGCACGAGGTCGCGGGTTCGATTCCCGGCCGCGGTGGCCGCTTTCTGATGGAGGCGAAAAGCAAAAACACCCGTGTGTACGAGATTTCGGCGCACGATAAAGATCCCCAGGTGGTCAAAATTAATCCGGAGCCCTCCACTACGGCGCACCTCATCGCCCGCGTTGCGTCGGCGCGTTAAACCCCACAATCAGATCATCTCACACACTTAAGTAAAACAAAAAAGTTTCGGGCATCGAAGGGTTAAAACGGGGCTGAAGAAAAAGTAGAATGAATGTCTGGTTCAGGAAACCCCCTGGGAAAGCAAAGCTGCCTCTTTTTCACAGTGCACTACGCAAACAAGACTGGCACGCAAGAGATATTACCAAATACCGTGCATGCTCTTTGGCGACATTTTTATTCTTGGAATTGCAAAAATAGTGCAAGTGTGACTGAAATAGGATAACGGCTATTTTGGAGATGTAAATGATATAACCCTTACTCCTCCACTGTAATTCTTTCATAAGAGATTCCAAGCAGTTCTCGCTTGGAGGGTAGCGTGTACATGAATCTAATTTGGTAATGTTCCTTTCCAGCCGTGTAGAACGTAGAGAACAATGTGTCGAGTCATTTGCACGTGGGACGTTGTTTTTTTTTTTCAGAAAACTAAAGTGCAATGTTAAGCTCGCGAACCGTGCGTGACCTTTCTCGCTTCATTGCTTTCTACGCCGCTGGCTTGATGCCTCTATGCATAAAATATTCATTCCTTGGAGTGCTGCGCTCTCCAAACATTCCCGTGTACCGGTCCTAGAACAAAAAATAAGCAGCTCGTGCCTCGGGTGTTTCCTCCACGTCGACGAAGCAATTTGTTCATTGTGCATGTCATTTCTCCCTGATAATAATTTATTTCCGGCAAAGTGTTTTAAATCTGTCGAGAGATCTTGGTATTGTTGAGAAGAAAATTTGTTTGCTGGTGCGTTCGGCTGGGTTGTTTTGTTTTATTTTTTGTATGCCGCTATGAGCGAGAAAGAGGCCAGAAGCCCAAAGAAGCCGCTTGTTCGTATTTGAGCAAAATGGTTAAAAGAAATAGTTCTAGCACGGGCGGAAGTCCTTCTTGCGAATGAGAAAAAAAAATTCATCGATGAAACAGGAACCGTCAACTCACGGGAAGCACAAAATTGAAATGGGGAGATGAGGCTTTGCTGACACCTGCGAATGGTAGAAAATATCAACAAACACGTACCCCCAATGGTTGAACGTAGAGATGATTTAACATTTTTAAAATATTTTTTTTTCACATTCCTGCGGTTGTTTCATCTTGTTGGCTGATTCGGATATATAAACTGATTAAAGCTCCGCTGACCGTAAAATGAACTGCCTCAACTTTTGAGCAAAGTAATTTGTCGTCGACGCAAGGCACCTAGGACATAGAGCAGCCAGTAAAAGTAAAAAAAAAAAATCGGTGGACTTTACAGGCTCTGGTAAATAGCACAGGCGCTTTGTCATCACTAGAGGAGAATTTTTCTCTTTCCAGTTTTTCATACCTGCCTAATTCATTTCTAAAAGGTATTTATTGTTGAAGTCAGTGTAAACCTCCTCGATACACTAATCGGATTATTATTGTGATGGTGACACCACGTAAGAAGGCCGTTCCCTGCAGCAAAGATGATATCAGCAGAAAGCCGATTCATTTGCTAACATTTAAAGCAAACGCTCAGTAGCAGCTCACCAAAAGACCCTTTGCCGATACAAAAATTTTCATTGGCCATAGCTAGTCGATCACACAGAAGTGGATTGAAGAGATGAACTCGCTTTAAAGGCTGTTCTTCCGCTTCAAAATGTTCTTTCAAAATAAGTTTTGTAATGAGTTGCAAATGAAGCTTCGATTTTGTGGATACCGAACGTGGTTCCTTTATTTTGGCCTATGAAACACAGCTGTGATAGAGTGCTGGCCAAAATAATAACAAATAACTGATTTCTGTGTCTCTTATGGGGGCTAGGTGGGGGTAATCAAGCAATTGATATCGCTGTTGCCAGTACCTGCCGCTACTTGAAGTTAAGGAAATCAAGGGAACTCGCCTTGTGCTATTAGAAATTTTGGCACAACAAGCGCGGAGGCAGCAATGCATAAAAGCAACTGATTTTTAGTATGTTGTGAGCATGCCCCTACCTGAATGTGAAGTATTCATCTCCAACGTAATTACTCCACTACCAGTCATACTACACTGAAGTGCTGTGGGTACACCTGTAGTAAACAGAAATATTTGGTGCAACATGTGAGTCGGAGATTGCACATACAAAGTTATAGACCTGGGATATGGTAGATTTGAATCATTTGGCTGCAAGCCCGGCCTATTACTGAAGTACCTTAAATAAAGATGCCGGAATGACTTTGGCAATATAATTTATTTTTTGCGAGAAACAAAATTTCTGAATGGCGCATACACTAATGGTGTGAGGACCCTGTTAATCTAGGAAAAAATCTGGGGAAGCTTGAACTCATGCGCAAGATTTGAATGGCGCAGCTTTTGTAGGTGAGCATTGACGGACACTTAGTTAGAGCAGCACGCCCTGCCTTTCGGTTTGCGGCCTCTTCCTCGGCCATGTGAACTATCTGCGGCCCGGCCATGCCTAGAACTGCGAGGACGTTGCGCGCGAGGTCTCTTGTACGATACTGAGTGCACGAGCGCGATGATGGTAGCTCCCGCGCGAAGGGCTCTCCTATGATACTGAGCGCATGCGCACGCTCCTCTCGAATGTTGCGGGAGCAGCTAACACGCCTCTTTCCAGAGTGGGTAAAGCGACAGCTGCGCGACGACGCGATAACGTTCATCGCGGGGAGTTTTCGGTGCGCACGAATCCCCCACTTAAGGAATTTACGGTGACAACAGTGTCGCTGTTAAAATATGAATTCCCCAACGCTCTGGGAAGAGCGTTGTAATACGTTCCAAGGGTTGGGTACCTTGAGGGAGCAGGTTTTCGCAACTGTGCAGCTGTTTCGGATTAAACAATGGGTGAAAGCAAGCATCAAAGAACCACCTCGACCGAAGTCTGGTCTGGTGTTCGAGAGCACGGAGTAGGAGAGGCAGTGCAGTGCTCTCTTAGAGTGCCGCCGGCGTCAGGATCATTTATTATTTATCCAATTACTTTGCGCATAACGAAGCACCTAAAAAAACAGAAGTTGCGTGGGTGTGCGGAGAGTTAGCACTCGAAAACAGGAGACGCGCGCGAGAACATGTCCCCCATCAATTTATTAACAGTGCCTGAAACGTGAAAAGACTTCACCGCATCCAACGCACTCCTACGCAGGCACTCCACACATCGACACCCTTTCTATACCCAATGGTTTGAAAAGAGTGTGAAGGGAGTGAAGCAGTCACTAGCCAGTGCGCTTTCCTTGTTTGTGGTTGCAATAACTGGGCATTGGTTCATTGAGCCGCACTACGCAAGCCGGGGCAGGTTGTCAAAAATTCAATTTTTATTTTCATTGCATTCACGCCACTACTAACGCCAGTACCGGTCGAAGGTTCTGCCTGTCGTAACAACATTTTGTTCCCGCCACAAAAATACTGTTACTTTGTCACAACATCGCAAACATGCATTTTAAGACATGTTATTTACGTTTCGGCAATAGTTGCGCTTACATGCGCCGGAAAATCTCGTTCATGAAAAGGGCCAAGCAATCAAGGCACAAGTTTGGTTCATTCGAAAGATTGCCTCTTAAAAATCAAACTGACACCACTTTTAACGTGAGTGCCAGTCTGCGTTTTTCATCCATAGGTTGTTTCTAGAAAGCGCCGGTAATATTTTTAAAGCAGATGTTTAATTTCACCAAAGGTTTCGTCGTATGCTGGAAGAATTTTTCAATTATGTAATCTTTATTTGTTAGCAAGGGCGTACTTCTATTAAAAAAGTAGGTAAGCTCCACCCTCGGCGGGCAGGTTATGTAGTTAGGAAAGAACAACTAGATGAAAATTAGCTACCCCTAAATTGATATGACAACGGTTGCGGAACACGAAGCTTCTAAAATCAAGTACAACCACAAGCAAACCAACCCAGAAGCTTCCAGACGCATATAACACTACCTTACCATGCACATCATGTATTTCTTGTCGGGAGGGTTTATTGCACTTCGATTGTGCTCTCGAGGGCCTTACTGATATGAGCATTCCACGGCTTTCGTTAGCGTTCAATCATTGTAGTTATTGGCAGATAGAGTGCATTTTATATCCAACTATGGATACCCATTCACCCCTTTCCGAATCCAAACTGCTTCGACTATGCCGGAATGTGGCAATGGTATAGGCGAGGGGGTCATGACGTGAGAGACCCAGGTTTTATTCCGACCATAGAATTCCTTCACCCCACCCACGATCATTATCATCATCAGAGAACGTTGGCTTTCATGGAATGCGTTTCGGATGTGCTGCAGACGACATTAGTGAAAAGCTGAAAGATTGTTTTAAAACCTGCACACTTTTCTCCTCTGGGCAGTCGAAATTGAGTAAGAAAAGAAGGTGAGAATGGCAGGGGCTTATTTACGGCTAGTTCCACTTATACTTACTTATTAGTAATTCTTTAGTACAGCATATTTCGGGTACACCTGCTGACCAACCGTAAGTGATTTGGACATATAGTATCTGTAGCAGAGTGCCATTAAGAACATTGGGATTTAAAAAGGGCAGAGCAAGACGTTCGAGACGTACAACCTCAAAAGGCTTATTTTCACAAGATAATGTCTGAAGAAAAAGGACACTTCAAAGGCGAGGAACAGCGATAGAACAAAATCCCCATTAAGTAAATCTCTGTAACTTCACGGGAATGGGAAAGACAAGAAAATTCCCTTTGCATCTGTCTTAAGAATGTATGTAAAAAATGGTAACGAAACTGAGCACAACATTCTTGAAAAACAGGAATTCAAAAAGCCTACGAGACGTTCACACTGGAGGGAAGAATATAAAGCAAGTACTGCATAAAAGCAGCATGTAATACCCGGCTTTTCTTCTCGGTCTGAAAACCCAGACGGCTTGCCTCGGTGCATTCATCCATGCCATTGAAGTGCAGCGTGGCATAGGGCCGCGACAAGTTTAAAAATAGGCGACATCTGGTTGACCACGCATGAGCTGTTGCAAGGGACTTCATTTTCGAGAAATCCAACAGTAAGTGTTTTAGTGAGTTCTCTGGGGAAGATTGCTTTGCATCTTAGGTTTTTTCTCGCATTGCGACTCTCTGGGCACAAAAAATCCCCCGAGAGTTAACGGACCGAATAAGTTTTCATCGATTTCCTTGGGCGCAAACTCTACAGGGAGCCTGGAAACGTTAACTCAAACTCTACCGAAGCTTTTTTGTGTGTTATTTATCAAGACCTAATCTTGCACTCGGTGCTAAATTTCAATACTTTTTAAAATGTACCGCGGGGTGATGAGAAGTGTGTGCAGTGCAGTGTTTTTGTTATTCACCTCTACGCATGACTGTGAAAGAGACCTTATACTAGGGAGAGTAGTGTCAAATGTTTTAGTTGTTTGCCCTGAAACTCGCAGTAATTAATTCGTCTCATGTTTTTTTCTACTTATTTTTTGGGGGGCCACAGATTGAGGCCACACATTGGCGCGACAAGAAAAATTATTTAATCTGACGCAGGCCCTCAAAGGGTTTGAAAGTAAAGAAAAATGTGGAAGAATAGAGCTTTATGGAGATGTGGAATTTGTAAAGCATATTTATTTTGTAACACATTTTTCTCTTTTGTGAAGTGTAAATTTAGAGGATTGGCATTTCAAATTTTTGCTGCCTTATTAGTGATCAACAAGTGACTTTGACCAAGCGTATATGCGGAAGACATTATTGCGCTTAAGATTGTTTGGAACAGTAATATGAACAGACATGAATGCATTTTGTAGCAGTTGAGACCATTCTGCATGACTCCTTTCGTGAAGTTTTATAATAATTGTTATGTATACCGCCTCATGTTCTTAGTTTGCAAAGCACAGTAGGTGTACATAAATAATTGATTGCGTGCACAAGGACATAAAGATCAACTTTAGCTAACTTATCAAACCATGGCGCTTTTAATATACAAAAGAAAGTATGCCTAGAAAAGCCTATCTCAAGTTCACTGCTTTACATGAGCAATAAGCGGTCCCCTATAACTGAATGGTTATAATAGATAATTTACAATGTAATGATGGTACGCAAATTTAGCGAATTAAGGCGCCCTTTAAAATCCCGATAACAAGTGCGCCCTCTTACAGATCCCAATTGTAACACTTTGATCTCGAAATAGTAGAATGGTCTAGCGAGCGAAGTAATATAAAAAACAAATCCTCCGTCGCATGCCCCCGCGCGAGGGACACGTGTAAATGCAGAGCATAGTGGGGTTCCGTGGTGTTGGTGTTGGTTCTGTGTCGGTTTTGTGGCGCAGTGGGAAGATCAGCATGCACCTCGCGTTCCGCCCACAGGTAGTGAATGCGTTGCATCAGCAGCTTCTTGACGTAGTTTGAATGAGTCAAGGCTATAAGGCGCGTTCGTAACCTTCCATTCTGTGGCGGCTTTGTGGCGCAGTGGGTAGAGCACCATGTACCTTGCGTTCCGCCCGCAGAGTCGTGGGATCGAAACCTGGCGCCGATAAGTATTATTTTTTTATATAGTGTAGGGGGAGAGGTGCGGACCTGTTGTTGAGAGCGAGGAGGGTAGCGTGATAAGGGAGATAAGGAGTGGGGGAGAGGGCGCGCCTGCGCGCTGAGCTGTTGCGGACGGACATCGGACGCTACATGTGAGTTAAAGAAATGCTCTGCATTTAAAACAACCCTATATTTGATACTTATCTGGCTCCAGAGATAAGCGCCAGAGAAGTGGATGGATAGAAAATGAAAAGAGCCAGCGAGTTGCTCTGAGACGAAGGGCAGAAGACACGTATACGAAAAAGGCGCACAGAAAATAAACATAGGAATAAAATTGTAAAGGACCACAAGGTACCAATTTTATCTTTCAACGATTTCCCATAACAGGATCCTGCTTGATGATGATGATGAATAAACTTTATTGGAGACCAGGTGCTGATGTTAGGGCACCCGTCCGGTGGGAGGCTTCCTTAGTCCGGGATGCCTTGGGCTATGCTGGCCATCCGTGCCCTCTCCACCAATCGTCGCTGGTGTGGAAGGTCGGAGCTGGTCAGCAGCTCCACCCACTGCTCATAAGTAGGGTTGGGGTTAGGGGTGAGGGAAGGGGATTGCTGGCACTCCCATACAATGTGGTACAGGGTGCCTGGGTTGGGGCAGGAGTTGCATGTGGCAGGGTATTGGGTGGGATACATGGCATGTAGCAGGGTGTTATGTGGGTAGGAGTTTGTCTGTAGGCGCCGGAAAGTAGTAGCTTCATCGCGAGAGAGGTTCGGGTGGGGGAATGGGTATTTGCGACGCTCGTTCCTGTAGTGGGCGAGTATTTCGGCGTATGTTTGCAGCGGGGTTGGCTTAACTGCTGCTTCCGATGGGGGTTCGTGGCCCTCGTGGGAAACGGCCCGGTGTGAGTGAGCGCGGGCAGCGGCGTGTGCCGCTTCGTTACCCCCGAGGGATTCGTGACCTGGAGTCCAAATTATTTGCAGTTCTGGGAGTAGTTTCGCTTGTTGCAGAATTTTCAAGGCGGGTTGTGATATGCGTCCTTTTAGGTAGTTCCTGCAAGCGGCTTGGCAGTCAGTAACAATGGTTAAAAAGTCTTGGCCTGTTGTGGCGGCAAGGGCAATGGCAACCTCTTCAGCTGTTTCGGTGGAGTTGGTGAAAACAGACACTGCAGCGAGCTCAGTTCCTCTGGCATTAACCACGCTGGCGGCTTGTGCAGATTTGTGGGGATATGGCGATGCATCTGTATATCGGGTGCAGGGGAGGTGGTGGTATTGATTATAAATGGTGCGGGATCTTGCTGCTCGGCGTGCTTTGTTGTAGGTGGGGTGCATATTTCTTGGGATTGGAGCAACGCGAATGTTTTGTCGTATAGCCAGAGGGATGCGAATTTTCTGGTCGTGGTTGGGCGGTATAGAGTATTGAAGTTTCAAGAGCGTTGCCCTACCCGTTGGAGTTAGTTTAAGCCGCTGTATTTGAGAAGTGTGGTGTGCCTCTTCGATTTCTTCCCATGTGTTGTGGACGCCAAGTTGCAGGAGTTTAGTAGTCGCTGTCTTGGGAGGGAGACCCAGGGCTGTCTTGTATGCTTGGCGGATCGCTGAGTTAAGTTTAAGGATCTCGGCTGGTTTAAGGGTTAGATATGGAGCACCATATGCTATCCGGCTGATGAGGATGGCTTGTATTAGCCGAAGCGTGTCGGTTTCTTTGAGGCCGAAGCGACGATGGGAGACGCGATGTATGAGGTGCATGAGCTGTGCGAGGTCCTGCTTGACAAAATAAAAAAATAGCAGTTGCTTAGCTCGGCTATGCCAGGGTATACGTAGCGTGAGCTAAGGTTCAGCTGGTTATTCTTAGGTTTTCTGGTTATCTATGATTAGCTGATTATGCTTTCTCTTGCTAAAACGATTTCCAATCCAATCCAATCCAGTTCAAACCAAGCCAGTCCAATCCAATCCAATCCAGTCCAGTCCAGTCCAGTCCAGTCCAGTCCAGTCCGGTCCAGTCCAGTCCAGTCCAGTCCAGTCCAGTCCAGTCCAGTCCAGTCACTGCTCCTCGCGCATGCGCAACATGGCTCTCCAGTAGCCACGCGAAACGGCTACCAATCGGCTCCTGCGCAGCGTCAGACTTAGCTACTGCGCAACGCAGGCGCACAGCTAGGCACGCGCTGGTGCCAGTGCGTCTGTCGCGCCTATGACGTCACTCCTCTGGAATTTTCTACATACCCGTACTACAATTGCATTAGATTTCAATCCTACAAAATCCAATTTAATCCAGCTCAATCCAAGCAAATCCAAACCAATCTAAGCCAATCCAATCCAAGCCAATCCAATACGATCCAATCCGATTCGATCCGATCCAAACCAATCCAATGCTCCTCGCGCTTGCGCAGAACGGCCCTTCACGGCCCACGCTAAATTGCTCAACCTCGGCATGTGTAGCTTACGCTACAAAAAAAACAGGGTTTATAATCACTCTGTTTTCCCTCTTCCGGCTAGGGCCTAGTTTGTTTAAAGGCGCACTAGTGTTAGTTCTTATAAAATATCTTCTGATATTTGTGGCTTCGCGCGATTTCTCGCGTTGTGTTAGATTATGCAAATAAACGAACAAGGCTTGTGTTGAAAATAATCCGTTTTTTACAGATCCGCCAAACTAGAATCTTCAGCATAGCTTCAACCTGCTAACGTCGTTCAACATGCAACATGCCTTGAACGCGAAATTTGTAGAGGAAACTACCGGCAATAGGATCACGCAGGCATTTGGGATGAGCAAGGTTTAAATTCTCCTTACTGTATTTATCATTTACACAGAATATTTAATTGACATCGGGAGTCGATGTCATCTGAATCTTTTAATTTAGTTCGCGTTATTGGCTTGCGGTCGGTCACTCAGTCGCCTTTTCTTTGCATGGTGTAATGAAGGATATTGAGGGTTCACTCGACAGGCAGTGCGTTCGAAAGCCTCCAAAACGGGAGAGTAAGATAGGTTAACAAAAATCAGGCGATTGGGTCATAAAGCTCTTCGTAGGGCCTTTTTTCAGGTTCTTCCCCTAAAAGCTGTATATTTCCATCCCTGACCCTAATGAGTTCTGCGACCCATGTTTCACCCGGTCTCTCCGGAGGGAACATGGTCTCGTGTCGGCGGGAGGGCGACCGCTGCTGACGAGAGGGATAAAAATATCTGAAACATATGTTTTACACAACAAATTCACAACATCGTTCTCCTCAAAAGAGCTTTCTAACAATTTCCATAGAAACACCAACAGTCGTATAAATTGAGTCCTAACATCAGCAAAGCATCGACGGCGTTTCTGGGGTGCGCGAGAGTTTAAGTGCTTGCGCTAGGAAAGTAGAAGCACAGGACGTAGGAAAAAACTTTGCAGAAAGAGTACTGGAGAAACTTTTATTTGTGTTTACTGTTCTTGGTGAGTGTCTGGGTAAGTAAACAGCCTCTTCTTTTGGAAGTAACAACTTCATGTATGGCAAACAGACTCACGTGTAAAGTAACACTTGCATTAACAATGTTTTCGGGAAATTTGCAACAATATATCTCCTACCCGCCGCGGTGGCTCAGTGGCTAAGGCGTTGTGCTGCTGAGCACGAGGTCGCGGGTTCGATTCCCGGCCGCGGCGGCCGCTTTTCTGATGGAGGCGATAAGCAAAAACGCCCGTGTGTACGACATTTCGGCGCACGTTAAAGATCCCCAGGTGGTCAAAATTAATCCGGAGCCCTCCACTACGGCGCGCCTCATCGCCTGCGTTGCGTCGGCGCGTTAAACCCTACAATCAATCAATCAAATCAATCACAATATATCTCCTATCACCGCAGCCCCGACACGCTTACCTACGACCATGGTGCAGCATTCTGACTTGCTCCGCCACCATCAACCCCGAAGCAAAAGCCAGCAGTTGACAGCTGCTTTGTTTATATAGCGCCTCACTTCAACAGTCTTCTGGTATCCACCTATACACCCACTCATCAACGTCTGCCTTTTTCAGCAATTTCCGGGGCAAAGTGCTTGTACAATTCCGCTTGTCAGCAGCTTTCACGCTTAGCATAGCCACAATCGCGTACAATCATGAAATCTCATACCGCTGTTGGTTTTCGAGAAACTATGCTGACCTTTGTCAACCCACGTATTTCATATGAATAGAGAAAGCAAAGTATAACTTCCCTTATAGGTACTCTCGAGCAGCTTTAACAAGTCGTCACCCCAGAAACAACCGCACTGTTTTAACGAAAGCATAAACACCGTCTATAAAACTTGGCAATCATCTTTAGGGCGTAACATTCCATGGGTGCCGTGGAAACGAAAATTGGTTTATGCTGAACACCTCTCCGCACAGCAATCCTAAAAGCTACCTGCGCGACAGTTTGCAGCTTTTAAACGCTGAACTTCGGATAATACCAAGCACTTGCATGCGATTCTCATGCAAGAGAGCAGCACGATTCCCGGAATCTATATTATAATTTTCATAAGTTATGCATCATTTAGTGTGTTTATTTGCGGTGTGATCTCATTTCTGTTGGTGCCCGCCTAATTGATTATTCAGGCTCTTGTACTCCTGTGTATTTGTACCCCTCCCCCTCAGAAAAAATTTATAACTGCTCAAGGAGTGTTTTAATAAATAAAGAAGTAAATAAATAAATAAATAAATAAATAAATAAATAAATAAATGAATAAATAAATAAATAAACAAATAAATAATATGGTAGAAAGGCCTATTTGCTCAGGGCGGCCCATATAATGAATGTAGAAACTCACCCTTAGTGATAGCTCCCGTATTTTCTTATTTTTAACAGTAGGGAGAGATGACGATGTGGCACTGCAACTCCGCAGTGTTAGGTCTAACGTCATGCTTTGAGGTGTAACGTCGAGAGCTGGTGCCCATAAGTCCACGTACAATGAGTACGATGTTGCTGTGCAAGCCGCGATGGCCAACACTTCAGTTACCTAACGTTAGGCTTCAGTTCTAGACGTTTGAAAATTAGGCTTAACGTAACTCTTTGAGATGTACAGTCGTCGACGATTAAGCATAAATAAAAGTACTCATTGTACACATTCCTCTTAAAGCTGCGGGTACCGGCTCATGTAAGAGCCCTCACAGAAATGCCAGGCTGAGCTTTGCCACCCTTTCATGAACCTCACCATTTCTTCTGTTATTTATTCTATCAAAATGCTAAACACCCACAGAGTTTCTCATAGCTACAGTAGGGCAATATACATTAGTTTATAAACAGCAATATATGCAACGGCAATATGCATTGCTACAGATGCTGCGGGGGCGTACACCAAGTTATCAATGATTAACCAATCGAATTCCCAGAGGACGAGCATTACGAGGGTCACCACCAAACGTTTGTGCTAGAATTCCGAACCTTTTGCACCTACTTTGAAGCTCAGACAGCCAGGTGCACATCGACGAGCACATGTCCATGATGGGGTTTTCTGTTGAACCACGCTTCTGAAGCAGGAATGATTGCGGTTTTCGCGTGGTGTTTTGTGTTTGGCTCGGCCAAACCATTTGTCACCTTTTCGCACTATGGTGCAGAATTGGTTATTTCTACGTCACAAATTTTCATAGACTATAAAGACTGCATCACATTTCAAAAGCAGCGCCATGAAAAGAGCACAAAACAAGAAGAAATGAAGGCACAGCATTACCCCCCTTTTTGACGTGTTTCCTCCGCCGAGTTGTTGAAGCCTTGAACTTTAACCAATTAGCTCAACTTGCTATCTTTGCACTACACAGATTCCCCATGCTTTCACAGCTTTTGGAAGCAGCTGTTGCGAATGAACTTTTGAAAACGAAACAATGTGTAAACCTTTTTTTATATGATCATTTTGATAGAAAAGCATGTCGAGCACACAAACTTAAGGTTTGTTCAGATTTTCCGCTGTTTCCCCGTCCCAACACTTTGAGCGGGTTGGGAGAATAACGTTAAACTTATTTTTTGCTGAGTTTTCAAACTTGCATTTAAAAATTTCGTTTAGCGATCTGTGATTGCTTAAAATTAAAAAAACCGCCTTGAGGCGATTAAATTTTTTCTTACATAAGCAATACTGGTTCTTTGGTTCTGTGGGCTTCCGAGTGGTTGTTAAAAGTATTGTACTACATATATAAAGCGATTTACATACTTCACGTTATTTTGACGTTCAGCTTTAATTTTGTCCTTCTATTTTGACCAATTCCCAACCGGCTTTACACACACTCGGCAGTAATGAATGTTGCTTTGTCCTTATCCAATCACAGAAAAACAAAACAAAACATTTAAACTTGAAGAGTGACACGAGGCGCTTCCCAAGCAAATTCGCTCTACCCACTGGTGAAAATCACCGAGAAAAACAAGAAACAAAATCAACGTATTTATAAACACAAACAATGCAATGCACGTTCAAAGGGGCCGCTAGGCCCAGGATAAGGGAGGAAATTGAGTTACCGTAAGGGCTGACGGGTGTGCGGTTTACACTTCAAGCTAAATTACTTACACCTCCTGCATGCCAATCACGCGGACGTACTCTGTCCGTGGCGCTGACAGGGTGATTTCCTTCCATGTTTACCAAAAGAGCTCAGCACTCTCCAAGAGCCACTGCTGGCAGATCGAGTGTGCGGAAAATGTTTGCTTGGTTCACAGTGGAAACACTCAGATAGGGGCGAAAGCTTCCTACTCTAACCAATTCACTTCCCAAACGTCTGCGAAATGAGCACTGACTATTCCGGTAGCAGTTGAGATAGTTGTAACGTAGAAAGACGATGGGTTCCCTTTTTGTACAGAACAGCTGCAACTTCAAACTATGTCTGCACAGGCGGAGACCTTTCTTGTGTGATTACTAGAAAGGTGTTGTAGAGAAACTTTTATGTAAATGTAACACGAGCCGCAACGACTAGGGAAGTTGTAACGTGCACCGATGTGCACGACCAATGGTTATGATAGGCTCGCTTGCTTATTTTGTGTTGTTTTGGAAACACCAACTCATCAATAAAATATATGAAGCTCATGCAGAGCGTGTGCGGCGGGCATGGATATAGGTGGTCCCCCCCCCCCCCCCCCTCGCCCAGAAAAAAGAAGTACGCTCCACATAAGTTCGTCTCGCCTTCCCACATTAGGCAATAGCGGATGACGCAGCACTACCCCTCAGTAGGGCTGTCAATGCTGTTCTCCCTAAGAGATGATGAGGAATGATGTTCGATAGGAAGTGAATGGCCTCCACTGCCTTTTCTGATTTCAAGGTCCGTGCCTCCTAAGTCCATCCTTAGTCGTGAAGTCTCTGATGAGACGGTAACCCACCATTGTCTCTCAACACCAATTTTGCTTCTGTGCAAATTTGCTTTTAACAGCGAAGCTGTGTAAGCTTCTGCGTGGGCCGGTGAACGTGCGCCGGGAAACGTCGCCGAGTGATGCCGTCAATGCGGGTGCCGGTAGCACTTTACCGTAGTTTTGCGTCGCCGTGCTTGGGTGGTACTAATGTCGACACCATAGGAGGCGCCATGCAACTCGTACAAGCACGACATTGGAATTGCGTTCCGGTGAGCCGCGATACAACTAGTAGAAGAAAGGTCTGGAAACGTGTCGCGTGGTGGCTTGCTCTATTACTTGTTGCAGCGAGGGATGCAGTTTGTTGGCACAAAGAGAATTAATGCCAAAATGGAAGAAACCAAAAGGTCCAGAAGACATAACGTGATCACCTTCCGAATTAGCGTCCCACACAACAGACCCACACAAGCAGAACAGTGGCCACTGAATGAGTTCAGAAAATTTGAGCAAACCCTCGACCCACTGCGCCCTCTGCTACTCTTCGAGCTTCACCACAAAGACGGTGCGTATGCGTACATCGTACATACTTTCAATTCCGTGTCTGCATTGGTCTTTGGTGGCTCACGAGGTCCCCACGCTGAAAACTTGTCCCAGTCACGAAGCATAGCCACGCAGAAATCTTTGCCGAGTCTTCAAGCATAACCACGCATAAACTTAGCCGAAACAAGAATAAGCAAATGGGAGGCCGCCAGCTTCGCTATTTGCCCACTCTTCGCGTCACTAGTACGAAGCCTCATTTTTTGTTTCACTTCAATTGTGGCAAAAGCATGAAGGCATGCAATTGCCTCTAAGATTGGGCACGATAATTACTGGTCATTTTCATTGCAACAAGGGCTCTTTGCCCTAACTACCCTGTACATTCAAAGAATCGTAAAGAAGTTTTATAATCATTTAAGCAACCGAACCGTCTGCAATTTATACTAAGCGTAACGACAGCATCCTACGAAGGGTGTTTTTTTTGGACAGTTTTATCGCTGGTCACTCAGATTCCACCTTACTGCGGGGCACGATCGTAATTTATTCTAACGGTCTCGGGATCGGGCTTTACCCAGACTCCATCAGTCGTATACACCTAAAACGGGATAGAGAAAAAAAACTGGCGTGATTTCACAACCTCTCCAAACTTTCTCTGCCTTTATATACTTTTTCTCTCTTTTTTTCCATTTATCCTGCTAGCTTTTTTCTCAGGAAGCAGCACAATCTGATAATGCTTGCAAGCCGCAAAAGAAACAAAGCTGTCAAGGGGCGCACAGGCCTTGGGGACCTTTGGGAAAACGCCCTGGGTCATTTAGCGGTATGTCTCTGAACCGTCGACCGAAAAACGGCCATTTGTCCTCTCGGCAGCCTTGGAAAACAGATGGTGCCAACAGCGGATGCACAAGCCCTACTCTTTACTTCCAGTCGCACTTCGGTGCTTGTTCTGGTTGCTTTTTGGACAACCGAAATATGAATATGGCTGTGCTCTTGAACAATCAGAACTTTGTAACGTGTGCTCCCAGAGAGCGGTGTAATTTGAAAAGGTAACTCAATTGCGCTGTTTTCGAGGAGCGTATGTTTTTTTCAATGTCACGTTCTGAGCGTGACAGTGAGACAAACATGTTGTGAGAAATATGTGTTATAAAAACAACATGTTGTGAGAATAACATGTTTTGTAAGCTTCCTTTCATTCTTATAACTCTGGCGCTTGCGCCTAGCGCGTGCGCAATACTTATAAAAATGAAACCAAGAGCACAACAACGCACGGCATGTTACTTTTCCCCCGTCTCTGCCAGGGATTTCATCGCCTCAGTCGGCGGCGTTAGAGACGGACGGGAAGTGCGATCGTCTAACACTAGGTTTGTGCTTCCTTTTTTATAAAAAAAGTTTCCACTCATGTGCTTCACCAAAAAAAAAAAAAAAACTCAACCACCACCGGCTCATGAGCCATGCATTGATTTACCCTAAGCAAAATATATCTCTCCGAAGCAATAAAGGGTCTGGTTAAGCATATTTTACTCCGTTATGTTTTTCCTCTTTGTAGGGCAACGTCTGTGAATTTACGTCACGTCACGCGGTTAATCGTTGTGGGGGTCGTCTACAGCTTCGATTTCCAATCCCCTTCATAGGGTAGATTGGCGCTATTTTTTCTAGTGCACTGTTTTTTGTTGACGCGATGGTTTCTTGGCTACTTCTTTTCGCCGATAAGAAACGACATCTAATGTGCACAGCGTTTCGTAATGCTCTTCCATGCGGGGTTCGAAATTGTACAAGTATATGAATTTTTAAATGCGTACACCTTGTGCTTCGTATAGCAATTGTTTGTTATTGAACACTTATCCCTTTTTGTTTTTACTCACAGCCTTTGTTTACAAACTGTGCGAATGCTTTTCAACAAGGCATAAGAGGTGCAATATTATACAATCTAATACTTTCTCATTAATGCTGAACCGCAGGTCAGGCGCGAGCCGTCATTGCAGTAATCACGTCTATATCACATTATTCATGGTTTTGAATATTTTCAGCAATTTACTAAATGTACTGGCATGTCAGGATTACCTCAGCTATATTTGTGGTGACTAAGCTATAATCTACGACACTTTTTTATTTACAAAAAAATGGGTTTCGGGCTCTCAAATGCATCTCACAAAGGGTTAGGCTTCTGGTCTAACCTCTGGATCCACACTGGTGCCTCACATGCCGGCGTTGAATGGTTGATGGCGGTCGATGCGCGTCGATCAATTTTTAGTCCTTTTTTCGTTGTTCGGGGTTTTAATATGTTCTATTTAGGAGCTGGTAGCTTTTTGTTTTGCGCAAATGGTTCATTGAAATATCTACGCAACCGCCTCTGTTTAGAGAGGGTGAAGTGCTGCGGTATTGTACACGTTCCAAGAAATACATCTGTGCTTGCGTACGTACGTACACACATATATACATGCTCAATAAAACATGCATGAGGCCGACACCCATACTTACACACTACACGCATACGTACATGTATACATACTCAACAAATACATACATACATACGTATGTATATATGTACGTATGTATGCATGTGTGTATGTATGTATGTATGTATGTATGTATGTATGTATGTAGGTATGTATGTATGTATGTATGTACGCACGTATGTGTGCATCATTGAATACCGCCAGTGGCATTCGTGCCACTTTGGTAAAATGTCGCCATGAACAAACTGTTGTCATTAAATAATTTTGAGTAATTCAAGCTAATTATATAGCTATATAGTTAAAGCAAATTTGATTTTATAATAATATTTAGACTGCAAAATTTGAGGCGCGACTGAATCACGCAACTGTAGTGTGTAGTCGCCCTGCCGTTTGTCTGTGAGTGAGTATATTTTATTGAATTTTTGTGTATCTTGGTATTTCTTTACAGTGTACCGGCGTTGTTTTTTACAAACACAAACGTTTGGTGTAACAGCGAACCAGTTATTCATAGCAGCCGTATATTTTTCTGCTACAATACATTTTTTTTCACTGGAGGCGCATGAATAACAGCAAAATTGGGCAGGGTGTTTCCGAATTTCGGGATTTCTGGAATTCTCTTCGGGAAATTGCTACAAGGCGTGCGCACAAAATCGACGAAGTCAGAAGTTCACTCAGCCCAGAGAAAATGACGGGAGCTCCCACTAATCCCTCAGACTTGAAGGTAAGGAAGCCGTACGCAACCTAGGACGATCATCACGAAGGCTTAAGTCCACGATTTTCTTTGCTGCAGCAAAGCCCTTTACTCAGATATTCTAGCTATAAGTGTGAGCTTCCTTCATTTTTTGAGAAGTGATAATCATTGGACATGACCTTTGAGGGGCGTGCGCTATGACGTGCGTTTCTCGACCCGAGCAAGTGCTGCCACGATTACGGCGTGTACTGGAGACTTTTTTTAGGTAGTGTCTATTATAACGGCGACCGGGAGAATTACCGTCAGAAATTTCTCACGGCAGTCGCGTCTCATTGGCTAAGCATGGTACACGGTCATTTTATGGGATAAATATTCCCTAAAATGCGCGCTTGCAGCAGCTGTCCCTGTAGCACGGTGGTATCGTACTTGGTGTTAAACACGAAAGCTCAGGTTCGAGTCCCCTGTTGCGACGTTTTTTTTTTAGCTTTCAGAATTTTTCGCTCATCGTAATTTTCAATACTTTTTTACTGTGGTTTTTAATATATCAAGAGATCGACGAACAGGACTTGTAGAATGGGTTGAATTACGTTTAATATAGGTTGTGTTCTGTGTCGTTGGGCTGGGTTAGATTAGGTTTGTTGCAGTTGGGCTGGATTTGGGTAGGTTATGAGGCGTTCTGTTAGGTTACGCTAGGTTCGGTGAGGTTACGTTACGTTACGTTACGTTGGGACGTAATATTATTCAGCAAATTTTAGGCCAGCTAGCTTTCATGGAAACTGCCCTGAGAATTTCCCGGAGGGGATTCTCACGGCTGCCGCGAGATTAGACAATCGCCAATCTTGGCCAATCTGCCTACCTAGGTATGCTTGACTTGACAGACGTGCGCCAGGCACACTCGACGGTCGCCGCGAGGAACGCACACACGAGCGCAAGGCATATTCTTGGTTCTGTTAAGTGCCGAGCTGTCGCCGTGAGGCCTGCTCTGACGTACGTATGCTCCCGTGTGCGCGCTCGGGAATTTCTGGGTATTTTTATTTGCGGACACAAAAAATTACGAGTTGCTAAGCAGCTTCGCTATTGAAACATGAAGCATTTTTATTACCTTCATTCTTTGGCGCTCTTGAGCGCCTATCGTCTGTAAGAAAAAGTGTACTTCCAGCTGTTTCTTTTTTTAAGTCGTGTATTTTTAATCTTTGTGGCAAAGCTAAGCTGCAATCTTACTGATCATTTATCTACTTTCTTCTTGATTTTTTATTTTTATTTTCAAGATCTTGTCACCAAGGCTATTGTGCATATTTTTCTCGTGATGTTAAATATCATATTTTGGATATTCTGATATCAAAATTCTTATATGTTTATCTTGAAAATGTCTCGTTGCTTTTTTACGGTGTTATTTCTGTTCTAAAGTTTTAAAACTATTTTTATATCTTCAACAAATTTTAATCTCATCCCCCTTGTGAAATTCCTGAAACACTCTCCAGTTTTCAGTGTGCCATTCTTGCTGTATCGCTTCGCCGATGTCTTTCCAAGGTGTTTCGAAGAAAGCATAGTCACTTTAATAGTGCGTTTCGAATCGAAGATTTCTTTTCGTCACTAGCGACGGCGCGCCAACGTGAAATAGATGTAGCGACATGACGACGGCGAAATATAATGAAAACATTGCGTTTTAGCGGTATCCTCTTCAATGTAAGGTAGAGACGACCTCGATGTACTTCTTCGTGAAGATTTTTTTTATTGATCGCGCTACCAACACTCCTTTCTTTAGCACAAAACTCAAATGTCCCGCTTTCGCTAACTCTGCAGGCGCTCGCATTAGGTTTATTTTGCTCGGTATCGAACATCGATTTACGGATGGCTGATCTTTCGCCGTCGGCTGTATTTGTAATGCGCTCTAACGCGGTCGCGGTTGACTCGAATAAATAAAGTAACATCTGTTATGGATCCATTCACTGTGTATTGTTTAAGTGCTCCTTTTTTTATTACTGTCTGCTGTATTGAGTACTGCACTTGCACGCAATCTTTTCTTGCTGCAACAGCTTGCTGCCGCTGGAGAGGGTTTATTGAATACAGCAAACAAGAAACAAGGAATCGTGTGGCATTAGTGGGAAACAAATCATGAGTAAACATCATGCTCAGATTTTGGTAATTTTATTTTTGGCTTTTATTTCCGCTTGCATGTTCTACTCAGTGACAATCACCCAATCCTAGCGGAAGGAACGTCCTGGAAAGGAGCATAAGTGGCTAAAAAAATAGTGCGAGCGGCCCATGGAAATGGCCAATTCGATACAAGAGCTGTCCGTAATCGTGGACGTATAGAAATTTCTTTAGGAAGGACCGAGCTGGGATTTAAAAAATTATTGCCTGTCTTTTTTAGTAAAATAAAACATCATCCCATCGAACGAATGATGTTTACTGTCTACTTTACTTTGTTCCGTAAATCTTCCAAAAATTTCTTGTCATAACAAGAAAGGTGTCTTTGTACATTTATATATGTTCGTTGTTAAATACCAAAGAGCAAAAGAAGTACTAATGAGCCCCAAAAACCTGATTACAATCAAGTATCGCTTTAAGCAACCTCCTGTTCTGGTGTAATAACATTTTTTTGGCGAAGAGAAAATTAATTCTATTCCTAAAGCTTTCGCGGACGTGATCAGGAAAATTCAAAATGCCTGGACAACACTGGTTACATTGATAAACAGCCCCTGAAGACAAGCTGCCCCTAAAAAGAAGCCTAGCCCTAAAGGTTGCCCTAAGTCCGCCAATATATGATACCTAATAAGTGAAAGAGGGAGAAAAGTCTTTACGCTATCGCGAAGTAGCACGCCATAAGTTCACTACCTCTGTTGTAGCAGCACTGAGCAGGAAATCATTTTGTCCTTTTACGTGTAAGACCTCATTCACACAGCCGTCACCTTCTCCGTCATGGCACCATCACGTCAAAAAGCCGCGACGAAGACGTACCGGAGTAGCGTTCGTACTGGAGCTCTCGGTCAGAGTACAGGGTCGTTTGCCTAGTGATCAAGTTTAGCCTAAAATCGAGCGTGCCTAATATGAAAAGTAAAGAAAATGCCGTGATACATACAATACAAGGTGACTTGATTGATTTAATGCAAAAACCAACAATAACATAGATTTTTACTTTGCAAACCACGTGCTCACTTCTTGCTAAATTTAGCCGTAAGAATTTAAGTTTTCTGAGTGGATGGCATCGCGCAGCGCGTGGTCCCATCGTGTTGACGGAGCGGAAATGGAGAGCTCGGCTTCCCGTCACCATCGAACAGTCTCGTCTAGAAACTTTCTTTGCAAAGGCCTCTTCTTGTGGAATTGGTTTTTACCTGTTCACTGTGGTTAGTGTTTTTTTTTTCATCATTTACACAGAAGCTGCAGTGTTCGTAGGTCTCTAAAAGCTATCAAAGCACTACTTCAGAAGTCATCGGCCTTTTTAAAAGAATAGAACTGGCTTTTTCTGAGGAGTAATTTTTTAGGGGACTTTAAATCACTCTACCTTTTATAACGTTTTCTTATTGCGAACCAGTTTAATAAATCATATTTTGTTAAAATGCTGAGCCCTATACTTCAAATTTTGCAGAGTTCCAAAAGAAAAAAAAATTCCGCCATATCCACGAAGTGAATGATGATGAGAGGGGCGAAGCAAAAATGCTTACCGGTAAACCCGTAAAACATTCACCCGCACATCTTATAAAGACTCGACACGTCAAGCTTTCCACCGCTCCGTTGACAAGCCCGTCGACGACGTCAATGTTTGTGGTGGTTATATAGGGGTTGTTTTGGACGAAGAGAATCTTCATGGGTAAGTTGGCAAATTAGGTGTGGGGCATTTTAGCCACCGTGGCCGTCGCCTTCTGCAGAGCGTCTTGTGTCGTGTACCCCCGGTACGTGTCTTGAGCTCGCAGGCGACGAACGACAACCTCTTCTTCTTCCTCTTCTCCTTGTTGTGTAGCAACGAACACGTTGAACGTTTTGTCCACTTCGGCCAATCTTTGGTTGGCCAATCCCTAGGAGGATCCTGCCACAATCATCATTAATGTGCCGTGCCGTATACAGCAGCAACGAGGGACGGGAAAGGGCCCGAGCAAGAGGAGCTTCGCCCCTAAAAAACAACAGTCTTAAACTTTTTCCCTGGCGTTCGTATCTCAAACAAATAATGCAGAAACAAGGCACCCTACCATTGAGGAAATAAAGAGCGGAAACGTTGCGCCCAGCTAAACAAATAGAAAGCAAACGTAGGGTCGGTGAACGGTTCATAATGCGAGAATAATTGCAGTGACAGTTAGGGACAAGAAACTACCTTCCAGGATGAGGGAAAAAACTCCAGAAGATGATAATATAGTTCAAATAAAGAGAAAGGAATGCACTTGGGATGGCCTGGTAGTCAGAAGTGACACCGGGTAGACCACCAGGGTAACATGGTGCACAACACCGAGAGTCGTGTCTAGAAAGGAAAGGCTAGTACGTCGATAGAGGGATGAAATATGAAAATTCGGTGGCAAAGAATAGACTACAGCAGGGCCGACATCAGTAGTTGGATGTTTATGGGATAGTCCTTCGTACTGAGGTAGACCTAACTTCGTTGTTGATTATGCTGATGATGCTTATTTTTCGCAGGCAAGGTACTAACGAAAATATGGTGTCCATTACACACGTTTTCACTTGCGTTTTGTTTGATGGTTATTTTAGATACATGTCCTCGAGTATTCCGTGCAAATTTCAATGATGTTCTTTCACCATCCGAAGGGCGGTATGGTCTAATGTTTTAAACACCAACGCCCTTGCCTGGTACTGTTCCCAACAAGACTTTCTCTTTCGTTTTTTGCAGTGTCCGAATGCTGTAGGGCTGGCCTTCACTTTGGATATACCATGGATGCATAAAATCGTCTTCAAGTAGGATGCACAATGCTGCCATGACTGGGAACTTGTGGTGTGCGAGGTTCGTGATGTGGTGACTTCCAACTAAGCGGTGTTTGCTGACATCACAGTTGGAACAACTTGACGGTGGCTACTTTGCCGCAAAAAAGAACACAGCAAATGGTAAGTGCAATGACGTCTCTTTTGGTTCAAGTTCGCTGAGTTTGTTGAATAACAAAACTAGAACGTGTGTATCGCACAGCCAATCGGTTATTTTTGTGTTGTGAAAGCTCTAAAGCCACACAGAAACACTCTTTTGACGTTGTAGCGTCGCGGAGGTGCTTTGTGAGGCAAGGTATTGTCACTCTACGCTGTTATGCCCTGCTCCACTTTAGATTACGCATGCGCTGTACCTGAGTAACGATGAAAAATAATTGCTTTTAATATGTGACATATACATCTTTTTTCTCGTAGGTACGGTTGGCGATTTTCCCAATGCATTCTTTATATCATTTTTGTACGTGACTGTAAATCCCAAAGCACCCCCAGAAAACTTAAAACTAATACGTTTTGAAACATTACTTTCAATATAAATGGTGTAGTAATGAATACCTGGCATCAATATACGAAACAATATTTGTTTCTACAACCATAACAAAACAAATCCTTTTTGATACATGTCCTAATTATAAAAAGTGGTTTCTGACTTATGGTTTGTGCGTTTGTTTTCTAAATAGTCATGCCTGTCTCTTAGAAGTAGATCGTACTATTATTGCTTAACCAGATCAAGAATTACCCATTAATTTTTACGGAACTTTCAAGTGCTCTGTAAACCCGTTTCGAGAGATAGGAGAACAAGAGCATCGTCACCAGACAATGGTATAGTTAGGTTCATGATTTTTGCTCTATTACGATTGTCTTCCACCCATAACCCCATTCCGGCGCTCTCTATATTTCTTTCAAATTTCATCATTGCAATTTTGGCAAAATATTGAAGTTGGAGAAATATAAGCTAAAGTAAACCAGCCACAGCTGAGACAGGCAGCTTATAGCTTGTTTGTAGCACACGTACATCAGATAGCATTTTTAAAATATTGCGATTTCGTAGAAATTAGCGTAATTAAATCAACATGGCCCCTACATTACCGAGCGGCTCAACACCCTCGGCGCTATAGTAGCAGACTGCAGTTTCAAGGAACTGGTATTGCACTTCTTCGGTTGTAAATATGCTACAGCATTTCATACCGCAATGATAGTGAACTGTGGTGACGAGACAAACCTGGGAAATTTTGTGTACGTTGTTGCGAACTGGGGTAGCGTGGTCGAAGTGAACCGTGTTTGGTGTCGTGCCGGGGCAGCCATGATGAAGAAGTTGAAGGAGAAGAAAACTTCATGTACAAGTATTTACATCTCTATCTCAGACAACAGCCAGTGCGACCCTATGCGCGAGATTAAATAGGCACGTTGGGTCCGCCCCCTTTCACCTTTCTCTCGGCTGACATCAGGACGCAACAAGCACACAATTCATGGCGCTGATAGTGACGTCCACACACGCACGCACACACAAACGCACACACCGAGAGACATGCTTCTTTCTTGCACAGGTGAGCGTTATGTTGCCTCTGCTGTGGCAAACCTCCAAAGGCAGGGGCCCCCTTGGCCCTCTCGACGTTGAACCGCCGGGAAGATGTCTTACGATCGTATCTTGTAATATGCTTGTGCTTGCTCGTTGAAGGCATCTCCAGCGTCGTCAGACACGCCACAAAAGGGCATGACAATGATTTGAGGCACGCCACCGAAGCTTGCCGTGCGAGGCGCCAAGCGATGCTATTGTGAGCAACGCCGCTGGCCGTTTCGCGCTTCAGGGGCCGCGAGGTCGCTAAATAGGGTATTGTTCAGTGGCAGCATAGTTCGCCGCGAGGTCGTCGCCGACATACCAGGTCATAGAACGTCGATGAGGGGAGGCACCGGGCCGATGGCAGGCTTCGGTGCTTGACCCTAGAAATATCTAGACAGGTTTCACAGGGAAGTAAGCACATCTTTTATTCTCTTGACGACGAGAGAGATCAATTTCCTCCAATAGGATATACGAATGCGGCGTATGCGGAGCTTGATTCCCAAACAGGTGCTACGTGTACACATCCACCTTGTCGCGTAACTCTAGAAATGTTGCAAGTTTACATCAAACCAAATTTTCTATATTTCGAAGTTGTATGAGGGTTGCTTGTAAGCTGAACGCGCATTTTTTACGTCTGTGCTGTGCTGCGATCCAGCTTTCACTAGTTTTTGAGCAAGTAAAGAAATTAAAGGCCTCTCAGCACTTCTTATGGGTTGTGGATGCAAAACAAATATGTCCAGCACAACGCCTAAAACGCCTTCTTTGGCCTTGCATTATCGAAGGGCTTTGTAACTTTGACGCTGGGGACTCTGATTTTCAATCCACCTAAACGGTTTCAAATTGCGTCGGTATGGCTTTGAAGGAGCCGTTTTGCGTAGTTGGAAACGATGGTAAATTTTTCTGCACGTTATTTCTTTGCCTTTGTATGTGGTATGCTGGCGGTGCAACCACTTATCGCGACTGCCAAATTTATGCTCGCGCTTTGCGCCACCTTTTGAGCGGGCCGTATTTCTATCCGGGACGTTGATGTCACCACCCTCACTGATGCATCCTTACTAGGCTTGTTCCAGATAGGTTCCGCTGGAAATAACAGCGTCAGGTAAGTTCACAGCCTCCCACTGGGTATGCCGGGCATTGAGATAGCAGCTGCAGCTGAGGCGTGAATGCAAACCTTAAGGCCTCCGAAAGAGCCATTCATTACGGATGCCGGATGCCGTTTTTTTCTATTCGTCGGTCATTCTAGACTTTCGTACTAAAAGTCGGCGGTGTGTTACTTTCTGCTGTGATAATTTCTCAATGTCAGTTCACTAAAAAAACAAAACACCTAGTGAACCGGCCATGCAAGAAACAGTGAGAGGTAGTCCTACACAGCGCAGCTATGTTGTCACTGGACAGCCATTGATATTGTTGACCAATGCAGGCAATGTTGGCATCTAAAACGACTACCAAATGTGCATGGGGTTGCGTTTACCAATACAGGCAATGTTGGCCTCCAAAACGAACAGCATGTGTGCATGGTGTCGACTGGAGAGCCATGAACGTTTGCAAGAAAACGAAGATTTTTAAGATGCCCCGTGTTTTGTTTATTACCACATGAATTCAACACGCGAGGGTTCTAGGCAGGTTTTAGGGCGTGACAGCCTCCTGCTAGAAGCATCGGTGCATGACGCGTAGTTTCACGCTCCTTCGAAAGTTCTGCCTGACTTACTCCGTTTCCCAGGACGCGAGATACGACGCGACATTGGATAGAATAAAAATATACTCAGGGATCAAACTTTGAGGCTGTAACTAGTAAACCGTTCATGCTTTAATTATTGTGCCCATGAGATGCTGGAGAAACATTATTAATGATTACACATAAGCGCGGAATCTTTTACTTCGATTTTGCAGCGGGTGGAGCAAGGTTCAATTTTGGAAGTGCCGGTGGTCACCAAAGTAAGATCGATCAATAATAAAAGTACGCATGACAGGGGCGAAGAAAGTTAGCGTATAAGGAATTACTGGTTTCCACGTGAATGGCTTCGAAGGAAATGCCATGCGACCAAAGTTTGTGTGTACTTTTTTTCTCTTCCTTGCTTCAACATTCAACTTTCTTCGTACACTCTTCAATAAAGTGTTGCGTGTTGAGAAGCCCGCACTCCGCGAAGAACGGAGGCAGAAAATGGGGGATTTAAAGAAAATAAGCGCTAATGTGAAGTTGTGGGATTAGATGCAACATTGCAATCAATTGAATACGTGGAGTGGCGTTGCCAATTGTGTACAATCGTAACTAGGTATTTTTCCAGTATTTAAGCGCTGTCTGATCGATTTGTCTTCAGAAGAGCGCGTTCAGCAGTAAAACACAGATGATGCAGAAAGCACGACATGGGCAGAACCACAGTTAATTCTTCGCGTGGCCCACAGAATTGATTAAAAAGCATCTTACCATTCTATTCTTTCTTCCACATGTCCTAACAGAAAAAAAGAAAAGTTGCCGTATGTTACAGGCTCTTGAAAGAATACCAACTTATGAATTCGCTGCCAATGCGGAACATTCGCGGTAATTTCAAAGTTGCCAATAAAGAAGAAATTGTTGTGCGTATGCTGAAAAACCACACTAAACGTTGTAAAAAGTGTGCCATGAACTATTTTTGTGGGCTTGTCTTGCTTTTACCGATACCTTAATGTACGGCGGCTTCATACATGCACCGTATATTTGTAGTAATTGCAGGTAAAATAAATAAAAATAAAACCTTAATCCTACCGGGTTAGCATAAAACTTTTTTAGTTATGAAATAGTTTTCGAAGTTACGATGGTCGTAGGTGGTCTTAAACTCGAATGAATTTTTTTAATTTCTACAATTTACATACGTCATCATTAGCGTACATTAGAGCGCCGTGCAAACGTGCTCAAATGCTAGCCTACACATTGAGAATTTTGTCTTCCTATCGAGGAATTCGGAAAATACCGTGAGGCTAAAAACTTTTCGCTGAGGGCACCTGGAACCTTTGCATAGAGGGCGAAGTTGTCAGTTTTACGGGAAGGAGGTGCCACGTAACCCTTATTATATAAACATATAAATAAATATTTGGGTTAACGTTTTCACAGGGGGCCAGTCTTTTCAAAGATCTTCAAAAAAGACCGGCCCCAGATCGAAACGTCACAATAACTATTGTTATGGTTTTCAATGTGACGCCGTTCTTTATCGTACAGTAAACCTTATAGCCAGGAACCTTTCCTCTTAACTATATATATATATATATATATATATATATATATATATATATATATATATATATATATTTATATGCATATAGTAAGGAAACGAAGGGCTCGTTGAGGCAATACAGAAATATAGGTCGGCAGTCTACAACGCCAAAGGAGGCATAGGGGTGTGGTTAGGCTCTTTTTTTACTACGGTTAATGAAGTTAACATTTTTTTAAATATACGGAAGAAAGAAAGAAAGAAAAACACGCGCCCAGAATGGGGACCGAACCCACGCCTTTCGATTAGATCCCGAATACTCGATGCCACGTATCTAAAATTACCTCGACACAATTATATTAAACCATGTCAAACGAAACGCAAGTGCAAAAGAGTGTAGTTGACGCCATACATTTGTTAGTACCTTACCTGCGGAGAAATAAGCATCATCATCATATTCAACAACCAACTTAGACCTACCTCAGTACGAGGTACTCTCACATTAACATCCAACTACTGATGTCGTCGCTCCCGTAGTCTATCCTTTGCCACCGTATTTTCATATTTAATCCCTCTATCAATTTACTAGTCTATCCTTTCTAGACACGACTCTCGGTGTTGTCCGCCATGTTACCCTGGCGGTCCAACGGTCGTCACGTCTAATGACTACATGGCATTCCCAAGTGCATTCCTTTCTCTTTATTTGAAGTATAATATCATGTGCTTGAGCTTTGTCCCTCAACCTGGAAGGTATTGTCTTGTCCCTAATTGTTACTGCAATTATTCTCGCTCAATGACCCTTTGACCCACCCTACGTTTGCTTTCCATTTGTTTAGCTGGGTGCAACGTTTCCGCTCTTTATATCCTCAACGGAAGAGTACCTTTGTTCCATATTCTTCAGGCGAGTTCTAATCGAAAGGTGTGGGTTCGATCTCCACTCTGGGCGCGTGTTTTTCTTTCTTCCTTTCTTCCGTATATTTAAAAAATGTTAGCTTCATTAACCCTAGTAAAAAAAGAGCCTAACCACACCCCTATGCCCCCTTTGGCGTTGTCGACTGCCGACCTATCTTTCTGTATATATATATATATATATATATATATATATATATATATATATATATATATATATATATATATATATATATAAGGAAATGAGGGGCTCGTTGAGGAAATACAGAAAGATAGGGCAGCAGTCTACAACGCCAAAGGAGGCATAGGGGTGTGGTTAGGCTCTTTTCTTTTTCACTACGGTTAATGAAGTAAACATTTTTTTTTAATATACAGAAGAAAGAAAGAAAGAAAAACACGCGCTCAGAGTGGGGACCAGAGCGGTCCCCACTCTGGGCGCGTGTTTTTCTTTCTTTCTTTCTTCTGTATAATAAAAAAAAATGTTTACTTCATTAACCGTAGTGAAAAAGAAAAGAGCCTAACCACACCCCTATGCCTCCTTTGGCGTTGTAGACTGCTGCCCTATCTTTCTGTATATATATATATATATATATATATATGCGTGTGTTTGTGTGTGTGTGGGAGCAGCGGTACGGGCTATTTTTCAAACTGTGGACAATCGCCGTCTTCTGGTGAGTGTGAACCCTGTTATCATAGCATCACCTTCATCTCGGAGATGACACTGTCAAAAACAGCGCATTTTGGCTGGGTCGTCCTAGAGCCATGACCGCACGAATAAAGTCTCCTACGTGGCCACTGCTAGATCCTCTTAAGTCGCGGGGCTGCTGGGTCAGCGCCATTCGTCAGCGCCATTCAGCGTTATATCAGCGCCATTCGAGGTTGTCGGCATCGACATATACGGTCCGCTGCCTGTCACCCCAGCTTGTCAGCGGTGGGCAGCAACTCCGTTGGCCACGTTAACCGTTATGATGAAGCCACCCCTGTTCGATACGGTTGAGCCGCAGAGGTCGCTGAGATGTTCTTACACTCCATATTTTTTGCAACGCACCACCACGCACTCTTCTAAGCGACCGTGGGCAGGCGTTTCTCTCAAGAGACCTTGCGGAATTTCTTCGTGGCGACGAAACCGCTCACAAAACGACCTCAAGTTATCATCCTGAATTTAATGGGTTGGCTAAGTGGCTTCATCGGAAACTTTCTGATATGCTTTCTGCCGACATCGGACCGAATCACAGCAATTAAGACACTATTCTTCCTTTTGTGACATGTGTATAATTTTGCAGTTCAGCTCAACACTGGTTTTTCGCCTTATTTTGATGTCTATGGTTGTCCACCATGTTGCCTTCTTGAATACTGTTTCTTTTTGCACCGGGTGACTACAGGGCGAATATTGCCGATGAATTCGTTTCTCTCATTTCTCATTGCCGCCAATTGGCCCGGGCAAACACTGAAGCCAGTCAGCATCTCCACAAGTCTCACTACGATGCGACTCACACAAATGTTTCTTTTCAGTAGCAACACTGCGACACAGCACACTGACGTGAATTTGACAAGCCTCTAATAAAAGCCTCTGCCGAAGTGTTCGGTGGAGACTGCCGCCTTTTTCAGACTCAAAAAGCACGCAAAGCAACTTAAACGGGGTGGAGATATAGCAACACATTTATTTTCTGAGCACAGGCTATCACTAACATTAGAACATTATAGTTAGTAGGCTGCGTCCTTATCTTTAAATACAAAATAAAGTGTAATGCGTATATACAAGCGCATTGTGTGTGTACATGGCGTTCACACTGAAAATAAAAAATCAAGTAAAAAATGGGGATGACGCAAACACCGCTGGTGGTTTCAGCGCGCTTTTACTCTTGTGGTCAGAAATTATTTGAAAGTATGAATAAAAGCCGTGCACATCCGTGCGAACAGCGATGCATTGCCCGTTTTGCCACAATAAAATTTTAAGTGAGAAGGTATAGCCAACTTTACAAGAACCTTAAATGATGTTGGTTACAACACAGGGGCCATAACACATTTGGGAGTAGAGGATTGGGGGGGGGTGTTTCATGCGTCAGTCCCCCCCCCCCCCCCCCCCCTTGGGAAACATCGGAGCGGCTCGTGCCCCCGAGCACCCCGAAGTTATGCAGCCTAGGCCAACCAATTACGGCACCTTTAAGGCTTCTCTGCGCTCATTTGCCTAGCGAATACCAGTAGTTTTTTATCTAAGCTTTGTTGCTGTTATATTGCGCGCCTTGCACCACGTGACGTGTCGCCAGCCACTCTCGCCCTCGTCCGCCACCTCTCTCTCAGTAGATTTAAATGAAGTCCATCCAGCCCACGGGACCTCTCTTGTTCCACCCTTGTGAACGATGAAATCAAATCAGTCTGTTCAGCAATGCGATGCGTTGCCGCCATGTGAGTCATTCGGGAATGAACACAATACTCGTAAAAAAAGGTCGTGTTACTTGCTTAAAGAACACTAACAATTTACAGTTTACAGTATCCACAAGTACTTTGTGTTTCTGCCAACCGGCCAAGCATATATCCTAGTAAAAAGCTATGCGTGACAATGTGGACTGGCTGAGCACGCACTACGACATAGAGACATCCAAGACCAACATAACAACCAAAGCCAATAAATAAATTGAGCGAGATAACCAAGGCGATGCGCGAGGAGAGCGAATATAACATATTTACCTTTGAAATGCATCTGGTCTTCTTGCTTTCATAAACCTCAGTGTAAAGTAATGTGATAGAGTCAGTGGGGTTGTCCAAAAAATCAAATATTTTAGCGATCTTTCAGACTTATGCTCGATAATGTGAGCACCAACTTAAAAAAATAAACAAGCGGCCAAGCAGCAGTCAACGAAGTGGCGTGCGCAGGCGAGTGTCGGGTATTTATCTTTCGGCGCGAGCGTTTCTCTAACAGTCAAATTTCACCAAGAACGCTGGAAATAAAAGAAGGTTATTCTAGACTAGTGAATTTATGGTGAAACACTCTCCCTATCAAATGAGATAACCCGTACGGCATAAGAAATAACGAATGGAAGAAGCGCTTCACTTGGCTCACAGACAACAAAGCCCGGAGCGGCTAAGCGGAAAAAGGAAAACAAAGAAACACACCCAATACATGGTATGCGCCAATATAGAAGTCGGCATGGGAATTTACAAAAACTTTTCAACCGTGATTTGAAGTGAAAAAAGTGCTGTAGTTATCATGTTCAATAGCTGATGGAATTTGTTACTATCAGTCAATGTTGGAATCACACAAGCCGCAGTTACTAAGTGCATGGTCTAGACTAGTAACGAAAGCATTAGGTTCCATACTTAGAGGCAGGACCTACGCTCCGTTATGGGGGTAGTGATGTTCGTAAGGAGTTCATAAATACAACCCGATACTACCTTTTCACTACCATTTTTGTTATAGGTGGACACTTGCTGTTCACAAACAGAAAACGAAAAAGTTTTGGGGGAAGAAGCTCAAGCCCGATTGCATCGCGGATCTGCAGCGAAACGGGAAACAATTGAAATTCCAGTCTTGAACGCCGAAAGTACGTCTTTCGTGGAAGATCTGTGAACACCTCCGAGCAACTGCGGTGAAAAAAAAGCCATACTGAAACGAAATTATAGAAATGTAATAGAGACGGTTGAACGAACTTCTGAAGTTATCTTAGCGCACATTGAAGTCAAGCGGCGGTCAATGGCTTGCTTCATATTTCTCGCGCACCTTCTCTCCTCAGCCATATTTTGCAAGGTGGAAACTTTCACAAGGCACGTGACTTGTATTCACAATCAAACATATGGCGTCAGAATTTGAAAGACCTTTAAATGTTATTTTTTTCGCAAGGGATGGGCTTCCTCTCTAGCCATCTTGCGGTAAGCGAGGAGGGTTAGATTTCGGCGGTTCAACGGGTGTGCAAAAATATTTTTATCCAGAATGTTGGAGGAGAGCGGTGGTGGCAGAGCATTCAGAACGTTCTTGAAAGTAGCGAGTAAAGGTAATCAAGGATGATGATGATGATTACTACCGCAAAATTAAAGTTATATTAACGTAAGGACACTTTTTTATCATTTACGGTTCTCTCCTACACACTTTTTATGCCTGTTGGGAATTTCACCACTTTTTTGTGTTTTCTTTCAGAAACCACAATTCGTTTCCTTTCGCAGCTTGAATAGTTCTTAGATGCGAACTTGGATTTTGTAACCAAATGTGTACTTCTGACCAATTACTTTCAACTAAAAGCATTTTATCCTCCTTAAACATTGTACCTCAAGCACTAATTACGGATATTACTTATTTGAGTGGTCCACAGAAATTACAACCTTTGCGCGACGTTTAAGCGCAATAACAAGCCCCTTCACGCGTTATACAATCGGCAGCGTGAATTGACTGATAACGAAAGAAATATTTTACTCCCCAACACAGGAATAGCCAAAGTGTAATGGTAGTAGTGTGCCAGTTAAGGGTTATAGCAAAAAAAAAAGAAACAACTTAATCGGGAATGAAATGACCATTAGTCCTGGCGCACGAGATGTGTGTCCCGGAAAGATGACTCAGGTGTATTGAGCCTCGGCTTCAGACAATACTGCCAATCTTTTTTATGATTTGGGAGCCATCGCTTGTATAATCGCGCCAAAGCCATTGGGGCGCTCTTTTTGACAGCAGGGAACCCGGGAGTGCGTATAGCTGTTTCCCAGTCCTCACAGTCATGCGACGCATGGCAGCACCGAGTAGTATCTTTGAAGCTATATCCTTGTGCGTGCATCACTCAAATTATTCGTGTAGAACTGTTCGGTATTGTAGTGTTGTGTTTCGCCCCTCCGTAGCCAACATATAAACGCCGCTTCAAATGCCGTTGCCGCTGTTTGTTTGTTTTCATTTTTTAATGGTTTGTTATACCTGAATATTAATTTTGCGACACATATAATCAATGAATGGTATCTTTAGCCATTGCAAATTGGATTTCGGGTACTTTCATTACCTAAAGGTAATAAAAGTACCTTTTGCAGTTTGAGTTACTGCTTTTAGTATGTTTTTGAGGTTTTGCCTTTTCAAGCTTGGTTTCGGCTAGTTTTGTTTAATATTTTAAACACCATGCTCATTTCTGCTGGATCTGTTCACTGTCCTTATTAAAGCTTTGTGATTCTGTTCACTTAAACTTCATTTCTCCTCTACATATAGGCAAGCCAACAGCTGGCTGAGGTAGCTGTAGGAGAGCATTTACGTAAGTTATGGCTTACTATTGCATTGTTTCATTCATTTTAGGTCCATTTTGGCAGTTATTTTTTTATTTCGTGCGGTTTTGTTTACTTTAGGTACGCTTGTGCTGTGATTTATGCCCCACAGCAAGCTCAGATGTGACGGCTGTCTCTGCTGACTAGGAAACGCATATACGTGTCCCCAATCGCCCTTGAGCCTACAGCCTTTTTTCCGGAGCGCCTGCATTGTGGCCCACGTGTATAATAAATATTTTTACGTAACTCGACGACGAAAAACTTGAATTTGTTTAGATTGGTCCTCTATAATAAGATCAGTGTAAATTTTACGGAACAGTAGTTGTTTAACTGTTGCTTAATTATCTGTTGTTTAATGATCACTATATCTTCTTAAAACAAAAGGCAGAGCTTTGGTACATCATTAATTGGAAAACGTGTTGTTGGAAAACGTGAAAACGTGAAAACGCCGTAAATAAATATTTACGCTGCGCTCGACCATCCAATGTGTCATTCTATGATTTGTGGGCTGGAGCAGCAAAAAAAAACTTAACACGAAAATTCCGTGTCAGTACACCTCTGAGGATGGCCACTATGAATTCCCAAGGAAAATAAATTTGCCCGTTCGTTTTATTTACTTTCTCTGTCACATCTCTATCATGTGCGCGAAGCTTCACTCCTGACCCATCTCCATAAGTTGGACTAATAAATTTGATATTTTGAAGGTATTTAAAATTTTAAGGCAACACCCTTCTCACAACGCCTGGGTTTCGGTCTCGAGGGGCACATTGTGCTTTGAAAACAAAATGTACAGCCGGAACTCTGTCCACCGAGGGAGGGCGCGGAGTATATTTCTGCTCGAGCTCTCATACTTGCAGCTCTGTAGTAAGACGACGTTCTTAAAAACGCCACTATTTTCAAATGGCAAACCATACAAAACACCACCTCGTCGTATCCAATCACACAAGGCAGTGTAATAAACTTCGACCACTTTTGTGGGTAATGGCGCCGACCCCAAGATTTGCCGCAGATGCATTTTAAAGGGGGCCCAAATGGATTTTTGTTGGTATATACATTGTGTGTCCAGGCGTAAATTCCAGGCGTAAGACCGGGTGTGAATTCCTGATTTTGGGTATCCTTAGCGTTTGCCTTAAATTCGAAGATTCAAAGATCTTGTTTATTTCCTCATGAGTACAAGAAGGCAGGCTCGGACTAAAAGGCTACAAAGCCTGACACAGGCCCCAGCGCCCTTTGGTACAGTACAATGAAGAAGCAATATCAAACAAGCTGGAACTTCTAATGTTTCAGTTATATGCGATCTATTGCCGAGCGACGCTTCAGGGTGACGTGCAGGTATATTCGTACCGTTTTCAAACTAAGCAGAAGTCTACCTTGCACTGCGCTGTCTTGTTTAGCGGCCACTATCCTCTTCTCTGTATCAGCCTGGTCCCTCCTCTGTCGCACCATTTCTCATCATGAACACCGTTGATACACGCACCACATGGAAACGCCTGTGCAGCGAAGAAAGCAAAAGTCCACCGTGTTACGTCCCTTTTACTGACCTCAGCATGACGGTAATTAATTACTCCGATCATCAGTACACAGAAACTGTGAAGACTAATTAAAAATGACGTGACAGATGTTCTTCTTGCGCATTCGAATTTACGCGCATTCTCAATTCCTGAGCTACCCGTGCGGCACTAGCGACATCTAGTGCGAGGATCGTGTGTCGAAACACAGTGCTACGTCTTTGCGCTAGATGGCAATCATTTCAAAGCTCTAAAAGGGAGGTATTCGATTTATTGCTGGGTCCTGACGTAATTGCGCCCGAAGACGTCGGTGTTTTGACAATGTTCATAACGACAACGTTTTCTTAAGATGCATCACCAAATCACCCAGGAAAAAGGCCAACCACAATCCTCGGTTTTGTCCTCACGACTGTAATTCGTCAAGGGTCTGAACAACAGCAATCATTAAAAGCGATGTTAATTCAATTGGTGAAACCGTTAACGTTACCTTGACGGCACGCCCATGTAAAGGAGATCTAAATGACTTTTGTAATTTGTGTTCGGTCAGCTCCGAACTGGTACCTTATTGACCCACGTTTTAGGAGTAAATTAAGGCAGCGCATCTTATAAGGCTTTTGTGAGTAGGTGTTATTCTGCTTTGTGCCGCTACTAGAACTCTTGTTGCAAGTTAATTTACACTTGCCATTTCATTCAGCGTTTGGACACACCATGTGTAGTTCTGCACTCCACTTGCTGTGTGCATTGCTATAAGGTTCAGGTAGTTGGCGTACCCCTGACTGCATCATTATTTTAATTTATTTCTCATTGCTGGGAATCGGTGAGCGAAGTTCGCTTCAACTGAAACTATTTTTTTCTTACAAAACATCAGGGAAGGAGGAAAGCAAAATTGACTGGGACGCAATGTGATAGAAAGGATGCACTAATTGCCTGCGCCTGTGTTGTCATTGACAGTCTGAAAGGCATACATTTGTTATACAGGCAATGAATGTCAGCAAAAATGTTTTGGTATTGCCTGTTGAATTCAGGCTGCAGATTCAACACGAATTTTTGTTTCGTCGTGTATATTTTCGTAGAAATTGATCGCCAATATTACGCTCCGATATTTGTAATATAGAACATACTACGGTCATGTTGTATTAGCGCTGTTGAGACAAGCAATGGTGGAAATTATAGCACAATTCTTATACGGCCGATTGAGTGCTGCCGTAGAGTATTTTAGAGCGTATGGGATATTTTATTGGCTGTGCTGCGAGCTATGCGCAGTCGATATTTGCGAAAATTGAGCTCCAAACAAAAAGGGTTTAAGGGCGCCTAAGCTTCTATATATCATTTGACTCCATCGAGGTCTTCTCAGAGTCTCAGCTAGCTAATGAGAAGAGCGGCGTTCTAAAAAGCAGAAAATGAAAAATAAAAGATATCTGGCAAGCTTGCAAGACATACAAGTCGAAATTTTTTTACTTAAAACTTGCTAGATCGGTGCTAGATCGGTAACGGTAAAGATGGAGGTGGGAAGGTGGTTCCGTTCGAGCTGGTTTCTGGACGTAAAACAAAGTGCGCAAATTTTCTTTTCTTGCAGTTACGTACTCGAAGTGTTAGAATAAGCGAAAATCACTTCTGGTTCGGTTGCGAACGCATTTGCGAATGCCCTATGTCACTTACGTTCGCAACCGAACGCATTCGGTTGCGAACGTAAGTTACATAGGAATTGAGGAATCGCCCCTTGGTCTATGATGCCCGCTGGCATCATCATTGTCGAATTCCTTGAGGGGCATGTGGAATTTGGAGATTTGTACGTTGACGTCATGGGCAAATTGAAATCGGGAATTCGCCGTGAGCTTTTCATGTCAGATAACACAGTCATAAGGTAATCCCTTTAAGACAGTAGGTAAAGGTTAGGGGAGCAAATTTTGATGTCAACGAGAAATAGAAATAATTCAATCCGCGAACGTGAGCTTCTGACTACTGCAGTCATCGCCTCGAGACTAATCATGGAGTGAGGCAGTCGATGCCAATAATAATCTTTGAGCGGATTCGGACTATATGAGGCAATCGTCAATTTGCTGCAGAACCCAGTTACAGGAATAAATTTATGCCAATACCATGGACACCGGCTCCATACAATTGTCGCACACCGCGAAATACCTACCCCTAAGATATTGCTGCGTACCGTCAGGAGAAATGAGGCGAACGATGGCTGGTCGTGAAGCGATCTATTTACAAGATGGTGGCCATGGCCATGTCAGCACCGACGCCGGCTCCGCGCGACACACTGCTTCTTTTTAAATGCAGAGTATTTCAGTAACTCATGATGTCACCCGCGTTGACGTCCGTAGTCGTAGTCCGCACCCCTCCCCCTACACTATATAAAAAAAATACTATCCGGCGCCTGGTTTCGATCCCTCGACCCTGCGGGCGGAACGCAATGTACATGGTGCTCTACCCACTGCGCCACAAAGCCGACACAGAATGGGAGGCTACGAACGCACCTTATATCTTTGCCCCTCCCCCTACACTATATAAAAAAATACTATCCGGCGCCTGGTTTCGATCCCTCGACCCTGGGGGCGGAACGCAATGTATATGGTGCTCTACCCACTGCGCCACAAAGCCGACACATAATGGGAGGCTACGAACGCGCCTTATATCCTTGACTCATTCAAACTACGTCAAGAAGCTGCTGATACAACGCATTCACTACCACCAACTCCCCAAACACTAAACGTTAACGCAATACACCCACCCCCTATGCGACGAATTTACTCGAGTCCCCCTCGCGGGGAGATGGGCCCAATTTTTCCTCTAAAATCCTAACTTGCGCTATGACGAACGTTTGCTCTCTTCTTGTAATCATATAGAAAAATTGCGGCAGAAAGTGTTTTTTGAGTTAGCAGACCGATATTCTTTACAAATTTGGGGACGTGATTTTCAAGCTCTCTACAAACAATTAAAAATAAACATGTCAAAAAAGTTTGTTTTGATTCATTGCTGTTACATTATTTCATAGCACTGCACTTTATGCTGATATTCTAGGTTCCTCAATGCGCTAGTTATTTTCTGGCATCTACGTTTAAAAAAAAACAGAAGATTTATGGTTGAATTATACTCTGTCCTTCACAGTCCATAGCGGTAATTGTTGGTTATGTTTTAAACTTTTTCAACGGGCTAATTACTCTACTTTTACTTTATCTGTACTTTCTTTTTCTGTGTATCCTAAAGATTATGTATACCGTTGCGTGACTTGCTGTGATGCTGATGGGTGCTTCCATAGCGTGCCATTTATTCTATTTCCTTATAGTGCATTATGGTTTTTCATGAAGTGAACACATGCTGCCACTGAACTGTAACGTAAAGGGTTGGGGCCGCTGTCACGATTTTGTAGTTTTTAGTCAGGGTATTTTCCCTTGTACTCCTCATGAAAATAAAAAAAATTACCTTTGGAAAAATTTTACGGATGTGTAAAGGCCAACATCCGTCATGATATATATACGGAGGTGAGCCCCTAGAAAGAATGTCTACGCGCTCTCTTACAATTTCACTTGAAGATTTATACTCATTTGTCCGGTGGTGGAGGGGTTGGTTTTTATGTATTGAGGTTGTTTAGAACGTGGAATCGGCCCAAATATAACGCAAAACGTTTCTTACTACAGTAGCGTACGCCGGATCAGGTATATGGAAAGGGGGGACCGTCATAACCAAAAAGGGGAAGCACAAAAGAAGAAAACGCGCAAAACAACAAACCAATAAAAGAAGAAACACAAAAGCCAAGGCTGATGGTTTATTTAGTTTTAAAAAAGTAAAATAGAAAAAATAGCTGGCGTTTGCGATACTCCTAATGCGATATTTGGGCGCAGCAGCAGTACGCTGAGGCAGCACCCCTAGTCCTGGTTAATCTCCAAGGCAGCGATGATGAGCCTCTGCCTCGGCAGCGCGAAGTGCGTCTCAGGGAGGGACCGCGAACTGAGTCTTAGGCAGGGAACACGCACGACGTCACGCCCACGACCCCCTCACTATTTCGCTAGCGTAGCGGGCGCAGCGTATCCCCCCTCCCCTACTGCACACTTTCGGAAAGCGCTCGCGTCGCCACGTGGAACCGCCCTCCCCTCACAATTTCACAACCATCTCTTCCTGTCCTTTCTTTCACTATTCGGTCTCTCTCTCTTGCCATCGTTCGCCCGGTTACGACGGCAACGCGGCTCAGCACAGACACGACGGCCAAAGGGCTGCGGCCTAGAACTTCGGAGTAATGCCACGCTTTGATACCTTTCTGATACATGACGAAACAAACACGGAAATAGCGACTACACAGATTAGAGAATACAGAAAAAAATGCGCTCTTATTTTCCTAGTGTATTCCATTCTATTGAATATGTGCTTCTGTTGTGTTTTCGATTGCATTTTGCGTCACCGCCTTTTTTGCCGTCTATTTTTATGATGTATCAAAACCGATTCGGCCAACATTCTGTCGTACTAAATTTCCAATGGTCTAGTTTTTCTTAGTCTCATTGCAAAGTTACTCATAGCAAGTTAAGGGCGCATATCGAAGCCCCAAATGGTTGCTCCATAGTTTACAGAAAACACAATTATCAATACTAAACATTTTATTATTAGTACAGTTAGTGGCCTTGTACGCCTTTTCCCTCCCCTTATCTGGAATAAAAATTCCAGGTGGACGACGGCCCCTTACTTCCCCCTGCTTACACCAATAGCGTATGCCATGGCGGCGACATTTATTCGATATAACTGAGGTCCTGTAATTTTAGAACATCATATTGCGCACAAAAACAAATGTCTGTTTTGACTTATTGACTATTTGGCACCAAAATACGGATTTATATTTGCGGGGCAGAGCATGCTTCTCATAATCATCGTCATCATCAACAGCGTAATTTACCCACTGCAGTGCGAATTCCTCCCCATTCACTGAACACGCCGAAGAGACTCAGCTGTTCCCTCACACCATGCTAGCTAGAGAGGCTTTCTCGCAGCTCTGCCGGTCGGTGCATCCTGAGGTCTTTGGGCCTGGTACCCCAAACACCACACTACACGCGACTTGTTGCCATTCCGTCTCCTCTGAGGAATGTCATCAGAGTGTCCCCAACGCCTAGGCGAATGCACCCCATCCACAATAAGGAACGCCGTGAGGCAAGAGCGAAGGCCCTTGCCAAACAACAGCCACCGGGGTCTCCTGTGGTATACACCGATGCCGCCCCATATCAAGACAGGAACGCATCGGTACTAGCGGTGGTCGACTCCAAGGGGAGCCCCATCGCGACAGCATCTGTAAGCTGCACTTCCTGCACATAGGCAGAGGAAATGGCAATTGGTCTAGCCATAGCCCACAGCCGGTCTCCGCATCTTAACACCATAACCGATTCTAAATCGGCCGTACTAAATTTTTTAAACGGCAGGGTATCATCTAGAACCTTGGCAACCATCTCGCAAGGGCCCACACCTCATAGCCGGACCTTCCGCATCATCTGGTCACCGGCATATTCTGGCCTGATGGGAAATGAGAGAGCCAATGAAACTGCTCGAGATATGGTTCGCCGAGAGCCTCATAGGACTCCTGAAGATATCCCGCGACCTTTCGGCTATAAGGACCGTCTCCATACTTTCGGCGATATCCTTGACCATTTCCGCCAGGATAGGACAATTTTTCCACCACCGCATCCATCGCTCAGTCCAAGGCATGCAGTCCTTCTCAGGCAGCTCCAAACATTATCATTCCCCACTCCGCATCTCATGTCCATCATATATCCTGGCGAATATAAGGACGCCTGCCCCTTTTGTTCTGTGGAACGAGCATCACTTCACCACATCATTTGGCCATGCCTATTAATACCCGCATCACGTAGAAGAAATCATCCCATCCTTCATAACATATCATCCTTAACCGAGTGGGAGGCTGCCATCTCTAGCCCAGCTCCCCACGTGCAAGAAGCCCTCGCCCAGTTGGCTGAAGACACCGAGCTCCCAAAACACCGGGAGCCCCGCTGTCTAGATGACTGAGCGAACAGCTCAGTGGTGCAATCACCACAACTTTTGGGCAAAATAAAGTTATTACTACTACTACTACTCCCCATTAACATCCAACCGCTCCAGACGTGCGATATTCGAGTCCATTCTTGGCGTCCGAACTGTCTTATTTCTGCCATCTATCGAGCTGATGACCTTCCCCTCCTTTTGCACGCATCTTGCGGTAGCCACTCTGTTACTCCAGTGGTTCACCATTTGCCAATTCGTCTCGTTGTATGACCAGTCTACGTCCATTTCTTTTTTTCATTTGAATTATTCTATCTTCCGGTCTAGTTTGATTTTTCATCCAGGAAGCTTTGGGTAAATTTCATCAGCCTTCTTTTGTTATTCGTTGAGACCTAAGCATTCTTTTCAATTGTTTAGTAACACCAAGTTTCCGACTTATTTGTGATAAATTTCACTATGGATTCGTTGTATACTATTCTGTTTTACTGCTGGAAGGCGGTTCTTTTTTGTTATTTTGGAGAGCTCGAAGACTGCACCGTAGCTCTTACCTTTCCGGTTCCAGGGTACCTTCTCGTGGTATGTTCTAACGCTGACAACCTGTCCAAGGTAGTCACACTTATCTACTAGCGTAGCGTTGACCTACGTATGCTTAACGGGGCGCTTTCTTCATTGCTAATTATGAATATTTGAAATTTATTCTTGTTTATTTATGGCCCAAGTCAAAGCTTTTTGGTTGTTGTTCCTGAAACATTTTTTAGAGGCGCTCTTCACACTCACTGAGCTACGACACGCCGCCCGCAAATTTGAAATCACTCAACTATTCTCAGCTTTTCTGCAATCCTGTGTTTTTCGAGTGAAACCTCCTGTATATCTTCACAAATTATGACTTGAACTGCTTCGGAGAAAGGGCATCGCCTTGTAATGCTATATTTCTGAAAGGGAATTTTTCAATTTTGTTCGGTAGTACTGTCCTGCCAGCAGATTTTAAATATGTAGTCTAGAAGTCTTACGTAGCCTCTTTCAGTTTCTTGCCTTCGAATGACTCTAGTACGGCGGCGGTGACTACAGACTCAAATGTTTCTTCATAAGTTATAACCGTCATATAAATTGTGGTGATAGTAACACCGGTCTTCGTGCTTTCATTAAGCGCAAGAAAAGATTTTCGCCGACCACAATTTTCCCGTTCATGCTATTTGGTACCTACCGCCACTAAGCTTTCTAAAGAAAACAATTTTATTTGGTTGATTATGAGGTTTCATGCGCCGGCGCAACACAGGCGATGAGGCGCGCAGTAGTGGACGGCTCCGGATTAATTTTGACCACGTGAGGATCTTCAGCGTCCGCCGAAATATAAAAAACACACGCGCGTTTTTGCCTTTCCTTTGGCTTCCATCAGAAAAGGGGCCGCCGTGGCAAGGAGTTGTACCTGCGCCCCTGGAATCAGCAGCACTACGGCTTACCCACTTAGCCACCACGGTGGGTATACATAACATTTCACGAACGTGCTAACTTTAACGAAGCAACAGAAAGACCGATCGTCACCACCGATGGGGTTTGCACCGCAGTAGGAATTTCGATCAGGCGAGAGAATTTTGGGAGGTTACTGAAAAAAGGGGTGCGAAATATTTTAACAAAAGAACAGTTCACTCTGCACTTTTAAATTACGCAAAGAGTGTTTTTGTGATGACTGGCGCTACTACGCCTCCATATCTGTCACTAAGTGTATTTAAAAAATGACTTTTCAGTAAACGTGTTTCTCCTTCAACAAAAAACAATGCTTTCATTTCTTTTTATTACATGGATAGCAGAATAGGAATAGAAGATCCTCGCTGTGTGCAACGCCATGCGAGAAGACTGAAATTATTGCCAGAGAAGATCAGCCGATACCGCATCTATTAGGAAAAGCAATTTTGGAGAATGGAGTCCACTCAGGAAACGAAGTCACAAGAAATATTTTCCTATCCCGCGTTCATTCTTCAATTTACGTAAGAGCTTTGCAGGAAACACAAAACCCTTCTTTCTGAATTTGCATGCCCGCGTAACCTTGCGGTCCACAACAAGCCAAACGTTGAGTTGAGACCACGTCAACTACTCTCTTAGCCAGAATACTTTTTTTGACACAAAACCCTACAAACCATCAACACCAGAAGTTAACCTTCCTGCAAGGTATCTTTCCGCAACTTGTTCGTTAGGAGTTGAAGAATGTATTCGCAAGTCTTAGGCGCAGCATTTGTTTTTTTCCTATTCATGACAACGTCATTGTCTGGTGTTCAAAATGAGTCATCGGTGTTTTGCACCTTGCAAGACCTGAGCACAGAAGGTGCAGATGTCATATACGTTACCATGCCTCGAGAAAATTTGATTATTCCGCGCTGTACGTCTAATATTTCAAAAGTTACCATATGGAAAAGCAGCCATGACGGACTCGCAGAGCACATTCGTAGGAACAGAATTCTCAATACGAAAACTTTGGTGTTAATGGTTGTTTCAGGCACACATGTGCAAGGTGTTATAGATTCGTTTGCTACCACAAATGACACAGGCGCACTGATACGCTGGGTTCTTCTACTCAACAAAGAAGATTTTGATTCTCAAGCTAAGAGTTTAAACAACTCGTCCAATAATGTAGACGTCACCGCCGTAAGGCTTGACCGGGAGGGCTCTCGTACGTTTTTGAGATGTAAAAGGGGTGCTATCGAGAACAGGTGCTCCCTCAGATCAACATTGCTTTCGGCCCAATACAGAAGACAACGCAATCCAGCCTCGTTTTCTGGGAAAAGGGTGAGGCTAGGCTGCATTGTTTTTGGTGAATACGATACATGCACCTCTGAACGTTCCCTAAAGATCATTAAACTGCTGTCCCAGAAGAATATATCTCACAAACTGGCCTCGTACAATAATTTTCAATCTTTTTATCGTGATATATATGCGGGTAATATAGACCTTGGGCTTGTTAAAACGGCCCTTCGAGAGCCAACTCTTGCACTTTTGTCATTTGCTGAAATGCAATTCGCCTATGAATCGTTCTACGCCCTCGACAACAACACTCGCGTTCTGTCGCTGTTCCACGCTGTGAGTGGCTCTTACTGCGGAGTCTTCGTATTTCTTTGCCTAAGTGGTTGCGCTATAGTTGCCGCTGCATCCAGAAGGCGACTTGCGTTTGCCAGATATTTGCAAGTTTTCCTGGAAGAGGGGCTTCACTTGTTAGCGCCGCTTCTTGGCACTTCCTCGCAGTTCGCCCAGAACAAAAGTATGTTCACTAGCCATGCTTTGGTGTATTTTGTTTGGATGCTTGCGATACTTCCCTTCTCAGTCTATTTCCGGAGTTCACTTATGTCTTTAGTAATGGTCCGTCGCCCGGGAGACGTACTGGACACTCTGAGTGAACTTGAGAACGCCCTTGATGCTGGTAAGGCCCTTCCTTGTGTTAAGGAAGGGTCAGGGGCACACACTGATTTAGAGAAAATGTCGAATGAAGGCAGTGTCCTGCTTCAGAAACTTCGAGAGGCTTATCGTCGTAACTCAAGACGTGGTTTACTAAAAAAGTCCGTATTTGATTGCTTTCGTTGCGCGATGGAAGAAAATCGCGTCTGTTTTGTTACTCAATACCCAATTTGCAAGGTGAAAAATGTGTTCAGCGACATCGGTGAGTTTAAGGAGCATTTTATGGTGCATTTATGGGTGTTTCCATTGCCCAAAGAGTCGGAACTTAAACGGCCTTTGAAACGTTTTATGGATTCAGTAAGGGAAGGGTCGCTGCTTCAACTTACTCATCTTGGATGCGACAAAAATGTCCCTACGCGAGCTGCCACCGACGACCCTTTTCCTTTTCTTGCAAATTGGCTTGTTCTGCTTTCCACGTCCGTCGTAGTTCTTATTGGAGAGCTTTTATTTGCACGTTTGTGTAATGCAACTTGAAGTTACGACACGGGTCTCCCTTTGATCAATATTACTTACTTTCGGATCATATTCACGCCACGTTGACAAGTATGCTTCATTTGGAGAATTTTAATTTAGTCCGCTCAGTCATGCAGGCAGCCAAATTATTAGTGCAGAAAACAGTACCCTTCCTATGCCTACTATTACATGCTTTGGAATCACATCACGATATTTTTCAACCCGCCGTGGCGGCTCAGTGTCTAAGGCGTTGTGCTGCTGAGCACGAGAATGCGGGTTCGGTTCCCGGCTGCGGCGACCTCTTTTCTGATGGAGGCGAAAAGCAAAAATGCCTGACTGTACGAGATTTCGGCGCACGTTAAAGATCCCCAGGTGGTCAAAATTATTACGAAGTCCTCCACTACGGCGCGCGTCATCGCCTGCGCTGCGTCGGTGCGTTAAACCCCCACAATAAGATCACGATATTTTTTAGTTGCCTGCACAAACAGAGACTTTTCCTTGCAACCTAACTTCGCTGAGGGGCATGATTGGGCGTTTTACCCAGAATTGTCGGCCTTGCAAGAATCTGTGACCTCTTATTCTGCACATAACTGTCGAAAATACGTACACGCAAAAATCGTTGTACATTTACAAGAATATACAAACTCACATTTGTTGCAGTTTATACTGTTGGTGATTTCTTGCCTGAAATGGAGAACTTACATTATGGGCGATGTTCAGGCACAGGAACCGGTGCGTGCGCGAGGTCGCTGAGGGGGTTTTTTGAAACTTTCGCACACTGCTTGTATCAGCCAACGGTCGGTTGCACTGTTAGAAGCTGAACTCGGCTCCGTTACAGAACAGTTTCAAATTTGATTTGGGAAGAAATTGTTTTTCTGTTACATACGCGCTGTTACCCCCCACTGTATAAAATGCCTGCTTTTTTTAATCAAATGCATTTAGTTGTAGGTAAGCGCCGTGTGCTGTGCGTTCTTTGCGCCGTTTGGACGCACGAAATGGGAGTTTTGGGGCAGAAATACGCCTTTGAAACTCTTCACGGCAGGTGGCTTACTCCCACGTTCGGAAGCACGATGGTCAGAGAACAACCAGTTTACTCCGTTGGCCAAGAGCCGTCGCAAAAAGGCGCAATTTACCACCATTGTAGGTCCCTCCAAAGCGCAGTATCTGGCTTGGAATATTTCGCTGGTTCTAATGGGAGTATGAAAAACACCCATTAGGACCAACCTCCAACCTCTCCTTCACTTCCTCCTCCGTCTCGACCCCTCATTTCACTACGCCTTCTTACAAAATGGCTGACAGTTGGTGTGATGTTTCGTGTGAGATTTAGAGTCGCCGATATTTTTTTGTCGATGTGAACTTGCGGCGGCACAATTGATGCGGCGTGCTTGCCGCCAACGGAAGCTCGTTGTGAACATTGTGGGAGCAACCTGGACTAACTTCAACGCACTGCAACGTCTCCTCCGAGTCACCGACCTCCAAGCCGATGAAGTACGCCAGCGGACCAACGCGAGGCATAAATGCAGTGACCGTGAAGGGAGAGTGGCTCGTTGAAAACAATGTGATTTCGCCTCTGCGAACTGGTTCAAGGAAAGAATTGCATGTCCTTTATTGCAACCAAGATGTTGGGCGCCCTGTGACCCCTGCAGTGTAAATTTAAAATTCGATGTATGTTTCTCACGTCACTGTCCCGGCGATTCTCCGCTTGTCGAGGCGAGCGTTGTGTTTAAGAGAGGGCGCTGTGCCGCAACGTCATCAGTGAGGGCGAGTGGTTCAAAAGGAAGGCGGTATCGCCAGTGTCTGTTTCAGTTTTGTGCATGGTGGTGGCGAGCAGAATGAAAGGTTTCAGCACTGTATACAGCGATGGAGAAAGTAAGCCAGTTAGGCTAGGTTCATTTGTTACGCTGTATCCGTGGCTCATCGTTCGCAGGAGATGCTCAAGTTGGCCGAGCGAGCGCCGCAGAGCCGATTTTCTCCGGAAGTACGAGCGGTGTCCACTGCGCCTGGTACGTGGTGGCCGCATTGGTTTCCCTAGGGAGTTACAGCGGTGGGGCGCCTCGGGGGGAGGACAACAGAGGGCTTTCCCTGCGCTAGGTTGGTGCAAATTCAACTAGCAGGTAACATTTGCGGGAACATTCTTTTGGGAAGACGGACGTGTGGTTTGTTTGGGAGCGCTGCAAGTCAGGTTAATTCAGCGAACGCGTCACAACGACGGTTATGTTTTGACAGATTTAAGGGTGGAGCGGGGGAAGTTAAGCGAGAGAGGGAAGGAGGGGTAAAACGTAAAGCCCGATGCAACAACACTACACAAGAGTTCACGTCAAGCCCTACTAGGCAAAGTGAAGGACTTCTTCCGTTACGACCTCTTAAGTTACGTCTTAAGTTTATTTTTACATCGGGTCAATGCTATCCTGAAGGGGGTAATGCCGAGATCTATATAGTCCAATTTGCTTATTACTGTTTTGCTTCAACCATGTGCTCGTGCACAGCGTACTTATATAAGTGACTAGAGAAGCACGCGTTTCCGTCTTTCTTTTGTATGCGCACATACCATCTGTTTGGATAAGAAGAGTGCATTGCCTGTCGTTACTAAAATAGAATATAGGCCTTTGATCGCCCAAGTTGCAGATCTGATTCGGTAGTTATCGGAAGGTTAACACCGAAAGATAACTGCTCGCAAGGGAAACACCGGTCATTCGATTCACCGACGCCAGTGTGCACGCATCAGTTGGTTGACTGGTTCTATGCCGCTTGTATCTTCTTCGAGATTTTACGGAGCAAAAGTTCGCTCCAATAAACGTTTCTTTATTGAAGGACGCCTTCCTCGTCCTTGGCTACGTGACAATATATGCAATTAAAATAAACTACCATTCCTGGCATTGAACACCTTATACACGACCCTAAGCTGTCACGGCCTTCTGTCGGCATTGACAATATCGATTCTAAAGAACTAGATTGCCCGGCTCCTAGTGCAAGCACATATTTATAGCATAGCTTCTACCAGTGTTAAGCGTCTTGTCAGTTTCCATTGGATTGGAAAAAAAGGACGATAATACCAGTTTATAAAACTGGCTACAAAAACACGCACCACAACAATCGCCCCATTCCATTGACCAGCGTATGCAGTTATATGCTCGAGATTGTTGAGGACTTTTCCCCCTTTCTCAATATCCATACAAATAACGTGATCTTTTCCTCTTGGGTTCAGCTGCCTCCATAATATTGTTTCAAGCCAAATGTGCAGCTTTTTATATTTGCTTCAGCAATCCCGTCAAAACGCAACCACTTCTAACATATACCCGTGTGGTATCTCTACGGGTCCCGAACAGTTCAGGGTGACAAATTATATGCACTGGTGACAAAGTTTGTCTTGAGCATGTGCCTGTCATCGGCAACACGAAGCGTTGAAAATGGCGAATCTTTTGCTGGCGCCTTGAAGGAGTGGATCACAGAAGTTGCAGGTGCCAGACTGCTGACTTGTTTTAGACGAGAAAGTTAAATATTGACAAGTTTAAGTTGACTCATTTTTTTATTAAGTTTTAACTGGCCGCAAGTAAAGAGGCTATGCGGCGCGTCGTAGTGGTGGGGTCGGGAATAATTTTTACCACCTGGGGATTTTTATGTGCGCCAAAATGTGGAATACATCTGTGTGTTTGCTTTTCGCCTCCATCAGAAAAGCAGCCGCTGCTGCTGGGAATCGAATCCGTGTCCTTGAACTCATCAGCACAACGCCTTGGCTATTGAGCCACCGCGCCGGGTTTGTTGATTAAATTTTAATTGGCCATATGGACCCCGAAGAACCGAGGACTTGGAGCAATTGTTCGTAAGCGCAGAATTTTCATCAAGCCAATCTACTGGTCAGTTCCCAGCAGATACGGCAAATCTTTCACTGGCGACTTCAAGTAGGTAAATGGTACTGGCGTACCAACCCACTGAGTGCTTCCCTAAGGAAGAAAACTGATTCTCGCGCGAGCAGTTTGCATTAATCGGCGACTCACATTTGTTTTGGCGTCATAGAACTAAACGAAATGAATGTTTAAAGAACAGTTTTAGTATGCAAGCAGAGTCTCCCACAGAGCATGAGTCCTGAGAATCGCCATTTTCTTTAGGGCCTTTTAAAAGGAGCGGGACAATGCCATACAGTCTATAGGAAAAACGTTAAGGCTTAGCTGCCTCGCCCGTGGTGAACACAGTCAGCGCAGCCTGAAGACTACAGGGCACTTTAAATCTCTCATGTCCCGAATGAATGCATCCCTCAAGAATGAATGCATCCCTCTATATATTCCTACATAAAGTAGACTTTTGACTCGTTAACATTATTTTACACAAGTATAGCATTGCATCTTGGCTCTTTCCCCATTTTACGTTTGCTCTTGGTATTTTATGCCTTTTTCAACGGCCAAACAAGTTTTGGGTCATTGTAGGACGCCCTGCAAGCTCTAAAATATGTGGTCCTGGCCTTTTGAGCGTAACATGTTGCGCTGTTGCTGCTACACTGGAACGAAGGCAACGACCGGTGGAGGAATACTTACTGGATGCTCTAGATGAAGGGTATTTTTTTGTTGGCGTGTCTTTTGGGCACATCCTCAGCACAGTCGATTATCAAAACAACCTCCAATAGCCGCGTCTTGGTTTACTGCACTTGCATTCTTGCAATACTACTCTTTTCTTCGTGTGTTCGCAGCGAAGTTGCGTCCTTACTTGCCATTGTGTTGCCCAGCCAATCGTTTAGATAGTCTGGGTGAGCTTGAGAATGGCCTTGATGCCCGCACAGTTCTTTCATGTGTGATTCAAGGAACGAGCGCACACGCCGATTTCGACAGAGCATTGAATGGCGCCCGTGGGCAGCTGCTTGAAACACCGAGGAAAGCCTACCAACATCAAGAGAAAAGCGGTTTTGTGATTACTGCTGCAAAGGATTTTTACTACTGTGCAACAACCTCCTTTAATTTAATCTAAATTCTGGTTGTCAATATGTATTTCCGAATGTGGGGGAGTTTAAAGAACATTTTACATTGGGCTACATGGTTTTCGCGTTGATGAAAGAGTCTGAACTGGCTCGCTCTTTCAGGTAATTTATGAATTCCGTCAATGAATAGTCGCTGCTTGCACTGATTGTTGACGACCATGCAAAAAATGACCCCTTGCGACGAAGCGCATCCGACAGCATCCCCTTTGTTAAAGTTGTTTTGTATTGTTTGCCTGTCTTATATGGTTTTGACTAGGGAGATTTTTCTGGCAAGATTTTGCGAACGATCCTGAACTACCGATATTTTATGGTTTTAAAGACTTATCACTTGAGAATTATTCAGGTGTATTGCATTGCATTAGAACTTGTGCCAGACCCGTTAGAATTGGGGTACTTTCTTTACACTGAACTTTACTGAAGTTTATTATTGCAAGACGATATTATAGCTCAGTAACCCTGCACCTGTACTTCGATTTCTTCCGTTCCAAAAAAAAGAGCTACCTTTCATTTATAATTATTTAGGCGACGAGTAGAAAGAGGTGCGTTATTACACTTTTTCTTCACGCTATATTCAATTGCTTCTTATCCTGCGCTATATTTCCTGAGGAAACGAATAGTGACTATTTTTATACTCCTTAAGTGTTACGGAATGTAGGGATAAAAAATCAACTCCTGTAGCCTGCGATATCACTAGAAGCGTACATATCCTCTAGCCAATGTAAGTCAATATCATCACCATGTGCAACAGTTGCATTTTATCAATTTCATCTTACCATTCAATTGCATCTTATCGTGCGCTATAGTTACTGAGGAAACAAATAGTGATTTTTCATACTCCTTAACTGTTACGGTATGTAGTGATGAAAAAGTAATTATTGTAACCTGCGATATCACTACAACCGCACATATCTACTAGCCAATGTAATTCATCATCATCACCATGTGCAACAGCAGAACCCTATTTGTGACAACTGCCGAACGATAGCCCCCCTCAAATGTTTCCTATTTTTGTAATATTAATTCTTACAAAACGCACTCCAGAATGGCCAGCACTTAACTTTGCCTTGATATTATATTAAATTTTTATTCAATGCTGAAAAAATCGGGTGAATAATTTATCGTGGGGAGTTTTGAGGCCTGATTACAAACATGAATAAGGAATACACACCAAATGTGGTTAGAGTGGTGATATCCTTGCTAGTTATCTATCATTGCTAATGGTAAGATTGCTTTTCTGCGTTTCCGTCCCAACGTTCATTATGTTTTATTGCACGTATTTTTATCAGAACTCCTGCTTCAATTCAATACTCCCGCACCCATTCGTCTCACCTATCCTCCTATAACAGCCTCACTACCACCTAAGACAAGAATGTGGCAGGAATCTTGAATAGAAAGACTGATAACCGCTTGCTAAATCGGGGAAGTTGTGCTGCAGAATATGTATATACACATGTGCCGCACGGAACAAACACTGTTGCCTCGCTGTTTTAACCTGAAATATGAACATGCTTATTTGTGAAATAAATAAAGGAAGACATTGGCTCTAATCCCCGCTGTGAAGACGGTTGTACTGCGCAGTTGTGAACGACACCGACAACGATTACCCATGCGGCATCACTTGAATTCACACACGTTGCATACGCTGACTGCGGCCACCCATCACGCTATTCGCGTCGCTGTCTCACTCCTCTCTTGGTGTATTGAACGGAGGTTTGGCCAATAAAATTCGAATTTCCAGCCTTCGCAGTGCTCGCGCACCCCTGCCTGTACAGAGGGAGCGGGAGTTCTGTTCTTTTGTTGATTGCTTTCTTGTCGCACGCGCAGGCACTTAACTGAGCAGTTAGGAATGCGCATTTCTGGAGGCCACTTTTAGCGTCTTTTGAAGGGTGAGAAGAGGGCAGAAGCGCGTCTTTGGCTTCATCTCCCTCATTCTTTCTTCCTCACTGTTCTTTTATGCTTGACCGCCGAAGAGCGCCCTCCCCCACCCCAAGCGCTGAATCCAAACAGTTGTCTGTCGCCTCTTTCTACACGTCTGGGCGTAGCTTAGTCGGCAAGACGATTGGCTCTTGTTCTTGTCTACGCGGGTCCAGGTTCAATCACTGGTGGTGCCGGCAGTTTATTTTTGTAGCCAGGGTGTAGCCCGAGGCCAGTAGTAGCCTGGGATGTATGTGTAGCCAGTAGTAGCCTGGAAGATTCCTGCTGACGCGGACATCAAAATTTCCTTGGTTGGTAAGAGGTATACCGTTTGACAGTAAAATTATTGCATTACAAAAAAATGCGAGCTGCACCCACCAAATACATTTGCAGTCTCCGTGTAAGCAATTCGCCCTATTCGAGAACTCAAGAGAAGTGGGTGGGTTCCAAGACTATATAATGAGGAGCACACAAATAAACCAACCGGTATGTTTCACAGAGAAAGGCTACAGATTTTATTCATGGCCATAATTGCCGATGGCCGGGCACTTGCCTGCTAAAGGGAATTCCTAGCCCGGGATACTGAGGCTCCCGCTTGCCTTCCAGGCCCTTTTCACCTAGTTTGCTTGGATTCAAGAAATGGGATGACTAGAGGAGTCATCGGCTGCTCATAGGAGGGAAAGGATATGGTGGGTAGGTGAGGGAACTTTGGCACTACCATACCTGAATTTAATGTGCGCCAGGCATTGGACAGAAATTGCAAAGGGGAGGATAGAAAGTCAGGTACATACAAAGGGGTAGGGTAATGCGTGAATAGGAATTTGTGTGCAGTCTATTGAATGCGATGGTGTTCTTCCGGTTTAACGAGGATGAGGTGGCGTGAATTTCCGTCAGCTATGCCTGTAGAGTGCCAGGATGTCTTTGTCTTGAAGAAGCGGTTCTGTTGTTACGACAGCAGGGAAGGTTGATGGTCACAGTCGTATAAAGGCCCGTTGTAAGTGCTTTCGGGGTGCAGCGTAAACAGCCCTTAAACTCGAGGAACTTAGGTGCAGTTATTTATACTCCTTCACGGCTTGAGGCATTTTTTATGCTACCACACTATTGCGTCCTAGATACTGTCGGCATGCCATTTAGAATAGAGTCGGCTGTAACGGCATCCTCGCTGGGCGTCGCTTCCTGCACAATGGCAATCTCTTCTGCTGAACCTGACCAGGTAGTACACAGCAAGATTTGGGTCTCTCACAAAATAACATTTTCATTTGAATCATCAGGTTATGACGAAATGATCGATTACAGCGGCAATTTTTCTGGCATATTTTGTGAAAATTCTTCACAAATATAATGGGCCCCAATAATATGGCGCAGAACGCCAACAAAGCACGAAGCGAAATCATGGTGCCTGCAGCCAGCCCGGAAGAAACACTCTCGGGGAAAAAAGGCGGCGCCAAGACTTTCTTTTACGCCGATAGCCTTGCTTGGCTACCTAAAAGCGAAACTTTTGCTTTGTATATGTGCTTGTCACTCAAATGAACCAGTTCCCTACGCAGGAACATCAGAAATACAAGTAACTCGGGCGAAGCGGAAGGAGCTGGGTATTGAAAAAGAACGTCATAAAGAAGCGCTGTGCCGACGGAGTAGGAAAGCTACATTGGCAAAGACTAGAGCAGCAAAGCGAAGCAGCGGAGGAAACGGCGGTGGACTTAGCTGTAAACGAGCTTGAAAGATGAAAAAAGGGGTACAGTACCATCGGGAGAGAGACGAAAGAGACTGATCACGAGAATGGAAAGTGGTGGAAATTGGCCAAAGATGGTCGAATGACGACTATGAGGAAACACAAGGTAGAGTCGGATGAATTGAGGGAAAAGAAGAGAATAGAAAAAGGACAAAAAATGGTGAGAAAATGTGCGAAAGGGGAGGAAGTTGGTGTCCTTGCGGTATTATTCGTATGGGCACCGATGGCGTTGGTCACTGTTCACTATTTCGGAGAAACAAATTGCTCTTTCCATAAAAGCTTTGCTCCACTAAAAATCCGCTCATAAACTTATTCCAGGTGGTTAACATTTGAAGAAGTATCGGGCGGTGGGTTTTTACAGTTGGATAACTCCTTATAGATCTATAACGTATTTCATTATGCGTTGAGTAGGTGTGATATTTTGTCTCGTAACAGTTTCGGCTGACAGCGTCATTAATCGAAAGCTTCCTTATCTTCAGAAATGCGTACATCTCCTGGCCTATCCATTTTGAAGAAGCGTGCGGCCGTTGGTTTTCATTGAAACGTCGACGCTGCCCCGCCCGCACCGAAAGCCTCCCCTTCATGCCATTGTCACTTGATGTGGCCTTCACGCAGTTCTTCCCTGCACGCGCGTTCTGCTGCGACGGAAAGAATCCCAGCTGATCTCTCTCTTCTTAATTTAACTACTCTCCATTCTGTGTTTTTTGAGAATGCGGATGGCGTTGCTCCGGATAAGTTATTGGGTGGAAAGGAGAGCGGTTCTTTTCTTCTAGTCCTAAAAAGCTTCTACTACATATGACATAAACCCAAAATCCCCATCACCGTTCCTACTTTTCATACCGGGCTCCGACATACCGTGAATAGGCAGGGTATACAAACTGAACTCGCGTCTTGTGAATATTTTCAGCATTTTATTCTGTCAACTATTACTCCCCCTACACAGTGGCGCATTGCGCGTGGCCCCGCCAACAGAAGAACAGGAAAGGAGGCGAAACCACGCATACCTGGGTGACGAGGTCACGCCGCAACCGCTTGGCCTAGTTTAAGCTAGCGCCATCTGTCACCGGAAAAGAATTGCGCAGCGCGGCAATCTGCATTACACTTCGCAGCCTTGGAGTGAATTGCTGCCGCCATCAATTCGTTCATCAGGTTTTGCTACCATGTCATTCGCTGTTGAAACTACGAAGCTTTGTAGACTTCGTTGGTTTAAGCTATGATAGGCTGTTTTGCCTTCTTTATACCTTTGTTCTTCGCGTCCCATCATGCTTATTAAGCCGCAAACCTTGTACAATAAGCGGATACAGTTTATTCATATCTAGCGCGCACTGTCAATAGGCATCATTCCCGTTAGTAGATGCGAACAAGACGCTCATTACTCCGTGAAAGTAAAACGCTTCTATGAATGAATGAATGGATGAATGAATGAATGAATGAATGAATGAATGAATCAATCAATCAATCAATCAATCAATCAATCAATCAATCAATCAATCAATCAATCAATCAATCAATCAATCAATGAATCAATCAATCAATCAATAAAATCAATCAATCAATCAATCAATCAATCAATAAATCAATCAATCAATCAATCAATAAATCAATCAATCAATCAATCAACCAACCGATCACTACTAACATACATTAGCCAAGAAATCCATCAATGGACACATACTGCTTTCTCCATAAAATACCTGTTATTAAGACGCCCTCCAGTATAGGTGCAGAGCTTCCCAGGGAAACGTATCTGCAGGACCATCGGAGATGCATCCCTAGAAAGTATGCTTCCGCTATGCCAGGAACATTTCATCCAGGTGTTTTTGCAGATTTTTCCGGGTGTTATATCCCTTTGTATTTTCTGTATTTATTTTCTTGCATCAAATAGTCAGCGTATTTTTTTAATTATAAGTTGTGTAGGCCACTGTACCCTAATGAACACCATGTTTACCTTTGACGTGTAATTCACACTAAAACAGCGCAGGGACGAGGACGGAAGAAGTGACAAACTAGGGAGCTGACGAACAACTGAAGTACGATTTATTACACGACATTAAATACATGGAAAACCAGTGGCTGCAAGCATGCGCCACTTCAAGGATAAGATATCACTCCAGTGTGCCATGGAAGCTAACATCAAGGATAAAACAATCAAACTTGGATAAATGATCTCCTTAGAGAGCATGCCTACACCATGCGCACAGGGACGGGCAGCAATCTTGAAATACATTGCAAGAAATGCGAAAAAAGAGATTGCCACCCAAAGTTAAATGAAACGCGTGTTTTGAAACGCTATCGAGATGCTTGCTCACAGGAAATATTGGAGGCCTCACTGATTGGCATTCGGAGATAAAAATGCGTGAGCACGCCATGAATTGCCCTTTTGGAAAGAGAGGTGGCATATCTAGCCAGTTGAACGTCACTTGCACTAGATAGCAAGTCTGATTGTTTTATCCTTGATCTTAGCTTCCATGGCACACTGGAGTGATATCTTATCCTTGAACTGGCGCACGCTTGCAGCCACTGGCTTTCCATGTATTTAATGTCGTGTAATAAATCGTACTTCAGTTGTTCGTCAGCGCCCTAGTTTGTCACTTCTTCCGTCCTCGTCCCTGCGCTGTTTTTGGTGTGAATTATGTGTACCGAACTATCCCAACGTCAAGCCTTAGCAAGCTTTGACGTGTAGTTTGCTTGCCAATAATGGTACACAAAAGAAAACATTTGTTTCAGCTCTTTAATGAGAAAATATGGGTTTATTTCTGCGGGCCAGGTATGGCTAAATAATATACCGAAAATTGGTAGTCGTGCCTTCAGTAAAAGCCGTAAAAACACTTTGGCGTCGCAAAACATTCGCATTAGACGTTTGGAAAGCAAACACTACATGAATCCCTTCTAATCACTACAAATCGTGATTATGCAAAGTATATTAAATAAATAAATAATGCAAACACCAGCGCTGACAGTGATTGCACCGCCACTGGCAATTCGCTGAAGAGACGACGCTCTGGCAATGTTACTAATGAAAGAGGGCGACAAAGGACAAAAAAAAAATGAAACACCACGTGAAAACCAATCAACAATATTGTGTTTACGTATATGATTTGCATAATTTAATCTTTATCATTCAGGGTATTGCAAAGCGAAGTCTCGGTACTAAAAAGCACACCTCCTTTCAAATGAGTGGCATGCTACTTTTATTTTTCATTGGAATTATAGAAGGAAAGCCACGAATTCCGTAAGAAGATTTTGGCGCAATAAATTTAAATAGTTGCAGTAGATGTCAGCAGGTATTCTGGTATCTGACTGACATATCTAAATATCTGTCGCGACGTAGCGTAGTCAAATGAAACCCTGGAACTTTCAGTGTTCCCTGCTTTAATTTATGTAAGTGCTACGATTAAAAAGGCCCTTCTTTCGTTTCAAATTTACTCTCTCAAAGAGATTCGTTGGTGAAAGGCCACACACGGACGCAAGACCTATCCCATAGCCCGAATTTTTTTTTTCACGAAACCAAGAGCCCTTCTACCAGTGGATTTAATATTCGGCAAGACGTCTCAAAGCGTTTTGATCCTACGGAGTTAAAGAATGTATTCGCAATGCCTGGTGAAAGCACTTGCTTTTACAGCCTTCATGACAATGTCGACATTGGTTACTGGGAATGAGTCACCCGTGCCTCACATCTTCCGGGACTGGATCACAGAAGGTGCAGATGTTGTATTTGTTACCTTTTTCAAGGAAGTTGAGGATATTTTTTTCTACAAGCTAATTACAGCAAAGTATACCATTTGGACAAGCAACAGTACTGGACTGTCAGAACTTCTTAGCAGAAACAGAATTGTCAATTCTGATACGCTGGCGTTTTATGTAGTTCCAAGCACTCATGTAAAAGGCGTTATGGACCACTTTTTATCCGCTCATGTACCCGGTGCACTGATTCACTATTTTCTTTTTTTAAAGAAAAAAGACTTCGATTCTCACGCGGAGAGTTTGAACATGTCAGCGATTCATGTGGACGTAACCGCCGTCAATCTTGACCAAATGACTGTTCCCACATATTTTAGGTGTAAAAAGGGGGTGACGACGAACAGGTGCTCCCTGAGCACACCGTTTGGTTTGAGGCAAAACAAAAGTCCAACAGATAGAGATTTCTTTTCCGGTGAAACACTGAGGCTGGGCTGTCTCATTGTTGGGGAATATGATACGTGTAACTCAGAGTATGTAGCAAAGTTTGTGCGACTTCTGTCTCAAAAGAATGTGACACTTAAAATGGAATCATATCGGACCATTGCAACATTTTATCGTGGTTTAATTGCGGATGAGATAGACCTTGGACTTGCTAAAACTGTCGTACGGGAGCACAGCCTTTCATCGTTATCCTTTGGCGATATGGAGTTCGGCTATCATTCTTTTTATGCCCTCGATAACCACACCCGTGTCGTGTCACTCTTCGACGCGCTCTATAGCTCTCATTGTGGAATCTACATGGTTTTGGCTATAAGCTGCTGTGCTATGGCTGCTGCTGCATCAACAAAACAAGGTGCGTGTTCCGCATATTTTCAAAGGTGTATCAGTCAGGGGTTTTACTTGTTGGCGCCACTTTTGGGAAATTCTTCGCACGTGCCATCAATCCAAAGGATGTCGAAACACCATGCTTTGGTGTACTGTGTCTGGATTCTTGCGATCTTTCCCTTTTCGGTCTACCTCCGGAGTACACTTATGTCCTTAGTAACGTTAAATCGCCCAGCAGATGTTCTGGACACACTGAGTGAGCTTGAGAACGCTCTTGAAGCCGGCAATGTCCTTCCTTGTGTTGCTGAAGGATCGAGCGCACACGCTGATTTAGAGCAAATGTCGAATCAAGGCGGTGCGCTGCTTAGAAAACTGCGAGTGGCTTATCACCAAAACAAACGAAATGGTTTATTGAAGACCTCTGCATTTGAGTGTTTCCGCTGCGCGACGGAAAAAAATCGCGTATGCTTCATTAATTCATATCCCTTATGTGCTATCAAAAATACCTTCAGCGAGGTCGGAGAGTTCAAAGAGACATTTAAGGTGGATTTGTGGGTGTTTCCCATGCCCAAAGGATCGAAACTAATACGCCCTTTAAAACATTTTATGCGTTCAGTCAGAGCCGGCTCACTGCTTATTCTAACTACGTTTGCCTGTAACAAAACGCACACTGCCGTAGGTGCCACAGATGACCTCCTTCCTTTCCTTGCAAATTGGTTTATTCTGCTGTCTTTGTCGGTCGTAGTACTTACTGGAGAGATTTTTGTCGCACGTTTGTATAATCCCTAAGGGTGCGGTGTTCTGGTCTCCTGTTGCTTGAAGACATCGGCTATGTTACTTTCCCTGACAACTCATTCGATGCTCTTTGACAAATATGCATCTACAACACATCGTTCGTTAGCTCCTGGAATAGTTCAAGAGAGCAGCACCTTTCTAACACTTTTTTTTGTGTGCAATCCAATCGCAATAATTTTGTTGGGAGAAAAATCACTGGCGGCTGCTTTTGTGCCGGCTTAAAGGAGCCATGAAGAGAAAACACAAGTTTGGTTCATTCAAAAGATTGTCTTGTTAGAATCATACTGACACCACTTTTAACGTAAACTTCGCTCAAATAAGCTACATAATTAGGAAAAACGGGAATGGTCATGCGACCCACCAGCTCATTTCCCGCAACAGAACCTATGTCGTCACATGAGCTAAGCTCTGCGATTGGCGGAGGCTGGCAGAAGCAGACGCAAATTAGGTAGAACTTACAAACTAGACGAACGAGCGATTTGCGCTTAAATTTAGGGCACATTCTTTACAAAGCAATAAGAATGATGGGACAAACAGTGGAAGTTACGAAAGCACATGTAAACATAGAAGTACTGATGCGTTCTGCTGTTCGTACTGCGCACAGCATGCTTGGTTTAGCTTCAGCACAGCACTACGGGGCTTGGGGTTGTCTCAGACGACACTGGCCGATTGACGCAAGCAACGGTGTCTTACGTGACCCCATTTGTCGAGCGAGCACTGTTTCAGGGAACGAATATTTTCTCCCAGAACAAAAACAAGCCAGGTTTAAATGCGGGCAAAAACAAACCAAACGCTTGCCACGGTATGGTGGCGCCATCTAGGTTACGGAACGTAAAGAAACGCGGGAACAAACCAACACCGCTGTACAGGGTGGAGACAACCTTTGAACGGTTCCGTGCCGCCGCAATTGGGCCAACGGGCTCAACGCGTTATTTTCGTTTCCCACGAGACCTAGCAACGCGAAACAGACAATATGATTCAAACTTCTTCAGTAAACCGCGTTGCGGCGATAATTTTAGCGCGGTTTTGACACAATGACTTGCTTCGGCGGCGAGCGAGCAACCGAAAATGGCGGCGCCAGCGTATACGTGTCTCTACCCTGTACGGCGGATGCGTGAATGAAGGTACTCTAGGCTGCAGAGCGGTCGGTTTCAGTGATGTCACTTGGGACCACGAAAACGCACGATTGAGCGGGAAAATCAAAATTTTAACCTAAATTGTTTAATTTCTCAGTGAATAAAGCACCGTTTGTATCCGGACAAGCGCTGGGGGCACTATAAAACACGAAATCTTTCCAATAAAACCAACTTGCATTTTCTCTTCATGGCTCCTTTAAAAGAGAAATTTGACCCCATTTTTACCGGTCAATTCCTAACATGAAACATCCACATTGCATTCCCACTCCTAAATTTGGACAGATACGCAGACGCGCAACTAGTTTACAACTAGTAGAGGTACGCTGATGCACTCTTGTAATTCGTACATCAGTGGTTCCATCTCTGGTAAACCAGATAACGTGATTCTCTGGGCGGCAATTGAAGAACCTACGTTTGTACCAACTCTATACGTTTGTACCAACTCTTGTCTCTATAGCGACTTAATCCAACACTAAAAAAAAGTAGGAAAAGCTGATTGCTACGGTTTTCCTAACAAGTATTCCTTACAGATAAAACAGGCAGCGTTCCCAGAGCTTTGCCCCTAGACCAGCTTTCAGTTGAGAATAAATATTTAGGACCTTCTTTCTAAGCCAAATCGCTTATGACAGATTGAGGGTACCCGCTCAATTTTATCTTCCATTTAGCTGTTCCTTCAGTCTTGGAGTTATGCCTACAAGGCAGGCTGTGTTTAGTGTCCTTCCGTTGTTCTGGGTTAGATAATATAAGTCCAGTTTGTTTTCGTGTACAGTTTTGTTAGTATATTTGCTAGCGATTTTAGTGGGCAGACACTCTACTAATGATCTGTTTGTTTGCCTCAGAGCCGGAGAATATTATGCTCAGAAATAACCAGCTTGTACTTTCGAGGGCTTGCGCTGTATCTTAACCAGGTATATATCAGAAAAAAATTAAATATTTTTGGTTTTGAACAGGGCTACGTGTAACGCATGCATGAGTAATCTATAATAAAACAAAATATCAAAGATAGAGAGAAAAACTGACGTAATAGATTTGGCGAGGGCTAGCCACTTCTGATTTGGCCGGGACGTATAGGTGCCATCGTCCAAGTTACAAGGACGAGGAGCGGACTTGTATATATAGTTCAAAAGTGTCGCGAACTGGGCCAGTTGGTACAGATTCATAGTGGATTGTTTGGTCACACACGTTCTTATATATTTTTCCCTTGTGTAATAAACACTTCAGTTGTTAGTCAGCGCTCGTGTTGTCCTCTTCCTTCTGTCCTGTTTTTTTGCGCGCTGTTTCACCACTATGAGTTCGTATATATAGCTTTACTTCGCGCACAATTATTAAAAAGTACATAATTTTGTTTTAAATTCTGGTATCACCGGCGAATGTCCAAAAAGACACGAAAGGGATCGCCACACCTTTGTTTGGCGCTGGTCATCGCGCGCTCGTGGTAAGCAGTGGAGTTTATACTTCGGGCGGACTTTTGTAGTTCTTTGCAGCTTCGGGTGAAGTTGCCATAGTGGGTGACCTCTATGTGCATTGCTGATCGAAAAAAGGGAAGCTCTACGCAACGCTGCACATCTTTAATAATTTCGTTGGCAGGGCAGTAGTGGTTATGGCTATCGAAGCAGTGCAATGAGCTCGGTATAGATATGTGCTTCTCTTCACCACGAGGCGAGCCACACTTTTGTTTGCTTCTCTATTCCAACTTCTTTTCTCTTTTCGTAGAAATTTTGGTGCAAAAGCCCGCAAAAGCTTCGACCCAAAACTCACTGCAAGGAATAGTTGAAAAAGGAATGTTAGGAGGGTGCGTGATTGTAGCGACAAAAAACGCGGTTGTTACGGACGGGGACGACGCATTGGACACGAAAAAAGAAGCATCATTCAAGAAATAATTGTGTGATTACCCCCCCTTGATCACGCTCTAAAGATATTCCCTCTGGTGCTAGGATGAAAGAAGCAATGCTTTCGGGGTGAACTGTTGACTTCAATAAAGCCGCCGCATCCCCGCACGACCAGCCATTTTGGGAATTGTATACCCCCTTTAGCATCCTCGAATCTTCGCTCCTCATAATGCATACACGGACATTGATTAATTTTTCCTCATATACAAATATTCCCACTGGCGTGCCCCCGCAGCCGCTGAAGTTTCATCAGCAATTAATGGGGTTGTTCTCATTTACATACTTTGCTCTCATTTACATTCGGACACCAGTATCCAACTCATAGACTTGTTATACGCCTCAGGCAAGTTATGTATGAAAACTCTTAAAGAGAAGCCGCTATTTTGGGCAGTATGTTTTGTGCAAACATGGACTAGTGTTCTTGCAGAAAATGTGCAAAATGAAATGGTAGAGCCAAGGTGTTGTACTTAAATTGATTAAGAAAAACGTCGCATAATGCGAGTTAGGTTTCAGAGATGATAGCACAGCCTAAAGCAAAAAACTACGTTTTCGTCGGAAGTTGAGCTGCCGACCTGCTTAAGGAGCTCGAGCCTAAACCTACAAAAAAGCCCTTTACTACGTTGCCTTTGGAGACCTCTGCCTTTGAAACAGGTGCTCTTGGAGCATTCACTGCGTAATGTTCATGCCGCTACGCTTTGCCTCTGGTACGTTTTCTACGTGCACATGAAAGAATGTTGTTCTTGCTATCCCCGCTGTGGGCCTCAACGCCGAAAGTATACTTCATAAAGGCTGGTTTCTCAGCCCCCAGATGTGGTCTACGGCCTACACGTCACTCACAATGCACAACATCGCTTTTCCCTAAAAGACCTAGTCGTAATTGTGTGCTGAACTTTACGACAGCGGTGAAGGTATTGCTTAGCACAGTGCAAGTGTGTAGCTTTTTTATGCATTCAATAAAGTCTGCTCATGTTGCCTTCGCTAGCCTTTCTGTGACGTTTGTTACTTACACCTCGATAATTATGCATTCGCTTCACAGAAAAACAAGCAATTAAAGGTTATTTTCTTCTGACGCTGAATTAAAGGCAAAATAATGCCATCGCCACAAGATAGTGTTTAGCACAAAAAACCGAAATGGTAAGAAAAACATTAGTGGCTTAGATCGGCTGTGACTGAATATACGTAGCGTGAGCTAAGGTTAAGCTGGTTATTCTTAGCTTTCAGGGTTGTCTAGGATTAGCTTGATTATCATACTTACGGCTGCTTCAGTGCACACGCACGGTATAGGCATTATGTGACACATGTATATTTATCAAGCGGCTCTGGAGCAGCGTCACCAATCGCCCCATAGCTAAGCTGGTTTCGCAGGCCCACGCCGGTGTTGCTGCGACGCATTATTGTGGAAATGCAGGAGGTTACACACTCCCAATGGTGGGGGAGGGGGGGGGGGGAGAGGGATACTCGGCCAACAACATGCTATGCATTAGAATAGTCTGGTATTGTGCAAATACCTTGTGTGATGACAAAATTTCCCATATTACGTGTTTAAACAGCACATTGGTTCCAGCTAGAAAATAATTCATCTTAAAAGAGTCTAATCAACTTTGTCGTTAAAGCGGTGTTTTATGCGCCAAGGAGCACAGTTCTTGAGCAGAGGCCAAGAGGAGGAGCAGAAGAGAAGCAGAGGTAGCGTTGACACTACTATTTTTACATCTTGCAAAGCAAGCACTGAACTTAATGGACGCCTAAGCTTACTTTTCTCTAACATTTATGATTGGTGCGTTAGAAATCATCTGCACATGAATCCCTTAAAAACTACATTTGTGGTATTTTCATCCCCACATAACACATGTCCTTCAGCGTTATCCTTATCACATAACAAGTATACTATTCCGGTGTCAGATATCGTGAAATGTCTTGGCGTTATACTAGACAAGCATCTGAAATGTAACCATCACGTGCTATCAATATTGAAAAAAGCTTCGTTCAGCATTCATATCCTCATTAAAGCCCGCCTTTACTTTCAGTCACGCATCATTTGGTCATTATACTATGGATACATTTATAGCCATCTAACTTGTTGCATCTCAACCCATTTAGAGCTTCTTCACAACCCATCTAGAGCCTCTTCATAACCCATCTAGAGCCTCTCCACAAACCATCTAGAGCCTCTTCAACATCTTCAGAAGCACGCATTACGGCTCAATACATCGGCTGCATTTCAATCATCTTCTAGCCCCCTTTACGTTAACCTATCTGTACTTCCATTTAATCACCCGCCGCGGTGGCTCAGTGGCTAAGGCGTTGCGCTGCTGAGCACAAGGTCGCGGGTTCCATTCCTGGCCGCGGCGGCCGCTTTTCTGATGGAGGCAAAAAGCAAAAACGCCCGTGTGTTCGAAATTTCGGCGCACGTTAAAGATCCCCAGGTGGTCAAAATTAATCCGGAGCCCTCCACTACGGCGCGCCTCATCGCCTGCGTTGCATCGCCGCGTTAAACCCTACAATCAATCATCACTTCCAGTTGATCAGTTATTCACCTCGATGTTAGCGAAGTCTACCACAATTTATGTTTTGAAGGGCTATCGTCGAGACATCTTACCAACACAAATATCACTAGGTTTTCATCTCGTCACAACTTTCTTCTCCCTAAAGCGCATACCAGGTATGGAAAACTAACCGCAAAAATTACAGGTGTATCTGTTGGAACAACGTACCCATTGAAATGAAGTAATGTTCTCCATTACATTTATACCGCAAACAGTTGAAATGGTACTTACTTTCAATGCTTTAGATTTGCTAACTTTGTTATTAAGACTTGCTTCTTATTTTTCCTGTTATTTTTCCTGTCTTGTACTCATTGCAAACAGTTTAAACGGTACTTACTTTCACTGATTGAGGTTTTCTAAACTTTGTTACTGTGTCTTGTTTCTTATTTTAAATTGTATTTTCCCTCTCTTATACTCTTTATGCCACGTGATGTTGTAATTGAATTTTGTTGCCTTGCTTGCGAATTTTGTAATAATTTTTGGTTGACTTTGTAAAAAGTGCTTTCACTGCTTCTTGTGTTTACGCTATAATTGTTTCTGAATCATGCAAGAATTCTTTGCTTGCTTTGTACAAAGGGCTTTCACTGCTTATTGCCTTTACGTTATGCTTATTGTATTTATTCACGGTGCTCCCCCAACAGTTTTTTGCTTCGTGACCACCTCTCTACTGTAACTTTCTTTACCAAATTTTTTGTATTCTCTTGTATTCTAGCGAAATAAACTAAACTAAACTAAACGTCTGGTGCGCGTGTCCAGAGAGAAACTTTAAGGAACTTCATAACAATCCATACCTCTGCTGTAGCTTATAGCGCATATTCTTCAAACTTAAGTGTTCTGGAGTTTTTCATTAAGGATAAATAAAATTGGTCCATGTAATTGTAAGTTTTTTTCGGATTGTGTCAGCAGTATACGTCACCCTTCAAGACTGGAACCAGGAGGTGGAAATATCCTAGTATTCAACGTAGTAAAGAAACTGATCATTAACTTCTTTCGGGTCGAACAAAAAATCTATAAATCACCTCGAAATGGCGGAGAATGCTTGTGCCTTAGGAGTCAGCTCTGGAAGAAGCTAACTTTGAGTCCTGTAGTCTCAGTTAAATTTCGGTGTTTGAACTTTGCTGATATCGACACAATAACGTGCCACCTATTGAGGTCAACCTTTCAGGGAGTGTGTAAATATACGATCTCATCTAGAATTCTTATTAAACATCGCGCGAATTTTAAAGCTGCAGATCGAGTGCTTAACCCCACTTACAAACCTGGGCACCGGCAGCCGTCTTTCGAATACCCTGACGCCCGCACAATTCTACGCAGTGATTGGTGCGCTTTCTAGTAAAGTATGAAAAATGTAAGTGGAATAGCGGTGATTATTTCTTAAAGAGTTCGAAACACACTCTAGAGGCTAAAATTCCCACACTTTTTTTTAATCGAAAGTATTTATGTGGACGTCCCTGCGTTTACTTAAATTAAAACAATGAGCTATGTGAGGCGCATAACTATCTCCTTCGATGTGTTATGACTTGCCATTATAAGAGCATATTTTCAAGTCCCGAGTGTTAGGGGGATTTTTAAGGGTTAACTTTAGCAGGGCAAGCTACCAGTACGTCCACTGCACTGAAAAACCACTAAATCTCAGCATTCGCTACAAGGTCGAACAATACACGTTCAATCAGAATAAAGTTTCGATCACCACCTCCTTAGTCAAACAGGATGCAGACAATAATAAACAGGCTTTGGGTATGCGGAGGCCCTTTGAAGGCTATGAATTGTTCGATTTGGAGGCGGGCCTCGACGACGAGCAGAAGTGTACCTGGCGCAGAATGGCAAAGAAAGCCGGCCTTTTCAAATAACACCAAACGTTTTCCGGTTCTCACCTATCTTATTGTATTTACCTTTACTCATCTGCATTTTGCTGCGGAAAGATACTGTAACAACCACCAAGCTGTACTCGGTCTGTTTCCTTACCTTCTATGCGATGAAAACGTTTTATTCGATCTGTTTTGTACCTTTTTTATGATTGAATTGATCGCAAAAAGCGTCCGATTTCCGCGGAACACTAGGCTGCGTGAGAGTGCGGGCAATGTATGCACATAATCATAGAATATTGTACTTTGAAAATAACATGCGCCTATTTAAAATTTACTCGTGTCACCATCTGGAAGGCACTAGAAGGCCTCGAATAAATAGCTTTCGAGCTGCTCTTAGCGTTTTGCTCTGTTTTTTTAAAATGTATAGAATATATTTAAACAAAACAACAGCTCTTTCTAATACTTTTTAGCGGTTCGCATAAATTTGTCGTAGTGTAGAAATTATGTGCGCTTTCCATCAAGGGTCACCCGTCTCAAGTAACTTCCTGGTATTAAGCATACAGGGCTATTCCGGGTTCACAATGTATTCGCGGGGCCTTGTGACCGCACCTTTTTCACCACCTCTATTCTTTCCCTCTCATCTATCTTTTCCAGTAGTTTCCTCGCTTTCCCTCGTCAACTCACGTGATCGGCGCTTGGCTGCCGAGAACCACTTGCGACCCATGCAATATCTCGTAATTGGTGTCTCAGTAGGGATATCTGGAACACCAGTTACCAGTCAGAAGCAGGCCCATGAGTCCCGTGAACCACCATGAGCACACGAATGTGTCACCGAATATGCACTGATAAGCAATCTCTACCAAACGGTACCCAATAGGCCTGAAAGCAAACAGTAAGTTGGCTCACCACCAACATTACATGCTAAATCGGATGACAGAAATACAAATTGACAAACCGACCACTTTTGTCGTGGTTAGGTAGTCTAAGGAAGACTGTTTCTTTAAAAACAAAAAAAGAAGCTCGGAACAGAAAGTGTTCATTTTTTTGCTAGCCCATTTCCCCCTTTCCTGCAAGCGCGGAGTAACGTAGCTAGATGCTTGTGCCAGGTTTTTCCAGCACGTAAATAACCACGAGCAGCCCACGGCCCCGGGCGGCCGCAAAGTGGTTCATCTGTATGGAGTTCCGCAGATCGCCTACAGATGGCGCTGCGTTCCCAGAAACGGCACGGCTAGACTAAAAATGCGGGAAACTTCAAATTGAGGGCAGATTTGCCGAGAATGAACGGCGAAGGGTGACACGATGGCAAAGGATGATACCCGCCAAATGCACCACATTGATGCGTTTAAACAATGCCGTATTGATACGAAACAATATAATTACGATCTGGAAAAGATCCGCAGGTAAACCTCATCAATAGTAACTTGTTGATGCAGTAACATAGTTCTTTTTTTCAGCCCAACTGTTTTTATTAACCATCAGAATATATATTCATAAGGAATTTTTTCTCCACTACCAGTTTTGTAACTGGTGCTTTATACATAATTTTTCGGCAGGAAAATTTTATCCAACAAACTTTTAAAGCAGTACACGAACGCACCAACCACGAACGCACAAGTGTGTGTTTCATGATATCGCCTACACCCTAGGTGAAGGAGCCCGCGTAACTCTTACAAAGAGTTGAAATGCTTGTCCCATATACAATTCCTTTTTCGAGCATCAGGTAACTTCTCCTACCCCAGCATAGCCGTAACCTTCAACCGGGAGTCCCCGGACGTTCGTACGGAGGGATTCAGGGTATTGTGAAGGGGTTGCGGGTGGCCCTCGGCAACAGCATTGAACAACTCCCAACCCGAGTTGGGGATTTCAACCGGCAATGGAGTTAGGGAACGCGGGACCATAGTCCTGCTATACCTACCCAAGGAGAGCTCCCTTGCTCTCTGTCTTAGAATCGCAGTGTCACGTGACAATGCGGAGGTAGCTTTCCAGAAGGAAGGTGTATTTATAAAAGACACGATAGCCATCGGCATAGAGGCAGGCTGATGGTGCAAAACCCATCCAGCCGAATCATCACTTAGGCTTCTTCTCTTCCTTGGCGATGGTGCTTCAACAGCGACACTTATACAGATAAAGATAGATTAGACGTAGCTATATTTGCGGGTAGGATTAGCGTCAGTTTCCGTCCAAGCTGACCAAGCTCTGCGACGCAACTACACGGCCAGAAAAGCACCGTCCCGGTGCGTGTTATGACGGGGGAGCATAGGTGGCTGGATCCAGTGTGTTGTACTGCTCAAGGCAGCCCACGTGGACGATCTGGGGACCCGTGTGCATAGATGGTGGTGGAGGTGCCAGAGGCACAATTGCATGGTTCAGGGGAGTAACGGAGCGCTCTACGCCGCAAGGGCCAGTGAATGGGACTTTGAGCTTCTCAATACTATTCCCTGGCAGCAGCATTCCTGAACTCGCTGCAAAAGTTCGGAAACTGTTTCTTCGTGCCTCGACTGGCGCTATTACATTACCCTTCACGAGCTCAAACAAGCCGGAGGCCACGATGTCTCCAGCAAATAACGTGGCCGATGCTTGCGATGTTTTCCCCCTTATTAGCCATGTAATTCAAACTCACATATCTGCTAAGAGGAAACAAAGACCCCCTTTCTTCTCGAAATTGTAAGCAGCTCTGAAAAATGTAGCCAAAATAAATTGGGCTGTATATTCATTGGATTTCGTACTGCTTACAGCACTGGTGTATTATTGCTCGCCGTCAATAAAGCGTAATCGGCTCGTGAAAGCAAATGTATTCTCCTAAACAAAAAAAACTGTATAAAGGGAGTTGATACGAAATGGTTGCAAAATTAGATTGTTATATTATCTAGGACTAAATACAAGTTGACAAGCATATCATCAACCTCTTTCATTTAAGCAGGACGTCAGAAGCTAAATGAAAAGTCACTCCTCAGCTTGATTGATTTATTGATGTTAGGTGTTTAACACGCCGACGCAACGCAGGCGATGAGGCGCGCCGTAGTGGAGGGCTACGGATTAATTTTGACCACCTGGGGATCTTTAACGTGCGCCGAAGTCTCGTGCACACGGGCGTTTTCGCTTTTCGCATCCATCAGAAAAGCGGCCGCCGTGGCCGGGAATCGAACCCGCATCCTCGTGCTCAGCAGCGCAACGCCTTAGCCACTGATCCACCGCGACGGGGGATTGTTGTGGGAAGTGCTGGCGTCGTGTTGTGTCAAGTGCCTTGCATTGAATGACTATGTGAATCCAATAATAAAAAGAGCGCAAAGGAGGGGACACGAGTGAAAACAGACGGGGACGGGCGCTGGCAGTATTATGTTACCGTGTCGCGTCCTTTGCACTGTTTTTATTAATGGATTCCTACCGACTCGCCCAGCTTCGCACGCTCGTTGAGTATGTCAACTACGCAGCGGGCCTCTCCACACCTGCTACACAAAGGTTTGAAGACCCCGTGAGCAAATACGAGTGTGCGACATGTGTGATTATGATGATGATGATGATGGTGGTGGTGGTTGGAATTTTATGGTGCAAGGCCCACTAGGGCAAAGCGCGCGAAATCACTGGTTATGTATGACCAGTGAGGATGTAAGCACAAAAATCGCTCTCATAAGGCCAAGAGTAAAAACAGTTGAAGACAGTAGTGGTGGCTTGTATAGGGCCTGTTTTTATTACACATAATGGGAAATTAGGTATAAAAACTTTATATCTGACAAACACTTAAAAACGCATTTGACAGAAACCATGGCATCGTCACCCAAAAACAACAATAGGTGGAGTGGAATGTGTTATCTGTAGAGTTGTGGAAAGTCTTTGTATCGTTTTGTGTCAAGTGCCTTTCATTGAATCCGGGGGTGGCGTACTGATTGCTGTTAAATAGTGCCTTAGGTCATTCAGTGTTTCTTGTTTCTACGCTTGAGCTTGTTGCCGTCTGTGTTCGTATAAACCACAAAGATGCTGTTATTGGTGGATGCTATCGTCCCCCTAATCTTACCCCCGGCTTTTCAAATGAATTACACGATGTTTTAAATACGTTGCGCGTGCGGTTTCCGGTTGCTCTTTTACTACTTCTTGGTGATTTCAATTTCCCTAATGTGTCTTCTTGGTCCCCTCCTTTTCCAACAATATCACGTGCCTCGCCCGAGAGCGCATCCTTTCTTAACGTGTGTTTAGATTTCAACCTTATTCAGCTAGTTAATGCACCAACCCGCACTACATTAGCTTCTTTCACTGTTTTAGATCTGGTACTAACCACGCATTCTGAGCTAGTAGGTAGTTTTAGCATATGGGTACCGTGTTTGCGTTACCGTTTGCCGTGTTACCGGAAGCCGCTGGCGAAGGTGGAGCCTGTGCCGGTAAGTTACCGTTCGCGGTAACTCTCGCGCTGTGCACTCACACGGTAAACGGTAACGCAAACACGGTATCGATATGCAAAAACTGCCTAGTTAAACCCCTTTCCGTTGTACCGGGCGTGAGCGACCATTTCGCTGTTTTCCTTAACATGACGAAAACAGTCGAAAAAACTGAAGGCAAAAATTTTTTAGGGACTACGAAAGAGCTGTTTATGTATCAATTATTAATGCGCTTCAGGATTTCCTGAGCAATTACTTTTCACATTTGCCGGAAAGGCTTGTCAAAGAAAACTAGAATTTGTTTAAATGCACGGTACAAGAGCTTACTAACCGTTACATCCCGCTCCCAGAATTAGGCAAAATACAAAATCACCCTGGTACACGCCCACGCTAAAACGACTACGCAATAAGAAAAAAACGATCTTTCGACGAGCAAAACAAACACAGTGCTGAAAGATGGTCCGCTCATCTTCATGTAGCTGACGAATACGCACGCGTGCTATCTTCTGCAAAAGAAAATTACTATCAAGAAACTGTTCCTTCACTCCTCGCAACTAACCCAGGGAAATTTGGGCAGACCATCAGCTGAAATAAAAAACGACGATAGAGTTAACTAAAGGTAATACCTGTGTACCCAAAGAAAAGTTCTGTGTCAATATAGTTTCTGTGTTCTCATCTTCGTTTGTTAACACAGCAGCACTTTCTTTTCCTGATACCCCAGCCGCGAATTTTTTCTCCAATGAAACCTATCATATTTGACTATGTCGCAATACAAACAATAATCGAAAACATAAAATTCTCCACATCTCTGGGTGAAGACGGCCTTTGTGCAAAGTTTTTACACAATACCGCTGTATGTTCATCTGTTATTCTATGTAAGCTTTTTACGCAGTCTATGCAAACTCATTGCCTCGCGGGCGACTGGAAAGTGGGAAAGGTGGTTCCTCTTTCGAAATGAGGTAACGCTCTTGACCCCGCCAACAACAGGCCCATATCATTGGCCAGTCTACCGTGTAAGCTCATGGAACACGTCATTTATTCCCACGTCGTCAGTTTTCTAGAAGATAACTGCTTTTTCAGCAATCATCAGCATGTATTCCGCAAAAACTATTCATGTGAAACCCAGCTTTTCTGCTTTACTAACCACCTATTCCTTGCTCTTGACGCTTCTTCTATTGTTGACTGTATTTTTCTTGACTTTGCCAAAGCGTTTGACACCGTATGCCATAAACTACTTCTGTTTAATTCAAGTAAACTTAATCTTGATACTAACATTGTAAAATGGATTGAATGTTTTCTCACACATCGCTCCCAACTTGTAACTGCTAATGCATGCAACTCTTCTTCCTCACCCGTACCTTCTGGCGTCCCGCAAGGATCCGTTCTTGGGCCGTTACTGTTCCTAATCTGCAATTATGACTTACCTAATAACATTTCCTCGAACATAAAGTTGTCTGCTGATGGCTGTGTGATCAACCGTGAAATTAAAATTCCTGCTGACCAACTTACTGGGCAGTTTGATCTTGATTACGTTTCTTTTTGGTGTAATAGTTGGCTAATAAACCTTAACACTTCTAAATGCAAGATTATGAGAGTTTCACGTCGAACCTGCGACATTTCTTCTGACTACCTACTAAATAATTTTTCCCTCAGCAAAGTTACCTCTTACTAATATCTTGGTGTCGCAATTTCTAACGACCTTTCCTGGCAGACTCACATTGACAATATTAAACATAATGCTAACCGTACGCTTGGCTATTTACGACGTAACTTCTCTCTTGCACCGATGCAGTTGAAACTTCTTCTTTATAAAACGTTAGTGAGGCCTAAGTTGAATATTCGTCATCTGTATGGGATCCACAGGTTAACATTCATATCATAGGCTTATAATCCTTGTCAAAATCACGCCGCACGCGTCATTTAGTCAATATACTGCCGTATGGTAAGTGTGACTCACATGAAATCGACTTTGAATCTACCTAGCTTATCACTTAGCCGCAAAATTTCACGCCTGGGCCTCTTCCACAAGATTTGTCATTGTATGCGTTCGCTAACTAACTCGCTTTTTTCGCCGCCATCCTACATTTCATCCCGCAATGATCGTCACTTCGAAGTTAGAATTCGAAGCAGCCAGACAAATCTTCAGTATAACTTCTTCGTGCCCACAGCAAGCATCGGATTGGAACCACCTATCTGCTTCAATCGTAACCATCATCGACACGACTAACTTCAAGATGATCTTACACGCGTACCCGTTTTGGTGTTGCTGCACTTTCTTCTGTTGTTTGTAAAACATTTTTCACCACCCCTCTCTGTAATGCATTGCCTTGAGAATAAATAAATAAATGAATAAATAAATGCTGACTGGTGACAACCTGCCCACAAACCCCTGGTTTCTTTAAATGTAGCCGAATGGGCATGCCCATTCCATTCCTCTCACCAGTTCACATTAAGGAGCATTCTCTCTCTCTCTCTCTCTCTCCATTCCATTCCAATTCCATTCCGAGGAATTTAACTTGTCGTGATTCCATTCCTTTCAACTCCTCAGAATAAGATAAGTTAGCCCAATCTCACTCTTGGAATAGATAGACAATTCAAGTCCAACCCTTTAACTCCTCAACCTAACACTTGCCTCAGGAGCTTTACCGAGTTACCCAGGAACGCAACAGAAATCTGAAGTAATCGTGCGTGTTGAAAATTGAAAAAATTGTGCAAAATGTGTCAATTGTCGCCGAAGTTGGGAGGGCGGTAGCAGCTTCGTTACATATCTTGTGCAGAACGACTACCATTCTAAAGCAAAAATCTACTATTTCTTCCTAACGAAAGTGCAGAGAAACACGAAAGCTGAAAGTGCCTCCAAATCGCTTCAAGTGCGTCCAACCGATCTTCAAATCTTCAAACAACCAGTTCCACGGCGAAGAACGAACCGATGTGGCGATTTTTCGCGCACTAAGTAAACGTATCTACGAACGATCCGTTACTTGGTTGATGAGATCAAAGTATACTATTGGACTCCTCCTTCACGATCGATTCATGTGTTGTGTTATTTAGAACTGTTCCTTTATCGTGAGTATTAAGTAAGCGTTTTGACACAATTGAAGCCCGGCTTCAGAGAGAGTGAGATATATTATTTGAGGCCCCCTTTTCAGACACGAGGCGCGTCTCCAGAGATGTTATCGGAGCTTTTCGTTAGAGCAACCGGTCTAGGGGGAAAAGTAATAGTTTTTTTACAGGACGCCATCGCTACCAGTTAGAAAGCTTTCTACTTAAAACGAAGCAGTGTCACACTGCACCTTTTTGCAAATTAAGCAAATTAAGTAAATTGAGTAAGTAAAGTAAGTAAATTAAGCAAATTTCTTTTTTTATTTTTCTCTTTCTTAGTAGGCCACTGGCCCCGCCGTGAAGGAATTCTAATCCCGAAACTTCTAGAGCGCGTTAATCCCCTGACGTGTATTAAAAGCCAACTCAGAAAGCACGAGGGCATTCGCGTTCGCACAGACGCCCAGGACACAGTTCATTCTCGGCCGCGTGAAGAAAATAAGCTGGCTGTTTAGAAAACAAAGTTACGGTATGTGCCCCCGGCAACTTTTTATTTTTCTCTTTCTTGGTAGGCCACTGGCCCCGCCGCGAAGGACTTCTAATCCCGAAGTTTCTAGAGCGCATTAATCCCCTGACGTGTATGTAAAAGCCAACTCAGAAAGCACAAGCGCATTCGCGTTCGCACAGACTCCCGGGACAGAGCTCAGTCTCTCCGACGAAAAAAAAGCTGTGTGTTTAGATAACAATGATACGGCGTGTGCCCCCGGGCAACTTTTGATTTTACGCTGCACCGCCGTGCGGTGCAGCGGTAGCGTAGACGTAGAGAGTAGAGGTATAGTATCCGCCTCATGTGTAGAAAGACCGTGGTTCGAATTCCGGCGCCAAACAATTCCCCTTCAGCCCCCCAAAAAAACCGCGCAATTATAGAATTGCAGTTGGGTCTTGGGGTGCGGCCTGACCCCGGCGACCATTGCCGGTAACACACTCCCTAACCAGAGCAGGATTGGCCACCCTGGTGTAGTAACAGCCACAACGTCCCATAAATACACCAATTAACCCACGGCCCTCAGTCTCCAGTGGCTGCGAAGCAACTGATCACGGCGGCGGTCAGACCTCTGATGTAGAAGGGTGCTAAGAATACCTGGACCCGGACAGGCCACCATTGGAATCTGAACCTGGCAACGTTTACCACGAGAACCTTATCTAGTGAAGCGAGTCTAGAGGTGTTGTTCGAGATATTCAAGGGCATCAAATTGGAGGTCATAGGGCTTAGTGAGGTTAGGAGAACACGTGAAGCCTTTACGGTGCTGAAAAATGGACACGTTCTATATTACCGTGGTCTAAAACTGGGCGTGGGATTTCTATTCAATAAAAGCATATCTGGAAACACGGAAGAATGCTATAGCATTAAAGAAAGGGCAGCAGGTTTTATATTTAGGCTCAATAAGAGGTACAAGCTCAAGGTGGTATCGGGCTAAGCCCCCACATCCAGCCATGACGACCTGGCAGTGGAATGCTTCTATGAAGATGTGGAATCAGCAATGGCTAAAGTAAAAACACAGTATACCATAGTTATAGGACATTTCAATGCTAAAGAAGGCAAGAATCAGGCTGGACACAAGGCAGTTAAGAACTATGGTCTGGGGTGTAGAAATAGCATGGGGGACCTACTAGTTGAGTTTGCAGAACGGAATAACCTACGCATAATGAATACCTTCTTCTGTAAACGGGAGAGCCAGAAGTGGACGTGGAGGAGCCCGAATGGGGACCATTAAAATGAAATAGACTTCATATTATGCGACAACCCTGGTGTCGTGAAGGATGTGGAAGTGCTCGGAAGGGTAAGGTGTAGTGACCATCGTATGGTAAGATCTCGAATTAAGCTAGATTTGAGGAGAGACCGTAACAAGCTAGTACGAAAGAAGCCGATTAATGAGGTGACAGTAAGGCGTAAAGTAGAATTAAGGATCGCGCTGCAGAACCGATACTCCGCTCTTACGGAGGAAGCCGAGCTTACGACACAGGAAGCGAGCGACAACCTTACACGCATTATCACGGAGTGTGCAGTAGAAATCGGGGGCACGATGGCTAGGCAGGATAGTGGTAAACTTTCTCAGGAGACGAAAGATCTAATTAGGAAACGATAAACCATGACAATCTCGACCCCAGCTTACAGAATAGAACTAGCAGGATTTCGAAATTAATCAATAAGCGTAAGCTGGCTGACATACAGAAGCATAATATGGAGAGGATCGAATACGTTGTAAAGAACGGCGGTAGCCTGAAAGCAGTGAAGAGGCGTCTCGACGTGGGGAAAAATCAGATGTAGGCACTTAAAGATAAGCAAGGCAATGTCATCACAAATAGGGATAAAATAGTCACAGTGGCCGAGGAGTTCTATAGGGATCTGTACAGTAGCCAGGACATCCAGGATAATACCGAACGAGAAAGTAGTTCAGAGGAGATAGACATCCCACCAGTAGCGACCGAAGAAGTAAGGAAGGGTTTGAAAGAAATGAAAGGGGGCAAAGCACCTGGTGAGGATCAGATAACAGCAGACCTCTTGAAGGATGGCGGAGAAATTGTACTTTAAAAAACTGGCAAACCTGTATACGCAATGCCTAATTACCGCAAGCGTGCCGGAATCTTGGAAGAACGCGAACATCATCATAATCCATAAGAAAGGTGACATGAAAGACCTGAAAAATTACAGGCCGATCAGCTTACTGTCAGTCATCTACAAGATACGTACCAAGGTATTCGCTAACAGACTTTCTGCAACCTTAGATTTTAGTCAACCTAAAGAACAAGCAGGTTTCTGTAAACGTTATTCAACAACGGATCATATTCACACGATCAATCAGGTGATAGAGAAGTGCGCTGAGTATACTGAACCCGTATATACAGCGTTCAAAGATTATGAGAAAGTATTTGACTCGGTCGATAACCTAGCAGTTATTCAGGCATTACGGAACCAGGGGGTAGATGAGCATTATGTAAGAATACTAGAGGGTATCTACAATGGGTCCACAGCTACCATCATCTTCCATAAGGAGAGCAGTAAAATACCTATAAGGGAGGGCGTTAGACAAGGAGACACAATGTCTCCAATGGTATTCACAGCATGTTTACAAGAAGTATTCAGAACGTTGGATTGGGAACATGTGGGAGTAAGGGTTAATGGAGAATGCCTCAGTAACCTCAGATTTGCTGATGACGTTGCCTTGCTAAATAACTCGGGGGACGAATTGCAAAGCATGCTTTACGCACTAGACGAACAGAGTAGAACCGTGGGCCTGAAAATTAATACGCAGAAAACTAAAGTAATTATCAATAACCTCGGGACAGCACAGCAGTTTGGGATAGGGGGCGAGGTTGTGAAAGGGGCAAAAGACTATATCTACTTAGACCAAGTTGTGACCCCGGATCCCAACCATGAGGCAGAGATAATTAGAAGGATCAGAATGGGGTGGAGTGCATACGGCAGACATTCTCAGATAATGAATAGCAGCCTACCATTGTCCTTGAAGAAGACAGTGTACGACAGCTGCATCTTACCGGTACTCACCTATGGGGCAGAAACTTTGAGGCTCACTAAGAGGGTTCAACTTAAATTGAGAACCACTCAAAGGGCAATGGAGCGGATAATGATAGGTGTAACATTGAGGGACAAGAAGAGAGCGGAGTGGGTTGGAGAATAAATGCGTGTTAAGGACATACTGGTAGAAATTAAGAAGAAATGGACGTAGGCAGGGCATGTAATGCGAAGGCAAGATAACCGTTGATCATTAAGGGTAACAGAGTGGATCCCTAGAGAAGGCAAGCGTAGAAAGGGGCGGCAGAAAGTTAGATGGGCGGATGAGATCAAGAAGTTTGCAGAGATAAATTGGTCACATTTGGCACTGGACCGGGGTAATTGGAGAATAATGGAGAGACCTTTGCCCTGCAGTGGGCGTAGATAGGCTGGTGATGATGATGATGGTGATGATGAAATAGAGGGATCCCACCAGTCAAAGCTCGTTAATAGGAACTCCAAACAGATCATAAAATTGTTCCAATTAAGCGCAGTTCGCTATTGTTCGAATTAGCGGGTTGCTCGAAAATTGTTCCAATTAGCGAGCGGGCGCCAGAATGAATAGAAATCGTGACACACTGCGCGGGCAAAACACAAAGAAGCGACCTCCTGACTTGTTATCGCGAATTAGGCGCTACTACACGGTTGTGTCAGGTGATTTCGTAAATAATGCTTCGTAAATAATAATGGCATGAGCCGGAGCACTGGCACCGGTGGCGTGGCGCCTTCTCTAGATGCGAAATAAGCTGTTCCAGAAGCGTAACAAGCGCGCGGCAATGTTTTTATGTTTGCTTGTTTTGCATCTCTAGTAAATTTGGTTTGGTATGGATTTGCAACACATTCTAATCACTCTGGGCTGACTTGTTTTGACAGGAGAAATGGGAACCAGAGGATCATCGTTCCAATTAATCGTTCTGGATACCGACGCGTTCGAATTATCGGGAATTTTTACTCGTTGAAGTATACAGGGCTGTGCCGGGACATGGGTGTGAGTTCGAATTAACCAGAAGTTCGAATTAACCGAGTTCGAATTAACGAGCTTTTACTGTATTTGCATGTTAACATTTTTTCGTGGTTTGTTCTTGTGTGACGCGAGATGAAGTAGATATTACGTTGATGTCTGCTATTCCCGTTTTGTCTCACGTCCTGTAGCGTGCTATATTGCTATCTGCGTTACGTGCCCTCATACCAGCGCCATATATATGTTGTGGCTAACCTACAGGCACGTAACGCGGAGCTTGATTACACTTACACGCGTTCGAAATGCCTACTTGAACGATTTCAAATGAACTTACACCACTGAGCATTAATGCTACTGTAGCAACCTGATAGACCAGAGGTGTTCGTCACGAAACACCGGGAACACTTGTGCATTCACCGTCCCTTGCGCATTTGCCATCGCTTTCATGTTCACCTCCATATCGGTTATTTATTGGCCTGGCATTACGTATGCCTAATCCGTTCAACAGACGAAATTATTGGCGATCCCCTCATTTAAAGGGAGAGAAACAAGTCGTGACCGAAGCCCTGGCAAAATAAGTAAGTATGGTGTGGCAGCTTCCAAGAATGGGCAACTTATAGGGATGGGGACCTGGTAAAAGTTTTGAACTTCGGTTTTACTACCTGAATACTGGCGATGCCCCGACTTTCAATCCGACAACTTGGGCTTCAGAAATCAGGTTCGTTCGTACCCAGGCGCGACGTCCACGCGCACAGAAACACAGCAACCAAACCACGAACCAGTTTGGCGACATTGGAGGAGAGGTCCACATATTCGGATCGAAGCAAAGCACGTTGTCGCACTAATGAGAGCTGTCAAAACAATCGCAAGCAAGGGCACTGCCGGAGCCGGAACTGTTAGAAACAAACGCCATTTGGCCGGCGCCTTCTGCATTGTCGTACATAACATCTAATGCAATAGTATATCCCAGCCTCCCACTACCGTAGCAGAGCGTGGAGGTAGACAGCTCAGTGACACATTATAAGTTTCTGAAGCCCGTTTATCACGCTTACGACGGGTTCAGGACACGCCGGGCCTTCACCCACAATTTTCTTTTCACTACTTTGGTTTGGTTTTACTCTGTCTCATCGTCTATGGGGGCTGGCAGGCAAGTGGAGAGCGTCGACTTTGTTAACAATTGAACATTATTGCCGTTGCTGGAGCCCCGGGGCCTCGCTGAAACAGATGGACAGACGGTCGACAGGTTGGCCCCGAATTCCCAGGAGATGCCTACCAGGTCGGCTTACGAGTTACAACTCTTTTTTCGCGCGCCGGGTATGGAGGTTGTATGGTGAACGCCAAGCCGACTCTTTGTTTCACGTTTCATACGCAAACAATTTATAATGTTTGGTGCACATTTTCGCTGTATCAGCTTGCGGTGAGACCTACCGCGGCTTTGGATGCACGCCGTCCATCTGTCAACGTTCAACCTACCGTTCCTTCCCCACACCCTGATTATCCATGCTTCTCCCCGCCTTGAAGCCTGGGCACACGGCGCCTGCCACTGCGGCGTCCGCCTACTGTCAGCTCGATAGACAGTTGTGCAGCAACAGCTGTGCCTAAAAATCTCTGCCAAAGCACGAAGAGCCGACCTAACGGCGCCGCCAGCGAGAAGTGAGATTAGTACCGAACGTAGAGAAACCTGTGTTTGTTGGAGGCATATTTGTTGTTGGCAGCCAGCCAACCACGGCCTAGACAGACTTCGCCCATGAGACACAGAGCTCCCTGTTGCATCAGCAATCGCTATGGTAGCCTGCAATGCAAGGGTAAATTGTTTTGAAATCACACGTGGGGCTACATTTCATCAGAAGGTACCAAAATATTTTCTCACAAGCGAATTAGTGTAGGTTCACTGACTTAACACTTTTTTTTTAGTTTCCGAAGCGGAATAGTAAAAATGGGGTGCGCAGGCGGAAAATGAGCGATAAATGAGAATTCAGTGAATCTGACGAAACGGATCGATTTCATGCACTAGGGGCTTCATATAAGGAATCAAGGTTTTGACACCGCTGTACAAGAACGGCATCGGCAGCGAGGACAATAACACGACAACATTGTGAAAGGACCACTGCTCCATACTTTTGCCGGTCTAGCTTCAACACACGTCTTCCAAAACCCCTGTTCCTTTTCACGCCTATTAACTTCATGCGTCGGAGCCACTGTGAAAATGAAACACATTTCTCGGCTTTACAAAGTGCTATCAAGGATGGAAAAAAGGCGTAGTGGGTGCTATGCAAAGCCCTGAAAAACGCACTTTGGAATTCGGAGTATGGACAAGCTTCTAAAATTCAACGTTATACTTATGGAAAACCATGGACATAGTGCTTTTACTCGAAGAGACGTACAGCAACTGCCCCTTCGAACGTATGTGCACAGCCGTCTCGATTTTGAATGCGCGCATCCCGCGTTTGCGCCGCTCGAAGTTCATTTTCACACCCACTGCCACAGGCTCTGACAATTCGGTCTCCTTTTGAGATATACCGAAGCAGTCGGCGCCACAGGCTAATCAAGTAGCCGAAGGACGCCAGCGATACGGACGCCGTCGTGTAAAATTCACCATTATATTCCGATTCCATCCGAGAAAAAGGCGCTTAATTTTATTCCCATTCCATTCGTTCAAGCCTTGTCCTCATTCTGTTTCCATTGCATTTCGGCATCTCGAAAAGGTGGAATAGATTCGGATTCATTCGAATTTCGAACTGGTAACTCCCCAACACTGGCCTCTTTAGGGGAGGGATTGGTTAGGTTATTTTTTTTTCTTTTCTTGCACCATTTCGCCCGAAACCTGCGTACCACTGAACGATTGGATTTGCCCATATTGATTTTTAGCATCACCCGCAGCTGACAACGCCGGAATTTTCGAATCATGAAGCACTTCATGCTGGGCCTAGAATGATTCCACATACGACGTAGTGCGGCAACGAGTGGCGCCAATCTTGCTAAGGGGTTTCTATGATGCGGACACCTATTTGTCTGAATGGCCATCCATATGATAAATTTAGGAAAGGCCATTAAGACTTAACCGTTTCCGTTCGACAGTCCAGAGTTTCTAAGAGTAAGCATGATTTCGAGAAACAAAAGCTGAGTGTGTTTCTTAATTGGAATTGTCCAGAAATAAAAAGTCCTACGTAATATTTTACCTCAGTAGCGTTTGTAAGCAATTTAGCATGACGTCCCAAACAAACACGCTGTATTAAAGATTACTTCGGCCAAATGTTTTATAGAAAGTAGTTGGCAGGAGCGGTAGCGAAGAACACCTTTATTCAATTTTTTTCGCCACAGGGAGCGTAAACAATTCGGCTGAATAACTTCAGCTTAAGTACTATTTCGCCTAATCTTCTCGAAGTTAACGCACAGAGCACTGTATGATCCTAATATTATTATTTCTTCTGACAAAGCCATCCTTGGAACGCATCGCTGCTGTGCGCATAGCGCCCTGCACCGTTAATCCTCACCGAATATGTCCTCAAATCCAAGTTTCCCGCTCTTTTCGGTGGGGCCGGGCCACCGTTTGGAATGCACCGCCATCTGTTATAGCTCTTCGGAACTCCGAACAAATGATCCGCTCTGCTGCCGTCAGGGGCCACGAGCTGCTGGATCATCTCTACGCGCGAAAGAAAACAGTTATGGGCATCTCGCTGCATCATTCCGCGCTATGGAAGGGAAATTAGTCTCGCTGTAACCTCAAGCTTACATATTTATAATTCCTCTTTTCTTTTTTAGGGCAGATAGTCCTCCGTGGACTACCTAATCGCGAATATATTTCTGTATGTAAACACGTCTATTGGCCGAATAAAGGGGCGATGAAGCCTAATTACGGAAGTGTAATTCAATAAAAAGACTGCTTTGTCCCGATAACCATGATACCAATATTGTAGCAAACTTGAAAAATGTGCAAGATATCAAACAAAAAATAACAAAGTAGTGGCGCTACCCCAGCCACTTTCCCCATGATGTCCCTATGATGTCCAAGAATCTTGTTGGGGGGATTGGCGGCCGCCCGACCAATCCACGACCACAAAATTTGGCTGACACCTTGTTGTGGGTCCTTTAGTTGCGTTTAATTTCATAGAGTACAAGAATGCAGTTAACACGGCGTTACGTCACTCGGGTCACTGTACCGGGACATTTTGTTGTTTTTCAGTGTGTGTTGCATTGTTTTCGATTAGAAAAAAACGTCTTTCATAGCCGTAACGGAGCTGATTAAGTTACCAGAGTGCTTTTAATCTGAACATAGCGATAATTAGTCGTCATGGCCGGTTTAAGGCAGTAATGTTAATGATCAGCCAACTTACCAATAAGTTACTTGCCTGTTGGTCGGTTGCGACAAATCGGTTACCCGTCCGTGGGCTTCTGGTGGGTCACGTGACTCATGGATCTGTGAATGACCAGACAACGCTGGCCTTTAATTTCCTAGTCAGGCGCCGATAACCAAACAAGGACCTCCGCATGAGTCATGGGTGGGTTCTGGGACCCAGGGTGGATAAATTGACTTGGTGATGAAAAGGAGAGAAATTACGCAATCAGTTAGATTAGGAGACAAACCAGTATAGTGGGAGATGGCATCAGAGGGGCACGATGAAGAAGAGGATATGAGAAAAATGTGCAGCGGGAGTTGGACATACAGAGGAGGAAGGAGAGTGTAATGGCGACATTGACGGGAGGAGGTGCGAATAACATAGGGGAATATTTCCAGACGAAGTGGGGGATAGCAAAGTTATAGAGAGTGAAATGAGGAAAGGAGAGAGAAGATAAGGGGGGATATAGATGAGGGGAGGTGAAACTGTTTAACGGCGGGTAGTTCGTGTCATGAATAGGAGAGGTCGTACCTAAATAGTTACTTGCCCGAGATGGGGGACCGGGTAAAGGTCCAAGCATCAGAAAGAGATTTTGCTTGAAATGTCTATTTTATCCTCTACCTTCGATTTCATTTCGTTCACAAGCTGCACGTCGCGTCGCCTATGAGATTTGTTGTCCGCCACAAGTGCATGACGAGAATGTGAGAGTTGCATAAGATTTAAATGTCTGGTTAAAACTGGCTGACCAACTATTAATGACTATTTTTATCAGCAATTGCCAATTGCCACCTCTGGGCAATGCTTCGTTATCTCACGAAACGCTATTCCGGGATACATTCTGCGGACATCCCCAACTCCATACATCGATGCCCGGTATCCCCTAGGTTAAGCATAAAGCACGCCGCTGTCCTGGGGCTGCTGCGGATGCTCTGGAAAAAACGTTTTTGCGGCATGATTCAAAGTGATTGCGTTGAGCACCTTTCCTATGCGACGTCTCTACAGGTCATGGGTAAGCGGACACGCGGGCTAATTTTCCCTGAAGAAGACGAAGGTAATTCCGGAAGGCGAAGCGCTGAGGGAAAAGGCCTTGCCGTGAAAGTTGGCATGCATCTCATGACTTGCAAAGCAGGATCCACGGATTCACGTCTGGTTCGGACTGCATGCAGGCGGCTGCGTGCACCGTTCAGATAACGCATCGTTAGAAATGGAAGGATTAGTTACGCACACCGCGCAGCACTTCCGAAAGCTGCAGTGAACAGAATAGGGCTACAAAACAGCTTGGGAAAAGCGATCTGTTGCTAAACTTAGAAGGGTAGAGAATTAGCTTGGATAAGAAGAATGCAGATTTTGTGGGGGTGTTCTTTGGACTCTTAAGAAAGGCAGAAATATGTGCGCGTACTCAAAGCGCAACTTTTTTCCTCAAACTAGAAAGAAAAATTTGACTTTCTTTTATAGACCAATTACGCAAATAGTTGAAAGTCTCTTAGCTGTTGCACTGTCATCACTGTATGTCACACGTAATAAAACTCCGAGTTAATCGACGTGAGCGGAGCTTGAGTTAGAACGTCGTTATTCTCTTTTACCATTTCTGCGACGCCTGAGACACAAAAAAGTTACGCAAGGCGGCCTTCCCTTGTTTTATGTTCTTCCCCTACTTGGGGGGAGCTCATCGCTTGCAATACTGCAGAAAAATCCCTGCGTAAAATATTTCACTCCTTGAGAAATTCCACTGCTATGACATTTCTATGGGATGGATATATCGGCAAAGCAAAAGAATGTGCAGAAGCTTGCCACATAATAGTAAAACCTACTGACAGCCTATCTACTCAGAATTCAAAGCTACGTTGTTGCAACTATTTATAAAATGGACCTTGAATATATGGCAGTCCCTTCACAGTTACTTAATTTCGATCTTTTGTGAGCAGCCACCATTTAATTGAGCAACGCCACAAGCCGCTGTCATCAAAAAATAGCACTAGAAAGTAGTACCGCGTCTACAATGAAAAATATAATTTCTTTGCACACAAGGAAGAGGGCGCACCAGCTGAACTTCACGGTAAAAAACCAGAGCAACGTTGAAATTAAAGGAGGTGTAAACTACTTTCTGCCTGGCTGCGAGGCATATATCTAGAAGCAAAATGCGAAGGGAAAAGCACGGCCGAGGCGGTGTTGTAAGACATACGAGTGCTGCATAAACGTCCAAAGGTAATAGGCAATGGGACCAAGTGAAAAACGCATTCGTTTCGGCAGGAACAAATTCCACGATAGGTTGCGCAAACAATTTTGATTTGGTTAGTACATATCGATTGCCTCGAAATTCAGGCGAAGAGGGGAATTCGTGAGTGACAGGACACACGTGTGTGAACGCGTGCGCCGCGTGTCTGTTAATAGAGACACTTTTCTTGGGAACGCGCAGAGCTTTCAAGAAGGCAGACTGATAGCGCAAGCGGAGATTTGCTGCCTAGAGGAAACGAAGCCAGAGGAAACCAAAGAGAAAAGGATGAAAATACCACGGAGGTTTTGAGATAATAGAATCCTACATAAACATGTGTTGTCGGCGTCAGTAGTAAAATGGGTAAAGTTGAAAATGCACAAGGGAACAGTGATACTGCAAAATGTGAAAACAATTGAATCGCAGGAAAGTGCAACTGAAATAAAAATTGCTTATTGCGTTATAAAAATCACGAAGTTAGCCGCATTTGCATTTCCCTCTTTTGTTGTAAGTTCGCTCATTTTTGTTTTTAAAAAAAATTGGAAAATTGCTCTTAGGGCTGTAAATCATTTTCCCTTATTCGCGGTCACGTTCGCTTCACACAACTTGTATACGGTATTCGCGTGTATTTGTGCTCGAATGCCCATCTTTTTTTCCTCCGTGAATAGATCGCTAATGGTAGATTTGCTCCAGCAAATATTATGCCGTTACTGTGTGCGTCACCGTGTTTCATTTCTATTGTGGATGTAGACGGTTCAGACTGCGTCGCCGTATATAGTGCACCTATGCCATTTTTTGAACACGCGTCATGTGGAAGGCAGTGGGTGCGCTATATGTATGGTTATCATGCGTGTCTAGAGTGGCGCATGTCCAATAGTACATACACACTGTCTAGAGGACCATCCGACAGCTAGCAGATCAGCGCCCAAGGCATGGCTAGAGTGCCGTCCGTCAACATTTGGGTATTGAAGACTGGGCTGGTACAGGCCACAGCGTCTGCCATTGGGGCGATACCGCACCCCTGTATAGAACTGTTTTTTCCAACTTGTCTGGACAAGATGTGCTCTTACGTGTCCATAAACGCCGCTTTCTCTCTCAACAAAGACGTTCTTCTTCAAACTGCACAGCGACATTTTACCTACTAAGAGTGGCTGCACAAGCGGAACATTTATGTCTCTTTTGTAAACTGTCGCCTCCGCGATGTTCCGGAAACTACTGAGCACTGCTTCATAAATTGCAAAGATGCCATACTATTTTGGGATTTTGGGATGTCCTCCGAAGAACTCTTAAGAAAGACTTTGAATTGACAGCGCGTGGTATACTGCGCGTAGGCCAATTCATGCACCACCACACCGCAGGCATTCTCGGTGTTATAGACGCCCGATTTTCGACTACCGTGTTTAAATAATGCTTTCGCATGAAAACGTAGTCTTCCCTGCATTTCAAGCAGGATTAAAAGTATCGGGGCAACCAGGCGTGACATTCGGCTAAAATCACCTGAATCACGTGACTTGACCGCTCAACGCAGAAATTTGGGCTAGTTGGTGATACGACTTCGACATGGTAAAAGGCGCACTAGACGGGGACACAAGAGAGTGACACTCGTCCCGTGTCACTGTCTTTTCTTGTGTCCCCGTCTAGTGCGCCATTTACCATGTCGAAGACGTCACTTGAGATCACACACGTGGCTCTAGAAAGAGTGAAACCAGAGATTCTGCAAGCCATTACATGGAATTCGCGGGGGCGGCGTCCCGAACGCAGCAGGAGCATCGTCCACGGCCGGGCTAGAGCTGCGGACGCCGCCGCTGTAACCCAGAAGCGAGTCAGAAGAGAGAAAACGGACATAAGCGTCTTTCGAAGGCTGAGCTAGCGGAACGTAGCCATCCTGATGTTCTAGCTAGGGGCCACACCACCGCGCGACACAAGCGCAGACACCCAAACAATTCGGCACGTGAGCTTAGTGATTGCCATTTATTCCAATTTAAACTACTTAGTTTAGCCGGTTAGAAAATTGCGATAAAGCTGAGGGGAACTTTTAAAAGTCCTATTTATCCGAACCTGTTGCTACTTCCGCCTTTTCTAATACCTCTTAAAACACAACCGAATTGCTAATCACCAATTCAGATAGCGAGAGTCCCAATCGTGGCAAGCAGGGCGCAAAAGGTAGCGTTTCTCTAGCGGCCAGAAGTCTGTATGGGTTTGTACCTTTTGTTTTCCCGCCCTGCAAACCATTCCGTAACGTATGTTTCCGGTACGACCACTTGATTTAGTCCGGTGCGGGTTACCCGGGAAGTGCTGTCGAACAAGTTAATCAAGCTGTGCGAAGATACCGCGCAATGGAGGCGAAGCTGCCCCAAAACGGGCCCAAAACAACCGCCGCTGAAGCAGAAGAAAAAGTCATGCCGCCGACGCCGCCGCCGGCGATCAGGCACTCCCGTGCGGGGAACTCTGGGCACATTCGCGGCCACATGTCTAATGAGCTCGGTCAGTGAAACCCTGCGCCCCCCCCCCCCATTTTTAGTGTTCCAAGAGAGAGAGAGATGGGGGAGAGACAGGGAGAAAGGGTAATTTATTGAATGGAAGGAAAACAGAAGATGTCGGTGTGATGGTATAACCTCAGGCTTGCTGTGCTGTGTGAACGAGGGGAAGAAAGAAAAAGTCATAGATAGAGGGTGACGCCTATGATCATAGAGGCGGAGGTAAGAGTATAACTATATACAAAACACCAATATACCAATACCAATGCAAAATCAAATACCACATACAAATTACCAATACCATCTACACTGCATGTTTTATGAATCACCACAAACGGCTTGGGCTACAATCTAGATGGCTACCAAAACGCTGCTTTTCGATAATGCCAACACTGCTTTGCTCAATTGTCTAACCGGGATGAAGTGGATAACTTTCCCCATTGATGCACGTAACAGGTATAGTTGCACAGTACATGTTCAACAGTGTCTGGTATGTGACACGATTTACGGTCACTGTCACTTGTACCAGTGATGAGGGGTTGGAATTGATGTCGTGTTCTCAGAACCGCAAAGACCAACAATAGACATTTGAGACCCTCAGCATGTTCTCGCTTTATTTTGAGAACTATTGTGCGGGCAGAGAACGAAGCGTCACCAGTGCTTGCCAGTTCACGATTTCTTTTTTCGATATTTTTCCAGTTTGGCATGGTTTGGCATGTATGGAAAGTCGTTACGCATGTCGTTTCAAACCAAAATGTGCGGCCACTGACAAAGCCAAATGCACAATATCAAAATTTCGGATCCAATACGGGATCGCTGTGCACAATGAGGCGAGTCAAGGTAAATAATATTTGCCTAGGAGATAAAGTTTACATTCTTCGTTAAGTACCGAATTACCCAAATACACGATTTGCTGCATTCTTGGGGTCCGCCTGAATTGCCGATTGCATTTCCCTCTTGTGGTCTACGCAGGACGTTGAACTATGGCTGACCTTCATCGGCTAACTTGACCACTGGTCGGAATCGGCGTGATGGAGTCGCTCGAGCCTGCGGTGGCCACTTCAGAGCCCCCTGCTAACCCTGAGGTGAAGCTGCCCGTCATACAGACACCGCCCATGCCGCCTCCTCAGATCATCGTAGAGGAGCTGTCTGGGGACGACCAGTACGAGGACGTTGGCGAAGCACCATCTTGCGACCGGCTCCTCAGCGTAGACGCCGCTTGGGTCGACAACTCCCGTCGCGTACGGCGATCCTACAGGTCAGTGCTGATCGCTATTCACAGTAGAAATTAGTGCTTCCAACAGCAAGTGACTTAGCACCACTCGACTTTGGTTTCCACGTAGCTTCAGCGCCGTATAGCCTTTACGATTCAAAGACAAATGTCATCAGTGCAAGGAATGCTAGCATTACTATTGCAAATAGCTCTGATGTCTCCAACTCCCTCATAGCGACAACAAAAGGAAGTGCTGTGTAATCGGGACATCGATAATCTCACGGATAGAGGCGAGGAGTGAAGCCGCGTACTCTCAAAGGTGTTTCAACCGTCGCTGCTTGAGAGTGGCAACAATACCGTCGCTGCCCACGAACCATATTATTCATTTCACGAAAAGCCTAAGACAAATATGTAAGACGTGATTAATTGTGCGTATAGGAGGAAGCTCGCGTACGGTTCCGTACGCCAAAGTTGCTTGCAAGCAATATCGTTCTGTAACTTCCGTATCTCTTGCTGCGTACTTTTTTATTTACCGCCATTTGGGTGGGCGGGTTCCTGCATTAAGATTGTCTGGCGTGGTCAGGAATGGTTCTGTTTTAAATGCCATACTCGGGCTTCCACAAGCAGGTACAGCGGCACATAGTGTTCACAGTTCAACTGAAACTGCGCTGCCTTTACCCACGATCCCACTCCAGCTTTCCTATCTTAAACATCGAGGATTACAAACGTTATTTCATCGATAACTAACAACCTAAACCGCGCCCTGGCTGCAAATAATACGTGAAAGGGATGACAGCCAGCGAAAGGTCACTTTTGAGTGGATCGCGTGGTTGATGTGCACAGCAAGCACTCGGGAGTCGTGAGGCAAGCACAAGAGTTCAGCTCTCCAAGTCGCAACACCACCGCCTACGTGAGCAATTACGCCGCACCGACAGGGCTGCGTCCGCACTCTACCACAGAAAGTGTGCCATTGACGCCGTGGCTGTTGCCAACACGCGGCTGCTGGAGCATTCCGGCGAGAAGCAACGCCCATTGTAAAAGCAGACACCTGTCTGTTAAGTTCCGCTGCTCCCACCCTTCAGTCTAGTGTCACCTGTGCACTCCCATGTAGCGGCGCTCCTTTTCCCGCCACCACGTTGCACACCAATATAATTCCGTGCCACCTCCACAAACGGGAAACCTGAGGAGGAGCGAAGCATGCAGTGTACACCGGTGTTTCCCACAGAAAAATCGCTGCTAACCTGCCAACTAGAGACAGAAAACAATTTTGTTTCAACTATATGCATATGCACTTTTATTATATGCAATCAGCAATCGCATAGCTAATCCCAGTCAATATGCATGATGTATTTCTTGGGTTCTTCTACCTCGTCCTAAGAATTCTGGTGTTGATGAGGCTGCTGCGCTTCCAAGTCGTACATTGCGCCGAGTTCAGGTAGAAGCATAAGGCTTCGCTGTAAAAGTTTCATGTCTTTAAAGCACGAAGCATTCTTGCGCAAGGAGATGGAAAACAAGTGTCAAGGTGCGTTCTTTGAGTACGCCTTACGTTCTAGCACGAGGCGTTGGATAACGAGTGTCCTGTGTTCTAGTACGGTGACTACAGGAGATGACGACAGAAGACGCCGATAGCCCGAGCCCCTAAGGTGCTTGGCCCCTAAAAATAGAGGCCCATTTTTCAACTTCTCCTGGTTAGTGGGACGTGCGGACATATGCGATTAAGAGATACTCACCTGATTACGTTTCAATGGGACGTACTTAATCATCACCCACGGTGCGCCAATACGACAAATGTTAAAAATCCATCCAAATGTCCCTAACGACCTTTTTTTGTTTCTTTTAGAAATATAGGCCTATCTTTACGGAAATAAAACATAAACAAGAAAACAGTTTAGTTCATCCAGTTTTTAGCAGATGGCGCCAGAGGACTTCCATGCGAGAGTTTTATTTTTCTTTCCTTCAGTACACAAGTTTCATGTGTCAGAAATAAGCAATCTAGGCTATTTGGCGCATGTATATGTACTTTTAAAACTTTTCGCATTTGCACACGATGGTGTTTAAGACCGTCGGTTATGAAGTAGTGAGTCGCATAGGAATGTTAACAGGTCAGTGCCCCTTAGACTGAGTTAGAACTCGTTTCAAGCTGCCGACACACACATGCAGGAATACAGAAAAAAACAGGAAAGAATTTCTGGATTACTTTCGGGTGCGTCCAACACTTCAGTGAAAACGTTTGCACGAGATGTCAACATGCATGAGGAGCTACCTAAATGTTTTTTTAGAAGAACGCTAGACCATTTTGAGCGCGGAGGGGGGCGGGGTAGGTGCGTCTTTGCTTCAAGCTATTCCTTCAGGAAATGCGCTCTGTCATGCTGGGGGGGATTAGTATGCCCATGCGTATGTTGTGCATGTCTTCGAAGAACTCTATGCAAGTCTACCACCTGGTTTCGCCCCAATGAGCCATTGCAGTGTCCGCAGGATGTTCGCAAGAAGGGCTGTAAAACTAATTGCAAACCCAAATTTCAGAAACAACTACACAAAGCTCTGACGAGCAAAACGAAGATTAACTACTATTAACTCTATTATGAAAGTCATGGACAGGATTCCCATGTCCTCAGAACAAAACGTCTCCTGACAAGGGCTAAAAGTAGCCAGGAAAGCCGCCACCTTGAACTACACGTTTCCTTCCCAAAGCGAGACAAATACTCTCGTTTCCTTGTTATCGAATCTCTAGATACAGCCCGCCCTCTTGCTTCACAATCAGTATTTTTGATTACAAAATACCTTGATGGAATAATTGGGAAAACCTACAATGCCAAAAAACAACGCACAGGCGAAGTGCTCGTCGAGGTAAAAAACCAGCAGCAGGCAACCACACTTCTTGGTCAGACGAAAATGGTCGATCTGGACATCAGGGTCACACCCCACCGCAGCCTCAATAGCTCGCAGGGTGTGATCTCTGAGGCAGATCTTCTTAACGAGACAGATGCCGACATTCTTGAAGGTCTAGAGGATCAGGGTGCCACAGCCGTGCGCCGCATCACGATGCGTAGAGATGATAAGATAATCTCCACGAAACATATTATCCTGACCTTCAACTGCTCCTAACTTCCTGACCATATCAACGCAGGGTTCATCCGATGCTCCATTCGTCCTTACATTCCGAACCCGCGCCGCTGCTATAAGTGCCAGCGGTTCGGGCACGGAACCAACTCCTGCCGTGGTCGTCTGACCTGCGCAAAGTGCGCTCAGCATGATCATCCACCTGATAATTGTCCATCGTCAACCCTCACCTGCGCCAACTGCCAGGGACCCCATGCTGCCTACTCTCGAACGTGCGAGAAGTTTAAGCAGGAGAAGGCGATCATTAATGTGAAGGTAACTGAGAACATCACCTTCCCAGAGGCGCGAAGGAGGTTCGCCTCTTTCCCCCTGGGGAGGTACGCCGACGCGGCTCGCCGGGGGGCGGAGCGGTGTCTGGTGTCCACAGGGACGCAGTTCAGCGAGTCTGGCCTGGTCCCTTCTCCGCCCCCCCCTGGGGTGCCTCAGGCAGCTCAATCCGTCGCCACGCCGCTTGCTGAGGCAGCAGCGGTTGTGGTGACAATCTCTTCCGTCGGGACCGGTGCCGCTCCCGCCTCTGTCTCCCCATCCTCCAGTGCGTTGGAGGGTACCGAGGTGATGGACACCACGGGCCCCGCACCAGTTCCCACCGCTACCGCACCGCCCGTGCCACCTCTGGCGCCCCGGACGCCCTCGGCGGTGGCGTCTCAAACGAAGGGCTCCCGAGAGGGGGCCAAGTCCGGGGGGCCCGGTCCGTCTGGCACGCCTCGGACATCCGATGAAGAGATGGATGTCGGGCCGTTCCTGCCTGCAACGCAGCGCAAGGAACGCGTCCCGACCCCAAAGCCTCCCGACAAGCCAAAAAAGACGAGAGTCACAGCCCCGAAAGACGACACATAAACAACACAGTCCAGTAGCTCCGAACACTTCATAATGGGAAGAGAGAACATAGTACAATGGGACTGCAGAGGCCTTCTGAATAATCTTGACGACGTGTATGAGATTCTGCATAGCAATCAGCCAAGTGTAATGTGTGTTCAGGAAACACATTTGAAATCTAAACACACAAATTTCCTGAATAGTTACCTGGTATACAGGAAAGACGGGGATGGCTGCACACACTCTTCTGGCGGTGTGGCCATAATCGTCCGGAAATCCTTAGCATGCCACCCTGTCACTTTAAACACTATCCTTGAGGCTGTAGCAATATGCTTAATAATATTTAATAGGTTGATAACGGTATGCTCCATATACATTCATCCTGATGTTACACTTTTGAGCTCTGACTCCCAGGTGCTGGTTGACCAGCTGCCCGAACCATACATTCTAACAGGCGACCTTAATGCTCAGTATCCTCTTTGGGGCTCTTCTCGTACGGATGGCCGAGGTCGCCTGATAGAGAGGTTTCTTGCATCCTCTGGAGCATGCCTTTTCAACAATAAACAGCCTACAAACCATAACATAGATCACAACACATACTCACATCTTGACCTGGCTATTAGCTCTGCAATTCTCTTTCCATGTCTTGAGTGGGGTGTGGGCACGGACCCATATGGTAGTGACCATTTCCCCACTTCATTAACGTATATAGGTACAGGCCCGAGCAGTCCATCTTCCCATAAAAGGTTTAATGAAGCAAGAGCTAACTGGAATACATTTACAGAGACATCCAAACTGCACCACACATTCATAGGACACCTACACGTTGAAGAAGCTACCCAACTGCTCATGGCGCACATCCTCGACGCCGCCGAAAAGTCCATTCCCCACGCCTCTGGTGCCCCGCGCAACCAGCGGAGGCCGTGGTGGAATGAGGACTGCAGGCGGGCGCGAGAGGCCCAGAACAAGGCGTGGGGTGTCCTTCGTCGGTACCCCACGTCGGGTAACCTCATTTTGTTCAAACGGACCAAGGCGTTAGGAAAACGTGTGCGTCGTTAGGCAAAACGAGAGTTGGCCTTCCTTCATAACATCAATAAACTCCTACACAGACACACGGAAAGTATGGACAAGAATACGCAAACTCAAAGGACAACAAACACACAGCCTGCCTCTCGTCAGCACAACAGGGGACACACTCGAAGACCAGGCTGACACACTCGCACAACACTTCCAACGCGTTTCTAGTTCAGCACACTATACAAACACTTTCAGCACACTATACAAACATACAAACACTCCTAGACCCCAGTGCGGCAGGTGCGGAGAGGCCCTATCCGTAGTGCACCTACTAATAACATGCAAGGCACTTCACACCACACGACGCAAACACTTTCCAGAAATCTACAGACAACAAATCCCATTCCACCCATCGCACTTCTTAGGCGATGAATCAATGGTTACTATCAAACGTGTTTTTAATTATCTATCAGAAGTTAAATTTCTGAATCTCATATCGTATCATGCATAATCACAACCTGGCCCTCTACACCAGCCATCCTCATTTTCTTTATTTGTTTTTACTTCTGGTGCTCTTCACTTCTAGTATTGACTTTAATATGTGGTAGCTAACCATATTTTTTTGGCGCTCTTTGCCCCAGTTGGCCTTGCGCCATTAAAATGCAACCATCATCATCATAATCATTGGAGATCACCTTGGACGGGCGTACATTGCTACGTGTCTTTCCCCTTCCGGAGTATTTCGCGTTCCGAGCAAGTGTTGCCACGATCACGGCAAACGCTGGAGTTCTTTTTGACCAATTTTCGCTAATATCCCTAACTGCGAATGCTTAGCTTAACAAACGTGCGCCGGGGTACGGAAGGGGTGCCGCGAGGAACGCACACGCAAGCGCTCGGCATTTTATATTTTTTGTTATCTGCCGGGCGGTCGCCGAAAACTTGGTCAGTATCCCTAAGGGGGTATCTTTTGGTTGACAAACGTGCGCAGGAGACGTTGGGCAGTCGTCGCGAGGCATGCACACAGGAGAGCTGGTCATTTTGTTGGTTTTAATAACTGACTGGTGGTCGCGCGGGGCCCGCGCTCACGTGCAAGTGCTCGGCAATATCTGGGTAGTTTTAACTGCGGACGCTAAAAATTACGATTTGCTAAACAGTTTAAGTGACACAACGTGTTTTGCATTCTCCTGGTAAGTAGCAGCGTACGTTTGTGTGTTTTGTGTGACACTAACTCCTTGGGCCCAATTCTTCACTTTGTCAAATCGTTCCCATTTTTTTCCTGACTGCCTTCTAGTTCCATCTTGATTGCTGAAAAGCACTGAACGAACAAATAGGCTCCCTTTTCTCGAGTTTAAGGTGTCACAAGATTTCCGAAATATATAAATATTCATCAGCGCTCAAAGAAGCCACACAGTAGCCAGTCCCTGCACCAAAATTTCAGTCGCCAGGAGCCTTTATATGTAGCTGCTTTGGCGGCGAATCGCCCGGGCTGGCGAAAAATTCCAAATCTGCCACCTCTGGTCATTTGGTACGTAACCTAAAAAAGCCGCTGCTATCGCCATTTCTCTGCACTACTTTTGATGCAGTCCTGATCCCTATGCGACGTAAACTATCATCTCCCACTTAACCTGTTCTTTTCCCCTAGCCTATTTACCTCTGTATTTTCCACGCTTGTTCTGAATATTTTCTCTTAACGGGACGCCCATTTATGAGGAGCTGCATTCAGGTGCAGCTGTAGCAGAACTCGTACCTCTCGCGTGACCACATACAGGAGTTGCAGGATGTGTCATGGTCACCCGATAGACAATGCAAGGTCATCGACTAAAGAGTTTTCGTTATGAGCAAGAAAGTAGTTTATACCATTGTTTTCAAGCAGACGTGAAAAACATAGGTGCTAACGTCACCAGAATTAACGTTACCACAATGAATCACGTCACGGGGTGGGGTATTAGTTACGTCTTCACATTGCCAGCCACGTCCGTGCAGTGCATTTTAGCAGCACGGCGGGCCAAACTTGCGAATCCTGCTGCTGAAGACAAACAGCTATAAACGAACAGATAAGACAAAAACCTTTAACAAAACCAGTTAAGCAGGTGTTGCTCGGGACCTTTTGAGGAAAGTATTATGGTATTTCAGCCCCATCATTGCAATATTTGTTTTTTTTATGAAAGTTCAGAGGAAGAAGTAAGAAAAACGCAATGCCTTTCTTTCAAAAGAAATACGAGCATAACTCATGTGGTCATTAAACCTCTCTTCTTCGAAATCGAAATCTTTTTGAGATGTGCGAGTGTTTTCCCCTGCAAGAAGATATTTGTTATTTTAATATTTGTTCTGTTTGCTCGCTACTTCCCGCAACCGTCTAACGATACATCAACGTCTTGCCGATAGAAGGGTAACACATCCATCTTTGCACTTTGTGGTTTCCATACTTCGAACAAGTAGTTAGCGGCAAATTTCATTTTCCCGGCAAAAGTAGTTCACACTAAATAATAGCGATAACTTGCTTATTATTTCGCTGGCTCAACTGCGATGCAGTTTAATCGTGGTTTTGGAAAGCGGAACTCGTTATCTGTGATGCCAAAACCATTTTTTCGACGGCATAACCTATTACTTCCGTACCGGGCCTCGAAGACTGATCTCCCCAGTAATGCTAGTTGTGTTCTTCCCGTACTTCACGTCGTTTCCTAAACATATTTGCAATCTCCGTCGCCAACTCTGCGTTTTTTTGCACTGCGGGCTTCAATAATGACGACGACAAATCCTTCGAATGAAAAACGTGAATGGTCTATTTATAGGACTGCACATTTACGAGGAACAGTAGCTTGCAAATTCCACACATTGGAAGCAAACGCCGCAGAAACGAATGCGCTGGTTGTGTGCGATATGGGCAAAATCGCGTATGAATAGTTAAAAGTAGGCGCCAGATTAACCACCAATGCTTCTGATGGTTCCCCTGTGTTCGCTGTCGGTTACGCGCGGTGGCTGCACAGCGCCATTTCCACTTGAGAAGCTCCTATTTCTTGTGCCGTGGCTCTCCGCGACAACCCGTCTCATCTAAAAGAAGTAGCTGCAGTTAGGGTTTCTTACGAGGCTGAAAAGACAACCATTGAAGCCAACGAGACTGCAGCGAGCAACTATAAAATTAATTTTCAACGATTTCGTCATAGCCAGGGTTCGAATGAGAGGAGGTGCGCACCGCTGTTTCCACCTGCGTGCTTGGCGTGGATTTACATCCTTCAGTCGCAGGCAATCGTGTGCAAGCACAATCGCCCGTGTATTCGTGGCGAGAATGTTGCTTCTTTTTCTGCAGGTATTTTAAAGTGCTAGGCGATTTTGGCGGGTCATCTGGAGGTAAGAAATCTTCTCCTCGTCGAGACCCGCTTCTTGAATGATACGATGGGGTATTCCGAAAATGGCAGGTATCATTTGCTGCTATACTGGTCTGGAAAAAATCTGCGACGAAAACAAAATAGCCTCGGTCTCCTACCGTGTTCCAACAAATGGCGCATGCCGACAGAAGACGGCGATGAGAAATAAAGATCTATTTGAGCAAGGGGGTATTGGGACGGGAAATTGTTGAGAAAGGAATCGCTCACGCGTGACGTTTCATATACGCGGCTTCGTGAATTTCATCCCGGGTGCTTTGCTCATGGGTTTGCTCCGTCAGAATTACATTTACAAAAGTCGGTCAACCAACAACCCTTGCAGAAAAAGGAGCAGTGCCTTATTTTATGTGCGCAGTATACAGGTTTAAAAGGATGTCATATAAGAGGGATCAAAGGACAGAAAAAAGCCTCAACTTTGTCGACGAATGAGCACCGTGACCGCCCAGTGACGTAACACTCAAACTTATTAAAAGCTTGCGATATTCAGACGAGCGGGTCCCCGCAGTATGAATAACCTTGGAACGTTCCAAAAACGCTCCTTACGCTGTTTTACATGATATTTCTATGCACAACCGTAATTACAATATTTGCCTTTCGAGTAATCAGTATAAATACGAAAACGTGTTCTTCAGTTTAGGGTACAAAATTGCTCGAGCAGACTTCGTTCCGAAGCGGCCGTTCAAGTTGTTGTAAAAGGAACAGCAGAAACCCCCACAGCGAAACGCAAATTTAGGACAACTTCCACGTTCGTAACGTCCAATTTATGCTCTTGGTAAGAAATATTCGCCGCCCTCAGCCGACCAAGTTCGAGATTGCGAACGAGTACTTTTCGATATGAACTGCTTCCGCCGTTCCCAGCTGCTGTAAAACGGCATAAAATATGAGACGAAATTGCTCTAAGTGGCTCGAACGATGAGTTTTATTATGCAAAGGAAGGCAGTGTAGTAGTACCAGTGGCTGGACGGGTAACATCGTTGGTAGTTAGGAATATTAGGAAGGTTTATATAGCTAACAAAAGTGCTTCGTATGTGGGCAACGTTTCCCATGAGGTCCACTTTCTTTTACGAAAATTAACGACTCTCTTGACTTTGAATTAGATAAAAGCTAATCAACTTACAAAAGACTAGAGTCGCCATAAATGAGGTGTGTTCAGAATAAAAACCCTTACTTCTGTGAAGGATCGTTGCTTTATGGGGCTGCGAAGCATATGTTGATTTTTTTTCTTTCGCAATACACTCACATTGCTATTTGCAATACGTTTGCGTCATACGTGCGTCATGTTAGCTCAGACCTCTCACAAAACAGAAGTTGCTTTGAAGGGACATATTTCCGTCTGCTTAATGCTAACCGTAAACACAGCAAGAAACAACATAACAAGTTCAGCTTACTAGAAATCGTTAATGCTTAGGGCCTCTTACTTTTTTTTGCTGCCTTTCAATATCGACAAACATGAATGCATAAATCAATTACCAACAGTATAATCAGTCGCGCTTAACCCAAATTTGCATACGACGCGAGCACAATCGATAACCACTTTCTTGAAACTTTCGCGGGAAGACCTTAAAATTATGCACGACCGATAAATTGAAAATGTGGAAAAGGGCTTGTCGTTCATCTTCGTGTCATTCGGATTTAGCAAAACAGGGTAATAAATCTTGTTGTGAGGTCAGGTCACTTCCGTTGCAATGTTTTCATTGTGGTGGTGCTCAACTGGGCACGTTGATTCCCAGGGGTCACATTCGCACTAGAACTCAAACAAAAATTTGTTTACCCCACACATATACTCTCTGCAGCAGAGAAAAAAAGTAAGCTTTTATTGTTTTTCCTGGCGCATTTCCGCCTCAATTACCCGGGAATGACATTAGGAACGGTCTTAACCAAGATTAATCGGCTACTCCTGCAAGGCTAGCACTTTAGTCGCGTGCGAACTGGAACGCTAGTGTACCTTTTCTCTTTCCCACGCGAGCAATGCCGAGCTTGCAGTTGCATGGCAGCATCGTTTCATCCATTCCGTGGACACCCCCACGCGCGACACGTCAGTGGCAGCCCCTTCTATATCCACGGCCTGGCAATATCGATTGCCGTCATCGTTTCAGACCTGGGTGCTCGTGTGCCATCCACGAAGCACGGAACGACGGGCTATATAGATTAGGAGGCCATCCCGAGAACCGTATACGACGATAACATAAAGAAACCGGAACGCTCGGCAATGTCGGCTCTGCGTCGCGGTGCGCGCAGGCGGAGAGAATGAGAAGAGAAACGTTACTTCGTACCCGCAGGGCCTCACGTTGACCATCCTCCGAGGTCGATAATGCACCGCTGCTAAGACGTGGAAGGCATCGACTGGGTCTGATGGCGCGATTTCCGGGCCAGCCGTGGGATGTCTTGGGAACGGACGCTCGTGAAGTGCCCCAACCGTATTCAAATCAGACGTTGGGAGAAGAGTGCGACAGGTTCATATTTTTAGAATAACGGCATGTTGGATGTACTTCTGTTTAGTTTATAGTAAGCGTGCCTGCTACAATGCTTGAAAAAAAAAAGGCACGGCTGGAGGCAAAATAAAGAAGCCCGCGTCCTGACCCAAAGCAAAAGTGATGATGATAATAACAACAGTATTGAGAATGATGACGGCAGCGAAGATGAGGATGAAGAATTACTGGCTACAAGAACACACACATACGTGGAGAAGACGTGCCTTGCCCCTCTCTGACTGATGGGACTTCTTCGTAACTGTTACAGCCATTGCTCATTCGATAAAAACGTTTTATGGGACAATTGCGTGCTTGAGCAATATTTTTTGTCGCCCACTCCCTCCCTCAGCAATGTAGGAAGGTTGGGACTAAACATGTATTGATATGAGCGCGCAGGCATTCTTTTTGCATGCCCCGAAGTTCGAAGCAGAAGGGAACAAAAGGGGTGCTTCTGCAGTTAGTTCAAATGTATGTTGTGTGCAGGAATGTGGAAGATGCCTCGCAGACATTCGTTATGGCTCACTACGAGGGGTTTACATGTTTGCTTTACAATGCCATTCCATGCCTCCTGTAGACGTTTATACTGTTGGTTGAGGGAAGTAGACTCCGGCAGTTTAAAGCCTGGGTAGTGTGATTGTCTGAAACCACTGCGTGGAAATGAAAAAATGAGAACTGTTCAAAAGTATTTTACGATTGGTGCAAGAGAAAATATTAAGGGTCAAAAAGTAAAAAAATGATCATTCATAAACCAGGAGAAACACAATCAACTATATTTCTATATAAAGAAGAGTTGAAGTATATGACGACTCTCTATGGTTAACGGAGCTGGACAAGCCTAATAAGCGACTATAAATCTGCTTGCTGAAGATGTCACTGGAAATGGAATAAATGCGGAGTTGTGAACATCCTGGAGGTTGAATAAAATTTTCTGCAGCCAACACACCAATTCAAAAGAAACAGGAACAACTGACTCCCGTTTTGAGAATGTCCAAGTAGGGATCCTCGTTGCGCATGCCAAAGCGGTGCCAAAACTGTTTGATGTCATGGAACGGTTGTGTTCCGGGCAGCCGGGAATCTCTTCGTAGAGGTCCGTAAGCTTGTGAATGCGTTGGAGCGCGTCTTTGTCCCCTTTTCGTCGTGTAAATCTTCTTCATGGTTTAAATGTCGCTGCTGGCCATCACGAACAGGGCCAGGTGGATAGACTTTATCTTACACGCCCGCCTCAAGTATACCTGCGGAAACGACAGCTCCTCGCTATTGTTATCGTAAAGCTGGGAAATCGGGGCCGGGAGCCACCACCAATTAGGAGCCAAACACGTTACGCGGCGGCTGGATGGAAGACACGAACCATGGCAGATGAAGGAATAATAATTGTGCGGCCATATGAGCAGAAGAACAGAGGGTATGCCATATTCTGTTCGTAGTCTTCTAAGTCGGGTTGACATAGTGCAGCCCACCAGTCCCGGCTTCTCCCTTGTCGTAACATGTGCGCTCGGCATTTTCTAGTATTTTTTTTCCGGACTCTAATCACAAATCGCAGTCTGATGTGCGCTATGCAATTTCTTGGTATTTCTTCAGCGTATGGACGGCGCAACCATGAGCGTTAAACCTCTGCTGCTAGAATACGCCGTGTTTACTTCTTTGGAAAACTCCCACCTCCGTTCCCCAGCAAGCTTACAAAGGGCGAATATGCCATGGGGCTACTTCAGTGCTTGTACGAACAACACATTCCACCACACCCATCATACCTTTTTAAGAGATGAGCTCATGTTTTCCATCAAGAGTGTTTTTATGTTTCTCACTGACGTCTTCTTTTTAAATCTAATTTCTTACAATGCATCGTGACAACCTGGCCCTTTACACCAGTCATCTTCATTACCTTGACTTTTACTTTGCTTATTTTTATTTAAGTGGTGTACTTTGACATTCATGTCACTCAAATAAACTAACCATCCTAACTACTGTCTTTGCATCAACCCTGCCCGAAAGTCACCCTCGTTTGGACTCCTGGCCATTCCTCACTGACGGGCAATAACTTTGCTCACCAGCAAGCCTGCGCCCTGTCCCTCCAGGCTACTGAGGATACCGAACCGTCCGTCCCTCTACTGACTTTTCAAGACATCACTCAATATTACCGGTTCGAACGACAGCACTTCCCTCCTCCGCATCCTAAACTCTCAAAAGAAGAAGAATCCCTACTTCGCCTACTGCAGAGCAATACCTTCCCTCACCCAGTACGCCTCCATCGCATGTTTCCCACGCAATTCCCGGCCACATGCAAGTTCTGCTTACAACCCGGTACTCTTCCCCACATCATATTAGAGTGCAAGCACAACCCCAACCTCCCCCCTCTTCCATCCCCCCTTCCCACCCCTGAGCTGTGGGAGAACCTGGTGACCAGCCCCGCAGGGGGCATCTGCGCAAGCAGATGTTTGGTGTATGTGCGACACCACGGACCCCGAGCCCCCACGTCTAGCCGTGCGTGGCAGAGCCGTGTCCGGGGAAAATGGGAACCTGGTGGTTGAGCCAATGCCGAGTGTTTGGACCTTTAAGGCCCCTCCGCAAACGCAACACACCACTTTGGCCCACGCTTCACGTAGACGGAACCTCCGGGCTGACCCGACCGGAGGGAATCGGCAGTCGCCTCTTCCTGTCCTCCTCTACATCTTTTACTTTCCTATCCTCTTTCTAACAACTTTCCTGTCACCTTCTCTCTTCTTGGTTCTTCTCCTTTTCTTGGCGGCTAGGGTTAACCTGGTGTGGCTAACAACCCTGTGTTACGCCATATGTGGTTATAGCCGTGGTGTAAATCTGGCGCAGGCAGGCCTTGCTTGCAAGTACCTGTCGCGTCCCCTTGTTGGGCCCCGGGGTGGGCGGATGCACCACGGCCGAATAGAATTTATTAATTCATGGCTTCTTCAAAACCCCGCTCCAAACACGATCGGTCCCTGAAAAGGGGCCGCACCGAAGTTTCCTTCCCACTACTCCCTGCAATCGCTGCCCCTAAACCGGACAACTACCCCCGCTTCCTAATAATCGAATCAACAGAAAAAGAAAACCCCATCACTTCCAAGTCTGTATTTCTGATCTCGAAATTCCTTGAAAACATTGTTGGCAAATCTTATAAGGCTAAAAAACAAAGAACTGGTGAACTCCTAGTAGAACTCAATAATCAGCAACAGGCAACAAGTCTTCTCAACCAAACCCGCATGGCCGATCTAGATGTCAGGATCACACCCCACCGCAGCCTCAACAGCTCGCAGGGTGTGATCTCTGAGACGGATCTCCTAAACGAGACAGACATCGACCTCCTCGAGGGCCTCAAAGATCAAGGTGTGACGGCAGTGAGGCGGATCACCATCCGGAGAGACAACAAAGAAATAGCCACGAAGCACATCATCCTAACATTCGACCGATCCACACTTCCAGAACACATAAATGCAGGATTCATCCGTTGCCCAGTCCGTCCATACATTCCGAACCCGCGACGCTGCTTCAAGTGCCAGCGGTTCGGTCACAGCACTAACGCTTGTCGCGGAAGACTAACCTGCGCCAAATGCGCCCAGAACGATCACCCCACTGATGATTGCAACACACAGGTCTTCACCTGTGCCAACTGCCAGGGACCCCACCCAGCATACTCCCGCACCTGCGAAAAATTCTAAGTAGAAAAGAAAATCATAAACATAAAAGTAACCGAGAACATTTCCTTCCCGGAGGCGCGAAAGAGGTTTGCCTCTTTCCCCCTGGGGAGGTACGCAGACGCAGCTCACCGGGGGGCGGAGCGGCGTTCTGCTTCGGCAGGGACACAGTACTGCGGCGCAGACTGTGCCCGGCCCGAGCCCCCCGCTGAGTTGCTGTTGGCAGCTCAATCCGTCACCGTGCCGCAGGGGGAACCTTCAGCGGTTGCGGTGGCAACCAACACGGTTGGGAGTGGTGCCGCTCCTTCCGGTTCCACTCCTCTGGCCCCCAGTTCACCTGATGGCACGGAGGAAATGGACGCGGAGGGACCGGCAGGTGCTTACACCTCCGCCCCACCGCCTGTGCCACCCTTGGCACCCCTGGCGGTCGTGGCCCCAGAAAAGGGCCCCCGAAAGGGTCCACAGTCCAAGGAGCCCGACAAGTCGGCAACTCCGAGGACATCTGAAGAGAAAATGGACGTCAATCCGTTCGTCGCTGCTGCGCAGCGGAGGGGACGGGATCGGACGTCACAATCCCAAGAAAGAAAGAAGCCAGCCAGAGTAACCGCCCCGAACCACACATAACCACACATTCCAGTCGCTCCTAACATAAAATAATGGGAAAAGAAAATTTAATACAATGGAACTGTAGAGGCCTGTTCAAGAACCTGGATGATGTATGCGAGTTACTGCACTCAAATCAGCCAAGTGTCATGTGTCTCCAGGAAACACACTTGAATAAAAAACACAAAAATTTCTTAAATAGTTACCTGGTGTTCCGAAAGGACAGAGACGGCTGTACATACTCTTCTGGTGGTGTGGCCATCGTTGCCCGCAAATCCTTGGCATGTCACACCATCCAGCTGAACACTGTCCTAGAGGCTGTTGCAATCCGAGTAATAAGTTTTAATAGGCTAATCACGGTGTGCTCCCTCTACATCCCACCAGACTATCACTTGTTGAGCTCCGAGTTCGAGGCTCTTGTGGATCAGTTACCTGAACCCTTCATTTTAATGGGTGACCTCAATGCACACAATCCTCTGTGGGGCTCTTCTAGAACAGATGCCCGAGGTCGCCTCATCGAAAAGTTCTTAATATCATCGGGAGCATGCCTGTTTAACAAGCAACAGCCTACATACTATAATATAGCGCACAACACCTACTCACACCTTGACCTTGCTATTGGCTCTGCAGTACTCTTTCCATTTCTTGAATGGGGAGTGGACACAAACCCCTATGGTAGTGACCACTTCCCAACATCCTTAACATATATAGGTAAAGGGCCAAACAGTTCTCTTTCCCAAGGTAGGTTCAACGAAGCTAGAGCGAATTGGAACACATTCACAGAAACATCTCAACTGCACTACACAGACATTAGACACCTACACGTAGAGGAGGCAACCGAGCTGGTCACGGCGCACATCCTCAACGCCGCCGAAAAGTCCATTCCCCAGTCCTCCGGAGCCGTGCGGCACCCAAGGAGGCCCTGGTGGAATGACGACTGTCGGCGGGCGCGAGAGGCCCAGAACAAAGCTTGGGGTATCCTTCGCCGGTACCCCACATCAGAAAACATGATTTCTTTTAAACGGGCAAAGGCTTTCGGGAAGCGTGCGCGCAGTGAGGCAAAACGAGAGAGTTGGCGCGCTTTTCTTACATCAGTAAACTCCTACACAGACACACGTAAAGTATGGACAAGGATACGTAAACTGAAAGGACAAAATACACATAGCCTGCCCCTGGTCAGCACAACAGGGGACACACTAGAAGACCAGGCTAATGCACTTGCACAACACTTCGAACACGTCTCCAGTTCATCACACTACGCAGACACTTTCATGAAACACAAAACATCTGCCGAAAAGAACTCTCTACGTGACAAGAACAGATCAACTACGTCTTACAACTCTGAGTTCTCACTTTTTGAGCTGAGGGCCGCTCTCAACACTTGTAAGCCTTCAGCTCCAGGCGCAGACAACATCACATACACTATGATACAACACTTACACCGAGACACTTTAGAAACACTTTTACACCTATACAATAGAATATGAATTTCGGGGCGGTTACCTAGGTCTTGGAGGGAGGCCATAGTAGTGGCCTTCCTCAAGGAGGGGAAGGATCCCACCTCCCCTGCAAGTTATCGTCCCATAGCCCTGACAAGCTGCCTCTGCAAGCTTCTCGAGAAGATGATAAACAAGAGACTTGTATATTTCCTGGAATACAACGGTCTTCTCGAGAGCTGCCAGGCAGGCTTCCGGGCAGGGCGATCTACAAATGATCAACTCGTTGGCTTAGAATCATATATAAAGGATGCATTCGTTCATAAGCAGTACTGCATTACACTGTTCTTTGATCTTGAAAAAGCCTACGACACCGCTTGGCGCTACGGCATCCTCAGCGATCTGAAGTCGTTAGGTTTGTCGGGCAACATGCTAAACGCACTTGGCAGTTACATGTCCAAACGGACCTTTCGTGTGAGAGTTGGGTCTGCACTCTCTAGGGTTCATGTCCAAGAAAATGGCGTGCCTCAAGGTGGAGTTTTGAGCTGCACACTGTTTATAGTGAAGATGAACTCGCTTGGAAAGGCATTGCCACCAACAATATCCTGTTTTATGTATGTAGATGATGTTCAAATATCTTTTAAATCATGTAACATGTCTATCTGTGAACGACAAATTCAGCTTGGTGCCAATAAACTAGCTAGCTGGGCAGACCGAAATGGGTTTAAACTCAATCCAGCTAAAAGCACCTGTGTTGTGTTTTCTAAATTGCGCGCGATCCGGCCCGATCCTGAGATCAAGCTGAACGGCCTATCAATTCCTGTTGAAAAGGAACACAAGTTTTTAGGAGTAGTGTTTGACGAAAAACTAACATTTATATCTCACATTAAACAACTTAAACATAAATGCCTAAAAACAATGAACATTTTAAAGGTCCTCTCACACCAAGCATACGGTGCAGACAAACAACTCCTGCTGCGTGTATTTACCAGCTTAATAGGTTCAAGATTGGACTACGGGAGTGTGGTCTATGGGTCAGCAACAAAAACCACATTGAAAATGCTGGACCCATTGCTGCACTTGGGGCTTCGGCTCGCGTCAGGTGCGTTTCGCACTAGCCCGGTCCAGAGCCTGTACGCTGAGTGTGATAAATGGTGCCTAGAACATCAGCGAATCTACATAGACCTATTATATGCTTTTAAAATTTCATCAATTAGTAACCATCCTTTTAAACCAGTATTTAACGGTACTTCCTCATTGCAACTGTTTTTAAATCGTCCATCTGTTTCTGTACCTTTCTCCCTTAGAGCGAGGAAGGAAGCTTCTGACTTTGACTTCTCGTTTTTAGACTTATACAATTCATCGTTTACGGACCTTTTACCACCGTGGCATCTCCGCCCAGTTTCTTGTGATACATCTTTTACACAAATCCAGAAGAACCGGGTTCCACAAAGTGCGATTCTGCAGCACTTTTTGTCCCTACAGCAAAAGTATCAATGTTTAGAATTTTATAGCGATGCCTCAAAGACTGCTTCCGCTGTGTCCTCTGCGGCACACGGACCAAACTTAAGCATCTCTAAGACTATGAATTTACTTAGTAGTATCTTCACGGCAGAGGCGTATGGCGTGCTCCTCATTCTGAATCACATCCTTCAACATAAAATACCCAAATCCATCGTTTACACATATTCTTTGAGTGTTGTGCGCGCGCTATCATCTGGAAAGTCGTCTAAAAATTATGTGATCAATCTTCTTTTTAAGACCATTATGTCTGCGTACGCCTCAAATCTCGAAGTGATTGTGTGCTGGGTTCCGGGCCACTGTGGGATACGCGGAAATGAGCTGGCGGATGAAAGTGCCGCCGCTGCTGCAATGACGAACACAGTGGACATAACAACACTACCTTACACAGACCTCAAGCCACACATCAGAGAACAACTTCGTAAAACATGGCAAACACAGTGGAGCGAACTGACAGACAACAAACTACACCTAATAAAACCACACTTGGGACGATACACAACAGACACACACAACAGATTCAATGAAGCTACACTAGCCAGATTACGGATAGGCCACACACATGCTACACACTCCCCACCTGCTCACTGGATCCCCAAGACCTCTGTGTAGCAGGTGTGGAGAACACCTATCCATAATCCACATCCTAATTCAATGTAACGCACTCACCACAACTCGACGCAAACACTTTCCACAACTATACAGACAACACATCCCACTCCACCCCTCACATTTTTTAGCCGACAATGCTACAATTCCTTTTAAGTATGTCTCGAAGTTTTTAAAAGAGATTAATTTTTTACAGCTCATTTCATACTGCGCGTAATTACAACCTGGCCCTCTACACCAGCCATCTCAGTTGTTTTTAAACAGCTTCTGCTTCACTTTAGTTTACAATTGTAATTTTAATTCTCATCGCTTTTATTAAATCACAATTGTTTCTGGCGCTCTTTGCCCTCGTCGGCCTTGCGCCAAAAAAAGGCAATCATCATCATCATCATCAACCTGGTGACCAGCAGCGATCTGGACGTCCAGACACGTTTGGCCTCCAGAGCGAAGGCTGCCAGCTCATCGCATGGCTTCCTGGAATAAGGAACCACTCCCACTTCACCGGCTCAATAAAATGTTTCTCACTCACTCATTCCTTTGGCGCTCTTTGTCCTCAGTCCGCCTTGCGCCATAAAAATGCAAACATCATCATCACCAGCAGAAAGCTTACACAGACGGCGCTCATGTAAATAGCAAAATTTAGACGTTTCAACCAAAGTTCTAGTTTTCAACTAGATTTGATCAACATACCAGCTATCGAGAGCGACAAAACATTCATTATCAATTAAATAGCCACATTAGCAGATGCTTAATCTCTTAATATTGTGTAAAGGTGATACTTCACTGCTGTTGGCGAATACTTTTTGCAAGAATTTACCGGAATCAAATGCCTCATAATACATAAGTGCGCCCATACACAGTCACCAGTTCGCATCACGTTTGGAAACTTGGTACTGTTCAAACATTCTTTAGGCTGTTAGCCTGCCCATCAGAATTACATATTTTGGGCCTGAGGTTACCATTTGGGGCTGCGGTAATTAGTGAAAGTTGGAGACTCATAAAAACTTGCATAACTGTGGGCTTCGAGACATCTGACAAAAGCCACCGAATAGACTCACGTGGTCTGTCAAACGAAATAACTATGATTTGTCGTGTGGTGCGGATGTATATTCTTTACCGGAAATATCTAGACAATATGTTTCGTCGTCGTCATTGTACCCAGCCTAGTCGGGTCGCCTGCAGGTCGAAGGCCCCTTTCTCTGACCTCCAAGCACCCCTGCACTGCGCTCATCGAGTCCACAGTTTACCAGCAACTGTTGTTACCCCCGGCAGTTTACCACTGACAGTCGTGGCTGCTGTGATCAAGCTAAATAACGATGCAAGTGAAAGATATTACCGGCCTATGGGCCAACAACTAGCTGTGATAACGAAGCCGTAGACAGCTTCTACGAGGACGTCGAATCAGCAATGAAGACGGCAGCAACGCAGTGATGGGATAGGATGACTGTGATGGGAGACTAAACGCGAGAGTCGCTAAGAAGCAAATGGGAAACAGTTTAGTGGGAATCTTCGGAATAGACAATAGCGACAGTCGAGGGGATACACTGGTAGGATAGGCAGACGGAAATAACCTCAGGTTCATGATCACATTCTTCTACAAACGAAAGAATAGGAAACGGGCATGCGAAAGTCCCGATGGTACAAGGAAAGACTGTAGGTTTACGATTGTGTAATATGTGTGGTTATTTTCAGTAGCAAATTCTGGTTTTCGGCCTCTTGGAAGCAATGCGGCATTTTCGGAGTGGTTTGTCTATTTTAAAAGCAGTCCATTTTCTAACACAACACTGCATCGTTATTTATTTATTTATTTATTTATTTATTTATTTATTTAATTATTTATTTAATAATTTATTTATTTATTTATTTATTTGCGTTTTCGCCTCCAGTGACTGTACTAACGCTATTCAATAACTAGCTTAGGCCTTACATGGGGGCTATATTTTCCACTAACCTTTAAGCAGCGGTGTGTTGGACCCTACATCACCATGAAACGGAAATGTAGTTCTAGGGTGGCGAAGAAATTGCATGATTCCAAAGAACCGGCCTCCCACTAGCAGATTCTCGTGACCCAGCATCCAACTTCTCGCGCACAAGTGTTTTAGCTGAACGTCCCTGTGTGCTTTAGCCATGCGTAACCACTTTTTTGTCTATACTAGTTGGAGTGGTTAAACAACTTATGTTTTCTAGGGCGCCTTGAGTAGTATATGTACATTCTTCTTGGTCTTTTTGCCCCATCCACTCTCCACCCGTCCAGTGATAATTAAAGACTTGTCCCATGTAGGTCTGTTTATTTGCGGAACTCTCGTACAAGGAGGGAGACTGTGGAAATAGTATCGGCTCCAATTGTTTCAAGTTCTTTTGGGAAAGACGCCTCTATCCAAACACGCCTCTCCATAAGCGTATTGGACGTCTAATTGTAATCAATCACACATTTTACCTTTCTAATGTCTCAAAAACGTTTCATTTTTTCGGTTGTTTTTGTCGCCTAAGCTAACCCTGATTTATAGAATATCCTCTGAATATATTGAACCCACTGAGGATCTTTAACGTTTGCCGAAATGTCCACGCACGGGAACTTCGTGTTTCGCCTAGGTCATTATATTGTTGTGTGTAGGTAAAACGAAAGATCCCTTTTAATGACTGACCTCCACAGAAAACACGGAGAGTCAAAATGGCGACACAGTTCGGGCAAAAGCACCGGCATGGGGCCTTCTTCATTCTTTTTTTAGTGGTCTCTCGCGCCAGCATTCGCGGGAACGACAACATCACCACTATAATTACAGAACCTGTGCTGCTCTAATGGTTCTGCTTAAGGTAAAACCATGATATTACGCCCTCTCCTTCGAGCATCGTCCCGATGCCATCGTGTTTACGAGTCGATGATGGCGTCCTATCCAGATGACAAGGATGATGCTGCGTGTCACTGTCCAAGCGCATAGAGTCGTCAGCGAACAGATCATCTGTCGCACTGGGCCTTGGCATGGGAGCGTTTTAAGAGGGAACCGTCCCCGTCGTAATACGGATTCATTAGTATGACGTGCACGACCGCAGGAATTGACTTGCCCCGTGAGGAGAGCGGCCTAATACCCGGAGGGAGTTCATAGTTGACGTCACTAATGCTACGAGACGAACCACGCTATGGAACCGTAAGTAACCGAGAAGCAGTTTTTCAGATAGCCAACGCTGCCGTACTGGCATCCACACCGACACCGCGGCTCCGGAGTTGTAGAACAGGGTACGTCTGGGCTGATTGTGCTGAATACAGGCCTATGCGCATACAACCAGCTATGATTACGAAGCCGTAGACAGCTTCTACAAGGACGTCAAATCAGCACTGAAGACGGCAACAACGCAGTGATGGGATAAGATGAGTGTGATCGAAGACTTAAACTCGAAAGTCGCTAAGAAGCAAGTGGGAAACAGTTCAGTGGGAATCTTCGGAATAGACAATAGCAACAGTCCAGGGGATACACTGGTAAAATAGGCAGTGAGAAATAACCTCAGATTGATGAACACATTCTTCTACAAAAGAAAGAATAGGAAACGGGCATGCGAAAGTCACCGTGGTAGAACGAAAGAGTATAAGTTTACGATTGTGTAGTGTGTGGGCTCTGTTTCAGTGGCAAATTGGGGTTTTCGGCCTGTTGGAAGCATTGTGATTTTTTCGGACTGGTTTGTTTGTCTTAAAAACAGTCCATTTTTAACACAACACTCCATCAATGAATATTTATTTATTTATTTATTTATTTATTTATTTATTTATTTATTTATTTATTTATTTATTTATTTATTAGTTGGCTTTACCCTCCAGCGACTCTACTAGGCCTCTTAGATAGTTATCACAGGCATAGATGAGCGCCATAGTTACCGGTAACCTTTAAGCCACGGTGTTTTTACCCTACATCACATCGAAACGAAAATGTCCTTCCAGAAAGGCGAAGAAATTGACATGGTTGGGAACACCCCGGCCCCTACTTGCAGATTCTCCTTACACTGCATCCACGTTCTCGCACACTATTGTTTTAATTAAACATCGCTGTGCGCTTTCGCCATGTGTAACCGCTGTGTTGTCGATATTAATTGGAGTGATTACGCAACGTATGTTTTTAAGGACGCTTTGAGTACATAATGTACATTCATCTTGGTCTTTTTCCCTATGCGCTTTTATCCGTGCAACCAAGTTACTTAGATATCACGGTTAAAGACTAATCCCTTCTAGGTCTGTTTATTGCCGGCACTCTCGTGCAAAGAGGGACACTGTGGACACAGCACAAGTTCCAATTGTCTCAAGTTCTTTTGGAAAAGTCGCCTCTATGCAAACACGCCTCTGTACAAGTGTATTTCACATATAATCATGATGAATAACCAGTTGTAACTTTTCACTATATCAAAAACTCGCTTTTTTTGGGTGTTTTGGTCGCCTAACTTAGGTCTCGGCAGAAAAATAGCTTCGGAATATATTGGACCTGCCGAGGATCTTTAACTTGGGCCGGAATTTTCACACACGGGCAGGTCGTGTTTCGCCTAGGAAATAATATTGTAGTGGGTAGGTAAAACTAGAACGATCTTTAATGGCTAAGCTCCACTAAGTACACGCATTGTGGAAATAGCGACACAGGTGGGACAAAAGCACTTGTATAGTGTCGTCTTCCCTCGCTCCTTTAAGTCGTCTCTCACGCTTACGTTAGCAGAATTGGCGACATCATCACTGTAATTAGAGATCCGGTGCTGCTCGAATGGTCCTGCTTATATGACAACGTGACATTACCCACTCTTCTGCGAGCATCGTCCCGATGGCATGGTCTATTACGAGTCGAGGATGGCGTCATATCCGGTAAACAACGATGATTCAGCGCGTCCCTGTCTAATCGCATACAGTCGTCAGCGAATAGATGTTTCGCATTGGGGCTTGGCATGGGAACGTTAAAAGGGGGAACAGTCTCTGTCGTGATACTACTTCATTCATACGACGTGCACGACTTAGAAGTTGACTTGCCCCTTTAAGAGCGCGCCATAGTATTCAGAGGGAGTTCATAATTGACGTCACTAATCCGACGAACCACTTTAGACAACCAGAACTAACGGCAAGGCAGTTTTGCGATAGTCCAAGCTGGCGTAGTGACATTCACATCCACACCACGTCTCCGGAGGTTTAGAACAGAGTACGTCTGTGCTGATTTTAACGACTGGCGTTAACGCACTATTGATTTTAAATCTGCTGTCGTGCTAGCTGTGGAGCTTCCTTCTCCTTATGTAGAGTCGTCGACGTAAATGTTGTTTTCGTCCTTGTGAACGGGTAGCATCGAATCTATGGTAGTGATGCCCGTGCGACCATAAAAAAATTTGAAGGGGGCCAGTCCTGTGTTTTTCTGAACTGCCAGTTTGTAGGCGAACGTTAACATACGGCAGAATTTCATCCATGTTTTGTGTTCGACGTCTACACACATGGAAAGCATGTCGGCGAGCGTTCTTTATAATCTCTCGCTCAAAGCGTTGGTCTGAGGGTGATATGCTGTCGTTCCCCTATGGGTGGCCCGAGTTCATATTATGATTCACTGCATGAGGTTTGCTGCAATAGTTCTTCCTCGGCCTGTTATTACGATCTGTGGAACCCCGTGCCGCAAAACGACGCTGTTCAGAAAGACCTCCACAACCTCAGCCGACGTTTTCCGCGAGACAAACGCTGTCTCCGCATAGCGCGTCAGGAAGCTTGCCGCTACGACGTCGGAAACGGGCCAGGAAGGTCCATACCGACTTGCTGAAATGTCGCTGTAGACGTTTTATTTTCTCAAGAAGCCCTGCCGGTTGCAAAGGCGTAGTCTTCCTTCTTTGACACTCACGTCAGCTCCTGTCGTATTTCTGGATTGTTTGCAGAAGTTTCGGCCAGTAGTACTTTTCACGAATACTAGACACTGTACTGCTAACACCAAGGTTGCAGGCATGCCTTCACGACGAAGCCCCGCCGAGGCTTCGTCGTGAAGGCATGCAAGAATTGCGCTCGCATTGTCGCCGGCACACCGAGTAGAAACGCGTCCGTCGTGTCTCCAAAATTGCGTTCGAAAAAGCACGCTGTTCCGGAGTCGGAAGGACGCGAGGTTGCGACAAATGCGGCCAGTATACGAACTTCAAAACCTTCAAGATTCTAGATAGAAACTACCAGCTCTAGGTCAGCTCGTTGCAATTGGGCCATTTCGGACGTGCTGACGGCTCTAAGAAAGTTTACCTCTTTTTCCGTTTCTTGGCATGGTGAGTCCATGGGTGCTCGGGACAAGCAATCGGCGTCGTTGTGAGTGCGCCGGATTTCCTGACGACCTTCATGTCATACTCTTGAGGCCGGAGTCTCCATGTAGCAAGACACCCAGATGGGTCCTTTAAGTTTGACAGACAGCAAAACGAGTGGTGGTCGGTAACGAACTTAAATGGCGTGCCGTAGGGGCATGGCGGAAACTTCCTGATGTCCCAGGCTGCTGCGAGGCACTCTTTCTCTGTCGTGGAGAAATATGCGTCTGCTTTTGATAGTGTGCGACTTACTTACGCAAGGAGTCTTTCTGTCCCGTCCTGCCACTGCACAAGTATCGCGGCGAAACCGACATTACTGCCACGTACCTGCGTGGACTCCTGTATCCGGATGTTCGTCAAATTGAGCCAGAACCCGATCTGTTTGTAGCCGAATTTTTGGGGGTGAGGGAGGGGGCTGGAAAGCGATTTTATTGCTCTTCTTGCCGCACAAATTGTTCATCGTCTTTTGTCAGTCTCGTCGAGGGTTCTGGGATGTGCAAAAATATATCCACACAGCGCCTGTTATAAGAAGAGAGTCCCAAAAAACCTCCAAACGCTTTTTCGTCAGCTGGTCTCGCGAAGCCTGCGGCAGCTGCCATCTTCTCGGGATCTGGGGACACTCCTTCTGCGTTGATAACGTGGCCAAGAAAACGCATCATTTTGTACCCAAAGTGGCACTTTTCCGGCTTTTTAGTTAAACCAGCCGAACTGATGGTCTCCAGGACGAGCCAGTTTATGTAGGTGTTCTTCGAAGGATCCGGATAAAACGACGTCGTCGATGTTGACCAGACATGACTGCCATTTTAATCCGGCTTTAGACAGTATCCATCATTCGCTGCAACGTTGCGAGTGCTGAGCAAAGGCCGAACGGGAGCACTTAAAATTCATGGAGTTCGTCGGGTGAGGCGAACGCCGTTTCCCCGGTCTCGCTCGTCTACCTCAATCGGCCAGTATCCGCTTTTGCGGTCTAATGTCGAGGAGTGCCTTGCGTTGCGCAGAGAGTCCATGGCGTCGTCTAAGCCGGAAAAGGGTACGAGTCTCATTTTGTTACACTGTTTGGATTTCTGTAATTCACAGATAAACGATTTAGCAGGGGTAAGGTTTTGAGACCTAATTTCATACCATGCATAGTCACTCTCTGGCATTATGCACCAGCCATTCTTATTGTCCGTTCGCGATTTTACTTTTGTTCTCTCTGATTGATTTCAGTGTGTATATTCTCACCCCTATTATATAACTACTGTTCTGGCGCTCTTTGCCCCGTTCATTAAAATCCAACCATCATCATAATCACACAGAAGCGCGGGGTCTTGCCCTTGTTTTCTCCCAGCACCACAGGCGATGCCAACGCATTTTTCAACGGTTGAATTACGTCGTTTTGAAGAGTTTCCTTCACTTCGCTGTGGATGGCTTACCGTTCCTTGCAGTGCACGCGATACGGGTGCTGGTGTACGGGCTTTGTGGGTTCTTTCACGATAATGCGATGTTTTGCCACAGGTGTTCGTCGGACCTTTGATGATCTGGAGAAAGATTCGCGCTAGTTCACCAGGATGTCTGTTAGCTGCTGTTTGTCGTTTATTGGCAGGGCTGGACCCATGTGCACTATGTCCAAAACGTGTTTGGGATCCGATGCTTCCCGTCCTTCTCTCCCCACCCCTCACAGATCTGCCAACTCATCGAAATCATGCACGGAAGCAATGGCAGTTCTGTGTGCGACGTGTTTAACCGTGTTCCAGAAAGTCGTCAGAGGGACGTGTGCGCAACCATCACGCAGGTGTACAAGGCCTCTCGATACGCAGATTTTCCCTTCTGACAGCTAATTGATGTTCCTTTCAACTAGCCCCTCACAGTGTTCAGGTTTGTCTCTTCTTCCGACGACCACGACGCTGGTCCGCGGCGGTACGGTAACATCGTCTTCTACCATACCGAGGGCATGGACTTACACTTCTGCTGGGTCAGTATTGGTGGGACGCCTCTTCTTGAGAACGTCACTGTGGACGACTGCAGATCGAAAACAGGTTCGTTCACTCGCAGGAAGTCAATACCCAGTACAACATCTCTTGAGCATTCTGGAAGTACGATGACTTCGTCTTCGTAGGTGTAGCCCCGAATGCCAACTGTAGCCGCGCAGCGGCTTGTCGGAGCAATCAGCTGACCCTCCGCCGTGTGAACGTGAGGCCTTTTTCACTGCATCAGGACTTTCTTGACCTCAGGCGCCAGGTTGCTGCTAATAACCGAGTAGTCCGCCCCTGCGTCTATCTGCGCAGCAACGTCGCAGCCATCTTAACTGTCATCTTCAGCTCGACCTTTGGAGCTCCACGGGCAGCGTGTATGCGTTTCCTTGTCAGTACAGCCAGCCGTCGTCTGAGCTTGCTATGGGGGTTATATCACAGCAGAAACGTACCTAAAGCATACAAAACCACCCGAACAGAAATAAATAACAGCCAAAGCGGACCTACAATGGTTAAAAACCACCACGCTGAAAAATATTCAACATAAATAGCCGAAACCGACATAAAAGGGGCAAACCCGCAAAAATGTACCAGAATCAGAAGCTGAAACTGACCAAAAGTAAACGAAAATACGCGAAATCCCATTTTTAATGAATAAAGGTGTCATAAATAGATTATATGTCTGATAACAAATGTTAATAATCAAATGTGACGAACCGTTTAAAATGAAAAAAAAAACGGTAACGGGATTTGAACCCGGGTTCGGATGTTTGCGGCACAGGAGCGGAACTACAAAACTATGAGAGCAAGTGGCTCTGACCGGTTAAATTGAGGGCAACAAGCACATGGACATAGCTTCAAACATGCCCCTAGATGGCGCCATGCGTCGCTTGGCTGTGCTGACTAGAAAACGCCTCTATGCGCACGGGCACACTAATTATTGTGGCGATGTAATCAATCCCGCTAACGTTAGTACGAGAGGCGGCTATAAGAACAGAAAGACGATGACCTTATGTCGATACGTTTGTCCAGCTGTGCCGCCATTCTGACTCTCCGTGTACTCAGTGGAGCGCAGTCATTAAAAACGCTTTCGAGTTTTACATACACGTTACATTTCTAGTGGAGGGTGCCGGTTGTGATCCCCGTATGCATCAATAAGACAGCGCTTCAGGTGCCGGGAGCTGACTTCTGTTCACGACCGCTGCAGTCGTCGACTCCAAAATGCTTCGCTGAAGTTGGAGTTCGGCCCATGACTGCCAGGGCAGCGACAACCCACGTCATGAACTCGTCTACGATGCAGACCGACAATTCTTTTCCAGGTCAGTTCGTGATCCACCAGCCGCGAATGCCACCAAGCTTTCACGGCGACGTCCTCCAGGATGCTGAAGATTGGCTTCACGTGTATGAGCGCGTAGCGAGGTTCAACAGTTGGGACGGTGTGCAGAAACTGCACAACAAGTACTTCGTGCCCCGCAATCAAGCGAAGACGTCGTTTGAGAACTACAACAGGGAGGTCTCAAACTGGGACTAATTTCGCAGGTTTCTGGCTACCTATACAAGGGTCGAAAGGAAGGAAAAGGCCTAAGCTGCACTACATTCCAGAAACCAGAGGCTCTATGACAGCGTGGCAGTGTACTGCGAAGACATGTCCCGCCTTTTCAGACGCGCCGACCCGTGTATAGCCGAAGAGAAGTTGCGTCACCTAATGCGAGGTGTGAAACAAGAACTGTTTGCCGGGCTTGTCCGCAGTCTACCGCCCACTGCCGCTGAGTTAATTGCAGAAGCAATGAGGACGAAGAGGACACTGGAACGGCGGGCCCGACCGTATGACCGCAATCAGAACTGCGTGCCAGCGGATGTGCTGTCTGCTGCTTTGACCACCAGCCAAGATACTTCAGGGGAGCTAATTCTCTGTTGTTCTGGAAGACCTCCGCTTATTCCCACTGCCTAGAGTTTCGCCGACGTATGGCTTTCTTGCCCAAGTGGTTCCAGAGTAAGTAAGGCAAGCTGCTTGAGAACTAGAGGAGCTGGATTTGCAGCCGCCTCCTAATAACTCAGGCACATACGCTCAAGCTCTGCAACAAGCCACCTCGTGCGCTTCTGCGAGTGTCGCCACTTCCGTGTCTACGCCGCACCTTCACCAGAATTGTAGCGTGTAGGTAAAACAAAAAAGCGCTTTTAATGACTAAGCTCCACTGAGCGCACGCAGGGCCAAAATGGCGACTCAGCTTAGGCAAATGCGCCGTTATATTACCTTCGTCCTTCTATTCTTTTAGTCGTATCTCGCGCTAACGTTAGCTGAATTGAACCTATCGCCGCTGTAATTAGAGAGCCTCTGCGGCTCCAATGTTCCTGTTTAAGGTGACACCTTGGCAATATCGTATATATACCTAAATACCAAAATATTATTGGGCAAGTTCCAGAAATTTCTTTGGTTTGGGCGCGTGCGCGTGTCTATGCGTTCGCACGTGTGTGTATGTGTGTTCAAACGTGCGTTCATCCATGCATGCACGTAAAGGTGATTTGTTTTGAAGCTACGGTTTCCTGTTTTCCTTGTGGGAAGATTGATCTATTAGGTTTTGTCTTTTTTTTTGTTGTTATTCTTTACCCAAACCTCACACTCATGTGTTTAGGATATATGTTTTCTACTAATATTTTAGTTGTTAAAAAGAAGAATGACTGCTTTGATATTTTCGATATGTCTCTCCGTGCAGGTATTCACTTGGCTGACACGCGCCTCGTATGAATAGGACAGGTATTTGCACCATTCGCGCAAAACCTTTTTTCTTGCTGCATAATCAAGCTTACTTGGTTGCCCAGCGCTGTATTTACATCGACAGAGATATTTCATTTAGAAACCAGCCTGCACCCACACGTTGCACGCGCCCCTCGTATACAAAAGCATTAGCTTTTTGCATACGGAAGTATATGGAACCCTACAATAAAACACTGCGCGCCGCTTTAGGTATGCACAAAAAGAGTCAGTGCTAGGCCACTGCACATATTTAACCGTTTCAAGGTCCGGAGTTTTTGTCTGTAAACACAAGGTGTTCTCCCCGGTGTCTCCCAAAATTTTTTAAGATAGAAATTCTAAAACCGGTAAATATATAGAGCATTTTTAGCATTCGTTTGATTCATCTTGCGTTATGTGTTGTATCCAGTTCTTAAAAGGACAAAGGTAGGCGAGTGTTGCGCTGGCAGTTTATCTTTACTAGCTGTTGTCGATTCTTCCTTTGCATAGCATGAGGTTTACCTCGTGCATGCAGTCAGCTACTGTCTCAGCACAAAAACAAATTCTTGCGCAGCATGTTTTGTCAAAGAAAGGTGTTCGAAGTGTTTTATGTGCACCTTTGTATTTTTTAAATGAACACACAAAACTCTTAAAACATGAAATTTTGGAAAAAATTCCTAAGGAATCGGTCAAACCGGGTCTCATCGACACAACCTCGGATTAATTTTGTCACCATATGTTCTATACTTTCTTCTTGTTTCTTCTGATTTTTTTTCTCATCGCCTTGGGCCTTCAGCTTGAAGCCACTGGTTTGAATGGTTTTGATTCTAAAATAACGCCATCGTCAAAACATAGGGCCAAGCTCGACACCGAGGCAATCGAACATGCTCGTTGTTGCCACATCCGCATGGTTGGAGCCCCCAATGGCGTCATCGGCACCTGTGTCAACTGCCTTGAGAGTCGCGGATGTTAGCTTAGGGCATCGATTGCCAAGTGTATTTGTTTAGTGCCTTGTGGACATTTTGCCCTGCCCTGAGGACACATAGGTAGCCGTGCAGCTCTAGCAAGGTCGCGAGAAATGAGCTTGACACGGTTCACCCGGATCGTCTTCATGAGAGGATATCCGACCACAATTTTCTTATCCCATAGTGCCATTCACTGTGCTCCATACTCAATAACGTAAACGCAACTTTCTTGCATTCCTTTGCAATGCTTCCAATACCTTCCAGTGGTTTTTCCGTAGACGTTACCACGAAAGCTTAGCGTAAATAAGTTTCAGCGATATGGCTATCGGCGCAAAAAGCTGCGGTGCGATATAAATCGAAATTCCCGGTCAGCACCTTCAAACTATACCATGGAGATGCTGCGTGGTTTGTGGCCTGAAATAAAGCATTTCTTCGTTATGAAGTAGCACAGGAGAACCTCAGGGCCAGAGAATGCAACTACTTCGTGAAAGAATCATCCTAAAGTTTGTATTTTTATTAGTTTTGACGTGTTGGCAGGATTGTGTATGAATTCGCACGAAAAGTAAACTCAGCCCGCTAGTTTGCGCTGCGTGGTGCCTTCTTACGTCTATCCCGTCTTTTCAACGCATTTTATCCTATTTCGCGAAAGAAATCTGCAAAATGGAAAACAAATGGAAAACGTTTTGGCTAGCGGGTTTCAACCAATAAGCGAAACGTTAAAACGCGGTCTCCATGAGCCCACATTGTGTCTCGACGCCAGTACAGACAAGAATAAACAAAATATGTTAAAGTCACAATTACCCAAGCGTTACATATTTCAGAAGAAAGTTTGTGAAGCGTCATAATCAATTTAATAACCCAATAAAGCGTCACCAACCTAAAGCAAAGCTAATCTTGCCTATGTGGTGTAGTAGAGCTTTCGCTAAAAAAAAATGGGTGTACCCTCGTCGCGACGTAAAGCAATCGCGCAAAGCAAAGCGTTACACTTGTGTTTCTGCCCTGGCCTGATTACCTGAGTGTTTTACGGTGGCCGTAGATTTCCTCGCCCTCAGAAACGTCGCGCGGAACGTTCGTCGCCACGTGGTCTACGTTGAGTGTCACGCTTACTTTCGTCGTTTGCACAGCTGAGACGCTCCTGCTGGGCAGCCCGCTTTTTAGACGCCGCAAGCTTCAGGTGCCGGCAACATTGTGCAATCATTAACCGAAACTGCCCAGCTGCCTATCTCTTCCTGGCCCTTCGAGTACCATACGGGGAGGCCAGCGTTATCTCGCGTGGTACCCTTCAGCGTCCTTTGCAATTTGGTTGGTAAAAACAAGTCATTTTTCCAGCCCCGATGCTGCGGTATGTGGAGGCTAGCGTTAACTGGTGCAAGTTAAACACCAGTTGCGAGCCCTGCCAGAAAGCTGCAGCAGTAGCAGCGACCAGGAAAATTGCGTTCAGAGCTAAAGAAAGCTCCACCTAAATTAATAAAAACTTCAGCGCGCCACTTTCGCAATTTGGCGGACCCATCGTCGAAGCAAGTGAACGTGTGCTTGTCGGAGCAGGCAAGCCTTGACGCTTCGGGGTAAAGAAGCTTTGGCGCATGTTGGACGCTTAAGAGGACTCCGGAAAAACTTCCCTCCGGCTGCTCTCAGCGCACGCACGCTCTTGACAGAGAACACCTCGCGGTGTTTCCACATAGGTCGTCTCGATAGGGGGACGAAGCGGCACGTGTACCGCGTCAGAAACCTTTGATGCCCGTAGGTGAAGTGGTTCGAACCCCAAGAACAAGAACGAGCGTGAAATAGTCACGCTTCAGGCAATGCTCACGCTGTATTGTCGCGTCGAGGGTTCACCGAAAGATGTTTTGCGGGCCTTTATGGAATTTTAAGCTGTTTAAGCGAACAGTGAAATGTTTTACTGTAATGAAGAAAATGACGAATAACCGCTTGGCATTAAAGCTACATAAATAAAATAAAATTGCATTCTGAGAAGCAATTAAAATGGTCCCAAATTGTGTTACTCTATTGGGGCTGTGGCTGAGTAGAACGAAAACATTAATAATGATATATAAGCCGCACGTTTTATTAATTTACAAATCTAAACCAATGCTTACGCTGTGTAATGCGTCAAATGTTGTAGAGGCAGCACAAAATAAGAAAACGTATTCGTACACGCGGAAAAATACAAGTCAATCAAGACAAAAAATACTGATCCTCCATCACAAGAACTTCCATTGGGAATGTCCGCTTAAGAAAAACCAACAGTAAAATCCAGATTGCGAAATAAAAAAAAGTTTGTGTTTGATTTTTGTATGAAGACGAGCCGAGAAATAATTTAACCTTCGATGTACCCAATAACACGTGAAGTCAGTTTGCCGCAATTGGTTGGAACACGCCGCTGTAAAAATCTTTTTCTTTCTCAAGCATCGTGGCGTACACCGTTTTTCAAAACGCTTGGGTTTACAAACGTAAACGCAGTTGGCTGCATGATGATAACGTATTCGGGTTATATTTGAATAACTTGCCTATTCTCAAGACTAAATGGAGGCGCGAAAAACCTGAGGCATTGGAATTGTAAAGGCTACTCGCGATAATGTCAAGTTGCAAAGTGTCTAGCCTTGATACTAACCCTGGTTGTATCCCTGATTGAACTAGCCCTGACTGGCTGAAAGCACACAACCGAAAGGCGACGTAGCACGAACAGGGTGGGCCGTGGGTTTCTGTGCAAGTAGTTGTTCACAGGTTTTGCAAGTGCAACTGCGTCTCGAGTGGAATAAAGGAAAAATGGACACTTTTAAACGGCCACTATAAAGAATTCACCTTATCTGTGATATTGATATGTGGTAGGCCATTCCCCAATATTCTAAATTATTGAAATGAGCGATATACCAATGGAGTGAAAGAAGGGCATCGGTTGATTAGGATGGAATCCTTACTGCCGTTTGCTCTTGGTGCAGGTGCTTTGCGAGCTAAAGTTTACGGTAAATTCCAGTAGGAGAGTAAAAAATAGTTACAAAACAAAATTATATAGAACCCAAGAGAGGCGTTGGTTTTTAGCTTGATCTATAGATCATATGATTATTTCTTGTGGTCAATAAACAAGTGTTTGCAATAGCACTAGTTGCCACGTTTCTAGTATTATGGTTTTACATAAGTGCGAAGTTTTGGAGAGACATCGTACCAGACAATAAAAAAAGCTCACCATCCCTACCTAAAAAAATAAAAGAAACTTGAAGGCTTTCTAACATCAAAACTGCGTCGAAAGTGTGTCCATACCTTCGCTAAATGTGCGTCCAACTTTCGCTTAAAGCGCGTCAAATTACCTTCAAATCTTCGAAGCCCAAATTCCAAAAAAAAAAAGCACTTGCGAAGTTTTTTCGCGCACTATGTAAACGCATCTACGAACGAGCTGAATGTATACCGGTACGTGATTTATTATCTAAACGGAAACTGTTGTACTCCTTCACGATCGATTGTCTGATCTAGACCCATTAATTTTCTTGTAGTTTTCAAGTAATAGTTTTGACACAATGAAAGCCAGTTTCACGCACGCGCCGTGTGTATAGACATCTCATCAGAACTTTTCGAACGACCCAGCAGTCAATGCGGAAATGCGCAAGTTTCTTGACAGGACGTCATCGGTACCTCTAAGAAATCTCTCGCTTTAAAAATATTCTTTCAATGTAGGCGCTCTTGGTATTTCATGAGGAATACGGACTAGAGGCAAATTACTCTTTGTGGGGACATTCTACGAAAATGTAAACTTTACTCAACTAAAATAGCTTGACAGTTGGGTAACGCCTTGCTCATTCGGGTTTAAAATTAGTGTTCAACTTCTGCAGAAGCCGCTTTCCGAAAGCACAGAGTCATTCTTGTACCAGTGAAACAAGAATGCAGAAAAAAAAAGCACGGGTTACAGTTGTTTTTTTATTTCTGTAGGTATGCCGTCTTCACGTATGCCCGTAAGTGAGATGTAGCTGCTTTGCGAATTTGCGCCCGTTCCTGGAAATTGCTCTGCGAAAATGTAAAGAGGTTGTTTTCGCTATGGGAATTCATGGCTTCAAAGAGAAGTCCACCCATAATTCTATCTCAAAGCACCGCCGCTATTTAACGCTTTCTGTCGAATTATATGCAAATGACACTCATTCGTTGTTTTCCGTATTCTGGTCTTTATTCCTCTAAAAAATGAACAAGGACGACACAACATAAAAATAGTTCTTTCAGCAAGCCTGGAATATCTTCATTTTACGGTCCTTTAGACAGCCGGGTGGGGCTAAAATAAATGAAAAAAAGCATTACCTGGTAAAAGGGTAGGCAGAAGACGATATTAACTTTACCTAAGCCATTCCGGGCCCCGGTGCATTGGCCAAGAAGCTACACATATGTTTTAATCGCTATCCGCAGTGTACTAAATATATATATACATGAGAAGGTAGACAGACACACGTATGAAAACGATGATTGAACTACGTTTCGACCGGGGTCCGGTCTTCGTAGTAGTCACTCTGACAAAGACCGGACCTCTGTCGAAACGTTAGTTCAATCACCGTTTTCATACGTGTCTACCTTCTCAGGTATTTTTGAAACCAACTCCCGTAACTTATTCATCGCTATATATATATATATATATATATATATATATATATATATATATATATATATATATATATATATATATATATATATATATATATATATATATATATATATATATAGATATATACATCGAAGATGGAGTCCTTAATGCCAGTTCTATTTTAAGATTTGAAGGTGTTTTATACCGTCGAATGAGGTGATTGTCGTTTTTGCATGACACAGGATTAAAGAAATTAAAGTCGAGAAAAACAACCGAGTTGAGCGGGAATCGAACCCACGACTTCCGCGTAATGCGTGCGGTGCGCTACCCACTGGCGCTATCCCGGCGGCAGATTTCTTCCCGGCTTCAGCGTGGGCTTGTATTAGGGGAAGTTCAAAGACCGGTCAACTAGCGGCGCCCCTCGACAACTGCGGGAGACGTGGAGCGTCTTTCGATATATATATATATATATATATATATATATATATATATATATATATATATATATATATATATACATCGTGTTTCAGCGAGCACTTTCCGAAATTCTTAAAGCAAGGCTCTTCGAGAAAACTAAATAAACCCTCTTCAGAGCTAGATTGTTAGCTACGGGGGAGGCCAGATAATATCAAGTGTGTGCTCATCAGTTTGGTCGGTAATTGAAAACAACGACAAAGTCGGTGTTTAAAGTCTTGCAGCTCGAGGAATCCTGCCGTTGTTTTTCGCGCAAAAATGAAAATGAAACACGGCGCTTGAGTAGCGCTGGAAGTCTTGAGCGAACGGAACGTCGTCTGTTGACGTGTTTCAATGAATGTGGCGGCCAAATTGAAATGTAAGTGCAATTTTCTCCAACTAGGAAGCCTCAGCATGCAGCCACAGCCGCGAAAGCCCTCCTCGCCCAGCAAACGAACCTTTCCTTTATCTGATGCGCTTTCTAACACGCAGCGATTATAAACAAACAGAGGATAAACCGAACAAAAAAAATGAACGGATGGTGACGTTTCACATCTTGCACTTCTGGTAGCCACGTCAGTTGTGGTCGAGTCAATAAGAAAAAGAAAAGCAAAACTGTCACCAACGCCCACTAGGGCTCCCTAAACTGGCGACCATGTTCTGGGCAATGGCTAGCCTCTTTCTTGCGCCTACAAACAATCGAAAAGATATCGCTAGCCGTGGTGTAAGGTGAGCGTTGATCATTGAAAAAGTACATGAGGCGATGGCGTTGATATCAGCTGATTCCCTAGCGTGGGGAATCACCAGAGCCTTCTTGAATTTGGCGACACAGTCACTGCAACACGTCATCAGACGATGTTGCGTATGCACTAGACTTCTGCCGCACCATGCGCGCTGCGTTTCGGTTTTATGGGGGAAAATACTTGAATTTCGCGTGCTGCTGGGCTCTACAGAGTGTATTTTCCTTTGCTTCAAAAACTGATCGGTTATCGTTGTCTCCGTGGCTACAAACTCACCATTGGAAATACCACCAAACATCGCTAATTAAGGAGTTTATTAGACAGTTTTTGTTTATAACTATGTAATTCGCATGTTTCCCATAACTGCTGACATCCGCCGAACCTGTTAGCTCGTTCCTTAAGAGGAATCCTATTTTTTTTAAAGCCTACCTTCAGGAATTTCTGAAATTGTTCACTCTAACAACTTGTATATATAGTAAGCCGGCGGGTAAGAATGAACATGTGCTGGCTGCGAAAGGATGTGCGGTCGAGGAAGACAAGCAGCGACAGGGGCCAGGGGTGAACACAGGTTCAGGGAGAGGCGTCGTCAGGACTGGAGCACCGAGAGCGAAAGGCAGTGGAGCCAACGCGCCGGGGCCAGAGCTTGGGTGAATATCAGTTGTAGCTGCGCTGGCTAGTTCGTGCTTAATTAGCTCGCACCGACCTGGTATGTAGGCTTCCCGATCTGGTTAAATAAACCGAGTGACGAGCTGCAGTGCCCGTTCTGTGCGTATGATTGAACGTGTCAAAGATTTTGCCTTACTCCATCGAGGCACTGCTGTAGTACTGGATTGGCGGCACACGAAGGGTCTGATGGTCATCGAAGCGCTGGCACGTCGTGACAACGTGGATAATGCTAATGTACTAATGGCGTTGTTTGCGGCCAGCGCGTAAAATGTCGAGAACGAAATCCCTTTTAGGACATGGTGGACTCGGCTGTCCTCCGTCATGTCTTTATTGGCACGGAGACAAAATGCAACACCATCCTAGGTAGTGGAAGGCTGACCAGGTATTTGTACGCGCTCTGTCAATTTATTTTTGGCAGCTTCGCACGCGTAAACGACATCCCGAAGATTCGGCGCAGCTCAGATGTAAATCACTGCCAGTCAGTGAAGTCGCGCTCATGGCTTTAGAACCATCTTTCCGCTACTTCGTCGAAGTAGAAGGTGACGTTCCGCAGCTTCACGGAATCGACCCACCGACTGAAGGAGCTGACTCAGCCGTATTTATCTAGCCAGTCCTCTACATCGAAGTAGCGAAGCCCAGCAAAAACCTGAGGATCGTGCTGCCGGCAGCTAATTGTCCAGGCTGGTGCCGATAAAATTGCCGAGAAAGCAGCCACGGCTCTCACAGCGGTTGGGTCACCTTGCGGCATAGTCGCGGTAGAACCTTCTACCTGCCGCCCCGAGTGGACCTTCAGCGGTAAGCCGGGGTCGAGGTACACGTGATCGAAGGAGCGCTTACCCCACCACTTCTAAGGTACGCGCGGGGAGGAAGTTTGGGGCACGTCTTTATTGGGGAAGCCTTGTCCTGCGTGACAGGGTGTGAGACCCGGAGAGCAATCATGATGAGAGACGATGATTATAACCCGCGGATGTTGATGATGAAGCATGACTGCGTGTGGAAGTCCCAGCATGTGAATTATGATTCCACTGCCGCATGCTCTTCTGCGAGTAGTTGGCGCATATAATTTGTACACAGCCACCTGAGGATTGTCCGTATGCATATACTTCTGTCTTCTTCGCCATAAACTGCATATATATACACATAGCGAATCAGAAGGGGAAATGAGGGGCTTGTTGAATGACCACATATATAAATAGCACCGTTCAATGCCGACAAAGCCGTCAACTCTATGTAGCTAGTACCTATAATACCTACGCGAAATTTCATTTCATAGTCGTTTTTCTTTGCAATTATCTAGTCCAGGCATTATAGAATCTGGTTAGGGAGACATCCCACCGCACTGCACTAAACTTCGTCGCTTCTCAATAGTGTATGGGGCTTCACTGAAAATTAAATGCGCTGCAGTAGTGTCGTCTATAAACATGTCGTCACGATTCTTCCGCTCATGTTTATTGCCTGGACTACACGGCCATTTCAAACGCCTTCCACTGGTCTTCGAACAAATTGTCTATCAAGCACCCCATGGTAAATACATGGGGCGCATTTGTAAGCGAACGTTCAACAAACTTGCACGTTCAGTATATTGTGCTGTACTGCATTCTCCAGGAAGAAATAAAGGCTTACCGTATTTACTCGCGTAATGATCGCAATTTTTTTCCGAAAATATGATGCGAATTTAGGGGTGCGATCATTACGCGAGGTAAATGTTTCGCGAAAAACGTTTGACCGCAGAAAACGCAAATTGCAGGTCAGAATGTTTACAATAGGTCTGATGGACATAATCAACAATACAACTAAAAACATAACAAGTCCGCCGATCACCGAATGACCACCAAGTGACGCAAAATGCAGTGTTTTCATTACGCAACGCGCCGGAATTATGGAATCACGGAACACGCCGGAACGAGTTTGTTGCGAGGTGAGAACAGGAAGACCTTTAAGTGGCTTCTGCTGTCAGAGTGTGGGACAACAAGACACAGCTGCCGACGCAGCAAGCCAAGCGCGTTTTTTTATATGTCTCGTGAGTACAATATGTGCATTTAGTGAGAGTTTCCTCCGCACCAATAATGAACTCATGCTTGCCGATATCGCTAATATCATCAATTCCGCGGCAATAACGTAGCCATGCCCGCTTTGAAAGAGGAGGAAACTAAGGTAAGCACGACTTAACGACTGATGTTTGGCCGATCCCCTGATTGGGTATGCGCCATTATACAAAGGAACAACAACAACAACAACAACAACAACACGACCATCGTCGTCACACTTGGCACACATAATAAATACGGCTGCGGCAAGTTGAGCGTGCAATCATTGCGTGGGAAATGAAAAAAGTCGTATTTTGACGACGAACTTCAGGGGTGCGCTCATTACGCGAGTGCGATCATTATGTGAGTAAATACGGTATTATATTATTTCTAAGAACTGTCAGTATGGAGTTCCCTTCTAAAACAGGAATGACTAATTCCGATGGCGATTGTGATTAACATTTACAAACAGTTCAAATTATGCTCGTTTGAAGAGTTTCAGTCATCTGTGAAAGACTGCTTTCCTACTGACGCCACGAAAAAGATAGACCTTCACTGGCGGTGTGTCAGTGTAGTGATCTCGCTGTTTTCATGTGCACTTCATAGTATTGATTGCTCCACAATGACGTGCGGAGCGCATTGCTTTGTTCCTTTTGCACGCCCATTTGCGGAACAAACGACGCGTCAATTGTTCCTGGTAATAATTCCTCACGGTTTGTTTCCGCTGGGTCCTCTCGTCCGTTGATGCACGAGCATTCAATCAGAGGCTCGTTTTTCTCGCTTATTCTGGTTTGTAAACTCCATTTCGCATTTCCTGCCCATGACGGCTTCTTCGCGGAAAGAGCAACTGAATAATGACGCCAAAGCATCTGTTCGTCGCGTTAGTAAAAGCGCACACCCAGCTGGCGTTCGCCGAAGGCTTGGAAGGAAAGCACGTGACCCATTCTATCGGAAGCGACGCCGGTGCTAACTCATCCCACAGAAGATATAGGTTTTTTTCACAAGACATGGTGTCCTCTCTGCGCTATACGCGTGCGCCGCGCATCATGCAAACAAAATCCTAATGAGAGTGACGAAGTTTATTAATAAATAAAATTACTGTATATAGTCAGTGAGCGGTAGCCGTTCGGCCGGTTGGGCTAAAATTACGATAGCAGTACAGGTAGCCTGTATGCAGCTAAGGACATTCTCGGCAACACTAATTTGCAGACCCCCTCCGTAAGAAAAATATAACGCAAACAAAACCTTTTCGTTCTTATCCAAAGCATTATGCTCTAGTATAACATGCAACGTTTTCTTTTTTGGTAAATGACTGCTTATTCGTGTCTCAACTATTTCTAGTTTGTTAAGACGCACCCTGTAGCGATGTTTGATGTCGCCTTGTGTTTTTAGGACTGAGCATTCAAATTATGATTCCTCGAAGAAAAAAACGCCCTGAAACTTCTATGATACGCGCTACAGAGTTCTATAACTTTTGCGGCATTCAGACGGCGTTTTAGGTCCCCTAGCTGGTTCTTGTAGAATTCAGGACTGCACCTGATAACAGCAAATTTTCTCTCTGTAACAAGTCTTGCGCAATAGCGGGAAACAGTCCCAAGAACAGCCACTGCATATCTGAACCGACAGTAGATTGTTAGCTATCTACTTTAAAAATGACACCTCAGCACCGCGTTTACACGTAACATGGTACAGTCTTTCTCAAAGTTTTCTCTGCAACGCCAGAAGTGCTTAGAACACAAAAATTTAAAGTAAAAGCTTACCTCTCGAGTGAGGCTGAAATGTTTTATGTCAGAAAGCTATCGAAAACATTTTACTGTCTTACTGCCATGAAATAATTTCGTAACAGTTCAGCGTTTGGCTTTTGTTTGAATTTGTAGTGATAAAGAAACCTTTGGCGTGGGCTAGAAAACTGACAGACTGTACATTTAGGAACTGTTTTATTTGTGCAACAAACATTTCCGACAATAATTTATTTAGTCAATTCTAATCTTTCTAATGACAGTCCTGATACAGTAAAGGTTGCAAGTTTAGGCAATACAGTCCAGCAAGTTTTAGTACGCCCTTTTGCAATGGCATGGCTAAGTTGTTGGCAGTACTCATGAAGGGAACTGCCTGGTTGTTTATTTAGGCCCACCTTTATTTTGTAGCAAATCAACTTGTGGATAGTGTGATGCCGCTTTTAATTAGACATGGTACCTTATAGGCATCCACTTCACTCCTCGCACGCATTATTTCTCCGCGCCCACTTCAGAGTTTAAATACGTCCTAACTACATTCGTACATCCCAGGCGGCTCTGTCGTGACTCCCGACCACCTGGCCAAACCCGCACGAGCGACTGTCTGGGATCGTGACGCCAGCCGCAGGACTATCCTTTCATTTCTTTTCATTCAACCTTCCGCTTATTCTCTGCGCGGTCTGAGTCACGGCGGGCTAGCATTGCATGTACACGCGTACTTGGTCCGGCCGCGCAATGTCGGATGTGGTTCGGACGCCATTTCAAGTGTATATTTTAAAGGTGCAACGGTTAGTTTAACCGCGTGAAAGGTCAATATAACGGACAGTGGACGCGTAGCGTGACGGGATTATGTGAGTGGTGCTTAGAAGAAATGCGTGACAGAACGAATGATTACCTGTTGCTGCTAGGGTGTAAGCGTACGCACCGCATTTCTCTGTGTGGTAGCAGCGGTTAAAGTGTGCTGTTTTCCATCACTGAGCAATAGGGCGAGTGCCGTGGACTGCCACCTTTTTTTGTTGGATATAACGTGTTGACATGGGCTGCTGCTTCACCGTCTTAAGGTGAGTTCAAAATTGAAATTGAATTCTTCAAATTAAAGGTTTTTTGTGCGACCTAAAGCCTATACTTCTCACATCTTTATTGACATGGGTGCAGCATAGAGACTGTCGCACAAGAAAAACAAGCTGTTTGTGACTGGAAATTACATATTGTAGGACAGCACGGAAGCATAAAGCAAGTATATTGTTTGCGCCAGCCTTCGGCTCACCACTCAGTTTTTGGTGTGTTCAAACATTTCCCTGTGCACGATTCGTAAACTTTATACTGTGAAGTACAGTGGTGTTAAAAAGCACACTCTAAAAGTTGGACGCTGTAGCGAAAGGATTCGCGTGTCTATGAAGTTGTGGTGTTTGTTTACGTCTCCTAGGCTATGCCCAGGTTGGTTCGCTTTCGAAACGTGTAAAATGAACGTTTATGATCGGTGCTCGTAACGAGAACCTCAAGTGATTGCGTAATGGTTGGGATCGGCCTTGTTATTGCGTACTTTGGTGAGTTTAATGCGTGAACAGACAGAGACAAGAACAGGTGGAACTCAAGCACGTCGGGCCACAGTGAACGTAAACTAAACATCGCCTAACAAGAGAAACTAGTTGAAGTATAAGCTGCCTTCTACTGCAGTAGAATGACGGTTTTCTGCTGCCGTACGATGCTCAGATTCACGATGTCACGTGATAAACATGATAAAAGTCCTTTTGGAAAGACATTTTTGGAGTGAACTTGTGGAAAGACATTTTTGGAGTGAACTTGAACTCCTCAATAAATTTTAAGAAGGTCACGAAACCTCAAGGAATCGCCTAACAAGTTGCAGGCACAGTCGAGCGTCAGCAAATTACATTTTGCGTTTTCTTCATGCACTTATTCCCAGTCCTTCACAGAAACATCCTATTAGCCTGAGGGCACTGTCGACCAACCACAGCAGCATCGGCTACGGAAGAATGGCTTACACCCTTTTCCTATCAAACAAGATGGCCAGACATTCTCCACGAGAGAAGACACAAATGCGGGATACCTTCTAAATCGAGAATAAGATTGCTACGCAAGACCAAGCTCTAGGAACGAAACATAAAACAAACATCCAAGACACGGTTAAAGGCATTATGTTTACGACTGAGAAGAAAAAAAACATGTACGGGCCTCTCTGGAGTTTGTTAATTTTTAGTGTTTTTCCCTACTCATCCAGAATCATTCCTTGGAAGGAATGTCTGATATAATATGTGCTCGTTCAATACTTTAGAGCCCCCGTGTAACACGTTACAGGCAGTGTGCATCGCTCATGCCGCAGTTCTTGTCAGCGACGGACTTTCACATTCACATGCACCAGAGAGCAAACATTCCTGCTCTGAAAAGGAAATTAGATATTAGAAAGCCTGTTTGAGGCAGCAAAGTATCAAGCTCAATAATATTATCTCCAACAAGAAAAAATCATGCACTCCTCTGACTAACGACGACGATGGTTGAACACGAAGCTCTCTCGTGACGAATTCTTTGGTTGTCGTGAGGGTTTGCATTGATATTCGACCATGTCGAAATGGAGCAATCGCAAATACGCCGGCTTCATAACAAGAGACACACAGGTTCTATTCCGGCACTGAAGCGTTTTTTTTTTTCTTTCACTTCCCACGCGATCATTCATCGTCATTTTCATAGAAAGTTGACTTTTCTGCTGGGCGTTCCAGCGTTACAGACGCAATCAGAGAGAACAGTAAAGCCTCCCTTTAGAAATATTTGGGCCGAAAACTTTGGAAGAAATGTTCTCCAAATGCCCAGTCTCCGGGTTTACTCGCTAACAAATACAATATTTTTAAAGAATCTAATGTTTCCTCAAACACGCGCCCACACGCACTGACCTCGGTACCATTATTAAAATAAAAATAATATTCAACCTAAAGAGACCTCCTCCTACGGAAGGCTAATTTTAACTAGATACTGGAGCCAGCAAAAAAGACATGGGGTTTAATAGCTTTGCATTTAAATATGCACCTTACTTTTAGAGGCCACAGGTGCACTTGGGTTACGAGTCCCAAGTAAAATGCGGGAAATTGTTGCATACACCGGAAGCAGCTACTGGATTTGGATTGCGGTAGCTAACGTGAATGTTCTTTCACACAGGGATGGTTCAGGCAAGAATCCCTTCTGGTTATTGAAAAACTGCCGCACATTGCAAGAGTAGTGCAAGGCTGGAGAAACAGCAAAGCTGGTGGACTCTCTCCCTTCGTCGGAGAGGGGCTGTTGCACCTCACTCGGACTTCCGGACTTGCCGCTAAAAAGCCACCATGACTGCGGGGCCGGATCGTCTTGTCCGCGGGGTTTCACATCTCTCCCAAAGTTGGCCACGTTCACGCGCTAGAACCGGCGGGAACCGGATTCCCGAACTCGGCGTCTGTGCTCCCCACTTCAGGCACGAATACTGGTGAACTGGCAAGTAGAATAGCACGCGATAGATCACGTCACGAACTGTGTGCAAAGTGTGATCGAAGGTCGAGCTGGCCGACGCCGCGTACTCCTCACGAGGCGCACGGTCACAGGCGCTCGGTATTCTTTTTGGTATTTTTAGGGAGTTCCTCAAGTAGCGCAAGCCCAAGGGCAAGCATAGCGACGATGGGAGCTTCACACGAGCAGCACGGTCACGTACGCTCGGCATTTTTTCTTTGTATTTTTTCTTAATAAAGCCGGTAGGCGGAACTTTCACCTTAAACAGCGCTGCTGCTAAAAAAGCATCAGGGGTGCCCGTTAACGAAGTGACATTGGGCACAAAAGGAAATGGTACCCTATGTGGGAATAATATTATTCACATAAAATCACGAATCGACAAAGTACGGCACTTAAGACTACAATAAAGAAGCTAGTCTTTATTCAACAGCGCAGTCTTGGAAAAGCAAAAGAACACAATTCCCCAAGAAATTGATCTGTGTGACTTTTTTATTGATTTCCAAGAGAGCCCAAACGCCCTTTGTTTCACACTTCAAGACAAACAAAGCCACTCAAGTAAAAATTTCACTTCAGCCTGCACAACAGCTAAAAACGAATTAGTATTCGAAAGCTAAACGTAAGAACAGAAGAAATGAAAAAGAAAGATCGATAAACAGATTCTGCTAGGCTTTCATTTGCCTTCCGACCGAGGCGAAAGGACACCATTTTTACTCGTCTGAGGCGGAATAATTAATGCTCGACGAACGAAGTCTTCCAGAGGTTTTTATTTTGCGAAGAGACGATCGTGCAATTAAGTTTGCAGTCGTCTAATTCGATCCGCCTCTGTTTACCCAGCCATGATTCTCTCGCTCGAGCAAATGTCTTCTTTGAACAATAAGGAGCTTGGGAAGGTTTGTGAGAAGATTTCACAGGCTGCTGTTTGCTCGCGTAGACGTGTCGCGTGGCCCGAAAAAGAAGATTCCTTGAGTCATAACTCCATGTGCAGATATCTATATACTGGGCGATAAGAATGAGAAAAGCAGGATGATGGGGTAAAACCATCATATATATATATATATATATATATATATATATATATATATATATATATATATATATATATATATATATACGGAATCAGAATTGGAAATGAGGGGCCCGCTGACATAATAAAGCAATAAGGGTTGGTCAAGAAAACCTCGGTGAGCACAAGGGAGGATATGGTAGGTAAACAGATAAACAGACTCGACTCACGGCCCGGGGGGTTAAATAGATGGTCCCTTTACCCCGAGTAGTCCGAGTGGCGCTGGCTACCACCCCCAAGCACAGGAAACAAAAATACCTAAACATAACTACCCAAGACAGTGGAGGGGAAAATCGCCCCGCCGGTAGCGTAGTGGTTTTCGCACCAGACCGGTATTCTGGAGGTCTTGGGTTCGGATCCCACCTGGCGACCATTTTTTTTCTGCTTTCTTTCTTTCTTTCCAAATTCTTTATCTCTTTCAACATCCTGCCCTTTGCTTTCCGAGGTTTTCTTGACTGTCAACTCTTATTTCTCTTTTATATATATATATATATATATATATATATATATATATATATATATATATATATATATATATATATATATATATATATATATATATATATATATATATATATATATATACAGAAACATAGGTTGGCAGTCTACAACGCCAAAGGAGGCAAAGGGGTGTTGTTAGGCTCTATTTTTACTACGGTTAATGAAGTTAACATTTTTTTTAAATATAAGAAAGAAAGACAGAAAGAAAAACACGTGCCCAGAGTGGGGACCGAACCCACGCCTTTCGATTAGATCTCGAATGCCTTACCAATTCGGCTATCTGGGCGACTGTGTTCTCCTTAACTTTCTGGGCTATTTATATTTACTAGAAGTGTATCTGGCGCTTGAGGGTGGTAGCCAGCGCCACTCTGACTACACGGGGAGAAGGGGACCTTCTTTTCAACCCCCGGGGCGTGACTCAAACGTCTACAGCCTGTCATGAGTGGGTAACTGGCGGGAAGCCCTCTTATGCTACCTAGGCATCAAGGCGGCCAGAACCGAGACCCTCGCTAGGCTTTCGCAGAATAATATAGTAAGGAAATCAGGGGCTCGTTGAGGAAATACAGAAACATAGGTCGGCAGTCTACAACGCCAAAGGAGGCATAGGGGTGTTGTAAGGCTCTATTTTTTACTACGGTTAATGAAGTGAAGATTTTTTTTAAATATACGGAAGAAAGAAAGAAAGAAAAACACGCGCCCAGAGTGGGGACCGAACCCACGCCTTTCGATTAGATCTCGAATGCCTTACCAATTCGGCTATCTGGGCGACTGTGTTCTCCTTCACTTTCTGGGCTATTTATATTTACTAGAAGTGTATATGGTGCTTGAGGGTATATATATATATATATATATATATATATATATATATATATATATATATCAAGGTTGCAGTCGTCATTGCCAGTGCTATTCGGCTTTTTTTTTTTTTGAAATATTTAATAGGGCCGAATGACGTGTGCTTGTCACGTTTGTTTGATTCATTGATAAATAAGCGAAAATATAAGTCGAGAAAAAATCCGCCGTTTTTCCGGGAGCGGGACTCGAACCCACATCTCCGCATAACCGGTGCGGTGCGTTCGCCATTACGCTATCCCCACAGCGGCTTCTCTCTCGACTTTAAAGCGGGGGTTTATATTTACAAGAGCTCTGAGGCCGGTCAACTAGCGCCGCCCCTCGACTACCGCGGGAGACGTAGAACGTCTTCTTTCCCAGCGGCCGCCACGTATAACGTGGTCGGAGGTCGGGGTTAGCATTTGGCATATCCGAACTGCTGGAGCCAGTGCCTCGTAATGCATGTAGCAGAACAGAGAGATACGGGACGAGGGACTCGGTAAAGATACATATCAAGGTTGCAGTCGTCATTGCCAGTGCTATTCGGCTTTTTTTTTTTAAATATTTAATAGGGCCGAATGACGTGTGCTTGTCACGTTTGTTTGATTCATTGATAAATAAGCGAAAATATAAGTCGAGAAAAAATCCGCCGTTTTTCCGGGAGCGGGACTCGAGCCCACATCTCCGCATAACCGGTGCGGTGCGTTCGCCATTACGCTATCCCCACAGCGGCTTCTCTCTCGACTTTAAAGCGGGGGTTTATATTTACAAGAGCTCTGAGGCCGGTCAACTAGCGCCGCCCCTCGACTACCGCGGGAGACGTAGAACGTCTTCTTTCCCAGCGGCCGCTACGTATAACGTGGTCGGAGGTCGGGGTTAGCAATTGGCATATCCGAACTGCTGGAGCCAGTGCCTCGTAATGCATGTAGCAGAACAGAGAGATACGGGACGAGGGACTCGGTAAAGATACATATCAAGGTTGCAGTCGTCATTGCCAGTGCTATTCGGATTTTTTTTTGAAATATTTAATAGGGCCGAATGACGTGTGCTTGTCACGTTTGTTTGATTCATTGATAAATAAGCGAAAATATAAGTCGAGAAAAAATCCGCCATTTTTCCGGGAGCGGGACTCGAACCCACATCTCCGCATAACCGGTGCGGTGCGTTCGCCATTACGCTATCCCCACAGCGGCTTCTCTCTCGACTTTAAAGGGGGGGTTTATATTTACAAGAGCTCTGAGGCCGGTCAACTAGCGCCGCCCCTCGACTACCGCGGGAGACGTAGAACGTCTTCTTTCCCAGCGGCCGCCACGTATAACGTGGTCGGAGGTCGGGGTTAGCAATTGGCATAACAGGCTACGCCTATGTTACAACATCAACAAACAAACAAGAAAAATAAAAAATAAAAAAGGGGGGGGGGAGCGAGAGAGTGAAAAAGAGATCACAAACATGAATAGATCACAAACATTTTGAACACATAAGAAATGTGTTCAAAATGTTTGTGATCTATTCATGTTTGTGATCTCTTTGTGATCTATTCATGTGTAACCTTTTGTGACCCTACCTATTTCCTGTTAAATTGCTAGCTTCTGTGAAATGCTCTTTTGAGCCCCCTATCTATTCTCTTGACCAGCAGGGGGCACACCCATCTTCGCTTCCCCCCGAACCAGTCTCAGCAGTCACTGAATACCTCAGTGTATACTCTTCCCTTTCTTTTCAAACCGCAGTTGTCCAGTTTCCCCCATTGCCTGAACTTGAAGCCCGCGCGGCATACGTTGACCCGTCATGGTGCAACCTTGAACGCTGCATTGTTAACACGACCCCTTTTTCACTCTCTCGCTCCCCCCCCCTTTTTTATTTTTTATTTTTCTTGTTTGTTTGTTGATGTTGTAACATAGGCGTAGCCTGACTGTATGCACACTCTCCATTTCCGAAACATTTTCCGCTCTTTCTCACAGTTTTATGCAAACCTATATAAGAAATGTGTTCAAAATGTTTGCGACAGCAAAATCATGTAACTTTACTCTGATGAAGGCAAGTCCCGTTGCCGCTACGTAAGTAAACATTGTTTGTTATTGTTCTTGCTGTGTATCCGACTCTTTACTTATACTATTTCTGCGCGCTTTGTGAGTTTATCGTTTTCTAGATTTATATATATATATATATATATATAGCGAATCAGAAATGGGAAATGACGGGCTCGGTGAATTAAGACAAAATAGGGGTTGGCATTCAAAAAAACGTCGAAAAGCAAAGGGGGGAATGCGGTAGGTCATAGAAACAGGTGAAGAATTTTTGAGTCAGAAAGAAAATGGTGAAAAAATGCCCGCCGGGTGGGATACGAACCCACGACCTCCAGAATACCACTTCACCACTTTCTTTCTGACTCAAAAAAATTCTTCATCTGTTTCTATGACATACCGCATTCCCCCCTTTGCTTTCCGAGGTTTTCTAGACTGCAAACCTTTATTCTATCTTAATTCACCTAGCCCCTCATTTCCCATTTCAGATTCGCTACATGCGTAGCGAGGGCCTCTATTCTGGCAGTCTTGGTGCCAAAGGTAGCTTAAGATGGTTCAACGCTGGTCGACCACTCTCGACATGTCGTAGACACTCGAGTCACGGCCCGGGGGTTAAAAAGAAGGTCCCCTTCACTCCGAGTAGTCTGAGTGGCGCTGGCTACCAGCCCCAGGTGCAGGAAACAAAAAAATAAATTAACAAATACCCAATAAAGTGGTGTGGAAACAGTCCCGCCGGTAGCGTAGTCTTTATTGCACCGGACCGGTATTCTGGAAGTCCTGGGTTCAGATCCCACCCAGCGGGCATTTTTTCACCACTTTCTTTCTGACTCAAAAAATCCTTCATCTTTTGCTATGACCTACCGCATTCCCCCCTTTGCTTTCCGATGTTTTCTTGACGGCCAACCATTATTCTGTCCGTATATATGAGGGTTGACAGTGAAGAAAACCTCGAAAAGCAAGGGGAGGAATGCGGTAGGTCATAGACACAGATGAAGAATTTTTTGTCAGAAAAAAAGTGGTGAAAAAATGTCCGCCGGGTGGGATCCGAACCCACGACCTCTAGAATACCGGTCTGGTGCGATGACCACTACGCTGCAACCGGGGCTGTTTCCCGACCACTTTCTCGGGTATTTATGTTACGGTATTTTCTTGTTTCCTGCACTTGGGGGTTGTAGCCAGCGCCACTCGGACTACTCGGGGTAACCCCTGAGTTGTCCGGGGCCGTGACTCGAGTGTCTAGGACATGTCGAGAATGGTCGACCATGGTTGAACCCTCTTAAGCTACCTTCGGCACCAAGTCTGCCAAACAGAGGCCCTCGCTATGCATGTAGCGAATCAGAAATGGGAAATCAGGGGCTCGGTGAATTAAGACAGAATAAGGGTTGGCAATCAAAAGAACCTCGGAAAGCAAAGGGGGGAATGCTATAGGTCATAGAAACAGGTGAAGAATTTTTTTAGTCAGCAAGAAAGTGGTGAAAAAATGCCCGCCGGGTGGGATCCGAACCCACGACCTCCAGAATACCGGTCTGGTGCGATGACCACCACGCTACCGCCGGGGCTGTTTCCCCACCACTTTCTGGGGTATTTATCTTAAGGTATTTTTCATTTCCTGCTCTTGGGGGTGGTATCCAGTGCCACTCGGACTACTCGGGTTGAAGGGGAACTTCTTTTGAACCCCCGGGCCGTGACTCGAGTGTCTACGACATGTCGAGAGTGGTCGCACTGCGTTGTGGCAAATAAATTAGCATACAGGATTGGTCATTCACAAGGCTCTGTTGTTATGGCAACTTTAAAATAACACGTGTTTCTAAATAGACAGTCATAAAATCCCATGAAGCAGGGCATGAAGTTGAGACTACCAATGCACGAGCTTAGCCTCTTCTACGTTTATCACAAACAATATAGTGCACATTGTTTTTCGCAGTATTATTGGGAGAAGGATAGCCGGAAACTTGCGCTTTTGCGCGCCCTTGCCTTTCTTTGGTGGGGAGTCCTTGACATGGCGTCGGTTGAGCTCCTGCGTGGTGGACGCTTGCTCGACACCCTTTAAGGCCACTTATTTTGGTGAACCACCGCCATCTCGGGGCGGAGATCGCTCCCGGATCGATGTCTCCAATGGTCTCCATTTCTTGAGGGGGCGAATAGCCTCGAGCTGATGCGTCGACGAAGCCTACGAGCGAGGCGTTGTTGCGGCTATGACTGGCGAGGCTTAGCTCACCCATCGGTGTGGCCGTCTTCTTGCGGCAATAAATGGCATTTCGACGGCCTAAACGTTTCCCTGGTAATGTACAATGAGTCCTTGCACCTTGCCCGTTCACCTAGAACACTCATTACGGTTTGACAAACGTAGTTCGTTCATTTAAAACGCAGAAACACCGAGCGGATGGAAAACGTGTCTGCGCCATTAGACTCCCTAACGGCTCTTTCTTCACCCTGGGAAAAACCGGTCCTACATCGGGGGGTCTTCTTCCAAGCACGTCTGTGCATGAATTCTCGGCGCCTGTTCGCATAATGACGTACCTGATACCTTACGAAGGCCGGTCTCCTCTTGAACACCGGTTGCCGAAAATTCGGCGGCCGTTCGCTTGCCGTAATTCGGCCGAGGACCGCTAACCAAATGAAAAACGTACATTCTGAGACCGTAAGTCGGCCGGTCTACTTTATAACACCGGCTGCCCGAAGAAAACGAATATTCTGCCGCCGGACGCGCGGTTCACCGTTGAAAGAGCGGATGCGCGGCAGCCGCGCTACGGCCGGTCTCCTTTCGAACACCAACTGCCATAAGAATACGGATATCCTGTGGCCGGTCGCTTGCCGTGCTTCGGCTGAACACCGCTTCCCGAAGGAAAAACGGATGCCCTAGAGCCGTACTCCAGCCGATTTCTTTATCAACATCGGCAGCCGAAAGGCAACTGAATATCAGGCAGCTGGGCAGCTGCCGTGGTGTGTCTGAACACGGGCGACCGGAGAAATACCGAAGCGCTGGTTGCCGAATGTTGGCCGTTCATCGTATGATCAGTGGCTGCCAGAACCTGAATGCTGGCCGGACATGCCAGAAAGCGGCCATAGACGGGCTGGTCTTGGGACACACTTCTTGTGCCGCCTGGGAGCATCCTCTATCTTTATGATACTGCATACATACATGCCTGCATGCACGCATGCATCATGCATACATACATGCATAGGAACTGACATACATACATACATACATACATACATACATACATACATACATACATACATACATACATACATACCCATACTTGCATAAATACATGCATTCATATATGCATGCATGTATACATAGAGATATACATACATACATACATACATACATACATACATACATACATACATGATTTCGTGCCTGAACCTAAATACATTTCCATATAGCCCGATTAGACAAATGTGATAAGCGAGCTCATAGAAATTATTTCACGCAAGCTGACATTGCGCCACTTGCAGCTACCACCGTAAAAGGTGTGTACGATGTCACAGCTGTTACCGACGTAAACGATGACAATGTGGTCCTTTGGTTATTAGCTGCCCCCGGTTCATCTCTGCAGGTAACGAGGGTTGCTTTAACAAGGTCCCCGTTCCGCCGTCGTTCCGTTCATGTTCCATGTAATGCTGCCTGCCACAAATTATATCCATCAACGTAACGATCAACTGCATGACAGCCAAGCCTGGAAGCCTAATATGAGGACGTAGACCCGCCAGAACACTGAGGAAGCATGTAATTATATTACTACAGATAATGCTGCATCAGAAGGCAGGGGTCCATCGACCGTAACGACAAAACCAAAACAAAAAGAAAGATTTTCCCAGTAAAATAAATCTTCGCTTTCTGTGCGATCAATGGCCCAACCCAAGGTAAATTAAAAAATAGGGAGAGAAAAAATGGACATGCGGGAATTACCATTTCCTTTCCATAACGTCCAGGTGTTCCACAATGAATGGCCTGCATTACAGACGACGAGAATTCTTGATTAATTAGTTTTTTGCGTGTTGCTCTTTTCTACGTTACGCGTGACTGCGCCGGATACGTGCACCAATTGAGACATAAAAGAGTTGCGGCGAGCCGCGGCCCCTTCAATGCCGCTGGTCATTAATGAAAAAGCATCGGAGCGTGCATATCTGCTGAACTGGACGTGTTCCGCTATGCAAGACGCCGTTTTGTGCTCTTCCAGTCGGGCATAAACGCTCTGCGTCCATGATCGGGTTATGAGGGGATCAATTACCGCGAAAGGCGGTGTTTTTGTAGGAGTGTAAATGATGCAGCGCGGGGCGCTGCTTTCCTACGCGACCAAGCAACGGCAGTGGCCGGTGTAGGGTTGCACATGGAAGGCGTTCTACGGCATTTGTTCCTGCCTGTTGTGATTAGGTAATCGTCGACTGCTCGCTCTTATCTCATGCGTTTATGCTCGCAGATGATGCACTTTGGAACCTCGTGGTTCTTTTGTTTGTAATCGACGGAATAAATGGGATGATAGCGTATATACGACGCCCAAGCACTTCTGGGCGATTACAACGATAGTGTCGAAATCTTTTCGGATCTATCCGAAGAAAGATGCCCATGCATTCACTCTTCATTGAGTTCGAGAATGGTTGGAGGTCTTTAACTATTGAAGGTTTGCTCGTTGTTATTGGTGAGTTTTAGTGTTGTTTATCCTAAACCTCGCACACAAGTTCTATTCTCATTTTCGGCATTTGACGCCAACGTTAGAGCATTTGCGGTTGCACCTGGATACATTGAGAGCAGGTATGTGTCTTTCATGTAGACACGTGCTTCTGCACAAACGTAGCCCCCATTTCTAATTGCACCTAACGAATAACATCTAATTTCGCTATATCCGATTGCCTCAATTCCTCGCGGATTGAGGCAGTCAAATGTATTAAAAAATTTAATTTTTTCGAAAGTCAAATAAAATGAGCTTTAAAATTTAGTCAGAAAAAAACTAAGACGGAAACATGTTGTTCGGGGAAAGGATGGTAGCCCCTTTTATTATCGGGGAGCATTGTGGAATTCCGAGCTGAGAATTATGTGGCTTAAGACTTTGTTTGTCTGGGGAATGTTACGTTTAGTCACACTCAAGTTATCCTAATGTCGGTGAATTGGTGGCCGTCACGTCGTAGCACCTCTCCTATTTCGCCAAAACGCTCCAAATTTTCCCCTTGATTCTTCACGCTCCCGCGAAAGGCTTTCATTGGACAAGACCCCACTTCCGAGCAAACGCTATGGGCCACTTCAGCAAAAGACCTAGGGTAGATGAAAGGTCTATTTGAGTTAGAATAATAAACGCATGTAAAATCTATAGAGACCGGTTAGCCTATTGATCGTTGATATCTAACGAGACGAAGTATCCACCCAGATGGAAACTACTCTGGGATCGCTTGGCTCCTTGCACCTTGCGTCACGCTTTTTCTTCAGACCACAATCAGTTTAGGACCACCCCCTCGCAAGTTACGTCAAATTTTTTTCTGTTGCGACTGTGGTTGACTGTTGTGACTGTGGGAGAATATTATTCTGCTGCGAGAGCTGGTAGATCTACAATTTCAATATACCAATGGCAGTACAGTGTGCCACCTTCTCTCCCTCTTGTGCTCCTCAATTGACTCGCAGGAGTGGAGGTACGCAACACAAAGCACTGACTCCGCGCGACAAACACCTCTATAACCAGACGAAGAAAAAATGCCGTATCCCACGCACAGGTAGAAATCGATGTCAGGCGAAGCTTCGATAGCATTCCTTTGCGGATTCTTCGGTCACGAAAGGGTTTTCCTAATGTTTCTCTGCGGCAACAAATGACGAGGCACGCTGCTCTCTTAGAGCCCCGACACGTTGTTTGCTTCGGCGGACAACCGAAAACCCGTCAGTTGGTTGGCTCGGTCGGTGGCCGAAGCGTAGTCGGTACCGCTTCTGTCGTCTCCGCAACCCCGCACGGGGTGATAGCTGAACCTTGGCTGAGTCTGAAGGTCAGCAGGACGCAACCAGGCGTTTCCTGGTTTTGCAGCTACAGCATAAACTTCGCCTAAAACGGGCAGGTGCTTAGAAGAGAAGCGCACGCTAAGTGCATCGGTGTGTAAATATTTCGGAAGAAAAGCTTATTACATGTCATGGTCTTAATTCTTTAAGGATTTCTTACCACCTACTATATTGGCCTTTGGGGTAAATATTGGTATGCGGATAAATAAATAAATAAATAAATCTTCTTATTCCGGCTCGCATTGCTCGATAAAGCAATTACCGTTTGCCTGTGGAGTTAGAGGACTTTCTGGCCTTGTTACTTCGGGCACAGGTTTCCTTTTCCCCAAAGACCCAGATCCGGAATCAGTTGAATGATTTAAACTAGAATATGCCATTTTTTCTTCATATAAACCCAACACTCAAATTGCGGAGACAGGGTGCATATATTAAGGACACACTATATCTAAGAATTTTGAATACTAATTAAGTATTTTCATTACACACATTTTTATCGAGCGCGAGATAAAGTATAACTCTTAACATCAACAGGCGGGCTTGTGTCATAGGCCACCCCAGATATTCCGCCGTGCGTTCACAAAAAGGAGGTGCGAAAGCTACAATCTAAGAAGACCTCGCAGTTCAAACACTCGCTAAGAATATTCGGGGTATAACAGCAAAGGGAACGTTTGACTCAGAAATGCAATTTTTGCTTGGTACGGTGCATTCCAGAATGTTATGGTTTCGGTGCGTGTTGCCTTAGCGCAGATGGAGATCAGACTTCGCGGTAAAATCGTGTGCTCGAAGTTTTCATTAACGAAATTTTTATAGTGGTCTGTATACATGGCCGATGGACTGCGTGGTGGTGAAGCTACCCCACAAGGTGGGGTGAAACTTAGGTAGAATTTTGAGAAGGCTTTTTTAAGGAGGCAAGTCCAAAAAGTCAGTCATCAGATGAAAATGCGATAGATTATTCGGTTATTTCAAGGCAATGTAGAGAACCATGGTGTTAGGTGTATTATAATACTTAAAATCGTACAAAAACGTCTCATAAAATTCACCAACCCCCCCGCTACCGGGAAGAGGGGTGCACGAGGAGCTTGTCGGCCAGGACACATAAACAGACGGGGTTGTTTGCGAAAAGAGTGTTGTTCATTTGCAAGCATCTGCTTCAGAATGGGTGAGGGTTTGTAATTTGTACCGGTAAATTTTACAAGTTGCCATCAAAGACCACCGTTCTCCTCTCCCCTTATTTTGTAATTGCCGGACCTCTGGATTAGAGAATGGGGCCGTTCTGTTGCTGTTCTTTTGGTTCTGCCCGCTTTTTGACAGAGCAGACCACCCTCGGCCTACCCATGGTGCACCAGGACTAGTGCTGGCTGCCTAGAAACGCGCGGGGTGTGAACGAACAGCTCTCTTTCTCTCCTGCAGAGAGAGGGAGCACCTGTGATTGGCTGGCAGTATGGCGTAATCCAGCGCTCCACTTGTGGTAGAGTCCGCCAGCGTCAGGAGAGAATTGCGGTAAAAGGGTTGAAGGGAAGGAGGATTTTGGCGTATGCCAACAATACCCGCAGCAGAAGTCGGCCAATCAAGCTTCGCTTCAAACTGTCTGCGAAGTAATACCACATAGAGCAGGCACAATAATTTTCAGATCAACGACCGCCCAATTTTCTACTACGTTCCGCCACGAAATGAAAGGAATCTTTCGGGCTCTAAATGAAGTGAAAATAGGGCTCGTTTGGCCGTCACTGCAAAAAAATCATTATTCCTGAATAAAAAAATAAAATCGCTGCATAAACAAACAGGGACTGTACGATTCCATAGGCCAGCCTACGTAAAATAAAGCAAGCGCACACAATTGCGGGCGTGAGTTGTGTACGACACTGCGTATTAAAACAGGATCAGAGGATCATGCAACTTTCTAAAACTTTCTCGTATTTGTTCTACAAATTTTGTGAAAAGCACCTTCCGAGCAGCTGTCGCCACTTTGCAAGTTTTTTTTGGCTGATGAATGCCCCGTTAAATTAAAACAATTAGCAATGGTAAACGTAAGTAGTTGAACGGAACAAACACCCCCTTGGAAATGTCGATTACTAGGAACTATGTTTATTTATAGGTAGGGTATGCGCGCGCAAACAAGCAGAAGGCGCAACAACCTTTTAAAGTTGGCGTGTTGACTTTCAGTGTGTGCATGTACTAACAGCACAAACCGGCAGAGTCGCCGAGCTTAAGTATGACCTGGATTATATTTTTTGCCGCCCTTCATAGTTTATTTTAGGTGAGAAACGAAACAAACAGTTGAAATCTGAGACTTACCGCTGTCATTCCTTCAGTTTTTTGCAAACTTATACTCGAAACTATTCCTTTTTCTACACCCCATAGGTTTCGCAGCCACGAATATTTTTATAGTTGCACATAATTAAAATGGTGCCTAGTTGTTGTGCTTCCCACGGCCGTGCTTTACCCAAATTTTCATCTTTAAGACAAAACAAGTGTCGTCGCTGCAACTACGAATGTTTGGGATTATGTAACCAGCCCAAACCTTCGCAATATATATATATATATATATATATATATATATATATATATATATATATATATATATTATATATATATATATATATATATATATATATATATATACCATGTATACTGTATACCGCCTGTATACCACCCCTCCTCGGGTCGTATACAGGCGCCCCAAAAATATTAAAGATTACCTCGTACACGCCAAAACTGAGAGGGCACCCAAGGGTGGGTGTCGACCATGCGGAAAGGCACGGTGCCGCGTATGTAAACACATGCAGACAACCACGGTGGCAGAAAGCACCAACTCAAATTTCAAGCATCTAATTCACGCGACACTCGACTGCGACTCTTCTAATGTGGTGTACCTTCTGGAGTGCGGTGTTTGTGGCATCCAATACATTGGCCAGACGGACACGGCATTCCGCATGCGCTTCAACAACCATCGCGCACATGTTCGTTCACTCCCGGATCTACCCTTATCACGACATATTAACTCCGAAAACCACCCGTTCGACTCCATCAGGGTCACACTTTTACAGAGTGGATTTTCTACTACAAGAGAACGCGAACAACGTGAATCTTACATTATTTACAAATTCAACACCGTAAAGGCAGGAATGAATGTTAGCCCGGGCATTATGTCGTCTATACATGCTGTTGATAATCTGGCTGCAGAATAATCCCCTATCTAAATTAAGTCTCTGTGTTGTTTAAACAAGTAATCAAGCTATTCTTATTTTATTTATTCCCTTCCTGGGGTGTCCGCACAGGCGGCATATGCCACAAACAACATCGAGGCGCCCGCCGCCGTTTACTCCAACAAAGGACCCGCGCGACTCCCGCGTGCGGTTAGAGGATTAGTTAAGCTCCTTCTCCCTGGTTCATGGTCAGGGACGACCCTGTCGGCTGCCCGGGCAGGGCAGAAGAATAGAGCTAAGAATGATGAATGGCACTCGCCCGTCCTGCCGGTAGGCAGAATCGTGCATGCTTTGAGCCACAGTGCGGAGATCGTACCTACACTCTTAACGAGCCTGCCTGTTTGTTTTGTGGGGTTGGCGTCACTGAGATATGTGTGCGGCTGCGACCGCTTCCTGTAAACTCTTCCCGTAAGGTCAGTGACCATTAGAATTCTGTGCCTCCCAGTGATGGTGTGAGAGCGTCCCTGTTACTGCTTTGCGCTTTCGTTTCTTAAGCAGAGCGGCCCCCCTCTGAAGTGGGCGCTACCTGTCACTCGTTCTACAAGCTGACGAACGATGGAGGACAGTGTTTTTGAAAGAGTTGTGTACTTCTCTCCCTTTTCTGCATGTTTAGGTTTGTTTTTGGTTTTGCGTTTTCTCTTTTTTTTTTCTCTCTCTTTTTTGCAAACCTTCACCTCACCTCGCCGAGAGCGTGTTTGTTGCTACCTCTCTCCCCAAATCCCCCCTCTCTCTTTTTTCGGCGTCGTTGGACGACGAGCTTATAAATACGTGCACAGAAATACGAAATGTTGTCTTGAGAAAGATCGGCATCCGATCGAAACGTCGACCAATAAACAGTTTTGTTAGAAGCTATACCCATTTTTTACTATATATATATATATATATATATATATATATATATATATATATATATATATATATATATGTATATATATATATATGTATATGGCAAATGACGGCAGTCAAGAAAGCCACGGAGAGCAAAGGGGACAATGTGGTAAGTCAAATATATTATATAGTTAAAAACAAGTGGAGAAAAAATGGCCGCCGGGTGGTATCCGAACCCACGAACTCATTATTCCTGTGCTTGGGGGTGGTAGCCAACGCCGCTCCGACTGCTAAAGGTGAAGGGGACCTTGTTTGTAACCCCCGAGTCATGACTCGAGCGTCCACGTCATGTCGGAGCGGTCGACCAGGGTTAAACCCTCAAGCCACCTATGGCACCAAGACTGCCACAACAGATACCCTTGGAAAATGAGGGACTCGTTGAATGAAGACAGAAATAAGGGTAGGCAGTCAAGAAGGCCAAGGAAAGCAAGGGGGAGAATTGTCGGTCGGATATATATTTTTTGAAAGAAAGTGGGAAAAAATTCCCGCCGGATGGGATCCGAACTCACGCCCTCCAGAAAACGCGTCTGGGGTAAATACCACTGCGCTACCGGTGGGGCTGTCCTTCCCTCCACTTCCCTTTGTATTTATCTACAGGTAATTATTTCCTGTGCTTGGGAGTCACAGCCCGGTCCTGAGGTAACAAAAGCTTGATGTGGGCGAGTTGGTGCATACTGCTAGAAATTAATCGGTGCTAAAACAGGGACGAGAGGAACACGTAACTCACAACACGGCACCGTGTTGTGAGTTACGTGTTCCTCTCGTCCCTGTTTTAGCGCCGATTAATTTCTAGCGGTCCTGAGCCACGGCCCTGTTGTTAAAATGAAGATCCGCTTCACCCCGCGTTTTCAGAGGGGCGCTGGCTACAACCCTCAAACGTGAGATATAGTTGTCATAGATATGAATACCCCACAAAGTGATGGACAACAAAGTCGCTGATATAGCCGAATTAGTAAGGCATCCGAGATCTAATCGCAAGGCATGGGTTCGGTCCCACTCTCAACAAGTGTTGCTCTTCACTTTCTTCCTAACTAAAAAAACATTATCAATTATAGTGTCTATATTAAAGGAACTTACCACTTTGCCTAGAGTGAGTGATATGAACTTCGCCGTTAGCTTATTTACTACTAATGAAGTTAACCACGAATATGTTCAGAACTGTCACCGAAAAGTTCCTTCTCGCCCGCCGTTACTAAACTCATCGTATTCTATAATATATTGTGGAACGGTTCTAGTGCGGTAGAATATATATATATATATATATATATATATATATATATATATATATATATATATATATATATATATATATATATATATATATATATACAATTTAGGCCACTTATAACAATATCCATGTGCCAAGGAAATCCCATCGTTCTAACCGATGATTGTTATACGCGGGTTGCTAAATAAAAAGACAGAGGAGAGCTCAAAATATTTTACTTGCAGGCAAGCAAGGTTGTACTGCTACGTATTTGTGGAAAAGAAGCCATACTCGGTCAGATTTCTTTGCTGCACACGAAGCTGGCGCACATCTTTTTCAAGAGCATCTATAGGTGTTTCACCTAGATAAGACAAGGGTCCTTGGTGGAAACGATGTCCCTGAGAGACTATCATGCGTTGGGCCTCATGTGAAGGTGCTATCCGAGCAGGCTGTGCAACCGCGTCGTCAGAGTTGTCACTGCCACCGCTGTCCGCAGCACGTATCCGCGCAACGATCGCCTCTCCAGTGAGGCACACAGGCATTGCCAGAACTTCGGCCCTGACGTTTGATCCGCGGATAAACAGAGGTAGTTGAAGAGGCACCCAGTCAAATTCAAAGCAGCAGGCACGGAGATGGAGCCAAAGCGGCGGCGTCGGGAGGGTTTGCTTGGAAGAAGAACTGTTCCCTTCCTCCTCTCGCTTCCTCGTAAGCGGAGCAGTTTACTCGTTTTCTGGTGGGTGGACTGGATGCGAGGCGCATCGCGGCGCATGGCGTCGGCGTAGTTGGCGTGGAGAGCCAGCCGCAGCTCGCATTTTTGGTGCTTGCTGTAACCCCATTTAATCGTTATATCATATATCGTGGCAATGGAATGTTGTAATAAGCGGTTTATTTTCCCATGGAACGCATACAAAAGCGGACGGTGCCATAGCGTCCACCGTTATATCCGATATATTGTTATAAAAAGAATCGTTCTAAGTGGACTCGACTGTATATATATATATATATATATATATATATATATATATATATATATATATATATATATATATATATATATATATATATATATATATATATATATATATATATATATATATATATATATGTGTGTGTCTGTGTGTGTGTGTTTGTGCGTGTGTGTGCGTGTATGTGTGTATGTATGTACAGTCGGCGAAATCTTTAAATACCTTACCCGAGCTGTTATTTTTCATTTCTTCTGACGTCTTAAAAAAGGAACATCCTTCACCTACCAGACGATAGGCCCGTTTGGAACTTGGCTTTCGACATGTTTGGATCCACCTGTTTCCCTTGGCTTCCGTCATACGCCGCGGACGAATGAAAAGTCGCCGCTTCCGAACGCTGCTTAAAGATTTGGCCGATGGTACATATGCCTATCTATATATTTACAGATCTATAGAAACATGCATGTATTTTCGTTTCCATATGTATGCACCATATGCTTTCTATATGTATGCCCATTTGTATACGTGTTTTCCCCCACTACAACATAAAAACCCCTGTCTCTTTCGAACACAGCGCAAGTTTCCCCTTCTTTTTATTTATTTATTTCGACAAATCTTTCGGCAGCCCTTGAGATCAAAATAGGCGCTAAATTTTTTCACTCGCAAGCACGAACTGCGTGCAAGGAAATCATCCACGAAACGCTCCGTTTTAAAGCCCCTGAATAAGAAAGTTGAAACTACTAAGAAAAATCGCACTACCATATGCCTTTCTATTCCATGGGCAATCCCACGTAGAAAAGGCCTTCCTTCGCAATCGTTTTCGTCTCGCAAAACTTTCAGTCAAGGTTTTCCAAGCCTTTGGCACGCACACATAGTGCGCGAAAGTACCGGTAAAAATATTTGTACTTTTCAAACATTCTCGAATGCTATCTTCGCGGCTGTTCAAAGCGTACACCTGCCAAGATTCGTCGTGCTATATCTATTCTTTGAGTGCCCATTATCCGAACCAATGCAAATTGCCCCACGCCGATGGGTGGTTTCTTTCCTCTTTCCAACGTCCGGTCTGGGGTTTCCCCTTTTAGCGTGTGGCACGGATGGGGTGGCGCTGCCATCGATTTCAAGCTCCGGTAAGGATAAAGAGGGAGGGATCCTCCCTTGGACACACGGAGCCGGTCCGCGGTGGAGAATGTCGGCCTTGAGGGAGGGTTGCGGAAGGAGGACTCGCGGGAGGGTTGGGAGAGAGTGCAAACGCGGTTTCGGGAAAAAAGGGCGAGGCACCGGCAGCGCGCGCGCGGCCGGCGAATTTCCCGCTCTGACGGCAGACGATGCGCACCGTGTTTCGGTACTCGCCGCTCCGAACCATCTGCGGCACGCAACAGCTTGCGACGCAATGACCACCGCGCCTACTTCTTCTTGTTCCCGGATACTCGAAGAAAAGGAAAGGGCACACGCTGAGAGCACCGAGTCCATCACAATTTGTTCTACAAATGGTTTCAAACTAGCGCTTGGTGTCACTGGTTTGATGAGAAGATGGTAGCAGTCGCTTTCAAGAAAGATCCGCGACTGTCTCCAGATGTGTGTGCACTGCTGAGATGAGTGAGGACACCCCAGCTGGTCGGCTTCGTTTGTGCTTCGCTGTGTCGTGTGCTGAAAGCTGGTGTCCTTCGTAATATTTGTCACGTGAAAGTGCTCAACTTCGGAGCAGCGGAATTGTGTTCCGGCTCCGGACCTGCTGTCATTGATCGCGGCAGACCTTAACCACGGCTTTCAGAGGACCTTAACCGTGGCTTGCGAAGTTAAGAGATGAAGAGTTGAAGAAGAAAAGAAGACGGGAAGAAAAAGTAGCTGTTATGGTATTCCCTTAACTTCAATGCTCCCAGCCGCAGTTGAAGGCACCTGTTGAAGGACTGAGCTGAGAAAAAGAGTTTCCCAAAAAACAAATGCCCAGCGCGTCCTTGGCAGCAAATTTGACTCAAAGTTTGGAAGATTTGTCACTTGTCGCAAGATTTGATGAAGGTGATGCGTTCCGGGTTTCGTTTCCCGCACACGTTCTCGGGTGCGTGCGAAGTGTGAAATGAGTGGCTGCGGTATTCCTTTGGAGTCGTGCTATTTAAGGACTCGTCTCGGCACACTTACAGGTGAGATTTGAAGCAGATTTTCAGCAAAACCTCAGCGGGGCTTTTGTTTTGCCTAATGCTTAGGACTCTTTAAAAATCCAGACTGTCAATAACTTGTTGTGGAGATGAGTACACTGACATGAACGTTTGGGTCTCCATTTATGCAACTCCCTGCTGTGATCACTGCCCTACACGACGTCACGAACACTCAGCAGCACTGGACCTGACCACGACCTTTATTCTAAAAAGCTAAAAGCTCATCTCGGCAGAATGCACTGATATTAGCGAAGCATCATTGTCACTTAACCAGCCGCGTCGGCAGCCAAGGTAAAAAAAAATTGTAGTTTTAATTCATCACTGCAAATCACTGAATTGTCATCGAATGAGTGTAGAGAAATTTTATTGCTCATGATCAGCTCTCCACTGTTAACCGACGGCTCAAAGCTCCAACTTTCATATATCCTATCGCACACTGTCGATAAATGAATGTGTCATGGCCCCACAAAATGCAGCAGCAATCCGCACAACACTTCACGAAGACTTCTAGATGTTTGCTAGCCCCCATGCTTAAAGTCAACATTTCCTGAGTGCCGTCAGTGTCACGTCCTGCACCAAGCCTCCCTCACTGACAAGTTCAGGGCCCAAAGTTCGGCCACCATGCGAACGTCAGTTCCAGCGACACTCGTTTGAAGGAGTAGGGCCTCCTTGGTCGATGGCAGTGCAAAAGAAAACAACAGTTCCACTGGAACTAAAGGTCAAGCTTGTTTTGAATGACGCGGCGACGTGATCTGCGTTACGCTCTCAAACTGCGTGGGAACTAATGGAGTGTGTTTTGAGAAGCAGAAACTAGATTTTCAAAGCCATTCGTGAACAACTGGAAAAGACAAGACGCTGGGCCCTACCTACGTATGTCAGTTAGCATTACCGCCACTCAGCTCGAAGCAAGTCCAGCTTGAACCGGCGCTGTTAACGACATCTGCTAACGGGGTATAGGCTAGCGGAACTATTCGTTTCGAGCAAAGCGAATTATCTGTGGAAATTCAATAAGAGCAACGAGCGCACGAGAAGAAAACTTCACTCCACTTTCCAACTGTCCTAGATTCTACACCGCAGTAGTCCCTTCCCTAAATGTGTCTTCGTGACCTGCCTAATTTCGCCTCAAGACCGTGTTGACGAGAGATATTTCCCACCGATGTACTGTGCCGTAGGCCCATCGTTCAAGAGGCACATCTGGAGAGCATGATATGATTCAGGCATTCCCACTGAGCGAGGTGCACCTGACCCAGTCTTAGATTACAATTAGCATCACCTCTGAAGAAGGTGCTCGCCGAGCGCCGTTTCTCAATGTTTTCTGTGCCCGCGATGGAATTTTGTCCTGTGTAAGAACTTCTGCAACTCGAACCTTCACTCGCGGCTGTAGTTTTGCCGATGTGATTTTCGAGTGTGCCCTGCATGCTTGAGAAACACCTGTCATTGACGCTCCGGGTTATTCAAGTGAGCGCGGCGATTTTTTCTCGTTGTGACGTCAGTCACTGGAAGCGGTGAAGATTGCCGCGAGAAGCCATTTCTGTAATCATACCAGACGCTGAAACCTGATGTTTGACACGAAGTACAACCTGCTCGTCCTGTACGCCCGCCTTGGATGCAAACACGTGCACCATAGACCTTTGTTGGTTTCCGAATGCAAAAGATGTGCGAGTTCCCAAGTCTCTTCAAAGGTCCGCATTAATTCATAAGGCAGACTTACGCAGAAACTAATGACAAAAAACTTGCGCCGTTCTCATTGAAACTTTTCACGAGCGAAAAACTTTTCTCTTTCCAAATCAAAAGCGCTACTTTTAAGCTGGGTGATTTTGAATGCAATTTGCGTCACAGGCTTGAGCTGTAGAAGTCTCCCTGGCTGGGCCAAGGGTGTGACGGATTGAAAACCCCTTCGTTTCTTTCTTATGCTTTTCTGCGCAAGTGATCCATCTTGAGCGCGACGCTGACGGATACGAGGTCCTGTAGAGAGGCTCGGCGAGCGTATTCCACACTAGAGTTTTTATATTAACGCGCACGAGTTTATTTAAAACCAAAAGGAAAATGAATGGGCGGTCATTCTTTCACAGGGCTTCGTCAGTTTCAAAACGCTCTAGTCTGTTTGTGATCTGTTTGTGTATAAAGGGTCGATTTTGCTTGCAATTGTCGCTGTCCATTATTCACCAGAGACATCCGATTTCATAGGTTTTTTGAAACCAGGGGTTTTCTTTATTTCAGTTCTCTAATAAAGCTTGTGACGATAATGCGTAGCCGCGTTTAAGCATTGTTCTCGTGTTGTTTGGCTACTCACATCATAGAAGTAAAGTTGACGTACTTCATTTCCTTTGTTCTTCAACAACGCAACACGAACTGGTTTTTTTTTGTTCCTAAAATTGCATCCTTCAAGAATTGTTTACTTATTCGAACTCATTATGGCTCAACAATAGACAAATCTCTGGTTGATCATTGGCGTCTCAGTCCGATTGCCACTTCCGCATTCCCTTTGATCTCAAGGTTTACTGCCGTGCCAGTTCTTCCGCGTTCGTTGATCAAGGCCTCCCGGGGAAAACTTAGAAACTGGCTCTAATTAGAAATTAATGAGTTCTCTGCCGTTTTCTCAATCGACTAACGAAGTTCTGTGCTCCAACTGCAGTTGTGTAAATCTTTTGTGTATAGACTTCAGCAGGCATCTGGCTATTTATGTAGAATTGAGTTTATACTTTCTGAGTTACGCTGAAACCAGAAATCTCTTGTTTATTTCTTGTCGCTTAATGCTAGCTCTTTGTTGCGCACGTATATAGCGGAACAATCATTTACAAATAATAACCGGTTTTAGGGTTTAAACCCTTGCCGCTCTAAATTACACTTATACGTTCATTACTGTAGTTATGGCACAATGTTCGAAGTTTCAATGTATGAATGCGACGAAAACAACTATAATAACTTGAGGGGCGACCATAAAACCGCGCCGAGAAATCCTTCTCTGTTACTTCATACATATTTAGGGCTGATAACTACGCTCCAACTAATGTCCTCCGGTGCTTCGCCGTCTTCCTTTCCAGCTCGCTGCTTCATCAGCTACTTTTAAGTTCCCTTGTATTGGCCTTGCAACCTAGTGCAGTTACTGAAAACTAATCTCCCACGCTCCCTGCTCGAAATTTACACTTTCACGTAAAGTTCAATGGCGCTTTTCTGGAAAACATGACCGCTAGGTTTAGCGCGTCTAACCAGACCTGCTTGGTTGTCACGGGTCGAACACCTTACCAGGTTCATCCGTCGTTTTCTTCTGCATTTTCTCGGTGCTGCTACAATTACGAGGCTCTACTCGCTGGGCTGTAAAAAGTTTATGAGCCCCTGGGCGTTCCTCTGGGCACTGTAGTGGGTGCGCCTCGCTTCCTCCTGAAATTCGCGCACGAAGGCAGCGCTGCCACAGGAGCTCTTTGAAAAGCCGGTGGGTTCCGCGTCACCCTACGTGTGGCCAAAGCAATTGTTTGGAGTGTTTTCAAGACCGATCGCGTTCCCGTATCGCTGGACCGTTGATAGCGCCGTCACTAAGCGTCGATTTCTCAATGCGAAGTAGTAGTTCTCGTTTCGTCCCACGGTAAGTGTCGCTACTTGTTCTGCTCGGTTGTTGGTCGCTCGGAGGCTCTTATTGTTTGTTCTCTGCAAGTGATCGCGGTTTCAGCTTAAGAAACGCGAAAAGTTCGGAAGGTCAGTATAAAGAGCGCAGACGAGATCGATAGTTTCCTAACGGCCCCTTTCGACGACAAGAAGTTCGTAACAAGTGTTCTTGTTCGTAGCAGTTGCGACCTTTTGTATCTCCCCCGATAGTTTGATGGCAACTTAAAACGGAAGCTTGCTGCAGTCCAGAAGCAGTCGACGCTCCATTGGGCCACCGTCAAACATGTTTCCCCACTCGTGCTCTCTGAGTTCTCTCCAACGTCACGTTGTCGTTGCACTTCCGTAAGATCTTCATTCGCCAGTGTCGGGATCCGGCTTTCGACACGGGCAGAGACCGCGTGACGTCACCGAAGCGTCCAGCACTGTCGGAAGCTGAAGGCAAAGGGCACCTATAACACTTCCCGCCACCCACCGCCCCAGATCGGCGTCGCTATAGTTTGCGCTGGGTTCCTTGTTGCAGCGTCAACACTCTCCTCCCGTTACCGTCAACAACAGCCCATCGAGCGTTCCGCGCCCACTTTTCCTCACCGAGCTCTCGACTTCGCCCCCCGTCTGTTCGTGTGCCCGCCTCTTGACGAATTCCGTTGGTGGGAGAGAGCACGCCAAGGCGCCGCCGGACTCAGACCAACGCGCGCCCTCGGAAGAGGAGAGTGACGGCCTCGGAATTCTCGTCGCTCGCTCCCGTATTTATTCAAAACGCCTCATCGCCCGTGGAAGTTTGCCCTCGTCCCGACGCCACAGCCGACGCGTGCGCGATAAGTGGGGCTGGCGCCAGCCTGTGGTGATTGTGTTTGTTGTGACTAAGCTCGTGGAGTGTGGGAGAGCGCGAGGCGAAGGAGGGGCGTTGCCAAGCTGTTGCACGCTTCGCACGCACTTTGCAGTACCGTACCTTGGGCATCTAGACGCCCCCTTGAGGCATACGTGCCTCTCCACTCAGAGTCCACAGACGTCCGGAGCAAAGCATCTTCCATGGTTTTGACGGCTGGACTCTGTGATGTGTGTTCACGCGTCAACGTCTGTGCTGGGAAGACTCTCTGTTTTGTGTTTCCTTGAACACTGTGTTATTCGTAGTGCATCTGTCGGAGTGCGTTGCGTGTGTGCTCATGAAAGTGTGAAGGCAGCACTGCCGAAGCGGTGACGTGTTTTCCCAATATCGGGCGACGTGCTGCCAGCGTCAGCAACGCCAGTCTGATTCTCTCTGCTCTTGTGGCAGCCTTCCAAACACGGTATTGGGGATAGTGTTTCATTCTGTGACACAGGAACCACCCCTTCTGTGAAGACGTGCAGTGTTTACATCGCTGCGAGAAAAAGCAAACAAATAAGTCTGTGACCGAAGTTTATGTGAGTTCGGCGTTTCTACGCAGTGTGTTTTTCGTGGAAACTGTGGGCGCTCTACTGAAACTTTTAAATGCACTGTCAAGTTGCGCATTCTTATTTTTAGCCTGTCGTAGTCCACGTTCGGCTTTAAAAAAGTGGCACTTGCTGCAGTGTGCTGGAGGCCTCCAGCAGCGTCCCCCTACTGTCGAGTTTTCAATAACGCGTCCCCTTTCTTCACGGCACTAAATGTGTGCTAGTCTCTTTGCTCTCATATCTCTCCACAAAATTTCAATTATCAGAGGGAATGTGACAAACAGAACATTCTTTATTTCCTCTAAAGGACCTAGACAAATGTTCTAGTTGTAGTGGTGCAAGCAAACTGTGTTTTACCGAACACGCGTGTCACCAGTTATAGGATATCGTACTAGCGGCTACGAGAGACAACTACGAAAGGCTCCTCTGGGCCCAAGCACAGATCAAAGATGCGGCGTGGAATGTCCCCGTTCCCGGCTTATCCTGCGCAGTCGGGTGCACAAAAACGTGCCACGTGGCTGTCTGTTAAGTGGTAGAAGCGTGTGGAAAGCAGTGTGGATAACAAAGTGACGGACGTGGTGAGGGGGCTTCTGTGCCAGGACATGTTGTGTCCCGGAAGTTCCACAGCCGGCCCGTCGCACCAGGGGCTTCCGGGTCGATCGCGGGGAGGAGCTCGGCGGCCAGGCTGCTACCGACACCGACCGGCCGTGAGATACAAGATTCGTCCGGGACTGAACCCTGGCTACAGGGACGTGAGCCCGCAGGTCAGCATTCGCTACTACAGGTAGGTGCGATCAGCCCCTCTTTATACAACATGGCCTTTGCTGCGATTTGCAGTGAGCCTTTTGAGATTGCTTTCATATCCGCGCCGGATTATTCATTTCTAACCAAACGATCAGCCATTTTTTTGGGCCGATCTTGGAGTTAAAGAGTAGCAAAGCGTTTTAAAAACAATATATTATCAAGTGATTCAGTTGGGATGGGGAGCGGGAGAGGAGGCGAAGGTCGGGATTACCAGGCATAAGATATAGCGCGGGAGAGCGCTCCAAAACAAGTGTTTCTGATAGACAGCCGGAGAAAATGTCAACGATCTTTGCAGTAACAAACCACACACACACACCCACATATATACATATATATATATATATATATATATATATATATATATATATATATATATATATATATATATACACACGCAGAAAGAACTGCCGGCAGTTACAACGCCAAAGGAGGCATAGGGGGATGGTTAGACTTTTTGTTACTCATAGTGATGTTGCACTTTTTTATTAATTTATGGGAGCAAGAAAGAAAAACACGCGCCCAGAGTGAAGATAGAACCAACGCCTTTCGATTTGATCGCGAATGCCTTACCGATTCGGCTACCTGGGCGACTGTGTTCTCCTTCACTTTCTGGGGTATTTATTTTTACTACAACTGTATCTGACGCTTGAGGGTGGTAGCCAGTGCCACTCAGACTACACGGGGAGAACGGGACTTTCATTTCCACCCCCGGGGCGTGACTCGAACGTCTACAGCCTGTCATGAGCGATGAACTGGCTGGAAACCCTGTTATGCTACCTTGGCAGCAACGCTGCCAGAAGCGAGACCCTCGCTAAGCTTTCGCAGGATAATAAGGTTTGGAAATAAGTGGTTCGTTAGAGAATACAAAAGAAATGCCGACAGTCTACAGCGCCAAAGGAGGCATAGGGGGATGGTTAGACTATTTTTTTTACCGTTAGTGGTGTTACACTTTTTTTATTAATTTATGTGAGAAAGAAAGAAGAAAAACATGCGCCCAGGGTGGGGACTGAACCCACGCCTTTCGATTTGATCTCGAATGCCTTACCAATTCGGCTATCTGGGCGATTGTGTTCTCCATCACTTTCTGGGCTATTTATTTTTACTACAACTGTATCTATCTGACGCTTGAGGGTGGTAGCCAGCGCCACACAGACTACACGGGGAGAAGGGGACCTTCTTTCTTTCTGTATTCTCTAACGAGCCCCTCATTTCCATACTATATATATATATACAGAAACATAGGTCGGCCGTCTACAACGCCAAAGGAGGCATAGGGGTGTTGTTAGGCTCTATTTTTTACTACGGTTGATGAAGTTAAGATTTTTTTTAATATAAGGAAGAAAGAAAGAAAGAAAAACACGCGCCCAGAGTGGGGACCGAACCCCACTCTGGGTTCGGTCCCCACGATTCATTACAATATATATTTATATATATATATATATATATATATATATATAGGAGAGAGAGAGAGAGAGACAGAGAGAATACAATAAATCAATAGCTATACACACCTATATACATACATGCATACCCGCGTAAATATTAGAATAATTGGAACTGTTCCCATGACTGCAAAATAAAAGTTCAAATTCGTTAATTATTCTGTGTTGGTGTTCTCAAAATTTTTCTCCAGTTAGCAGGACACACTAAAGCCCAATGTTTAATTTAACCCCCCGCACCAAATTATGTTCCCAGATGTCGCGAGTTGTGCATTATGATATCCTACAACTATATATACTAATTTGATTACAAATGCCTTTTTTTGTGACTTCTTTATATTGGTGTCGCTGGCATATTCCTCATTTCAACGCCATCCCTGTCCGGGCGTTTAACAATGTTTTATATTCGTGCAGCTGGTGTTTTCATAATTTCAAAGCTATCATTGACCGGATGTACCAAATTATAACATGTCCATTTGAGGGATAAAACAACGCAACAGGGAACACACTTTTACAGCTGTAGCAAGGGCTTGCAAAGGGCATGGTGTCAGTAAATTCGCACTTCGCGGCATATTTTTCGTTTCACCATGTTATTGTGAGAAGTAGATGCACAACTTGAAACCATTTGCCTGCAAGAGTTTTGTTGGACTCTCCACCATTGCACCATTAGGTGCTGATACTTTCTCATGCGCAAACTTTCAAAGTGCCCATGCTACCGCATTTTCGAGGTTGTCTTCTGCATACTCGCTCCGATTGCCAGTGAAACGCATGACGTCACCTAAGGAGAATGCAGTAAAGCTGTGAAACAAAAGTATACAAGGACACGCGTGCACTCCGGGATTTCATGCTCGGTTCAGCGCTTTGTCGCTTGCGAACTTCCGTGACATCGCCTCAAAACTTTCCGTTTCATGCCCTGTGCAGACAGCCGATGCCGCGCTCCGCTACCCCCAAGTTGCCCTCGCCGTGTTACCACCAGCTGCCGTCGTTTCAGCGCAACTCAGGAAGAGCCGTAACCGGCACGCGAACATTGGGCCAGGGCACCAACAACCACATGATAACAAGGTCATAGAGTTGACGTTTATTACTCTATCCCTTCAAAAGGCCTAGATAACCAATCAGTGTTTTGGCCTCCGCTGGCTGACCTCTGTCGAGCTTCACCGATACGTCAGAAAAGTTATCACGCGACGGTGACACCTTTGCTTAGACATTATCGCGTAGTGGTTGTTGCTGGGAGTCCAATGGGCGCAACTCCGCGCAAAGACATGCAGTCGCTTGGAAGCGCTGATTCTTCTGCCGGTCGATAATGAAAACCCATTGCCACGGGTGCGTGGAATCGGCCTTTGGTGTCATTACTTGTTCGACGTTACGACCACGCCTTTTTTTATTTTGTTGTCTTCTGTCAGCATTTTCCGCACGGACGGCCGGAGTATCGATCAAACACCTCCTAGTTTTTTAACCTGCTATGTAAATAATGCCCGCCACGGCTTGTTCATTGCTTTTCTGATAGTGCTGCTTTCACGAAATATTTTCCCTATTTATTTGCATGTCAGTAGAGTGGTTGATCAGTGCAGCGGCTAATGGGAAAGATTGGGATGGAAAGAAAACGTATTCGAACGAGGTCGATATAGGCTCCGGCGCTGTACAGGGGGCGCTGCGAAACCGACTTTCGTGCAGTACTTCCGGGTAGTACAAAGCTGCGGGGGGGTCCCATAGGGTCCCTTGTTCACAGAAGCGAAATGAGCTGATACTTCCGATTGTTTAGCGACATGGTCACCAATCTATCCCCGACACGTCCGATCTCGTCCGGCGATCAACTTGGCTTCAGAAAAAAAAGCTTTGCAGTCTTAAGTACATTTACAGCGTCTACAAAAATCCTGCGACGATGACGGCGCTCTGCAACTTGCAGGTCAACCGATCGATGGTCGCATCATGTGAAATTCGAAGTCAAAGCTTCTCGTTTAAACTGATACACTTGGTGAAAAGGACGTTTGAACAGCAGGCGATAAAAAAAAGATAAATACGAGTACCGCAATCGGCAATTATCGTGCGTAAGAGTTTGCGAGTCCGCCGGACTGCAGGCTCGTCTGCTACGGTGCCCCGCGCTTTTGCGTCCGTCGGCCCTATGCCTGTACTCTCATTAAACAGTGCTGGTTTGCGTCGCCGTTACGAATACATGGTGCAGCCCTAGCTTGCCGTTTCATTGCGTGGCTCCGCTGGAAAATGCAGCCAGAGTCAGAAGCGTGAAATCTGTTTCGTGATTCTGAAAGTAGTGGCCTTAAAACAGAGTGGTCGGGCGAACTGAGTGGCGGTCCCCTTTTCTTGTTTAATTACGCTCTTGCATCATATATTCCCAGTTTACCCCCAATATGCTAAATTAAGGGCCGGCAACGTTTTGAGGTGTAGTGCCGAGTTACGTGAAGTCTACACGGCGGATGGCTGGACGACAAATCGGCTCCGACGGGGAGGGGGCTTTGAAGGCAAAGAAAAAATTAGGCGAATTTCCAATAATGTTTGACAATAATCTGGCTAAGTGTGAAGATGGGGGACAATACAGCTGGAAGCCATCAATTCTCTGTCCTTGTCTCCCCGTCTAACACTATTCGAGGTCAAGACGGTCGTGTCGGCGTTCAGCTTTTTAGTGACAGGGGGAGGGGTGGGGGTTCTGACGACGTGCTGGGGGCCGCATAATACAGCACCGCGGGACACATTCGGCCCGGGGGCAGTACGTTTCCGACCCCTGCAGTAGATATAACCAACACAGTCAGGGACGATCGCATGTAAATATTTGGGCCGCGCACCGGGGTGGCGTTAAACGTTAAGCAAGAATCATTTAGTTTGCGAAAATACAAAACAAAATTGGCACTCCTTTTCAAGGTGGTGCTAGGCCAGCAGTGTCAGCTTAGTCGGCTGCGCTTCTCGCGTCCGCTTGCATATGCTCCCGCTCAAGCAACCATTTACAGTTACCTCAGGCTATAGGATGAGAAGCATCCTGTGTTTATGGTATGCTTGTAAACTGTTTATTTGTCAACTCTACACATGAAAAAAAGAATGATAATTTTAGTCAGGAAGTTAAACCACCGGACTTGGGGTTACTCTCCCACGTCGCTAAAATCGCGACAGCTCGCTCAAAAGGATGGCCATAAATCGGCTTGTTGTAGCGGATATATTTTTTTTAGCGTCTGCAACTATTTTAAGGGCATTTTATTCAGTATACAGTCATTTAAACGCACCACAACGATTAAATGAAGTGCGACTGACTTTCGCTCTGGCTTGTAATTGCAAACACATGGAGGGCGGTGAGGGTCGTCTCATTTTGTACTACCCAGAAGCGTCAGCCACGAGGTGCGCTGCATGTCGCCAAAACTCCAGCGCAGAACGAGCCCTATACCTTTCTAACACTCGTCCTAATGGCGCCGTCGCTTTTTTTAGGGCTGTACTCAGGCACTATTCAGCACTCAATTTCGTGTTTCTTGGTGAGGGAAGGTTTTCGAACGATGCGGACTACTTCCGACACAGCTCGGCGAAGATTTTCGCAAGTGAAAAAAGTACTTAGCCTGTTTCGATTTGTGTTCCTTATTATACACACAATTCGAGGTTAAAATAAAGAAAAGAAAGGTTTTATTAAACATACGGATGCCTCATTTGTTCTCGCCAAGCGATGAACAGGCATGCACTAGCGAAGTGTTTACTCAGCGTTCTGTGTGTATAGAAAGTGCAATGGCGCGAAATCTGTTGTGCAGGAAATATTAATAATGTATACAGTAATCCGTCGTTAACTCGAAATCGGATATCTAGAAATATCAGTTGAGCCAAAACTTTTTATCTCTGTGCATTAACCCCCCCCCCCGCCCCCCTACGCGCAATGCATCTCCCCCCCCCCCTCGCTTATCTCGAAACGTTTTTTCGGGAGACCTGGGATATTTTGAAATGTTGACCGAGAGGACACAAGCCAAATTGCGCTGCAGCAGCTGATAAAGTTTCCGTTCAAGCACTTAGCTCACGGTGTGCGTCGAAGCCGTTCGTGAACATGATGGGAACTGAAAGCGAAATGAGACACAGACAAAGAAAGGAGACAACAGGACGAGCGTTGTGTCCTTTCTTTGTCTGTGTCTAATTTGCGCTTTCAGTTCTCATTATGCATCACCAACAGGCCCAAACCATGACCCTTTTGGCGGTCGTGAAGGGCAACTTGACACGGAGTAGGCACTTTATGAGGCCAATGTCCCCATTACCGGATTGCTGTCCGACACCCAAATCGTTGAAATAGATGTGAACGAAACACCTGGTTATACGGATGACGACGAGTCTCGAGAAGCGCCTACAACGGCAGAGACAATAAACCTGCTTCGCAAGAAGGTTGATGGTAGAGGTGGAGACCAGCCATTGATGCGATGCATTGAGCAGCTCGTGAAAGCTTTTGTGGGATCAGATGCGAACGCGAAACAGTCGAGCATCACGCGGTTATTTCTTCCGTAATAATAAAAATCCGTTGTGTCTGTGAACTTCTGGCCTTTATTTTGAAAGCAACCCTTTGCATGGGAAATTTCATTACCAGCAGTAGCTGTAATTTCAGTGAGCTGGGAACAAATTTTCGGCACTTCGCTTACCCCCAATCTACGGTTATCTCGTAATTTACAGCGGATTTTGCGTCTTAGAGTTCAGGTGCTACAATATATGTATATATATATAAATATATAAATATATATATATATATATATATATATATATATATATATATATATATATATATATATATAATACTTAGGATTTTGAATGGCCTTACCGGAAACCTGTTGATAAATTTCCGGTTCATACGATTTTCCGGTAAGGCCATTCAGAATCCTACAAATTTCATACAACATCGACCAGATGATATATTTTACGGTGAACATAAAACGTGCTGACGTGCGTGCATCCCGAGCCACAGCGCGCACGGCGCAATAAGAAGACACCGAGCGGCGGTCGCGCCGCCTCCTACAACGTGGTGGCTTTCCCGCAGGGAAAGCCACCACGTTGGAGTCACGTGGTAACGTGACTCCAACGTGGTAACGTGACTCCAGCCGCCGGAGTCACGTGGTAACGCGGCTGCCTTTAGTAGCCAACGTCGCCCGTACAGCGACGTTCCAATGTGGAAAACGGTAAACCTTAGAAGAAATCGCGGCGAAATCACGCCATGAAGCAGCGCCGGCGCTGAACGGTGCCTCCGAGAAAGATGGCGGCGACGATGGGGAGGAAGAGCTGGCGTCTCCGGCAGCCAGATATGCTCAGGCCATAGTTGGCTTGGAAGCGGTGGTGAGTTACTTTTGTGCGAAGGAGAATCCCATTGTGGACAAAAGGCTGCAATGTTTAGTAAAGGAGTTCTTGCTCTCAAAGGGCCGCAGCGTGGGCCAGCAGACGTTGACAGACATGTGCAAGTGACGAAGGCCATTGAATGCTCATGTTCTTCTCTCCATTGCTTTTTTACAGCGGTGGATCATACGTTTTCCCAGATAGTACGTTTCTTCGTCGCACTTTTTAAACGTATCAACGAGGTTCAACTGTGCATTGCGAGAAAGCGGAGGGGACAAGACAGCAATTAAACTTTGCATACCTTGTGGAGACCCAAGAAAAAGACAACTTAGGACTAGGTAGCTCCCTCAGTCGTTCCATTACCAAGACTTTGGCCAGAAGACTTGCCTTCTGCGTGTGCTTGCGTGCGTGCGTGCGTGTGTGTGTGTGTGGGTGCGTGCGTGCGTGCGTGCGAGCAAGCGGTCGAACGAGAACGATGACAGTTTTTTGGCAAAACGAGAGTGGACACACGGGGAACTGATACCATTATTTATTTATTTGTATATTCTTTAATGCTTTGTCTATGCTCCGTTCAATAAGTTACACAAGAACGGTGAACTAACGTGCGCTAAAGAGTCGCCCAAAATTATAAAAATTTCAAGCAAATGAACTATGGAGACCACCGTGTACAGCCTTTTTTTTTCAAAAGTAACACACGTAAAAGACGCCATCGCCGTTAGCTACTATTTCGCGAATGAGGTGACTGTTTGTTCCGATAACGTAATCTCGCTATTGTTTAGGTACTCTAAAGAGAACAGTACGGGATCATTTTAAACTCCCACTTACGATGCAGTTAAACTTGCTGCCATAGGCCGCAGCCAAATGTCAACATTTGAAACCGGGGAATAATTTGCATACAAAAGGAAGGCTTTTGATAAGCCTGCTGTCACACTAACTTTTTGGGTCAAGGGTGGCACGGAGGTTATCAACCCGAAGCCACGATGGAACCCCTCAAAAGTGACCGATTTAGTGAGGGACAACCAACTTTCTTCTCTATTCCCCTCTTTAAAGCTCCTCTCATATGCCGCGAGTCAAAAACATGAAGTTAAAAAAAGGGAGGGACACAGATATACCCGGAAAGTAACCATGGTTTGCACAATCAGCTACAGCGTTTCCGGTAACATGTTTTTTCTTAGTTTAGGAGTTTATAGTTTCTGAATATCCTCCCTTTAAAATTTATTGTAAAACAACTGCATAGGCTACGGATTATGTTGTATTACGAGATGAGCCTGAATATTCACGGAACATCAGCATAAACGCTGTTAAAATGCAAGCAAATTTAGTAAATACAAAAATATAACTCCCTTCCAACAACACGCTTAATCCCGTTCTCCATAGAAACTGCTCATTGATTCACCTCGCCCAAAAAAAAGACATCGCTAGCGGACACATTCCAATAACGGTTTTCGCCGTTTCTGTTGAGGGTATCTCACACAGAATGCACGATGTCTAAAAAGTCCGCTATTTTGAACAGTGGCGTGCTGTGAAATACTTTCAACTGTAATAATCAAAATACACTACAAATCGCTAAAAAATTTGTAACCTGCGAGAACTGGATCGAAAATTGATTGACCTCATTTATGCCGTCTAGACCCACGCACGCGCCATTTGGTTGTCGCATTGAGGCCAATATGCAAATTCCTCTTGCCAGCCATATTTTTGTTCGCACTTAGAAATGTTCGTACATTTGAGCAGCTCAACTAACCGGGAGATAGTATTCGGCAAGAATCTACACATTGCTCATTACTTGCCTGGCGTTTTGTATTTTTTTTTTTTCTGGTTCTCAGAGCGGATTGCCGTCGGCGGGAGACGGCATGTCAGAACACCCGCGTCGGTTTTTTTTTACCTTAACTGAGAAGGCCAACCGGAGTCGCAAATTCAGTGAGCGCGCGGGAATTATGCCCTCCGGTGCTTCTTCTGCTGCTCCCGTACTGCGCTTTTACAGGGAGACGGAGATATTTTTAAAAGGAAATTCAAAACCCAGAACCGGGGACGCGTCTCGCCTTTCCAACGTCGAAAATAGCATTTTCTATTCTCTAAACCATGTCCTTCTCAGGTTTGACGTTATCCTTTGTGTCGCTTTACTTTGTCCGCATTTATTGTCGCTTATCCTGCGAACAAAAGTGCGCGTTGGCTCTCCTTTTCGGTGCCAAACATTCTCGCGTCATGTCGACAGCGTCTCCTCGCGACTTCTGTACCGAGGAGATACGATTCTTCTCTGCTGGCGAGTTACGTTCGAACGCTCGATTATCCTTATGTGCCGCAACGCGAGAGCTCGTAGGGATGCTCTTGAAAGGGCAGCAAGACACGTGGAAAGGACTCGAACAAAGTAGCAAGGAAAAGTTCCCGCGTGGCCACCTGTCCGGGTAGAGAGAGAAAATACAGAACGCTCGCCGTTGGCGGAATCAAGTTTCGCAACGTGACGCCGAGGAAATTGAAGAAGAGACTCGGGAAGTTTGGCTATTCTCGGGGCGCTATGACCAAGACAGATCGGCGAAAGAAATGGCGTTACTTTATTTTGGCAGCGCAAAATGCGTTTATTTCGCGGCACGCGTGTTCGCTCACAGGAAGGCGTGACGGGAGTTAGGGAAAGAATGAAGGTAATACAAATACACTGCAGGAGTGGTGCAGCGGAAATGCAGTGGAAGCAATGGTGTGACGCAGATCAGTCGTGGACGTGCTGCAGGTAAAGTGTTTGTCAAAATTTTCTAGGCCAAGCCGGAAACGCGCAGGCAGAGAAAATTTAATGTACATGCTTACGTCCCGAGCGAGGCTGAAACATTTTATACCAGAAAGATATAGAAGACACCTTTCTTTCTTACTGTCACAAAGTATTTTTCTCGCATTTAGAGGTAAAGCTTATTTTTTATTTCGTCGTGGTGGACAAGGCTTACGAATAGCTGACAAAATTTTGACAAAGGGTATACGTATCGGTAGACCACTGCTCAACTGCTCCATTTGTTTGTTTGTTTGTTTGATTGATTGATTGATTGATTGATTGATTGATTGATTGATTGATTGATTGATTGATTGATTGATTGATTGATTGATTGATTGATTGATTGATTGATCGATGGACAGTTTTATTTTATTAAACGGGAGGCCCGGAGGCAGTGCGCCACTAACGGAAGGCCCGGAGGCGGTGCGGATGTAGTGGGAAGGTGGAAATGAAGTCCAAACTTTATTTCGGACAGTTAGCTTCCTTCATGAGGCCTATGTTTTAGCCATTTCTTGGGGTTGTGGTCTCTTTAAGCCGAATGGGGGACTGTCCCCAGTGCTACGCCAATCTCGCGAAGCAAATCGGATTAACCTAATTTTCCGATATTGCGTAGCTGAGATGAGCAGATGAAGACGAAGATGAGCAGCGCGAGAGTAACTATATGAATCATATACACATTGTTAAGTAAGTAGTAGAAGCGGAATTTGGCAAATAATAGGCGTGCCAAGCGAATTTCTCCATTTGCTGGAGAAGCAACATTTCACCTACCCCTACACGAAACACGTTAGGTTGTCTAAAGTTTCACGATTTTTTACGGCATTATTATGGTCCACCTTCGTGAAAAAGCCGATCTCTGCGGGCCAGCTATTCCGAGGTCTCATGGCCTCGCTCTTCGCCAGTGAGCTACTGCATACCCGTCGCTGGGGAGGTGACGTCACGAAATAAATATAGCATCAGTGCGCTAATGATGAGTTGCAACGTGAACGGCCGAGAGCCCGTAAGTTTCGAGTGTCCGCGAAACCTCTCAGATGCCAGCTACGGTATTTATACAGGGCGTTCCTGGTTTTTTTTGGACAACATTGAATACTGCTTCCGTATTTGCAACCTCCACGATTTGCGTCGGAGGTGAGGCGTCAAGTGACCGGCCAGGCCGCGTTCTATTTACCATCTGCTTTCTCTCTCAGCTGGGCCGGGTAGCAAGACACCGGATGCGAGCAGAATCACGAGAAGAGAAACCCGTGGGTTCTCTCGTGGGTTCTTTCCTAAGATGAAGATCTTTGGGCACAAATGTTTTGTGAATTTGAACACACGCATACAAATATATAATACATGGCGGCCTATCTGCTCCCTTCACTACAAAATCTCGAAACAGACGGTCTTTTACCGCCCCTGCCACGTAAAAGCCTATTTATTTCTCGCCCACCCCCATCTCACACTCTTTCCCCTCCGTTTCGCTCCTTACGCTATAAACACGTAGGAGGGGTGCTAAAGGGAATTCAATTTTCGCGCGTTCTACTGCTCGCCCGCCATATAATGAAACCTTTTATTACTGTAGAACTTGGAACGCCATCACGAGGTGCAGACTTGTCGCATGCGGTTCCTTATTTTCTTGGGGAAAGGGTGTCAAAACAATGTTTTGAATGCATAATTTCTGTTTCCCATCAGAAACATCAACTTAAAATAAATTCATTTTTGATTAAAAGAGCGGTGCATATATCCCTTTCGTGTTAATTATTTGCCTCAAACAGGCCTAAGGTTTTTTTTTTCTTTTTTTCCTGAACGATGTGTACAGACATGAAATGTCTTTACAGATTTGGTGGTGTGGAAAATTTTTGCCTATATAAACTTTCTTGCCCGGTTTATTTTAATTTTTGGCGGACCGGATGAATCGAGGGGGAGAGAAACAGACAGACAAAACATTTTTCGTTTTAATAGCCCCGGAACATAGTTTTGTTGTTGTTAAAGAAAGTTTTCTGTACGAAGAACATAACCATGCAGGATCCTGCACGATGCATTTTTTGATGTCGCTGACACAGATAAATCTACCGCGTCCAAATAGCGATACAAAGAAATGAAATACGATCCGTCATGTCACTCAGAATTATAAATACTTCCGTAAACCAGATTAAAACGGCAGTCTCGCACTCGACCGTAACATATTTATTATACGGGCTCCTTTGTTTAAATACCATGACCTGTGGACCGGCCTGTTTGAATTCAACCGAAGAAAACGCATGGGGCAAATCACGCCTGGAACTAAAATCAGCATGGGGTGTACAACAGCACTTCAAATAATAACATATGAACTTCTATTTTCAAAACGAACTAAAAAAATTCTTCAAGGCGTCAAAGTTGCACCATGTCGCCGCCTAAGAGGATAGTGGATCTCAGTACGGCTACTTGACGTCCGCGGCTTTCTCAGAAGTGCCGGGCTTTTTTCCTCAATGCGAAGGCAAACATCCGGGCTTTTCCGGTTTCGCACACTTCTATACGGCGGTTCCACTCTCCGGCTGCCGTCCAGCAGGAAACTGCCCTGTCTTCTATCCTTTTCTTTCTGTGTCGCTCTTTAACTTTGTCCTTCCGCGTGCTTTGGCACATTGGCGGTGGGTGATGGCGTGGCCGTTCCCTTCTAAGCAGCCTGGAAAAGCACTCAGCTTCTGCTGTCGCTTGTTCAGCAGCGCAGAGTTTGCGTTAAAATTCACCCGAGCGATCAATAGCAGCTTCGACGGCCGTGCGGTCAAGTGGCGGATGTGGGTTCTTAAGCCTGGTCGATGATGACACGTTCCGCTAAAAGCACGCGTTTCCTTCTCAAGACCGCATGCTCATTCAAATGGGTCTTTGTCAGAAGACCAAAATAGGCGCTTTTTGCCGAAGAGGACTCCAGAGGACCTTTATGGTAGATCTTAGACGAATAAACAGTGCATGAATACACGGTGAACCAAAAATATTTTAGGACGTGCCGTACCTGCGCTAGGTTAAATACCATCCTACCATTGCGCTCTATTAAAAACTAACCTCTCGCATTTTATATGGCACTGCGCTATCGGTGTTTTCAAGATCTAGAATGACCCTGCTTTCATAAGTACAAAAAGGTCAAAATATTACAACCCACCATCACCTGGCCACCATACCTACCTAGACTTCTTGCTTTCCCTCTACAAATAAGGCGCTAGAACAACAAAACTTTTCCTGTACAAAACAATTCCTGGGGCACTTAACTCTGCTTCGTTTCTTTAAAGCCAAAATTCACTAATTACCAACTAATTTACTGCTACTTCATATTTGCGTCTCCATCGTCCTTTCACCGACTTCTTTGACCGTCTTCTTTTCGGCTACGCACTGTTCGCAGCCCTTTCTTCGTTGTTCGATTTCGTTTCTTTATCTTACAATGCACATTACATCAGCAAGAACATCAGTACACGCTACAGTTTCCCTGGAATCAGGATGGTGCGCGGCTCGCGTGCACCTGCAGTACGCACGTGCCATGACCTTCAAGTGTGACGCGGCACTCCTTTTTTCACAGGTTTTGCGTTGCTAATTCATAGTTTCGTTTTTTTGTGACACGAGCATCTAATTCGATTAAAGCCCACGATTTCCGGCAAATCTCCCGTGTATATGGGTTTCGAAGAAAGGAACGAGAAAAAAAAAACATTAGTTTAACTGCTGGCACCGCGCGGAGTTAGTTCTTCGGTAGCGCATCTGGCCACTATTATGGAGACCCAGGTTTAAATCCCATTTAATGAAATATTTCTTGCTTTCTGTTTAGAGCGGCGTCCATTTCTTTGACCCGGCCACAACAACTAAAAATACAAAGATGGCTTTTCACAGAACGGACACTTGAGGTTTCCGCTTTAAGAAGCAAAAGCAAACTAAGAATGCCAGTCTGTCTTCTTCTTCTTCTTCTTCTTCTTCTTCTTCTTCTTCTTCTTCTTCTTCTTCTTCTTCTTCTTCTCGTTCTCTTTCTCCTCCTCCTCCTGCTCCTCCTCCTTCTTCTTCTTCTTCTTCTTCTTCATCACTTATTTCTTTACCCCAATGGTCCCGCACAGAGTATTACATAAGCGGGGATTTGAACAAAGAATACACAGGGGCAGTGTTCGAATAAAGAACACTGATCAAAATAGTTTAGAAAGTTGAGTTACATTGCAATAGTATAATAAATAAAGACTGGTTTCACAACAACTAATACACGCATGTGGAATGATAAGGTTTTGAACTGTGTTTCGTGTGATGCTTTTAACCTAAGAGAGTTGCGTTATTTATTTATTTATTTTCTTCTTCTTCTTCTTCTTCTTCTTCTTCTTCTTCTTCTTCTTCTTCTTCTTCACCTTCTCGTTCTGTTTCTCCTCCGCCTCCTGCTCCTCCTCCTTCTTCTTCTTCTTCTTCTTCTTCATCACTTATTTCTTTACCGTGAGGGGTATTATATGGGGGGGGTTATAGCACACGTATTGTATTAGATCCATAAAAAAAGGGGTAAAAAACAAACAAATAGAAGCAGGCGTACACAATGTAAGCTTGAATAAACTGATAACGCAAAATTCAATGCATGATAAAAACAAATAAAGACAGGAATATAATATAAATGGTTTATATTCAAGCACGACACGATGTACAACCTATCAGCCAAACAACAACAACAAAGAAAATACAGAGCAAAAACAAAAATGTTCAGTGCACGTCTTGAAAGACGAAAAAGAAAACCCCAAAATGAGAGCAAAGTGTTAGGTTAGCCCTTATATTAGTTCCTGGAATTTCGTGTTGTCTTTTTGAGAGGCGATATGAGATGGTAGATTATTCCTTTCGACTGTGGTACGTGGAATGAAAGATCGGGCAAAACCAGATGAGTGGCAATTTATGTGCTTAACTTTGTTGGAGTGGTCTTGGTGAGCGAAAACTGCGGGAGGTGGCTCGAAGAAATCATCGTGAAGTGACGCGTGGTGATACAGCTTATGGAACAGTGATAGGCGGGAACGTTGGCGGCGATGTACTAGATCAGGTAGTTTGGCGCGACGTTTTAGTGCTGTGACGCTAGAATGAGGTGAGTAATCTGAATATGTGAAGTGAGCAGCACGGTTTTCCAGAGGTTCAATATCAGTTACGATGTATGCCTGATCGTGATCCCAAATGGCTGATGCATATTCAATTTCAGCATGTATTAGTTTAGCAAAGGCAAGTTTACGAATGTCGGAAGGAGCATGTTTAAGGTTACGCTTTAGAAAACCGAAACTTCGATTAGCGGAAGCCAGGGTGTGTTTTATGTGATAATGCCATAACAGATCAGGTTGTAGGTGAATTCTAAGACATTTATAAGTTGAGACGAGGTCAACGGTACTATTATTGAGCTCGTAGGAGGTAGGAAAGCGGGAGGCGCGTTTAGTGAACGACGTACACTTAGTTTTACAATGGTTTATGGTCGTTAGCCCAGATGAGCACAGTGCATTGATAGCGTAAAGATCACTTTGCAAGGCTCTACGGACAATACCAGAAGAAATTATTCGGTAAATCACGCAGTCATCATCAAACATTCTTATTCGGGAAGAGACACAGGATGTTAAGTCATTAATATTGAATACAAACACTAGAGGTCCTAGAACGCTGTCCTGGGGAACTACGGAAGTAACAGATTTGATAGAAAAGGTGCAAGTGTACGCAAACGTGAACTGTAGGCGTGATGAAACAAAATCTTTTACCTATAATAAAATGCAAGGGTGAATGTAAAGCCAAGAAACTTTTATGAGGAGCCTGTGATGAGGAACACGGTCGAAAGCTTTTTAAAAGTGAGGAAAAATGGGGTATTGGGACGCCATTCTGGGGATCCACCATCGAGAGATGAATGAATGTCATTTATGAAACCTGCGAGCTGTGTATCCCAAGAATATCCTCTGCGAAATACGTATTGGTATATATGTTTAATGTTATGGTCCTCCAGGTAGTTGATAATTTGAGGGGGTATTATATGTTCGAGGAGTTTACAAATGTTACTGGTTAACGAAATAGGACGATACTTTGGGGGTGAAGACCGTTGACGAGAATTGAAGATTGGAATTACTTTTGCAATTCGCCAGTCATGGGGGCGCAACCTGGTGATAGCGATTGAAAAAAAAAGGTAGATGCGTTCAGTGATTATTGGATTTGGAAGCAGATTGCAATCATCAATCATTAACAAGAGGAATGTTGTGTTAAAACCGTTTGTCTGATTTTTGAGCTTCGAACACTTTCTCACGGAATTTAAAAGACTCCGTGAAGTTCGAATTTGTGAAAGAAGTTGAGAGAAATGTAAGTCAGCGAAATTGAAATGCAGTTTCGTCAATAGGTGTTGACGTGCTAGTTTTTATCGAAAATTCAGACAGTTCGGATGTAGTGGTGATTTTATATAAGTATTACCTATGCCTAATTCCTACTGGGAAATTATGAACCGTGTGGTGCTTTCTGAATGGCTTCAATGTGGTCAATTAAGTGAGGGTGGTGCGGGTTCCAAATTGAAGGAGCGTATTCCAGCTTACTACGTTGGTAACTTTCGCAGACAAGTTTACGAACTGAAGGCGGGAAGCAGCAAAGAGTCTTCTGATAAAACCTAATGTTTTGAAACCATCGGCGGTAAGCTGTGTGTTATGATCAGTCCATGCAAGCTTGCTACTGATTAGGGGAACCAGCTAACGGTGGGGGTTATACTAATGGGAGATTCTTAGACTGTAGGACATCCGGAAAATTTACATTAAAATGTTTTAAAGAAATTTGCATTAATTTATATTTGGAAATATTGGGCGGCATCATTTATATAGAATACCACGATTTTATTAAGGTTAAAAAATGTTAAAGGGCCAGTTAGACACATGCAGTTGGTACCTCTGTGACGGTAAACTACAGAATCGTCTGCAAAAAGAAGCGAACGGAAGATGTAACAACTACTGGAAGGTCATAAGTGAAAATAAAAAACGGGACATATCTGCAGGAATGCGAGGCCTGCGAAGAGGAGAAGCATGCAATGTATTAGTGTATTCTTGGCGCAGTGCCGTTTTTGCCCACGGAGATGAAATAGTTGGTGGAGTACAGGTATACAGTTTTGCTGTAAAAGTCTCCGGTCTTCGAAGCACGAAGCGTTCTAGCGCGAGGCGCTGTAAAACGAGTTGCGGGTGAGTTCTTTTAGCACGCGTTACGTTCTGCGCGAGGCGTTCAAAAACGAGTTGCCAGTGTTTTAGTATCATGACTACTTGAAACGACGGCGACAACTGGAGACCCTGACAGCCCGAGCCCTTAAGATACTTCGCCCCTTAAAAGTGTTCACGTAAGTCACGGAACCATAAAGTACGCAAGAAATGACCTCCGATTATTGTGTATTGGCATACGTTTGTCAGGAAGCAATGTATCCATGACAATATGTGCGGACCGAGTTTAGAGGATGACAGTTTAAACAGAACCCGTTGATGATGAACACGATCAAGTGCCTTCGAAAAATCCTGTAAGATTACCGAGGTTGGGAACAGAGCCGAAAGTTAAATGAACGTCTGTTGTTAACTCCAAACGTGCAGCTTACCAGACCGACCAGGAGAAAACCGTGCCGTTTTGTAATTAAAACAATTTTTTTCAAGGGCTTCCACGCTGAATTACATACTGGGCTCAACGAGCTTACAAGAAATAAAAGTTACAAAAACTTGATGGCAATTTTCAGGATCCGACAGATTAACCACTTTAAATACTGAAGGTACGCTGCTTTTTATACCGTCTATTATCATTCGTGTAACGTTTCGTCGGAACGTTTGCCAGAAAGTGTTACGGTACCTTTAGTTATCTTGGCTTTGATACAGCTGGTCTCGGAGCACAAGATATCTTTTTTTAAAGGTTGGCGATTCCGAAGTAGCGACGCAGGTAGAAAGCATTTTTGTGAAATTATGGAGTAGGTAAAACTGGATTCTCAAAGGATTTTCTGGCATCAAAACCGACAGAAAACGCGCTTTCACGGCGTGAGAAAGTTGGTCCTGCGGTACCCCAGAACCGTCGGAATTCCACAAGGAAATTGCATGCGTGTGGTTACTTTCGCGCGTTACAAGATTTCGGAATTTAGAGGGTTAATACGCAAAAAGTTTAACATGCCTTAGGGATAAACGTTTTTTTTGGAAACCAGAAGCAGCCGTTGTCTACACAATAAAAAATGAAAGCCGTTCCACTCAATGTGAAAGCTGTCGGAAGTGCAGAGCAGTGATTCGCCATAATGGCCTGTACCGCCGTTATCCGCTTACTGCTACTACCCCATGCAATTCAAATTTCCCGCCTTCGCAGTGCTCGCGCGCCCCCTGCCTGGTCAGCGGAAGTTGTTCTCTTTGTGCTTTTCTCCCCGCACGAGCCGGTTCTGCACTGTCACACTGCGTTTACTATCGTAACAACCAACCCAACTGGCGTCCTTAACTAAAGGAACGCGGGCGCTACCGGTCAAATGCGTATATTTTTCCTGAAATGTACCCATAGTTTTCTTTGCTAAACAACGGGAAGATGTATGGCAAGCGCCAGTGTTTCACGAATTTCGAACGCTCATGACTATATAAACCCCTTGGCTTTCGAAGCCTCTGGCGTACGCTGCGAACAACCGCGTTACCTCGGGACGCCGCCTTCGTGCTCTATATATACTTGGGTCGAGCGAGCGAGCTAGGACGACGAAGCGAGCGCCTAAAGTGATCTGCACTTAAAAATAGAACTCATCGAAGCATGTAACGAAAAAAACTAGGCTGCATCATGGATTTCAATGTAAGCTGGTTTTAGCCACGTTTGCTACAAAGGGAGCCTTACATGCTTCGTGTAAATTTCTATCCATTAGCCCGTAGCTATACCGCATTGTAAGTTAGATAATATTTTCAACGCACCTGAAACTTTTAATTGTCGATTCACTTGATACTACGTATATTCTAAACTGGGAATTGACATATTTTTTCTATCCCAAAAATTTTCACCATGGCGTCAATTTCTCCCGTGGTTCGCACTTGAGTAGAAAAAGACAGGTTACTAATGGAGAAACCTTGAAAGATCTCGCCAACTTTAGCGATAAGTGGATAGCGCCAAGCTTCAGATGTCGAAAGTGCCTACTGTTACTTCAATCATTTTCCTTAGAGAAACCGTAGCCGTCCATTTGCTCCAGCCGGCTCGGGTGAATCGTAAAAAAGCCATTCAAGCACATCCCAATCTGGAAAGGACGATTAGATTGCGTGATCTGCGAGTGCACTCTGCGATTGCTTAAGTCTCCTTCTTTCTCCTGCATCTCACCGTTACTTTTAGGGGGATGAAAAATGTATAAGAAGTAGAGATGAAAAAAACCGTTTTCTTCTGTTGGACCCAGATTACAGCCAAAATAAAGCTGAAGTCAAGCTTACAATCCGTCCCGTTTCTCAAAAACATTTCAGGCTAGCTCCCGCGATCAGGAAATGTTCCTTGAACGGCGCGAATATTTCACTTTTCTTGAAGCCTAACGATGGGTTGACTTAGGGAAGGCGATATATTTTTTTGCTTTGGTTTGTTTTTTCGGAGCCGTTCAGAAAGTTTGCCCGTACCCGTCGTCTATTTCAGAATTTCTGTTTTACCGTCACTTTCTTTGAAATAGGCAAGCCTATAGTTTTCGTGCGTTCTGTCTAGGATCGACGAGCCAGTTGATGGGTCTAAAATATTCCCGTAAGCCCTTCACGGGAACCGCTTTTCCACTCTAAACATTTCGAACAAAATGCGAAAACCTTCCTCACGACAGCGTCGCACAAGCGTGCAGATCGCCCCATTTTTCCAGCGTTTCTCCTCGGTATTGTCCGAATTCCACAAGCATTTGTATTGCTTGAGTGGAGCGTCCTTGCATACGGGAAGCGTAAAATTGCTGTCTGAGTTTTAAAAGCAAGAGCAATCCAAAGAAAGGCAGTTAGACACTAAACGGGAGAAAGCAATACAAATAAGGATTAAAATAACAATACCGAAGCATTTATAAAACGAGGGAACCTTTCCAATCTGTCTTGTTTCATGTGGCTCCGATCGTGTTACTTTCTGCATCTCTACGCAACTTTTGCATTTTTTCGCGATACTGCGTCTAGAGGCTGTAATTCCTTCTTGAAACCCTTAGTGGCGGATTTACGATAAAATCGCCGAGGGGAAACTCTTCTTGCGGTAAGGCAGCAGAACTTGCGTGGTTGCCAGATTACCAAATCTGCATTTTTGTCAGCGAAGCTGTTTAGCAAGTGGAAATTTTTCGTGTCCGCAGTTAAAAATACCAAGAAACTGCCGAGCGCGTGCAAGTCAGCGTGGGTGTCCCGGCGACCGCCCGGCAGTTAACAAAAGCAAGAAAATTCCGAACACTCGAGGGTGCGTGCCTGGCGACGACCACCAGAAAAACCGGCGTAGGTTTGTCAAGCCAACCATACCCGCTTCGTGATATTGTCCAGGATTGCGGCGACCACCTGGCCGTCAAAACAACAAAAAAAAATGCAGATCGTCGTGTGTGCGTGCTTCACGGCGATCGGCCAGCGTTCCAGGCGCATGTTTGTTAAGCAAAACATGCCCACTTAAGGAGATTGGCGGAGATTGGCAAAGGTGGAAGAAATTTTAGAACTTGTTGGAACTTAAACTGTTGCAACATATGTGCACAATATTGCAAAGACCCCATAACGGTCACAGTAGGCTGGCAAGCAAACAGTGGCTAATACGCCACTTTCCAAGAGGAGAAAAGGCGAAGTTTCTATCATCGCCATCACCACTCCGATTATGACAACTGCAGGGTGAAATCCTGCTTTATGTATTTCCTATATCTCCTAATCGGTGTCGCCCTGATTCCTTGTGGGCTCCAGATTCTCCTATGTCTGCTCTGCATTATTTTTGTGCCATCGTCTTGTTCAAGGATCTGCTCTCAATACTCTTTCATTTACCGTGATCGGCCACCAGTTCCTAGTTCTCTGATTTTCTTACTTTCACTGTGTTTCAGCTATGTTTTCATGCACACGAGTCAGTTCCCTAATTGGCGACGCTTGTTCAATACCCGAGCGCTACTCTTACCAGCCTTGTTTTAGGTGCGGAGTACCTTAGCACCTCACAATGTACATCCGTGTCCGTGCGCATAGAATTTACAATCGCAAAAAATCACACAGGCACCGGTAGGATTCTAACCTGTGTCTGGTACACGAGACAGAGTTAGCGCCAGTCGTCTTACCCACTAGGTTACGACCGTGAGTTACACCCGAGAGTTAAACGGCTTACTCCCTCGCCTATAACAGTGCGGAGTACATTAGAACCTCCCAATGTTCGCCCGCATCCATCCCCGCGCACACCACCATCAAGTGATTTAGGCAATAATCAAGGTGCAACTCACTGCTCAAATCGAATGACGGTCTGGGCGCAAATCGGATGTTACTCTGGGAGAAATTTGAATGACATTTCGAGTCCCCGTACTCCGCACCCTAGCCATCATCCACGGAGTGGAGATGTTGCCATTTTTATAGGATGTTAAGCTAACCTGTTTTCTGTCAAGGTGTTTTGAAAGAGCCGAAGTTTCTGTCCGGACAGGTATACACTAGCAATGTTCCTGCTATCGTGTGGGCTGCCTCTTCTTGATCAGCATAGGTGGCTTTTTACTGCCCTATTCAGGAAAGTTGGGCGATTTAGTTGCGTCAAATTATGGAGAAAATAGAAAACGTCATTTGCCAAACTTTCCCGCCGTACCAAGTACCGCGGTAATGTCACCCTGGTGGGCAATCTCGGACTTTTAACTCAGGATGGTTAGCTATTTTTTTATTAGCACTCAAAGTTTTTTCCTTTCGAAGAAGGCTTGTTAACACCAAATATACTATAGTAGTCCTGCTTTAAAAGGGCAATTGCTTACCCTTGCCTGCAATATATAATCTCGTATTGTCCAGTGTTGAAGTTCACCTACCATATTGATGTATAAGCTATATAATAGATCCATTGTTCCCTGAACAATCGTCCGCTTGAACAAACACCCCGCCTTCTTCGCAGCGATTACCGATCCCTCCCACTTCACAGCGGCCCTTCATGACAGCAATTGTTCACAGCATTGTCATGTATTATGCAAATTTCTTTTCCAGAACTATTGCATAAGCCGACACACGGTCGTGCACTTTGCCGCTCTATCCAGTTATGCGTTAGGGGCCTTCAAAGTATACGTAATAAGTAATAAGAAAGACTAATAGGATAACTGAATAACACTGCTTGAACAAGTCTGTTTGCCACGCTGCGGCATCCCCAGCGTGTGTTTCCAGTACACGTTACTACATCACCAACACGGATGGTTATGGAGAAAAGGCGCTTTTAAAGGCTTTTTAGTACAACAAAAATCATGCGAACTCGCAATACAAATAGCATATTCTCGCGTGCAGCCTTATGCTGTTATAAGACAACCTTCGTAGGTCCCTCAAGTTCTACCATTTATTTTTTGCGGAAGTACGTTAATGTTGTATTCCATTATTCTGATCACTACCTGACCGTTAATTACGAATGCACAACAGCCCAAGAAATTTCGAAGCCTTTATTCGTTCCTTTCACTTGCATCAGCACAGACAGCTTGTCCGATATACTTATATTCACCTACATATGCCATTATTTTTATCTCTACTGAATGGCGCGCGCTTACAATCTTCTGTAATTTTATTTCAGCGTCCTTCATGTTTATCTTTCCCTTTGTAGCTGAGCTTTCCGAGGAGAGTTGCTAAGTATGCTTTGAACGCTTCCGATATTAGCAAAGAGAGAATGTCAACCGCACATCTATAGTTGCTCACTTTTATCGTATGTCAAATTTATCCCTATCAAGTTTCCCAAATGATCCCTCTAGATTACTAGATGCAGTGTCTCCTGGCGGGATCCCATTATTGATTAAAAACTTTCTTCGCATAAAGGATTATGCCGCCCGTACACCGTTGTATATGTCACGCAAGAGCAGTTTGCAAGTGTCCCTCTTTCCCTGGTATCTATATGCTAATATGGCGCAGTTGTAAGTTGTGCTACCATGAATAGCGCGATGCTACCGACCCAGCCGTTCCGCCTTTACATGCAAAATATATCGGTGGATTTCAGGTGAAAAACGCGTCAAATATTACAACGAGCATAAAGATAAGCGTGCAACGCCCGCACGATCATCGAGACACCCGGTAGTGCAGCCATGCGTTCATTTCTTTTTGTTTCAGGCGCTGACTGCGATATTTCGAGGAAGCGTCGCTGTCGTGGAACAAAGCGAGATTTTGTGTATGAGGAACTGGGGCATGAGCTCGACGCATCGGGGCGCGCTCAACGCACCCTCTAGTGCTAACGCAATCTCGACAGGCAGCACGGGCGAAAGGAAAGTTCCGACAGGCATGTCGTTCGCAGGAAAGCATGGCCGCTAAGAGTGACGCCTGTAGAAATCACTGAATTACTCGCAACGTCCTCATGCAAGTTGACCCGCGACTGCCGAAGCATGTGGATAGCTTATCGCCTGGCGCCAAAGTTAGAACTGTTAGCTCGTAGTGAAGCAATAGACCTTTTTAACTTGTCCGCTCTGGGAGCTGCCGTTTTATCAGTGGGCTTTTAGGAGACGATCCAATGTTTTCTGTGAAACGTGTTTTTGACTTTCTCTTTGACGTCAAATTTTTACGCCTCCTTTCTTATCATGCATATTTACAACCTGGCCGTTTACACCAGTCATCTGCATTGCCTTGAGTTATATTTCACGTTTTTTCTTACTTAGATGATTTTCGTTTAGTTTCACTCTCATGAAATGACTACCTTTTGCTGTAAGGCCCTCAGTCGGCCCTCAGTCGGCCTTGCGCCATTAAAATGCGCACGTCATCATCTTTATCAGCGGAGTGTGCTAGCGACTCTATAACTGGCTCAGTCGACAGGAAAGTACAGCTCCGCATGCTCAGCACAGCCCAGAGCAAGTCCTGATCTTATGAAAGATTATGGGATGAAAATGTTTATCCTCTTCCAAAGCAGCCGGGAGGACCCACCGGCGCAGCAAACGCGCATAAGTTCTGTGTTCGGAAGCATCATCCGAAAAGAAAATACCTCAAGGGGATTTTAGTTGTTTAGTTACGTGAAAAAAAAAGCAGGTATAGTAATTTTCTCTCGTTTCACTGATCGTAGTAAGCGCACAGTAAAAATATTTTGTTTTGCGTGAACGTAATCAATATTCGGTTTTTTGTAGGAAAAATACGAACGCTTGGTATACGCTGAAAGTTGTTTTTTATTTGCTTGCAACCTCGTTACTGCGTTTTTATTGTTTTATCCGCTACTGATCAACGTGACCCTCCGGTACCCCGGGTCTCATTAGTAATTGCGTAGGTGCAGGAAGTAGCGGCGGCCTTAATGGCCCACCTCCGTGATAGCTGTATCTTACCACACGGTAATGATTCGGTCGCTTCCATTTGTTTTGATTCTAGCGACGAACTGGGAGCGACATGGGATGTGTTGGGACCGGACAGTACAGGAGATATATTCGATTGCACGAACAGCATAGGAGCAGAAGACATTGAAGTCTTAACCATTTTTCTTACTGTGGCTATGCTTACTGTTGAAATTTATGCAATCTATTTGTGGCAGTTATTGCACTACCACAGTTTCACACCGCTCGAATTGGCCTCCGGGCAAGGCGAAGATCACAGAATAAAAAACATAACATTCAAGACGTCTCAACGATAACAATAAGCCTTCAACAACTAGAGGATGGTAGGAGGTCGGTCTAGGTAGAAAATTCTATTCCAGGAAACTAACCATAGGAGTGTATAATTCTGTTTCCGCTTGTGACACTGCCATGGTCATCCCTCTATGCCAACATTACCATTTGCGTCTCTCCGCTGTTCACTGTATCCAAACCAAACTGCGGAGGATTTCTCTCTAAGTAAGCACCGAAGGACACACAACCACGCTCTGCATTAGGTTGGAAATTGTTTATTCACATGTTCCGTCATCGCTTGTCGCTGTGCTAGTAGCATAGTCATAGTCATATCCATCTACATCGTCGTCTTCCTCATGCATGACTGGCGAGCCCGAATCGTTTTATTGTCCGCAGGCTTTTAGTTTTCTCCCAAAGTGTAACGTGTCAGCACGCGCTGGAGCCGGCGGCAAGTGGAGAATTGGGCGTCTGTACAGCGAGCTGTCTTCTGCATACCCCTTGTGGCGTGGACGCACGTGAACTTTTTCGTGGTATCTTTAGCGAGGGCCACGGGGTAGCCTGGACGACGCCGGGCGCTCCTCGTAAAACGCGTGCATATGTGCGCAATACACGGCGAGAGTAACTACAACTCCTTTTTTGTATGACCCCATACACATAACTGCAAGCAACAACAGCGCCGGTGTTAAAACATCAGTACCTTCTCACTCTGTGAAAGTGGATAAACAGCTTTTCTATAAAGCCGTCTGTCGGCGCTAATTTTGAGATACGACTTTACTGATAGCTAATGCTAATGAGACGGCGTGGCTTTGTGCTTGTTACTCCATCAAAACAATCGTCCACCATTCCATCTCCATTTCACTGGAACGCGACAGTCGACACCTCTGGGATTTTCTGTACCAAAACACCCGCATAAAGCTGTTCTTCGGTGGCTGTCCTCTCCTTACTTAACCGGTTATCGAATTCGGCGGTATGGTTCGCTTTATGGTGAGAGTTTCGGGGACCACAGTTCACCGAGGACGAATCAGAGCAGCCGCCGAAGCTACCAATCGTTTGAATATCCCTCTCCGGATCAACTACCGCACCTAACGTCTAGAACGCGCTTCAAAAGTACTGCTTTCGCGTCGTTGCACAGGTGAATTTCAACCGCGCCCACCAAACTCAAAAAAGGCGTCACCTTCCAAGAATTCTCTGGCAGCTTCGCCAAATTCTACGTCGTTTCAGGCCCGAACTCGCTTTGACTCGCCCTACCGCCTCTTGTCCGATCCGCGTATGCGGCACGGACCACTGCCCTTGGCGTTCCAATACCGTGAAATCTTCTTACATCTCTGGAATTCCCTCTATTTCTTAGGCGCTCAGCATAGAAATCTGCATCATTTTCCCGTCTGCAAAGCCTCTCAGGCAGTTACCTTTTTTTCCAAGCACTCCGGTTTTTAGTTGCACATAAGTGCCCCAAGATAAAATGAGGCCAAGGTCATTACTTACCACGCATAAAAAGGGTCTATAATCCTGGTTTCTGTCTTCGCTTCCGCGGAATTCTTGCTTTGTGGCTGGCTCTTTCTCCGAGACCGCTATACTGTTTTTGCTGAAAATGGGTCCTTCAAATGGGGGCGATAAATGTCATTAAGCGCATGCTTTTCCTCACACGTGCAGCGACGGGATATTGTTCAATGACCAGCGCTACCGTGTTTAGTGGATTATATGGCAGTCACGATTGTAAGATGAAGATGCAGTTTGGAGAATATAAAAAATCTTCACACACACACACACACACACACACACACACACACACACACACACACACACACATATATATATATATATATATATATATATATATATATATATATATATATATATATATAGTAAGGAAATGTGTTTTTCTTTCTTTCTTTCTTCCTTATATTAAAAAAAATCTTAACTTCATTAACCGTAGTAAAAAATAGAGCTTAACCACACCCCTATGCCTCCTTTGGCGTTGTAGACTGCCGACCTATGTTTCTGTATTTCCTCAACGAGCCCCTCATTTCCTTACTATATTATTCTGCGAAAGCCTAGCGAGGGTCTCGGTTCTGGCAGCCTTGATGCCTAGGTAGCATAAGAGGGCTTCCCGCCAGTTACCCACTTATGACAGGCTGTAGACGTTGGAGTCACGCCCCGGGGGTTGAAAAAGAAGGTCCCCTTCTCCCCGTGTAGTCAGAGTGGCGCTGGCTACCACCCTCAAGCGTCAGATACACTTCTAGTAAATATAAATAGCCCAGAAAGTGAAGGAGAACACAGTCGCCCAGATAGCCGAATTGGTAAGGCATTCGAGATCTAATCGAAAGGCGTGGGTTCGGTCCCCACTCTGGGCGCGTGTTTTTCTTTCTTTCTTTCTTCCTTATATTAAAAAAAATCTTAACTTCATTAACCGTACTAAAAAATAGAGCCTAACCACACCCCCATGCCTCCTTTGGCGTTGTAGACTGCCGACCTATGTTTCTGTATATATATATATATATATATATATATATATATATATATATATATATATATATATATATATATATATATATATATATATATATATATATATATATATATATATATATATATTGCCACGGAGCAAACAAGCGGACGACGAACGATGTAGTTCTGAGGGATTGGTCCACAAGCAAGAACAATGCGTCCAGCGACGGTTGTTGGTAGAGGAAGACGACGAGGTCTCTTGTGGGTCGTTCTGATGTTAGCGGCAGCCCAGCCTTTCTTCCTGTAAATAGTGTAAATACTTCAAATACATTCTTCTCTTCCGCGTCCTCGCCTCGTAACATCTTGTGGTGGAAATGCTGGCCTTCTGCGAAGACGGAGCTGCGTAGCGGACGCCACGTCCGGCACACTTCCTTTCGCAAAGAGCACTCAGGGACAACCCTCACCATGACTCCGCCTAGCCAGGCCGCTACAGGCCAGACCATCATCCTTACCCACCCGCGCGAACCCGGTAAATTCAGCGGCACGGATGACGTCGACGTAGAAGACTGGATCCTTATGTACGAGCGTGTCAGTAGCCACAACCGCTGGGACCCCACATTCATGCTCGCCAACCTGGACCTCTACCTTAAAGGTGCGGCCAAAGATTGGTTTGACACAAACGAAGCCCGCCTCACCAGTTGGGACGCTTGTAAAGAAGAGCTGAAGGCTCTGTTCGGACGGTCCGAGAGTCGGCAGCTGGAAGCCAAAAATGACCTTGCCTCCCGCGTGCAAAGCCCCACTGAATCGTACGTCACTTACATTCAGAGCGTGCTATCCCTTTGCTACAAAGTTGACCGTCAGATGTCGGAGGAAGAAAAAGTGGGCCACGTGTTAAAAGGCATAGCCGACGATGCTTTTAACCTTCTAGTTTTCAAGAACTGCGACAAAGTTGACACCCTTATCGCCGAATGTCGTCGCTTTGAGCTGGCGAAAAGCCGCCGAATCGCTCAAAAATTCACCCGGCTCCCTAACACGGCTGCGACCTCTTCCTGCGAAGATAACCTCCAGCCGCCAGCAGGACAGCGCACTTCCACAGGGATGCCACCAACTCCAGATAATATCACAAGAATTGTACGTCGCGAGTTTGAGGCCATTGCCCCAACTTGCTTTCCCCACGACGCCCAGACCTCCTCCGCTGTCCCTGTACCTCTCATACAGGCAGTTGTGCGCGAAGAGCTGCTGAACCTAGGAGTGCAACCAATTTGCTCCGTGAGTCACCCATGCGCTCGTTATCGTTCACCCATCAGCCCTTCTCGGTGCGACAATATGCCGCCACGTTTCCAGAGCCGCCTTGCTGATGAATGGCGGACTCCTGACGACCGGCCGATCTGCTTCAACTGCAGACGGGTAGGCCACGTGGCTCGATACTGCCGGAGCCGTCCATTTCCGCCCCGCCAGAACAACTTCTACCAGTACCCTGACGACCCTCCTCGACGCTTCTACTCCCGCCGTCAGCCGCAGCCGAACACCGCTGATTCCGACGACAACCGCTGGTCTGGTCGTTCCCCATCGCCGCAGCGTCGCCAGTCCCGTTCTCCTCGTCGCTTTTCCTCGCCGAGCCCGCCGACCAGCTACTCGAGACCCTCCCAGGAAAACTAGAGGATGCAGCCCCCGGAGGTGACGCTGCATTTTCCGACCGACCTGAAAATCCTCTGATAACACTGCGAGCCGAAAAGAACTTGTTGGACGTGAAAGTTGATGGTGTCGATGTGAGTGCGCTCATTGACACCGGGGCGCAAGTATCGGTCATGAGTGCGAAGCTTCGGTGTCGTCTGCGAAAAGTTTTGACCCCAGCCACTTCGTGTCTCCGGGTCGCAGACGGAGGTACCCCAGCGGTCGCCGGTATGTGCACCGCGCGCGTCACCATCGCTGGCCATGACACAACAGTCCTGTTCGCCGTTTTAGACCACTGCACCCATGACCTTATTCTAGGCCAAGATTTTTTGTCGGATCATTCAGCGCTCATAGATTGTTCTCTCGGCCTCGTCCACCTCGACCTTCCACTGCCACCAGTCACTATCGAAGAACCCTTGCCGCGTCTGTGCTGTCTCGAAGATGTTCGTTTACCGCCTCAAGCATTCACATATGTCCCGCTGTTCATCTCTTCCCCTGTACCGGACGGGGATTACGTCGTATCGCCAACCACACCCGTTGCACTGGAGCACAGAGTGAAGCTACCACACACCGTTGTCAGAATCAAGCAAAGCAGAGCATCTCTTCCGTTTCTCAATTTCAGCTTTTCCGTGCAATCGCTGCCCAAAGGAATCACTCTTGGTCATCTGTCCCCTTTAGGAGAGTACAACCTTTCTGTTTTAACGGCCGATCCCCAAAAACATCCCGCCGATGACTTTTCTTGTCCCCCTTCCCCAACCGAACCATACTCAACGATGTTGGCTCCCGATCTCCTCCCTGCACAGTCCGTTGAGCTCCGCCGACTTCTAGCATCCTATTGGGACATTTTCGATCTCAAAGACCGCCCTTTAGGTAAAACTTCGTCGGTGAAGCATCGAATTATTACAGGAAGCGCAAGCCCAATTCACAAACGCCCGTACAGAGTTTCCCGCGCTGAGAGGCGAGTAATTCAACAAGAAGTGGATAAGATGCTGGCGAAGGATATTATTGAGCCTTCCTGCAGTCCATGGGCTTCACCAGTGGTGCTAGTCAAGAAAAAAGACGGCACATGGCGGTTTTGCGTGGACTATCGACACCTTAATGCCGTCACGAAGAAAGACGTTTATCCCCTTCCGCGGATAGATGACGCCCTTGACTGCCTCCACGGAGCCAAATATTTTTCATCCATCGACCTTCGGTCGGGATATTGGCAAATTGCCGTGGATGAAATGGACCGTGAGAAGACCGCCTTCATAACACCTGATGGTCTTTATCAGTTCAAGGTGATGCCCTTTGGCCTCTGCAACGCGCCAGCAACATTTGAACGCATGATGGACTCACTGCTCCAGGGCTTTAAGTGGTCCACATGCCTCTGTTACTTGGACGATGTTATCGTTTTTTCGCCTTCGTTTACCACCCATCTCGAGCACCTTTCCGAGATCCTGGCACTGTTCCGACGGGCGGGTCTCCAGCTAAACTCCTCAAAATGTCATTTCGGCCGTAGACAAATAGCCATCCTGGGGCACCTCGTTGACGCCAGGGGAGTTCAACCCGACCCGGATAAAGTTCGCGCAGTCCAGAACTTCCCGGCACCGCGCTCAACAAAAGACGTCAGAAGCTTTCTGGGACTCTGTTCCTACTTTCGCCGGTTTATCAAGGACTTTGCGCACATTGCCCGACCCCTTACCGGCCTGCTGAAGAAAAACGTTCCGTTTTCCTGGGGCTCCGATCAAATGGCCGCTTTTACCACCCTAGTTTCCGTGCTCACCAATGCACCACTTCTGGCTCATTTTGATCCTCATGCGCCCACAGAAGTCCGCACGGATGCCAGTGGTTACGGTATCGGGGCCGTCTTGGCGCAACGACAAGGTGGACTGGAGCGTGTTATCGCCTATGCCAGCCGCCTTCTTTCCACCCCAGAGCGCAATTACTCAATCACTGAAAGGGAATGTCTCGCCCTTGTGTGGGCAGTGACCAAGTTCCGTCCTTACCTGCACGGCCGCCAGTTTACCGTCGTGACAGACCATCACGCGCTGTGCTGGCTCTCTTCGCTAAAGGACCCCGTAGGGCGGCTAGGTCGGTGGGCATTGCGTCTCCAGGAGTATACATTTGATGTGAAATACAAATCTGGACGTTTGCATCAAGACGCTGATTGCCTGTCCCGCCACCCTGTCGACCCACCCGACGACAATGACGATGACGGTGCAGCTTTTCTGTGCACTATATCTGGCCTTCTTCGCATTAAGGAAGAGCAGCGGCATGACCCGGCACTACGATCTATTATACACAGCCTTAACTCGGCTGCACCCGACACTTCAACGGCAATGTTTGTGCTCCGTGACAACATCCTATACCGTCGCAATGTTCGTCCCGATGGTCCTGAGCTGTTGCTCGTTGTTCCCCAGCACCTACACTCCACTGTGCTGCAGCAGCTTCATGACATGCCGACTGCTGGGCACCTCGGCATCTCTCGCACTTATGATCGAGTCCGCCGTCGTTTCTTCTGGCCTGGCCTATACCGTTCCGTATGCCGCTACGTCAGGGCTTGCGACCAGTGCCAACGCAGAAAAGCACCAACGTCGCTTCCAGCGGGCCAGCTCCAGCCTCTTGACATCCCGGCAGAACCTTTCTTCCGTGTCGGTCTAGACCTGCTTGGCCCCTTTCCCTTGTCTTCATCGGGAAACAAGTGGATTGCTGTCGCGACCGATTACGCCACGCGCTACGCCATCACGCGTGCATTGCCGACCAGCTGTGCTACAGATGTAGCCGATTTTCTGCTTCGCGATATAATTCTCCAGCATGGCGCACCTCGACAGTTGCTCACTGACCGCGGACGTTACTTCCTCTCCCAAGTAATTCACGATATTCTTCGCTCATGCTCTGCTAAGCACAAGCTATCTACAGCATATCATCCCCAAACTAACGGCCTCACGGAACGCCTCAATCGAACCCTGACAGATATGCTCTCCTGCTACATTTCTGCGGACCATCGCGACTGGGACGTCATGCTGCCTTATGTGACTTTCGCTTATAATTCATCGCGGCATGATACCGCAGGATATTCACCATTCTACCTTCTATATGGCCGTGATCCTACTCTACCATTGGACACACTCCTCCCCACGTCGGGCGACCTACCGCTACGGCGGTCGGAGTACGCCAGTGAAGCCATTGCCCGCGCTGATCATGCGCGGCAGATAGCCCGCCACCGACTTTATTCCTCGCAAGCTGTCCAAAAGACGATTTATGACCGCAAACACCGCGTGGCCCATTTCCCACCGGGATCCCTTGTCCTTCTCTGGACACCTACCCGCAAAGTCGGGCTTTCTGAGAAACTGCTGCCCCGGTACTGTGGCCCGTATCGTGTGCTACGTCAAGTAACCGATGTCACGTATGAGATCTCCCCAGTTTCTCCTCCCTCGTCGACTCGTGCACCTTCTACGGACATTGTCCACGTAGTCCGGCTGAAGCCGTACCAACCGCCCCTCATGGATTCGCCGTAGCGCCGCGACGGCGCTTGTTCCGCCGGGGGGTAATGCCACGGAGCAAACAAGCGGACGACGAACGATGTAGTTCTGAGGGATTGGTCCACAAGCAAGAACAATGCGTCCAGCGACGGTTGTTGGTAGAGGAAGACGACGAGGTCTCTTGTGGGTCGTTCTGATGTTAGCGGCAGCCCAGCCTTTCTTCCTGTAAATAGTGTAAATACTTCAAATACATTCTTCTCTTCCGCGTCCTCGCCTCGTAACAATATATATATATATATATATATATATATATATATATATATATATATATATATATATATATATATATATATATATATATATATATATATATATTGTCACATAGCCCCAAGAATCTGAATGAACATTTAGTTTGTGACATCATAGCCAAGGCGACGACGACGACGAACGAGCGCTACCCGGAACCCATCATCATCAGTGTTTTTCTCTGGCAGCTGGAGAGTGCTTTGCGGTCAAGAGCGTTCTTCTCCGCGGCTTCTTCTATTAGCGTTTAAGTAAAGCTCACCAACACCCCCAACGCGCATTTTCTGTACGTGACAATATGCATATATATATATATATATATATATATATATATATATATATATATATATATATCAAGGTTGCAGTCGTCATTGCCAGTGCTATTCGGCTTTTTTCGAAATATTTAATAGGGCCGAATGACATGTGCTTGTCACGTTTCTTTGATTCATTGATAAATAAGCGAAAATATAAGTCGAGAAAAAATCCGCCGTTTTTCCGGGAGCGGGACTCGAACCCACATCTCCGCTTAACCGGTGCGGTGCGTTCGCCATTACGCTATCCCCACAGCGGCTTCTCTCTCGACTTTAAAGCGGGGGTTTATATTTACAAGAGCTCTGAGGCCGGTCACCTAGCGCCGCCCCTCGACTACCGCGGGAGACGTAGAACGTCTTCTTTCCCAGCGGCCGCCACGTAGAACGTGGTCGGAGGTCGGGGTTAGCAATTGGCATATCCGAACTGCTGGAGCCAGTGCCTCGTAATGCATGTAGCAGAACAGAGAGATACGGGACGAGGGACTCGGTAAAGATACATATCAAGGTTGCAGTCGTCATTGCCAGTGCTATTCGGCTTTTTTCGAAATATTTAATAGGGCCGAATGACGTGTGCTTGTCACGTTTCTTTGATGCATTGATAAATAAGCGAAAATATAAGTCCCGCGGTAGTCGAGGGGCGGCGCTAGGTGACCGGCCTCAGAGCTCTTGTAAATATAAACCCCCGCTTTAAAGTCGAGAGAGAAGCCGCTGTGGGGATAGCGTAATGGCGAACGCACCGCACCGGTTAAGCGGAGATGTGGGTTCGAGTCCCGCTCCCGGAAAAACGGCGGATTTTTTCTCGACCTATATTTTCGCTTATTTATCAATGAATCAAAGAAACGTGACAAGCACACGTCATTCGGCCCTATTAAATATTTCGAAAAAAGCCGAATAGCACTGGCAATGACGACTGCAACCTTGATATGTATCTTTACCGAGTCCCTCGTCCCGTATCTCTCTGTTCTGCTATATATATATATATATATATATATACTGAGCTCGAATATAAGGCAGGGTTTTACTTTGAGAATGACTACTGATTTCTTAAAAAAAAACGACCTGTATTGGAAAAAATACGGTCAACGTGAGAGCACTTGGGTGCGTCCCGATTGGTAATACAAGCCGATGCTAATGTCCTCCCGCCAAGCTGTACCATGGTTTTGCTCTTCACGAGTTAGAGTTGACCTTTGCGAACCGTTCGGGTTGCTCTAAAGGTTCAGGCGATTTCCGCCATTCCCGCCCGTTGTGTCCAGTTCCGCAAAGCTGCTGCGCCTGCAGATACCCTTTTACAGCCCTTGCCTTCCCGTAAAGCGACGAGTAACAATTCTAGCTTTGGGACGTTTTATTCGGACGAAACGAGGGTATTAGCGGGTCGCCCGCTTTACGTTAATCCTCTGCACTGGCCGGCAGCCGCTGCCCGAACAAACGTAGAGAGTCGGAATTAAACGAACGCCCACAGAGTCCTGAAAGACACCGACGACGAACTCCTTTTCTGTAATTTTTCTGACATCCTATAGGGGCAACTCACGACCGTTTAGAGCAAATCGTGGCTGCGAAAGGGCCTCCAGAAAAACACTTTCTGGCTGTACGTAAACACCGCGAGTTGGTTGCAGCGCAAACTCCTAAATATCCTTGACGGCGACTTCCTTATTCCACCTGTTAAAATGAAGCCCCAAATAGAGAGGCACACAAGATTAAAGGCTAAGATAACCATCGTATAGACACTGAGTAGACCTACGCAGCAGGCCTCAGTTAAAGTGTTGTACGGGACACATCACAAGCGAAGAAGCAAAGGACAAAAGCGAAAATTATGGTCCATCAGGTAAATACGTCATCAGCAGCGAAGCCTCAAAATGAAAGCAACAGCGCCGGCGTAGTCTCCAAGTAATGGAAAAGGGAGGTAAAACGAAATGGCAAAAACAGGAACCCCCTTATTATCCATTTCCGCATGTCCTGGAATTACTTCAGATCATCCGGGATGTTTTAAAGATTATCCAAGCGTCAAAATGTTACTGCACCTGAGATTTCTGATCAAAGCTTCCAGGGAGCATATCCGTACGGTTTAAAGGGACCCCGCAACACTCTTTGTGCAGTGCAAGTAAACCTGCGTGACGTTTATATCACACTGCTGGAAATACCTGAGCGAAATATTACACGCGCACGTGAAAGACGCGGAAAAACAAAACAATCTCTCTGCAATTCTCCTCATTATGCACCCCTGGCATGGCCTGAGCAACTTCATTCGGGCCATGGCTGTCCTATTGGCTGTCGCTGGTCAACTTCGCCGCTTATTCTCTCACATTTCCTGTGAAAATCCGCCGTAGTCGGCACTGTGTACCAACCACTTCTATGAATCTACGCACAGTTTTTGCGTTTCTTTTGTGTTTTGAGTACGCGCGGAGTTTGAGTGACAGACTAAATACTCCCCTTTCAACGAGACCACTTGAAAGAAAACGTTTATTGCTTCAAAAACGCCCTACCAGCCCGTGCGCGCGCTGCGCGAGCATGCAGCCATGCCTGCTTTTTTGTGGCACCACGCCGAAAATAGACCCCTGCATGTTGCGGAGAAAAGGGGAAAACTCACCCGCATGTGATATATCGAAGGCCGCCGAAGAGAACGCCGCGAGCCACCCCCCTCCCCGGGAGAGAGCGCGCCGATTTCGTCGCGTTGTCCGCGGTCGAGTTCAGATGGAACAATTATTCGCGATTTCTTATCGCGCGTAGTTTTGGTAATAGTGAACGGATTTTCATAATACTGGCGGGAGGAGATGGATGGGACGATAGACTTCACACCAAAATGCATTCGGGGTAGTCGATGGTGGGTGTTGCGGGGTCTCTTTAATAATCAAAGTAATTAAATATTGTTGCCTGTGTATGTCGGAGGTAGCCTTTCAGCAAATTGCATGCCGCTGTGCCGACATCTCATACGGCACCGCATCCGAATTTCAGAGTTGGCGGACATAGAACTTATATGGTGAATCCCTGCAAATTGTACGCGACAAAGACAAAGAACAAGCTAGTCTTGTACTAGCCGAAGTAGTCTCCGCGTCCGTAGATAAAGATTCCTGGAGGTTATTTTCCCAAGTTCCCCCCAAAATGCAGTGCATACTATACAAGCCTTACCCTCTCGACGCCATTCCCGAACACTAGCGCCGGTACGTTCCTGCTTCATGCATGCATCAAAAGCATAAATGCCATGGCGCCTAATGTGAAATCTCTGGAGCGTACCTGCGATTAAAGACCAAGTCGATCACGTGACACCCATCCTCGCAGCATGCCGCATCGTACCCTTCATTATAACGCCGATAACTCCGCTCAGCTTCAAAGTACGACGGTCGAATATGTATACCACATATATATATATATATATATATATATATATATATATATATATATATATATATATATATATATATATATATATATATATATATATATATATACAGAAAGAAATGCCGGCAGTCTACAACGCCACAGAAGGCATAGAGGAATGGTTAAACTATTCTTTACCGTTAGTGAAGTCACATTATCTTTTTATTAACTACGTGAGAAATAAAGAAAAACACGCGCCCAGAGTGGGGACCGAACCCACGCATTCGAGATCTAATCGAAAGGCGTGGGTTCGGTCCCCACTCTGGGCGCGTGTTTTTCTTTCTTTCTCACGTAGTTAATAAAAAGATAATGTGACTTCACTAACGGTAAAAAATAGTTTAACCATTCCTCTATGCCTTCTGTGGCGTTGTAGACTGCCGGCATTTCTTTCTGTATTTCCTAACGAGCCTCTTATTTTCCAAACCCTGTATATATATATATATATATATATATATATATATATATATATAAGGCAGAAATAAGGGTTGACAGTCAAGAAAACCTCGGAAACAAAGGGGAGGATGTGGTAGGTAATTGAAACAGATAAAGAATTTGGAAAGAAACAAAGAAAGTAGAGAAAAAAAAAATATATATATATATATATATATATATATATATATATATATATATATATATATATATATATATATACAATAAAAGACTTCTTTAAATATTTTCGTGCTCCCTATTGAGTTAGGCGAAAACGGGCAGGGAAAAGGCGTAAACGAAAAATTCGCAAGTTGCGCTACCGGGCGCAATACATATCTCCACTGCAGAATTTTCTGTCCATTATCATTTATATTGCCTGGTGTGCGGCCACGCGCCTTTCAAATGCGCTCTCCTGAAACCCCTTTTATTTGGCGCAGGGTTTTTATTTTACTTTCACCTCAACTCTGGAAGGAAGGGAAAGGTGACCGCACGCAAATCATGACGAATGATGAGGTTGGCTGCCGGATTTCCGGGTCTGGGGCAGCTGAAGAAGAAAACAACAAAATAAAAAAATAACGGGATTTTATGCCGCTATCCCGAGAGGGAAATTTTGATTTTGGCTTTTTTCTTTGACTAGACTTTACACGCATGTCTTGGAATTTGGGGACATTGGCGACAACGTCTGAACAAAATTTTTTGTTTGCTTTGTCTCTGTTATCAATTTCACCGAAACATTTTCTTGCTACTTCAGGAACTGAAAAAATGCGTGGAGATCCTGTACTTGCCATGACTCTGCTGCTAACCTGGAATGATGAAGATAGGCAGGGTCAACGGAGTTAGGCAGGCGCGGCTAAATGCAGCAGGACCCTGAATGCGGTAGAAAGAAATAATGATTTATTGGACAGTTTAGCTCCAACCTAAACAGGAACTGGCTACTTCAAGCATTGGAGTATACGAAAGGTACAGTACTTGTCCTAATGAAGCGCAAGGATGGAATAAGTACATTGAAATAGCAGCGGCTGAAAGATCGTATCCGCCCTCAATAACTGCTTGCTATGTAGCATATGTATATATATATATATATATATATATATATATATATATATATATATATATATATATATATATATACATGTTTCCTTACTGAAGATGTGCATGTCCTGATTGAATGCCTTGTATATGCGACCCCGTATATGCGGAAAACATGAAGTGACAATCGTACCCTGCTATCTTGGGCACCCCTATCTTTGCAGTAACTGTTAGGTCCGTGGGAGTCTGAATGAAAATATTCAGGTCAAAAACAGGGAATATTAGCGCTCTACGGGAAATAAAAAATGAAAAGCACAAAAAGACGAGCAACAAAGAAGTAACCTTGTGGGACCCGAACCTCATTCTGAAACCAGCCAGCCACCAGAGTGTCTTACTGGTTATCCACATGTTGCAAAATAATGGAAGTGTTTACCATATTGGCGTTTCAATAACATAACGCGTCGAAGCAGAGACTGCCGTGTGTCGACGTTTCGGCACACGCTAAGGATCCCCGTGGCTTCAAGACAATTTCGGAGCTCTCCGCTACGGCGCGCCTCATTGGCAAGATCTAGATTCAGCACGTAAACTCCCGGACCTCCCAAAAAACAACAAAGAAAACATTATGCGTTACAACTAAGTTCATACGCGTACACAGCGTATACTCCGTACCTAAAGTTCTACTGTATAGTTCACATTGTCAAATGTGGGGACAAAAGAAAACTTCTTGCCACTGTTTAATTTCTGTACAGGTCGGCGCTCATTCCATAACCGAGCCAGCGACAATAGATTACCGTTATTAGGAACGACTGGTACGGAAGAAAGGCAATATCGTCGGTCGTAATAAAAGCGGTGAAAGAGGTGTGACGTCAGCGCGAATTCTCGATGAAAACGAGCTGACGTGTTTGTGGTCGGAGTGCCGCACATTTCACATGTGGGCTGCTGTCTGGGTGTGTGTATCTTGAGCCCGTGCCAACAAGTATCCGCGCTTAGTGCATTTTTATTCCCTCGTCGTCTGCTTCCCGCAAGAGACAAATATCCTTTTCGCTTTGTATCTATGTAAATGTCAGCTTCAGCTGTGGTATTCATTCGCTCGGGAAAGCTTTTTTGTGAGGCCTTGAGTTTGAGTTCCACGTTTATTTCGTTTCTATTTTAGGGGAGTGGCCTTCGCAGCAAATCATTGTGGCAAGCATTGTACTAAAAAAAACATTTAAAATCTTAAGTAGACTAATAAAGCCTGATAAAACGCTAAATTGCAAAGTGCGAGTTTTGTGGATTCATAAAAACTGGCGAATTTTCAATAACAATTGCACCAATTTTTAGGTGAACCTTTAGCATTCAAGTTAGCTATCGAAGTAAACTATTAAATTTATCATTGACAACTCGCCAATCGCTTTGTCGCCTGTCTCTATGAAGCAGCATTCACATGTTTGCAAAAGTCACGGCCGCTGACTAAACCGACGTCCAGCGAAGAGACTGTGCGATTGTAGCGGTGCCTCTAGTTTCGTTTAATGGCACAATTGGACTGCTATATTAAAGTGAGCACAACGAAAACCTTTTTCTTACTCTTTTTTGACACCGGTTACATTGGGTAGCGCGAAATACCAAAATTTTCTAACAGACCTTACTTTTATTGGTGAAGACAACGCCCTTAAGGGCCCGAATGGAGTTGAGTCAGTTTCCTGAAACTATCTCTTTCAGTGTATACAAGAGCGTATTTTATTTTCATGGTACTTAATGTCCTTTTATGTCCGAATCTTTCCTATATCTAATAGCCTGCTGGTGACACGTTTTTGTACAACACATTCACCCACCTCTTCGCTGTGTAGGTGGAACCCAGAATGATAAAAGTCCGCTTCAGTCTTTTCAAGAATTCAGCCGTCCCATACGCGGCCGACGTTTGCAAAGCGTGGAAGCTACTTGCGTCAACCGCACAAAGGTCTTGGCTAGACAAAAGGCGCCATCTCCCGAATTAGGCAACTGTCGGACTCAATCGTGTCATCGAAAGATTTTGCTACCGGCATTTCATTTAGCTAATGCGCGATGGGCCGATTTCAGAAAAGCGCTATCAGTGCACACGATGTAGCTGCAGTAGTCAGCCTGTCTTCTTGAAAAGAAAGCCTCCAACGGTTCTAGCAACGTCTACATGCTCGAGTGACGATTTGATTAGCCACTTCGTTGCATCTTGGGGCAGAATCTGACGAAAGGATAACATTGTCTTTGCACTGATTGACTTCAAATACATTCACTTTTTTGTTGGTTGGTGCTTTGCGGCCTTCACCCCTGATTGTCAACCATACAAGATAAATACACATATTCACTCTGCATGTTTGAAACGTTTAATAAATCTGTGCGTAAAAACACTAGTTCCCGAAGCGTATTGCATGTAGCGTAGGCAACGTGCCGTTCGATCACAACCTGCGGAGTAAATGCTCCAAAGCACTTTTGTTATGTTTCCATTTGTGCGTTCGTGTAAACTTGGAAATAGGAACTCGGAAGTTGAAAAGGATTGCGCTTTTTCATAGCAAAGCTCAGGGTATCCGATTCGCTTTTAATGAGACGAAGCTGCTGAATTGCTCAGATGTTACAGCACACCTCGGCTCATGAGTTGCGCGGGAAAGAGAAGTGCACGCATTTTTTAGATTGAAGCAATCTTTTTCTGCTTACTGCTCAAAAATTTTTCCCTGGCAAATGAAATACAAGAGCTAACCTTAGCAATGGGAGCCTACACGGAAGTTTATATCCGCAGTGTCTGATGGTGAAATTCTGGGTCGACTGCGCTCAAATGTGGGATTAAAAGGGCTGGTGAACACAGGGATTTTTAATTGTGAAGCGCCTTCGGGGCCCGCGCGGTCGGTGTCTCCTGTCGTCATCGTCTCCTATGGTCACGGTGAACCAAGTTGTCAAACATTGGTAAAAAACAAGTGTTTAATGGATAAAAACAGTTCAAAATAAATTAGCACAATTTAAACTAATTTATGATATATCAATAATAACAAATTAGTTGCATTAATAGCACAAAGTTCGGAATATTCATGTCGAAATTCGTTTTAAAAGCCAAGTTTTCACGTATACTTCTTGGCATACTGCGGCCTGGGACACGAAACAACTTACAGCCCAACTGTCTTTCACTTAATTGCTTAAATCCAGTTCAATGCAAGAGTGTGCGCACCCACCTCAGCAAGCACACGATAGCTCTTCCCACAGGCGCTTCTAGGGAACATAATCAGCGCGGGCCGTGTGGCGAGAGAGTGACTTACGATCTTCGAATACACTTATACACTGCATGCTTAGCCCCTCCCCAGGTTTCACGTTAGCAGAGATGGTCCGGGATGTTTTCGTGAGGACACACATATCAGGCAACTCGCGAGGTGATTGGTGCTTCTTACATCGCAAGGAGAGATGACAAGCTTTCTGACAAAACGTGCTCGTCTCCTATAGCCATCTAAAATAAAGAGAGGCTTAAGATGCGTGAAAAATATCACGGGTATCAGCCCGAGCTTCCTTTTAAGTGCCGCCTTTGCATGCAAGCGATCGTAACATGGGTGTGAATGTTTTTTCTTCATTCCGAATTTTCCTCGGCTTAGGTTAGGAGCCCACAGCATGCCTGTGCAGTTTTTACATCCGATAATGGCAATGTCTGCTGTGCAGCTATTCCAAAAGAAATAATTACTTGTAGCAATAACGACAGTGTTCGCACGACACTTGAGTAATATGTTTTTTTTTTGCTTTGCTGACTGTATATGGGTAAATGATGCATGTTCGCAATGGGCAGTGCTTCTAAAAGTCGATGTCCACTCAAAACGTTTTTTTAATCAGTATGTGAGTTCATACCTAAAGGTATTTCCACTTGAAGCTTTACATGGCACGTTCTACCTACAAGCAAGGAATGGCTCACCTACAGGTACACGCTTATCTCTCAAATATGCACCAAGTAGACTCTTCAATGGTTCGATGCTTTTTGGCCGGCTGAAACATTTTCACTGTATGAGTGCACGAACGTGAGGACGGCGTATTTCAGAAATGCATGCTTGACAGAATTTAAACAACCTGTCGTACGGCCACTTTTAGGAGGAATGTGGGTTTCCAATCGTAAGGAGCTCACCTCTCGCAGAATATATGAAGATATATACGGCCGTTTTTGAGTGGCCAACGATCGCTTGAACTGCGTTGGAGAGCAGTGGCTGTCTCGAATGTGTACCGGCAGTCTCATTAAAGTCCCATTCAGAGTTCTCAGGACGGAATAAAACTTCAGCCGTCGTTGCATTGCGCAGTGCATTTCTTCCTTTCAAAGATGCAAGCCTGTCTTCATCCAAAACAAGTCAAGTGGAAACCAGGCGGGCATTCGGAGTTTATAAGGTTCGTTTCAATAATGTGAGTGGCTGTGTGCATAGGCGGCCAATCCAACACAGGGAAACAGCTATCTTCACCTTACGGCCCACAGCCTCGCAGATACACTCGCCCTCAAGAAATAACCAATTTATATATGTTTCATACGACAGTAAGCAGGCTCTTTATTGCTCATCTTAAAAAATCATTACGAATTGCTTCAGCTTAAGCGCTTTTCACGTCGTCGTTGTTCTTGTTGTTATTGTTCTTGTTAATTCACCGGAGGATCTATCCTTGCAAGGTGTTCTGGCAATTACTCCAATCGATCACCACTTTTTTAAGACCACGCCGGAGAAATCACTAAGAATCCCATAGCTTCTGCCCTTTAAAAACTGAATGAGCAGTCGAAAATGACTATCCTTATATTCTTATGTCCGTTAGGTGAAATTCGCGTCTGGGGAATTACGTATTTTGGGTAATCATATCTTGGTACTGCACATTCTACGCCCTTGCCGCAATATTCGAAGAACCGGTAGTTAATGCCGATGTACGTGTCAGGTTTTTTTTTTAAATAATGCCAGGGGCTTTGTAAAGCCTTCTCGCGTAAATTAAAGGGTCACACGGTCGTAAATATGATGAAGCACCACCTCTCGTGAAGCGCGCAGAGGCAGAAAGAAATTGTGGCGAACAAAGACGGGGAACGAACAAAGCCTTACAGTACACCTGTCTTGTGTTTTAAGTTATCTTCCTGTTGACGCATGGGCCGAATAAATCTTTATTGGACCAAACACATCTGAGACAGAAAAGTATTGTGTCATTCCTCTAGGCCACTGGACAACGATACGACAACCTTCGCAGAGACACTATGAAGCTACGGATGTTCACACACGTGCACTTGCATACACCAGAAAGCTCGCGTGTTGTCCGTCTAGCGACTTTCAAAGATCCCAAGCTTCCGCTTCTTGTGGTTTTACAGATATGAGCTGGATTATATGAAGAGAAGCGCGCCATCTTTGTAGACATTCATGAGCATACAAAGTGTACGAGTCACACGGGAAACACCTTCGGCTATGTCAGTGCACGCCAGAGGCCTCAAGCGGTCTTTGAAATTTTAAAAGCCGCTACCGGGTGTTTGAATCAGTCCTTGCCTTTTTGTTCCGTGTTTTACCAGCAGTACAACAGCGGCACGTGCACCAAGATCCATTAGGACAGGGCAATCGAAGACAAAACACCCCGTCTGAGTGCACCAAGAGATAAAAGGCTTTACGACGACATTTTGTTGACGCCCCATTCTGCGGGGAAAGTGCCGAGACACTCGACCGACCGCAGAACAATGGGGTCGAGTTCACCGGGCTCGGGCATTCGGGACAAAGGGCGCGTGGATTGAAGGAAAAGGCGTGGCTGCACACAAACAAATCTGCTCGCGAAGGGCGTCGGCACATATCTCTCGCAGTGACAGCTTGGAGCAGCACCCTCGGGCTGCTGACGCTGCCTGCATTGAGAATGGATGCGCCCTTTTCTAATTTGGGAGGGCAAATGATGGTGAGCATTTTTTCTTGCAGCGCGAACTGCTTTTCGTTGCTAAACAAAGGTTTGCTGCAGGGCTCGTGGCAATCTTTGCTTCATCGAGTAACACTATATGCGACGTTTCTTTGGCTCCCGTAAACAGCCACAACAATTGCCTTTTGTTTGCTACTTGCGTGCAGCTTTGTTGCATGTACACTGGGAATTTGGTCGTTACGTCGACATTGTTATCAGCAGAGCAACCTAAAAAAACATCCTATCCTAAATTAGCGCGACAAAGACAGTTTGGCCATTGTGAATCGTAGCAGCATTTTCAGAAGAGTTGAGGGGCTGTTCTTCGGCACTGGACTTTGTTGCACGCTTATGTATCTGCTAAGTTATTGCGTCCAGGTTTCTGTCTTTGGAGCATATGGGGATGCTTCAAACAGTTTGCACAGATGTTACCTAAAATATCAGGATAATGCCTTGACATTCTGACAGATACAAGTAGTCACTTTAGGGCTGGGCAATCAGCGCTTGAGCGAGGACGTCCTGAAGTTAGTTTGGTTTAGTTAGGCATTATTACTGTGTGACTAAGCCAGCACAATTTTTAGGAAATTATAAAATAATTTTAGCTTTGCTGCGTTTCGTGCGGTGATTCGGATGGGTCTGAACAACTTCTCTTTGCCACTTCTTCCATCAGATTATAGCTAACGTAGCACCGGCGCTATTTTGTACTGCATTTTAAAGAGTGTCAAATGATGGCCACGGACGCAGGCACCATTAAGCATGGCTATTATATATCTGAACTACCGCCTACACCAGCACTTTGCTAATCTGGTAGTGTAGGAGCCACTTTTCTCCCGCGAAGTCAGCGCTTCGGCATGGAAGGGCTGACAGAAACGTAATGCGGTTATGTCAAATCTTCCTCACAAGGCAAGCGCAATGTTTCGAAAATTGTATAACAATTTATTTATTCATTTATTTTTGTACCGTAAAGGTCTGTGATGGGCTTTACATAATTGGGGGGGGGGGGGGGGGGACGAAGGGGCTAAAACAGAGAACACAACACTATATTACAGTTGCACGAGGAGTGGCGCACAGAGTAAATCATTCATTGCTTTCTCTTCCTCGTGTCCTTTTTTGCTTAAAAGTGCATGTATCAAAGCAAGGAAAATACAAGCTAGCACTATCAATACAATACTATCAATACAAGTTAGTGCTGTCCCAAGGAGACGTGTGAGGTGCGGCTAAAAGCAAGGCGTGAGATCGAAATTGTCCGTAAGGACGTTGCACAGCATACATACAAACTAAAATTAATTATTTCAACACTTTCTGCACATTACAAGACTGCACGGGACAACTGAAACTGGACAACTACTTCGGACAATTGGACCTTTTATGCGTTGTACCAGCGAAGCTGTTTATCAAATCATAATTTTTTTCTGTCCGCAGTTAAAAATAGCAAGAAAATTTCGAGCAGCTGCATGTGAGCGTGTGCCTAGAAGCGACCACCCCGCGTCCCCGCGGCACGTTTGTCAAGCCAAGCATGCTCACTCTGGGAGATTAGCCAAATTTTAGCAAAAAAAAAAAAAAGAACTCAGGCGTTCGCCGTAATGGTGGCAAGGGTTGCTGGGAACGGGAAAGACACGCCGTAGCGTACGCCTCTCCAAGGTGATATCCAATGATTTTCACTTTAAAAAAAATGGAGGAAGCTCACATGTATAGCAACAATGGTGGAATAAAGGTTGTTAGAGCAGCGAAATAGAAACAAATTGGCTGCAATCGTAGACATAAACCTACGCGATGCTCGTGCTGGTTGCGGATAGCCTCGCATCCTTCAAGTCTTACGTGTTACTGGAAGATTTCTTCGTTTTGTTTACGGTGATTAGGAAAGCTTTCGAAAAGTTCTCGTTCTTATTTCTTCTGTCAAATTCTACCAAATGTAGCACCGAGGATATCCAAGACCTCGCAATCTCCCCGGCTTCACTATTTGTTCATTGCAGAGGGCGTCAAGTGGAGACGCCATGAGCGGGGCTATATGACTTCCCGCCCACGACAGCACTTCTTTAATCTTGTAGTGCAACATCAGTTTAATGTTATACAGTCACCTTTTAAGCAGGAGAGGACAGAATGTAGGTGTACATGGCTAGTACGTAATACGTTCCGACAAAACAAGCAGAATGTGTAATCAATCAGAAATATAATTGTGCTGTTAATGCGCATTTTCGTGGGTGGTGAGGGCGAGTTTCACTTACTTCACGTTATTTTTGCCTTCAGACCCTACCTGATGGAGTGCCGACGAGACCCAAAGTCTTGCAATATCCCGGCGTCTATTTTTGCTACAATTTAGAGGGAATCAAATGACGCCCACGTACGCGGAAGTTGTTCAGTGAGGCTATTGTATAGCTGACCTTACGCCCACTTTACCACTTAGAGGTCCGTTGAGAGCGCTTGTGAACGCCTCCCACGTTCCACCACCAGCGCTCCACTCGATCGAATTTTCTCTGGGCGTAAGCAAGAATAGATATAAAGGGAGTGACACGGCTAACGTGCTTCACGTCACAGAAAAATCTTGCGGAATACAATGTATCCCAAGAAGCCACTTCAAGTGATGCCTGGTTGTTGTTTTTTTCTTCTTTTCAGTAAAGCGGGAACGAACGTTGCCCTAACGCTCTGAAACGTGCTTGTATTATGTTTTAAACGGTAGTTCTTGGAGCATGTGGTGTGTTCTTGATGCTATATGCGTAGCATAACACCGCTGGTCCGGGAACCACCAAGACGTTTTGCATTTTCGGTAAATTAAAAATTCTGCCCATCTAAATTGAACCATTTTTAGCTCGAACTTCAAACAATTAATGCAGATTGTGAGGGACGCTGATGAAGCAACAGAATTTCACCACTCTATGGTTCAGCTCTTATGATTTCGCGGGGACTTTCTTCTGCAATAAGCGGCCGACAAGCACGGCCACCCTTATAAAATTGACTCTCCGATTGTGGTGGTGCCTCGAGTTGTCCTACCGGTTTAATATTAACATGAATTGAATGCTAACACTGGTAACTCTTTTTAGTATTATCCCTATAAGCTTAAAGCAGACACTACGGAGCGTGAAATCACATAGTGTCTGAATATTTGTTTTTTTTTTTTCAATCACAAGATCAATCACAGCAAGGCCATACGACCGTGCTTCGCCCGCACTAAAATATTTCAAAAGTCTTTTTTTCCTAACACCATAGACAAATGGAACTGTTTGCCCCTACCGATTATGGAATGTACAAGTGTTGGTGCATTTGAACATGCATTGTATAATCACCTTTTGTAACCCTCTCCTGCTTTGGCAGCGATGCTGCCTGCAGTTTTTCTAAATAAAAAAAGAAAAACATTCCCGGTACCTGAACGACGTTGAGTCAGGTACCAAAGTTTAATTCCTTGAAGTTGCACAAGGTCGCAAGTTGTCTTCCTAGTCCTTTTACCTACGCAAACTGAGCTACAATACGTCGACAGGTGGGCAAGTTTGTGGCATACTGAAAAGGAAGAGCGAAAAATGGAAGACGAAGAAACAATGGTACGTGACTAGCTGCTATCAGAAAGTCTAGGCACGCCACCAAATAAATCCTCAATATTGCTTCGATATTTTTACGTAACATAGACTTTCTGTTATCAGTTTATCCATGGATTGGATTGGATTGGATTTGAAAACATTTTCTGTTTTTCCATTCAGTCAAACATTGGGCGGTGGGTGGACATCCTAGTCCTGTCGTCTACTCTGTGTTGCGGCGGCCCGGGCACGCGTCACCAAAACCTTGTAATGCCCATGTATGCAATATCTTTGCTTTAACAGAACAGCGTGAAGCACGGGATAAAGGAAATACGAAGACTACCCGGCGCTTGTGTAGTCTTCGTATTCTCTTTGTCCCGTGCTTCGCGCTGTTTTGTTAAAGTTGTGTACCAACTTGCCCAACTACAAACCCTGGTGCAATATCTTCGGCTTTTGACGCCCGGCCTTTCGAACAGGCAACGCATTCACAGAAAGCCTGACTGTCGTACAACGGCTGAGCTACGCAGAAATCGAGTGCGCCCACGGGCGTCCAAAGCGTGGGAAGCAGAAACTGTGCCTAGTACCCTCGCGCAGCGGAACCTGCCTCCCGTCGCGCCAGCCGCCCGGACAGTTTGGCTGACCGGTGCAAGCCCTGTCCCCTTAATTAGACGGCGACAGCGCTGGACAGCATTGCCACGTGGCTCTCCTGTGGCCCACAGTGCGGACCACCAGCTCGGAGAGCCCGAAGCCACGGCTGCGAGACGCGAATATGGGAGTTTTTTCGTCTTTCTCATCGCTGAAACGCGTTGGTGGCAAGTGCACGTATCGAGCGATTCGTGAAATATGTTCGGAGCGGTTTTTTGGACGTTGTTTTACCACGTTTTGTCCGCAACCCATTTATTGTGCTTACTTGTGCGTGTACGTACGTAGTGGTTAGGGTAGTTTATTTGACATTTTGGCTGAGAGTTAACAACTTGGAATACCGAAAGCTTTCAGCGAAAACGTAACCGTCCGGACAACCTCGCACAAGACAAGTGCACGTCAAACCCCAGAAGGTGCTGATTCCCCAAGCATGGCTAGGTAGGTGATTGACTGTAAATTTGGCCCTCTCTTAGAATTGGATTCCGGTCTAAAACTGGCTTGTTCACATAAAACAGACATTCTGCCCACGCACGGCACTCACCCAAATGCCAAAACGGAGAGTCACTGGCAGCTCCTGTGGTAAACAGGTGTAGTGGTCAGTGTAACGATGTGTGAACGACTCAGCAAACACTCGATAAGCATTGAACAGCCGTCGTGCATACTTTCAAAGCGAAACATTTGACGCCTCGCTGACTGCTTCCGGCGCACTTAGGAACAATCTACAGAAAAGCCACCTTCACACATACGCCGCACGGAGAACACCGCTTCCCGTGGCCACAATCGTGAACTCGCCAGAATTCGCATCGTGAAGCCGACGCCTATCCGATGGCGGCATTCAGACATGGTCGCAGCAGTTTATATTTTAAATCGAAGCTTCCTTTGCGTCAATAACAGGAAAGCCAACTTTCCGTGACGACGATGATGATCGTGTGTGAAGTAAAAGATTATTGAAACAGGAAGCTTTGTCTTGTCAAAAGCCACTGTGGTTTGTCTTTTCTTTCGCTAGTGTCCATTTTTAAGTCCGCTACCTTCAAGATGTCCCATAAGCAATACCAGCTAGCCTAGTTGTCACTTCTACCAAAAAACTGTCTTCAATGTCAAATGTCAATGTCCAAAATCGAAAGTGTCAAGCCCGAAACTCGCGGCAAGAAAGCCGACTTGCACATTGGGTTTCCACAAAGGGCCCAAAAAGCGCTGGTGCACAGTCAACACTTTATCCCCGGCACCGGTGGGTATGTGCCGAACACTCCGAGGATATTATCATCACAAAAGTACAACCTCAGACCACAACGAACTAATCCTTCCCTACGCTTACGTTCGGTGTTGCAATGAAAGCTCAAAACAATCAAATGAAGTTTGTTATTTCAAGAAAAAAACACAGGGGTTATGTTTTTCAGACAAGGGTCCCAAAGTCCAGGAACTGTGACGGGACCCTCGATAAGTAATTGCAACGAAAACAGTCAATATGCAGGGTAGCAGCAGAGCTGAATGGAAAAAAAAATAACTTTAAAAGTAAATTATACAAAAATGCCTAAAATTCACAAAAAACGCTATTAAAATATACACAAAAAAAGCTGCAAGCGTATACAGACGTTCACTGAATGTCAGCTAAACAAAGTTCATCGGCCACGATGAAGCATAAAAAATGATACAAGACATGAACACGGTACACTGAAAGAAAAACGGTAACAGTCGGGTAATTAACAGAAAAAAAACAGCAAAACAACAAAAACGAAAGAAAGCAAAAAAAAAAGGGGAGAGGGGAAAACAAAAAGTTAACATGGTTCGGGCAAGCGCGGGTAAATTATTTGAACAATGCCAATCATAGTAACACTAACGATAATAAGAGGACGTAAAATACGGGGCAGCAAGCTTGTGTGCTGAATATTGCTGTTACGTTAAAAGGAACTTCTTAACAGATCTTTTAAAAGAACGCAGGTGGGTAGCAGATTTGACAGTTGGTGGTAAAGAATTCCAGAATCAAACAGCAGAGAAGTGGGACGTTTGCTTTCCGTAATTCGAGTAAACAAGTTGCAATAGAAGATTTCTGTTAAAGGCAAAACTGGTAGAATTGGAGTTAAGCAGAAAGGGTGAATCAATAAAAATGATCGGCAAATTAGCACTAAGCGACTTGAAAAACAAAAGTGATAAATTATAACGAAACATTTCCTCTACGCATAAGATGTTATGTTCATGTAGCAGAACCAACGCATTTGAATAAAAACGGCGTTAGCGGGGAAAATACGTATAGCTTGATTTTGAAGATGTTGAATGGAGTACAGGTGACATTGGTAGGTGTTGCCCCATGCGACGATTCCATAACTAGTGTTACTGAGTAAAAGCAAAATATAGAAACATCAGTGCATTGAATGAAAAAAAAGGTCGTGTTTTTATGAGAGCAGGTATACCGAATTGACATTTTTTTCTTTAAGTGGTTGATGTGGGAAGCGAATTTAAAGGAGCCATGAAGACTAATTACAAGTTGGGTTTATTAGAAAGACTGCTTAGTCCCGATAACAATGATACCAATATCATCGCAATCTTCGAAGAAAAAACGGAGATATTAAACAAAAACGTGTGAAGCAGTCACGACCCCCTAGCCAATTTCCCGCAACTTTTCTATGACGTCACAGAACCTTGTTTGTGCGATTGGCGGCCGCCTAAATGACCTGTCGCGACCACACATCACTGGACGTCTGTAATGGGGCATCTAGTTCCATTTGACCGCGTCACTTGAATGCTAACGTGCAGTTAACGCACCGAAAATTATGTTTTATTGTTGGCCCGTATGACGTCATTCTTGTGCATAACACGTCACTGTGGCGCAAAATTGAAAAGTTTTAAATAGTTCTTGCTTTTGTTTGTTAAAAACTTTTTTTGTGGCTGTAATAGAGCTGAGTGAGATACTGAATCCTAGTTCTTTCAAATTAAACGAAGTTGTATTTTCTCTTCATGGCTCCTTTAAGGTTGCTATCGAGTATTACACCCAAAAATGTAACGCTTTCGCACACAGTAATTTGATGAGGACCAGTTGTCAGACTTGAAGGATTAGGCAGATATTTATGGCTAGAATAAAAAAAACGTATAATGAGTTTTAGCAGGATTAATTACAAGGCAGTTATCGTTACACCACTTCATTACACTAGCTAGAGAGTCGTTTAATTTTGATGTGGTGGAGACTGGTGATTCGCTCGAACATGATATGGTAGTGTCATCGGCATGAAAGACACAGTGATTGGAAGGCAGAATGTTGGGAAGATCGTTAATGTGTAGTATAAAAAGTAGTGGTCTGAATATTTAGCCCTGAGGCACACCTTGGTTGACTGTTTTAGTCTCTGAAAGAAAGCTGTTAGTACAAACTGTATAAGTTGTATTCAGCAAAAAACTCGTCAGGAAAGTTAAGGCTGGGCCAGTTACACCGTAAGATTCAAGTTTGTTAAATAAAATGCGGTGGTTAGTAGTATGAAAGTCTTAAGTAAAGTCCAGAAACGCCGAACCAGCAATAAGACCATGATCGATTGAATGCTTAACAAAATCATTAATGAAAGTAGGGCCAAATTGGTGGAACTGCCAGCATGGAAACCAAACTGACAAGGCTTAAGAATGTTAAATTTTGTAATGTACCTAGATGACCGCTTTACAAAAAGCCGCTCAATAATATTGCTTAGAGATGAAAGAATTTATATCGGACGATAAGTGTTAATTAAAAGCTTGTCTCCTTTTTTAAAAACAGGGAAAATTTATGCTCTTTAAATGACTTTGGAAAAACCGCTAGTTCTGAATATAAGGTTGGTTATAATGCTGATATTTCAGGAATGCAATTAGCAAGCAACCAGTTCTAAATGACGGGCACTTATTTCATTTAAACCAGAGCTGCAGTTTTTGAGGTTGCTGATTGTCAAAAATAACTTCATGTGGAGTGACAGGACCGAGAAAGAAAGGGTGGGGTAAACGTGGCAGGCTAGGTTGCGAAGTGCCAGTTGTATCGTTTGATAAAAAGGAGAAATAATTGCTGAAAGAGTTGGTAATTTGGAAAGGCTCTTGATAGGTGATGCCATTAAAACTGATTCTTCAAACTGGAGTAGACGACGATGGTTTAGTATTTAAAAAAATTATTTATAAATTGCCATTGCTTCTGAGGGTTATTCTTATTAATGGTCAATTCTTTATTATAATAACGCCTTTCCCTTGCTTCAGTATACTCGCCAAGACATTGCAGTAAGTTCTAAAGCGAAGGTTTAAGGTGACATTGAACGGTTGTCTTTTTGTCGTTTTGTATGACTATCATTTTTTGTTAGCCTCGTAAGTGATGCACTAGACATCCAGGGGTTACACGGATGCCTGTATTTCTTTTTACAGTGAACGGTTTCCGTGCTATCCGAGACCGCCTTCAAAAACAGTGTGGGGAGTGTATCCAACGCTGCCTCAGGATCAGTTATCGAATTGATCGAGGACCAATTAGTAGAAGAAATGGCATTAATAAATTTATCTTGGTTAAAGCGTGTGGTCACATAAGTGTCATGAGGTGTAATAGCATTGAAAGTGACAAATATGGTGTAGTGATCAGTAATATCTTTACTGATAGCGCCAGAGGCGGGTGATGAATCCACGTTAGTTAGAGAATGATCCAATAATGAATTTTCGAAATTGCTACATCTTGTATGAAATTTTATGAGTGTTTCTAGGCCGTAGCCCGAAAAACACTCAGTGTAAGCAAGATATGAACTGGAGTTGGTATCGAGCAAATTGATGTTAAGATCACCTACAAGCAACACATTCTTGTTTTCAGATTATATGGTATCTAGAATGTTACTAAGGCCGGTTATAAATTCTGCAACAGATGATGACGGGGAGCGATAGATAAAGCCAACAATAAGGTTCTTCATGCTCTGAGCAAAAAAGGGTCGCCGGGCCTCAATCCATACTGACTCACAGTTAGCAGTCGTTATCGCTAAGTCGTGCCTACGCATGTACGTGATGTCAGGGGGAAAAAAAATTGCCGCACCGCCGTGGAAACTCCATGAACTGTGAAAATATCGTGTAGCGTAGGTAGGAAAATTATACAAATCTCTATCGGCGCTGCAAAGCCAGGTTTCCGAAATGCAAATGAACAGGAAGAAATGGTCAAGCGATGTTATAAAATTCAAAACGGCATCGTAATTTTTCCGCAAGCTGCGGGCATTAAAATGTATCAAGGATTGATGGTGGTCATTTCGCAAGGACTTGAATTGATCAGGGGAATGTAACGACGTAGAAGAGCACAGTCGTAGAAGAGCACAGTCGTAGTCTATGTAGAAGAGCACAGTCGAGTGAAGATGATAGTGTTACTCAAACAGTCAACACCTAAACTCCAACCCAGCTCAAAAAGCTACTCAAAAAATCAACGCCCGTTTCTAAATGAAAAAAAAATGTTAAAACGAAATTTCTCTGATGCATCCTGAGTCAAATACAAAGTCCAAAATTCACTCTGCTAACGTCCAGAATCCACACTGCCGAAGTCCAAAGCGAACGTCCACTACAAACCAGTCAACTTTCCAAATCCAAATCCAAATCCAATCCAAAGTCAACTTTCAACCTATGTGGGCCCTTCCGTGTGGGCCCTTAGCAACAATGCTATCAGCGGGCCCATGTTGTAATACGAGTCTTCCAATCCAACGTACACTACTATAACAGACAAAATTTTATTACGTGGCTGCTTGCAATACGTTTCGTTTTTTGTATCAGGCGAGCTCGTTCCCGAAAGGCCACGTACGGTGCGTTATAGCCGCCGTCATTGAACGCACGAGCCATGAAACCAACGCGCGAGTACCAGACTCGTCGACTAGCGTCGCTTTTATCTGAAAAATCAGCGAGATATTACGCCCCCTCAGCTTTCCAGGCGGTGGTCTTTTCAGTTTCTTCCGTGCAGCAAAACAAGAAAATGGTGGCTGATAAGCGCTGGTCCGACCACTAACGGCCTTTACAACGTGATAAAAAGCAAGCACCTCCTGATACAGTTCCATTTTGAAACGGCAGCACCTGAAGAGCACCAAAAACGTCCAAAGCCAACTAAATAAATATAACCGACGTTTTGAATCGACGCTAGAGGGGAAAAAATTGCCTTTATTCCCAGTGCTCGTGGGTAGAATTACACGGCAGAATAAAAATTTTGTTCCTCTTCCCTTCTTTTCAGCCGGTTTTCTGTGTGGGCAGTCTTTGACTACACACCCTACTTTAGAAGGCCTTTAGGCTCCTTCAGTGGCGTATTGTTCATAGAAAGGGCGCCTGTTGAATGCTCTGCTTTACTGAGGTTAGTTTGCTTGGTTGCTCAGAACAAACTTGGGGCTGCTTGTGAAAACGCATGGTTACAGTAACTTTTGCATCTCAAAAACGAACCTCGTGATGGAAAATACTTGGTATATTGAGGCGGAGCGGCCTTCTCGGAACACACATTCACCTTAAAATGGCTCCTAGCTTGATCAAAAACCAAAACAAAACGGCCGAATTAACATATTTCAGGTACTGATAACGTGCCCAGGTAGTTAACGTTGATGCGTTGACCTTTCATCATGGCAGCAGTGAAGCTAAATGCCGTGCAGTGGCGTCGTATGTCCTGAGGCCTTGTCATAATCTCGCGGTGAGGGATAAGATGCGCAGACCGTCGGAACAAAACAGAAGAGGACGGAAAAATGACCGGGGGCTATTCTGGGCAGACAAACGGAAATGAATTCACTCTACTCCGTTGGAGTTTATTTTTCCTTCGACCAACGTATTTCCGCTCTGACTCGTACTTGTAGAGGCCGGAAAGACGTTTGTCAAATGAAAATAAAAACTTTTATGCCTCGCGACAGCGCCGGCGAACGCTTTAACAGGCGCTTTTCATCTCGCGGCTAAAATGGGATACGCGGCCAGAGTTATCCCAGTCACTTTTCACCAAGTATTGTTCCCAAACCTAAGCCTTAAAAAGTTTCATGAAAGCTTTTTTGAAATACAAAGAAGTACGGGCTGTCGTTTCCGTGTGCGAAACGAAAAAGGACGTGCCTTACGCCGTGGTCACGATGGAGAACCCCCCGTTTTGAGGAAACTTTCTTTACGGGTTAGAGTTAACGCTGACTTGGGAAGACCTAAAAACAAAAAACCTAGGATACGTTGATAAAATGGTGAAAGTATTTTTCCTCGATCTGAGCAGAGCGCTTTTCACTCGTAACAGACGCTGCTTCAGAACTGTATAATTTAGCGCGCGAAGTTTTGCAGAGAACAAGGGGATGAACACGAATCCCCTTTGAGAACGAGCGGTTCTCTGTACATTGTGAAACTATTTACACCACTAAGGGTGGAAATCACTATGTATAAATAACACCCTTGCATCACCACAGGAAGACAAAAGATGTCTTTAAGGGTGTATTTCCATTTTTAACACCCTTTCAAAGCGTGTTTTATCATTAACTACATCTTTGAAAAACGTTTCTATCTTTGTTCTTGGAAGGGTATCAGGGTGTTATAAACAAAGCGGGTTCGATTCCCGGCCGCGGCGGCCCCTTTTCTGATGGAGGCGAAAAGCAAAAACGGTCGTGCGTACGAGAATTCGGCGCACGTTAAACATCCCCAGCTGGTCACAATTAATCCGGAGCACTCCACTACGTGGCGCCTCATCGCCTGCGTTGCGTCGGCGCGTTAAACCCTAGAATCAATCAATCAATCAATCAATCAATAAATCAATCAATCAATCAATCAATCAATCAATCAATCAATCAATCAATCAATCAATCAATCAATCAATCAATCATTCAATTCATTAGTCAATCAAATCAATATAAACAGAGCGGGTGTAAATGATTTTACAGTGTACCCTCTTGTCTCAAAGGAGGGTTTATTCATTTCAGCGCTTTTGTTTCTTTGCCAGAATTTCTCCGTGGTTGAGCTCGGTGCAACAAATTTGCTAGAGTTGCAGCTAGGTTTTCTCGCCAATATAGCGCAGCGAATACGCGCACAATTGCACGGTAAAATGATTTACAGCTTTTTTTTTCTATAATAACCCCGTTACACCCTTTAAAACAAACAAGGAAAACACCCGTTGTCAGGGTGGATTTAACGATAAAACACAATTTAAAAGGGTGTATTCTTGTGTTCTTGCTAAGTTGTAACAGTCTCAATCGACAAAACACCCTAAGAAAGTGTTTTTTTTGGTTTTTTGCTACGACGTAAGGTAGTTACCCTATTTACTCGCATAATGATCGCACTCGCGTACTGATCGCACCCTTTTAGTTTGTCGTCAAAATTCGATTTCTTTAATTTTTTTAATCTAATTTCTTTAATTTAAGCGAGCTCCCCCTTATATAATCTTCTGATGGCACGCGGCTACGTTATTGCCGCTGAGATGCTGATACTAGCCATATCGGCAAGCATGCATTCAGTATTGATGAGGAAGACACTCTCACTAAATGCACATAAAGTACTCACAAGACATAGAAAAAAATGCGCTCAGCTTTCTGCGTCGGCCCCCATGTCTGTTTTGATGTACCGCACTGTGACAGCGGCAGCCACTTATTGGTTGCCCTATTGTCACCTCGCAGCAAACTCGTTTCGTCGCATTCCGTAATTCATGAAAACACTGCATTTTGCGTCACTTAGCAAAGCTGCTGGCGGCGGTGTGCGGAGTTTTTATTATATTTTTATTATTTTTAATATGTTCATGAGACCTATCGTAAACATTGTGACCCGCAACTTGCTTGCGTATTCTGTGCTCCAAAGTTTTTCGCGAAAAATTTACCCCGCGTAATGAACGCGCCCCTAAATTCACAAAGGGTTTTTTGAAAAAAAAAACGTGCGATCATTACGCGAGTAAATGCGGTAGTTATAATTATTTTACAACGATGAGCAAGAGAAAGAAAACTCGCCATTAGGTGCAGTCAGCGCTGCAGGCGCGAACGGGCAGGCAACGTGAATACAGCGAGCTCTCCCTTATATAATCTTCTGATGGCACGCCCCTTTACTCTTTTCACCTACCTCCTTTCGGCACCCCTCACCACGGAACGAACGAGGGAAGAGAGGCTTTCCCTGCGCAACCACACGAGGCGCTCGCTTGACCTTGGCTCAGTTTGAACGTGAGGATGACGCTGCGAGCCGTTTGTAACTCAAGTTTAGAGCTGCCACTCTCACAGTACAAAAAAAAAATGAAGGGAGCTCACAGTAAAGCGTAATACTTGAAGGTAGCGAAGTTTTGCGCAACCTTCGCGACAATCACGAATGTTTATCCCACGATTAGAGCCAATTTGCTTCTTTTTTTGCTGCCGCAACGACCTTTACTCCACCATTGTAGCTGTAAGTGTGAGCTTCTTTCATTTCTTTTTGAAGTGATAACCGTTACACGTCACCTTGGAGGGGCGTACGCTATATATGTCGTGTCTTTCTCGCTCCAAGCAAGTGTTGCTACGATTACGACGAACACTGTAGCTTTGTTTTTACCAATCGGCTTAAGTGGGTATGCTTGTCTTGAAAAACTTGCTCCTGGGAAGCTGGGCAGTCGCCGCGAGGCACGCACACACAAGCGTTCGAAATATTCTTGGTATTTTAAGTGCCTGGCGGTCGCCGCAATCTTGGCCAATTTCCCTCGGTGGGTATGCTTGTTTGACAAACATGCCCCGGGGATGCTGGGCGGTAGTCGCGAAGCAAGCACCCGCGAGCGCTGGGAATTTTCTCGGTTTGTTAACTTGCGGGCAGTGTCTGCGCTAATGGGCGGGTGCACGGCAATTTCTTGCTATTTTTGAATGCGGACATGAACAATTACGGTTGGCTAAACAGCTTCGCTATCAAAAGAAAATGCACGTTGCAGCCTTGCGCAGCCAAAGAACACCCCCAGCCGCTGGTAAGCGTTCGGCGCGTTATATTCCAAATGCCACAAAGACAGACAGGCAGGCAGAGACTAACACAGACTGGCAGGCGGGCATGCAGAGCATTGAAGACAGCGAATCCAACTGCCTGCCTGATGCTTATCATCGGTGCTAACAACTATGCCTAACAACTTAGCAACAATGCTTAACAACTAGAAAAGTGTCGGTACGGCAAGGTATTGCGATCTCCCTTGAAACCAGCAGTCCTGTACTTACCTGAAAGCTTGTGGATCAGCGAATCATTGAAAGTAGGAACAAGAAGTGACACAAAATATGACAGCCCATCTGGCTAGGTGGCTCATTTTTAAGACCGATGTAGTACATTCCTTTAGAAATTGCTCCCCAAAAGATGGGCCGGAGACGTAGCTTACAACAACCGAATGTAGTCGACAGGACTTGAGGTTGAAGTTGAAGTTCTTTATTCCAGTCAAGTACAATGGCTGGGGAGGCGGGAAAAAAGTCGCTGTACTCGCGGCTTGACGGACCTCCCACCGCCCACGACACAATCGGCAGGGTCGAGGCAGGGACAAAAAATACAAAATACAAAATTCAAGTAAACAACAACAAAAAAAGAAAATGTAAGCACAACAAAATATTTTGCTAAACCAATTACATCAATTCGGGGTATTGTAAAAACATAAAAATATATTCCGGAGGGTACCGTAAGACGTAGAGCGAATGGATAAATTGTCAAAATCATAGTTGTTTAACGATAAAGGCAAAGTGTACGATAGTCTGAAGACCGTAATTTGTGCGAGCAGGTTTGATGTGCCAGTGTTCATGGTGTCGTGTGTAATGGGAAACTACGTTCTCGTGCAAGCTAGCGCTGTCAAACAGAAAAGTAACATTGTTTTGCATTTGTGTTTGCCCCTTTTACCCCTCCATTGGAATTGTTTTTACTGGCGTTGACAACGGCCCTTTCTTTGCTTCACCTTTTTGTTACGCCACAGCTTTCTTTCTACAGTATGGGGCAAACGGGGATAAAATTACGCGTTCGCAGAAAAGCAGGCACAAACTTCTTTTTTTTTTACGGAACTTTGTACTGAGAATGACGCCTGTGTGGGTGTCTCTACGCATTTTTCATGTATTTTAAGCTGCAAGACTCGCAGTGCTTTCAAATATATGGGTACTTGCTTGCTTTGGAGGAGAGAGAAAAGCGCTATCTTCACTACGTTGCAATAACTAAAACTGCCCGAACTGGGCCCCGACGCTTTCAGCCTACCTTTCGTGCCACCGCGTTCCGAAGCTTTTGTAAGGGAATCTAGTTTTCCCCGCTCAACGTTTTTTTTTTTTGCTTCTTTAAGTACCAATGAAAGGCGAGTTCATCTTTTCCTTTGTGTTTTTCCGCTCAATGTATCCTACAGATGGCCGACCGCATCCTCGTACCCCGGAATACACCGCGTAAAAAAGGCCCCTGTGGTGTCGTGTAGATGAACAGTTCTTTGTACGCTCCGCGGGGATGCCCACAGGCAAGACAAAAATCTCTTGTGCTACCGCTGCGGCAACCATATACGAAAATCTTGTTTTATTTCCATCCAGAGAAGAGAAAGACGCATTAATGGGCTGGAGTGGGCGTGCGGCTGGTCCGGGCTCCAGGAGCGGTGGTTGGTACCAAGCTCACCGACCATTTCTTTTTCGTGCAATGCATTTCGTTTGGCTGTTTTTCTTCATTTATGCTTGCTCGCAGGATTTTAATGGACTCCGGAAAGTGTCCCACGGCCCCCGCTTCAGTGGTTGGCCGACGTTGTTAGGTTTAAAATATTGATAATGTCCTTCCACTTTTCGAGGACGAATATTCTAATTTCCAAGTTGCGTTTTGTGCTTATACTACTCAATCCTCCCAGAGTTTAACAGCGGAGCCATTTTACAAGCCGTAAGTTCACCATTCCAAGAAAAACTACAAAGAAAATGCCCAATGCTCGTGCGCGTTTGGTTGCCAACGCGTGCGTCAGCGCGCGTTGGCAGTGGCTCTAGCAAAAAAAGAAAAAGAACTCCAGCGCTGCCGTGAAGCGCTACCGCGCATGTAAAAAAAAACGACCCGAGCGCTCTGCTAAAGCTGGAAAGACACCCTGCTTTGGAGAGGTCACCGTGGCCGTCTCACTCTTTAGAAGCCATTATAGATAATTTGAGACATGGCTACGAAAGTGCCAATCATGTCTGTGACGACTTGCAGATCCCGCCAACACGGCCTCCAGTAGATGACGAAAAGCGGGTGTAAGTATACAATGCCTAGGATGAATTTGCATCATCCATCACTCGCCGCGACGAAGACGACGACCTCTTCGATGAATATGACGACGATTACTAGAACCGCAACTATGAAAATAAACAATGACACTGAAACTTAACTATGTGTCGGCAATGCTCACCTACACCATAGCTCCGCCATTCAAGTCTTGCACGTAAGTGGAAGCTTCCCTGAATTTTTTTCTCATGGCTACGCCACCCAAAGAAAGTTGGAAGAAAACTTTGGGAAGTAGCGCTCCTCGTAAAGAAGGCAAAATCTCCAAACACAGCGCTCTATTGCTGCATCGGGAAGAACTTGGCTATTCCATGCGAACCAAGAATTTCCATTTCATTTCTTTCGGGGCACACAGGACATGCTTTCAAAAACATAGCACTTCTTAACAATTTTAGATGTTTTATTTCAATGCTGCCTCTTCGTGCTCGCATTGCTTTTGACATCAGGATCGTCTCGAAGGTAGTCGAGCGACTACGTCTTGGGGCGTTCCGGTTTTTGCCGTTGTTTCCCAGTTTCAAATTTTGCCTCGTGAAAGTAGTTGGACAAACATCTTTCCAGTTTCTAACGAAAAAGCATTGGACGATTCGGAAGGTAGATAAACTTGTGTCCGTCGTCGCAACCAACAGATGGCACACACAATGGCCAAAATTTATATAAAATTGAAGTAATTGACTTTAAAAGAAAATTGTGCTCTTTTTGGTTTGGGTGGGAATGTCATCCAGAGAATCCTGATTACAAGAGGAGCGTGCACCCCCAACGCCACCAGCGATGAATGACATTAAAGCGAACTCAGTCAGTGTGTTGTCGCCTTAGCCTTGCCTTAAAAGAGGCATCTTTTGAGCCTACATGAGTAATTTTACACAGTGTTGAAATTACCAATTATGCTAGTATGAAAATATGTCTCCGGTAACAGTCCGTTTTTTTTTGTTCCTAACATTTGGTATGGCGCAATGATAAGTGCACTACAAGAAGCCAAAATGATCGAAAGGCTAGTATTACGAAAATAACACTAGGGATTTCACAAAAGTTGATAAGTCAATCTGCAAACATCACTTCTCGTTTCTTTACATCTATGCGAGAAATGTATCAAATTTTGTACATTTTAGCAAAACATTCATCACGAAAAGGGACAGCTGGCAGGTACCACACCCCATTCACGTTGCCATTCCTTTACATATTAAACCTCGGCACCTCCGAGCCATAAAAAAATAAAAAATCAACCCTATCATTCCCACTCATCAGGACCCTGAATTTCGTCTTTGGTAACGTAATGTTTTTTCTCCGGACCGTATGGTTTGTCTGAAAAATTAAAAATTAAACATACAGTATAGTTTTTTTGATTTAAGATTTTTAGTATCTATTTGCATGTGCCTAAACCAATAGTTCTTGTTGCGCTCACTTAAATTGATTATAAATTAAAAGTGAACTTAGTCAACCAAAGGGCATGCAACAAAGTCTACATCTAAACATGCTTCTAATAAACTGCTACGGGCAGGATTGTTTTATTTTTTGTATTGGCAACCCGGGTAACATATATGTTCGTTTCCCATTATATGTGGTGGGTTGTTTCGCTCGGTGTAGAGGTTTTTTATTGTTTAATATATAGTTTTGCACTACTATTTTGCGCGTTGACCGTAATATCATTCCAATTGTTTTCAGTCGTCTAGCTTTATGGGTCATGCTTTATATTTGGGCGTGAATAAGAGAGACTGAACCGGAGACATTACTTAGAAATACTTCCATGTGTTTTTAGTATCAAGAGGTACGCAGGGATATGAAAATGAAAGACACTAAGGAAACGACAGGAGTGGTCTCCTGGGAGAACTGGTGTGTAGAAAAACCAATTTTCTAGGCATTTTCGCTTGCCTCTCCCATCTCACACCAGGCTTTGCAAGTATCAATAATTGTTCCTCAAGAAGGACTCATCAGCAACAATGAGGACTACAAAAACGCCTCAAAAACTTTTTATAGTAAATTTAACGAAGATTCATCGCTTCCCGCTTGTTTGATAGTTGCGCGATTGAGTAAAGTAACTGGGCACATACATACTTTCGGCGTTCTTCTGCAAACGAACTGGTCGGTGGAATGCGCTCCCTGCAGACACTTTATTAATTTTGCACGACTATGTACTGGCTGCTAAGCATTCGTCTCCTGAGGGCTTGTGTTTAAGCAAAAATCCTCAAGAAAGATTTTTAAGGCAATTCACGTTTTAAGCAATCCCAGTACTGTTTCCCCGAAACAATGAGAACTAGGACGTATGAACGCCCTAGATCCCACGAATGAAAGATGAAACCAAAGCAAATCTCCCGCAGAAACATTGACACAAAGAAGAAATGTTTTACATGTTTGAAGTTCCATTCTGTGCGCATATCAAGTATTGCGCTTTTTGTCGCTAAACTTTTCTCCCAAACAAAAAAGAAAGATATGAGAATGTAGCTCCCGGTGCAAATTATTTTTACACACGTCGAAACTAATTCACTCACCAAAAAGTATCGTTGAAGTCATTTACCACCTGTGTCATACGTGCAAGCTTGAACACTGAACATAATATTATACCAAGCTTCAATCTACAGGTATATTCGCTAGTCTGACTACCGGTAATCATTCTTGCCGTGGGGTATGTATTGCCCCTATAGGAAACACTGGTTATTTTTGGTAATCCATGAAACAGGCCGTCCCCACCATCATGTTTTCGTCAACTCCTGCCCAGGCTCTGCCCAAATTTAGGAAACTAAATTGGGGCGAAACAATGTACCCTACGACGGACGACATAAAGAATGTTTCGACTGCGCCATTATTGATCTCTCCTTCCTCCCCGCTCGATTCACGAAATTGTTCTATTCGCTTAAGCTCGCTTTCAAGCGTTGTAATGCCTTCTCTGCTTGCTACTCTCGACATATGCGAGGATAAATACCTATAGATCAGGCACTTCCGTCCTAATGCTGCCTACGTAGCGTACAAGTCACCGTCGATGTTGGGAAATGAAAGGCCCACTTTAGGCTAGCTGCTCTCTGTTCCAGCTACATTGTAAGCAACTTATAGGCTCACTACGGCCAATGATAAGAGCTCCCTTCCTTTTGATTGGCTTTGTTTTCGCCGCCATTTGGGAGAAAACATGACTTTCTACTTACCTCCACTCAACGTTCGTTATCCGTCGTTTCAGACCGCTTTACGTGAATTCTGTCTGCCTCTATCCCTCAGGGGACATGGATGAGGACCATATTTTTTTTCAACCTGGTCCCGCTGTCAGCATTCGTTTTTTTGTTGCTGTTGTTGTTTTTATTGTTTACTAAGGCCCTGGATGATGATTAGTTCTTCTTTTCCCGAACTTCTCCAGCAATCGCATTCAGATATTACAGCCGTAAAGCGAAAATTTGTAGTTGTTATTAGCGTATTACAAGTACAATCATCAAACTTATTGCCCATTGCTTTGTCAAATTTATATAGGTAGCTTCCAACTGACCATATGTTGCGTGAGCACACCGTAAAATTATTTACACTCTTAGGGCGACTTTTCACTGTCTATATTATCTTTACACCACACCATAAAATGAAGGAAAACACCCTTTGAAGGTATTTTGTCGTTTACAACACCCTTAGACCCAGCGCAAACAGAAGAATACACTCTTTTAAATGGTGCTGTATTGTTCTTAAAACACCATTCAAATGGTGATTCTTTGTTTTTGCTCGGGCGTGAGGGTCTTACTTATAGATAGAAAGGGTGCAAATCATTCTGCCGTGCACATTATGTGTTCAGTTCCCGCATTTTCTGATCTCAGCAATCTATGGTTCGTCTTATCAGGCTCTATCGCTGCTGTTCCCGCTCGTCGGTATCAACACTGTTAGCTGAATCCTCACTATGATGCTTGTTCTCACACTAAATGGCTCTCCCTACCGCTTTCTTTGCGTCTACACTGTAAATTAATTTCCAACCTTTTTGTCTATAACTAACACCTTTGCACGGAACCGAAAAACAAAGAAAACACCCTTTGAAATGATGTATTTACAATAAACGTCATTAAATGGGTGTATGCCTATATTTTTGCTACGATGTAAGGGTATTATCAACAACAAAACACCTTTAAGGGTGTTTTCTATCGTTCTTTATGCTATGGTGTAAGGGTGTTAGTTGTAGACCGTGACTGACACACTTAAGGGTGTAAACAATTTTACAGTGTAGTTTCTTCACTCGTCTCGTTTCCTCACTTATTTATAATTCGCGATTAACACCTTTCGCTTGTGATTCGTGACACGTATATTGCAGAAGCTATTCAGGATTGTTTCGTGCAATTTGCCTGTCAGATGAAGGCTAACATGCAGTATTCTGATTCTTCAACAGCGCACCGAAGTATGCATTGATTTTCCGCTCCTTTGTTTTCGATGAGAGCACTCAGCTGTTATCGATTATCGGAGAGGAAGCGCCTCCGAAATACAGGGATATCACCATGCCTCTTCGCCTATTTTTTTATTATGATGCAGGTTTCGCTTAAGTAATGGAGAGAGAAAGAGAGAGAGAGCGAGAGAGAGGGAGATAGATAGATAGATAGATAGATAGATAGATAGATAGATAGATAGATAGATAGATAGATAGATAGATAGATAGATAGATAGATAGAGAGAGAGAGAGAGAAAGAGGGAGAGAGAGAGAGAGAGAGAGAGAGAGAGAGAGAGAGAGAGAGAGAGAGAGAGAGAGAGAGAGAGAGAGAGAGAGAGAGAGAGAGAGAGAGAGAGAGAAACGTTTATTTGAGCTTTCTGAAATGGGAGCGGTTCCCTAGTCCGGGAATCCATGAGGTAAGCAGAGAGCCTTCACTCTGGATGCCAGGAGTTGCTGTACATCCAAATGGCCGCTGGTCACCAGGATGAAGACAACAGATGCATCTACATTTTACTATCCAAATATCTACTCTCAGAGCGCATTGTACCGTTTGGTATTTGAGAACACATTGGCTGTATCTGACGCTACCTCAAAGCTCTTCGTTCACACAACGGGAATTATTTCATGACACATTGGCTGTATCTGACGCTTCTACAAAGCTCTTCTTTCGCAAAGTGTGAATTACTTTTTTTATTACTATTACACTAGTCACTTGCAGGCGCACTTTTGTCTTGTATTCCTAACATTTGTATCCCTATCTGGTATCTCTCGCAAAATTTGTGTTCGTAACATTTCGTACAACAGCTTCTCCGGGATGATTTGAAGACCGTTGATCCTCGTTTTCCAGATTAATGTCTCTTGCAAAAATCATGTATCCGGGAAACTCTTTACTGACCCAGGAAAGGGTCCTTCACGTGGCAGTGGACGCGTGTAGCATACATTAAATGGCAGCAGGTCGAAAAAAGTAACGGGTGGCCTCCCTCGGTTTTTTTCGGGGTGCACCCAAAAGGCAAATATCAGGGATCACGCGGCATTCAACGAAATGACAACGCAGCTATTGGCGATAAGTGTGCGTGTTACCAAAACAAGGTTTCCACTGGCTCAAGCGTCCTTCTTGGTCGACACCTTCGCGCTGTGGGAACACAAACACCTGCCGTGCCCCGAACCGTTATAACTGCTTCACGTCGGCTATGTACACGAGAGCTCAAGGCAGAGTTATGCAACACTTCGCTGGATGCAATCCGAGAACTGGCCTGGAGTGATGCGAGCAGGTCACGTGAACTACCCACTTCTTTGAAACACCCTCCACAACCTCCTCCACACGGGCTTTTTCGCACACTCTTCTCGATCTGCTGCATCGGAGAACGTTGCTCCCTTTGCTGTGAAGTTGGCTTCACCCCAAAGCTTTTTCTCGTGGGTGAGCAGATGCCCCACTAAAATTCTCTTGACATCCAAGCTGCATATATGCTGGGAAGGCGTTATCCCCTTCTTGGTAACAGAAGGGTGCCCAAGCAAACCCAACACTCCTCTTAGTCATGGTGCAGTGGTCAAAGATGGGAGACATTGTAAAGTCGAGAAATGTACAGTAGAATATCGATAAATAGAAATCGCTTAAAGGGAATTGCTGCTTAAACGGAACAGTAGCCTGTAAGTTGGTCGGCTTTGTATTCAAGCAACGAAACAAGATTTTCGGTAATCTGAACTTAAATTTCCGCGTCATCGTATAAACGAATCGAAATTGGAGAATGGCTTGTGTTTGCGCTAGTTGGTATTCTATAACGTTCATCTTAAGCGCACAAAAACCCACGGACACATAGGACAAGAACAAGCAGAAGACAAGACAAGGACAAGGACAGAAGACAAGGACAAGGACAAGGTCAAGTGTTGTTTTGCGCTTAAAATGAACGTTATTGAAATTGGAACTTCATGTCAGACCCATTGCTATGATAATTGGCTGCTGAAGATCGTGATCCTGAATACGCAGTTGCAATGACGCAAACGCAAAATGATGCATTTATTTAGTGCACAGTGACTAATTGCTGCCAACCAAACTTTGTGAATGTTTTGCCTAATAACTCGTAGTATTCTTGCTTTCTTGAGCACTACCTCCTAAATTCACCTTCTAGTGCTTAGAGTTCCATTTAATGAAGTTCCCTCTAGTGCTTAGAGTTCCGAGAGTATGCACATGTACCCACATAAATTTCTACTAGAGCACATCTCTCGCAGTAAACGAAACTCGGGTTAACTAGAACTAATTTTTCGGTCCATTGAGGTTCCGTAATCGGGAGTCTACTGTAGTAGGAGAAGAAAACAAGACGATTGTAGCTTCGTTAGCACCCTCCATCGCCCGTGTACCATCTCGGTTCATTTTGTGAATCGTTGAAGTGAAGCAACAGCACCTGCGGTCTGTACTGGAGAGATCGCTCGAGCTTGAGCAGCACACAACGCATACTCTCCCCAGCTTCTCCCCCTCCTTTTGCCGTTCCAGTCACAGCCCGGGGCCACGACCAAGACAAGAGGGTGAGGAAAGAGAGGGCTAATGTATAAACACTTCTACATTTAAAAAAACACTAAACTGGAAAGGTGCGTGAGAAAAAAGCAAAGCGAGAATGCCTCCTTGGTCGGAGAAGCGAACCACAGAGTTCTAATTTGGTCGTGTTAGCCTCCTGGGAAGTTGTGCGCCGACGAATGTAGAAAAAAAAATCCTCAAGCGAAAATAAAATGGAACGTGGACTCGGGCTCGACGACGAGGTCGATCCGCAGGAAAGTGCGGCCACTAACCGGAGGGTTGGCGCAGCCTATGGGGGCACGTTTAGGACACCACCACACAGCGCAGGGATCCGGGATCTCCCACATAACATGCCGCTGGTGCCACGGGATTTTTGCCTTGCTCCAGCCGGAACGGTCTCCGCGGACGCTGCGCTGAAAAGTTTGGAATGAGTTTGCGGAGAAGAGGAGGGGGAAGTTTAATGAGTCTTCGGGGACCCGTATCTCAAACGTCACCGCCTGGAACTGTTTGTTTACTGGCAAATAGGACGGTGACTTAAATGGAAAAGCCGTTAACGCGGAGAAAATTGCGGATGGCAGTGTCTGGAGGCGCGGAGATTTAGCCTTAAGGCGGGTTCGGGGCAATGATCTCCTAGGGAGACTGTAGTGCAAAAAAGAAAAACCCGTTAAAGAGGGTTCTCTGGGGGTGTTCTTCGGCTCACAAGCATTGCATCAAATTCTGATTTTCTTTATTCTTCTTTTTTTGTCCAGCACCATCCGGAAAGCTTTTCTGTGTTTGCGGCTTTGCCTAAACTGGGCTCTAAACTGGTCGTTGCGGGAAGGAGACTTTAAAAAATTTAAAATCAGGATTCTTTCTCAAGACGCTGACGACACCGGACTGCAGGCTTTTATTGTCGCGGTGTCTTGAAGGTGAGTGCGGGCTAATTGGCTTTATCAACCCAGTTACTAAGGTTAGCTTCCCAGTATAGTGGGTGAATGTTTTTCTCATGCAGTAGCGGGCCCTCGGAAGTTTTTTGTTCCCTGTTTCTCGGTGTGGTTGTAGGCTAGTCTGAAGGTTGTAGCGGCGAGACAATGAGGATGAAAGAGAACTTGGTCGACTCTTCTTGCAACCTTAGCAGATAAATTAATCGTGCGCATTTTATACAACTACATGACGCAACTTTTCGATGGGTAGTTCTCATTATTTAAAGAGTTTTTTCTTTCAGAAACTACATACTGCTGACATCATCAAAACATCCTCCGGGTCTCCTTTCGCATTACATGCAAAAGTTCAGAAAATTGAGTACTATTGTTCGGTAATTAACGTTTGTTACAGCGAAAATTTATCTACGCCCTTTTTGTCTATAACTAACCAACGCCGCCTGTATTAACATTGCCTGACGCGTCGCGCGCTTTTCAATGGGAAGGGTAGGGACGCTTAGTTCAGGCACTGATCCGCTATGTGGCGCGTGCCGCCGGACATTTCGCCTTACGTCACTGCTCGCGAGTCGCGAACGCTGCACCCACTTCTACGACGTGTGTCTGTCAGCTTGCCTGTTGGGCTTCAAGGGCCGTTTCGCTTACATCTTAGCCGTGACGGGGCGCTAGTTCTGTGGCGCATTGGGGATCTCGTTCAACGTGTCGCTCGCTTCATACTTGCTGCATTTTTCCAAAGATAAAGACGGAGGTGGACTGAAATAGTTTAAGACCATACTGATTGTCGGGTAGACATATAGCTAACAGAAAAACGATATTTTCAGATGGGGCAGCCATTATTTTACTGATATTTTTCTTTCTGGAGTATTTAGAGAAGAAAAAATTGCGTGCACGTTTTTTGTTCAGGCGCTTACTTCTACGATTACTTTCCAATAATATCACGTGCTTGTAAACTTCATAAAATTATAGGAAACAAAAGGATAAGCAGCTGCGATCCCGCCACGCTGTCCGGGCGCTTCTACAGTATAGTACTCAATTTTAGAAGTGCGTACCGATGCGGAGTGCGAACGGGGGGTCAAAACAATAACTAAATGCGGAGGGGATAGAGGGGGGATGCCCCATTCAGAAAATTTGAGGGCCTGTGATCCGAGTAGATAAGCGCGCAAAGCCGGCATCAGCCTGCTGCAGCGCAAGGGATTTTGCTTCGTGACAAAGGAAGTTTTATCAGTGACAGACCAAGACAGACAGGCATGGTGAAAATCAAGAAGGCGTAGGAGCGCCGCCTCGGGAACGCTAAACAAACTTTCCACTATTTTGCATAGTTTCCGAGAAGCGGCGCTGGCTGGCGGACACGAAAGCACGCTGGAAGGCTACGGAGCGGGGAAGGGTAGGAGAGAGCAACAGGAGAATGGCTGTTTGGCCATTTTTCGCTCACGCCTTAGGCACTGTTTATACAGGCGGCGTTGAACTAACTGACCTACACGCTATGAAAAACCAAAAAAAATTGCCTTTGAAAGGCTGTAATAAAAACTTAAAGCCGTTCAACTCAATGTGAAAGGTGTCGGAAGTGCAGAGCAGCGATTTGCCATAATAGGCTGTACCGCTGTAATCCGCTTACTGGTACCACCCCATGCAATTCAAATTTCCCGCCTTCGCAGTGCTCGCACGCCCCCTGCCTGAAACTGCGCCAGCGGGAGTTCTGTTCTCTTTGTGCTTTTCTCCCCGCACGTGACGGCGCTGCACTGCCACATTTTGCGCTTGCTATCGTAGAAACCAACCCAACGGGCGTCCTCAACTAAAGGAACGCGGGCACTGCCGGTTAATTACGTATATTTTCCCTCAAATGTACCTATAGTTTTCTTTGCGCTAAACAACGGGAAGATGTACGACAAGCGCCAGCGTTTCACAAGTTTCAAACGGTTATGACTACATAGACCACTGGGCTTTGGAAGCCACTGCTGTACGCCGCGAACAACACCGTTATTCCTTGACGCCGCCTTGGTGCTCTATATACTTGGGTCGAGCGAGCGAGCGAGGACGACAAGGGGAGCGCCTAAAGTGCTCTGCACTTAAAAATACACTGCCGTTTAGAAGGTCTATTCCTGTGTTTTTGCTCAGCTGCGGGGGAGTTTTAAAAGCCTAATCATCCGTAAGGGCTGTTTTTTTTATGCTAGGTTGTAAGGGTTTAATTTAAAGACAGGGAAATTCACTTTCAACAGCGAAAAATATTTTACAGTGTACCTTGATGTTTACGGCAACTGTTTCCAGTTTAAGCTATAGGGCGTTCGACTTGAGGACAATGAGTGGATTAGGCAGGAAATGCCAGTGCTCATAGTAAGCAGCACTACAAGAGAAAGAGCACTTTACCGGCCGTACTTAAAAAATCTATATATTTGTTTTCATTATAGCTACGAATATTATCATTTCTCAGAGGTTATATTGTTCATCCTTGAAAACTTTATTTTTTAGCCTTTAACTTGAACTAATTCTGAAAACGACGACCAGAATATCGCCTTGCAGGCTTTCTAAATGGGATTACTACTTGCTGCTTTGAAGAGAAGCGTTGTATTCCTCCCTGATGCCTACAGTCCCGTTACAGAAGCGCACTGCAGACACTGAACTGGACACCATGGGTTTCACAAAATAATGATTAGTTTGAGTGAAGGCACATGAAGAGCCTCAAGAAACAGACGCTTCCCGTGATTGGAATCGAACCTGGCTTCCTCGGGCTCTGGGGCCGACCCCCATCCTATTGATCCATTCCGACATGGTCGAAGTAGTTTGGATCTCAAGTGTAGCCTTTTTAGTCCCACTGATGGCGACGCTCCCCCCACCCAAACTTTGTGGTCCCTACAACCGCTGCGACAGCAAACAAATTGCTCCCGAAAAAGTTGGCGTATCAACTTTCGTTGTTCTTAGACGAAGGGGCGTTAAATTTCATTTTCATGCTGCCAGTGGCAGTATGGACAGTGTTTGGCATTGTCTTCGGCTGAAATAACGGCAGTCGAGCAGGTAAAATGACATCGGTCGGTCGTGTTGAGCACTGCCTTACTTTCTCGCTCGGTGCTTCGTACAATCATAGTGATAGTGGTGAGATAGGTGATAATAATGAATAGCAGAACGCTCCTCACAAGTAGTGACTGTGGGAAGAGGGAGCTGACGGTGAACGTGGATGTCGTGGTCTATTACGGGAACTCTTCATGTATGATATAATGAACACAATCAAAACAGGAGCAGAAAAATATACGGGAAGGAAAAAATGTATGGCTCCCAACCTTCTGCTGCCTCTTCGGAAAGCTGCTGTCGTCCACAGCGCCGCGACAATGTTTGCTCACCAGAGCAGGTTTCTCCGTTTACTTTTTTATCCTCTGTCATTTTTCTATGGCTACGTGGGCGTTTATTTGTTGTTGCGAATGTACGTCCCCGGAAGAGATCCGCGTCTTGGCCGGCGACTGGCGCTGCAACCGAATTATGGACAGCTCGGGAGTTTTTGCTAGCCTTCCTGTGGTTTCCCCGGAACCCAAACAAGCGACTGTTTTTTCTTGGTCCCGCGCTTGAGTCCGAGCCAAGTCACTAGAGCTTTATAAGCCGCTGTTTCCCTCTTTGTTAGCTTCTTCGTGAAACCGAGCTTTAGCCTATACTTTATGCCTTCACCTAACGAGGCTCTACGAAAGCTACTGATTTTCAGGTCACTGCTTGTTTAGGCTACTTCAGTCACGCTTGGCACTAAAGAAAACATGTCCCCCTCCGCACTTTCCCCCTTATAACCAACACAAAATAAAAAAAAAATGTCAGTTCGGTGTTGTTCATAACCATTAATGTTCGAAAATGTCTGAGACGGGGACGCGGAAAACCTTAGAATGGCACCGACTCCTGGATTTTCTTGAACGTGTATTTTATTCTGTAAGGATCAAGTTCTTCTATCCATTTTTCACTTCAGCTCATTTTGGATGTCCCAAACAAAGAAACATCGCGTGTGTATGCACGTTTTGTCATCCATGAAACTTCAGGTGGTCGATTTTTTTACCGAGCTTTCCAATCTACTGAGCACCTCTTAACCTAGGTACATGGAGCTTCGACGTGTGGAACTCCAATCTTAACAACAAACGCTGTAATGGTAGTCAGCCTTCTTTTTAAAAAAAATCACGCCTTATCCACGGAATGAATGGTGATAAGTGGGGCGAAGCTCGAGAGGGGGATATAATCGGTAACCGTAACTCTCCCGTGAAAGTTCGCCCATTACATCATTAAGAAAGACGTAAGACTGTGTGCGTACATTGTACAAATCAACTTTTATTTTCGGGGTCAATGCTCCCAGGCCCAGACCTGGTGAAAGACCCCGCGCCATCGAGGGCTACCCCGCACCTCCACCACAATTTGTCACGTAGGATGGGACACAACAGTAAAGAAAGAACTTTTATTTAGGGCGAACTTGTGCCCGACCAAGACGAGAGGAAACGAGCAAAGGTCCTTGCGTCTCGTTCGATCTCCGAGAACGACTGCCTGCGTTCGTGGCGTGATCTCTTTCGTGGTCTCCCCCTCGCAGTGCACGTGCGCTCGCGCCTCCGTTGGCGAACACAGACAAGCTCGCGCTCCCGGTGCCGAGTTTGCGCTGCCGATTGCAGCCGGTTCTTGCGCGTGCAACGCAGCCCACTTTGCGACGTCTCCCAAAGCATGCGGCGGTCACGTAACACGAGACACAAGGGATGGTCAGACCCATGGCTTTAGGAGCTTCGCCCCTAATAGAAAATTCTGACTTGCTTTCTTTTATTTACTTATTTACTTACTTATTACCAGTACTACTTTTTCTCGCAGGATAAACAAATTACGTTACCCACTCAAGAACTCCATTGATCTTAGCATGTCGAGGGTCACGTCTCCATAAAAACTTCATTTTGCCCCGACATTTGCGAGACCTGACACTTTGAAGCACGGTCGTGTTGTTACTGGACAGTTGAAGATAAGTCACATACCCTTCCGTCCGACATTCTGAAACTTATAACTTTCGGGCACACCCGGCGCGCCACATTTCTTTCATCCACCGTTGCCCCGGCGTCTTTTTCTAACCCTTGGTCGATACCATATTCGCCTTGAACTAGCGCAACTGCCTGACAGCATCTTAAATAACAAATAAATAACTAAATATGAGACATGTTTATTTTTTAGCATTTCAAGTAGATATTCTACGCGTAGCACTTCACATAAAGGAAGACGGAAATACGAAGGGCGCTTCCGCCGCCTGTTTAGTCCGCAAGGAGAACATATATGCTCTCGAGTGTGTACGCGCAAATAGGAAGAGAGAAGAGAAGAACTCTCTACCATATAGTTATTGGTGCTGAGGTGCATGCTGTAAATGATAGGCACCTCTCCTTCTCTTCCCCCCCCCCCCCCACTGTAATGCCGACTGGCGTTGTGGGTACTGTGATTACTAAATAAATGTATAACTAGATATTCAGTGAAATATTAGAGGCAAGTCACGGCGGCCGCTGGCCATGTCGGTAAACACCGAAATGCTTCCTTGTGGTTTGCAGATACGCGCCACAGTGTTTGCTCTCAAGAGTAGTCGCTGTTAATTTATATTGCTTGCGTGCAGTCCTGTAGTCTAATATGAGCTACACATATTTATGTTCTGTGATGAGCGCATGCCGTTCTAGATATACTTTGCTTTCATCACTATCTTTATTTTTAGTAGAGCAAAGGTAATGTTTGACTGGTTGTTTTTTAAACTTGTGTTTCCTGTCGTCTTTTTTTTTTTTTTGAGCCGCGTGCCACTCTGATGTACGCAAAATTACGTAATTTAAAAGTTATGATCACAAGTGAACAACAAATTTGCACACGCAGCGGACAAGAACAGTACACCCCCGAGTCGCCATGCTTAGACTGCGACATGCACACGCATGGTGTTTTATCCTATGACGCTGTAAATGGATTTAGCCATCCAAACACGTTTTTCCATTGCGGGCCCTGCCAACCTCGTCTGTATGAGTAGAAAGCCCGACGGTTGCGTCAAGATTCAAATGCTATTTTGCTAGCACCAGTGGCCAAACAGAAAAAAACTACTGCGGAAGCTGTCAGCTTGCAGTACACGAAATAATGCATATCTGGCAAATTTAACGGGTTGCATAAAACGTTCTCCGTTCAACCTGCGTCATTACCCTATGGGAGGGGTTGGCAGTCTACCAGAACCTTTCGCGTAGAACTAAAAAAATTGGACCCATCCCCCCGCGAGGGGGACTCGAGTAAATGCGTCGCATAGGGGGTGGGTGTATTGCATTAAAGTTTAGTGTTTGGGGAGTTGGTGGTAGTGAATGCGTTGTATCAGCAGCTTCTTGACGTAGTTTGATTGAGTCAAGGATATAAGGCGCGTTCGTAGCCTCCCATTCTGTGTCGGCTTTGTGGCGCAGTGGGTAGAGCACCATGTACATTGCGTTCCGCCCACAGGGTCGAGGGATCGAAACCAGGCGCCGGATAGTATTTTTTATATAATGTAGGTGGAGGGGTGCGGACTACGACTACGGACGTCAACGCTGGTAACATTGTGAGTTACTGAAATGCTCTGCATTTAAAATTGTCGGCGAAGTCTGGGTCCCCCATTTTATAATGGCGCCACACGCCCATATAACGGAGCTTTATTTTTATGGTGGGGAGTGGCACCGATTCAGAGAGTTTATATATAATTCTTATCATTAGAGCCGAGATACAAGAACAATCATAAAAACTTATTCTCCTGGCTTTGTGTAAAGGCTCCGAGTATTGCATCCTCCTTGGATCGGTAGCCAGAAGTGTGGACGAGACAAAATACTTGGCAATATATCACCCGTACGAGTATTCTCTGCTGTATGAGGTGATTTAAAAATGTTTCGCTTCATTTTCTAATGTTGCTGCAAGAAAAACATTCTTGTAGAAAAAAAAAGCATCGTATAAGGACGTGATTTAGTGCATGCCCACGTCAGTGCAGCCGAACAAATCTTTCCCATCTCGCTTAAGCGCTGACGTTTTTCGACCTGGCACACTCTACTGTAGAAAAATTCCGTAACCGAAAAAGCTAAGACCATTCATTTTTTATGCTACTAAAGGGCCCAATCAATCAATCAATCAATCAATCAATCAATCAATCAATCAATCAATCAATCAATCAATCAATCAATCAATCAATCAATCAATCAATCAATCAATCAATCAATCAATCAACCAATCATTGTGCTAATTGAATACTCATAATTTATTTGTTTATTAATAATACAACTCGATCGATTGATTGATTGATTGATTGATAATTATTAAACGCAGCATTAATTATTAAGTGGCGAATTAATTCATTCATTGATTTTTTGCATAGAAATTTAGGGGTGGAGTAATTTGTATACATATTAAAAGGCACCTGCTTTAATGGTGGCTCACCTCAGTAGAAATATTTTGTCGTTTCACTCAGTTCTATTTTAAAGACGTTGCTTTCAATGTCAAGAGCCCAAGTTTGGTACTAGACGACGCATTCAGAAAGTACGAAAGGCAACGTGAGGTCCATCGAAGATTTCACCCTATCGTGGTGCAGCTTTCTGACTTTATTTTATGTTGAAGCAGACTGTTACATATTGCTTGATTTTGTGGAAACTTTTGAAATGTGACAGAATTGATTTATCTTCATCGTAGCCTTTTAAGGCGCACAGCCTCAAGCAAAACAGCATTCAATAAAAAAAGACGTTCAATTACAATTTCTTGTCTTGTCACCTGTTACACAATCAGCAGATACTGTTACACTAAAGAATGGCATGTTGTGCATAATCGATTTGTTGGTTCCCCCAATACATACACTATCAGGTTGACTTTCATTTCAGTTATCCTATAGCTTCAGCTGGGCGCCAACCGGAATATAATGCCACCGAATAAAATGCTTTGGTATCTTTACCTAATGGCGTAACAATCTCCACGCAAGGCCTCCCTTCACCATCATCATTAAAACAACCATGACATTAACTTAGAGAGTCACCTATTCTCGCGTGCTCAATATTGCTGTTAGTTCATATGACCACAGCTTGCGCACCATCGCAACGTGTAAAACCTGCTGTAAGAGGGAATTGCTTTTCCTTACAGGCAACCATTTTTGTAGTGCGGATACGCTAAGGGTGGAAGAGCGTACTGAAATACAGAAATAGAAAGAACTGTGGTCATTTGAATTCCGGGAAGCGCATTGTGACCTCGTATCTAAGATACATTTGTGAGCAGAGTCGCGACGCCCTATGCGGGCAGATCGTAACCGCAAGCGGGCAGGCCTCTGCTTCAGAGGCCATCCACACAGAAACGTAAAGTAGCAAAACAAGTACACAATAATGGGCAAGGACCATGGATGCGTGCTCTGTTTGGGTACCAGCTCAAACCTCTGCACTTTGCATCCTTCGCAGACAAGAGACATAACATAAAACCAGAACCCTAAAAAGGAGAATGTTCACTGTTGGTGGCGGGGCTACACAAAGGATAGCAGAACGCGATAAGAGTGTTGGAGTCTATTCTCAGCCTCCGAAATGGTCCGATCGTTGCATAGCACGCTCGCCCACACAGAATAGAGCGCACCCAAGAACATCTTCAGCACAGAAAACCCGTGCACATTCAAAGCAATTTTGTTAAACGTTTCGCGAGCTAAGACTTCGGTTGAAGTCAGTGCACAAAGCAACACCTATGGTTGCGTCAGCCAGATGATAGAATTAGTGGGGAGAGGTTTTGCACGGGGAACCATTTCTCCGGCCTTTCATTGCCACCGTGGTGGCAGGTGTTCCGCAATTTCCCGACGTGCTCGAATACCAAGTGGAAGGTGCGGAGGAAGAACACAGGCGACGTGTTTTCAGGCCCCAACGTCGGACGATCGAACGATACTGGAATGGCCGGTTTCTTGCGGAATTCTCGAACACCTATAAAGTAAGAAAAGAGGAGAGCTATTCCGATCTCCCGCGTTCATCGCGTCGATAAAAGAACAAAGACTCGGGCCTGCCTCACGTAAACAAAAAGACGTTTAATGCTGCATCCCCTTGAAAACGGAGGAAGCGTGTGAAGGCTTTCTTGCGTCAGGAAATGTCGTTAAAACGCTCTGAAGGCTTACGAAGAGCGTTGAATATTTCCGCGAAGTTGTAGACAATTCACACTCTTACGAGTGGAATATTGCGGCAGCTAAAGTTAAAACAAAGCGTCTAAAAGACCCTAACACAAATTTATTATGTGCTTCTGCTCCCATGCTCTCGATGGAAGTAAACTCTCAGTAATAGCATGGCACCACTGGAAAGAAAGCAGGGAAAGGGGTCTGGAAAAGGGGGATAGAAAGATACTTTGTCATAGCCAAGAACTGGTGAAGTTGGTTACGATGCGCCCTATGCAGCCATGCATACATTTGAGTTCTGCAATTTCTGTGTATCGTGAATTCCGGGCGCGTTAAAGGTTCGCAGACGGTGAAAATCATTCCGGCACCGTCCACTACGGCGCGCATACTTTTCCAGGCGATGTTTCGCAGCTTTAAAACATAAAATTTGATATTTGAGTCTTAGAAGATACTCCGTGTGGCTTCGAGACAAAGGCTCTTACCGTCGCATGAATTCCAGACACAGAAAAACTACGAAAAAGCACGCTCCTTTGGAGAGGCGCCCACGTGGCGTAAAGATTAACCTGGATCGATGATATCGTGCTTCAATTTCTTTTCCCGGTGGTGGGGTATCCGTATCTTTAAAAGACCTCCCGCATTTACGACTTTCTATTGTGTGCGGCTTTTACATGGGTTGCGTGATTTTTCTGTAGCTCTCGATCACGACAGCTAGTCTGGGTCGTGCAGTTTAACGAAAGATTAGTTTGAATGTTCTGTACATGTAGAGCTCTTCTTCTTTGGTTTTTATCTGTTTCTTTTAAAGTAAAAGGTAGAAATAACGTGCTGTTTTTAGAGTTGCTAGCAAATAATTCTCAGCGTTTAGCGTCTTTCGAATCGGATCTTTCAGGGGGAGAAATTAATATTCATTTACAATTACTTACTTTTGATAAGCTTGAAGCTCTGACAATGTAACTGGGGGAAAAATTGGTAACACTGCAGCACCCAGAATGTAAAAGTCAAAGCATCCCTGCCGTTGGATTTTATCCAGTAGTCACGTTGGCACCGTATGTCGTAATTCCGCTTCAAATTTTGTCATTCAGCTGAACTTCATTGAGTATTTCTAGTATGCATACGCATAAAATTACCCCTATAGTTTGTACTTCTCTGCAACCCGTCTTTTTGGATCTGCACATCTAATCTAACTACAAATTATGTTTTCGGGAATATTTTGTAATTGTTAAAATGGTAAAATTTCTGTGCTTTAATTTATAGCAAGTCGGAAAACCAATTTTAACAGATAACAATTTCATGGGTGATCCACGGGCGGATTTGGTGATCCAAAAAAGCTAGTCGCTGTAACTGAATTTCTGGAAATGGTTTGCCATTTTAAATTGTCGTGAAAACCTCCTGTAATGTTCTAGGAGGGTTGCAGGGGCTGTGGGCATTCATTTCCTGTGCATTCAGCCGCTAAAACATAACGCTCGCTCATTACTCGCATAGACCTACAAACTCACGCTGTCGAGTGTACATACGGTCGTCCACCACCCGCCAAAGTATAGCTTTGGTTTCTACGTACCGAAGAGTAGGCCAAGTCTTATTTAGTTTCATTCGTGTAATAAGTTAAAACTTTCTGGTAACAACATGGACGTACACCAACACTCTGTTGATACTTTATACACAGAAGCCTTCTATGGCTACAATTCGGTATTATACGGCGGGCGCCCAGATAAGCTCTCCCCTAAAAGGGGAAAATGAAAGAGCAAAGGGGAGGGAAAGCCAAAGAAAAAGAATGCGTATCACACAAGCAAAGACCAATCCCCGATCACGTATGATATATGAATCACATAGTGCATGACGTAGTAGTTGCCTAATTAGAAGGCGGAAAGAGAAAAATTCAAACGCAGTGCAAATAGTGTATCGTTCTGCATTTGCAGGAGCAATATACATGGCAACAACAAAGTTACACGAAATGAGTCTAATTACATATCGCGAATTTACTCAGTAAAAGCTGTACCAGCCACCATAGCACACTCGCTGCTCAGCCAGTTTTCAAGAGGAATGGCTGATAATTTTTGCACATCAAATTCTTTTTATACTTACGGAAGTTAAAATCTCAAGTTAGAAGAAACCAGCTGAAAAAATTCCCCGCATTTCCCCGAGGGGAAGAATGTGAAAGTGCGAATGCACGAGTTGAATTTGCGCGGTTCGGTAATGTTCGCGAAAGAGAGATCACACACACACACACAACTACAAAGAAAGAAAGATGCATTTATTCACAGACACCTATTTGTGTTGTCGTTGTACTTGATTGCTAGAGCGGATCTCAGCTTTGAAATTTCGTGTCAGTACTCCTTTAAGCAGGTGCATTAGCCCTTCTCACGCCCGATTCCTGGCCAATCCCCCACGTGGGTATGTGCCATGTCAGCGGCCAGGCTGCGCGCGCCCATCTCCACGTGCGCGGACATCGCCGGTGGACGCAGGTTCAGGGTCGCTTAAGAAGTGCATTGCACTTAAAATGGAAACGAAGGACTATATGTTAACAAAAACTGACAGGGACAATGCTGAACTAGTAACTGAACGTTTATTACAAAGGTCAAACATATATACGGGCTGTGAACGCTTATCACATATGAAGATATACATAACTTGCTGCGTTACACATGTCCCTTCAAGGCCGAAAAATGATATCGCGCCAATCAAAATATCAAATCAAAAAGGCCGCGACTCCCTGTTCATCACCCATTTGTTGTATTATTGCTGTTATGTTTTATTCATGAATTACGATGATGATGCTCATCACACAGGGGGTATTTGTCGCTAATACGTGCTTTTCAACTGTGGTTTGAAATCTCGACACCATGGCCTCAGCGAGAAAATCAGAACGAATTCTCCCATGGTTGTAGAGGCAGAATTCTAATGAACCGCTTTTTTTATGCAAAGAACGCAAAAAGTCAGCCTGAACATAAAATGACCTGTTTTAAATGCAAATCTGAGAAGTAAAAGCTCACATGTTTTTGTAAAAACACCCGCGCCCCGCGGGTGTTTTTACAAGTGACGCCCCACGAACAATGGTGAACCCGGCCTTGGACTAAGCCTCTTCAAAGCTCCGCGGAAATGGTAAAAGAAGTGTACGCGTAGACCCAGAAGGAATCGAAAGGCAACGAGAAAAAAACGAATCAGGGTCGAGGCCGGAAGGCATAACGATCGCTTTCTCAATGACTGCCGCAGCGAGCCAGCAAAAATGAAAGCTCGCATTCGTCTCAGCAAAACAACGGCGTCGTACGAGGAAGCAGAGTAAGAGAGAGAGACAGACAGACCACAGGAATGACAAAGCGGTGAGTCCGTCAAGCAGCCGGGCTCCGAAAGGGGGACTGCTTATAGCGCCTTTACCCGCTTTGACGAACAGCCAAGCGATGATCAAATTTGCCGGGCCAGTTGCAGCACGAATCCCCCAATTCACTCAATCAAAGCTGCATGACGTCTGTATGGAATGGAAAGCCACCAGTCTTTCCGTCACGGTGCACTCCATCTTTATCTGGTTTGGGGGATCCCAGTCTTACTGTCCTCCAGCCTTTCTATCTGCTCCAGGACCTTTTTTATGAGGCTGTCACTGCGAGCTGACGCGGACAACTTCAATTTTTTTGCCCTGAATAGGCAATCTAATCCTGTGTGATGGTCGTTCCCACGACTTGTACGTGGCGATCGGGCTTTTGCATCTCCAGACGTCAACTGCTGCCTCACCAATTTCACTTTGACGCAAGAAGCGTTGATAAAATTTTGATGAAGCATTTACTTCGTTTTCGGCGCGTTTCGATCTCAGTTTGCGGCTGCGATGGCTTTGTGGTACCGCTGCGCCTCACTACCGACAGCAGCAAGATTATGAACATAGTGATGTTCCGTGCTGGCAATTTTTCTTTTTTTTTGTGAATTTACCGCTGTAATTTTTGGCGAAACGAAAAAAAGGAATCCAATAGATGCAGGAAAATTTTGGAGTCGTGGATTGAATAGGAAACAAAAATTTCAGTAAGCCACACCTTACATCAGTTATTACTTTGTTTCTTTTTAAAAGTTCCCTTAACACTTCGTCGGATTTATATTCAAATATCCCCAGTCGTGATCTCGCAAGCCGAAAGTATCCAAGACGGCTTCCAATCCAGTTCATGAAACAGGAGGGACCATAGAGGAAAGAATTTTTCATCAGAAAGAGTTAGTACAGCGTGAAGCGGCGGCAGATGAAGGGCTGAAGCCTGTTCCCATGTATTCCTGTGCAACATACTAAGAAGTATATTTCGGGTTCGGCTTCGTACGCGTGCTGTCACCAAAATATGGGCCCAGCAGCCCCGGCGCTGAGTTTATTATATCAATTACCCAACAATGTCGTGTCTCTTTTTATACAGGCACTTTTAACTTACAGCGGTACCATGAAAACTAATCATGCGGTTTTGCACAAAACACGAAACGAATAAGTAAATGCTGCTGAGCTCTAGATGTAGCAGAATTTAGTTCACGCTCAATCTCTAATTCTCTGAATGGCATCTGCGTCTCGAAGACTACGTAAAGTAGACATAAGTGGTGCTGACTAACGCACAACACCGAACGGGAATCCATGTGAAGATCTATCAGCTGCAAAAAGAGAGTGCAGGGAATTCTTGCTGGGAATTTTGTGCAGGGAAGTTGCAGGTAATTCTTCAGAAACCTGCGGGGGAAAATGCTAAAAAAGGAGAATGTCTGAAGCTACAAATGGGAATTTCGCTCCACAGTAGGGAACATCACTGCATGAACACTGTCCTAAAGACACCCATATAAGTCTATGCCAGCCGTGCAACATTTCGCCACCACGAAATCTTCCTCCTCTCCCCTCCCTCTCCATTAGCTGTGAGAGAGCCAGGAGACCAGCGGCCAACTCAGCTTCTTTTCGCATGCAGAGTAGAACACCAGATCGTCCTACCATTTCCTGGGCTGAGGGAACAATCTTAGAGATGTGTCCATGTTTCCACCACCACCACCACCACACATAGCCGATGTGCCGAGTACGCTGTAAACTTATTTGCACACTGTCTATAAATAACACCCTTTCACACTAGTAAAAAACAAAAACAACAAAAGAAAACGCCCTTTAAAGGGACACTGAAGTGATATGTAAACATTGCGGGATTACTAGCGCAAATTGTAGTCCGGAGTCCCCAGGCCATGTTTCGACCACTCTAGGCGCGTTTACGCGATTTTATTTAGTAGAAAAACTAATTCGAAAATGCTGTCCTCCTCTCTTTACGCTCGCCCATTTTCTGTGGCGTTTTCGTGTGATGTCGCGAGGAGCCGAGCTCGCAATTGGCTGCGCTACTGCACGGCTCTCCGGCCGACAGAGTCAGTCGGCCCAGCGTTTCGTCCGCCGGCCGCCGGCAGGTCGTCGCAATCAAGGAGGTTAAAAAAAAATTGCTTGGTCGCAATTCGTTCGCTTAGTTGAAACGAAGCCAGGACACGTTTGTGAATGGAAGAATGTGCCTTTCTTTACTTGGTTTGTTTGTACACTGTATCTAGCTCCAAGTCAAGTTCGCTTCACACAAGTGCTGCACAAGCGCACATGCGACCCTTCGCTGACTGGTACGCCAGTAGGAAAATATAAGGCCTCTTGAAGGCGGGAGAAGAGTCAGCGAAGTCAATATAGGTACTAAGGAAATAAAATCAACTGATATTTTTACCGTACAGCGTAAAACTAGGGCGCGGGAAGCACTTTTTTGCGCTGGGCGAACAAGCACAGCGGTCAGCAGCACGACTACGCATCTGCGAACGCTTTTCCGTCTACGAAATGCAATTGCTAGACGTGAGCTACTGTGGAAACTCGGGCGACGCTTACTGCACGATCGCAGTACAACAAATAGTCACCTAAGCTGCTTGAAATGCCAAACTAAATAAAAGTGTAAACCGGTTGTACAATATATACCCTATATTAGCAAGGCCTTCGCGTCCCGCTCCGTGGCTCAGTAGTCTGGGGCGCTGGGTATGTCACCGCAAATGTTTTGCAAGTCACGAGTTCGAATCCCCGCGGGTACGTGCTTTTTTTTTTGTAAGTTAACTTTTTTGTTTTCCGCCGATGTTTTCTATATTGAGTTCACCTTTTTTTGGGACGCAACGTTCATGGCTACACGAACTAGTTCACAAAACGCGCGCAGGCTGGCACATGCATGGCGCGCTAGCGTGTTCTCGTTGGCGTGCTGTTGCCATAAGCACCGACTGCTTGCAGGCAGTGGGCACAGGCCAGAATGAACAGACCCTTGGCCTGGTGCGAACACGCTTTTTACGATACAGGCATGAGGGAGGCAAGCTCCAATTATGGGGGAAAAGCGCATGACATTTGGGCGTCTACGGGTACGCGGAGGGCGTTCATGCACTGCGTAGGTTTCGGCTAGTGAATGCTACGATTCCAAGCCGTCCTAGGAGGCTTATCTTTATGCATTTTTACAGCTGACAACATGGCAGAAGCGCGGTACGATGATTACTGAGTCATTGAGAATGCCCATCCAACAACGCCACCGGTTGTGTTTTACAGAACCGAAACCGAAACCGAAACTTGTTTGGCTGCTCACCTTGGGCATCGTCCAATCACGGTGCCCGCTCCTCCTAACGTCACAGCTTTAGTTGGTGCGGCCGCCGCAAACCGCGCATGGTAGTTTTTCTTCTTTCGCGCTTTGTAAAATAATTACCGATTTGTCAATCGTAAAAACGATGAAAAGTGTGCTAATTTGAGCCAGTCTACACAGTGCAAGCAAAAACGGGAGCTTGACAAATTCACTTCAGTGTCCCTTTAAGGGCGCTTTGGGATTTATAACACCCCTACGCCCCAGGAAAAGTCCAATGCACCGTTTTAACGGCTGTCTTATTGTTAGTTAAACCATTTCAAAGGGTGCTGTTCTGTTTTCTGATAGGTAGTAAGTATGTTTTATATACGAAAAAGGGTGTAAATCGTTTACCAGTGTAGAGTTGTAACCCCGTACCTGCTTTACCTATTTATTAACTTGAGGAGCGTAGTAGGGTTCCGTTCTGCCTGTCTTAATAACGACACATGCAGCAGTTCAGACATCTGCAGGTCCGAGGGATGAAAAATACGCATCTTTTTTACCGAGAACCTGTATAATTCAGTGTCGCACGATGACTCATGCGCGCGAGCATTTTTTCGCCGCCCGGCAAATACCCCCTTCCGGAAGAAACACTAGAAATGAATTTCCCTTGAAATACAATGGCTTTTAGCACGTTTCTCGGAACGTCACCCTGCTATTGTATGACCTTCTTAAAGAAGCGTAAACTGGGTTATCTACTTAATAGTGGAGCTTGCAAAGTCTGCTTACCGTTAGATATTGCAGCGTAAGCTACACTGGCCGAGGTTGAGCAGTTTCGCGTGGACCTTGATGGGCCGTGCTGCGGAAGCGCGAGGAGCATTGTATTAAGTTGGCTTGACTTGGCTTGGATTGGATTGGATTGGATTTGAATTGGATTGGATTGGATTGGATTGGATTGGATTGGATGGGATTAAATTGGATTGGATTGCATTCGGCTGGAAATCCAATCCAATTGTAGTACGGGTGCGTGAAGAATTGGGTCTGAACATTCGCCGGTCTGCCCATTCCATAGGAGTGACGTCATAGCAGGGACAAACGCACTGGCGCCGGCGCTTGCCCACCAGCTGTGCGCCTGCGTTGCGCAGTAGCCAAGTCTGGCGGTACGCCGGAGCCGCTTGATAGCCGTTTCATGTGGCTCCTGGAGAGCCATGCTGCGTATACGCGAGGAGCAGTGATTGGACTGGACAGGACTGGATTGGATTGAATTGGATGGGAAATCGTTTTAGCAGCAGTAAGCATAATAATCAGCTAGTCCTAGACAACCAGGAAACCTAGGAATAACAAGCTGAACCTTAGCTCACGCTACGTATATCCTGGCATAGGCGAGCTAAGCCACAGCTAATTTTTTTTTTCGAAGGGGAGAGCTGCGTGCCTATAAAGAGCGAGAACGGGAGAAGGGGGCAATACTTCGAGAAAAGCAATTAGACATCCGAGCAACGCGGGCAACACTCTCTGCGGATAATTGTCGGTGAACTGCGACGCGTAGCTGTTCCAGTCGGTTTGAATACATTTAGGGAAGGTTGAGACACTAAGGTAAACGTTCAGAAAAAGAAACAGCACAGGCGACAGATCTATTAATTTTGGACAGAAAAATTCTTAACACGCACTTGGCATGGGCAAAGGACGGCTGAACTCCTCCGAGCAGTGCGAAGACGTCTTTCGTGAAGAAGCTTCTCTTATTGTAGAACCCTACCAGGCGTGCTAACTGGTAATGTTGGCGATACCCGCAATCAGAAAGAAAGAGGCACGCGTACAAGACGAGATGGGAACACTTATAGCAGTGCCCCATGTAGAAGAAATGTAGTCGACTAGGTTGATTTGCTCGGCTGGTTGGTTTGACTGCATTTCAGAAAGGGTGAGGTGCAACGGTAAAGAGTCACTAGCAAACACGGGACTTGCGTCTTTCCTGTCTCTTCTTGTGAACATTTTCCCTTAAGCATCGACCTTTCCGAAATAGTCGTCGGTGAACCAAATATTGACGTCAGCAAGCCGGGAAAGAAGTCGTGCTTACAGTCTTTGTTTGGAAGCGTTTGGACTGCAGTACCCTAATGATTAACGTCAACAAGCCAGTGCGCCTACGTTGGGTTTAGATTTAACTTTCCGAAAAATATACGCACTTTTTACTCGCATAAGGACACTGAAAATAACCGTGGAGCTTTCTCTTCCGTAAAAAGAAAGAGAAATGAAGATGTCATTGACAGACATTACAATGATACCCTACACAGACCTCAAGCCACACATAAGACAACACCTGCGCAGAACATGGCAAACACACTGGGACGAACAGACAGACAACAAACTACATGTAATAAAGCCACACTTGGGACGGTACACAGCTGACTCACACAACAGACACACGGAAGTCGCCTTGGGTAGGCTGCGGATAGGGCACACCCATGCGACGCACTCGTATCTGCTGGCGGGATTTTATAGACCCCAGTGCAGCAGGTGCGGAGAGGCCCTATCCGTAGTGCACATACTAATCACATGCAGGGCACCTCACACAACACGACACAAACACTTGAGAGAACTCTACAGACAACATATTCCCCTACATCCATCTCTGTTTCTGGGTGACGATGCCATGCTTTCCGTTAAACGTGTGTTTGAGTACTTGCCAGATGTGAATTTTTTAAACCTCATTTCCTATCACGCATAATCAAATCTGGCCCTATACACCAGCCATCACCATTGCCGTTAACTGATTTTATTGTTGTTTTGGCTTTAGTAGCCACTATTTTATTTTAGATACTTTTGTTTGGCGCTGTTTGCCCCAGCTGGCCTTGCGCCAAAAAACTCTAACCATCATCATCAAGATGTCATTGACGGCGCATGTTTAGGCATGCCCATGTGGATTATCGAGAAAGTTCATGTCTACGCTATTTGCATGGGTTAGTAGTGACGGACCTATCCCTCTCGTAGTGCTATAAACGTAATAGCGTTATTCTTCAAACTACAGCCATTTCATGTTGCGGAATGATGCCAGAAACGTAATCACATCACTGTTTTGAGAGAATGTCGGGAGTAGAAAATGAAATGAGTTTTTATGCGCAAGTGGAAACGGCACCACCTTGACGACATAACCGATATTTTGCTCGCCACCCAACGTCATTTTGTTCGGCGCGAAAACTAAAGGGGTCGTTCATTTCCTGAATTCCTCGAGCCCATGAAGCAGAACAATAGTGTTTACACATTTAACCCAGCACTGCATAAGAAAAAAAGCACTTCCCAATCATGCAACGAGAATTATCTTACTTGACGCAACAGATATTTACCGGGCAAACAGGGGGTGATTGGAATTAATGAAGTTAGGAATTGCGGAAAAATGCGGAGAGAGTCGGGTGTATTCTCGGCAGGTCTTGTGCAGCCAAGTTTGAGCAATGGATACGCCATTACCCGGACGCACTATCTAGCTGTTATTCTACAAGTTGGAATGCAATCTTCAAATTCATCATAACATCGTTTTATTTACTTACAAAATAGAAAGTAAGTGAAGAATACTTTTATGTTGGTTTATTAGGTATGCTCAAAGAAAATGGGGTGTGAGATTTCTTGCTGTCAGAGACAATGTATACTGAAATAATGCCGCCAAAATTCACTTCGTACATTGCCCTAGCGCAAATTGGAATATGGCCTCCATCAATTCATGGGGATCGATTTCTTTTAATGAAAGACTTTACATCTTCGGCGTCTCTTGTCACCAGAAAGGTAGTTGTGCGTACTAACCTAGGTAACCACTGTAAAACTGAGAAAAGGAGGTAATGTTGCATGCATTTCTAAAAGTTATCATTAAAAATATTGATACACTCTATTACAGTTGAGCAAAGAAACAATACCCTGGGCAAACATCACGGAATATTTGTTTTTTGTGTGTGTATTTGTTAGAGCGCTTCTGTGACCCTCTCGTATTCACCTCTTCCTGAGTTCCTTATCATATCTGTATCGCAGTGTAAATACGCTTACCATTCAGTAAACGCGTCACCGCGTTGTATAATATCACAACGATGTAGTACCATCAGCGATGCTGCGCTGTATTTTCTCACCACCGAAGGGAATTATTCTCTACCAGTTTTTTTGCTGTTTCTTATCTGTGGCTGGGATAAATAGAGAACCTTGTTTTGACTTCTTATATCCCTTGTTTAATATCTGCCACTGTATAAAAGTAAGGCAATTGCTTAACAAAGGGGTTAGATGTTACATATAACAAAATGTACATAGAATAACTGACAAAATTAGGGTATTTCGGCGTCTGTGCAGTAATAAAAAGACGCAGATGTAGCGAAATGTTAAAATAATGCAACACACAGAATGTATTCACCGGGGAAAACAGCCTGAATTATCGCGAGATACCTGTTTTTGGGAAGAATCACACAAAGAATAAAACAGCCAATTAAAACGTACGAGAAATAAGAAAACACTAGACATAATAGTTTCGATGTTTTGGCTTAGCTAACGAGAAAGCTAGCGCAAGAACAATAAAAAATGTTTGCCTCAATTAGCATATAACTGGCGAGCAATTTATTGAGAGTGCGAAAAACCCACTAAATCTCAGCCACAGTTAGATGATAGACTGGGAAATTCAACTGTCAGCTATTTTTGTGTTTGGTTAATCAAGTTGCGCAGGATAACGACACATGTTAGAGCCTCGGTTGGGAACCGCCTGCGAAGCAGATATCTTATCTGACTCATGACATCAAGAACGCATACAACAGTTCATTTCTTAGTGGCTCTTCAGCATCAATTTGCTTTATGTGCATTGCGAAGCATGTGCTGTAAAATTCACCTTTATTTTCTCTCATTCTTTCGTCATCGTATGTCACTCCTTTATTTTGCGACAGATATGCAAATACAATGAGATCGCGTACATCAATACTTCTTCCTACATCACGAATCATCATTTTCCAATCTTGCTGCAGGCGGTGGCATGGCTCACATGCGCAAAGCTTACAGCCCCAAAAGCCCTAACAAGAAAAAAGATACATAATTAAGTGGTTCCGAACAGATTGCTAGTACGTCGTCAGGATATCGGCTCAACGTCATTTACTCAGTGCCTAATTGTCATCGCTAAGGATGAAAATACTCACAAAACCCTTGGCGATTAGCTCGAACTTTCTCTTTCTGTCGAGGGAGTCTCCTACAGAAGGATCAAATGGTAGAAACATTACGCCCGTTTGACTTCCCTCCCAAAGCGGTTTTTTATGCACCGCCACATAATGATTAAAAGAGTGGCCGACGGGGACCGCGCTATAAAATCTAACTCAGCAGGATTTACACGTAGAAGTACGTGAGCAAATCTTTTAATCGGTACGTGCTGCCTTCCGGGGAGGTCGTTCTAACTAATGATATGAAGAAATGGTCAATGCTTGTTCGCATTTCCCTTCGTGGAGCCAGCTGGCACCCAATGGAAGGCACAAATCACACAAGTCACTTATCATAGATACCTCCCTCTGGCAGGAAACGTGTAATTCCTATCTTACTAACCCACCATGAGCTGGATACATCATTTGTGTAATCGTTTTCGCCGCAATTTGTGGTGGATCTGTCTTGTTGAACATTAGAAGGGGCAAATGTTTACTTTTGTATTTCCAGCTTGCTTCACGTCAGCAGTCAATTGATAGAAGATATAATAATTCCCGCGCGACTAATCTACTCAGGGATAAGCAATTTCGTGACATAACACTCCCATTGGCCACAGGACAGTTTGGGCCTTACCTTTAGCACTGGCAGTTTCTTATTCTTCTGGCTGCATTTTGAAAGGCGGAATAGCCTCTGATTGAATCAGTTAAATACTGTCGTTTCTTTTAGGATTGAGCCACAGATACACACGGAGAGAATTTTGTCTTCGCGTTACGAGTCTTCATTTTTCTCAGCGTCTGTAAAGGTGAACAAACGAAGTTTAAGAAGCGTTAGCGTTTAGAGCTTATACGTTTTATTGATTGAGGTAGACAAGGTGATGAAAGTTAGGCCGACAGCCTTTTAAAAATTAGGCGCTCAAATCTACATGAAGACCACCTCTACAGTGAGGTTATGCACCCAGGGGGACGCAGAATGAAGTGGTAATTATTTATGATGGTGGCTTAACTAAAATTGAATAATAAACGTATTAGTTGCTGCAGTATGCAGGCATAACTGTATTGAAAAGTTGGACGCAATTGTGTTTCGACCCAGTTTTATTGGGCAGAATTCTTCTAGCGCATCCGTACTCCGGGATATTTAACTTCAAATAAGAATTGCCCTTCGCATGCTTACGCATGCAAGACAGTGGGTACCGGCGCAAAGCTTCTCCCTTTTGAGAGGTGCCTGCCATGTACGGTGTTTTGTTTGACAACGGGGTGGAGGCATAGGCAACAGTGATAACTGGCACACTTTCAGTTTTGGCTGGCGTTATATAGGGCATATGTTGCTATACTCGGTGACAACTTAAGAACGGCACCGAAAGTTGCCTCTGCGCCTTACCACCGTAGCCGGATGTTTCTCCGCGCGGCGCAAGTAGGGCGTTACTGGGAATATTTTGAACATGGCGTAAGCCGTTCCCGTGATTTTTTGTACTTAATATGCTTATAAACGACTCCAGTGACGACTAACAAACTGCGTGAGACAAGGCAGACGATATCACGAATTCATAGGTCCGGGTCCGGCGCTTTGGCGGAGTGATACACTACATGAGGTGGTGCCGTTCTTGAGTTGTAACCGAGTATAGTAACCATTATCGAAACACACAACAAAAGGGAGCAGCTTTGCGCCGGTTCTCACTGTCTAGCATGCGTAATCCCGTGGGCGGCAATTAGGCTTCGCAGTTTAATATCTCGGATTACGGATGCGCTAGAAGAATTCTGCCAAATTAAACTGCGCAGAAACACGATTGCGTCTAGCTTTTTAATACACACATGCCTGCGTACTGTAGCCACTAAAAAGTTAATCAATTTTGGTTAATTAAGCCACTTGAATCAATAGTTACCACTTCAACCAGTGGTCCTCTGGGCCCATAACCTTACTGTAGAGGTGGTCTTCACGTACAGCTAAGCGCCAAACTTAAACTGTCGACGTAACTTTAATCACCCTGCGTACAGCCATTTTCACAATTAATATTTATTCATCAGTACAGACGGACGACCGGATCAGTTTTCGTGCGCCTTAGGACGTTCGATTGATGAAATGGACTGAGTGGTTTCGTACACAACACTAAAAGGGATTCAACTGAAAGCAAGACAACGCGCATAATTTTCTCGTTAGTTCAATGACGGAGACTTTGGTTACTATTTTGAGTATTTATATTGTCTCCCCGCTCGTATTTATATTGTCTCCCCGCTCGTTCATCTCTGTCAATGAAGACAGCAACTTTAATGTGGCGAGTTGCTTTTAGTTTCGAGGAGTTTCTTCTGCGTCGGGAAAGGGCCCTGAGACCGCGTACGCAGATCCTAGTTGGTGTCGAAAATACGCCCGATCCTGCTGTTTCACGAATCAAAATGAGACAAATGCATTTGCCCAATGGACGTTGGCTTTGGCTTGACTGTTCAGACTGTTTCGTGGGTGTTTTCGGGAGCTTTTTTTTTGCTTTTCGGAGCTGGCTTATTATGAATTCAGTCGGCAATTAGGAGATCAGGGAAAGTTATGTCCCTAAATGTCAACGACGAAGTGAACGGGAGCAGAAGTGAGCAAAATGAAACTGAGAGATGCGAAAGAATGACTTAATTTCGTCTCACCCTAACCCACGAAATAACTCCGGTTATATTTATTTGTTTACTCCCATATTTACCACTTTAGCACTTAGTTAATAGCCGCCGCTTATAAGCCCTGGCAAATCCCACCCGCCCTTCTAAGAGTACGAAACAATTCATTACGGAGAAGAAGAAGATATGAACAGCCTTCTTGTGAAGCGTTTTGGAAATTCATGAATAAGCAATGAAGAACTTGCTTACTTCGCGAGTGCCTTCAGGCGTGTCCAAGAGAATTATCCTAGAGAAGATTCGAAAAGAGTTGCTAGTGGTTCCAAAAGAACTCATATGCTCTCCATGTATAGTTGTACTCTTTTTGAAGCCCTTTTGCATATGTTTAATGCATTTTCGCCCGAAACTCAATCGCACCACTCTTGAAAGTTAATTTAAATAATGTTTTCATACGAATACCGCACTAACTTGAGTGTTTCAAATAAATATGAGCCAAATACATAGTTATCTCCCTAGTATTGCTGAAATTTACCGCATAATTTTTATTACTTGTGGCCATAAACCTCCCCTAGCTGATATGCAAAATATATCGTATATTAGCTTTGACGGTGGTGCATTCAGGTTCGGTAACAAACTTCCGCTTGTTTCTCAAATTTGCGTTAGGTGGATACGGCTCATTTCGAGAAAAAAACGCCTCTTAATAACAAAGAATGTGGGTATACCTATATTTGACCAATGTCAAGGAAATATTATACGCTGATGAAATATATATCGAACGAAATAGATGCGTGGTTTGTGTGAAATGAGCTCAACTTGAAGTGGAGGCACACGTTTTTCTAGCAGTTGTGCCAATCACAGCAACGGTTGCGTAGCTCAGACGACGCGAAGATAAGAGCGCCAGTGCTGGCGGTTGATTTCAGCGTCGAACTTACGTACGTGACGCCCTGACACCGGACAGTGGATTGCTAACTCTCAAAAGATTTTGTTCGACATAGGCTTTTTTTTTAATTTAAATCCAACAAAGCACAAAGTTCTGTGGAACAAATCGTTGCTCCCCGATATAACGCCCTCGTGTATTGCCTTTTATCCACCAAAGCAATGTTTTTCAAAAAGGTATTCAATTTGTCAGGCATTTTAACGATTCATTACTGGCACCATTTAAGAGAGCTATTTGAACTGGTAGACAGCCTCAGGCAGTGTCGTTGCAGTGTGTTTCTCTGAGCCGTACGATGGCATCTCTTTAATTTGGCTTTAATCCTGGAAACCTGGAAGGCGCCACGAAAAAATGCCGCTACAGATCATCTGCTGCTGCTTGCTGCTGCTTGCTGCGGCTTGCTGCGGCTTCGCAAAAAGAAACAAAATAAATTTGGAATGATTTGCGTAACATTTCTGACTCCCACCCTATTTCGCCTTTTTTTTAATTCCGAGTTTCATTGTCAGTGGCCAGGCTGGACTACAAATATGACCACTCACCTGTTCGCTTCAATATCCAGTCTAAATCCCGCTTTTCCATAGAGTCTTGCTTGGCGTTCATAAATCTCGCTCATTTTCAATGAAACCGGTTCTCGTCATGTAAATAAGTACTGCCAAACTGTCGAACGGGCTGGGTAGAAAATATAATTTGGTATACTTAGGCGCCAAAAGCAATAATTGCAAGCCGATAATGTCAGAATACCAGTAAATAGTGTTCTGGCTACCTTCCTTGAGTCTTTCTGATGCCCTTTCCGGTGTTATGATGAATTCTTAATAGAAGGCGGCGATTCTCGCACAAGCGACATGAGCCGTGTTTAAATAAACCATTCGTTCGTAGGCAGTCGTTACAACAATACCCGCTGCGGTGTCTCAGTGGCTATGACGTTGTGTTGCTGAGCACAAGGACGCGGGTCCGATTCCCCACCGCGGTGGCCGCATTTGGGCTAAAGAGAAAACGCTCGTGTGTTTGAGATTTGGGCGCACGATAAAGATCCCCAGGAGGTCAAAATATAACCGAAGCCCTCCACTACGGCGCGCCTCATCGCCTGTGTAACGTCAGCCCGTTAAACCCTGCAATCAATCAAATCAATCGTTGCAACAATCACGCTTCCGTCTGTTAACAAAAACCAGCTTAGTTATCCTTTTTCGCAGCTGGCACAATGTGAGGACAGATTTATGAGCATCAGTAAAAGACCTTTACTGTACACAAATATCTGTACACATCTTGCACCTGTTTGCTGAAAAAGGAGTTTACCGGCAGGACGCATACGTCCAATTTGTGTACGTGTTTCAGAACCAAATATGTGCAAATAGGTTGAGGATGCAAATGTGCAAATATGTGCAAATAGGTCTTTCTTCTTAGGAACACTTTGTTCACTTTCGAGTTTTCAGGCTTCACGACTGCACTTTAGCTCAATGCTTCGTTCGCTCACAATAAACGTAAGGGCGCTATGCAAACATTGTAACAGCATGAATTATTTTCGTACGAAACGTACCTTGAGAGCCTCTTTCATATTTACTTAAAACCTGGATATGTATGCGGGGCTTAAAATAATATTTCTCGTACGCGTATTTATTTGTGGCAGCAAAGTCCGCACGGTTTGGGTGTCTGTCTAATTCTAGTCCCATAATAATGACACTATATTCGAAGAGTGATATCGTCTTATCGACCCCGAGATACTTCCTTACGCCACAAAGAGAACGATAACCTGCAAACCTGGTCGCTCTAATCTTGCTCACAACGCTATCAATGCCACTTCAACCATAAGGTTGATCCCGAAATAAATGACCAACGTCATATAAAGGTAATATTTGCAGTCTTCACGTCTTAAAAAGAGAGGTAACCAAGGTTCTACAACTTGAAGATATTTTATGTGAAAGCTCGAACAATTTCCTGAACGTGCGATAAATGTTCGCCTTATTCGCATGGGTCATTCGTAAAAGTAAAAAAAATACTTTTTTGCCGGCATTGCTATATTTACAGAGGGAAGCACAGAATGAAATGAGTTTTTCAAGAATTGTGTGCTTGCTTTAAGGGGCGATGGCTCCGAAAGAGCAATAATTCAAACCTAAAACTTCTTTAAAGGGCTTAGAGATTTTTGGAGCGCACATTTGTTTCATTGAGTGTTCACAAAGTGGGAGCAAATATGGTGGGGTATTTTTGTTGACGCAAACTTGTGGGCGAGACTGAACTTCCAGAACACATGTAAGGTGCTTGGTTGCCTTAAATCCCCCGTGATTTCGAGAGCAATATTAAAGCGCGTGTATTTATTTGCTGTTTTTATGCGCTTAGTGGAGTAGTGGAATCGGCGTCAGGGCAAATAGAGTTACATTTGCGTTCGCACAAAGCATAGTAGCATGGTACAGGTAGAACATTCCGGCTCTCACATCTAGAAATCATGGCCAGCGACATTGAGTTGTGAACACGGTAGATCCCGTGCTCCCTACAAAGTTTTGATGAATACTTGGAATAGGTGAGCACCTTCATTTGTCTTACATTTTGGTTGATAGGAGACAGGCAATGCAAGAGGAATTACCGCGCCTTGAATATATGCTGGGCGGGCAGTAAAGGATTGATGTCATTTTAACTTGAGCAGGCGTATTGTAGCTCTCACGTCTCTTCTGTGGCGGTCATCATTGCTGTGTTTGTTGAGTTCTTGTCGTTGGAAGCGTTTATTGAGAAAGAGGGTAAAGGAGTTGGGCTAAAATGTATTGCAATGGGCGGCTACCTTATTTGGGTACGCCGCGAGCCTTGGCTGCAGTCTTTGCTCGGAGAAATAGGGCTTCCAGTTTTTCGCGCTGGCTGCAGGGCAGCACGCGCTACCAATGCTCAGTACCACCCCTCTCTCCCCTCTCCTGTCTCTGGTAAGAAGTAAATAATAAATCTGTCCCTGATTTTTCTCGTCCCTTTTCACTGGCCTTTGCTTGTAATGCCAAAGAGCCCTTTACCATGTCTCCAGAGCGGCAGGATTGTTGACATAGCCGGAGAATCACGATTCTCTTAAAAGCCTCTTCTAGTTGGCTTTCAGTTTAATAAGCACGGCTGACACCCATTCAAAAAGGAGTTTTCTGACGCCACCTTCAGCGTGGCGGCATCTAAGGACAGTTGAGATAAACCACGGGGTCACCTGAAGGTTCTCCTAGGTTGCGGGAACACATGAGCATGACATTCCGCTCAGCTACGTACCAGAACGTTTCGATTTTTAGTCATTAACTTTTGCCCTTTTTATTTTTTCCACACTCCGTTAGAAGGGTTAGGAGACTTTGCCAATCTCCTTTTCTACGCTTATTTCAAGATTGACGTTCAGTAACTCTAACCTTGATCCTAAGGACATGCCAAGCCACGTCAAGCACGCGGTAAGTCGATCTGCGGGCATTGTATAACGACGGTAGACACGCAAGGACAACGTTAGGCGTAATGGCAAGCCGTCGCATACCCAAGTATCCCCTCCCGCTGCTGCGTGGCGCTAGTGTTGCCGAAATATTGGCTCATTAATACTCAGGAAATAGGTCAGCTGTTCATCTGGCTACGTTTCGGCCTTTTCTGATTTCATCTACATATAGTGTCGCAGCTAATGAGGATATCGGTACGGCGCATACCTAATTTCCCAGCCAATGGATATTCTGAACGCTACCCGTTTCAAGCGAAAGCTCCTTGGATGGGACTGATGGCGTCGCGCCAGAAATATAATTCATTTCTCCATAGACCAGTTGGTCGTCCGAAAAGATCTAATAACATCTCTGGACACACGGCGCGTGCCTAAAACTGGGCTCCCATTAAGTAAGTTGCTTTTGGTGCTCTTCGCCCCTAGTCGGCCTTGCGCGTTAAAAAAAAAACAATCATCAACCGGGCTCTCGTTGTGCCAAAAGGGCTCCTTAAAAATCGCGAAAAAAGAACGGTTCTATACGTGACAGAATGCACGCATTGATTACGAAGGAGGGGCACAATAGAACACCTCTGTCTTAACAACCACGTTGTTGTACACATTTGGATTACTTGTAGAAGTGGTTGACTTAGTGCGCGAAAAAAAACGTCGCTTGGGTTCGTTCTCTGTTTGCGATGTGGGACTTCGAAGGTTTGACAACCGATTGGACGCACTTTGAGCGAAGATTTTGACGCCCTTTGACGCAGTTCTGATGCGAGAAAGCGGTCGCTCTTCTCGCAACTTTCTTTGGGAAGCGAAGTTAAACTCGACCTTGATAAATTTAAAGCCGCTTCACTCTTGCTTTTGCTGAGATAATTCAGTATTTCATTGTACATGTGAGTTTTCATCGAAGACCTTTGTTCTTGGCGCTAATTGCCCATGTTGGCCTTGCGCCATTAAACCCTAACCATTACCACCATCATGGGCGATGGTAAACTTTCTCATTTCCACGGATCTCCCCAAATAAGACCTGAAAAGCTTGGGCAATGGTCGGCAGAATTTTAGGGCCGCCATTGACTGATGGTGAAAAGAAGAGGAAAATTCGTTCCGGAGGGAAATTTTCTTCACCGAAATGACATCGGGTAGGGGGGAGGGAAAGGGTTAGACTTCAACACCGTCACTTTCAAGGGGCCACACAGAAATAACACAAATTTGGTTCATTGGAAAGATTGCCTCGTTAAAATCGTACTGACACCACTTTTAACGTAAACCTTCTGTTGGCCCTGAGCGCAACTATGCTTGTTAAAGTTGCACAAGAATGGGGCGCTTTGGGGTTGTATCTGACGACACTGGCCGACTGGCGTAAGCGCCATTTTCTTACGTCACCCCCACTTGTAGAGCATGCCCTATGTTTCACGAAACGATTATTTCCTACCATAGCAAAAACAAGCCAGGTGCAAATACGGTCAAAATGAAAGCAAAGGTGAATAGCGGTGCGGCGAAGTATTGTGGCGCCATCTAGGAGGAATGACGGTAAACAAGTTTCCGCAGTCTACAGCCGACTGAACAGCGCACTCTAAGTTCCTTTCAAGGCTCGTTCATGTGACGTCATCGCAGATGTCATGTAACAGACGATTTGGCGGCGCAATGACAACTTTGATTGAAATTTAACTACTTCTCAGTAAATACAGCATCGTTTGCTGCCGGGCAAGTGCTGCGGGTACTATAAAACAAAATATTTCAAATAAAACAAACTTGGACTTTGTCTGCACTATCGCTTTGAAAGTCTCCTCCCGGTTGTAAGTTACACCCTTTTGGGACGGCATAAGTAGCGCTTTCGTGGGGTCCATAAAAAATAACCGTCCCGTTGGTAGCGGTCCAACACTATGGGCGACTCTAACGTCCAGTACAATGCGTGTGACGCGTACGCACAACAAAGACGGGTAGTGTGCTTCCCACTAGACGAGAAAAGAAGGCGGGAATTATAAAAGTATTTAAAATGGCGCCGACGGGAGACTGGTCACGCTAAATACTACATGGGGTGTAATATTGGGGGAAAACTGGACAATATAAGTAGACAACCAATACGGTGGGAAGGCTCGTCCGCTCTGCCCCACTTTCCGTGCGGACTAGCTCTGCGCCACCAGTGGACCGAAGAATGCATAAACATATCGCCTTACAGCTACCATTGCTGAACGGATACCGAGCCAACCATCGGTAAGGTCATCAGGCGACAAGCTAGGCGACAGGTTCGATGCGGTGTAGCAGAAAATTGAGGCTTATGTTGATATCACACTACGACAAGCAATACTGCGAAAATGCGGTGAATGACCGAGCCAACAGAAATCAGCTTTTGAATTTAACAGCATGGCATTAGCGATAAAAAATAAAATGGAATATTGGGTTCTAGTGGTGGCTAACACGCAGTATGCCACTGATGAGTGGGGAACGCCCGCCGGGTTTTCTTCATGCTGCTACTGACTGCGATGGCGTTGAACGCCTCCTCTTTGGGCACGACATTCCTTTGTGACCTTCCAACTACAAAAAAAAACCGGATACCTGTGTTAGGCAAGAAAATCAACAGAATAAATGCTTCCACTTTTGTGGCTAGTTGAGAGATAAATAAAGCATACTTTGGCCTTTTCTTAGAAAGAATGACTCTTCTACTTTCTTCATGAAAAATGCATGTAACCACTCAACATACAGGACATTTAAACTATTTGCTCCATTTAATTTATTTTCAATACGTAAGAGGGAAACGCTTTTTCCAGAGCGAACAACTTTATCATTTTATTTCTCCGTTTAAAAGAAAGAGTCAGATTCTTCGGCGTGGCAACGTTTTTTGAGGGGAGAGTTATGAGCGAAGAATCTGTTATCGTTTTTTTTTCATTTTTGAAGCAATTGGAAAGGCGTCCCAGCCTTCCTTTTGGCTTCCAGAAGGACAGATGGTAAATCTTTGCTGCAGCATTCAGGATTATTGCCCCACGGCCGAACGGTTGTTAACCTGGTTAGCGCCCCTCAACGTTTGGTGCACCACACTTTCTCCATTTCACTCCATGCGCTTGGCGGGACATTATGCGCCATCAAGGGGCGTTTTACTGAAACTTTGCGGAAGAGTGGGGTTGGTAAATCTCCACCGCTGGCGCCACCATAGCTTTGGAGTGATCGATCGAACGGCAGGTTCGCTGCCTTCCTCCAGATGGCGACGGCAGCATAGGCTTGGTAGCTTGTTTCGTACAGTTAGTCAGCGGCCGATTCCTAAAAACGTGTAACAATTGCCCTCCCACCCATTCACAAGTAATGCAGGAATGATGAAATGTTATGACGTAACAAAACTTGTTGCTGAGCTAGTTGGTACATAGTTCAAACAAAGTTAAAAAAAAAAAAAACGTGGCGCAAACTAGACGGGACAAGAGAGACAAGAAACACAGATACAGGCGGGTGAAGCACCTTAACGACTTGGACTGTTGGCGGCTCCTGTCGTCGTCGTCGTAATCGTTGTTCGTCTCACATAGTCACGGTATTAAAACACCGGTAAACACGTTTACGCCTCGCGCTAAAACGTAACGCGTACTAAAAAAACACCGGGACACTCGTTTGCGCCTCGCGCTGGAGCGCTTTGTAACGCTTAGTAAAAAAAAACACTAAGACTCGTTTATTATCCAGCTAGAGAGCTTCGTGCTTCAAATACAAGAGACTTTTCCAGCATAGCTGTATGCCTATTCCCCCATCATGTGTTTTGATAACTGCTATTTTGAATTGGGTATTCGGACATTTAAAACTATTCGTTTCGTAAATAGAGATATGAAAAGATTAATGTTATGACCATTTTTGAACGTTGCAATAGAAGGTTGAGAGAGAGAATTAACGTATATTGGAACAAAAGAAAGGAAGGTTGAACTTCGTTTTAAATATATAAGACCCTTTGCAGGTTTTCAGCCCACCATTGTACTTCTACAAACTCATTAAATGCGAAAAACTAGAGCCAGTTCCATTGCAGTTACATTGAATCAAGCAGGGTTCCATTAAATGGCCACATTACACTTAATTAAAGCCACTTTGAATCATTTAGAGGGTACTAACCAATATGTTTACCCAATAAGAAGAAAATGCTTTCTATTTGTTTAAACCAATTGTAAATTGTAAACCATTTGTAAAATGGTTTAAACAAATGGGAAGAATACGGGAAGCGTACGGGAACCAAATCCACGCATAATTTCTTTAAGCCAATTGCAGACAACTATCGAACTGGTCTCCGCAATTGAGCCATCATTCTGGACCCAAAGGGTTTTGTTACAGTTCCAAATGGACGAGCCTAATTTCAATAAAATCCCTAGGAAATCGATAACGAATTGGACATTCCAATTTAGAGCTCCAAATGGGATTGAGCGTAGCTAGTTGGTTCAATTCGGAGCTTCAATTTGACTCCTCAAAACCAAATGGCCCAGTTGAGCTTCCCACGAATGTAATTGTTCTCCAATTTGGGAGGACACATTAGGCCAGTTAGGCTCCCATATGGGAGGTCCAATTCGACCAGTTGACTTCCAATGGGGCCAATCGTGCTCCGATTTGATTGATAATGACGTTTAACACGCCCAGCGCTACACAGGAGATGAGGCGCGCTGTAGTAGACCGCTCAGGATTAATTTCGACCACCTGAGAGTTTTTACATTGTGCCGAAATCCCCAACACGCCTGCGTTTTTGCTTGGTGCCTCCATCAGAAAAGCGGCCCCCGCGTGTGGAAACCTATTCCCCGTCCTTGGGCTGTGCTCCCAATGGGGAGGTCCAGATGGACTACTCAATTCCGAATTACAAAGGGACCAGTCGCGATTCCAATTCGTGAAGTTGGAAATCCAGGTGGACAAGTTGGAACTTCATTCGGATCATTTGGGCTCTCAATGCTTTTTGTCAGCTCGGAGTGAATTCACAATAATTTTGCTGTTGACATTGGCATAAAAAACGTGCGTTGAAAAAGCGATACAATATTTCACGGAACTTTTTACCGGTGAAAGGCTTATGGGTGTTCCAAGTTACATCGCCTCAAAATGTACCCCGATATATTTTTGACTTGTCAAAAGGCAAGTGGAATGCAAAAGCAACCTTCGGACCTCAAGTTTTATGTAAAATCTTGGGTCAGCTATTATATTTTTACAGGTTTTAGAAGGATAGAAGTGTTTTGTGTGTTTATGAACTGTTCTATTGTTTAGTATACCGTTCTACATCAGCAATGACTTCAAAAGAAATTACAGAGATAGGTAGTATGTACGACTGCGCTGTCGTCTTCATACTGAAATATGCGACAAAATATTATCGTAGAGACGAACATATTAACATTTTACACACCACGAGAAACAAGAATCGATCTTTGTTGCGCAGCGCCTCACTTAAAACTTTAGAGCTATCACAATTCTCCATCGGCCCTATTGACTACCATACACGTGGTTTCTAAAACTGAATAAAAGGAACAGCAAAAACTAGGGGTTCATGCTTTTGAACTGGTCACAAATGAGACACCAGATAAGCTAGTTCGAATGCCTTGATGGCGTTGAGAAAAGCACTACAAGAGACCACATTTAAACTATTTCCTCTGACAGACTAAAACCACTGTTTCTTGCCCCTATTCAGTAATTCAGGAAAACCAACTGTATAAAGATTTATACTCTTTTCAATACTAGCTGTATTGTTGTTTGGCAAGCCTATTCTTGCATACCCCCCGCACGGGGCACCTTGAGCAATCTTGGTGACGGTACTGGCGATACCGCGGACCCCGAGCCCCCAAACATACGCTGGATCCAACCGTGGCAATGTGTTTATAGGTGGAGGGTTAGAAGCCATGAACGGTGGCCGTCGGAGCCCAGGTCAAGCTCCGGCGGATGGGCTCCCTGTCTGTTCACCAGGCAGGGAGCTCCGGGACCTCCTCAGCTATCAGGGTAAGGTTGTGGAAGAAAGTACCCCCGTCCCCTGCTTTCCAGTGTATCATATGGCATTTTCACACCCCCCCTCCAAACGTGATCGGTCCCTGAAAAGGGGCCGCACCGAAGTATCTTTTCCTCCTTTGTCCTCGAACTCCATTCCAAAGCCCGATAATTTCTCGCGCTTCCTGGTAATGGAATCCATAGATAAATCAAAACCCGTCACTTCCCAGTCTGTCTTTCTCATTTCCAAGTTTCTTGAAAGCCTTGTAGGCAAATCGTACAAGGCTAAAAAGCTCACAACCGGAGAAGTCTTAATTGAAGTCCAAAACAAACAACAGTCCTGTAACCTCTTGAAGCAAACGCGCATGGTCGATGTCGACATCAAGATCACGCCCCATCGCAGTCTGAATAGCTGCCAGGGCGTCATCTCTGATAGAGATCTAATAAATGAGACTGAAGCAGATCTGCTTGACGGCCTTCGCGATCAGGGCGTGACAGCAGTGCGGCGAATCACGATACGCCGAAACGACCAAATAATAGCTACTAAACACATAATCTTGACATTTGACCGCTCAACACTTCCTGAGTCGGTCAGCGCAGGTTTCCTGAGATGTCCGGTCCGACCCTACGTGCCAAACCCACGTCGCTGCTACAAGTGTCAGCGGTTTGGACATGGCACTAATGCTTGTCGTGGTCGTCTAACATGCGCCAAGTGTGCACAACATGATCATGCATCTGACAACTGCCCATCGCAAACCCTCATCTGTGCTAACTGCAAGGGACCCCACGGGGCCTACTCTAGAACATGTGAGAAATTCAAACGGGAGAAGGAGATCATCAAGGTAAAAGTGACTGAGAATCTTACCTTCCCAGAGGCGCGAAAGAGGTTCGCCTCTTTCCCCCTGGGGAGGTATGCCGACGCAGCTCGCCGGGGGGCGGAGAGGCGTCTAGTTTCGGCGGGGACCCAGTACCGCGAGTCGGACCTGGTCCCGCCCCCGCCCCCCCCGCCGGGGTTGCCTCTGGCAGCCCAACCCGCCACCACGCCGCTTGCTGAGGCAGCAGCGGTTGTGGTGGCAACCTCTTCCGTCGGGACCGGTGCGGCTCCCGTCCGTGCCTCCCCATCGTCCAGTGCGTTGGAGTGTGCCATGGACACCACGAGCCCCGCACCGGCTCCCACCGCCACCGCACCGCCCGTGCCACTTCTGGTGCCTCCGACACCACCGGCGGTGGCGGGTCAAACGAAGGGCCCCCGAAGGGGGGCCAAGTCCGGGGGGCCCAGTTCGACGGGCACACCCAGGACATCGGACGACGAGATGGACGTCGTGCCGTTCTTGCCTGCAACGCAGCGCAAGGAGCGGCCTCCGTCGTCCAAGCCTACAGATAGGCCACCCAAAAAGCCCAATCCAAGAGTCACAGCCCCGAAAGACAACACATAAACATACACACTCCAGTAGCTCTCACACTAAATAATGGGAAGAGAAAATATTGTTCAATGGAACTGCAGAGGCCTTATGAATAATCTTGACGACGTGTATGAGATTCTGCATACCAATCAGCCAAGTGTAATGTGTGTTCAGGAAACACATTTGAATTCTAAACACACAAATTTCTTGAATAGTTACCTGGTATACAGAAAGGACAGGGATGGCTGCACACACGCTTCTGGGGGTGTGGCCATAATCGCCCGGAAATCTTTAGCATGCCACCCTGTCACTTTGAACACCGTCCTTGAGGCTGTAGCAATACGCTTAATAATATTTAATAGGTTGATAACGGTATGCTCCATATACATTCCTCCTGATGTTTCACTTTTAAGCTCTGACTTCGAGGCGCTGGTTGACCAGCTGCCTGAACCATACATCCTGACAGGCGACCTTAATGCTCACAACACTCTTTGGGGCTCTTCTCGCACGGATGCCCGAGGGCGCCTTATAGAAAAATTCCTTACATCTTCAGGAGCATGCCTTTTCAACAATAAACAGCCTACATACCATAACATAGGACACAACACATACTCATGTCTTGTCTTGGCGATTGGCTCCGCAGTTCTTTTTCCATGTCTTGAGTGGGGTGTGGGCACTGACCCATATGGCAGTGACCACTTCCCCACCTCACTTACATATATAGGTAAAGGCCCAAGCAGTTCATCTTCCCATAATAGGTTCAATGAAGTACGAGCTAACTGGAATACATTTACAGAGACATCCAAACTACACCACACATCCATAGGACCCCTACACGTTGAAGAAGCTACCCATCTCCTCACGGCGCACATCCTCGACGCCGCCGAAAGATCCATTCCCCACGCCTCTGGTGCCCCGCGCAACCAGCGGAGGCCGTGGTGGAATGAGGACTGTAGGCGGGCGCGAGAGGCCCAGAACAAGGCGTGGGGTATCCTTCGACGTTACCCCACGTCGGGCAACCTTATTTTGTTCAAACGGGCCAAGGCGTTAGGAAAACGTGTGCGCCGTGAGGCAAAACGAGAAAGTTGGCGCACCTTCCTTACATCTATTAACTCATACACAGACACACACAAAGTCTGGACACGAATACGAAAACTAAAAGGACAACAGACACACAGCCTGCCCCTGGTTAGTACAACAGGGGACACACTGGAAGACCAGGCTAACACACTTGCACAACACTTTCAACACGTTTCCAGCTCTGCACACAACACAAACACTTTCCTGAGACATAAAACCGCTTGTGAAAAGAAGTCCTTACGTGATAATAACAGGTCAAATTCTGGTTACAACTCTGAATTTACTCTCTGTGAGCTGAAGGCTGCCCTGAGCACATGTAAACCCTCAGCTCCAGGCGCAGACCAGATTACATACACAATGATACAACACCTACACCCAGATACTCTTGAAACACTCCTACACTTATACAACAACATATGGCTTTCGGGGCACATTCCAAAATCTTGGAGGGAGGCTATTGTAGTGGCGTTCCTGAAGGAGGGTAAGGACCCGTCTTCTCCCGCCAGTTACCGACCCATCGCCCTCACCAGCTGCCTGTGCAAGCTTCTCGAGAAGATGATTAACAGGAGACTCGTGTACTTCTTAGAATACAATGGTCTTCTCTAGAGCCGCCAGGCCGGCTTCAGGGTGGGGCGATCCACAAACGACCAACTCGTCGCCCTTGAGTCGTATATAAAGGATGCCTTTGTCCACAAACAGTTTTGTGCAACGGTCTTTTTTGATCTTGAGAAAGCATACGACACCGCTTGGCGATACGGGATACTTAGCGACCTGAAATCATTTGGTGTTTCGGGCAATATGTTTAACACTCTTTATAGCTACCTGGCAGAACGAACCTTTCGTGTAAGAGTTGGTACTGCCCTTTCAAATGTTTTTGTGCAGGAAAATGGTGTGCCTCAAGGTGGCGTTTTGAGTTGTACGTTGTTCATAGTCAAGATGAACTCACTTCGAAAGGCGTTGCCTCGAACCATTTCCTGTACAATATATGTAGATGATGTCCAAATATCTGTTAAGTCGTGTAATATGTCAATTTGCGAACGCCAAGTCCAGCTTGGTGTTAATAAGCTAGCTGGCTGGGCTGATCAGAACGGTTTTAAGCTAAACCCAGTTAAGAGCACTTGTGTTGTATTCTCCAAAAAGCGTGGGATCAGGCCAGATCCAGACATCAAACTGAATGGTGTCTCGATACCGGTCAAAAAAGAACACAAGTTCCTAGGTATAGTCCTTGATGAAAAACTTTCCATTATCCCTCATATCAAACAACTAAAACAAAAATGTATTAAAACACTGAATATTCTAAAGGTCTTGTCGCATCACTCGTACGGTGCTGACAAACAACTTCTGCTGCGAGTGTTTACCAGCCTGGTAGGCTCGAGGTTAGACTATGGGAGTGTTTTGTATGGTTCAGGAAGGGAAACTGCATTGAAAATGCTTGACCCAGTGCAGCACTTGGGCCTTCGACTTGCGTCTGGTGCTTTCCGGACTAGCCCCGTGCAAAGTCTGTACGTCGAGTGTGACAGATGGTGTCTGGGGTACCAGCGCGAGTATGTGGATTTGGTATATGCTTTTAAAGTTTCATCAATGTCTCACCATCCCATTAAGTCTATAATGAACGATACATCTACATCCCAACTGTTTTTAAATCGTCCATCTATTTCTGCGCCTTTCTCGCTCAGGGTCAGGGAGAAAGCCTCTGAACTTTCTGTCTCCTTTTTAGACACTTTTACAACATCTCTCATTGATTCTGTAGCCCCATGGCATCTTCGTCCCGTATTGTGTGATTTGTCGTTTACGCAATTTAAGAAAAACACGGTGCCCACAACTGCCGTTTTGCAGCATTTCATGTATCTTCAGGCGAAATATGGGGCAACAGAATTTTTTACTGATGCCTCAAAAACATCCATTGCGGTGTCTTGTGCTGCACACGGACCCAATTTCAGTGCTTGTAAAACCATGCATGTGAATTCTAGCATTTTTACAGCGGAGGCATATGGTATACTCCTTGTTTTAAATCACATCAATCAACATCATATCGCAAAATCCATCATTTTCACGGATTCACTAAGCGTCGTGCGTACATTATCATCCCAAAGGTCTTCAAAAAATTACATTGTCAATCTGGTTTTTAAATCTTTGATGTCGGCGTATGCGTCAGGTCTGAATGTTACCATCTGCTGGGTTCCAGGCCACGCTGGCATCGCGGGCAATGAGTTTGCTGATGAAATGGCCGCTGCTGCTGCACTGAGAAACACTCTAGACATAGCAACAGTACCGTACACTGACATGAAGCCAGTCATCAGACAACACCTACGTAAAACATGGCAAACACACTGGAGTGAACAGTCAGACAACAAGCTACACGTAATAAAGCCACACTTGGGACGATACACAACTGACTCACACAACAGACACACTAAGTGACCCTAGCAAGGTTACGGATAGGCCACACACATGCAACACACTCGCACTTGCTCACTGGATCTCCAAGACCCATGTGCAGCAGGTGTGGAGAGGGCCTATCCGTAATCCATGTACTCATCCAATGCAAGGCACTTGACACAACACGACGCAAACACTTCCCACAACTATACAGACAACACGTTCCGTTTCACCCATTGTACTTTCTAGGAGACGAGCCCATGTTTTCCACCAAGCTTGTTTTTAAGTTTCTTACCGATGTCATTTTTTTGCATCTTATCTCTTATCATGCATCATGACAACCTGGCCCTTTACACCAGTCATCTTCATTAGCTTGTTTTAGTTTGTGTATGTTTACTGACACCCTCTCTACTTTTACTTTCACATCGCTGTCATGAAATCACTTTTGTTTGGCGCTCTTTGCCCTTAGCTGGCCTTGCGCCATTAAAATCCAGATATCATCACCATCATATTCTTGCATACCGAACTTTTTCTTTTCGACTTCAGTTGCTGAACCGGCTATTATTAATTATATAGAGCCCGTCTCCTTGTAACTGAGAAAGTTCGCATTATCGAAGCATCAGCAATGAAATGAAAATGAACGAACAGAGATTTGAAAGGCCAAGCATTTTGCTTCATGATGGACTCATAGCACGAAACGAAACATTTTCCGAAATCTATGTTAAGGCATGAGCGAAATAGTAGGTCGTTGCTGATAGTTTTAATCCTTCTTTCTTATTATGCCGCTTGAGTAAAGCAATCCTTAGCCCAACGTAGACAATATTATTCTACGTAAAAATGATCCAAAGATAACATACTACGGTCCATAGCACAGAAATATATCGCTGCATTCCGCCTACAGAAGCACCGTGTATTCCAGTGCACCTTACCTCTACAATAAGTACTATATCATCAAATTCAGCGCAACAGAAAAGAGGCCGGTGTGGTAAAATAGCATTGCCACGAAAACCATGAGGAAATTCGGCAAAAGATACGTGTGAATTGGTTGCCATCGAGAGATCGTTTTTAAATCCATGTACAGTTAAATATAGGAAGCAAAGCTTATTGAAATATTTTCGTCATTGGTGAATTTTGGATTGCGGACAGGGGCGTGGTTGATTCACGTCGAAGTTTTTGTGTGGTAAAGCTGGTTTTTGTGAAATAATTTCTATACCAGGAATGTTTTGCCGTCCTCTTCGTAACGACTACTTTATTTTGCATAGAAATAAACTATAGATTTATTTCTTGGTTACCAGAACACTTACGGCTCATCTAAAAGGCGTCCTTGACATTATTTGCCTGCAGTATTTAATGCTTTAACCAAACTCTGTATATCTTTTGTTTTAAGGGCGAAGCATCATAAGGCCGAGGCTTGTCCGGCATCCGGCGTCCGTCCTCACGGCACAGCACCGTGTAAATAGTAACATCAGTGAAAAAAAAGTTCACAAAAGGTTAAGAAGAACAAAATAAAAGGTTCACAAAAGGTTAGAAAGAGAAATGGAGTGAGAGAAAGAGAGAGAGAGAGAGAGAGAGAGAGAAAGAGAGAGAGAGAGAGAGAAGAGAGAGAGAGAGAGAGAGAGAGAGAGAGAGAGAGAGAGAGAGAGAGAGAGAGAGAGAGAGAGAGAGAGAGAGACACGCGCAACACCGTGTAAATCGAAACATCTGTGAACAATAGGTTCACAAAAGATTAAAGAGAACAAAATAAAAGATTCACAAAAGGTTAGAGAGAGGGGGGGGGACAGAGAGGGTGCTCCTGGAGAGCTGTGCTGCGCATGCGCGAGGAGCATTGGATTGGATTAAATTTTGAGTGTTTTGTATTGTATTGAATTGGATTGAAATGAACTGGATTGAATTGTATTGGATTAAATTGAATTGTATTGGAATGTATTGGATTGGAAATCGTTTTAGCAGCAGTAAGGACTCTCACGGGTGATTTACTGTAAGAACTATACCCAGTGCTTCGCCCATTCGTCATGATTCACTTCATGAAGATGCGTAAATTTTTCCCCAGTATGGTTGTTTCCACGTTTTTAAGACGCAGTAATTGCGAAAATTTTAGATACACGTACTAAAGCTTCAACTACAACCAGTTGCCGCGTGGTATGCGCCTTCTTCAAACCTGAAATGAAAAAGATGACAGCTGACGTAAGAGTTTCTGTCAGTTTTTGGTTTGAAAACAATGGCGGTGTTATCACAAGGCCGTGGTCTAATGTTAATTTGATCAAGACATAACGATACAAATCTATCATTGAGGTACTCCGAATTGCACGAAAATGAGCGAATCGCACACACAATGGACCTCGAGGAGAACAAATGGTCAAGATTATTATCAGCCACCCAATACACAATGAAACCCAAAGTAAGAAACCAAACAGAAATGTTTTACAGTGAATGAGGAACAATGGCAGGCTCGTCGCCATGGATCTTAACAAAAATTTCTTTACTCCGAAGCGACTTCGAAAGCTGTATAGCTTTTGTTCTAGATAGATGTCAAATATTTCTGCTGCAGGTACCGTTAACTATACGAATTAGTTTGGTTACAGCACTGTGCAGTCTTCAAGAAGAGCGAACGCACTCCTCACCACATGGCACTAGATGCTTTTTGAGCAACTGAGCGGCAGAAATCGGGTTCGCGCAGTTCCGCCGGTCTTTCACAACTGCACCGCCAGATGGCGACACTGTGATCAATATTTCACAGGGCTGCCATTGCGGTTATTTTCTACTGCTTTTCAGTGCTACTAGCGAAGAGAGATATCATTGTTACGTGCGTAAACCTCAAGAGCTCCCTCCTCTCTCTCTCTCTCTCTCTCTCTCTCTCTCTCTCTCTCTCTCTCTCTCTCTCTCTCTCTCTCTCTCTCTCTCTCTCTCTCTCTCTCTCTCTCTCTCTCTCTTTAACTCCAAAGTGAAGCATGTTTTCGGTGTCCGTACCCAAAGTGCTTGTTTTCGCGGGGAATCCGGGTGGGTACCCGTGCGCCGGGAAAAGTGCGCGAAGAATTCCGCCAATTACCGCGGCAAACTACATGGGCGAGAGAACGAAAGGACGCAAAAAATGTTACCCCGCGGCGCAGTTGACAGCTAACAAATTGCTTCACGCGGCGGGCTTGATGACGTCTCTTGTGTTCGCCGCCTCCGGCCGTCATGACCTTTTGTTGTCATCTTTTAGGGCTTAATGACCACGCTCTTTTTCTCGCTGATTGCAAATTAACGATAGCTCCCGGGAGAAAACAGGCCCGAACAGTCTTTTTGGGAGTGTTTGCCTTGTTGCTAGGGTGGAAACAGTTGTTGACGCTACAAGAGACGGGAAAAGAGGGAAAAAGCGAATCTGTGGTTTGGAACCTTTTTGATGCTTCCTTTAAGAGCCCCTGCACGGTTCAACTGGCTTTGACAGGCCGCTATACGTTAACGTATTTTTCTAAGTGGTCGTCTGCTCAAACAACCTAACTGAAAAAAAAGAGTGTAATGCTGCAGCTAAACTGAAACCAGTAAAACCAGGAAGATGTTGCGACAAATGGCTGGATTTGACATCTTTCTCTATAGCCATAAAAATTTCATATTCATGGGCATTTTTTTCGTGACACACACGCGTTAGTTAGAGGAGGCCAAGTTATCAGGGATGCCACACGACGTGTGGCTTTTTTCAGCAGCTGCCGGGGAAGCCTTGAGTGAACCGAGAAGCAATATGTGCCGACCGGAGCCAAGTTGGGTGAACTTCCCTTGCGCTTTGCACCATCGCTAGAGATTGGATGTGAATGTAAAAACAGTGCGTGCCCCATCAAGAGCAAACCCGCGTGCTCGGAGCAGCGCACGGGTCCAAATTCTACGTGTCTTCAACTACAAAAGCTAGGGAAGGAATACGACTTAAACCTTCGAATGCTTAGTGCCAGCAAACTTTCGTAACCGCTGCCCCACGTCTACCCCACGTGAACCCGGAATTCGAGTAAGACTTCAGTCTATTTGTGTGCTTTGCATACGAAAGCATTATGCCTTGCTCTGACGATTTTTACCGCTCTATCGCATGTGTCTTAAGTGGTTCTGTGAAACTAACCTATTACAGATTTGTCGCTTCTAAGTGCGAGTTCTTTTTTTTTATTTGCGATAGAATGCTTGTAGTCATAAAATAAACTATTTACATGTAGAGATGGGCACCCGTCTGTTGAACGAAGACACGAAGGGACGGTTTTTGGGTCCCCAGAGCCACCGCTAGAGGTCCGGGGATCTTCCAGGATGGAGGCCTGTGCCTCTCAGATGTCGCCTTCCCGTTGAGTTCAGTGAAGGACACACCCATATCAGATGATCCGCATCAGCTTGTTCGGCAGGAGCTGTGCAGAAGGTTCTTGAACGGTCGTAAGAATGTTCGCATGCCCATCTAAATATATTAGGCTATTATTATTACAGCTGTGGTTAAAATTTGACAGCAACCCGCCGCGGTGGCTCAGTGGTTAAGGCGTTGCGCTGCTGAGCACGAGGTCGCAGGTTCGATTCCCGGCCGCGGCGGCTGCTTTTCTGATGGAGGCGAAAAGCAAAAACGACCGTGTGTACGAGATTTCGGCGCACGTTAAAGATCCAGCGCAGGTCAAAATTAATCCGGAGCCCTCCACTACGGCGCGCCTCATCGCCTGCGTTGCGTCGGCGCGTTAAACCCCACAATCAATCAACAACTTGACGGCCGATTCACCGATACATATTTTGCCGTATCGTAACTACACCGGCTCACAATTTCTTAAACACCAACTCAGGAGGTTTCGCAAGTGAAGATGACAGCTGTCGTCAGGTGCTAACGGTCGATTCAGCAGTGCCATTTGCCCTAACGCTTTCTCATTTAAACATGTAATAATATTAAAGTGTGCACAATTACTTGCCAGTCACGGTTCGTCCCTGGGTTCGGTGTTCATTTGTGATTTTCTGGGTACGGCGCGTGAAGTTTGGTTCTCATTCACCGTCAACGACGCCGAGTTTTTTGCTATGGGGCGCATAACGCTTTTTCACTTTAAACGACCAACACTGGAAACAAAACGACATTACCTCTCAGAGATACAACGAACCATTCCAGAAATTTGTGGTAGCAGCTACTAGTTTTTCTTGTAACCATTGTGCTGCACGATTGTGCCTTTGAACAGCTCCTTCAGCCCGATATCTCCGTATTCCACATCGTCTGGTTTCATTTTGTTCGAATATTGACAACTTGCCTCTGCGGCAGTAAACGTTAGTTCAATTAATACTCCATAACCGCCTTCAATCTGCATTCGGCTGTGCATGACAATTCCTATTTAGGGAGGGAAACAAAAATGTAAGCTCGTAGCACCAAGTGTGCAGCCATCGAAATGTGTCTACGTTGACAAATAAATTTGTTTTTTTTTAAGATGCTTAAGTTACGCGTTTGTTACATCTCTCGTAGCTGTCCCGCAGGCTTTGCGGCGCAGGTATTGCTGTAAAGCGTACAAGCTCAACGCATGCACACACGCCGAAGGAATGCGGGGCCGAATATAAAGACGGCAAGATAACAGGTGAATTAAGGCTTTCTGTGGGTGTCCAGTTTCGAACGGACGTCTCCTGTGTATGAATGAACCCAACACTGCTAACTTTACTGCATAAAACCCCCATGCTTTGGTGAAACGTCAGGGGTATTTGGTCGTGCTTCGCAATACCAACGGGCCCTCGCATTTGTAGGGGGTGTTCACTTAAGTGCGACTGGGGCTTACTGTGGGCTCCAGTCGCACATTCCATGGTGTTGGGGTGGAAAATAAACAATACACATGACTATTATGAAAATCAGTGTGCGAAAAAACACGGTTAATAGTTACCATAGCTGCTTTCATTTCATGTGTATGGTGTTGAGTGGAGGGCACCATTTTGGAATGGTGTAGATGCGAGTAAGGTGGCTCTTCGGAAGGGAAAAGGCTGCCCCTGTGTCGCCAATGTTGTGAAAGTGTAGATGTCTTTCTCTGTACTTACGGGACATTTCCTGAGGAAAGCTTTCCTGCCTGTTCGATGGTCCTGTTTAATTCCCGACGGCAAGAAATGCTTTCCATTAGCTTTAGTCCTTCACCACGTGGTATGCCATAAACCAGCCGGCCACTGAACTGATAGCCATTCCTTAACCGTTTCATGAAGGCTCTTGTCGTCCGCAAAAGTTGTTGTCATTCCTTCTCCCATGAGCTACGACACGAATCAAATTTTTTGATTGATTGGTTAATGGCAGGTTTTATCGCGCCGACGCTACACAGTTGATTAGGCGCGCCGTAGTGGAGCGCTCCGGATTAATTGCGACCACATGGGTATCTGTAGCGTGCGCCGGTATCTCGAACACACCGGCGTTTTTGCTCTTCGCCTCCATCAGAAAAGCGGCCGCCTAGGCCGGGATTTGACCAAGCGTTCTTATACTCAGCCACACAACGCCATAGCCACTGAGCCATCGCGGCGGGTAAATGAAATTTCTGTCAGCTGCATTGCCTTCACAATATATAAGATCAGTTTGACTACCACCAACATATGCGTATGGAGCGAGGTGGTCTCTGAGTTTTATTGTTGCTCTCGCCAGTCTTTTTGTTTATGGAGATATAGATGTATATAGTAGCCCCTTCTCTTTGATGAGCGAGAGAAAATGGCAGAATAACAAGGAATATTTTCCGGTATGAATACAGGCGGATGAGATGTTGGGAAAAGGTGAAACCGGAATTCACGCAGGGCTACCACTAGTTCCAACGCCCTGAGTCTGATATTAGGCGTGACGTTTACGCTTACTATATTGGCCGCTTGATTAAGTGGAAACAAAGAAAAATCTTTCGGGACAATGCCTAGCGCCTGGTGTTTCCAGCCCAGCCGATTGAAGCTCCTCTTGGAGAGAACTTACGACACCGAAGTGAAACCGAACGGCACATCTGGGGCTGCATGACCGACAGTGATTGCGACGTGGTCATTACTGGGATGAATGTCCTGATGACACGTTTTTAAATGCATGTGACGTTCGTGGCCCTGGATATTTTGCTTGCAGTTGGTGTCGGTTCAGATGTGGCAAAGGCAAAGGACAACACCACAAACAAACAATTTTACTGCGCTTCATCTCTTCTTTCGTCGGTCGTCACGAATACACACGCACTTACGGCGCTATTTGCGGGAGCATCGGCCAGTAAGATCTCTTGCCTAACGCTGATGCGAGCGGTTGGTATCGCTGCTGCGAAGGCTGCAACCCTAACGGTTCATAGTAGGGTGTAGGGTGAGATTGGATGATTTGGTCTTGTTTTGTTGCTTACGCTGAGAGATCCCGCAGGGTTTAGGCTGGTAAACATGTCTTAGTCGTAGATAGGCGTGTTATCAACATGTTGACTCAGAAGCAGTAATGGAGGGAAATAGAAGCGAGGGAGGTCAATGCAGGCTAAGTTTACGTATATTTTTTTCAAACTCGAAGGTAGTGGTGGTAATGACTCAAGTAAAGGTTCCGGGTTCTTTTTGCAACTGGGAAATTTCCTTCTTTAAATTATCAGAAATAATAACCCCACCTGGCAAGAGGCTTCCAAACCATGGGCTGCAAAAAAATAAACAAGAAATCTAAACCACTACTCGAAACGTCGCCGTATGCATATCTTGAGTAACTCTGGTAATGGTTTTTCGTAATGAAACGTTAACGTGATTTTTCCTTTGTGCGTTGACGCCCATATTTGTTTTACAGAACACATTAAAATATCCTATAAAACATCAAGAACAGCTTATAAAAACATCAATAAAGCATATCAATATATTTTGTTGTCAGCTGAAACCTTGCGAAAAATTCAGGGGAGCCTTCACTCACGCGCAAGACTTGAATGGCGGAGCCGTTGTAGGTAAGCATCCCCGTACGCATGGTAAAGTTTCAGTATCACTGTTTATTTGCATAGTTGCCGTGCCAGTAATCGTCGTCATATGCGTCGCAGAGTTCATCGTCTTCTTCGCGGCGTGTGGTGGATGCAAAGTCATCCTCAGCATTGTAGACTTCTGCCAGCTCTTCCTCATCAAATTGAGACAGCGTTGTTGGGATCTGCAAGACTTCACGGGCAGAATTGTCACTCTCGTAGCTATGTCTCCAATTATCCATAATGTCTTCTATAGATTGCGGCGGTGGTGGTGACCTCTCTCATAGCAGGGTGTCTTTTAAGCGTTAGCATTAGCGATGGAGTTATTTTTTGCATGCGCGGTAACGCTTAACGACAGCGCTGGCGATTGTTTTTTCTTTTTTTTTTTGCTAAAGCCCCTGTGCGATCCGGGGGCTCGGTGGTCACCACGAGGCAGGCGCTCACGAGTGGTCAGCATTTCTTTTGTCTTCTTTAAACGGCGAACTTAGGGCCAGTAGTAAGAGCTCTGCTGATACAAGGCGCAGCATGCTGCTTAATCACACATACTGCAGTTGTGAAAGTACTTTAAACCAAGGATAACCTTCATTGAGAAAAAATAACTTGCCGTCAAGAAGCTTCAAACTCCTGAAGACTAAAGCCCAGAAGTTTTGTACAATCGCGTGTTTTGTGTCGAGGTATGGCTACTACAAAATCGTAATTAACCAAGTTCTGATCGAAAGAGCGTATTAAAATTATTCCAATCCTCGTAACGAAGCTCGTGTGGTATCGTTTCGAGCTATCCTTTTACAAGCGTAGTTGAAAACACCTCACGCCAGTTTCTAGATCTTCTGGACAAAGTTCTGGGGCATCTTTTATCTGTTTCATCAAAAGAGGACACTTACGGAGAAGAATTTCATTCTTTTCGTGTAGTCAGTAGAAAGAAAGTTTACCAATGCTTTAGGAGCGTATAAATATTATTCTAAGCCTCGTAACGAAGCTCGTGTGGTATCGTTCCGAGATTTCCTTTTACAACCATAGTTGAAAACACCTCACACCAGTTTCTAGAGCTTCTGGACAAAGTTCTGGTGCATCTTTTTTCTGTTGAAACAAAAGATGACATTTATGGAGTAGAATTTTTATTTTTTCGTGTATTCAGTAAAAAGGAAGTTTAGCAATGCTTATTGGGTTTCGAATAATAAAACACGACGCGAATATATTTTTGTTAACGCGCTAGACCCTTTATAAATGTGTTAAAGCTTAATAAGACGGAGCAGGCTAGAAGCGGTAGCTACCGCGCAATTACGTTGGGGCTCATGCTGTTCAGTTCCTGAATTAGCCTAAGCGTCAGACGGTGCCTTGAGCAGCTAACGCTGGATTCGACCAACGAATAGCTGCAATGGTGAGATTAAAACGCGCAATGAATCCTAATTACGACAACGGTAGAAAAGTTTATTGATTGTTTGTTTGTTTGTTTTTGTTTGGTACCTAACAATACACCAGTTGACCACAACGCATGCAGTAGATAACGCCAGCAGTATTCCTTATAAGTGTCATTGAGTAGTTCGGCAATTTAGGACATTTATTCGACACCAACTGCGCACAGATTTGTACATTGCCCTGAAATATGCCGTATCAACTCAAGGTCAGAAGCAAAAATATACCCTCGGGTACCTTTTCTTCGAGTAGTTTCAGTTGTTGGTACATTGAAAACGGCGCAGTGCATTTCCTCTATTTTAACGTATATATCTGCTTCCCAGCAACTAACGAAAGCTGACGGTAATTGCCGCAAAGGGTTGATTGCTGACCATGCGCGAGAAAAAATAAGAATAATCACGTCTTCGCAAAATCTTTTAAACCAGTCATTATTGCTTTACTGCTATCGTTTTCCCAAACTGAACTGAGCCGTTGTCATTGTGCGTACTCTTTATTCATCGCGTGCACCGACAGTTCCGTTCTAACCTATTTCCCCTACGCCCCAGACGATTGCTTGGTCGTTTCAAGAGCGCCTGCAGGAAGTTCTTCAGAACAAAGCAAGGTTTAGCATCCCATCTTTTTTATTACACTACTTGCTCCTTTTTATTTTTAATTACGTCTCTGCTCCAGGGAAGTGGGCTATCTATATTACCCCTACTTTCAATCCCGAAACCAAGCGGTCGCCACAGACCCCAGATGGCCTTTAAAAAAAATTGTGCAAACACCAAACTCCTTGGACCACCACGAAGAATGGGACTGATTAGCAAATATCATGAAATATTTCTAACGGCGTAGCCTCTATGCCCATTATAAAGCACTCACATGCGATGACCTCCATCTTAGAGTAAATGTTTGTGGCCGCTTTTTAAGGTAGCAGCCGTAGTCTACTTTAGAAGAACACTTCTTAGAACGTCCTCGTCGACATAGCGCCACCATAAAAAGACCTTCTAGGTAGCAGAAAGGTAATTCTAAAGCTGGCAGCTTCAATGCACAAAGTACTTCTGACTAGATAACAGTTTGAGTGTCCGTCGGGCCGGCTTCCGCAAAACAGTTTAACTTACTCAAGGGACCAGTTTTTCTTTTCTGCCTAAGCAGCCGCATCATGCAGCAACCCATCTAGAGCCACCTAATGTCTGAAAACGCCATGATACTTTACTTTTCTGATACGTATTTCAGCGATGACTTGTACGAGAGCATTCGTCATCGGAATACGACAGCCGCAGCCCTAGGTTCGCCACAAATTTCAAGTATTGCAAAATGTTTCTGAATTCCCTCATTTCTTTGGTATATTATATTTATTTATTTATTTATTTATTTATTTATTTATTTATTTATTTATATTTCAAATACCTATAAGGACCGTACAGGGATTGCATGGGGGGATGGTGTGGGGTTAAATCCTGGAGTACTGAAGATTTTTCCGTCAAAACAGAACACGGAGGGTGTTAATACTGTAGATGATTGAAACAATGGTGTACTGAAAATACATGCCAAAAGCAGCGCCACGCATTAAAAATGCACGAGTCAAAAAGGCTTCGAAATAAAAAACAAAAGCAACCACAAAATACTCTGAACTGTACAAAAAAGAAGGAGAAATAAAAGAGAGGGAAAGAAGAAAAACATTCACACGTCATCAAATAACCTCAAGAAAGGTTGCGAGTGCGTCTTGGGAGGATGATAAATCGCTCGGCATTGCTATGTCGGCAGGCAACGCATTCCATTCTGTGATTGCGAGAACCACAGGGGAAATTTTGTTTGTTTTGTTTTGTTGTTTCGCTGTTGCAAAAATTTCTCTAACTTGACAATCTGGCTTATGCAGCCTGAGACGGTGGGAAAATATGAACTCGTGAAAATGGCGTGTTACCATGGTACAAGAAGAGAAAACGAGACAGTCATGCCTAGTTGCGGCGCGTGGCAAACGAGGGCAGATGAAGTGAAACTTTTAAAGAAGACATCTTTGGGTGGAGCGAGTATGACAACAAAGTAATCTGGGCTTCTCTGTTCGGGACGGATTCTAAAAGGTTTGGTAGGTTTGTTTCATAAGGATGCCATATCATTGCATTGTATTGTCGTAAGGGCCGGATAAGACAATTATATGCGTGGACCCTGTTTTTTTTAGTGGTTAAATGCAGGCGTTTCTTGAATAGGTCAAGATTATAAGCATAGAGCAAGAGTTGCACTGTCGAACCGTTGACATTTCGTTCGTGTAAAATCCACCAGAAATAGATGGCAGGAAAAAATATCATCACATCATTTAGGCAGCCATCTTTGTCGTCATCACGGCAAAAATGTTTTCGTTGAGGAACGCCACCCCGTTTGCTGATGCTGACGCCGATGCGTAGACGCGGAAGCTTGTCATCAGGAGCACAGGAAGCTATTCGTGTTTGCTTCCGGAACCAATGTACAATGCTTTGAATTTCGCCCTGGAAGCTCAATTCTTAGTTCGACGTATGTAGATTCCGACTGTTTGTTACGGTGAATGAGCGTGTGATGCTGATGAATCATAACAACCAGTTATGCTGTTGTTCACTGCTTCAGAAACGTTTGGCGTGGTCGGTTATGTTGCAGCTTGTCCGCTTTTGGTCTCTCTATTACGCTTGGAAGCCACAAATTTCAAGTATTGCAAAATGTTTCTGAATTCCCTCATTTCTTTGGTATATTATATATATATATATATATTTATTTATTTATATTTCAAATACCTATAAGAACCGTACACCGCACAGATTCTAGATATCCTAGATTCTAGATATCCACCGCACAGATTCTAGCCGCCAGATCAATGTTATCTGCATCCAGTGGCGGCTTTACAGCGTGGACTGAATGGAAATTACATAGAGACGTAAATAACATACACCAGGCAAATACCATAGATTATATAGTATTTAAAAACAACATAACAAAACACATACAAAAAACATAGCATGTGTAATTAAAATCGACTATACTAGCGGGGAAAGTCGCCTTGGCGTATACAATAATTATCAACGAGGTATTACACAGCCTCGAAATTGAGAAGCCGGAAAGTAAAAATCAACCTGCGGTGAGCCTGTGGAGTGAAGATGCAGTCTGTACCCAAAAGCTAGTGCATCGAATTCAAATGCCTTTAGCAAATGCCTACTACATGTCTACACACTCCTCTGTTTGATCCAAGAAATACAAAACGCAAACGTTAGTCGAGCCAACTGACTTACGTGAATGATACAACTCATGTCGTCATCAACTGACTTACCTGAATGACACAAACCACATTTGCGGTGGTTCACCCGTTTTTCCTGAACACGAAAAGTAAGGAAAAGTTAAGGTTGAAATTTTGGCGACCCCTGCAGTTTTCGCGCCTGAATAGGTCCCCAGAAATTATACCGATGTATTTTTGGAGCTCAGAGAAGTTTCATGTGAAAATAACCGATCTGCGTGTTCACGGCGGTAGTATTACACATTATTGGCAACGTTTGATGCGTCTTTTGTCGAACTGCTGGATAGAATGCGTTGATTTTGACAACACATTCGGGTCGTCCTGTAGAACAACAGAAAAAAAATGGGGTTTGGTCGGCACCAGAATCCCGGGACGCTCGCCGCCGAGTCTGTACACAAAGCAGCCGCGTTGGCGGATTGCCTCGAAAGCGCGTCCTCCCTATTTCATATTTGCCGCGCTTTCGAGGCGCTTTTTCAAAGAAAGTGCTACGAGTTGTGCCGCGCCTCCGCCAGATGGCACCACGGGTCCCGCGACCGAGAGAAGACGCAGTGAAACATCCCCCTCGCGAGGGGTACGATCAAATGCAGAGCATCCCCGAATTCCGGGGGCGCACGACGTTAAGTAGTTTGCGTTACGTTAATGTTGTTGCACTTGTGGCAACTGCTGACGAGAGAGCACTCATCAGCAGTAATTTGAATGAGTCAACGATATAAGGCGCGTTTGTACCGTCCCAATCTGTGTCGGCTTTGTGGCGCAGTGGGTAGAGCACCATGTACTTACATTGCGTTCCGCCCGCAGGGTCGAGGGATCAAAACCTGGCGCCGGATAGTATTTTTTTTATATAGTAGGGAGGGGTGCGCTGCGGACTACGGACGTCAACGCGGGTGACATCGTGAGTTACTGAAATGCTCTGCATTTAAAATATGCAACCGAAAGCTAAATGTTCGTGCCCCTGTATGGGAATAAAAACATATCAAGGCCGTACGAGGAAGCGACGAGCCGTCTCACGCGCACCCACCTTTTCTGCTAATACAGAAGTTCTGTTGTTCAAATATATCTCCGAAATACAAGACATGAAAATTAAGCTGATTTCTACCGCCCATATATTATTCTGTCTTCTCTGCACAGCATCTACGACGTCTAATCTTCAACAGGCATCCAGAGAAATGGAAAAATGGCGCAGTAAGCACATTTTCAAAAGGTAAAGCCTATTTTGTCACGTTCGTTAAGTTCGTGGGAAAGGGAAATATACGTAAAAGCGATCGGACGTTTCTCCGCTATGTTCAAGGGTTGTGCTTCGGAAGGTGCAGCATACGTCAGCGCCCGTAAAAAGATAACATTATTATACGTAGCTGTATACTAAAACGTGCAATGCCCGTTTGAGAAGCACGCAAGTATAATAATAAGTTTGATAAATTGACTATTAGACTAGTTTTAATGAAACTGGCTGCCAAACCGAGAACGGTTCAGGACCAATTTGCAACATTTCTTTGCCTATTATCCGAGGAAACATGTATCTTAGTGCTAATGTTTTAAAACGAACATACCGCATCCCAATGCAAATTTTAGTTACTTTAGCACCCGCTTTATTGAAGGCATCTTTACAGTAATAAAGGCAACAAATTAACTTGGTTTCGGAGCGCAAGACGCAGTAATATACACAACAATTACTGATTTCCTGAAAAATATTTTTCCTAGGTTTATTTGTCTGCCATAAATGAGAAGCGCAAATTTTTCTGTGCTTGGCCTAGTGGCTGTATGCGTGCTCAAAGGTACTCTTTCTGACAGCACACTAATGTCTAGCAGACAAAGCACGCTTTCCAGGAGAATAGTGCGAAAATGTACTCGTGACACAAATTCAAAACTGACACCGACCACGAGTGTTTATAAAACGAAAAAAAGACGTCCAAAACGTCTTTTTTTTTTCGGTTTGTAAACACTCATGGTCGGTGTCAGTTTTTAATTTGTGTCTTCCGTTTCCCCTCAGCGTTAGCGTCAGAAACGCGGACGCTGAGCGTCAGCGTTTCTCAGCGTCAGAATCAGCGTCAGAAACGTAAAGTATGAATTTCTGACGCAGGTAAGGGAAGGCGATAAAGAAATATCGTTAAAATAGCCACCTTACTCTGGTTGAAGACACAAGCTGAAAAACTTCACAATTATTTTAATGCCTTCCGCAACTAGCAACTTGAACAATGGGTAAATTTGAATACTCTGGTCAGTTTTCTTTAGATCAGTTGGTTTATTTTTAAAAAATCTGTAAAAAACAGCTATGGTTATCTTTTTTCACTGTTACCTGCTGTGACTGTACATTCAAAAATAAGTTGAATCTGACCCCATTTTTCTAAGTTACAACAAAGCTGATGCAATATATTAAAACTTTACAGAATACCCAGTTATTGAGTGCAATTTTGTGTAAATATCACGAAAATGGACAAATATTGTTTTTTAAATGACAGCGAAAGAAGGCCATTTTTTTCCAAAATTTTATTTTTGGTCGCACTTTACGAAGCCGTGTTTTCAAAGTGTTTGCTTCTAGAGCAATGAGCAGAGTACGAAGTGTACAGCAGCCCCTAGTGTACAAATCTAAAAAAACAGACGGCTTACCCTTCACGCCGATGGGTAAAATTTTTTAAAAAAATTCCACTTTATAACGACAGTGCTCTGGCTACAAAGTTTGAGAAATATTTTCTGGAGAAATATAAATATTACAAATTCAATTTTCCTGAATACAGCAGACGCGTTTGCAAATACCTGATCAAAAATTAGAAATATCTGAAAGAAATTTCGCTGAGTTTTACAGGTTCCCAAATTTGCCACACCAAGCAATGTGGAAAGTAGCTCGGCTCGATCGCGTTCTAAATATTTTTTAATAAATCAACTATCGAATTTCTCACTAAACAAATGCCAATTTCACGGTGAGGATACATTGCTCTACCCAATATTAAAGTTTCATGTAAAAAAAATGGTCATGGCACAACTTTGGCTGCCCTTATCCGAGCACAGCCCGCTACGAAAAGAGACTACACCGCACACCCTGCCGAATCAGGCTCAGTAGTTTGCATTTGTTTCTTGGGATTCGCCGCCTTATTACAACCAGCATTTTATTTTTTTCCCTTCATTCCAAATACGGCCTCCGCACTGCCATTTGAAGGCACGACATCATTCGCTCAGCAACATTGCTGCATAATACTACGCGAAAATAGCACGTGCTGTTATAACTCGAGCGCGAGACGCACTCTATCGAATTACTACGAAGACGACCCTGAAACCTAACAAAGGGATTGCATGATATTGCCGAAGGGCGTCGTCTTGTTTGCACTGAACTCGAGTTACGGAAATAATTACGAACCCGCTCCCCTTATTTCGTTGTTCTCCGTTTGCATTGTGCAACGCCACGCTCCTACAAAGATTGCTTCACCAATGACGCCAATCGCACGCTGCCCAGTCCTTATTTTTTCATAGGGAGCATCACCTTTACGCCAATCCGGTGTTTCTCGCCTAGATGGGACGCTGAAAAAATAGGCACGTGGGAGACATTGCTACCTTTATATCGCATTCTATTCGCCTTCCCATCACGGGCCTCTTTCTTGTGCTGCTGCCTACGTCGTGTGAGCTCGCCAAAGTAGCTCTGAATTATGCAAACTTCATTACAGCTGCTGGCTTGCTCCGTCCTTTCTGCGAGAACAGCCATTCCGGGTTGGAGCTCCGCCTTTTCGTGTTTTTTCGCTCCTATAGAGCGAAGGCGCTGTCGCGCATTCCGGGAACTCTCGATCGCTGGCGCCATCCTCAAGCATCGTCTTCTTTTCGTGCGCGTTAGTGAGGGATTGAACATTCTATTGCCATGGGGAAAAATATCAATGTTTGAGGCGACAGCGCTGGCGACTTTAACTTCAAGTACGCATTCTTCAGCTTCGCGTCTGTTATTGATTGATTGATTGATTGATTGATTAATTGATTGATTGATTGATTGATTGATTGATTGATTGATTGATTGAATGAGTGAGTTAGTGAGAGAGTGAGCCATTTATTTATTTATTTATTTATTTATTTATTTATTTATTTATTTATTTATTTATTGTTTGTTGTTTGTTTGTTTCTTTGTTTGTTTCGTGTTCCTTTTGGCTTGGAGGGTGTTATTAGGGGGAGTGGCAGAGCAGGAATACCAAAAATGTTACAAACTTGGGATAGTACACTGTTGCGGGAAGCGCGAGCGGATGCAGGCGCATAGCTCCAGGGGACCAATCTCCAATGACGACGAAACACTAGATGGCACAAACTCATGGCTCCAGCGATCCCGGCCGCTTGCGAATAGATCGCATCGCTGTGCGGCCGCATCATGTAAATATATCGCTAACATCTCCCGTGACTGCTATTAGGTGCTATATATTGAAATCTAAATCTTCTCACACCTGCAAAAAGCGAATGCAACAAAACAACAAAACTACATTAGCATTTTCCACAATAATTGTTAGGAGTAGGCGGAGGAGGAATAAACTTAATGTATGTAATAAGTTTGTAGTCATACCAATGGGAGGTCTGGCCCAATGTTCGTCTGTGAGAGATAAGTTGTTTAAACCTACGTCTGAACACCATCCGGCTTATTTCGAGGACAATATTCGACAAGAACAATTTTCTACAACCATTATTAACTAAACACAAAATCAGTGTTCCGAATACGTTTTTGTTTTGCTAAAAACAATCGCGATACTGAGACACAAAAGGTGAGGGCTGGTAAAACGTTCAATTCATTGTTTACGAGAATGGTTGCTTCCCACTGCCAGCTGAAACAGACGAAGCTTGCTACCAAAGCTTTACATCCTCAAAGTATATTTTGCAGCTTAGTACGTTCGCCCTCTTTTAGTGAGCTGCAGGCACAGCCATTTGTCGATCGTGTTCTATTCATTCTTACCCTGAGGCTATGTTCTCATACCACATAATCTGGACGCCTGGGTTAGCATTTAGCACAAGTAATGTGTTCATCTTGTCACGCTACAAGCTTCTTCTGCTGCACAGCGGCTACACCAGATCTGTACTAATTCAAGAACAATACCGCACCACCAAACGAGCCTTGGGTTCTGCTAAAACGTTTCATGGAATTGAATTGAATTGAATTGAAAATAAGCTCTATTTCAACCAATATGGCATCGGTACATAATATATACAAGAGGATGTCCGAAGGTCATGAAAACCGCAAGCGGGACCTCATATACAAATTAACAAAGTGACTAGAAAACAAAATTACAACGAGAACACTGGCACACAGAAAGACAACCGTATTGTAAAGCCATTCACAAATCAGCTTGGAGAATAGGAACAACACTACATTTAGACGCTTCACATCAATGTAATAAAAACGATAGGTAATGCTTCAGTTTTTTCTGAAGGGTATTTAATTGAGTTTTTAAGTTTTAGGGTATTAAATTAGGTATTTAAGTTTTAATGTCCTGGTTTAAGGTATTCCACAACTGCAAGCCCCAGAACTTTATAGTTTGTTTACCGAAGTTAGCTTTTACTTTGGGGAATAGAAAGTTGTTGCGAGAGGAGAACCGAGTGGAGTTTGGTTTAGAGATAGTGCTAGGAGAGAAAATAGATATCACGAGTCCACAACGCAATGCTTTAAAGAACCAAGTGCCAATATTTAGGTGTTAAGACTAGAGAGAGGCAAAATCGCAAGTTCAATGAACAAAGCAGCAGAAGAAGATAGATGCGGAGAAAAAGTAATTATTCTTAAATTTTGTGTTTGAAGTTTTTCAAGAAGTTAGAGATTATTACAATACGTGCTGCCCCAAGACAATATACAGTAATTCAAATGGCTTTCAATAAACGCATAATACACAGTTACTAAAGTTTTTAAAACAAAGTAGAATCGAGCCCTAAGGAGAGCGCGTATCACATATGAGGCAGACGGCGGTAGAAGTCCGCAGACAGCGTCCACTTTTAATGCCTAAGCATTTGACTTCTATGCTTCAAGCATTCCTTTTGTGAGCTACAAAAAAATCGGTGGAATAAAAAAGTTAAAATTCTCTCGGAGCAAGAGCGAGCCGGAGACAGTGCGCCGGGAAAGTGAAACAACAGCTACGACACTTCCGCACATGCAATCCCAGTCTTCTTGAGAGGTGAAGGAATCTCAACAGGTGGTGTCTGGCGATGGCGAGTGAGCGGAACGACCTTCGAAGGGTTTTGTTTACGGTGCTGGTCAACTGTTGACAGGCGTGGCCCCAAAGGTTAACAGCACATTAACAGACGGTCTAAATACGCTTTCGACTTCCCATTATTAGTACGTTCTAAGCATTCCCAGTCCTTTAAAGGCATTTGACGCGGCAATACTTACAGCTCGTTTGAAGACGGTTCGTCACTGTGTTTCACGTGAAATCACCTACCCTCACTGTCAAACTTGCAGTGTTCGTGAGGAAACAGCAGATGTACTATGCCTGTGTCCACTGTTTTGACACTCCACGGCAAATCATGAAGTCGTCTTTGAGACTACGTGCGGATGCATCACTGAAGCTTTGCGACGTCACAGGTTCATGCACCCCACTGCCGTGGCAACACCAAATACAAGGCCCTTGGTGTCATTTCTCCGTGACTCCGGCCTGAACAAAACTCTGTGAACGTTTGCATTATCTTTACTACCATTCGTGTGTTCCTGCGTCCCTCCGTTTCTGTGGGTTTATCTGCCTTTGTCAGTGCTTGTATGAGTCTTTGTGTCTTCGCTTCCTTCACTCACCCTCGCCCCTCACATGTTCATATGAAGCAGCAAGCCAGGCTCGTTGCCAGGATGACTTCTCTACATCACTAAAGGCATTCGCCTTTTCGTCTCCACCTAGTAGCAATTATTTAGTTTTCTGCTGATTTATTCATTGGGACTGTGGGCTTTTATTTCTTGGGGCGAACCATGTAATCATAGTTACTGTGCCGATGTTTGAGCCCAAACCTGTTTCAGGGATTTAATTTACTGTTGCTAAGTGCGCTACATGGTGCATGGTGCTGGAATTTATTGACAAAGGCAGACCGCGGTGCATCAGAAATGATATTGGAAGCCTTTTGTGGCAGTGAATATTTATTTAAATACGATTGATTTTACGTGCATGCAGGAGATGGTGTGGTATCTTTTATTCAGGAAGGTTTCGCGGGGGGAACGCGGTTGGCGTACTTCTCGTTACAGCAAAGAGGAGGCGAGGAGCAGATGCGATACCTCCAAACACTAATGTTACCCTAAAGGGCCTCTTCGCCCACATCATTTAACCATACCTAGGTTTGCTGTCGTTGTCTGAGGTAGAAGTTAAGACAACTAAGCTAACCCCCTCGTTAGGCTATTTCGGGGTGCCTTCGACCAAGTGAATCATAATAATTTATTCGGTTGGTCCATCCAATATAAAAAACAAGGCCTTGGAACTGCGCAATTACGCGTAGTGCATGTGCCTGAAACGTACAGGTCACCTATAATTCGACAAAGTGGGCTACTTTACGCGCGTGAATTGACTGTACATTATAACAGGTTGTACGAGGTTTTCAGTCTAGCGTAAACCCAAGAAAGCGCAAAAAAGGGAACAAAGAAAACTTGGCGAGGATGCCACCTTCTCTTTTTCCCCTGGGAAACCTGCATGTAGCCGACTACAGGCTCCGAAATGCCCGCCTGAGCGGCATAGACAGTGACCAACGGTTATTACGCCTTGCGCAAGCATCGCCTCCGAATGCGAGCGGGCGTTTACGCAACTGGCTTGCGCTAACCCGGATCTGCCGCAGTTACTCATCTATTCGGGGATCCGGCACACGCTTTAGGACAATGGATTTCGCTTGGTATAAATAGAGTGTTGAATATTATATTCCGGCGCTCTGGGATATTTGCGAAGCGAAATCTTCTTGCAATTTTAAGAAAACTGAATGAGCTAAGCGGTGAAGCGGAACAGCCGCGCCACGTTTTTTTTTTTATTGCGCCAATTGTAACGTTGGGTTCTGCTTGGGAAACAGCTGTCATAATGCACAAGCACTGAATTTTTTTTTTGCTCAACATGTTGTTGCGCAAGGATGATACAGAAACGAGAAATGATTTTGGACCCATGATACCCACAAGGAAGCTGTAGACAGATTCGATAAAGAAAATATCTCTGTCAGGGGCTTTTTTTGTATTTCTAAGCGGTGCTTTATAGCCATTTCCTCCCCGTTACAATGCAGTAGTATGATAGTGAATTGAAAAGAGCGAGAACAAAATTATGTGCAGCGCTTCGATAAATTCAAAGCACCCCGCCCACCGTTATTGTAGGCGTCAGCCGAGTATAGAGAGAAGCCGTGACGAAATATGACACCCACCTTATTATGACGAACACGGCGCTGGGCTGACGCAACGTAGGTGACGCCATTATAATCTCAAGATTCAACAGGATGCATTCCGCCTGGGTTTTATTGGAGGAAGCAGAAGATTGCACATGCTTGTACCGGCCACGTCTTTAGTCTATGGCCCCAGCACCCTCACCAATTATGTGTCCTTCGCCCATGCCAAAATGCACTCATGATTACTATACCTCCTAATGCGAAATTTGTTCGCAGCTCGAACAGCAGTCTTCTCGGTCACAGGCGTATCTGCTGCGTCTGGTCTCTTATGTTTGCTTCTGCTTTCTAAATTGTCGGTCTGATGGAACAGCAGTCACTTCCAATGGAGTATTTCCACACCAACCCATCATCTTTTAGTATGCATGGTTAATACAGAGGGGAGCATTTGCAGGGTTTAAATCATCAATTGTTCGAGAGGCAGGAATGGTAAAGATGAACGATTGATACTCAGAAGACCAACGGTTGGTCTCCAGTGGACTAACAGGGGAGACTAACTCCTGATCTGCAAGGAGCCAACAGTTAGTCTTTATGGGGGACGAACAGTTGAACCATCAAGGGACTAAGTGTAGAGAGACTAGCAGTTGGTACCCTTGCCGTTTGTCCCAAAAATGACTAATGCTAGTGGTTACACCTTTAGTCCCCAAAAGGACTAATGCCGATGCCCCGTTAGTTCGTTTTGGCTAAGATTTCAGGACGTCATCACGTGGTCAGCGGGCGCGCGGCAGCGCGCACTACTGTGCCGTTATCTCTCAGCGCATCGCCGCCGCCGGTGACCATGTTGTTCCAAATCGTGTTTGAACCTCCCACGCTAATCTCACGTGGTTCAGGTGGGCAACGCACGGAATATTAGCGTCTGCCGAAAGTGTGAGGGAGAGGCAGTGGGAAAGATGGCGCCATAGAAGCGAATGCCGCCCTCCCCTTTCCCAATTTGGCCAGATGCTGCGACGAGCATCTCGTGCGGGCTACGCTTACTGTATTTCTCCGCACACTTTCGACACATTTCGTGCCTCCGTTTCCTTCCTGCCTTCGCTCGCTCGGTTACGGCACCGTCGCCATCGCCGCCGCGATCCCCAGTAGCGGCTGCCAATAGCACTTGCGCACTAAAACTTCCTCTTGAGCAGAAACAACTACGTCAACTGAGAACGTCATCGTGCGAACCATGCTTGAAGACCAATGCCCACGAAAGTCATCGCGCTGAAGCACACAATCAAAAAGCCTACCTCGTTGCTACAAGGATTGTGCCTGTCAGGAGCCTGTGAAAACCCTGTTTAATGAACTAGGAGTTTGAGCATGTCGTTCCTGGCACCGCAGCTCGCGATGGTACATCCGACTCATTATGAATGCAGGGGGGTGATGGTGGCAAAATGGGAGAGCCAACACTGCAAAATCTACCAGGATACTGGCGAGTATCTACTTTACCTTATTCGTCTGTGGCCCAAAGCCCTGTTTTTACTACCGCCCTGTGTGAAGTTTGGATGCTGGTAACACGGGTTTTTACAGAAGAGCTGTATAAGTGCTTAGCTCCGCTGTGGAGCGTTACCAGAAATGTCAGCCCAGCTGAGCGCACGCGAGCGTGTGCCGCGCGAGGAGCGCCCGGAAGAAGTCCACACCTATAGCAACAATGATGGAGTACAGGTCGTTGCGGCAGCGAAGAAGAAGCAAATCGGCTGCAATCGCGGACCTAAACCTTCGTGATGGTGGTGAAGATTGCGTACAGCTTCGCTACCTTCAAGTCTTACGCGTTAGTGTGAGCTCCCTTCCTTTTCTTCTTCTAGCTCCCTTTGTTGCTGTTTGCAGCCTTAGCACACAAAAAAGGCGAAGCGAAGGTAACGCGAGCTTCATTTCTAAAGATGGCGATATTTTTATTTATGAAGAGAATCTTCATATAAATAGGCGAAAGAAAAATCCGGCTGTCCTGCGTACTCCGGAAACTTATGTTTAAGCCTTTGCGCAGGAGCGAAAAACTAGGTTTTCTCGCCCGCTTTCCTTTCATTCTTTATCGTTTGTCTTCGATGTTTTATTCATTCGCTGGGTTACAAGGGCCATGGCACCGGGAAACCACAGGAGCGGGCGCTTAGGTGCGACGCACTAAAAAGAAGAGAATACAGAACGAATTAAAATGAGACGGTATAATAGAAAGAAGCAAGTCAAGAAGCAGGGTACTAAGAATGAAAGGAAGAACGAATGAAAGGAAAAAAGAAATACTGGAAGGCCGACAGAAACACAAACAGACAGAAATAAAGACACACAGAGAAACAGAAAGTCAAACAAAAAGGCCGACAGACTGCAAGGCAGACTGAACGAACGAAAGGAAACAAGAAAGGATGAAATGAAGGAGCAAGGAAGGAAGGAAGGAAGGAAGGAAGGAAGGAGGCAAACAGAGAGAAAAAGAAAGGCAGGCAGACCGACACACAGACGCCAAAAAGAAAGACAGACAGACAGAAAGAAAGAAAAAAGAAAGAAAGAAGGAAACAAAGAAAGAAAGAAAGAAAGGAGGAAAGGAAAAGCAGCAACACAGAAAGATATCAGGAGAGAAACAAACCAAGAAAGAAAGAAAAAAGAAAGAAAAAAGGAAACAAAGAAAGACAGAAACACAGAACGAAAGAAAGAATGAAAGAATGGAAGGTAGGCAGAAAGAAAAACAGAAATAAATGGGAAAAAAGGAAGAAAGAAAAAATAAATAAATAAAGAAAGAAAGAAAGAAAGAAAGAAAGAAAGAAAGAAAGAAAGAAAGAAAGAAGAGAAGAGAAGGAAGGGTTCAAAGGAATAAAGAACGAAAAAAAACAAAAGAAGAAAGTAAGAACATTACCGTAAGATGATCAACTGTCATTGCACGACCTTTGAGACGGGCGAAAAAACTGATTTCATTTTTCCCCAAAATAAAGCATGTGATTACGATGATGACTTTGTATGAAGAATCAAGGTAACAACTTTTGGATTACACATAACATATACTGTTTGTGACTTAATGCGTGTTCGCGTATGTGTAAATTTTCGTAATATTCCTAAAGATGGAAGCCTTTATTACCCTTTTTGCTAACTGCGGAGCATATGAATTTTCCGAACATTTTACAGGTCACCCCTTCCATGGTTCATTGCATTGGTCACACTACTCAAGAATATGTTCTTTTCGTGCCTTTTTTCCCTTCTGGCCACGAGGTGCAACAAGCTGAACCCTTATTCTTTTCTTCCAGGCCATTTTAAAAGTTATTTTATATTCTTTACTTATGTAACATTATTTTTCAACGCAATCAAGCTGTTTCGAAAACTTCCAGACCAAACATACATGTTATAACGCTGCTAAGGAATTTCCACGGACAAAGAAAGAGAAAGATAAGTGTATATGTGGTCGGTGCAGTAGAACCCCGCAAGAGTAACCAATGAAAAATAAGGCTGTTTGCTTTGGGAACAAACCGATTTAATTAGACGGGGCGAAGAAAGTTCAATGCCGCGGGAGTACGTAATGGGCGATTTCTGGAAAATTGAAATGTTTTTGCGTGCAAGCCTGCTTCAGGAGGAACCATTTATTCATCGCCCGTACTCCATTATGGTCTCCGCGGCGCAGCAATCGTATTTCTTTTGTTTATGAAGCAAAATTACCCAACTCTCTCTCAGAAAATGTTCCGTACGAAGCGGCGGGATAATCTGTTTCCCAGCCTCCTTATAATAAGATTCCTGAGTTTTGCGAAAAACATTACTTTTTTTTTTACCTTGCAGGACAGTCATAAATTCTGCCCGCCTTCCTGAGGTCTTTTGTGATAATTTCCCTCAAGGAATTCTCGTAAGGCACTCGAAAGCTGTATTGCATTGGTTCTGTTTCCGAATTTTGTTTGTTCGAAATTTCGCGCCTCACGGTGTCCGAAAGTCTCAGGTTTGTGATGGTGTAAGACCGCTCTAAAGTTGATTGATTGTAGGGTTTAACGCGCCGACGCAACGCAGGGGATCAGGCGCGCCGTATAGGAGGGCTCCGGATTATATTGGCCACCAGTGGATCTTTAATTTGCGCCGAAATCTCGTACACATGGCCACTTTTGCTTTTTGCCTCCATCAGAAAAACCACCGCCGCGGCCGGGAATCGAACCCGTGTCCTCCTGCTCAGCAGCACAACGCCTTAGTCACTGCGCCACCACGGCGGTACCGCTCAAAAGTCAGAAATAACAGAGTGCTTATACAGTCCTAGATACAAGTTACCAGCTTCTGCAAACACTATAAACGTTTAATGATGTTGTGACTTTCGTATTGACTATATTTGCGCCACGTTTATATATAATGTTTTAGTATTTAAACGTGACCGTTTTCCGCAATAAAAAATTTCTTTTCGCTCGCTTTTGCTACCTAAAGTGTTCGTCCGAGATGACTTTTGTACTTCACTTCTCTTGCTTCAAAAGTATGGGTGGTTGACTGTTTTTCTTGCCGTTGCTTTTTCTTTCTAAAAATAGAATGGCGATCTTTCCCTCGAGCCTTGCATGAATATTGTGGCTCCTACGAGGTTTCACATTCCTTGCGCCACGACCATTCCATCTGTCCAAAAACGATCAATGAACAGAGAAAAGGGTGTTAAGAAAATAAAGAGTGCCGTGCTCTGAATCGTTTTTCCCGCTGCGCACTTTAGATTCTGACGTCATGGAGCGTACTCTGACGTCATTCCCATCCACGGAAAAGTCGAGATAACGGCACGCGATTTCCGCTCTTGCGTCACTGGACGAGACCCCAAAGTGCCATACGCGAGCGGCCTGCCAACGTCCTACATTTGTCTCCTGAAAAAGAATACCGCCAGTGAAATGCGCATCTATTGAAAGCCGGAAGCACGCCGTGGGGGCCCTTTTGTGGGCTATTTTTGTCCCTACAAAGTGTCCTTACATAAAATACAAAATCAACAAACCTGTCACATGACCATGAATTTTTGTTAGTGTACGGCGCTTGTATGAGTAACTGAAACAGGTTTAACACCCGCGGAGTGCGGGAGATTAGATTACGTATACTCGGTAGCCTCGGGCTCTGCTTTGTTACCATGTGTTTTCTTTCGTCGAAATGTTAGTCACTAGACCGCACGAGATGTCAAGGTTTCATATTATTAGAAAGGAACAAAGCTTTTGAGTAAGAAAATTGTATAACTGCCTTCCTCTTCACTTGTAATATGTCCACTTCAAAGTTGAATTCAAGCACCCGAAATAGCATTTCGCCAGAAGTGGCATTTATCACTCCTTAGTAGAGCGTGGTAAAGTTTACCCGTAAAGATTTAGTGTTCACTGTTCAAACTGCTTTTGTCTCAGCTCAACGTGCGATTTTCGAGAAGAACCCTTGTTAGTGTCGTCTTATCGTCCATAATCTGTGCTATCAAACATTATGCCTACTTGGACACAGGCCTTTTTGACTTTGAACGAACTAACAAGCCCCCAGGACCAGCCTTTGAACTAGGAAAAAAATGCACGTTGCAACGAAGAGTTATAAGAGGTTTCGGCAACCAGTTACAGAGGGATTTTCGGCAACAAAATATTTTATTTTGTCAATGTAAGCGTCGCACAACCTGGAATGGCCTTAATGGTTCCGGCGTTTTGTTTTCCCTACATTAACAAGCACGTTAACCAAACAACGTTCTGTAATTCTTTGCGAATTCACTGTAGTAGCGATCATTGCAGTTTATAAGTTGAATAATATTTCTTCAATGCGTATTATGAGACATAAATTTGCAGACATAAAGATACTCTGGGTCTAGATCGGGGAATATAGATCAATAGCAACATTGAGAGGCTGTGTCGTTAGCGGTGTGCTAACGCAAGGGATATCAAAATACCCCGAAAGAGCGCGTGGGTGTTGCATGGGCAATACGATTGGTCTTATCACTTTTAAAATGCGGTTTGTTTGGGACCCCGGCAGAGCTCCTAGAGAAGCGTCGGCCGCTGTGGCATCATGCCTTGTGGACCAACGTACGCAGAGTCCGCATCAACTGCGTTGGCTCAGTGGCTAAGGCGTAATGCTTGTAAGCCCAAGGACGCGGATTCGATCCCAGACGCAGCGACGCGCAAAGCGAAAACTCCCGTGTGTAGAGAATTCGGCGAAGGTTAAAAATCCCCAGGAGGTCAAAACTAATCCGGAGCCCTCCTCTACGGCGCGACTCTCAGCCCCGGTGTAACGTCGGTGCGTTACATCCCGCAATCAGCTGAACACTGAGTCCGCATTTATGCCTTGCACAACTGCTAGTGAGCTCTTTTAGAACTTTCAGTTTTAAGACCCAGGGTTTCGTTTCCTTAGCGCGTACGCACAAAACTGGACATTATTAAAAGAGCATCGCTATGAAGTAACAGAGTTGCATCCACTGTCACTATGTGGTAATGTGACAGCACAAAGTTTGCAGTTCAAAAAATCTGTGGTAATGTGACAGCACAAAGTTTGCAGTTCAAAAAATCTACTCAGCTTTATACGCAGTGATGTACATGAGATTCCAGGTTTTGTACATCAGGAATAGAACCCCATCAGTAACCGCACACAAGCTATTCATGAACGACGTCTAATGTTAAATGGCTGGGACCCTTTTTTGTCGAAATTGGTAGGGAAGTAGTTGGGCGCCAGAAAGTAGTTCAAAGATCACCGCTGGCTGAGACGTTCAAAGGGTGATGGGGTTGAGCCCTCACTATACTCCATTATGTGCTTCTGCAGAGTTCTGATTGTGCAAACTAGCTTAATTATTCAAATTTTCTAATTTGAATCAGACGCATCGCGTCATCCTTGCTTGTATTTGCCGAAATGCCCTTCCGAAATTTATGTAGCCTCATTGAATTTATAAGAGCGTTGTAAGACTCTGGGATGACTAAGCTGAATGAAATATTTGATCAGCGCGTGCAAACAAAGCAAGTACGCACCTTGAAGATTCTCAAGTGAGCATAAAAGATACAAGCAACTGAACGAGAACACGCTTAGTTTCTTTGTGGGCTAACCTAGAATGGAACTTCGTTACTACACTAACCGTACAAAAGGCACTTCGCTAGCTACAAAGTTTCGCACAGATTTCGCCCGGGTTGTGCGCGCATGTTCTGCGACCTTTCCATTTCAGAAGGATCATCTATATCCTATCCTTCGGTTCACCCTCCTTCCATGTCAGCTGCTCGACGCAGCAAACACGAAGAGGGCAAACACCGCCATACCGAGAACCTTTTGCATATTTCTTTCCTCCGGGACCCCACCCGAATATTCCGCAAACCGAACTCGTTTTTCCCCCAACCGCCAGCTCGCGTTTCAGCGTGATTGAATGACATTTCGTTCCGCCGGGAACCGTCTTGATTGGAAGCGGCCTCCTCTTCTGACAACGACCTCCACCCCCGATTGCTTCCCCTACTCTTCCTACAATTCCCCTGCGCACGCTCCCCACTCTTGCCTGAGTTTTTGCAGGGAGTAACCGAGATCACTTGCCGTCTCTTTTTGTTGCGATCCATATTTCTATTTATCCATCCTCTTCCAAATCGGCCAGTACTGCTTCGTAGGAGATGAGGTTTTTTTCTTCACGGCGCAGTGCAAGCACGCTGCTATACTCGTTCGGCACACGGCGTACTGCAAGGACGTATGCTGGTTCCAACGCGATTCGTGGAGAGGAGACACTTGCTCAAGTAAAGTCTGCCTCCCCGGGCTCCCCTCGATACTATTTATAGCGTCTTGTGTTCTCTCCCGAGCCTGCTCTTGATTGCTGCCTCTACGTTGCCCTCTTCATTTCCCCTCCCCCTTTTCTACTCCTCTAGCCTTCCTCCTCCCTGGCCGAGTGTATTGATTGCTTCTATTTCGGGCTGTCGAACAAACCCACCTTGCCATCACGCGGAGGAGACGGCCTTGCCACTTGCCCGCGCGCCAAAGCCGTGCGCCCGTTCATTCATCTCAATCTTTGGCCTTCCTGCGGGTCCATCTTTCTTTTGATGCGTCAGACCCAATGCAGCTCACGGGCGGCAAATGAAGCGAGAACGAGCAAGAACGCGCCTTCACACGATGTCGAGCCATTTCTCGAACTCCTGTTGTCAACCGTGGCGTTGTTGTTGGCTAACTTGGGATGCAAAAGAATAACAGTACGAGAAATAGAGCAAAAATTAGAGGGAAAGCAGTTTTTGTACCATCATTCTTTGCTCATTCCTATCCCCCTGTTGATTAGGGATGCTCACATTTGCGCTTTTTTCGCGCTTACACAACAGTGCAAAACAAGCTGCTGCCATTTAACCTTGAACACACGGTATGTTGTCCCGCGTGCCTTTCATAAACGGACCCCCGTTTGAGCGATGTGTCGCCGCAGGCTTAGCAGATTTATGCAGTTTAAAGTCACCCCTAGCCCTCGAGTAAAGCAAGCCCTATGTCTCTGTTACGGTGTTGTAATGTAAAAACTGTGATTGTAGTGGTATCGTAAGGGGGGTAGCTGCCATGCAATCCGCGTGTATGTCAAGTCGACCCTTTGTAATGTGCACGGTTATCCTGTCGATTAATGCATTCTCTTTGTATTCCTAGTGCAGACGTAAACATCGTCGTTTTTTTGCGCAAATATCGTATCGGAGACATTGTAAATTCCATCTTGTGTTCAAATACCCAATTATGTGTTTTGTAAATGGTATTCATATTCGCAGCCCCCGTTATTGCGTATTGCGTCACACTACGTAGCCTGGTTGTAGAGCCCGTGAGCAAAAACATGCAGCTTTTTTGCCTTTTTATTATAGCGGAGGAACACTCCAGCTCTGCAGTGTTCAATGCCACTTGGTCTTAAAAACGCCGCGCTGTCATCAAGTCGGGTGGGATGAAAAACAGATTTTCACATGCTTGCTGTATACTTATTCGCTTTGCTATTCTACGCGCTTGCAGTTTGCTTCTGGCCAGAAAGAGACAATGAGCAGGTCTAACGATGTATTCATATGCCGTCTTGGAGTTGCCTTAATTGGTGTTTAGGGTAACCAAAACGAAGGGCTAGGAGTTCGTAGAACAGCGGCCGAAGAGGCAGTGGGTTAAACTGCTTTGTGTTCTCTGTCTGATAAGGAGTTCAAACTCATCCGCCGACTTCTGTGCAATAAAATTGAAATCCAAACCTCCTCAGTCTCAAAAACCGCCATTTCAATGTACTTGGCAGGCTGTCCGGCGTCTTGGGGCAAGTGTACACGAATATGTCATAACAGCTGGTATTAGAGTAGGAAACGCTACACACGCACACGCCGGCATACGAGGGAAATGTGCCTTCTAAAGGTACTTTGGTATTTACCTGCGGACACCTGTAAGGTAATACCAAGCCGATCTTCTAACCACACACTGGTTCGCATTTAAAAGCAGTCATCAGAGAGTAAATAACTTTTTAAACATAGATTGATTCGTACACATGCCACCGCCAATCAATCGCCTTGACAAACTAAAGCAAAAAAAACAGTTTTGTGCTCAAATGTAAAAATATCATGGTCCCTAACGTGAGTCCACCTGTGTTGGTTGTGCCGAGGTGCAACACGGCAGTCACCGGGATTATCCTAGCATTGTTAACGAACGTGCTTCTTTACTGCTGAGACTAAATTCCCAACATTGCGCAGGGTAGGTACCAGTAGGTACCAGGAGGTACCACAATAGTACGTCTGAAGATAATTCACGTGCTATCGAAGGTACAGAGTAGCCATTTTGGCATTTTAACGGGAAGCGTGATTCTCTGCTGAGTTTTTTTTTTTTTTTACGAAAAAGCTGGGTTCTGTCTACTCTTGTATCATGCGGCAATAAACTGTCACTTCTCAGCGCCGATTGTGAATAACCCGCAAAATAATTGATACCCTTGATGTTACCATAAAGCAGCAATTTTTCGGGCTATAACAGAAATACCTCGGAGGGCGCGCGCTATTTTCAATCGAGGAATACGGTGCGGTCACCGACCAAAGCGAAAATATACGGTCACCGACCAAGCCCGAATGCGGTCACTCACCGCATCTTCGTCCTCATCAAGATACCGGACTAGACGAACTTTCTGCGAACTCGTGACTGCTACTTTTAAACGTCTCAACGCTAACGTTGACTATATTTATGATTCAGTAAAGCACTTCTCAGGGCTAGTTTGTGCATGTCTTTTATATATATATATATATATATATATATATATATATATATATATATATATATATATATATATGTATTATAATATAGTAAATTTGAGGCATAGATATAGCTGCGCAATACCTCTGCACGCTTTTCGCAGGCGTGCTTCGCCCGACAAATTTGTGCCCTGCGATAGCAATGGCAAAATACCTTCCGCTGCATGTAACACCAAGTGACCCGAACATTTATTCTTGATCGGTTAGTGCCACTTCTAGCCGCACATGTAAGAGCTGATTTTTGAGTAGTGTAGAACACGACACAAAGAACTGCCGCGTTGCGTGATCTCATCCTACCTCACAAGAAATCGCCATTGCACAGCCAACTGTTTCTATACCAAAATTAACTAGGCTGTGACTCGTCTGGACAGCGTTTAGATCAGACACGATGGTTGCAGTCAGAGAATCTATGTACAATTTCATACCGCCTGGGGTGTACGGTACCCCAACTAGACACACACATTTATATGAAGAACACTTAAATAAAGGACGTTAACAACGCGTCTTGCCTGTAATAAGGAGTCGGGACGAAGAGTGCACATAAAACATAAAACATAAAAGGTGCAGACGGTGAAAAACTCTACATGGGAAGTCAGTGATATCCACAAAAAGGGGCATGTCTAACAGTTTTTTCTGCGAAGTCAGCTTTCGCGGAGCTTAATCACTTCAAAACGCTCCAAAATAAACTTTAATGAGCGTTCTGATGAAAAAATCTCTAGGCCGTCACAGTAAATACTCCAAAAAAAGTGTGCTGCTAGCATGCTGAAAATCTCGAAAGTAGGGCGAAAAAACCAGATCTCCTGAGGTGTCGTCTGCACGCTTCCGCCTTTTTCTGATTATTGTTACTTGAAACCGCCAAAATAACTGGCTCACATCGATCCAAATTCTGCGTTGTTATTGTATTTCAATTGAGAACAAGAACAACTGGTATAACTGCACTTGCAAGTAACTTTTCTCTAAAGACAATTCAGCTGTTCAAAAGTATCTCATCTACTCTGTTCATACTCTCTTTCTACCACTTTTATGTATAAAGCGTTGTCCGGCTGACCCAATGACACAAATTCGATCACTGCCGGGATGCCTGCTTGTCTGCTAAAAGCGAAATCTCCCGAGCTTCGACAGTTCGACGCACGTAAGGATCCACGGCGCGCATTATACCTCAGGTGTAGCTTCAAGACCGCAAACGCCAAAATCAACAATACTTCTTCTAGAGAAGCGCTATCGGCCGGACAAAACCTAGAAACGCGGTTAGCTTCTTTCGCTGCCTTGCACTAGAACTTCTTCCACCGTTCCGGCGCTTATAAAAATACGAACAGCACAGCATCGAACCGTCAGCGACTCTGTACCCACAGCATGATTGATTGCGGGCCTCCGTCGCCTTAATGCCCTGCAAGTAGCATTTTGCTTCCCGCAGCTTTGATGACATAAGAGCGCTTATACTGTGCAAGGAACGACGGCGCGCGCTTTACTTGTTATGTCACCGGCGTCCTTCCGGTGGAGAAGCAACGAGAGCGGAAATGTAATTAATGCCGTCTCGTTCTCGCTCTACTTTCGTTGACCACACTAAAGGCAGTGTTGTTTGCAGTGGGTAACTCTTCTAGTGTTTTTGCTGCTCTTCTTTTCTCCCTCCTTTTCTGGTTCTCTGGAAGCAACATCTCCCATTTTTATTTTTTCTCTCCCGCTTTTCGTTACATCTCCTTCGCCGTTGTAAGGTCACAATGGGGATGGTTGCTATGAGAGTCTGTGGGCAACCCGCTCAGAACGGCTCTACTTACTTTCGGGAGTGTTCAAGTGGAAGAAAGGTCGAGAGCACGTTCAGAAAAAAAATGGGACTGTGCTGTGTGGTGGAGAGTGCGTCCTTTTTCTCGTTAGCTCTAATGACTTCGCCAAGTAGCCCGTGCGATTGAGCTCTAGCGGCAGAAATCCTGCTTTCACGAACAGCACGAGACTGTATTTTGTCATGAGCATGTTCAGATGCTCTGTGCCCGAAATACGAACATTCGAGGGGAGCACGATCCCGGGAAGTCACGGGCTTTTCTAGCTACGGTTAGAGTAGGTTGTTCTTTTGGCGTTGTAGCGGTGTTGAGTCTGAAGGCTGTAGTTAACGCTATGTCTTTTTCTCTGCTAATAAAAGAATAAGAAGAGTACAGCGTCGCAACGACAAGCTGAGGACGCAAATTGGGGGACGGTAAGGAAGTAACAAAACTTTACCATCTCGTTTCAAACAAAAGTTGAGGATCCTGAAAGCTTTATGACATCAAACTTCGTCAGAATTGGGTCAGAACCATCGCTAAAAGTGTGGCGAACCTTCACTGTAATGGCATTTAATTAAGCATCAAACCTTCAAAGACCAAAATCGCAAATGAAGACCGAACACATGCGACGAACACATGATGAGTAAATGCGTCAACTAATGGTCTAAATGAATACAGAGACATGGTTTGTTAGGCTCTACGTCATCCTATTTTTCTCCTTTGCCGTGATCGATTTTCGTATTATCTGCAACAGTTCCTTGATTGCAATTTTCAAGTAACCCTTTCGACACAATAGCGAGTTTTAGCTGACCGTCTTTCACGGTCCGCTCCGCTCGGAAAGCAAGCGGTAGCACCTTTGCGCATGCGTGGCACGCCTGTCCGCGAACGGCATTGGCTCCGGTTGCGCTGAGCGTGCGGCAGATACCGGAGCGGACCGTCGAAAACGGTTAGCTAAAACTCTTTAATATAAGTCCAGTTTTCAGCAGGCGCCTTGTTTCCTGAGATCTTATCAGAGCTTTTCAGTCGCCCAACCGGTCTACGGGGAAAGGCATTAGCTTTTTTGACAGTATGCCATCGGTCCCACCAAGCAAACTCTTCCTTTAAAACCTTAAAAAGATAGTCCAGCAGGCCTTTGTCGAAAGGGTAAACAAAAAAAAGGACTACCGCAGAAGTGGTAAGTATTCATTTCTGCAGGAATTGTCACAACTTGGCGTTAGTTCACGTGAAGAGAACAGGACCTTGTAATGGGAGGCTTGGGAATTATGCCGCTTTTATTCAGGGGACAAACTAACGCGGCGGGTTGTGAAGTGCAACAACGCTGGAAGCATTCACCCACTTGACACTCCGACGACGGGAAATGCCGCAGATACACAGTATGCAGAAGTGTGCAATAAAAGAAACTGTTTTCCTTACTTTGAGTCAATTACAGCGTAGAACACGTCTGAAGTGTTTTGTTTAGGAAAAGGCTAAAAGGCTGGAAAAATGCAATTTCAAGCTTTCGGCGCAAGACGAAGCTAGTAATTCCCACCGGAGGGGAATTTTGTCTGCCTTGAAGCAGTTCTGAAGCCATAACATGTCACTTTCCGTTTACTGAGCGTGTGAAGAAGCAACCCAGCTATAACATCACACATTATTCCAAATTACTCTCGCGTTTCTAAAAGCACGATATAACCGTTTACTTGATATTTTATTGCACTGGCTCTATCAGAGCAGATGAAGCTATAAAAAGGGCTGTTGCAATTCAGCCAATATAATGCAACCACTGCCTTGAATCCAGCTTATTACATCGCGGTGGCCCTCATAAAGTGGAAAAAAGCCTCCGCCAAAAAATCCCACCCTTTCCCAGTACGGTCAAAAAAGAAGAAAACAAGACCAAGCAGTGGGAACAAAATAATTTCAGATGTCACTTTATTTAAACCGAACACCATACAATATCCTTGAAAAGTCAGTTTTCATCCGACGTGATCCGGTGAGCCCTCCAGTCTTTTAATATGGCTGCTTGTGCGTGCTTAACGCCTGAATGACTACATACTCACGATAGACGGCTATTTATCGCACACTGCTGAGAACGAAGAAAGCTTGATGGGAGATTGGTATAGGAGATTATTAGAGATTGCACAGGAGATTGATATTGGATGGGAGATTCGTATTGCTATATTCATATCAGATTGATATTGGTATTGGTATACCACCAACTACCCAATCGAAGTGAACTTGAGAGGAACATCTGATCAGAACGACGCATTACACGAGTGAACTGGACGGATCAGTAAATTGGAAGAGTAGAAATGAAAACGATAAACCAATTCAGACAAAGCACAGTGGAGCGGTAACAAATGTACGAAATATGCAGTAATGTACTAATGTCCGGATGGGTTTAACCAGGCGAGACTGACATCACCCTCTGCGAAATAACTATTTATTCTCTCTCTCTCTCTCTCTCTCTAGCTGTGTCAAACATTTCGCAACTATTATAATGACTGTTTGTAATGTATCAATGTTCGTACGTGACGTGGGTCATGGTGAATTTCCCCAATGGCATTTCTCAGCGAATAAGAGTAATACCTAGTCACGCACGTTTTTGTGCGAAAACTTTTAGACGCCCTTGAACATTGCTTCTTTTCGGTTAAGCCTTCCTGTTGGACGCAGTGTGTTGAACGGCGGACCCCAAGGAAGCCAGTCGCCGACTCCCTCCTTTCTTTGGACGAAATTGTACCACGGTTCCGCATGCTTTGTCGCAATTGCATTTCTTCATTCTCGAGAGCCTCGCGCATTGTAGCCGAGTTTATTTGCCCTTTTTAGAGCTTCCGATGCTGTTCGCTACGCGTGTCGAACACGCGAGGTTTCACAGTTCGCATGGCTTCATTTCATGCAATACTGGAGTGAAAAGAAGCTTTAAAAGTTTCCCCAAAAAGCCAGTCTGTTACTTTCTCTCGTAGGCACTACAGGTGGCGGCGCGACTTTTCGGAACTACGTTCCTGTTAGAATACAACCCATTCTAATGTTTAAAGGTTACAGGAAGTTCCGATGACATAAAAAAAAAAACAAGGAGACCCTATAAACTCTTTCAGCCGCTCGCACAGAAGCCGAAGAATAGTACGCGGGTTTCGACGCCTGGCTACAAACACACTGTTCAAAATTCTGAGAAAATAAAGAAACGTTTTGGTTGTTGTGTTAGAGCGCATGCGCCTGAACATGCAAAAAGCATCAATGCCGGGACCAATTGCCATCCGACAGTGCTCCAATTGACGTCATACGTTTGCGATGACATGCCATCCTGCGGTGCACACATTTCCAAGTTATATTTGACACGTTGCACTATGGCGGTCTACGTGTTATTTCCGGGAAAAAGTGGTGCTTTTACATGCAGTGCGTAGTTTCCCAGACTAGCTCAGGGAGGTAATGTAGACAAGATAACACGCCATGAAATGACGAAAAACAAACGGTTGCAAAGTACTTAGGAGCTTGTGTCGGAGATCGGTTATTGCATGTAAAACGTAATTATTCATCAGTTGCTTTCATATGCAAAAAACATGTTAACAAACGCTTTCAGGGTTTCTTGGGGTCGTTTTTAATGCAAACGCATTAGGTATTAGGTGCCGCAGCGTGCGGAACAGTTGCTTATTGTCCAGTACACCAAATGGCCGCGCTGTAAAGAGCAAAAAATACAAGCGAAAAATCAAAGCCAGCTTGCACAACGGTGCAAGCCTGATGTCACACCAGAGCTGTGGTCGTCTCACCATGTGAAACAAGACGAACGCCATATAAGTCACTGAGAACCGTTTACCCTATGCGTATCACAAGACGCACGCTCACAACATCACAAGACGCACGCTCACGGTCGCTCGGCATTTTCTTGGTGTTTTTTCTGCGTATGGACGGCGCAACCAACAGATCAAACAGATGTGCTATTAACACCAAAATTTTTGCAAATGCACTACAGCAGGAGTATTTTGAAAACGTAAATCTACTAGTTTGTAAAGAAAACTGGGTACACTTGATTTCGTACGTGATTTGAAACCGGTCGTCCACGGAGTGGGATCCAAGTGTGGTTCCACCAGGTTACATTTGAACGTTGCCACTTGCGGAAACATGTCTCGCGTAGTACTTGCGGCTTTGACGTCATATCGCGTGAAAGGCGCACGTGACGGCAAGTAAGACCGGCAGGTACACCTCTTCCACAGAGAACGCTAAATATGGTGAAGTAGTTCTTTCACTAAAAGGGACCTAACTGCCACCCGCGATCTCATCCTGCTAGCAGAGTGCGTTTAAGAATGTCTAATAGACACGACAGCATGTACTTCAGTGACTCCCGCAAGACGTGGCTACCCACGTAAATACGCATCAGAACAAGAGGCAAAAAAGGAAGATAGAAAAGGAAGTAAACACTGTGCCAAAGCTGATGCTTCCGCACATAACACGCAAGCAGACTAATTTTCCTGGGGAATTTTAAGGTGAAGGCATTGGGTAGTCTGGTCGGCCGAAAATCCGGCGTCGTCGTGGCCGAACGATGGCAAGCAAAATGACCGATGGATGACCCACACTCCAGAAAGTTCCCGTTGGGCGTCTTTACCACAGTGCTCCCGAATGACCAAACGAAAAGACCTTAAGTGCAAATTAGACCAATGAAAACAGAACATCTGCGCAGGATCTTTTCTCAGTGCAAACGGCATTTACGTCTTGAGGGCTGTCCCTGCGCACATGCACTTTTTTAGTCAGGCCATATGTTCAGATCCGTCATTCGCCCAATTGAAACACCTGGTCAATTCAATTGGTTATTCTGGAGCGCTGTAATTTAGACGACCTACGGGGAATTCTTACAGGGCACGGAATGGCGGATGCTGGAAAAAAAAATAGCAGTAGCAAAATGCTCGGAATAACGACAGATTTTTTAGGGACGATTCTGTAAGCAATGTAATGAAATTTAGTTTTAGAGAGACTAGGCTAAAGCTTGGACTAGGTGGTAATTGTACCCAGGTCCTGCAGAACAAACGACGAGCCTTCATTCGCCATACCATGGCTGCTCCATGGCACTAGACGGCTAGGATTGACCGAGTGATTGCGCCATGGACTTCGACCTATAATCGGGCCTTACAGACATGACCTGAGGCCAAAACGAGTAGTTTGAGCACAGCAAGTGTAGAAGTAGAAATTATACCAGTCGAAAATTCGGCTTCCACAAACTGCCTGCTTTGCTTCGCTTTCAACAGTGGCGCCATTATGCGCCATCCGCTGAAAGTTCCGATTGCGGGGCTCTGTCCGTAACGTTGGGGCACGAGAACAGTAAAATCTGGACACCTAAAAACTAAAAAAAAGGATAATGATGATGATGACAATACGGGATCGTAAATGGGACATCAAGAAGCGCTTCGGTGTGAGTAACTTGTCCCTGTTTCCGCAGCTATCATGGGTGTACGAGTTGTCTTCTTGGCATTACAGAGATGCCTAGCAGGCGAAGCATGCTTTACAGAAAAACACTATGCGGCTGGATATATTTACTCTACAAAAAACTCCGGGCCATCTCCACTAACTTGAAACCTGGAGAAGGGCGGAGCATTGATTGTATAAGTGTATTCTTGGTGCCTTGGCGTTTTTGCCAACGGAGATGAAACCGTTGGAAGGTAGAGGTATACAGCTTTGCCGTAAAAGTCTCTTGCCTTTGAAGCACGAAACTCTCTAGCGCGAGGCGTAAAGGAGTGTCCTGGTGTTTTTTTAGTACCCTTTACGAAGCGCTCCAGCGCCAGTCGTAAACGAGTGTACCCGTGTTTTTTTTTAAATTGGTACGTTCTAGCGCGAGTCGTAAACGACATTACCGGTGTTTTAGTACCGTGACTACATGAGACGACGATTAGGACGATGGCGACGACGACAGGAGACGCACCCAGCCCCAGCCCCTAAGGGGCTTGGCCCCTAAGAACCACAGCGTAGAATGGTCGTCTGATGAGGATATAAGGTTTTAGTTAGGATGATGAATTGTAATCAGTGAGGTTGAAAACAGGCCTTTTCCCCAATAGTTTTTGGCCTATTTTGGGAGAAGTGGTGCGCTACATCTGACCTCTGAGTGTGTCTCTGCAAAATAAAGCAAAATTTACTCCGGACAACAATATAATAGTCCCAGAACGACACCTAAGAACACACGCGGAGGGATAAACAGCCAGGAAAATATCACCAACAATGGCAAAGCTTCGTTACCAACATATAAGAAGCTTCCCTGCAACATTTACATACCGGTCGAGAAGTTCACTGCGTAAACTTTTCTTTAGGTACCCACCCGATGCACCGCGCAGTGTGTACACACAATGGTTGGTTCTTTTAGCTGTTTTATTGACGACTTGAGTAGTAAACATAGTTATTTTTGGTATTAACGCTTTACGTTGAAAGGAGGCACGACGAAAACAACCAAGGATAAATGAAGAAACACTGGAAAATTGGTCAGTTAGAACGTATCCGAGAGTTAAAAAGCTCACAAAGAACGAGGGATAGACAGAAAGAACGTAAACAAGCGTCCTTTTGTGTTCATTCTGTCGATCCATTTTTCCGTTTGCGCTGTTTAACTGCCCAAAATGTCATTGAAAACACGCTGTCTTGTGCTTCCAGGTTTATAACACCGAACGTAGTTCGGTGGTATAAACCACACAGGTGTGGTCAACGTCACCCAGTCGGTGTTGAATTCAGAAAAAAAATCCCATGCGCTGCCACTGCCCACATAAGGCGTCTTTCTCCCGCAAACCTGCCTACGGGGCCTACACTGCAACTAATAAGTGCAGCACAGTATTCAGATTCTCCGGTAGCAAAGGTGGTGTCTTCGCGTTCGGTATTTATCTTCGCCATGCATCCTCATTTTCTGGGCGCAAATACGCCTCCACCCTACATGAAACTTGTCACCAAAGGGTCAAACGTCATTCTTTGTTACTGACTAAGAGCAGTCAATATCCCTTCTCGTCTTTCATATATACAGAATCAATGGCTCTTAGCTCAGAACCATGCTCTGGAAACATTGGGTGGTGCTCCTAAGGAAGAGATTTTTACCCATTAGGAAATGAAGTAGTTTCTCAAAATAAATCATATTCGATAAGAGTGGGATTTCCGCTTTATAAATGGCGCAATATAATGAGGATTTCACGCCATTGCTTTTACACTCCTCGCCCCAGCGCGTGGTACTTCCAAGTGGGCAATCTGCGGACAAATGCTTTAACAGGCAGCGCCTTTGGTGAAATTGAGGTCACAACAGCTGCGCGCAAAATAAACAAAGGTTCGCTCGATTGCACAACGGTCGTGTTTGAAAACCTAGTAAAATTTAAACTAACCACTTAAACTAGGCACTGTCTTAAACTTTTAAACTAGGCTCTTAATTTATTTAAACGCTCTTAATTTAAACTAGGCACGCTCTTTGTCAGCATGTTTCTATTCACCACTGCTATGCAGCGCACTTGTACTCAAAAGCCGCTTTCTTTTCTGCTCCATGTACAGCTCGTGGCTCCCCCGGCGATTATTTGCACAGCCAGGTGTTTTATGTCGTGTAAAGCTATCATTATTCGTTTAGTGCTGCCAGAGACTCTGAGAAGTTCCAGTATCGAGACAACGCTCGTTCTTCTCGACCCTTAGTGGCGCTTCACCCTCGCGTCTCGATTTTGAACCACCTCCCAGCGTGATCAAACAAGTTTGCAGGCACGCTAAGCACAGCATGTAAAAAAGCTGCATCGATGAAGAAACCTTCCTTAGTATGTACTCTTGAGACGCTCCCAAATACTTTTCGCAAAAAATACAAACCCTATGTGCGAGCGTTATCACGTTTCGGGGAACCAGCCAGCTTGGCTTGATTTTTCGAGAAGATTAGCCCGCTACATGTCTCGCCTTACCACGGCGAGACCCTCAGCCTCGGAGGCCGTCTTTCTAGTAAAACAGTGTTACACGCCAAATGGGGTTAACTGTGTAAAATCAAGTTCAGCTCGTGTTTGCCTACAGTCGCAAACGTCCGGACGGTCACACGGCACCGGCTCGCACCCCGCACGACCTCGCTGCCGACGTTGATCCAGTTAGCGCGGTTGCCTCGACCTCAGCTGTTGACCGACGTCGCCCAGTGGGGATTCACCCTAACTGGATTATCGTGCAGGTCGATGGGCGCGTGAGTCACCGATGAACTCCTCCCAGCTACAGTTAGAGCACAAGTTCTTCCGTCCCGCAGGCTATCGAGCTCCGAAGGAAGTGACACGGGTTAACTATACCGCGAGGCATATCTGGGAAACAAGAAAGGAAAGCAAACTAGTGTACAAAGAGAATCTGCAAAGGGCCGACCCCTAGCTGTGGATCAACTGCACCGCTTGGTTAAACCGACGCCTCTTCAAAGTCTTACTCTGCGCGGCGAGTGCCCTTCTCCGCTTCCGGGGGAATGGCAAAGGCGTGAAAAGGGGTTGTGCCGCATTGGAGATGGAAGGAGGAGATTCCGGCGACTTGGAAGAGCAGCAAGAGTAAGTAGGGCCTGGCTAACAAAGCTTCGCAGTGATTCTAGCACTGTTAATCGGTACACCCTCATGTGGTACCCCTTTAAGCGGTACACTTTTAAGTGGTGTGCTCACATGCGGTACGTTTTTACGCGCTGAGGATGAGTAGGCGAGAGTTTCTAAGCCCTCTAATACTCTCAGCCTAAAAATATAAAAGCAGAATCAGAAAACGGGATAATACCAGATCATGAATACGTGCAAAAAAAGATCAATTCAGAATATATTTATCGCAATGTCGAAAACCCCGCAATGTACAGGCAGTAAGAATCTACTCTCGGAAATTCTAAAACCACCAAAATACGCGCATTGAGGTGTTGGTGTAGTTTAGTTATCCTTGTTCTTCATCTCATCAAGAAAGTACAGCGGAAACTTTAATGCGGACATCTTGCATAACTTAAAACGCATACATCTTTCAAGGATATGAAAGGCTTTTAGCCAGTTGGTAAAAGCCTTTTTTCTGGCAGTGTCCGACTTATATATGTGCGCGTGGTGAGGTTTGGCCTTCTTTTTGAAATAAAAACATGCAATAGTCTCTGAATAATTATATTTTGCAAACATGGGCTTGGGCAAAACAAACAGAAACACATTCTAGGACTGGATAAGCACAAACTCTCCAAAACTTCAAAACACAGACAGCCCGCTTAAGTACACTACTCACAATGTTGCTAGGTTCTTTGGTGATGCGTGCGTGTTAGTCACACTCATACCAGATTGAAATCACACACGGCTAAGTGTGATAGGCAAAATCTAGGAGTCCACAGGTGGCATTTTTTTTGACGAGAGATACTAATGTCACTGACGCCGTCTGCTTCTTCTTAAACGTTGCAAACCTCTAGCATTTGCTCTCCCATGTCATCTTCGCATCTGCGTTGTATCAAAATATTAGGAATCAGAAAATTGTGCGTGCAAGCCAAACAGGGAATCGGTAAGCGTGCAACTTGTATTTTTTTACACAGCAGTCGTGTCCGCGAAGTAATCAATAGTACAGCTTTCCTACCCTGTGTAGGCTTTTTTTTATATTATACTAGTATCTGGCATACCACACCAACCCTGAAGCCCACATGGTGATTGGAGTGGTTTTTCCTCCACCAGTATATGTCTTTACCATTTTCGTCGTTTTATGCAAATCGCTTTTACTAAATTACTTTGTCTTGCTGGCAAACGGAGATACGATAAACTGGATGGCTTCTGAGCCCTCCGGTAGGACATGGGTCATTGTAAAAACTAAGATCCGGCTAAGGTGTTTGGTGCACTTTTGTTTCCTCGTTTGGTGAAAAACCTCTGCCACCTAAATCTTTTAATAATCTGGATGTCTCTGCTAATTATGACGTAGCATGTAAATGCAAAGTATTTCTACTTATACTTCGGAGAGTATCTTAGTGGTCGGGTATTGTGGCTCTCTGTCTGTGTAAAATAGAAATATTGAAGTAAGGTAAAACCAGTAATTTGGCGAATTGAAGCCCAAAACTTATGTGTAGATGAGTAACCCTTCGCCAACTTGGCCTATTTGAAATTCGGTCTGGGTGCTTACCAACAAAGATCAGAGAAGTGAATGCAGATACTTAAGAAAATTAAACGACCAGGGAACAGGTTGGAGTGTGTTGGGAAGACGGAACGTTGGCCAAAGTTGTCGCGTTGAGATGATTTCGCTAATTGGACTCAACACGGTGACGTTAAAACTTCTCCAGGGTAGAACTGTGTGGATAAATCCCCAGCTAAAAATTTACCAGGGAGCGGTTGCGACCAAAAACAGTTATCTAGGGCGAGGGTTTTAATCTAGCGACCATTGGGATAGAACCCTTCAGTATCCCTACCAAAAATCTGAAGAATTGAAGAATTTTGCAGGGGCAAAACGCAAAGACACAAAGTGACGGAACACCTCTCCCGACTGACCGAGGCAGGGCGGCTCAAGACATATATCGGGAAGGAAAGAGTTTACAAAAGTTCAACAAATATCATACCCATCCTGAAACAATAAAAATTCAAAGTCTTTAGAACATTGTTTCAAATTATTCAGATCTGCAAGACCGGAACACATTTAGATTCTAGTAACAACGCTTTCATATGCACGTATTGTAAACTCGCATCCAAATCATAACAAGCACAATTCAATGAACACCTGCTACTCACCAATACACCCAGATATCGTACACGGTTCATCTGCCGTGAGATGCTTAAACCAAACGCTCTCATTCTTTCGCTTAAAGAATGTCTCGAAACACTTTATAAATGCTTATCCGATTATAAAACGCTTAGGCAATCCATTGCTTGTTTAGGCGCTGACCTCAAGGGCTCTGCTACATCCGCCTGAAGATTTTGCCTATCGTTCGTAATGACCACGTCCCTTGAGTTTTTTTTATTTTACTTTCTTGATTGTCTGTTGTGTTTTTGAAATTTTCTTCTTTTCTTATTTTCCAAAGCTCAGTTTCTCAGACTGATGCATTGGCAATGACCTTACGACCATCGCAGTAGTTTTGTTTTCCATGACTACCACCAGAGAACGCTTTCTATGCCATTACACCACCTGCAGTCCACAATAGCAACAGGCGATCACACAACGGCGAACATGCATGCGAGTCCTGCTAGGGTTTTAAAAAGTATGGTTGTTTCCTCTATCATAGGAATCGGTAAAGCACGAAAGTGAAACGTGCAGCGAAATTTGCAGCTGAGCATGGTTTGCAGGTCGGTGGCTGTCCTGTGGGTGTTCTTGACGAGCGACGTCCTGCTGGCGGGTCGATTCAGCAAAGGTGTACTGGCGTCATTTCGGTGATAAATATGACGTCAGTGAAATCTTGGTGTGTCCCGCCATAAAACATTTCCGTGTTAAAAAAATATATAAAACCCGAAAACGAACAACGCTATGTATAACGTACTCTTTAGTACTAAAGCTTGCTTTTCCGAAAGAACACCCTGTGTGCAGGGGTGCGCCCTATACAGGCAGCTCGCTTCGTTGTACTGGCGTCATTTATGTGACGGATAATATGTAAGTCAAATATTTGTATATCCTGGAATGCAACCATTTCGTGTTGAAAAGCGACTTTGATGCCACAAAAACTGCAATAACTTCGAGTCCATCGAATTTTAGTCTTACGTGTTTCATCATCATTCTATCCTTCGACGTTTCATTCGCTAACTAGATTGTTTTAGCCTTCTGCTACCGGAACGTTTCTGCTCGCCTCAGCGGTTGCACGCCACATGTTTAAATTTCCCAGACTGCAGCATCCCTAACCTTGAAAATGTCAAGTTCCTCGGTGCCAGCTGACAGCGGTGGCGGACTTGGGAAAATCAATGTTGTTTTCAGACAAATTCTTGCCGTGCGAACTTCTCTCTCTTCCGAACGCGCCCAATGTTTATTGGCTTTACGCGCCACTGGGCTCAGTTTCGGGAGCCGGAGCCTTCTCTTCGACGTTGGCTAAGTGCGGAAGCCCTCCGCCATGCGCGTCACGGTCGCTTAAAGTCTGCCCGACTTGTGCGGCTGACCACGGCTTCATCCCATTGAACGTGCCTTGAAAACTCAAACTCGGCGTCGCAGTGAAATCCGGGGGACGCGCTTCTGGAATAAAGATGAAATCAAAGGCAGGAAGAAGCGGACACTAAGAAAAGCAGTAAAACCAGAACCTGGAGTGTCTCGCATCTACTTCTTTGCAGTCAGCCTAAATTTATCACTTCTCAGCTTTCCCCCCTGCACCAGAGATTCACTTCTTGGCGGCTCCTCATTTAAACAATTTCTTTTTTTCCGTTTGGGATTGCGTTGGTCCCGTCTTTTTCTCTAAATCGGCGCAGTTGAATCCTGACGCCGTGACGCTCAAGTTTAGGGCCTCGAAATTATTTTTCAATATCACGTCGTCAAAACAAGACACTTTCTCCGCACGATCGTGCATGCATTTCTGCATGTTTCCTTCACAAAATGGGGTGTTCTGGGCTCCCTCTTTTTATTCCGAAGTGTGGAAGTTCTTCCGCGTTCTTGAATTTATGGTCCCGAGAAAAAGAGCAACGAATAAATGTAGATCAGCCTCTTGGTAGCCAACTTCGAGGTACATTCAAGTGGGTACCCCGATTAATGCGAAAGGTTTTCTTGCTTGAACGAACCGCTCTAATTGCTAAAGAAAATCACCAAGCTTGCATGCGTGGCCTTAATCGTACACCAAAATAAAACAAGCCAAGCCAAGCCAAACAATCAGGAGTGAAGAAGAAGGTAATCCTGTGGTTGCCTTGGACGTGACGAGTATACACCAAAGTTTCCAGCCTTTCATTCGGATCAGCTGAGTCACGTACCTTTCTCTGTCGGAGATTGGGCGGATCTCGAGAAACGTGCCCAGCTCCCCTAGCCCGCCTAATGTAAATGTTACCCTACATCTCCCAACTCCAACGAAGGATCCCTGTCACTTTCCTGAACCAAACTTTTTTCCCCTGAGCTACTTTGTTTTCTTTCCATCTTTTTTGTCTCTATTTCATTCTTGGATGAATGGGGATTCCTGATTTAACCTTTCCTTTTAACCTAATCTTGTCGAGCCAACCCAACTTCGTGCTACTGCATCAGAGTCTTCTCGTGACGAATTGGTTGTGAACGGAAAGTTCGTTCGCCGTTAGAAAAAGGAAGAGAAACGCTCGGGAAAACCCGATGACCCTCTCGAACAGTTAACTCACTTGTGCTTAACGATAACGGTGTACTTGCGGGGGAGGATATGGCCTACTGGAAAATTAAGGGTGCACCGAACAAATGAAGGTTTTTTTGTGCTCGAAACCGTGCTATGTGGCATTCACACGAACCTAAATTTTTGTGCAGAAACGTCATCAGGTCATAAGGGACGAACAATTTCGCCCTTCAATTGCTTTCCACAGATTTATTCATGGATGCAAATATCAACGGAAAATTATACGAGAACATTCTAGTTTAACATTTTTTTACAGACAATTGTCTAGCGTAGGAAACTGAGCATGCCCGCAACTAAGCAAAGGAACAACAGAAACAGTACTCCCACCTCCCCTCGCGGAAACCCCTGTGTAGATGTGACGCATAGGGGGTTCCGTTGTTGTTTCCGTTAGGTTGATTCTCCCATCGCGTGAAACGTGCCGTGAACCCCCTGCCGCGGCTATGACGCAACGTGGCGCGGCTATGACGCAACACAATCCAACACAATCCACTTTAATCCAATCCAATCCAAATCCAATCCAATCCAATCCAGGCCAAGCCAAGCCAAGCCAATCCAATCCAATCCAATTCCCCTCGCGAGAGAGTGTTCGCTATCGAAGAGGAGAGGGGGTGAGCGGCGGAGAGCGCAGCTCGCGTGGCGAGGAGAATGGGGGAGGGGTGTGGACGGACAACAACGCCGTATGGAGGGACAAGGCGAGTGAATGAGATGCCGTCGCATCTAAAAACAAGTTGGCAATTTGGAAGAGTGACAGGCAGGCTCTATTGATTTTTGGATTTTCCCCAGCCGAGGTGCGAGCTGGGTGTGGATATGTCAATGTTTGCCTGAAGGAGCTTTGGTTTCTTGATGACATCAAACTGTTCACTTTAGCCGAACAATGAATTTCCCTATCCAAACGTCGTCAATCTCTCCCATTGGATCTAAGGCAGCCGTTGGTATTGGCTTAGAGATTTTTCGGTCACCAGGTGGCTCTATAGATCAATAATGCAATAGCCGGTTTTGTGGAGCGTTATGCAGTTGCCGCAGTCTGTTAGCCGCCATTCTCTATATTTGCTTATCTTTGACCTCACGGCGGTAAAACGTTTATAGGCAACTAAACCGCGGTAGGTTTGGTTTGCCCTTGCGTTTAAGGTGCGTTTTTTTTTTATTCAGATCTCTGGTTTATGTTATTTTACTCTATATTTGCCAATTTTGTTATGAATCATTGTTTTTTAAGTGCGAATGCACTTCTTAAGCGACCCTAAATCACGCGTCCACCGCCGTCCGTCCGTCCGCACCACATACCCACTAAGGGCGATTGGCCAAGAAGAGTTCCTAATTTCTTTAGCACATACCCACTTAGGGCGATTGGCCAAGTAATCTGAATCACGCGTCCACCGCCGTCCGTCCGTCCGAACCTCATACCCACTTAGGGCGATTGGCCAAGAAGAGTTCCTAATTTCTTTAGCACATACCCACTTAGGGCGATTGGCCAAGAATCGGGCGTGAGAAGGGCTAATGCACCCGCTTAAAGGAGTACTGACACGAAATTTCAAAGCTGAGATCCGCTCTAGCAATCAAGTACAACGACAACACAAATAGGTGTCTGTGAATAAATGCATCTTTCTTTCTTTGTAGTTGTGTGTGTGTGTGTGTGATCTCTCTTTCGCGAACATTACCGAACCGCGCAAATTCAACTCCTGCATTCGCACTTTCACATTCTTCCCCTCGGGGAAATGCGGGGAAATTTTTGTTCGACCGTCACTATTTCGGTCATTTTTACTAGGCTCTACAAACGTGCGTGCTAGCACCTTTTCAGGAAAGTCCGAGTGCAGCTACGTCTCCTAGTTATTCACCAACATAGCTGTACCATGTATGCTTGAAGAGAACGTAAAACCATTAGGGACTAGTCAAGGGAGTACTCAATGCAACAGTCAAGGAAGTAGTAGACAGATTCATCTTTCGAAACGTTCGTCTCACTCTTAATTACGTCATCTGTATGTCCCACGAATGCCCCGCACGGGGCACCTTGAGTATTCATGGTGACGGTGAGCAGCGACACCGCGGACCCCGAGCTCCCAACATAAGCCGTGCCCAACCGTGGCGACGTGTTTAAAGGTGAAGGGTAGAAGCCGTAAACGGTGGCCGTCGGAGCCTTGGTCAAGCTCCGGCCGATGGGCTCCCTGCCTGTCTACCAGGCAGGGAGCTCCGGGACCTCTTTGACTACCAGGGCAAGTTCAAAGGAGAAAGTACCCCCGTCTCCCTGCTGTTATACTATGCTTTATGGTATTGTCTAAAACCCCCTCCAACCGTGATCGGCCCCCTAAAAGGGGCCGCACCGAAGTATCGTTTCCCCCATTGCCATCTTTGACATTTCCTGAACCAGATAATTTCTCTCGATTTCTTGTGATGGAATCGCTCAATCCAACCCACCCTCTTGCATCTGAGTCAGTCTTCTTGATCGCCAAGTATCTTGAAGCCATAGTAGGAAAATTGTATAAATGCAAAAAACAAAGGTCTGGTGAACTCTTAATTGAAATAAATGACAAGCAGCAGTCTGCAAAGCTTCTAGCTCAGACTAGACTGGCTGATCTTGACATCCGGGTCACACCGCATCGGAGCCTCAACAGCTCGCAGGGTGTGATATCCGAGACAGACCTCCTGAACGAAACCGATGCGGATCTCCTTGCCGGCTTGAAGGATCAGGGCGTCACTGCCGTGAGACGCATCACTATCCGTAGAGACGACAAGGAGATTCCCACCAAGCACATCATATTGACCTTTGACCGCGCAGTTCTCCCACAACATATATATGCATGTTTTATCCGGTGCTCAATACGTCCGTACATCCCAAACCCGCGGCGCTGTTTTAAGTGCCAGCGGTTCGGGCATGGTACGAACTCTTGCCGTGGCCGAACGACGTGTGCGAAATGCGCGGCGCACGATCATCCTAGTGACAACTGCTAATCCGATACCCTCACTTGTGTAAACTGCGGGGGACCGCATGCAGCGTACTCCCGCAAGTGCGAAAAGTTCACACTCGAAAAAAAGATCATCAACATCAAGGTAACCGAGAACATCACCTTCCCGGAGGCGAGAAAGAGGTTCGCCTCTTTCCCTCTGGGGAGGTACGCTGACGCGGCTCGCCGGGGGGCGGAGCGGCGTCTGGTGTCCACAGGGACCCAGTTCAACGAGTCTGACCTGGTCCCGCCCACGCCCCCCGCTGGGTTGCCTCACGCAGCCCAACCCGGCACCACGCCGCTTGCTGAGGCAGCAGCGGTTGTGGCGCAAACCACTCCTGTCGGGACCGGTGCCGCTCCCGCCTCTGTCTCCCCGTCCTCCAGTGCGTTGGAGGGTACCGAGGTGATGGACACCACGGGCCCCGCACCGGCTCCCACCGCCACCGCACCGCTTGTGCCACCTCTGGCGCCCCCGACGGTGGCGGCTCAAACGAAGGGCTCCCGAAGGGGGGCCAAGTCCGGGGGGCCCGGTCCGTCGGGCACCCCTCGGACATCCGACGACGAGATGGACGTCGGGCCATTCCTGCCTGCAACGCAGCGCAAGGAGCGGCCACCGACTTCCAAGCCTACAGAAAGGCCCAAAAAGCCCAATCCAAGAGTAACAGCCCCGAAAGACGACACATGAACACACACGAACACACACATTCCAGTCATTCTTAAATTTAAATAATGGGAACAGAAAATATTATCCAATGGAACTGCAGAGGCCTCCTTAAAAATCTTGCCGATGTGTATGAGATTCTGCATGCCAGTCAGCCAAGTATTATGTGTCTCCAGGAAACCCACCTCAACTCTAAACAAACAAATTTCTTAAATAGGTACATGGTATTCAGAAAGGACAGGGTTGGCTGCACCCACTCTTCAGGAGGTGTGGCCATTATCGCCCGGAAATCATTAGCATGCCACCCTGTCACTTGAAACACTGTCCTCGAGGCTGTAGCAATCTGTACCATAATATTTAATAGGTTGATAACGGTATGCTCTATTTACATCTCTCCTGATTTTGCACTTCTGAGCTCTGATTTCGAGGCGCTGGTTGACCAGCTGCCCGAACCATACATACTAACAGGCGACCTTAATGCGCACAGCTCTCTTTGGGGCTCCTCCAGAACGGATGCCCGAGGTCGCCTGTTAGAGAAGTTTCTTACATCCTCCGGAGCATGCCTTTTCAACAAAAAACAGCCTACATACCATAACTTAGGACACAATACATACTCTCATCTTGACTTGGCTATTGGTTCCGCAGTTCTCTTTCCATGTCTTGAGTGGGGTGTGGGCACGAACCCATATGGTAGTGACCATTTCCCCACTTCATTAACGTATATAGGTATAGGCCCGAGCAGTCCATCTTCCCATAAAAGGTTTAATGAATCAAAAGCAAACTGGAGCACATTCACACAAACATCTCAACTACACCATACATCCATAAAACACCTACACGTGGAGGAAGCCGCCCAACTCGTCACGGTGCACATCCTCGACGCCGCCGAAAAGTCCATTCCCCAGGCCTCCAGTGGGTCCCGCACCCCAAGGAGGCCCTGGTGGAACGAGGACTGCAGGCGGGCGCGAGAGGCCCAGAACAAGGCGTGGGGTGTCCTTCGGCGGTACCCCACGTCAGATAACCTAATTTCTTTTAAACGGGCAAAGGCTTTTGGAAAGCGAGTGCGTCGTGAGGCGAAAAGGGAGAGTTGGCGCACCTTCCTCACTTCCATCAACTCATACACTGACACACACAAAGTCTGGACACGAATACGAAAACTAAAAGGACAACAGACACACAGCCTGCTCCTGGTTAGTACAACAGGGGACACACTGGAAGACCAGGCTAACACACTTGCACAACACTTTCATGAAACACAAAACATCTGTAGAAAAGAAGTCCCTGCGTGATAACAACAAGTCGCACACTTCTTACAATTCTCCTTTTTCAATTCATGAGCTGAAGGTTGCTCTGAGCACATGTAAGCCTTCAGCTCCAGGTGCAGACAAAATCACATACACCATGATACAACACCTACACCCAGACACTCTTGAAACACTCCTACATCTATACAACAACATATGGCTTTCGGGGCACATTCCTCGCTCTTGGAGGGAGGCCATAGTAGTGGATTTCCTGAAGGAAGGAAAGGACCCTTCCTCTCCCGCTAGCTACCGGCCCATCGCCCTCACAAGCTGCCTGTGCAAGCTCCTCGAGAAGATGATAAACAGGAGACTCGTGTACTTCTTAGAGTACAACGGTCTTCTCGAGAGCTGCCAGGCGGGCTTTAGGGCGGGGCGATCTACGAACGATCAACTCGTTGCGTTAGAGTCATATATTAAAGATGCTTACCTCCATAAGCAGTACTGTATGACAGTATTCTTTGATCTTGAAAAGGCGTACGACACTGCTTGGCGGTACGGCATCCTCAGCGATTTGAAGTCCTTTGGTATGTCGGGTAACATGTGGAACACGCTTGCCAGTTACCTCTCTGAAAGAACGTTTCGCGTGCGAGTTGGAACTGCACTCTCTAGAGTTCATGTGCAGGAAAACGGTGTTCCGCAAGGTGGAGTTTTGAGTTGCACGTTGTTTATTGTAAAAATGAACTCTCTTCGGAAGGCTCTGCCACCAACCATTTCCTGCTCAATCTATGTAGACGACGTGCAATTATCCTTTAAGTCTTGTAACCTGTCTGTCTGCGAGCGCCAAGTCCAGCTTGGTGTAAACAAGCTAACTGGCTGGGCTTGTTTTAAATTAAGCAACGGTTTTAAATTTAATCCAGTGAAGTGTACTTGTGTTCTGTTTTCGAAAAGGCGCGGCATTTGGCCGGATCCAGACATCAAACTTAATGGTGTCTCAATTCCAGTCAGAAATGAACACAAGTTTTTAGGTGTAGTCCTTGACGAAAAGCTCTCGTTCATTCCACACATAAAACAACTTAAACATAAATGCTTAAAGGCCATGAATATACTCAAGGTTCTCTCCCACTCTTCATATGGGGCTGACAAACAACTTCTTTTACGTGTTTTTACCAGCCTGATAGGTTCACGATTAGACTATGGAAGCGTTGTTTATGGGTCACCAAGTAAGACATCCCGCAAAATGCTATACCCAGTGCTTCATCTGGGGCTCCGGTTGGCATGTGGTGCCTTCCGGACTAGCCCGGTCGAAAACCTCTATGTGGAGTGTAATAAGTGGAACCTACAACGTCAGCGAGCATACACAGATCTCCTTTTTGCTTTTAAAATGTCATCTATGCCACATCATCCTTTTAAATCGGCTTTTTATGATACGTCTATGACTGCACTACTCCTAAACCGACCATCGTTCTCTGCGCCCTTCTCTTACAGAGTTGGAGAGGAAGCGTCAGAGCTTTCTGTATCCTTTTTAGACACCATACAAAGTTCTCAAACAGATTTTATAGCAACATGGCATCTCCGCCCTGTATCATGCGACACATCCTTCACACATGTAGATAAAAACCGAGCTCCCACATGTGCAATTCTGCAGCACTTCCTGTATTTGCAGCAGAAGTATCAATTTTCTGAATTTTATACAGACGCCTCTAAAACTGCCACCTCTGTGTCCTGCGCGGCGCATGGGCCCGGCCTTAATGTCACTAGAACTCTTAACAGTAATACCAGTATCTTTACGGCAGAGGCTTATGGTGTACTTCTTGTTGTTAATCATATCCTTCAAAGTCACATCCCACAATCCATTATATATACAGACTCCCTCAGTGTCGTGCGGGCGTTGTCGTCAACAAAGTCTTCAAAAAATCACGTTGTAAATCTAATAGTCAAGGGTATTATGTCTGTGTATGTCCACAAATTTAAACTAGTCCTTTGCTGGGTCCCTGGCCACTGTGGTATAGCCGGGAACGAGGCAGCGGATCGAATTGCCGCTGCTGCTACACTCTCGAATACAGTAGACATAACCACATTACCCTACACCGACGTGAAACCACACATCAGACAACAACTTCGCAAAACATGGCAAACACACTGGAGCGAACAAACCGACAACAAGTTACACGTAATAAAACCACACTTGGGACCATACACCACCGACACACGCAATAGATACACTGAAGTCGCCTTGGCTAGATTACGGATAGGGCACACTCACGCAACGCACTCGCACCTGCTCACTGGATCTCCAAGACCTCTGTGCAGCAGGTGCGGAGAGGCCCTATCCGTGATCCACATCCTCATAGAATGTAAGGCACTCGACAGGACACGACGGAAACACTTCCCTCAACTACACACACGACATATTCCACCACACCCATCATACTTCTTAGGAGATGATGCCATGTTTTCTGTTCAGCGCACCTTTAAGTTCCTATCAGAAGTTCACTTTTTACAACTCATCTCATACCACCCATAGCTTTACCCCTGGTCCTATACACCAGCCACCTTATTTATTATTTTTTTTAACCACTCTTGTTCTTCACCCTGGCCCTTTACACCAGCCGTACTCATAGTTTTTAACTGATTTCATTTCGTGTTGTCTCCTCATCAAATAACTTTCTGTTTGGCGCTCTTTGCCCGTGTCGGCCTTGCGCCAATAAAATCAAACCATCATCATCATGTCCCACGAATGCATTTTAAAAGCACCTCTTCCGGCAAATTTCCCCATTCTTTCCGATTGCATCCAATTTGATAAATGGCAATACAGGGGCGTACTTAATCAACAAAACCCGATCCTTCCCAGCGAATGAGTGAAACATTGTAAGGCACGAGCCAACCTTCCTGTCGAGAATTCGTTGGGAAAGCAAAATCTGTTTGTGTCATGCTCGGCTAACCACCTTCTTTATTTTTTTAGGTAGTGAGGGCACTGTGCATTGTTTTCCAGACTCGCCCCAATGGTGTCGCTCGAAGTGTCTCGTCGAAGTTATTTTGCAGAGCAAGCTGGAAAAGCCAATGTTATACTAAATAGACAGACACCGAACGAAAGAAACGGCTTAAAGAATAAAAACAAACAATCCAGAGGTATTTCGGCTTCGCTACGGAAGCCTTGATCACAATAGCTCAGAAGGATGTGTACAGTTGTGGCAAACGAAAGGCGAACACGATAATATGAACCAGTACACGTAAAATTGAAAAATATTTTTTGAGATGGCGCAATAATGACGTCATTGTTATATTCGGAAAGCCATATTTCCCAACTTCGTTACTGTAATTTATCCACGCGTCAATTTGACTTGCTTTAAATTAATCCCGCTATTTTTGTGTTCTGGTGCATATTTTCGCGACCAGGATTCATTTGTCTATAACTGTACCTAGCAGTGTACTCAATCCGGTTCTTATCGTTCATACGAAGTCGGGAGTCATTTTGTGATAGAGAGAGAGAGAGCTAGAGAGCTCTTTATTAAATGAAAGCAGAGAGGCTTGCCGGAATGTTCCCGCCTACATGCTACTCTGCGGGGATCGGTAGATGGGAGTAAAGGCCCTAAAAGAAGTGGGGCAGAAGAAAGGGGGGAAAAGAGGAGGTTAAAGAAAAAAAGTGAACACGAAGCTTTGCGTGGTGACGTAAAAGTTCACACGATCTCACAGGTAAAGTTCTAAATTGTCTCTGCGAGGCCGATTCCGCGTAAATAGTCAAATAAGGCAACCAACACTTTCCCTGGGACGATGGAGAGGGCCAGGGTCCAAGGAGACCTTTCAAATATATAGATACGTTGTTGAGGCACTCAATCTTTTCTGCGAGGTGATTTCTTTCTTGGATGTATGTTGGACACTCTAGAAGGACGTTGTGCCTACTGCTGTGCTTGTTAATAGGTCCTGGACTATTAGAATATGACGATCATTGCACAGGTACCAAGACAGGCGAAATCATTCTCCCAAGAAAAGGTAGCCTTTCTGTACAGTCGATGCGCCGCAGAGGAAGAAACCCCATGCTAAGCGCCTCTCTTTAAATGAAGGGTGTTCTGGCATATTTCGGGGGTATACTTTATTTGCCCTTTTTCTTGACAGCATTTTTATGTAGCAGTTGAAGTGTTCGGCGGTACGTTGATAGTTTTACCTGTATTCGTATATCGGCACTTCTTGTAGCAAAGCTTGATTGCCGTCACATGTTTTCCACTTTGTAAACAGCGTTTTCTTTTTCCGGAATGAACAATAAGCTTCATTTTCTGGGCCTGTTTTAGGATTGTTTGTAACACACGCATGTACACAAAAGTAAAAATTGAAGATTGGGAAGGAAGCGAAAAACGTAAAGGAAAGGCACGAATATAAACAAGGCTACGGCCTAGTATGCTATCCTGCACGTGGGGAAGGGGAACAATAGGGAAAAACGAAGAAAACAGAAAAAAGAAGGAAAAGTAATGACAGAGGTGCCGCTAAAAAATACCTTAGCGGAAAATAACGCCCCTACACCATATTTGTATGGGCACTGGTGAAAGCGAGATTGCTATAAGAGGGTTGTGCCGCTGCCCACCAGAAAAAAAACAATAAAGTTGTTGTTTAATAAGTCAGCCGTTCTAAGTCGACGTGTCTGTAGCAATGGCCTCACGTGCATAAACCGTACGAAAATACCGGCGTTCCTATCTCGTTGAAAAGAGCAGCTCAGCCGCTTATGTTGAAACTTGCAATTTTGTAGGCGAGGCAGTGTCCATGTTCCCGTTCTGTAATTGCTTCTGCATGGCTCACGTTCTTCGGTATGCGGAATACAACGTTGCTTTTTAACCTCCACGCTGTAACATACACACCCCGTTGCGGCGGATTTGGCTGTCCTTATTTCGACGTCAATCTGTTGTCCTTATGCGGTCTTGATGAGTATTGCCAAAACGAATTACCTTCAAACAATTACATTTGAGCGGAAACCCAGCTTAAGGCGACGTGCTTCCGCGTTAGCGCTAGCGTCAATTTTCTACGGTGAAATATAAACAGACAGTTTCGATTACCCAGAATGGCCTCCGTACACCAAGTATTTTGTGTGTGATGCCAGGCTCTGGAGTTGACCGTACTGCGGTTAAAACCATAGCTTGCAAAGCTTAAAGAAAAGATTTTAGTGACGTGAAATGAACTTTTTTTTTCTGGTGTTTGCCATGACGGCATTTTCCTCTGGCAATCAATTTATTCTAAAAACACCGGCTGACAAACTTTAACACGAAGGAGAATGTGAACTTGCCAGTTTTTTTCTCTTAAGTTATGGGATTCTTAAGACCGAAAAGAGAGACAGAGAGAGAGAGTGAGAGAACGGCCGTTATGAGACTGGCGACGTTAGCCTGGAAGAGACGCCTTCTTAGGTACGCCAGATTGTTTAAATAACGCAATGAAATGAAATCTCACAAACTTTCTTAATTTCTATGCAGTTTCCTGAACTTCCGTGATACATATTTTATGGCAATAAAATTTTTGATGGCTATGATGAAAATATTCCGCATTTTGACGCTGAGTTCTCTATTGCACTGGGCCGGTCCAACACATTTTGGGAAAGTCAGTAGAGCTTTCGTACCACGGTAGGTTCCTTTATTGGGTGATTTATAACGTATTTCTGCTTTAAATTGCATGACTGCAACTTTGACTGGAAAAGACTGACTAAAATATTCCCCATTCCACTAATTACTAAACCCCGAGGATGTTGCGGAAACAGAGATGGTGCAGGAAAATCGTTCATACGGGGAACAAACTCCAGTTTCGCAGCGCCTTCTAGTTACCTCAACAAAAAATTCAAATTCATTTGGTTGGAACTAATTATCCCTGGTTAATTACCACCAGAAGTCTGGTCGGTCCTAGTTTGAAACAAGTACGAGTAACGTTTTCTTGCAGATGAGCCGCGAAAAAAACTGAAAACATCAGGCGAAATTGGCGAAACGAATCTAGCTCCGAGAAACCGGCCACCGCCCTAATAAGGCTAATTATTATCTTAGTGCTTCTAGAAAACTTTTTGCCCAAATCTTCATGTTAACCACAATTATAAATTATATAGGTGGCTAAAAAAGCAATCATCAGTAGTGCACTTACGGCTACAACAAAGACAAGCGTCGATTTCATTTTCCAAATTTTGTCTTTTCACTACTGCTCCTTCCAAGTCATTATGCGTGGTAGTTTTGAAGAAGAAAAAAACATTTTCTGTAAAGTGCGCCTTTCGCCCGCAGTAAAGGGCTAATTGGCAAGGTTGGTTTTACTGGCTTTACAGCAGGTTGTACTCAAGACACGTAGAGATATGCCCAGTGGAATTTCACAGTCGTACTGTTACCATCAGAAAGGCGCCCCATTTTTGTTTTGTTTTTCAGTAACGTCAGGCTAAAGGAAATAGAGACAAAGCTCCAGGAACTAACCCTTCAAATGAATCTATTCGAGCTCCAAGACACGTCTGATGTCAGTGCTATATTTATAACAACCGGTCTCGAACATGTCCTTTCTTCGCTAAAACCGCCGAACAAGACCAAAAATCACCAGCTATTGCTTTTCTTCCTTGGACATCCGTCATCTCTCGGAGCACCAAAGAAAAGGAAGGGCCATTTTTAGAATGCTTGAGCTTGGCTTCTGTCGCAGGAAAAAGAAAACCACGTAAAACCTTTCAGCTCGGCCCACGTTTTATCTGTATCTTGTATTTGTGGACATTTGGCTGTACTTCTCACTTTTTACTGGGGTAAGTTTTCCACGAAACGGTTGTTAAGATTTATACTGGGTGTCTCAGGAGTCTTAAGCCACGAGCTATTCTTAGAGAGGCAAAATGACTAACGTCGAAATATTGCAAAACAGTTCAGGCTTAAATCAACAATTTTACACTATTTTTATGTTAAAAAATCAGAAATTGAATAAATTATCCAACATTTAAAAGAATGCATCAAGCCGAAACTTTTTCATCCCACAGTTTTAGCTTAAGCGTCTAATAGTATGTGGAATTCTGTAGCTCTTCCGGCCACCCGTTGTAATTCAACACGATGATGTCCAGGGGGAAAGACTGCTGAGCCACACGACACTTGAAGGATGCGCCCCGCCAGCTATTCGTTTGAATTCGGCGCACTTTTATTAAATCGCAGAGTGAACTTTTGCAGACACAAAATTTCCCCAAGAACAGTTCTCTTCCGCGTTTGCTTTTGACGCACCGCAACTTCGTAAGTTCAAGCAGCCGGCAGTATACATTCGTCAAAAATTCCTTTGAACTTCCCTACTTTCTAAGAGTTCATGATGAAAAAAATGCAACTTTGTCCGGTTAGAATGAACAAGCCTTAGATTAGGTTACTGAGTCAGCTTTATTCCAACCACGAAACACGTTTTTTTTTTTACCAAAAAAACTGCGGCTTATTCCTCTGTCATAGGAATCGCTAAAATACGAAAGTGAAATGTTCAGCGAAATCTGTAACTGAGCATGATTTGCGGGTCGGAGGTGGCCTTGTGGGTCTGCTTGGCGAGCGACGTCCTGCTGGCGGGTCGCTTCGGTAAAGGTGTTCTGGCTTCATTTGCGTGACAGATGTGACGTCAGGAAAATCTTGGTGTATCTCGGCATAAAACACTTTCGTAGTTAAATGTTAAACCCGAAAACGAACAACCCTTTATATAACGTACTCTTTAGTCCTAAAGGTTACTGCCCCGCAAGAAGACTCTGTGTAAATGGGTGCAACCTTTACAGGCCACTGGCTCAGTTGTACTGGCGACATTTCCGTGACGGATATGACGTTTGTGGAATCATGGTGTATCCCGGAATAAAACACTTTGGTGTTAAAAATGCCAAAGGTATTCAAGATCTTCGAACTTTTGCGCTACTAGTGACGTAATACGGGCCATCACTAAAACAGTTATCAGTTTGTTTACTGCGAGTTAGGATTCAAGAAATACAATCAAACAGAAAATCGCGCCCCACAACAATTGCCCAGTCATGTTGCTTGAAAATGGCTGCCCACCAATCGGCAAACAAGATTTGGTTACGTCACAAAGAAGTCGCTGGAAGACTGCTGAGGAGTTCCCACTGCTTCATTTGTTTTCTTTGATATCTCGATTATTTGCTTCAAGTTTGCGATAGAAATAGTACTATGGTTATCGGGCAAAGCACTCTTTTGAAAGAACGAGGGTTGCATTTTGCCTTAACGGCTCCCTTAAAGCAACTAAATACAAGAATAGAGTCAGATGAGCCGCAGCAGCTCACTGATTCCTGTTTGCTTTATTTACACGTTATTCAACTTTTCTCAATACGATTCTCGATAGCAGTAGCATGCAAGATGATCAAAATGAAATGACGCTTCAGCATTATGATTAGCCATATTTGAAATAATATCAACACTTCGTATTTATAATTCGGCACTTATCTACCTTAAGCCCTTTGGCAATCGAGGTGGTGGTACTCGGAGTGAAAAAAGAGGGCAGTTACTAGGTTTAGGCGTTTATTAAAAGTGCAATTGAGCTTTTCGCTCAATCGTTTTATATTCCCTGTATTTCTCAAATAAATTTTCGGCTGACTGACCCGCCTACTGACAAACTCTGTCACTCACTCACTCACTCACTCACTCACTCACTCACTCACTCACTCACTCACTCACTCACTCACTCACTCACTCACTCACTCACTCACTCACTCACTCACTCACTCACTCACTCACTCACTGAGCACGCGCTCCTTGTACACAGTGTGCAGTTGTAATCACACACGTTCAAACTTTTTTGTATCTTTTTGTTTTTTGTGTCTCCTTTTCACACAAGCACGTGTGTATATATATGTTCATCCACGTAAATAAATCAGTTGTTAGTTTGCGCTTCGTCCTGTGTTGTAGTTTTTCTCGTCCGTGTTTACCAGTCAAAGTTTAAGCGCTTTTCATTCAAGCTATGCATAACCAACTAGCCCCAACAGATGCCCTGTTAACGTTAATTGTAGAAGTCCAAACGATAAAACGGCCCACATACCGTGATGATGATTATGTACGGGAGTGAATATGGGGAAGCCCTGACTAACTGGTTGGTAGTGCTGATGACTATGCAGAGATAAAGATGAAGCGCTAGTAATCAGTCTACAGTCCCCTCGGGGGACACCACTTAAAAAACAGTAAACACTCACAATATTAAAATTCATTTCAGTGTGGCTTAATAGCTAAAATATCCGGGTTCATAACAATTTTGGGTAACATATTTGATTAGATTACTACAATATAAATTAATTTCAGTCCTCCCCAACTTATGCTACATGCTGAATCTGTCCCTGTAAAAGGCCGCGGGCAGTAGCGGAGAAAGCAATTCCAGTTGATGGCATTCATTCCTTTGCACACCCACTTCTACAAATCAAAACGGTTACCTTGAAATAAAAGTAAATAGCTCCACCGTGTAAGACATGAGCAAAATGACAACATCGGAATGCAACCACATTTGCAGCCTGTGCCTTCGCCGCCTTAGTTTAAGGTACACAGGACGCAGCGAATGGAAAAACCGAGAGTATATCGCTATCGTCCTTCCCAGTCAGCTTCTCTGCCCATTTTCCGTGCCTCGCCTTGCGACTGTCTTGTTGCTCTTCCAGCAAGAACCAAGTGCATTGCTGAGCCGTGGGTGCGAATAGCCTCGCGCGTTGTCGCTCGCTCGGCCGCCCCCGAGGCGTTTTAACGCCACTCCCTTGGAAGAGTGGTCATCGATTTGCCGTCAACAAATCGAAGCCGTTCCACGCACCGGTGCGCTAGACATGCTATCTGCGGTCTGGCGGAAGTGCGTTCGCCGTATTGCCAAGAACTTATTTTGTTGCAGCCGTTATTGTTCTCGCAGCAATGAAACCGCTTTTCTTTGCCTCTCTATTCGCAGTGGTTTTTTTGTTTTCCTCTATATGCTTCGGTTGCAGTACAGTCTGCGAAAAGGGCGTCTGTTTCGGCTCTCCCGCCAGCTAAAATCGGCGTATTCCTTCCACCAGCCGACTGTGCATTTCTATCTTCCCTTCTTTCCTTTTTTTGCTTCGTTCCTGTAGGATATATATATATATATGTATGTATATATATATATATATATATATATACACATATATATATATATATATATATATATATATATATATATAAGAAAACTTTGAACAAGGTAGAAACCGTGATTGTTGCCAACGTTTCAGCAAAGACTTGCCTTCGTCAGGGCGAAGGCAAGTCTCTTTGCTGAAACGTTGGCAACAAGGCAACAATCGTGGTTTCTACCTTGTTCGAAGTTATTTCTTGTGTTCTCTTCCATCTTCCAAATTTTATTGCTCCCTATATATATATATATATATATATATATATATATATATATATATATATATATATATATATATATATATATATATATATATATATATATATATATATATAATATGCTGTCCGAACACTTAGAGCACGATTTATTTATATCAATAACTTTTGCGCTCACTTGCTTGGCTGCATAGTTAGCTTTACCAGCTATGCTCGCAGACAGAAATTCAGGGTTCTTGTGCTAGAAATTCCCCCGCTGTGACGATATATTGGTGTGTGGGGCTCTGAATACTTTGTAATGAGCTACTTTTGTTGTCTTCCTTTGTATGTCACCCTTTCGTGCACTTTAATAAACGAATGCATGCTCGCCTAGTTTAAATGTTTTTTTTTCAATTTTATTTTTAAAATAAAATTTTCCCAAACCAAGTCACATGTGCTCTCCCATGTGAACAGTTAAATGATTTGCCCTTTCAAAGGTTTGCACCTTAATCTTAGTAGAAAGACAGGAAAAGTTCAAACTTACATGTCTTCACCTGTTAAGTAAACAACGAGGTGTTGTCAGGGATTTCACCACTAAGAAGCATTCTTTTCTTATTCATCACATTCGTCATCATTGTTCCAAACTAACCGTACCGGCAATGCTTTCCTCCGCGCATCATCGTACAGCTCTTTCTTACCATAGTGGTGCCTAGTTATGCGTGGAAGAGGAGGAAGGCAAATAAATGTTTTCTAGTAAGTGCGAGCTTCGGCCGCATTATTTTGCGCACACGGGCGCTGTCCTTTTTCATCTTCACCTCTCAAGAAAACCATCCGGTGTCATCAATCTTATTAAGAGTACAGCCGGTAAAGTCTATAACACAGCGTTCGTACTCTCAGCCCTATCCTGCCCCGCCGGAGCGGGATTTGAATAAAACTACTGCGGAATTCTGAAGTCTTAGCCCTTCGCTCTTGCCTCCGACATGTTTGGAATGAGTATGTTTCGGCAATTTTCGGATGTAGCTGGTTGAAGTTGAAATCGCTGTTATAGACAGGCGTTTTACCGGCTGTACTTGTCTCAAGGGAAGTCCCTAAATTATTAATTAGGAAGGCGTTGCTGTAAGATTGCTGGCTGGGCTGGATGAAAGAATAAAAAATCTCCGTGCTAAGAGAAGGATTAGGCCACTTTGCTGATTTGCAGATGCGTTTCTTGTTGGGTGCCTTGCACAAGCCCGGGATGATACTTTTTGTCACCCTCCTCTGCGTGCACGTAGTTGCCGTGGTGACCCACTCTTTTGCTTTCGTGCTCCTCTCGAGAGAGATTCGGTTAGCTCTGCAATAGCGACGAGCCTTGCATTACCCCGTAATCCTTCAAGCCTGTCAGCAATGGTGGACCCTAAAGGAAATGAAACAACGATTGCTGACAATTTCTCTGCGTGCGCTTGAGATCCTCCTCCAAGGTCCGTACTTTGTGCAACAGTAGCACTCCTGTGTGCGGCAAAAAGAAATGATGGGAAAAGACTTATTACAGCAAGTGTCTAATTTCCTGCAAGACCTCCTTATCCGTGACGACACGTGTGTACCCAGAAATGGAAGGACGGCAGAATAAAAACTGTCGCAGAAAAATTCACACGCGAGCATTTTTTTGAATAGCAAAGTAAGCAGGTGGATGAATTTAAATACTTTTTTTAAGCTGTAACCATGCTTTTCTCACAGAGGTCTTGTCTTCCTCTTAGCTGGCAGGTGATATGTTTTCTTTGCAATATTCATGACTAAGTGACACTCAGACACATTATTTCTCGATTTTTTAATTGTACACACGCGTCGTTTTTCAGGTGCTTTTATATTCTGACTTTGACATCGCGTGCCTCTGCGTAAACAAAGATCTCTTTGGCAGCCTTCGGACGCATCTCCTTCTAATGTTACTCCTAAAAGTAACCACTAGCCAAGAATTTCGCGACAATAGTGATAGACTGATTCGTCAACATACCTTGGCAAAAATTTCGCCTTCGTTAGGCGCTTCACAATCAAGTAACCTCTTATTGTAGTATTTTTATTCTCCGATTTACATTATGGGATATTGCAACGGTGCGTTAAAAATCGCTCGACTCAGATTTAAAAACGGCCACCGAAATCATCTACCATAAACTTCACTACTTCCGTCAACGTGATACGATAGCGCTAATATGAACCGTGAACCCTGCGTCCCTACTGTGTACTGAGTTTTTCTGACATACGATGGCGCAATGTATGTTGTGAGCTCAGCGGCTGCTCTCGGTGATACCGGCGCACGGTAAAATAGACTCCTAAACGTCACTCAAAGTGGCCATAAAGACACAATATAACTTGGTTATGTTTAAACAAAATAGGTCTTTGAAACTGCGTTAGCTCCAATACAGTCATGAGAGGCGTCGTTTTTACCCTAAAAACTCCGCAAATAATACACCGCCCTCGGATATCGGTCTACAGCGACGTAACAAGGGCAGCAGTGGCAAATATGGGCCAGGACCTAAATCATATTTATCAGAGGGTTAATTCTACGTTATCTCTAAAGTGGCACGAACAAACGGAACTAAAAGCGCCACTACTATTCCCCAGACATGTTTCTTTGCGGTGGCACGAATCGTTAGCTGTTAATCACACAAACAATATTCTGTGCCGTCATAGTAAATAGCCCGAAAGTAACTAGCGAGTCGCCTCTGCTTTATATGTTTTCTTTAATATCTTGATTACTCGTTTCCAGCTGGTGCTGAAATTTAAAATTGGTATCGTTGTTATCGGGACAATGCAGTCATCGTTATTGTCATCATCATTAACAGCCTACTCTGGTCCACTGCAGTTGGAGCAGTGAACTACACTGCTACCACCACAACAGTTGTCGTGGTTGTAGTCTTCGACAGACTTGCAGCAGCTCCTGTCCTGCACCGCTCAAGTCCAGTGTTGGCCATCGAATTTCCCTGTTTATTCACCCCATCGTGTTGTTGGCCTTCCCCTTCTTCTAGGCCCGTGTCGTGGTATCCACTCTCTTATCCTAATTCTCCACCGGTTGTCGGTTCGTCTCGCTAGGTGGCCGGCCCAAGTCTCACTACATGACCAGCCCAAGGAAGAAAAAGGGCAGTATTTTTGAGAAACCAACGTTGTATTTGGTCTTCGTGCATCTTTTAGCGGGACATCTCAGCTTCTCATGTTTTTCCTGCCAATGGTGCAGAATGGTGGAACATGGCCATCACGTTCTACTTCTAGCCGTTGTGCACACGCATAGGTCGGCAGGGTCCCTCGCAAGTCCACTCACACCCCCCTCACCACTCATGACTGAGTGCTGAGTGAGCTTCACCATCGTTTTGGACTAGTGAGTGTGAGTGCGAGTGAGTGTGAGTGTGAGCCCCACGCGTACTTAGCCCCGCCCACATCTTGCGAGTGCGAGTGCGTCTTGCGGCGAGCCCAACTCACCACTCGCGAGTGCGAGAGCAATTCCATGGGATCCCCGCTCACCACTCGCGAGTGCGACAGCAATTCCATTGGAGCCCCGCTCACTACTCGCGAAGGCACTCGCACTACTCGCGCCATTTCCAGGGCTTACGGCTGTTAGCGCCACTGTTGCGCTTTGTCTCGCTAGGGGCTATTCTTCGGAGGAGCCGCTGGTTTTTATGGTTATTAATGGCGGGATTGCTTTTAACTTCGGAAATAAGTCGTCACTGAGCACCATCTATCGGGCACCCCAGAATTCATTCTCTGTTGCCGTGTTGATTTAGGAATATGATTTCGATGGCCTTCTGACGCCGTAATTCACTAATGCAGTTCGGATTCATGACTCGTGGAGGGTGTGCCGCCCACACTCGCGTGAGAGGGTAGACGGTAAGTGGTGAGCGCGAGCACGAGTTAGTGCGAGTGGTAACGCCGAATGGTGAGCGTGAGTGAGTATGAGTGGCGGTGGCAAACGGTGAGCTCGAGCGCTAGTGAGAGCGGGGAGTGACGGCGACTGGTGAGCGTGAGAGTAATTGAGTGCGAGTAGTCGCGCTCAGTGTGTGAGCGTGAGCGCGAGTGGATGGGAGTGCGTGAGGATGCGTAGTTAACCTGAGTGTGAGTGAGTGCGAGCGATGAGGGCGACTGGTGAGCGTGAGGCTGAATGAGCGTGCGAGGAAAAAATAGATTTTTGTGTGTGAGTGTGAGTGAGTGGCGCCCAGTTTTGCTGAGGTATGCACTCGTAACTGATGAGGCCCCCTTTGTCGCATGAAGTGTTGCTTCTGACGTGTGCAAACTGCCCCTGGGTGACCCGCGTTCGCATCTTCCTACAATTATCGCACACGTAGCCGGCTCTCCCTGTGAGGGTACTGGTGAACTTCTTTACAAACGCGAAGTTCAGATGCACAATCGTGACCGGACGAGATCCCCACCCACCAATGACCCTCTTTCCTTGTGAACATCAGCTGTCTCTCACACTCTTCGGCTCTTCAGAGCAAGGCGGTGTTGTTCGTCCCAACCACATGAGCTCAGCCGTGACCTCCTGAAAACGCACGGTAAAAGATCGACAGTTAAATACATTTACCTTGTTTCCTTTTGTCTTGCAGGTGCTGCCCTCCTTTGGCCGTTCGTTAATAAACAATCACGTAAGATGACCCCGCAGCCCCTTTAAAATGAGAACACGTGAATGAAATGTGTGTTCTGGCCCCTGGCTTTTTGCCATGTTGCGCTCAAGTTAAACGAGCTGGAACGAGTGGTGGCAATTTTTAATTGACAAGCAGCACGTACTCTCACAAAGAAAATAACCGCTTGCCAGTGGATGCAAAGCACACTCTACACAAACGGACAAGACCCAGTGCAGTCTAAGAAGCGCAAGAACGACTGATATCAGAACTAAAAGCCTAGAAGGCGACCTGCGCGGTCCACCGCCCCAACCTTTCGGGCAAGCGCCTTACGTATACTGCACCTAACAAAACTATTTAAACTGCGCAGGATGGAAAAGAACTACACATCAGAATTAACAAGTATTTGTGTCTAAAATCAAGCAGAATTTAGGCCACGGTCGTCGCTTTTTTTCCATAATTGTCTACTTGACGGTCATGGTCGCTTTTGAAAATTAGCGCTTGCCGTCTGTGCCAACGACTTGACTAGTCTGGCCAGGCTGTTCGCTTTACTCCGCTGTTTGCGAACGCTGCGTGCACAAGCAAGATTGGGCGCAAATTTAGTTCCTGTGTTTGTGCTTCATTTTGTGTTCTATTTTTCCAGCAGTCCTTCATCGGAATGCAATTCCTAGAACCGAGGATTGGCTTTTAGGGGAAGGAGCAAAGTATAGCACACAAAATTCCCCTACGTTTAGAAATAGGCGCAGAGAAAGAAAGAGAGAGATGGCTTCGTGACTTAAACTCAAACTAGACAGATAAGCCCAGACCCCGAAAAAATGCGGATGATTTATATCAAAGCTCAGGCTAACACCGAGATAGCTAAACACTGCCACCACCGTCTACATGAATCCTGTCATTCGCGATCATCTTTCTTCTTACTCCGCACTTCATAACTTATTTCCCTATCTGCTTCTTCATAACTCCCGCTTTCCATGTCTTTCCTTTTTTAGACAAATTATTTTTTTGCCGCGACAAGGAAGAAAATCTATTATCTTTTTGCCGTGAGACGCAGGACAAAAAGGACAAAAGTTTCTTCTCAGTACCTTTGCCAGTTAGCACGGTCGTTTTTGTAAATTAGCACTCACTGTCGGCGCCAACGACATCACTAGTCTGGTCAGGACATTCTCTTTACCATTCGGTTGTTTTCAAACACTTCATGCACGACAAAAAGGGGCGCATATTTTTTAAGGCACTGCGAAATTCCGGCAAGACAAAAAACTCGGCAACGAAGATATTTTTGTGCTAGCGTGCTATTTCTTTCGATCCCTTCACGCTAAGACCTCGTCAGAGCCCGTAAATGAGCGGCCCTAATTGAACGCGGCACGCGAGGCCCCCGTAAAGCGATTATCGCGAGGGTCCTGCGAACTAGATGCCTGCTACCACCGTGTTTGCACAGCTGAGAACAACAGGTGGGCGTCTTAAACTCCCGGGGCCTAATGAACAGTCCAGATTTCCCGCGGGGGCCTTTGGGCGTCGTGGCACAAGAAAGAACCCGTGCCGTAGCCGCCGGAACAATGCATGTTTTGAGACAGGGTCGGTCGATTCGTTCTAAACAAGAAGGCATCACTCTTCAATCCATTACTGGCCTTTTAACGCTCCACGAGGCAAAGGACCACTTATGAAGGTTTCTTTTTATTGAGCGTGTGCTGTTTGCCAAGGCGTACCAAGCCATGCATATGATTGTCGCCAAATGATTCCCCTTAGCGACGACACGTCTTGTCGCAAACACGCAACGCCACCGACTGGTACTGTGTCCTGCCGCGTAGCAACTGCTCAAGAGACACCAAAAGGCACTCGTCCCCTCAGCATTCAACGTTTTCTGCGAAATATTGCGCCTTGAGTTGAAGCCTGTGAGTCTCCTATCTCCCACAGAAAAAGGTCGCCTGCTCCGTTGTAGAATTTCGGCTGTCCATAATAAATTTCCCTATATCGCCAAGCTACCCGCGTATTGTTTCCCAAGGGACACACAACAAGGTCAAACCAGTGTCTGCGCTGGCAGCAAATCCAGTGCCCACGCTATGGAGAAAAAAGGGCCCTGCCCTTTATGGGTGCTCTGACAATGCAGCTGGATGAGGAAGATGCCTTGCCGTATAAAGACGTCACGCAGAATCTCTCTCGGAAGTCCTCATTGGCGCCATTGCCAACTTGCCGTTATATTAGATAACCTGTTCACCCATGCAAGGATGGGAGGAGATCCTCAGACCTGTCCACCTAATTGGCTGCCAAAGTAGCTGAAATGTTTCATTGAACCTGTGTGAGACAACACTTTAGGAGGCGTAAAGCGCAATGCGCACAATGGTTTCGCAGGTGTTTCTTACGTGACTCGATAGCTGGCAGAAAACGGAGGGTATTTCACTGGTTACTGCGGAAACTAACGCTTCAGATATTTCCACCTTTAGTAACGCAGCCCCAAATGGCAACGTAGTGGTACTCCGTCGTAGAAAAGAGTGGGTTTTCTTTGACCTCCAACATAGCATTCAAAGTAGACGATGACAGGAGAATTGAAACGGGAAACAACCGAACAGCCCGTAATATTTGATGACGTTACTTCCACCACCTGTTTACGACGATGGTCTGGAGTTTGAGAGGGGCTGTTTTGATGGTTATGAAAAAGCCACAGGAGGCCAGGTCTGTCAGACGTACGAGCAATGCGCCGTCTAAGATAGCTTCAGATAGGTTCATGGTACCGCGAGAGGGAGACTTCGCATGCTAGCTGCTGCACTTAAACTGGTTTTTATTTGGGTTTTCTTGTAGAGACCCACGGAAGGGAAATACAGTAACTTATTCTTATTGCTTTACTTTTTTTATATTGCGTCATTTTCCCACAAGGCATAACTAACAAGGAAACAATGAACAAGACAAGACAGAGGTACAACACAGAAAAAAAAAGAAAGATATTTCCGCTACCAAGAACTATACAGTCCCATTCTTACGTCGAAAAAATGCTGAAAGTTTGTACGGAACGAGTCAGCAACAGAAAACAAGCGTGCTTTTTTTGCACAGGTCTTTTAAATTTTTCGATTTGTAGCCGCTACGAAGGCTTGGGCAGTTGCCTGCACAAAAATGTCAATACACGTGCGCCAAAATGTTACGACTATGTGACCTTGAAACATTTAAGTTTACCAGGCTAACGCATATATAAAATCACGAGATCTGTAGTCTTTCCACGATGTTTCTTGCATTTGCGAATCCACGCCATCGCGGAAGTGCTTCGCGTGTCATGGGTTTAAAGACATATTTACTATCAAGGAAAACATGCAAGGGTAGCTTCAAAGATAAACTATAGTTCACATTAAGATTATTTCTTTTGTTTAAATTCAGGTGTTTTCGCAGTATTTGTCTTATCCTCGAGCCGAGTTGTAAATAATTTCCGGGCCGCAGTCCATCTCCTCGCCAGACAGCCTCACTGCTCTCTCTCTCTCTCTCTCTCTCTCTCTCTCTCTCTCTCTCTCTCTCTCTCTCTATCTATCTATCTATCTATCTATCTATCTATCTATCTATCTATCTATCTATCTATCTATCTATCTATCTATCTATCTATCTATCTATCTATCTATCTATCTATCTATCTATCTATCTATCTATCTTTCTCTCTCGCTCTCTCTCTCTCTTTCTCTGTATCTATATCCCCCTTTCTCATCCCCTCGGACCCAAACAGGAGCAATCCCCCAGTAACAACGCATCGAGTTCTTTTCCGCAAAGTTCTAACATGCTCTTTCGCAAAAGCTCCCACGACAATACTTTTGTTTTCAGAAGGCCTCTGGGGAAGAGGAGGCCTTCGAGAATGTATTGAGTATCAAAAGCTCTGCGGCTCCAGAAACTAAATATTGCGCATCACTTAACCCTGCTTTGGGAAGTTTCTCTTAAGGCAACAAAGACGACGCGGCGACAATGAGAAGCTTGAATAATGGTGCCGGCATCCAAGAACAACGGGCCAAGACAAACAAGCGGGAAAAGTTTAATCCAAGCAAAGTCTTCAGGAGATGCTAAAAGAGTGGATGCGTGAGAACGCCGGCGCTGTCTCTGTTCCCTGCGGTGTCTTCTATCACGTCCGAGCCCGACGGTCGGCTTGGGCTTGGCTTGCGGCTTCCTTAACGACGTTAAGTGAGCCGTTTGTCTCGGGGACGTGCCCATCAGTGAATTACTGTCGTCTGGGTAGAGACTTGGGTGTTTCTTCCTTTTTGGTTCCTTCTTGTCACTCTAGACGTTTCTTGCTTTGATGCCAGCGCTGCTTGCCACCACTCCAAATACCAGACCTTAATTATCACTGACTTTACTCGGCATGTGAGGGTTAGCAATGAATAAGAAGACATACATAACAACTCGTCGTCAATCCAGGTTCTCGAATTCTGAATATCAGATTAATGAAGATAACATGTCATTTCTTGATAAAATCTAGAGAGCCCAAGGTCAACTCTCTGGCCTGTTCTGTCCGGTATGGTGACGACCTCTTGTCTCATTTGAACGTTCTAGGTACCGACCCATGTAAACGTCTGCGCTGGCCGCCGTTTGGGTGACTGAGACGCGTAATAAAAACAAAAGTAGGCAATCACAGACGATTGCCCACAGTGAAAAGGATTGAAGACCTTCTATTCGTCGCCAGATGGGCGTGAGTTTCGTAAAGCGGTTTCAGAGGCTTGATTTATTGCTGCTAGCCAATAGCCTTTACAAGTCGCCGATCCGGTTGACCAGTGTGGCGATGTTTTCCGGAAACGCGTGCATCAAGCGTAATTGCGTTTCACGCATGGAGAAGTTGAACGCAGCTGGCTGATCATTTTTTTCGTTTTAGAGTTATACTTGAAAAGACTTCGTTTCTGTATGATCCTTTGAGGATGTTCTTGTATCCTTTGGTCCCCTTTTAACCTTATTAGAGGCTTGAGCCAATGTCCTGTGAATACGTATTCCTGGTTTGCTTTAGAAAATGTGTGCACGGAAACATTTCTGCGAACTTCCTTCTACGAAACAACTAATTACTTGTGGTTCGCAAAAAGATTTTGATGCTCCGGTTACCTGTGAATATATTTTTTAATAAAATAAACTTGCTCCGCAGACATCTATACCGTGAGCGGTAATTTTAGTGTGCGTAACCCTAAGCTATTTAGGAATCTGACTCTCAGTTGCGAAAGCTTTGGAGTACCTTCTTCCAGCACTCGTGTCTTCAAATTATCAAAAGAACGACTACAGTATAAATATCATCAATCATTTTCAAGGTGGCGACTTTGAGAAAGTGCTGTTTTGACTTTCGAGGAATAATTTTCTGAACGTTACTAAGTTACCCACAAAACGTGACATCAGTGCCGAAGATTGTAAAGGAAACTGCACTTTTATTTGACGCTTTCTTTATATCGTAGAATTAGATGTGCGCAGCTCTTGTTGGTGAATCGAATAGGCTCAGTGCTATAGTTACTCCCGTAAAGAATAGGCGCCAGAGGCTTGCAAGGACGTGCGAAGACACTCTATCAAATTCAAAGGTATCTCAAGGGCACCGGTCTCTTCTCCAGATTTTTACGTGAAATGGGTGCAATGTTGTATATTTAAACACTTCCTCTTGTGTCTAAGGGAAATCTTTCGCAGTAAAATAAGAGTCATTCGTGGAGAGTTCCTAAAATGAATGCAAAATGTGGCGCTTGGGAACCAGTAAAAGTATAAAAGCAGGAAAAAATCCCGCCATTCCTTGCGGCCCCCTCTGCTGATATTTATTTGATTCCCAAAGAGCTAGCAACCAGGCGGGCGGGAAAAAAATTCCCCCGCATTTCCCCGAGGGGGAGAATGTGAAAGTGCGAATGCACGGTTGTCGGCCCGCTTGCGGCGCTTGCGCTCGGCCCCCGCAGCCCACCGCCTCGCCGCCTTCTCTTCCATCTCTTCCATCGGGTTTGTAGTATCACGTGTACACCATGGTTATCAAGCCGCTATAACGCCGCTGAGTCACCAACGCACGCCGCTGACGACGTAGTTTGAATGCGTTAAAGATATAAGGCGCGTTACTGACAATATCAGCGTCGCGTCCATAGCTTATTCGGTAGAGCGTCGGGCTGCGGCCCGCAAAGTCCTCGGATCGAAACCTGGCGCCGGACGCTGTTTCTTCTTTAAAGAGCGCTGCGGACGCCGCCGCCGCCGACGCCGGCGGTGGATGGTTTGGGGTCGCTTATAAAGTGTATTCACACTTAAAAAGAAACCAGAATAAAAGTCCTTCCATCCAAGGAAGGTCCAAATACAGGTTGTCACACACAGTGCCTACGGGAAATTGGCTACGGGTGCGAGACGCAGTTCCGCTATATGTCAAAGGACTCAGCTTCGCAATGGAAGGACGATTCAGTCTTTTCGTTGCGAGCGAAATAAAAAAAAGAAACGAAAAGGTAATGCTGATTCGTTTTAATCTATCTTATCATAAAAAAAATTGGCTGCGCACGCCACTGCCCGCGATATCCTACTACGGGGATTCCCATCGGGGGCGGGCGACTTGGCAGCACCGTCCTCCAACCTTCTCGTTCCCAGTCGCTACACCAATATTCTGCACCACTATCGTCATAGCCACCGTGACCCACCCCCTCATCCCTCCTTAAGCACTTGCGACGGTCGAATATGGCGCAGACTCCAGACGGAAACATATTATAACACCCTTATTCTTCACCATACATTCCCCACTACATACCCTTACAACTGTCCTACCTTCCATACTCTTGTTATGACGTACCATCTTGTATGGGCATGCGCCGACCATCCGAACCCCCTTCTTCCCCCACCCCGGCGCAGTGGGAGTGCAGGCTGACCAGCTCTCAGCTCGGGACTCAGGAACACCTGATCTCCCGGGCTAGAGCAGCAGCAGTCGCTCGCGGCTTTCTTAACTGAGAAAAGGCCACCCACCTTTTTTTTCTTTTCTCTTTTGCCGGCTCAAATAAAAATGTTTCTCCACCACCACCACAATTCATGCTGAGAAGGGGATTGGACTGCGAAGCTGCGAACGACACCCACAATGATTACCCATACGACGTCACTTGACTTATCAGACGCAGCTCTACAAAGAGTCAAGCAAGAGACTCTTGCAAAGACCTCCGATTTGGCACACAATGGAGCTTCGTTTGAACCCACAATAGGAAATCATGCGCTTCTTTCCCGCGGGCTTGCTCTGTTCTTCTATAAAACAATCGAATCACAATGGACACCGGCCTGGCGTATTCATCAAAAATGAAGCGGGCGTTAATGAAAGTCTGCCGATTTACGCGGTCGCCGGTGCTCGGTGGGGAAATTACTAATTGTTAGCCCTGTTAACGCTGCCGTCTTTAGAATATGCTTCGCGCGGCACCAATCAATGTGAATAGCTTGTACCTTGCTTTCTTTGAAAGCTCGTTTGTTTGCGATGATATATGGTGTGCCGCGCCAACATCCCATAGTCTGCTGGTTTGGTTCCAATGAAAAAGTGAAAGTCGTTGGCCGCTCTCTTTAGTGTGTTCGAAAAGCATATGGCGTTTATTATCGCGCACGCCACCTACATAGTAAGCACTAACTGGAAACTGAAAAGTGCACAGAAACGGCAAACATAACTAAAGAACAGAAATCTTTCTTTCTATCGGATACCAACTAGCCCAACTTTCCAAGTTACATAACCAATAATTCTAGTAGGCTTTTATTGATCAAGCAATTGCTTCAAAGATCAGCTACACTGTGTGTGGAAACTATGATGTAGCAGAGAAATTGCCGGCTGCTAGTTTTCACTGATATTCGGTTAGAGTTAGCGAAACTTGTTCGCCAGTAACTAGACATGCTGAATGCCGCAGTTTAACTGCATTTGCAAATTGGTCTGCTTTCTCGCAGTTTCCCTTTTCCAACCTCACCTACTTTTACTGTGTCTGTTTCAAACCATGCCACACGTAAAAGTGTAAACAGGACGTGTACCAATTTGCAACGGAGTTACAATGTATACCGGAATGTGACTTCCGAAAATCAATACGTCCTCGTCTGGTGATATAAATTCTGAGGGGGGAGTAGCTTTAAATGGCTAAATAGTTTTGTCATGCTCACACTTTATTACGAAACGATATGTGGCTGCTGCTAAAAAGCTGGTAATAGTTCACTAAACATTTGGCACCTGTAGGAGCGAGTGTCTCTACGAGGGTTAAAACAAGGAACATGAACACTCTTTTTCACTACAACCTTCCCAATTTGTTCAATTGAGCGGCGATAAAGATGTCCGCTAAGCAAGCAAGCACCCCCAGAGTTGCAGAACAGTAGCGGCAAACGATAAGTTTCACGTGAGCGTGAATGTGACTCAATAGCTTGCCGGAAAAGAAGAGATATCCATGTTCCTCCATAACCTGAACCGCCATGCTTAATTCTACTCGGGATGTCCGCGGGTTATTTTTCGCAATCTTACTGCTCGAGTTACTCAGTTTTTTGTTGGAAAAAGGCGAAATTGAATGCTGTTATTATTTTATTCCAGTTATTGCCGCAGCATTATAGGGTTTGTGTTATAGCTCCTTTATTTACTAAAAAGCGGTGTTCACCGGCATTTGAGTTTTATTTCCTCAGTTCATGCAACACGCATGTCCAGCTTTTCCGCTCATGGCAGTCTTTCAACAGTGCTTACTCTGTAGTTATTCAGATGAATGTGAAATATTTTCTCGCAGCTAGTATTTGGGGGTGAGAACGTGCTTTGTGCACAGTTCCAAGTGTAGAACGTTGCGTTATCAAGCTACAGACCTATGTAAACTATCCCATACAAATGCATGGGGAGTAAGACTTGACGGAAAATTACACACAAAAAAATATTCAGAATCTTGGAAAGTTCTTTTCGAGCTTTCATCTCCACATTTGTTTCTAGCTTCAAGCCAAATATCACTTTTCTGGAGTCATTTTGCTCGATCCTGAGCGGTCGGAATTTTGAGCGAGAAAGCTGCGGATGCGGGGGAATCGCGCTTTGTATGATCTGTTTAGTGAAAGCTAATACAGGTTCCAGATCTCGGGAGAAAATATTTTGCTGTACCCTTGCTCGCACAAAGCAACAGCCAATATAACTAACATCCATATATTTTTGACTGGCAGTTACAAACGGCAACAGTCAATTGGTACTGCCAGCGAAGATTTTAGGGGCAGAAACTCGGCCCCTGACTCAGCGCCCTGATGTCAAAACAAGACTTAGACAATAGCTGAGCTAACCGGGCAGAAAAGAATGAAGGTGGATACTCAGGGAGAGGAAACAGGTATCCCATGTGAGAGCACAAAACGCGGGTAAAGGACATCACAGCTCAAAGTATGAGGAAGAAATGGATTGGAACTGGGCATGTAATACAGGGAACTGACGACCATTGTCGAGCTGGGTAGCATGGTCACGATGGTGGCTACTGAGAGACGTAACTAGAAGCGGGGGAAGACGAATAACTGGGTGGAGAGATGAAGTCAGTGCATTCGGAGACATAAGATGCACTACGGCATCAATGGATAGGAATGGCTGGAGGAACAAGGCAGAGGCGTTTGTCCTGCCGTGAACACAGACAGGCGGATGATGGTTATGATGATGGTGGCGGTGATGATTATGATGATGATGATGATCACTGCGAGGATTATGATGATAAAAACGGCTGTAAAACACCGTCAAGGAGTGGCGAGACAGCAAGGCGACGAATACGGCAGATGTCGGCTCGAGTGGTGCCAAGCACAACAAAAGCACAGGGAAGATTATGAGGGCGCTACATCGGGCTCGGGGCTTTAATGACGCCAGTAACAACGTTGGGATGCCTAAAACCGCACCGATGCAGTTAACATGGCAAGGTGTACCCACGGTGTACCCACGGGGTCAAAAGTGTACAGGAGAAGATTTTGACTTCCAACGTTAATTTCTCTGCTCTCCAGGGGCTCAACACTTAATTTGGATTTGGAACAAAAAATAGACGCCGACCAGTCCAAACGAAACGTACTTACGTTTCGGCTTCCAGCACGGATGCCTTTTTCACAATAAATGCATCACCAGAAGTGGGTTTAAGGACCCACTTCTGGTGATGCATTCATTGCTAATAAGGCTTCCGTGCTGGATGCCGAAACATCAGTACGTTGCGTGCGGACTGGTCGGCGTCTCTTTTTTGTTCCGAATGTACCCTGCCGCCCCGACGGGATTCCATCATGCTCTCGACTGCATTAATTTGGATTTGTAACCGAAGCAGCACGCTTTGCGGTGTCATCCCCAAACACGTTGTAGGAACGTAGTCCAGGGAAACCAGACAAAATAACATCAACAGCCGCAATTGCCTGCTGTAAGCATTTCGCCCAGAGTGTACATTTAATCAAGAAAAGTAAAGAACATAAAAGGCCACCTGCGGCCACTGTCCGTATTAGCTGCATTGGTGGCGAGGGTAAGGGTACATGACTCAGCTCGCTGCTCCTACTGGCTCTTTGTGTTACCTTTTGAGCGGCTTGGGTAGCTGGGGTAGTATCCCGGCATGGACCTGTCCTAGCAGCATAAGTCTTCGTTCATTTAAACCGAGGATTCCTCGATGTGATTTCAAAATATTGGAAATAAGCTCGCATTAGTCACATTGTTTCCAGATTTTTTAGTAATAATGAAAATAGGCCTTTATTTTGCTAAAAGGAGTGCACACAAGAATATCCGGTCAACCCAAGCCCCGAAGGCTTCTCGGGCTGTACCCGGTTGTCAGCGACAAGTAAACAAGATGAAAATATGATTAGCAAGTTTTACGTAAACAAGCTCTAAAAATTCCCCCGCATTTCCCCGAGGGGGAGAATGTGAAAGTGCGAATGCACGGTTGTCGGCCCGCTTGCGGCGCTTGCGCTCGGCCCCCGCAGCCCACCGCCTCGCCGCCTTCTCTTCCATCTCTTCCATCGGGTTTGTAGTATCACGTGTACACCACGCAGTTATCAAGCCGCTATAACGCCGCTGAGTCGCCAACGAACGCCGCTGACGACGTAGTTTGAATGCGTTAAAGATATAAGGCGCGTCACTACCACTGATATCAGCGTCGTCTCCGTGGCTTGGTCGGTAGAGCGTCGCGCTGCGGCCGCAAAGTCCTCGGATCGAAACCTGGCGCCGGATGCTGTTTCTTTTTTAAATATAGAGGAGCACTGCGGACGCCAACGCCGCCGCCGCCGGCGGTGGATGGTTTGGGGTCGCTTATAAAGTGCATTCGCACTTAAAACAAGGCAGGCTACAGAACACAAGTAGACCAAACTACGTCATTTACCAAGCACACTTCATAATATACAAACTAGTGCGATAACAAGAATGTACACAAATCTAAATTAACGGAAAAATAGCTAGGCTAGAACTACGACACAGAAAAAGTATTGGTTCTAAAGTACAGTTTGAGTGCATGTTTTGATGAAAGCGAGTATGGATCAGTAGGCAGAGAATTAAATATGTCGGGAACATAATACCGTCTTGTATAATGACCGAAACGGGTATAAAACTTTGGGGTAGTAAATTTGTTGTGGTTTCGGAGTTGTCTGACAGGTACCAATAGGAAAAGAAACTCTCTCTCCCAAAAATGTTTTCTAAGCACAGTCTGGAAAAATAACGCATCAAATGAAGGCAACTGTAAAAAACAAAATTAATCTGTATTTGTTTTTTAAACAATCCTTACGGTTCTTCAGCACAGGGGTATTTTTTCGATTCAACACTTACATGCATCGCATGCAAAAAGATATACAGTAATCCCTAGTTTTACCAAGTAGTAAAAACCGGGAAAAATTTCGAGATAAGCGGCATTTCGAGTTAAGCAAAACGCCGACAATGTTTTGACAGGTCACTGTAAAAGAAAAGCCAGTGCTTCAAGGAAAAGCTCCACTGCACAAGAGAGCTACCGTAGTAAAGGCACAAGAATTTGTAGGGGGAAAAAAATTCTTGATTAACGCGACGTTTCTCTCAAACGTCAGAGATTTGCGCTGCTTTGGGCGGGACATCTTGGTCGATATTCGGAAGCGTGCGTTGCACAGACAACTCACTACTCAGCAAAAATGAATTCAAGACGAGTCGTGCGCAGATCGCGGGGAAAACAAAGAATACTAGCTCGCACATGCAAGGGCTAGGTTGCGTACTGATGGACGCACGCTGCACACGCCGCCCCACCGCGCAGAAGGCGCGCGCAGGTACGCACACGTGATCGCTCCCACAGTTCCTTGACAAGGCGGATGTGAAACAGCTGCGACCGCGGGAATTTCAAATTCGCCCTTCACGACCGCGTTCGGCATTATTGTAAGAGCTAAGCGTTCGCGCGGAGCCCTCGTTTCCTGTTGGGAGTGGGATTTGCATTCTGCCCTCCCGGTCAAGATTCCGAGATATCCGCTGTCCCCTCCGAAAAACGTTTCGAGATAAGAGGGAGCAAATACATAGCACCTATGGGAGGTTAATGCACGGCGAAAAAAGTTCCGACTTAACCGCGATTTCGAGATATGCGAGTTCGAGTTAACGAGCGTTTACTCTATTAGGAAATATCTCCTGTTTATAGGCCTAGTTTCTGACGTAGCCTTTCTACAAGTAAAAACACCACGCCTTGCCTTTATAATTTCTAGTAGAGCGAACTAACAATACACCCTAGAGGAAAAGGACAAACGTTTTTTGGCACACAGGAGAAAAACTAACAGGTGCCCATGGAAAAAGAAGAAAACTCGATACTAGACCGAAAAAAAAGCCTAAAGAAGGACAAAGTTCCCAACTCAAACATCATTAGCGGATCCCATTAAGATTATGTTACCTATAGATTATCTTCAAGCCAGTTCACCGAGTTCTCTTCACAGGTCTCGCCCTGAGCGTTCCAAGGACAGCAGCAGCAGCATTGCCAGACGCCGTTCCCATTTCCCGATTCCCAGGTTCCGCAGCCAGCTCTGCGATAGAGAGAGCGCCTTCGGTGAAACTTTCTCGGCACCTCGGGCGTCAGCAGGCCCCATCTCGGGGATAAAAAAAAGGAGGGAGGAATCTGTTTTTCTTCTCGGGTTCTTCACGAGTCTGCTTTCACTCTCGATTTCAATACTCGATGTAGTAAGCACGTCTTTGCGTCCTCACCTTTTCTTTTTTTGGGAGCTTCGCTCGGAGCGTAACGCCGTTTCAGCGATGCCTCCGGGGTGTTTGGAGTGCTGCCGCGTTAGCCCTTTTCTGCTCCTCTTTCTCAGCAAGGATGTTTCTTCCAGAGCCATCCGAGTGTTTACCGTTCGGTCACCGGAACAACAAAGGCTGCCAAAAGAAGGCCGGCCGGTTTATGTTTCCGGTAGCATCGCAGCGACATTAAGAAAAAAAAGATACCAGGAAAGATGAGGCTATGGCTCTTGTGGTTTGTTGCGTTGCAACGAAAGCTCGTGCTGTGCGGCCACGTACGTTTTCGTGAGAGCCTGCGCCCCGTTTATTCCGAGGTGTGCGTGGCAGATAAATTGTTACTCCGCCGCTACGTTCGTGCCGGTGGGTTCCAGTGGTGACTGTTTTCCTCGCGGCTCTATTCGTGCTGCTTGTGTTTGTTTGGCCTCTTGGTGCCGGAAGATGAAGGCGAGCCAACGCATCCGGTTTATCGAAAAGGTATTGAACAGATCGTTGCTGGTAATCTGGTTTAGAGTGAGTGAGTGAGTGAGTGAGTGAGTGAGTGAGTGAGTGAGTGAGTGAGTGAGTGAGTGAGTGAGTGAGTGAGTGAGTGAGTGAGTGAGTGAGTGAGTGAGTGAGTGAGTGAGTGAGTGAGTGAGTGAGTGAGTGAGTGAGTGAGTGAGTGAGTGAGTGAGTGAGTGAGTGAGTGAGTGAGTGAGTGAGTGAGTGAGTGAGTGAGTGAGTGAGTGAGTGAGTGAGTGAGTGAGTGAGTGAGTGAGTGAGTGAGTGAGTGAGTGAGTGAGTGAGTGAGTGAGTGAGTGAGTGAGTGAGTGAGTGAGTGAGTGAGTGAGTGAGTGAGTGAGTGAGTGAGTGAGTGAGTGAGTGAGTGAGTGAGTGAGTGAGTGAGTGAGTGAGTGAGTGAGTGAGTGAGTGAGTGAGTGAGTGAGTGAGTGAGTGAGTGCATGCGCCCGCACGCCATAGCGTGAGGTCATCACGCAAATCTTGTTAAGTGACAACTTGGTGCTTTCTGGGCGTGGCGCTTTTTGTGTGGGCGCAGTTAGTATAGTAGCCTTTCACGCTTTTCTATGTTAAGCCTAACGCAGGGGACAAATGTATCTACAGGAGGCATGAAATAAAACGTGACTGACAACAGGTTTGAGTATGCCTTAGCTGTCAATGGTATCACACGCGATTGCTACCACTGGAACTGCTTCACGCACGAGAATAGGTTGCTGCTCAGTTTTACTTTGTTTTTAAGCTACGAAAATACCTTCAAGGCTGGTTGAAAAGGACGAAGAACTATCTTTCGAGGCTTTATTAATCAGCATAACTCGTCCAAACCTTGTTTGATTATTAGCCAGAAGTTTGTGCCCTTGATGTATTTGCAACGATTCAAATGATATAAAAAGGGGCATTTTAATTGTTACCTCAGGAAGTTTAGCAATGATGTCACGCGCGTTTTTTTATGTAGTTTACAGCTTAATTTTAGTGCTAAATAAATTGGCGTTGCAAGATTCTGTCCTTTTTTAAGGAACAATTTGCATAGACAAAAAGGTGGTCGCTACGATATCATTTTTTTTCCACGTACTGTTGTTGCACAGTGATGTGATTTTTTTTGTGATTTCTAGACACCTTTGAAGTCTTGAACCTCTCTACAGTACTCCCATCTTGGCGCTGTAGGTATCTGTAAAAAATCCGAAAATGCCACTATAAAATTCGACGGTCGCCTGTAAAAACAGACGGCGTGGTCTAGATGCCAGCTAAACAAGTTCATGCCTAAGTTCGCAAACGAAGTCCTGAACGGAGTTCGAAACTAAGTATACGTTTACAAAAAAAGCTTTCTTATCCCTCGCTTTCGAACAAAGTTGTCGCATTTGCAAAGCACACTTACCTTTTCCAACATAATTTATCAATATGAGCTACGTACATTTAATTTTTTGCCGGTGAAACGCCACGAAATGCTCCATGCTGACTTCCTTTGAGGCCTGGGCGGGTTCCAACAGTCATTCACCGAAAAATCGGCACAGCGTCATGTCGCCTTTAAGTGAAGCGAGAACAGTCGCCAATCCAGGGTGAGCTGAGAAGTGTCAGTTTTCTAAATAACCCCGTAACCGTACACCACAAGTCGGTGCGGTTCCCCGGACCCAAGACGCTGTGCTCATAATCGACCAGATGTAGGGTAAATCCCCAAGGTGGAGTAACAATTTGCCCTAAATTTCGTCGATTAACACCTGTACATCACTTGAAGCTGTTGATTAATTCGCTCTCGCGCTTCAAACGGCTACCATTTTGATTAGCACAGTTGCTAGAGCGACTGCTTCGGTAAGCCTGTGGTCCCGGGATCGAATCCTGGAGCGCGAAAAATTTTTCTTCAACTGCGAAGTTTCTGAGGAAGCTGTGTAGCTTTGCTTTGTAGCTGCACGGCTGCATTGAGGTGGATGTCAAGCTTTTCTTCGCATTGAGCTCGTACCACGAGTGAGCGGGTTGTGTTACTTGTTTCGGTGGCAGCCTTTCTTATCAAGGTTAAGAAAGCCAGCAAAAAAACTGTCTTTGCGAGATTGAGGCTCCGAACAAAGTTTCATAGATGATCCTAATTAATTCGCAGCACTCGACTACCCCCCACATCCTACCAACGTGAAGCTTTGGCGTGTTAAACTCCGACGTTCTTATTCTTCATCGCTGCGCGAAGTCAGGAGACCTAAAACGCGGTTAACCCTCGCAGAACCCACGACGGCCTAAATTAACCCGCAGCCTTCCTCCGCACGGAGCTCCACACGAACCAAGGTGTACAGCCACAACGCAATCAACTTCCACTTTGAGCTTTATTCTTTCTTGAAGGAGCGTGTGTGAGCAAGCTAATGTTAGCAGATAACAATCGAGAAAGCGCCGCGACGGAGGAGGACGAAATAAGAGGGTGGCGCGACGCAGTGTCAACAATACCCGCGACACGGTCGTCGTGCAGGGGTGGTCCCTTCGCTTAGGCTGCCCTGTATGCCACCTTGTTTTGTTCTCTCCGCGATGGCGGAGACCGCGTTAAAAATAATCCACCCCCGACGCGTCGCTAAGTTCTCTCTCACCCGCACCCCCCGTTCCCTCTGTTTCCTCCGGAGGCGAGAGACTGGGAAGAAAAATGAACGGTACGTCCTCCTGCGACGCGTCTGGCTTCTAACTAGCCACTTTCGAAGCCGTACAAGTGGAGAGAGAGGGACAATGTTTGCGCGTTGACCGGAACGCGAATTCTCAGATGAAGGTGCTTACAACGAATTCCAAGAAAAGAGTCGCAACAATACGTGTCGTAAAATAGACACGCGTGTGATGTGGCACAGCCTAATATACAAAGCATAGCCCTCAGACGAAGACTAGTCTTATTTCAATGTAGGAGTTGGCGAAAATAGCATCGCAATTGGTAATGCATACGTTTGCACCGAAGCGCTGATTGCTAGGACTTCAGGATTTTTCTTGTTGGCGAACATAACCACACGAATGTATTCTCTTGACACTATGAACCGACACGTGCACGGGGATTCATATTTGTATTCTATTCGTCATCATCATCATCATCATCATTATCAGCCTGGTTGCGTCTGCTCAAATACGAAGGCTTTTCCCGAAAATCTCCAGCCACGCCGCTCGAACGCTAGCTGAATCCTCCCTTTGTCCCCGAATTTCCGTCGTTCATCCCTTCATTGAGTCCGAGACTTCTCGTGCTTGCAATCTATTGCCAGTCACTTTGTCAAACGAATGATACACCTGTTGTCCCTCAAGCGCATGATGTGGACCCGCCCAAGCCCATTTCCTACGCTTCATTTGAGCGAGGATGTCTTTCACACGAGTCTCTTTCCTATACACGCAGCTGTTGTCTTATCTCTCAGCGTGGCCCCTAGCATTCTTCTTTCCGTAGCTCGTTGGGCTTATGTATAGTTTCCTTTCAAGTCTTCTTGTAGGCCCCAAATGTGTCATAGGTATTCTAGAAATCCCGAAGACCTGCGTCCCTGAAGATTGACGAAGAGAGTAGACGGGGTAATAGGATAGATGGTACAGTGCATAGAAAGCGACGAGAGGGTCGAGGGACAGGTGGCAAATACTCTTGTGATAGTCTTCGGCGAATGCAATGGGGATGTCTGCAAGCCAGACAAGAAATATAAGACAAAAGAATGAACATAGGTTAAGTCGAGACTTAAATTCACTTCCCATATCCGTGAATCCGGGGTGTATCGATGTCTCCAAACCACAGGTTACGTGGGTCATCCAGTTTTGTGTGGGACGAGCTTTGACTCCAGTTCTATAATGACTCACAGTGATTTCTTCTTTCAACCTGAACTGAGTGAACCCCTCCTTTGCTGCTCTGCGGACGTCCACATTGCAGTAACCGACGACCATCAATGAAGTGTGCTAACCTCCTTGCCCTCTGGCTGCATTTCACACATTATACCATTGTTCACATTGCCTTCTTTGGTGCTGTCTTCGCAATTAATAGGCACGCAACTCTTTTCCTGACCATTCCTGAGTCCTTACCATTCACGGCCTTCCCACAGCGGAACTATAATATGAATGGAATGCAGCGTGCATATGTCGGAGGATTGCACCACTAGAACACAAACGGACGGCCATTCGCACCCTGTGTCAAAATTTTCTAGGCCAATCCTAAGCCTTCTGGCCAACAACGAATTAAAAGAATTCGTTCAACTTTTATGTACCAAAATTATTTTATGAGAGTAAGAAAGGAAGCTGTTGTCTATAGATTTACGGCACAAAATGTTTCATCTTTGGTCAGGATGTAAGCTTGCACATTGATTTTTTTGCGGACGCTGCACTTTCTGCATGGCCTAAAAACATTTCACAAAGACTTAAATGCGCCGGTTTTAATCGCAGACAAGGGAATCCTCTCACCGTAAAAAAATTTAATATCCCTTCATAAATAAAGTTGAAGAAGCGCGAATGTAAAAGTGTGTCTAAGCTTTGCTAAAAGGGCGCCTAATCGATCTTGAAAATTTCACAAATCCAAATTGAAAACGAAGAACAAGCCTATGCGACACTTTTTCGTGCACTAAGCAAATGCATCTACGAACAAACTAAATGTATACCGATACGTGGTTGATGAGATAAAGGCATACTATTGTAGTCCTTCTTTATGATCGACGCGGGTATTGTCTTACCTAGAATCGTTCATTTTTCGCAGCTGTCACGTAATTGTTTGGACAAAATGGACGCCCGTTTTCACGCACGTGCCATGTGTCTAGAGATCTATCACAGCTTCTCGGTCGACCAAGTGGTCTACAGGAAAATGCATTAGTTGTCTGAGAGGACGTCATTGGTCCTACTAAGAAGAAGACGTTGTACACGTATAAGTGGAGACCAGGGCTAAAAGGCAAAAAAAACTGCCTGACGACGTCTCGGCACTCTTCTCGTGTCAATATATCAACTCAGTTAGTACATTTAATGGTTCCATCACAATAGATCCCAACATATTGCAGAACCAAAAACATTGAAAGTGTGCATGAACACTTAACGGTTTGAACAAAGTAAAAGGAAGAATATTTTTGAAAAGGAAGATAAAAATCTTTCTATAAATGAAGATAAGAACATGAACCCGAGCATCTTTCCTGGAGGCCATCCTGCATCATTTGTGCAAGGTGCCCTGTAAGGAAGCTATGCCCGAGGCTTTCTCCTCTAAGGACATCTGCAGGGGCTCCATCGGTGCGCAGGGGTAGCGTTCCCGTGTCTGGTGGCTGCGTTAGAATCATATCGGTTGACGTTTCATTTTTCCTTATATGGCCTCTAGCGCGGCGAATAAATTTCAGATATTCGTCGTGCGAAATATCACAGCAAATTATACTGAATGGCATCAGCAAAGAGTAGCGAATAAGTTATTCTTTTTTACACGCATGTACTTCCGAGAAGACGATGCTTTCACTCAAGACACAACGTGACTCACACAGAAGACTTCCTTATTTAACCAGTACGAGAAATAAACACGCAGCCCACAGTGGAAACGACGGCAAAAAGGGGTGAGAAAACACGCTCCCAGGCGCACCGAACTGTAAACATTTTTCGCCACCTTTCTTTATCTCAGGTGCACTTGTGAGCGAATGTGGGTGGTCTGCGCTCGGGGTGCACTTTTAGCGGGGAAAAAGGAGGAAGTGAGCCGGTGAGAAGAAACACAAAGCGCTGACTGGGGAGGCAGACAGGCACACTTGCAGCTGCAAGTGCGTTTCCAAACGCGCCAGGTCCTTGCGAGAGGAGGTGACGAGGCACTGGCAGGATAGGTCTGACTGCGGCGAGGAGGGCGTTCGGCGTGCAAGCCCGCTGTTTTAAAATTATTCCGGCTGCAGGCCAGGGCCCGCGGCTTCTCCGGCTGGTGCTGCGTGCCATGCCTGTGCTTCTGTCGGGGAGACAGCCAGTCGCCCTGACAACTCCGCGAGCGAGGCTGCCCGCCGTATTTTGGGGACCCTCCAGGGTGACGCGGTCCGCCGAGTTTTCTGTTGTCGTCTGCACCACCGTCGTTTCTCCCAGCGACTCCGTAGGTGACCCCACGAATGCAGACGACACGGCATCTCCTGTGTGACGAATGTGCGTGGACGCAAGATCAGTCGCGAGTCTATCGGTGGAAGCTATCAAAGCGTCAACTGCGCCAGGAGAGACGACGTCCATTTGGTATCACCGATGGCACGGCATTGCCCAAACTTTGGATCTCGGCTCGCAACTGTGGGGAGTGCGCTATAATTGACGCTGGCGGCGTTTGAATTTCGCACCCTCCGGACACCTGAGAGACAACTACGTGAAATGTCAGTGCCTGTGATAAGTAATGTTGGTTTTCGCAGCCGAGCTCCACGTTCCCCGTAGTAGATTGCTCTGAAAAAGGCGAAGTCAGATAGGCGTTCCAGCTGATAGTGGAACGGTTTCTTTAAGGTGACTTCCATGTCGCAGTGATATCGCTTTTTTGCGGTGGCAACTAGAAATACATTTTCTTGATTTTAGGAGAACTTAGAAGTTGCACAACTGCCTGGTCTTAGACTGACGCCGAACTGGGATGGTGCTTCACCTAAAGTGTAGAATTAGGGAAGCTCTTGAGATAATTGTGAACCTAATAATTTCCCGCAAACCTTTGCTTTTGCAGGTTCGAATTAAGTTTATAGACGAATAGGTGGGCGGTGTCACGGCAGCGTCACCACAGAACGTATGAAATTGTAGTGCACGTGTAATATGTTTTACACAAAAAGGGTTTGCGCAGCCGTGTTAGCTTTCGTAATTCAGGCTTAAGGCTTTTCCAGTTTCAAGATTCCGGCCTCCAGTCTGTTGAAGGCTCAGCTCCCTTGTGCCGTTTTTATAAATATCTGATTTCTTTCTTACGCAGTACTTTTTATGAACAAGAAAGATTACTACGTGTGACAACTATTTTCATGCGGGCTATTGCACACGCTCTACACTTTGCGTAAGAATAATATTTAGTTCTCTATTACCATCAGCGAGACAAAGCTAGGAAAAAGTAGAAGAGGCGAGACGTCTATACTAGACATCTACATTGAAACTACATGATCTATAATACAGATAGGCTTAGCCCATTCCTTTGAATCAGCCATCTCATATAAACTTTGCACTTACAACGACAAGAAAACACGTGGACTCCTCGTGGAAAACACCTCCACGCTGTCCTCCCATCGAATCTGCCAAAGCGCCTTTCATTGAATTGATACCAAAACAACCCAAGGATATAAGCAACTGGTGAGGACGTTTCTTCCCCTTCCGCAGTTCAACAACCGTAGGAAACCCTTGGTTACAGTGAGGTCGGTGTGAGGCCAACGCTGGAGGCACCAACGCTGACACGATGAAGATCTGGCAGACCCACCGCACCATACAATAAGAAGCCTTTCGCAGCATCCCACTATTTAGTGCTAATTAATCGTACTTAACATCACAACTCCTCTGGTCATTGCTCCTGGAAGGACAAATTTTCACGCCCTCAAACCCGGCTCCGCCGCACATCAACTCCGAAGGCACTACGAAAGACGTCTCATCGGCCACATGCGTTGTGCTGGTGTGAAACTTTGAGTGCTGTGAGTGTCGAAAAGTGTCGTTGGTGATCTCAATGCGCCCGTGATATGATGCATACGCTCACGGTTCCGGAGGTTCTGGAAGACGGCTCCCTGGCTCTGCGACAGTATTTCCAGGGCTGGACGAGACGAAGGTAGGTCATAGGATGCACCAAAAGCTACCTCCTTCGACCCTAGCTTGGATCTAATCGTTTCAACAATTCAGTCTAGTTCACCGAGTGTGTTTCAGCACAAATGCAGTGCAGCCTATTGTTTTGTTCTCATTGGGCAATAGGACAAGCCAGGATGTCGAAAGCCTGAACCGTCTATTATTATAACCTTCGTTAAAGGTGCTGTTAGAAATAGCAAGCTCTACGAGAAACTATAGATTAATGGATTTGTTTATAGTATAGGCCTGTTGTTATTTTCGTTCAGCGACGCTGCTCTGTTTTAGGGGAAAGCTTTTACACCGAGGATTTAGATAGTTTATATAGCGGGTGATTTATCGTTGCTCGAGTTTTTCGCAGGGTGGAGTGTTTGTCCATCGCCATGAGTCGTCTGCTACATGACGGAACATGTGCGAGAACGCGCAGAAACCAAATTCTTTCGCTAGTTAAAAATCTTGAGGGTTGACTCCAAGGTCCTGTACTCCTCAGGAGAAAATTATAAGCATTCCACCGCAAGCCATTTCTTTCTTTAAACGTCCACTACACTTCGTTTATAACCAATTCTCATCGCGGATTTCTGTACATTATTTTGTTGACCGTTTGCAAGTCTTGAAGGCAAGAGGAAAATTCATTGCGGTTTGTATATTTCGCAGCAACCGGAAATAGTCACTGAAAAATTTATGCTCTGGCTGCGCTGGCATGGCACCTATTAACACAGACCATTGACCGAAAATGGCAAGGTAAATGCATTACTACTATGCCTTGACAGCGGTCAGTATGCCCCAGGCATGAACGCAAGTATTGACACATGACACATGCTCGCACTCGCCTTTTTGTGTTTTTGTTTTTTTTTTTGGAAAGCTCCTGCTTTAGGGTGTACTGCAAAAATTAAGAGCAAATGGAGAATCAGTACAGCTTTAATGTCATTCGTCAACGGCTGTTCCTGTAGTTGGTGTCGCCTAGTTGTTATCGTGCGTGACTTTCGTTCGAGAAAAGTTGTGAAATTAGTTATCAATATTACTGTTCTACACGTATGCGACGAGTTGTCCTCTGCCTCTAAGACTCGCTTATATACATGTATGTATATATATATATATATATATATATATATATATATATATATATGAGTGAGTCTAAGTATTAGTGGGCTACGCATGTGATATCGCATTTGTCCGACTCTTACTTCGGGCAACTGCGTAAATACCTTCAAGTACCCAATTTTTGCAACATCCAGTGAACGCATGAGGCCTTGGTTTATTGCTTTAGCTCAGACGGTCGGAATACCCCATCAGTCACACGGGGTCGCTCTCACCCCTTACGAACCACGTCACAACGATTTGCAATATGAATCCATGCTATGTTGACCTTCAAATCTCCAATAATAACGTGTTCGCTCCTTCCCAGTGACTGCTGGCTAAACATGTGTCGCCACAGTCGACGACAGCAATACTTGGCAGCAGGATTGTGCAAGGGGAAAAAGGCAACCCTAAACTTGCGTTCGAAAAACTGAACTTAAAGGGCAAAAAATCTACCACATGGTCTACACATTCCAGGCCTTCACATCGTACCGCATGTTTTTCAGCCGTCGCACGTTGACTAAAAAGTGCTCAAGCCGAAAGACTAAAGCGCATCAATAAAAGCGCGTAAAAACAGAATGAGTGAAGTAGGCGGAAATTAGTTCACGTAAATGTTACTTCAGTGCAGCGTTTTCCTCAAAACAGGTATATTGCAAGAAAGAGATTGGGCAAGCGCCAAACATTCATTTCTTGCTTCTAACAAAGTTTTTTCGCTTATCCCCGTCGCTTTGGAAATCGCAGGAAAACATTACCCTCTAAGATATTGTGTTTAGCATGCATGAATTGGCGGCGCAGCAAATTCCCCCACCTGCAGAGCTTTTTGAGCTTTTGACATCTCTGAAGAGTTAGGGGGTTCCTAACTTTTGAGAATGCCTTCCACAAGCATACATTAGGCTGACGTCCGCGGGTTTGTTCGCTTTGAGGCAAGAAGTGCAATGTCTGTTTCTTTAAACACCGGATCTGTTGAAGCGTTCTTCTGTCCGTGCGGATCGTTAACAGGAAATTCCGCTCGGCGCAGTGGAGAGGGGGAATATGCATGGCCAAGAAGTGTGAGAGAAATTGTCGAGAGACATGAAGCCCGCGAGCAGGCATTTATGAGGTCGCGCCTCAAGGAACACACGCTTCCTGTGGTCAGAATCAAACCTAGGTGCTTCGCGTTATGAAACCGGCTTCCATCTAATAGCCCTATCATTGCACATGGGTCGCGCAGCATTTCGTTCGTAGTGCGGGCGTTGGCTTTGGACTTTGGTTGTGTTGAATTAGACTTTGCCTCTGGACTTTGTCAGTTCAAATTTTGCTCTAGGGGGGGTGGATTGTGGACTTTGATTTAACTCCGTTTGCACAAAGAAAGCTTCGCGTTTTAACCATCGTCCTCTTAAGAAAGAGACAAACCTAAGGAAAGCCAAGTTAAAGCCAGTGAAGACCACCAGGTCCGCTGCTTCCTCTGTCTTCGCATCTCAGTTGCGATGGTGGTCGAATGTGTTTGTTTTGATCTCTGTTTATTGATAAGCCAGTGGTAATAGTAAAATCTCATTTGCTGTTGCAAAATTAACAGCCAAGCGGACAAGCCACGCGCCACCACTACACAAGTTCCTTCAGAAGCACACCTTGTGCAGTGTGCAGCAAGCGGCGTCTTTGTGCGCGCTCATTGTTGGGACCACCGTGAGAGTAACGCCTCGAGAACGCACCTCCACCGCCTCCCGTAAACCTCATTTCCACGAGGCTAGGAGGACGAGCTATGGCGATTCAGACCAAGCAAGAACTCCCTACACTGCCAGTTCGCGGGAATAAAGGGAGACCCTAACGACATTCCCCACCACTCACTGGCACTCTATGCTTCCCCACTTCGCGGCTGTACGAAAAACCAATCACGACGTTGCCTCCACCCATTCGATGTGGGCTCTTGGAAGGGCAAAAAAAGCTCCTCCAGCGGATTTGCTAACACGGCTTTCGATTGTTCGCTGATAAGAGGGAGCGCTAGTTTACTCCGCACGTTTTCGCCGCCCCCCCGTCCACGTCAATTCCGCCCGACCTGATTGTCTTTTTTTGTTCTTCTTCCATTGTCGATTGTACTTGTCCCTGAGTCTGTTCCTGCGGCCTCACACTCGTTCGGCGCTCCGGGAACTGCACGCCGACGGGTTTCTGCGCAGTTGCTGTCCGCGCCGCCGCCACGACCGTTACTTTTTTCTCGCTAAAGGATTTTCTCGCCCACTCGGCAACACGTCTGCTGGACCAGACCTCACCTACTGCCGCGCAATGCCAGCCTTGGTAGTTGGAGCGTGTGTGCGCCCGAATTTCCCGGTCTTCCTTCTGTCTGCCGCGTTCGTCTGTTCAGACAATGCAGTTGCAGCGGAGATTACCTGGCAACGGTTCTTTCCTGGTCTGGTTAACGTTCTTATCTCAAGGTAGTCCATTCTGGATTTTTTCTTCCCTCCACAACAGCAACGGCCCACACGTCGAGAGGAGTCCACTTGCGTGTCTGGCTAATCTCGCGAGGAAACAGGACAGGGTCTAACCCGATTTGATTGTTATTTGTTCCCTTTCTCCCCCTCTTTCTCCTTCTCTCTCTCCTCTCTCTCTCTCTCTCTTTCATTATCTGTGTACGTGTGTGTGTATCTGCGCCCCTTTTCTATCTCTAGCACGAGCTGTTCGTAGCGTACCTCGTGTCGCCAGCTGGCCTTTCGAAGTTGTCCGTTTCTTTGATGATTCGTTTGGTAGGCAAAACCTTCGTTAGATTTTTTTTTGTTTTTCTCGCCCTTGGTCGTACGCTTGTGTGTCTAGTGGGCGTCTAAGATTTGGCACCAAACAAACTTTGTTTAAAACTATCGTAAAGGCTTAACGCAACCCATCGTGCATTGCTTCCTTCATTTTGACCGGAAAAAAATGCATTTCGGTCAAAGCAGGGCAGAGACTCCAAGCTTGTGCAACGTCATCAGCTTGGTAGGCATTCTATTGCTTTTAGTTTAAAGAAGTCCTTGCAGAAATCGCATGCAGAGGCTAAATAAAAACAGTGGCTTGTCTCACTTTAAGGCAGCGCCTGTGTTGCCCCCCGGTCTCAGTTTTTCTGCTCTCGGGGGTGTTGTAGTTTAACCCCACAAAAGTGTCACCCGCACAAGTGAACAGTATTCCTCTTCCTTCCCAAGGAACAACAGTCCTTTATTACTCGCCGCGGTGCCTCAGTGGCTAAGGCGTTGCTCTGCTGAGCGCGATGTCGCGGGTTCGATTCCGGGCCATGGCGTCCGCTTTTCTGATGGAGGCAAAAAGCATAAACTCCCGTGGGTACGAGATTTCGGCGCACGTTAAAGATCCCCAGGTGGTTAAAATTGATCCGGAGCCCTTCACTACGGCGCGCCTCATCGCCTGCGTTGCGTCGGCGCGTTAAACCCTACAATCAATGAACAGTCCTTTATTTCTGGTCTCTGTAGCGGTAGCTCAAGCTTTCTCTAGAAAGGAATTCAACTTCGCTTTGTCGGCACCGCGAGCGGCTTGATCGTCTTGATCGTCTTAGTCGATCAAAAAGTAAAACAAAAAAACAACGTCCACCCTGTTGAAGACGCCGTTGGTAGAAAACACATCCAGACCTTTTTCTGGGAAATTATCGAATCCATGAAGCTGAAATGGCCAAATAGAAAGGGAGGTAGTCCAAAAATTAGCTCATTTCGCTTATCGTTGTCATTCAAAGCACCAATGCACCACTTCGAAATGTCACTTCCGTATGATGGTGCTTCTTAGAACCACTGCGGCTTACGTCTTAACCGTACAAACAAGACGCCGATTTTAGGCTACCGTGAGAGAACCCGAAAGTAGACGTATTATAAATTAGAGTTTGGATTCCCTGTTGAAAATGAGATACTGCAAAATACACGGGGATTTTACGACGTGTATGATATTGTAGAAATTCTTGGCATATGAGGTAGAAACTCTGCGACAAGTCGCACAGTACTTACAACTCGTAAGGGCTGTAGACTTTTTCATACGGTTTGCACGACTTCTTGTGCAAGTTGGACGAAATTTTCTAAACTTTGATCGGCTAGTCGTACAAGATGACATGACGCAGCATTGCAATGACAATTCGTTGAAACATCGTGACGTGTCCACAAGTTGAAGGCAATGTTGCGGGAGCCATAATACGTGTCGTAAAACTATTATTATGTGCCATACAGGCTACACGACAAGGCGTAAAAATTGCTGGATGTGTCCTAGCTCCAAGTCATGCCCTAGCAGCTGTGTGCAATGTGTCGCACGGCATATATTACAATTCCTACGACGTATTAGGGGGCTGGCCGCCTAAATTTATCTGTTCTGTTTGTATACTTCTATTCTGTTGTTACCATCCGGCGGCGCGCAGCTGTGTTATCAATGTTTCAAGCAAAGTACACGTATACTTTCCTTTCTCGGAATATGGACGGGTTACCTTATTTTGACAGGGAGAGTGCTTGGCCTTGACGTCACTAGCCCAGAATAATCTTCTTTGATGTCCAGTGTTCTCGTTGTAGATCAACCTTTCGAAAAACAATCGCGCGGAAAGATAAAGCCTCCGAGGGCAGCCGCCGCGGTATACTATTCACCGGCACTCGCCTGCGCACATCACTTTGTTGACTGCTGCTTCGCCTCCGGCGTATTTTCTGAGTTGTTAGGGGGACACAAGTTCGCTCCAATAATCTTGCTTTTCCTTCAAGACAATTGCGTCGTCTTTGGCTTCATTACAATATGATACCACACGACGCCGGAGGTGGGCAAAGGTTTATGATGTATCCCATCCTTAAACATTCCACATTTAAAATAATCGCTCTGTAAACATATTTCCACTAGCGCATTAGAAAACAACGCCGAATCTTGTACAGGTGCGAGGGCTCGATGAGGCTGCGCATGAAATACACAAAAGAAAAATATACCGTGTTCTGTGTTTCCTGTCTTAATCTTGTTACTCAATAGTAGCTGCACGGCCGTGAAGAGCTCTTGCATCTAGGTTAAGTGCCAACCTTCCGGCAAAGCAGCCAAAGTCAAACTGTTGGACGCTTGAAGCTGTAGAGACAGTCGCTCAGAATTCACCGACACTCCCTTCCACATAACCAACGGCACACGAATAAGCTGAAGTGGGCTTTGCAGTATTGAACAGGAGGTTGTAACGCCACCGAAAATAACTCAAGTCGCGAACCCGTTAAACGGGTACGCAAATCCCCAAAACGTGGAAAAATGTTTGTGAAATCTATTCTGCATACAATGGAAGGAAAACCAGCAAAGAAGAATTTTTGAAGCATCCTCGTTTTTTTTGCCGCGTCAGCGCTATGATACGAGTAGGCGTGCGGATCCGTTGTGCTTGTTTTTTTTTTTCTTACAACTTGGTGGCAGCACTTTCCGAACATTATTCGAACTGTTCCAGGAGCCGTACGTTCCTGTAACAGTACGTTCCTGTAACATTGTTCCTGTATCTGCCCATTTCATTGCAATTTTCGTCGAGAGACGACAGTCATCTTCCTTTCCTGCAACGTAAATGCCTTTCTTCCCATAGAGTTTCATACTAATATATACTAGAGGGAAATCTGGCGCTGCATTCGCGGGCCGCCATGGGCGACGCCATTGCAGCTAGCGACGTTCCTCGCCACTTGGCTTGGTTAGCCACATGGCTTCTTTTTCGTCTTGAAGCCAAAATGGGTAACATTGTTTTTTGTTCATCTTCCATGAAGCTTCTAAATAATCCCTGACAAATAAATCTTTCGAGAGCTTCAATTTTATAATAACAGAACAAATTTAATTAACTTTCTGCAGTAATATTGTTGCATTTTTGCAGCCAAAGCCAACTTTCCAGCCTGTTCGTGAGCCATGCCAAGGACAAGTGGGACGTGCCTGCCCGGTACATGACGGCACGCTCGCTGAAGCGCGGCTCCCCTAGACAGTGGCGCCAGATTTCCCTCTAGTATATATTAGTATGAAACTCTATGTTTCTTCCCTCTCCCGCTCACCTCACGCTCTTTCCCTCCGACGATGAACACGGTGGAGGTATGTGTAAAAGTAGATGTAATTTTACACCGTTCTACTGGTAGCTGGACATCTACTGGAACCTTTTGGTACTGTTGGACACCTTGCCACGCCGTGTCGCGTGCATGCGCCTTTTAAAAGCGGAGCTGCTGTTTCTGACGGTAATGTTTGCTGCGTCGCCAGAAAACCCCGGGTCATAGTTACTCCCGCCGCCTACCGCGCTCCTGAGCACGGCCTCACAACGAGTGGCCGGCGTCGTCCAGGCGTTGCGCGTGGCGCTCACAAAAAATAAAAAAAAACAGTTTTTGTGCGTGAACGCCTCAGGGAGCGAGCACAAGATAGCTCGCACTAAAGACGCCTAGTTCGCGAAGCAACTTGCCGCCGGTTCAAGCGCCTGCTGACGCGTAACACTTAGGGATGAATGTGAAAGACTGCAGACGGTCAGGGCCCGCCAGTCATGCATGAGGAAGACGACTATATAGATGGATAGGACGATGACTACTACCACCACAGTGAATCGTGGTGATGGAACATGTAAATCAACAATTTCAAAGCGAATGCGAGGCGTGGTGGTGTGTCCTTCAAGGCTTACATAGAAAGAAATCCTCCAGCTCCGCTATGGTACAAGAAATGCGCGGCTTAGTGGACGTTTCGGCAATTTTTTATTGTTCGTGTCAAAAAACTTGTTGCAACTCGTATTTTTTTATTTTCTGTCGCAAAAAGCAAGCGGATATCTCTTTGTAAATAAAAGAACAGTGCAAATGTCACATATGTATTCATGTTTTGCCTCAAATATTTCTAGTGCTTTCTTTCTTCTGAACAATGTCGACAAGTGTAAACACTGCCACCGGATTTATTGGTATTTTGGAAACGTTTTGCCTATATAAACTGTCTTGTTGAAGTTGAAGTCGAAGTTGAAGTGTTTTAGGAAGTTTGCAAGTAATACAGTACATACATTGGTAAGGAATATAGAAAGGGTCCCATAGATTATCCCTGTGGGGGGATGTCGTGCGAAAACGTTTATACAAACAGGCAAAAAATGAGCAGTCAGAATTGATTTGATTGATTATGGGGTTTAAATGACCGACGCAACGCAGGCGATTAGGCGCGCCGTAGTGGAGGGCTCCGGATTAATTTTCACCACCTGGGGATCTTTAACGCGCGCCGAAATCTCGTACAGGTGGGCGCTTTTGCTTTTCGCCTCCATCAGAAAAGCGGCCGCCGCGGCCGGGAGCATTCAGAATAAATAAGCAGAAATATAATGTAGATTTATACACAAACCAATTAGAGATAGAAAAATGAACAAAGTGCCATGATGATCGTTTATTCCTGATAGGGCGAAAATTCCGAGTGGTGGTTAAGAAAACAGGACGGGCCACTGGAGATCAACAATATGGAAATATAGAACAAAAAGAGTTTAATAATTACTGTAGAATATAGAAAAAAGGATTATAGAACAAATAGAACAAAGAACAATGAACAAAAAAGAGTTTAATATCTTACCGTTTCGCCGGGCGGCTGAATCGAGGAACGGAAGGACAGACAGACAGACAGACAGACAGACAGACAGACAGACAGACAGACAGACAGATAGAGAGACATACAGACAGACAGACAGACAGACCAGCGGACGGACGGACGGACAGACAGACAGACAGACAGACAGACAGACCAAAATTTTCGTATTTAGGGAGCCCAAGAAAAACTCTCGTCCTTGCAAATAAGTTGTTTTAGCTCTACGACATCGTGTTGCGGCGACAGTGACAGATGGGACAACCAACCGATCCCGTACATCACACGGTAACAGTCGGTTAAACTGTGCATGCGATAGTCAGCGAGAACTGGCCCATCTAGTGCCTCATAACATAACGGGGACGCAATTTGCGGTCGGCTGCAAATCCCTTAGGCTCAGTAAGAAACCGAAGTGCGCCGGCGTAACCATGCTGCCAAAACAGATCGCGGTAACTGGCAGACCCTGTAAATCCCAAACTCCCTAGTCCCTCAACAAACACTTGCGCGTATTTTTTCGAAAATAATAACCTTCTTAGATATCAATTACATAACCTTGCAGGTTCAACAACAGCGACGGCACGGACCGCAGCTTTCGCAGTTATGTAATCTTGTTCAGGCGACGTTCAAAGATAATCCTTGCAGCGTAACTCTTCGGTGTCTTCTGATGTCAACGGGGCCGTCTTATCTCGACGCCCGAAATTGCAGTGCAGGAAAGCCGTAGCATAATCTGGAGGAGCTTCCCTTTTTCCGCTCATCTTTTTTTCGTGCTTTTCGAGTTCCTTACGTTCATCCCGGGCTTTCTGTACGCCTTAATTCGACCCCGCCTAAGTCATGTCCTACGCAACAACTAGACTCGCCTCAAAGGTTTCGTACTAGAGTCCCCGCCTAAGATCCCCGGTTCTGACCACAGAGCGCTTCCGGCGTTCAAAAGGTACCTTCTGAGTGAAACTCTTGCCTCTCCTAATACTCTGCCTCCTTTCTGGTGGGATGGGGGGCTTAGCGGTTGATCGAGCAGGCGGAATTAAGTGCTGCACTCGGTTCCTCAGGTTTCACCTTCCCCCTTTATTTTGCTTTATTTTTTGTTTTTCTCGATGTTTTCGGGTATATGAGCGTGGAGGATTTGAGCACTGCCATCTGTTGGGCCGCGGACAAGATTTCCTTTTTTCACTGAGTTTTCTATCCTTGTATTCGTTTCCTAACGAATAATTTTTCGGACTGCTTCTATAAGCCCGCTGTTTCTCTTAAAAGAGCGCCCCGGTTACAATTTCCGTGAGGATTTTCTTTCTCTTTTTTCGGCAAGTTAGCACGTCAATTTCACGCTAGAAAGAGCCGGTGATAAAATAGTGCACTTGGGCGACATCTCTTTGCTTTTTCACCGGGATCTTTTACTGCCGTCGCGTTCTACTAACTCTCCCCCCCCTCTCTCTCTCTCTCTCTCTATATATATATATATATATATATATATATATATATATATATATATATATATATATATATATATATATATATATATATATATATATCAAGGCTGCAGTCCTTATGGCCAGTGCTATATGGCTACTTGAAGGTGCTTTATAGTGCCGAATGAGGGATTTGTGTATGATACAGGAGTAACGCAATGAAAAATCCGCCGTGATCGGAAGCGGGAAACGAACCCACGACCTCCACATAATGCGTGCGGTGCACTACCGACTGCGCAATCTCGGCGGCGGATTTCTTCTCGACTTTAGCAGGGTGTTATATTTAGGGAAGTTAAGAGACCGGTCAACTAGCTCCGCCCCTCGACAACCATGAGAGACGTGGAGCGTCTTTCGTTATCCCAGAGGCTCGCCACTTGAAACGTGGTCAAATGTCGGGGTAAGCCAATGGCATCACTCCGGACTGCTTGAGCCGGAACCCTCGTAAGGTAATGTATAAAATATATATATATATATATATATATATATATATATATATTGCGATGGAACTAGTGGACAACTCCAGCTGTACCACCATCGTCGACGACGAGGGAGTGGTGGACTTGCAGCCTGTGCGAGCTCTGCGATAGCCACCGTGTAAATAGTGTAGAATACATCGTCCGCATCTCAAGGTTCATGTCCTGCGCCACGTAACAATTTATATATATATATATATATATATATATAGAGAGAGAGAGAGAGAGAGTTGCAGTTTTTATTATTTAGGGGAGAAAGAAAGAAAGAAACGACACGTCCAGAGTGGGGATCGAACCCATGCCTTTAGATCGAAAGTTGAAGATGAAGTTGGGTTTAATTCAGACAGAAGTAGCCTGTTGTACAGAGGCAAAAGGCAGATGTACTCTGCCTGACAGCGGCCTACTGCCCCTACGGTCGGCATTGCACAGTGTTGACGGGAGCAGAAAGAAACACAAAGAGAGAAAGAGAGATAAAGAGATTTCAAAAAGAACCGCGTTATACAATGACTAGAAAAAGCGACCATCAGAAATGGTGATGGGACAGAAAAAAAGAAAGAAGAACGAAAGATGTCAGCAAAAGCAACGTTATACAGTGTATACAAGAAAACTGAGATAGAAAAACATCAAATGTAACACAGAAACAGTAAACTGAGCACATAGCACATAAATTGGTTTCATTAAAAAAACAAAAAAAAAAGAAACCAGTGCACACTTCTAGACAATTTAAGTACAAAAATGTCGCTTTATATTTCGTTTAGTTCCGAGCAGCGAGGTAAATTAATAATTATGTCGAATATTACTGGGTTTGTATTAAGAAAACGGGGCATCATCTACTCTAATTTTTGTGTACCATAGTTTGTTAGAATAAATGGGGTCTTAAGAGCCCCTGGTTGAAGATTCTAACGGGAGTTGACTGGAGTGTAGAGATCAAGAAACAGTGCGTCTCTATTCATGTCACTGCGAATAAGAACAGCAAGCTTAAGCTCGAAGAATTGAGTTACTTTAAGCAAGTTGTGCTTTAAAAACAACGGCTTTAAGCGGTGTGAGCTCGGCACATTCTTTATGCATAGAAGTGCTTTTTTTTTAATTAACATCTTGTCTAAATTTGTTACGGTTGCAGTACCCCAAACTAAAAGGCAATAATGAAGGTGCGACTGCACAAGGGCGTGGTATAACTGACGCATAAACCCCGAAGGAATCAGGCACTTCATTTTGAATAACATTCCTATAGACCGGGACATGCTTGAGTAAACTTTATTTACATAATATGCTCAATTTAAATTTTCATTAAAGAGAACACCCTAAAATTTGTATGTGAAAACACGTTCGATTACGAAGTTACGAAATTCTAGGGATACACTGCAGTTGTACGGTTTAATATTGGGCTTAAAACCTACAAATTTGGTATTATTAACATTAAGCTGAAGATGATTGCAGATTAGCCAACTTGACAATTCGTGAAGCCAAGTATTGACTGACGACTCAACCTCGTGCAAACATATTCCAGAAAAAAAGCACTCGTATTGTTGGCATACAAAGTAATGTTTGGAGTCAAAGGTATATGTAGAATATCATTTATGTAAAGAAGAAAAAATATAGCCTCTAAATAGAGCCTTGCGGGACCCCGTATAAAATTGGTCTCATCGACGATGTATACCCATTAAGGCAAATTAACTGTAAGTGATCAGACTAGTAACTGGTGATCATATTTAATGCAACACCACGGATTCCATATAAGGGACATTTGTGATACAATTTTTCCTGTCGAATCGAATCAAAGGCCATCCTAAAATCGAGGAACAACCCAACGGTGAACGAATTTTTCTCGAAATTGTTCGCTATTTTCTCTTATATATTTAGAAGCGCCAATTCAAGCGATGTTTTTTCCCGAAAACCATGCTGCTCGTCTACAATAGCATGAGTCAAATCAAGAAACTTAGTTAGCCTCGGTTTTAATAAATGTTCTAAAACTTTTGAAAAAAGCGGCAGAACGGATATTGGCCGATAATTAATAATATTGTCAACTGGGCCACTTTTATGCAGTATAGCCACACGTGCAATTTTCATACCTTTTGAGAAAAGGCCAGTGAGGAGTGCGCTATTGCAAATATGCAGTAAGGGTGAACTCAAAATATAGGGTACAGTTTTGATAGGCTCAGATTTTATATCGTCATAACCAGTTGCGGTGCTTTTAGCTAGAGACTTCAGAAAAGAAGTTATTTCGACCTCTGTACTTGGGGTGAGGAAAATTGTGTCTTCAGTTCAAAGAAAAGTAGTCTTATCTAATCATACACACAAATAATGTGTCTGTAATGGCGCACAAGAAGTAAGGATATGTTGGTTGAATTTTTCAGCTAATCCCCGATCAATATATTTTACACCGTCAATCGTAAGTGCATTTGGAATGGAGCTGTTGCGGACACCTATGATATCCGTTGCCAAGTTCCAGATTTTGTGAGGATCATTAGATATGGAAGCAAATTTTATCTTGTCGTAACTTATCTTTACTTTTCGTAGGTCTGAGTTTAACTTATTTCTTACATGCTTGCACTCATAAAATATTTTAGGATATTTTCGGCGAATGAATTTATCAAAATGTTTATCTCTTTGCTCTTATTCTATTACAAAGTTCTCGAGTAACCCATGGTTTCCAGGATCATCGATATGTCTTAACCGGCTTTAAAGGGAACGCAATATCATAACAGTCCTTAACCTTTTGGAGAAAAATGCCGTACTATTCATCATGACTTTTCACAACTGTACACATCATCCCACTTAGTACCTTCAATCTTAACCCTGAATGCAACTAGGGCTGGCTAATTGAAATTGCGACATAGCACAGGATGGTCCCTCAAACATTTCTTTTTCGTCATTTTACTACAAAAACAAATATGGGTAAGTGGTCATTTAAATTGACTGTAAGAATGCCTGCAGTGACAGTACTCGGTTCAAAATTAGTCACACACAAATCTGTGAGGATTTCACTTTCAGGAGTTATTCTTGTTGGCAAATTATCCACATTCCGGCAGAAAAATTCTTGAATAACAACTTGAAAATTTTGACATAGGGCGTTCGGTGCAAGCATGTGAACATTACAGTCAACAACAAGGATAACGGATAGACGGAGGTTTATGGAGTATTTAAATACACTAGTTAGATAACGCATAATTTTTGTGTTATCGCCAGACGGTGGGTGATAAACTGTAGGTTCGGTTCGGGTTCGCGTTCGGTTCCCACTCTGGACGCGTGTTTTCTTCCTTTAAAAAATAAATATAATTATTTATTAATTATTTTATTAAATAATAAAAAATTTAACTTCACTAACAGTAAAAATATAGTCTAACCATTCCTCTATGCCTCCTTTGGTGTTTTAGACTGCCGTCATATCTTTCTGTATTTCCTGAACGAGCATCTCATTTCCAAACAATGTATATATATATATATATATATATATATCAAAAAGTAGAGTCCGACGCAAGTCTCAAAAAACAAAAACAAACATGTTTACTAACGTTTCGACTGGTGGTCCAGTCTTCATCGGAGTAACATTTACAGTACACTGCAGAACGCTTTTATAGGTGCGTGTGGAGAGAGGAGGAAGTTGCGCTACAGTGCGCCCTCTTTGAAAGAAATCATATATATATATATATATATATATATATATATATATATATATATATATATATATATATATATATATATATATACAGGTAAAAAAATTACAGTGACATAAATACCCCAGAAAGCGGGGAGGAAACTCGCCTCTCCGGTAGCGTAGTTATTATCGCACCAGACCGGTATTCTGGAGGTCGTGGATTCGGATCCCACCTGGCGGGCATTTTTTCTCCGCTTTCTTTCTTCCTTTCTTTCCAAATTCTTTATCTGTTTCAATGACCTACCACAACATCCCCTTTGCTTTCCGAGGTTTTTTTGACTGCCAACCCTTGTTTCTGTGTTATTTCAACGAGCCCCTCATCTCCTATTCTGATTCTATATATCAGCAGCCATCATTCCTGTAGAAGACTTGTCTCGAAGTCGAAACGTCGAAATAAACCCTCCGCTGTTGCTGTTACCGAGGTTTCTTACTTTGTGTTCACCACGCCTTCGGCCGCATCGCCAGCATGCCATATATATATATATATATATATATATATATATATGTATATATATATATATATATATATTGGTAGACATGCGCATACTCTATACGTTTCCTTAAACAAACAAACCTAAAATCCAGGTCTCGTAACCGAGTAGTTATGACTGCCACTTCAGAAGTGCCCTAACTTCTGCTGGGGCGAAAGCATTTGGCTTTTCAAATATTTGCTCCAGCCGCCCACATGCCGTAATAGCGGCAAAAAAACAGACAGGGATTAAAAAGTCTCGAAGGACAAACTGTTGCAGAGACGCACCCAGAAATAGCACCCACGTTAAACGAATAACTATTTACAGATCATGCTGTCAAAATTCACAGCCGCAAAACCATGACGTCTCTGCATACGAAGAAAAACAACGACGTAAAAATCTATCCGTCAATCTCTAAATTATGTAACAGTGAACACCATCAGGAACTACGCAGCTTATGCTAGCGCTGATGACCGAGAAATCGACCGATCTATTGATCAACCTCCACGCCAGCCGGTAAGAAATCCATCGCTAAATTTCATTATTTAGCTCTGCTCCCAACCACATCTATATCATCGCCCTCACATTTCTACCCCTCAAACGCACATCTAATGAATATATTCTTCAAATCAGGGCATCAGATATAGTAGCTCCAATGCGGTCTCTGCTCTATCATTATTCCCGAGTGTGAAACGCATTAGAAACGTAATATTATAGCCATGCTTAAGAATGAAAATGGACGTCCCTAATTAACTCTTCGACCCATTCTTTCTGTTTACGAAGCGAAAATCGATACGAAAAAAAAATGTTTAGGGAATCATTGAGTTCATATTGTTCATCTAAAAACTTAGTTTCTTTTTTTTTGCGTTGCAATGGTCCAGGGCATTCTGCTCTAGTTATAGACCGTTATAGCCTTTTATAAACCTTACTCAATTTGTGCTTACGTCAATGAATCTCCGCTTCTTCCGTCCTGTGTTCGGTGTTGTTATGGGTTTTCGGGTCAAAGGCGCCACCAAATAAAGCGCCGCTCTATCAAACAGCCCCTTTGAACGATCAAGCAGTTTCACTGTAATGGTCAATTCGGGGCACCTGCCTTTTTATGGGTCAATACCTTCCCACGTAACCCTAAACTGCGCTTTCTTCTTTTTTCCGGGGGAAGTTAAAACGCTGCCACGGGGGTCAAGATATTGGGGGAAAAAACGACCGCCCATTTTCGCACACTAGAGTACAGGCTACAAAGTGGTCTCCTTTTTTCTATATTCATTTTCTTTCATGTTTCCCCTATTCTTAAGGGCGGGGCCATAAACAAATGATGGTGGGAGCAACGGCCTGTTATTGCGCTTTTTATTTGGATTTTACAATAGCGACTGCTGCGGACGTGAACGTGATATGTCTTTCTTTAGATTGATTTGAATTTTCCCCTTTGAGTCGAGCTGGGCTCTCTAATCCAGCGGAACGCGGGCATAAAATCCCGCCACCCGTCTCCACGCAATCCCTGGTTCAGAAAGAGTTCGCTGTTTAGTCTTACACTTAAACTTGACAACGTGGACGTATTCTTAAAATTTTAACAAACGCGCCCGACCTGGGTTCGTCGTATTAGAACTACTGCTATACACTTATTTCCATCGTAAAGACTGTTTTTGGTTCTAGTTCACCGGCTGACTCCAACGGCAGTCCTTTCCAAGCCGGCAGGCAAGCTAAATAAATACGCGCCAAAAAAAGCTTACGGGATAAGCTCTTTTTATGCAATTACAACGATACCTAAGGGAAATTGTGTTTTTCTTTCTTTTTTTCCCGTCATCTCTCAAAAAAGCGCCGAGCCTTGACCTCTCGTAGCTTATTAGTTATCCCATGTATGTATACATATTGTTTCTTGCGGCAAAAAACGGAGGCCGTAATAGTAGCGGGAACTGTGAAGCGATTCTTAATAACAAGAGCATTTATTGTCCAATTTGCAAGCGTGCTGCTAGACGCTTCCTAAGTGCAGTTCAGACCTTTCGTTTTGACTGGAGGCCGTTAAGCCAGCCCAAAGTACCAGCAATGCAACTACTAAATGCAACAACATTTTTTAATGACCTAACATCTTAATCTTTTACTTTTAATGGTGAACGATTATTTTTTCGCGTCAGCATTTACAAAACACTTACAAGAAAAATTTACTACCCTTCGCAGACTTTGAGGTTTCCAGCTCTCAACAGGGCGAAGCTGAGGAAGAGAAATAAAATATTCCGTGTGACACCAAATTTTCACTAAACAGAACAAATCATATTTCTAGCAGAAGCGGAGTAAACTTAATGAACGGGCTGAAAACGTAATTCAGGCAGCCTCGTTTAAACCTTCTACTCGCTAGCATTGGGACGTTCTTTTGCTGCATATAACGAACACCAAAGCCCCCCCTTGTGCTGTCTTTTGTGCCGGAAATTGCGGGAATGCCGAGAGGGCATTCAATAAAGCCGAAGTCCGTAAAAACAAGCGCCTCAGACCCGGGCTCCCATTTGCTAAGCCCACGTATTACAGCGTAATTGCATTAGCCTCTCTGCAGCGGGATACAACACCCGCTCGATACGACCGGATGCCTTAACCCATGCGGAGTGAGCTTGAAAACAAAGTTCCAAAAGTGCGTTTACGTAAACAAAAAAGGAGCTACATTTTTTAGGCGTTGCTAGCTGCACCTAGTGTTTCGATCGCTTCCGTCCCAACGCACGTTTTCTCCCCTTCACTGCAAGCTTTGTTTTCCCGATGGCGACGCAAGAAGTGGCCTCTTGGTCGATTAGGCGTGGTTTTATGTATGCCTTAAAGTGTTTGTTTTTATTCTCTGAAAGCACTCTTAAATATTCTCAATGACGAACAGCTACTGGGAGCCAGTGTGGACATTTGTGGCCAGGGCGGAGCGCTAATAATTAATGACGTTGTTAGCGTTGTGCGCTCCCGCCTTGCACCCGCGAGCGCTCTTCAAAGCTCAGTACTGCCGCGCTGAGAGCCACCGCTTATGCACTTCGTGGGTGCGTGTATATATAAATATATAAACATATATATATATATTTATATATATATATATATATATATATATATATTTATATATATATATATATATATATATATACATATATATATATATATATATATATATATATATATATATATATATATATATATATATATATATATATATATATATATATATATATATATATATATATATATATATATATAGGTTGCGACTAGGGAAGTGTATTTTTCAGACGGACGTAATTGTGTGAAGAGTTGGCTTTGGAGTACTGCGTCTTGCGCGACGAATGACGCCCCCAGTGATACACAGGTTTAAAGGCTGGCCTATTAATACAGTGCGAACGTCAGATGGCAACAGAAAAGAGCCGCATTTCATCCCACTGCATTTCGTCCGGCTTACATTGTTTTATTATATCTACGCATTTCTTCTATCGAAAGTCAGCTAACCAAGCTCTTTGCCTAAGTCGGCCCGTGAGCGCTCTATTAAAGTTTAATAGATAGCAGCACACACAGACGCCCACACGAGTTCGCGAATATCGCCTGAGAAATATAAAAACCACCCGCCGAAATTGCTTCGCTAATCCAAACTATAAAATCTATAAAATGAACGGCTGGGGTGCGCACCTGTACCGGAAAGGTTGGAGCATAGCCCCTGAATCGTTGCCTTCCACGCTGTTTTTTATTCGTTCTTTCAAGCCAGCTTGCACCTGGAGAGAATGGCCAGATAATTAGGGAGCACCGGCGGCGCTCCTCGATACTCGCTTCTGCTCTTGTCGCCCTTCGCGATCACCTTTCCCCCTAGGCATCCGTGCGCAGCGGGAAAGCCCACCTGCAGGAAGGTTGCAGAAGGCGAGGCGGACGTGGTGCGTGTGCCAGGAGCAGGAGACGCTGCTGAACGGGAGCCCATTACGGTCGCGGGCGCTAATGAGGTCGTCACTCGCCGGGCCGAAGGCGTCCATCGGGTGCCCCGAAAGCGCCTCGTGCAACACCGCGCACCCCGCGACCATTTCGCAATCACTGCGATCAAGTATATGCTGCCAGAGCCACGCTGCTGTCTGACTGGCAGATTCGTCGACGAACGCACTGTTGTAGCGAAGAAAAACGCCTGCCGTAGCGCTGTGACGTAATTCCGGATAAGGGGACAAACATATTTGAAGATAATCGTTCGCGAGTGCGCAGTGCGAGGAACAAAGAGGTTCATTAACACCCGCGAAGGCTCCCCACTATTTTAAAGCGAATCTTCGTGGGCCTCACTTGCGCTGTAGATCGTAATGCCAAAACGCACTGCAAGACAGCAAACTTTACAAAATGGGTTTTCACAAAGGGCACTAATAATGATGATGTTTATATTGAAACGCTACACGCGTCGAGACAAAAAACGCTTCCCGTGGCGGGAATCGAACCCGGGTCCCCCGCGTTAGGAATCCGACGTCTATCCCATTCCGCCATTCCTACACCATCGAAGCAGTTTTGCACTTTCTACTTTGTCTTTTACTCAGGTTGCATGAGATAAAGCTTCGCATTTTAACCAAATTTCTCTTAATCAAGAAAGGAACTTTGATTTCTTTTTACTTTATGAAACCACTTTTCCCTTCCTACTTTTATTTTCGAAAGGTTTAGTATTTAGTGTTATTTTTTAAGATTTGCTTTTTCTGTTACCGTAATTTATTAACTGTCATCGTTCGTGGCTGATCCCACATTCCTCCCGAGTTTGTATGAGCCAGTTGCTTGGGACCACCAGAACCTAAGCTTCAATAAATTTCATTGTCGGCGTCATGGTGATCATGATCATCATCATCGTCTTCTTTTTTCCCTTCTTCCTCTTCTTCTTCTTTTCTTCTTCTTCTTCTTCTTCTTCTTCTTTTCTTCTTCTTCTTTTCTTCTTCTTCTTCTTCTTCTTCTTCTTCTTCTTCTTCTTCTTCTTCTTCTTCTTTCCTTCTTCTTCTTCTTCTTCTTCTTCTTCTTTCCTTCTTCTTCTTCTTCTTCTTCTTCTTCTTCTTCTTCTTCTTCTTCTTCTTCTTCTTCTTCTTCCTCCTCCTATTCTTCTTCTTAAGCTTGCACTGCCTCTGCCTCCACTTCTCTATCTTCGTCTCTTATAGGCTGAGCATTGCAAACACGATCACCACGAAAGTCACTCAACTATCTGTCACCCGCCGCGGTGGCTCAGGGTCTCAAGCGTTGTGCTACTGAACCAAAAGACGTGGGTTCGATCCCTGCCGAGGTGGCTGCTTTCTTGGTGGACTCGAAAACAGAGAGCGCCCGTGTGTCAAGATTCCGGCACATGTTACAGATCTCCATTTGGTCAAAATTAATGTAGAGCCGTCGACTACGGCGCGCCTTATACACCAACTGTTGCTTCGGCGCGTTAGCCGCCCCTTCACCTTTGAAAAAGCATGCCTATCTGTGCAGCTTTCCACAAACCGCTCAGCGCATGCGCGCGTATGCTCCTTGTCCTCCACACCCGGTGCTTTGGAAGAATACGGGGCGCAATATCGTGAAGAATTTGGGAAAGATCCAATGTGATGGCAACCCGGTATTGAGTGTGTGACCGCTACATGTCACACAGCTGGAGTTTAGCAAAATAATGCGCAGACACAAAAGCGAGCCCATTAGGACAAGCGGTTTCTCGAAGTAACCGACACTGCAGAGGTGTGTTTTTTTTACAGCTCTGAAGACGGCTACTGCGTTATGCCCACTTCGAGGGAAAATGGGAATTGGACGGCTGATTCACGGGAAGACAAGTAGGAATATCAGCGCGTGCGCAAAAGTCGTTGCTACGTGCTTCACCCGCTCTGCTATGCTGCGCAGCCTCTTTCATTCGACAGTGTCAGAAGACTCAGAACACGCTGGAATGTTCTACACGCCATGTTGACACCAGTTTAAGAATGAGCAAAAACATCATGCACCCCTCCTTCTAGCGTTATTCCAAACGCTTCGCTATACAGAGCACCCACGTGACATGTGTGATGTCACTGCGGACGCTATTCTTTTGAACGCCTGCTAAAACGAGCCCTCCGTTCGGGCTCTGTGGCCTTGATGAACAGTACTGAGTTTTGGCGCTGAAGGCTTGTGTTCGAGCCCCAGCAGGTATATCTTTTAGTTTTTTTTTTACTGCCTAACTTTCTTTTTTTAAATTTAATTTTTTCCTAATATAAATTGTACGGTTTGCATTTGTGGACAATAGTGTTTTGGTATGTTTTAGGTCGCTTTGGGTTTGGGGCGCAGGCAATGACACCGTTTTTAATTACCGTTCAGCGTCGCGGAAATAGACATGTCACGTTGGTGCTCTGTCACGCCTCCTTCTAACGAAGACAATTTTTGAATGCGAAGTTTCCTCACTTGGCCAATCCCAGACTGCGAGTATGTGCTTCTTCGAAGGCATGCATCACTTCACTAGAATAAACGCAGCAACTCTCAGGTGTGGATTCCGCAGTGCTAGAGTTTTGGTTTGGGTCTACGGCGTGAATTTGTATCTCATTGATTGTTTGTAGGGTTAAACATGCCGACGCAACGCAGGCGATGAGGCGCGCCGTAGTGGAGGGCTCCGGATTAATTTTGACCACCTGGGGACCTTTAACGTGCACCGAAATCTCGTACACACGGGCACTTTTGCCTTGCGCCTCCATCCGAAAATCGGCCGCTGCGGCCGGGAATTGAACCCGCGAAATCGCGCTCAGCAGCACAACGCCTTAGCCACTGTGCCACCGCGGCGGGTTGAATTGGTATCTGCTGCTTGGCGCACAGTGAGCACTTTTTCGAATGGGTGCCGGTTAAAAGTGTTCAACCTCAACATGTGACGTTAAGCCTAACGTGCTAAACCTCAAAATGCAACGCTATGCTTAACGTATCAGGGATACCAGCCTGACGGCGTTTGGAGCAACGCCCTTCTCATCGTACCTCGTGCTGCGGGTACCAGGTGTCGACGTACGCCTCAGAACATGAAGTTAGGCTTATATACGTCACGCCGTCGCGCGCCTGCGTATCTCCTCCCTCTAATGCCCATCACCTTTTTCTGGAGGGGGCCTAACGGAGCTATCGGCAAGCTTCGCAGGAACGCGTTTTAGATGCAGAGCATCTCATTCACTCGCCTTCCCCGCACGGGGCACCTTGAGCAATCTTGGTGACGGTACTGGCGATACCGCGGACCCCGAGCCCCCAAACATAAGCTGGATCCAACCGTGGCGATGTGTTTATAGGTGGAGGGTTAGAAACCACGAACGGTGGCCGTCGGAGCCCAGGTCAAGCTCCGGCGGATGGGCTCCCTGTCTGTTTACCAGGCAGGGAGCTCCGGGACCTCTTTGGCTACCAGGGTAAGGTCAAAGAAGAAAGTACCCCGTCTCCCTGCTTTTATACTCTGCTATATGGCATTTTCAAACACCCCCCCCCCAGACGTGATCGGCCCCCGAAACGGGGCCGCACCGAAGTTTCTTTTCCACCTCTTCCTGACTTGACGCCTCCGAAACCGAACAACTATCCTCGCTTCATCGTGATGGAATCTGTAGACCAATCAAAACCTCTTGCTTCGCAGTCGGTATTTCTCATTTCAAAGTTTCTTGACAGTATTGTTGGAGGGTCGTATAAGGCCAAAAAACATCGAACCGGTGAAATTCTTGTTGAGATCAGTAGCCAGGACCAGGCCAATAAACTTCTTGCACAAACCAGCATCGCCGATCTGCCAATCCGAGTCACGCCCCACCGCAGCCTAAACAGCTCCCAGGGCGTGATTTCTGAGTATGACCTACTAAATGAATCTGAAGCTGACCTGCTGGAGGGCCTCCGTAGTCAGGGCGTAACAGCGGTCAGGCGCATAACCATCCGCAGAGACGATAAACAAATACCGACAAAGCACCTCTTCCTTCGACAAGTCCACCCTTCCAGAATTCATCAACGCTGGTTACATCCGATGTTCAGTCCGGCCGTACATCCCGAACCCGCGGCGCTGTTTCAAGTGCCAACGGTTCGGGCACGGCACAAACTCCTGTCGCGGCCGACTTACCTGCGCAAAATGCGCCCAGCACGACCACCCGTCCGACAACTGTAACGTTCAACAATTTCTTTGCGTAAACTGTCAGGGCCCACACGCGGCGTACTCCAGAAAATGTGAAAAGTTTCAATTAGAGAAGAAAATAATCAACATCAAAGTCACTGAAAACATCACCTTCCCAGAGGCGCGGAAGAGGTTCGCCTCTTTCCCCCTGGGGAGGTACGCCGACGCAGCTCGCCGGGGGGCGGAGCGGCGTCTGGTTTCGGCGGGGACCCAGTACCGCGAGTCGGACTTGGTCCCGCTCCGCCCCCCCCCCCTGGGTTGCCTCTGGCAGCCCAACCCGCCTCCGCACCGCTCGCTGAGCCAGCAGCGGCTGTGGTGGCATCCACGCCCGGTGCGGATGCTGCTGCACCCACCGTTTCCCCCTCTCGACCGGCCCGAAGCACACGCGAGGGCCCGGACGAGATGGCGACGGAGGCAGTCGCAGCGACCCCCTCCCCCGCCTCACTGCCTGTGCCATCTGGGGTGCTCCCCACGCCTTCGGCACTGGCAGCGCAGGCAAAGAACACCCGAAAGGGTACCATGTCAAGGGGGCCCAGTCCGCTGGGCACCCCCTTGCCTTCAGATGACGACATGGACGTCGAGCCCTTCCGGATTTAATCGCAGCGGAAGGAACGGGCTGTGACGTCCAGGTCAGTAGAGAAGGTCAGAAAACCCCTTCCAAGAGTGCAAGCCCCGAAAGACCCTACATAAATAGTCACACTCCAGTACCTCTGAACACATAATAATGGGAAGAGAAAATATTGTTCAATGGAACTGCAGAGGCCTTCTGAATAATCTTGACGACGTTTATGAGATTCTGCATGCCAATCAGCCAAGTATAATGTGTGTCCAGGAAACACATCTGAATTCTAAACACACGAATTTCTTGAATAGTTACATGGTATACAGGAAAGACAGGGATGGCTGCACACACTCTTCTGGCGGTGTTGCCATAATCACCCGCAAATCCTTAGCATGCCACCCTGTCACCTTGAACACCGTCCTTGAGGCTGTAGCCGTCCGCACAATAATATTTAATAGATTGATAGCTGTATGCTCCATATACATTCCTCCTGATGTAGCACTTACGAGCTCCGACTTCGAGGCGCTGGTAGACCAGCTGCCCGAACCATACATGCTTACAGGCGACCTTAATGCTCACAACTCTCTTTGGGGCTCTTCCAGAACGGATGCCCGAGGTCGCCTGATAGAGAAATTCCTTACATCTTCTGGAGCATGCCTTTTTAACAATAAACAGCCTACATACCATAACATAGGTCACAACACATACTCATGTCTTGACTTGGCTATTGGCTCCGCAGTTCTCTTTCCTCTTGTCGAGTGGGGAGTGGGAACTGACCCGTATGGCAGTGACCACTTCCCCACCTCACTAGCATGCATAGGTAAAGGCCCATGCAGTCAATCTTCCCATAATAGGTTCAATGAAGCACGAGCTAACTGGAATACATTTACAGAGACATCCAAACTACACCACACATCCATAGGACACCTACACGTTGAAGAAGCTACACAACTCCTCACGGCGCACATCCTCGACGCCACCGAAAAGTCCATTCCCCACGCCTCTGGAGCCCCGCGCAACCAGCGGAGGCCGTGGTGGAATGAGGACTGTAGGCGGGCGCGATAGGCCCAGAACAAGGCGTGGGGTATCCTTCGTCGGTACCCCACGTCGGGTAACCTCATTTTGTTCAAACGGGCCAAGGCGTTCGGAAAACGTGTGCGCCGTGAGGCAAAACGAGAGAGTTGGCGCACCTTCCTTACATCCATTAACTCATACACAGATGCACACAAGGTATGGACAAGAATACGCAAACTTAAAGGACAACATACACATAGCCTGCCCCTCGTCAGTACAACAGGGGACACACTCGAAGACCAGGCTAACACTCTTGCACAACACTTCCAACACGTTTTCAGCTCTGCACACTACACAAGCACTTTCCTGAAACATAAAACATCTGTAGAAAAGAAGTCCCTGCGTGATCACAACAAGTCGCACACTTCTTACAATTGTCCTTTTTCAATTCATGAGCTGAAGGTTGCTCTACGCACATATAAGCCTTCAGCTCCAGGTGCAGACAAAATCACATACACCATGATACAACACCTACACCCAGACACTCTTGAAACACTCCTACATCTATACAACAACATATGGCTTTCGGGGCACATTCCTCGCTCATGGAGGGAGGCCATAGTGGTGGCTTTCTTGAAGGAAAGGACCCTTCCTCTCCCGCCAGTTATCGTCCCATTGCCCTGACAAGCTGCCTGTGTAAGCTCTTTGAGAAGATGATAAACAGGAGACTCGTGTACTTCTTAGAGTACCATGGTCTTCTCGAGAGCTGCCAGGCAGGCTTCAGGGCGGGGCGATCTACAAATGACCAACTTGTCGCTCTTGAGTCATACGTAAAGAACGCTTTCATTCACAAACAGTTTTGCACAACGGTGTTTTTTTACCTTGAGAAGGCATATGACACCGCCTGGCGCTACGGGATCCTCAGTGACCTGAAGTCATTTGGTGTCTCAGGGAACATGATGAACATTCTTGCTAGTTATTTGTCCGAAAGAACTTTTCGTGTGAGAGTTGGTAGCGCACTCTCAAGGGTTCATGTACAAGAAAACGGCGTTCCGCAAGGTGGAGTTTTAAGCTGCATTCTTTTCATAGTTAAAATGAACTCCCTTGGGAAGGCATTGCCACCTACAATTTCTTATTCCATGTATGTAGACGACGTCCAGGTATCTTTTAAATCATGCAATATGTCCATATGTGAGCGTCAAGTCCAGCTCGCTGTCAAAAAACTTGTCAGCTGGGCAGACAAGAATGGGTTTCAACTTAATCCAGAAAAAAGCACCTGTGTTGTCTTCTCCAGGAAGCGTGGGATCCATCCGGACCCAGACATTACACTTAATGGCGTTTCGCTTCCTGTGAGGAAGGAACACAAGTTTTTAGGAGTGGTGTTGGATGAAAAACTTACATTCATACCTCACATTAAGCAATTGAAACATAAATGTCTAAAGGCTCTAAACATTCTTAAAATCTTGTCCCACCAATCTTACGGAACGGACAAGCAACTCCTCTTACGTATTTTCACAAGCCTAGTGGGGTCCCGATTAGACTATGGAAGCGTCATTTATGGGTCTGCAACAAAAACGGCACTGAAAATGCTCGACCCAGTGCTGCATCTGGGTCTTCGCCTTGCATGTGGTGCTTTTCGCACTAGCCCAGTCGAGAGCCTCTACGCCGAGTGTGATAAATGGTCCCTGTATCACCAGAGGATTTACATGGATTTGTTGTATGCCTCGAAAATCATGGCCCTGACTAACCACCCTTTTAATTCCACCATTAATAACACATCCTCACAACAACTGTTCTTAAATCGTCCATCCATCTCTCTGCCCTTTTCACTTAGGGTAAGAGAGGAAGCCTCTGAGCATGAGGTACCCTTTTTAGACATTCACAAGACACCCATCACTGATTTTATACCACCATGGAATCTGTGCCCTGTGCTGTGTGACCTGTCTTTTACGCATCTTGATAAGAACAGGGCACCAAGAATTGCGATTCAGCAGCATTTCATGTATCTGCAGGATAAATACAGGGTTGCTGAGTTTTTCACTGATGCTTCCAAAAGGTTCACTGCGGTGTCTTGTGCTGCTCATGGACCCAATTTTGAAGGAGGTAGAGCCATGAATGCAAAGACAAGTATTTTTTCGGCAGAAGCATATGGCATCTTTCTGGCTGTAAATCACATAGTTGAACATAATATTCCTAAATCTATCATCTATACAGATTCGCTGAGCGTCGTCCGTGCATTATCATCCGGAAAGTCATCGAAAAACCATGTAGTTAACCTTCTCTTGAAATCAATTATGCTGGCGTATTCTTCAAACCTTGAGGTGACTGTGTGTTGGGTGCCAGGCCACTCTGGCATCGGCGGAAATGAACTGGCGGATGAAATGGCCGCCAATGCTGCACTCCGAAACACAATAAACATAACAACACTTCCTTACACAGACCTCAAGCCACACATAAGACAGCAACTCCGTAAAACGTGGCAAGCAGACTGGAGCAAACAGACAGACAACAAACTACACGTAATAAAACCACACTTGGGACAATACACTACTGACTCACACAACAGGCACATTGAAGTTACCTTAGCTAGATTACGGATAGGCCATACACATGTGACGCACTCGCCCCTGCTCACGGGATCTCCAAGACCCCTGTGTAGCAGGTGTGGGGAGGGCCTATCCGTGGTCCACATACTCATACAATGCAAGGAACTTGACACAACTCGACACAAACACTTCAGAGAATTCTACAGACAACATATTTCCCTACACCCTTCTCTGTTTCTAGGTGACGATGCCATGGTTTCTGTAAAACGCGTTTTTAAATACTTGTCAGATGTTAAGTTTTTAAACCTCATTTCCTATCATGCGTAATCACATCTGGCCCTATACACCAGCCATCACCATTATCTTTTTTGATCTTACTATGTCCGGTTTACTCTTTTTATACCTACCTTTTCTGGTAATCACTTGTTTTCATTAAATAACTTCTCTGGCGCTCTTTGCCCTCGTCGGCCTTGCGCCATTAAACACCAACCATCATCATCATTCACTCGCCTTGTCCCTCCGGCGTCGTCGGCGTTGTCCACCCCTCCCCCATTCTCCTCGCCGCGCCAGCTGCGCTCTCCGCCGCTCACCCCCTCTCCTCTCCGATAGCGAACACTCTCTCAATAGGGGCATTGGATTGGATTCGATTGCATTGGCTTGGATTGGATTGACTTGGCTTTGCTTGGCTTTGCTTTGTTTTGGCTTGGCTTGGATTGGATTGGATTGGATTAAAGTGGATTGTGTTGAATTGTGGTGCGTCATAGCCGCGGCACGTTGCGTCATAGCCGCGGCAGACGCGCTGGGGCCGGTGCATGTGCAGTACTCCCTCTTCCGCGGTTTCCTCTGCTTCGGGCGCGCTGCGCATATAACCGGCACACCGAAGCAACATCCACGCTTGGCTCAAACACCTAGAGTCCACGCCGCTTTACAAGTACGCACACGTCGTCATCTACTGGGACCGGCTTACGCAGTCCCCTCAACGTTATGCGCGCTATAAAACGCGGTCCCTTCGCCGCTCCGCCTATGCGTCGCATCTACACAGGGGTTCCCGCGAGGGGAGGTGGGAGTTTTT